>NC_047135.1:18892352-20229852 GCF_009829125.3 Periophthalmus magnuspinnatus | reverse complement strand
TGAGGGTTCAATAATGGTTATCATTTTAATTTGGAGAGGTTTGAACAAAGGCAATTTCAAGTAATTCTAAGGGGTTTTAAATAACCAAAGATAACTTCATTTTTTGTCAAAACATACATGTCTGAATACTCTAGGTACTGTAACACATGTGCAGTTATACAGGATTTATACATAACATACAGACTTACAAAATACAGTTTTTGTTGGTGGATGTTGCAGCAGGAGCTCTCCATGGTTCTGAACCTGCCTTTACACTCAGTTGTATGAAGTTCAAAGCCATAACCATGATGATAGGCTTCATATTCTGAGGTCTGTACTACAGAACGAAACGTGATGCAAGGATACAGGCTAGAGCAGGGGTTGGGGACCTATGGCTCGCAAGCCAGATGCGGTTCTTTTGATGACTGCATCTGGCTCTCAGATAAATCTTAGGCAACATTTTTTTGCACTGGAGCCAATCACATCTGTCCTTCAGGGTATGGGACTGTCCGACACCTCTATTTTTATTGGATTATATGTGGTAGCCTACATGAGTCATTGTGAGGTAAAGAAGTAAACTTCCCACCGTTTAATCAGTAAGTCAGCTGCCTGACTTATGCAGAGCAAATTCTTTTGAGGAAGAAGCTGGCAAAAAGAAGAAATGAATTCAGCATGAATGGACAAAGGAGTTTGCCTTTGTGGAGAGAGCAGGGGTCACGATGTGCCTAATATGCAATGATAAAATTTCATCGCTGAAACGGTCAAATATAAAGCGACACACGCCATGCCACATTTGCATTGAAATATCCAGCGGGAGACAGCAGGAAAAAGGCCTGCCAAGAGCAGCTAAACAGAGTGTGAGCCAGTCAGCAGCAACTCTGTGTATGGACCCAACAAGGTGACAAAGTAATGAACTTTTTGATGACTTTACGAATAAAGATAAGATAATCAAATGAATAAAAGACATACTGGCGAGCAAACATAAGTGGACAGGAAAAAAAAAAAAAAACAACCTGCAGACCAGCTGATTGTCAAAACTTGGAACTAGCTTCACACATACCACACACACCACAGACTGTAGTGTGGGAGTATTGCCATATTGATCATGTTTGGCTCTTATACATGTGAGTAGTCATTCTCACATGTAAAAAATAAAATAAAACATCAAGAGAAACCTACGATCACGTTTAACAGATGAAAGCATTAAGGCCTGCATGTAGCTTAACCTCACCACGTATCAACCAAACTACTAAGCCATCAGCAAAACCATGCAGCACCAGAAGCTGCATTAATGGTGAGAAGTATTTTATGTATTGGATAGCTTCAGTATAACGTTATTTAAAAAAAAAAAAAAAAAACATTCAGAGACTTCTTATACTCTAAAATTGTTGGTCTTGTTTAAAAGATCACATATTTAGTTTTATTCAGAGTTATATATGTGACTTTTTTGGCTCTCTCAGCTACAAAGGTTCCTGACCCCTAGGACAGAGGACACAAAAGGATATAAGGGCCCCTCATGATGGAATATATGGAACCCTTTAAAGTTGGACTACGCAATGTAGAAAGCTAAAAAAATAAATAAATAAATCAATCGATAAAAATTCACAATACCCCTTCTTTAAAAATAACACAAGATTGTGCAGGTACAGAAAAATATATATAAATAATAAGTTTATTGCACTATTATGTGCAGTAAGTAGCTCTATGGTTCTGTTCAGTGTCCCGTATGGACAGAATAAACAGCAGGTAAAGTGACTTCAGTATATTACACGGGTGATGATTCACATTATGTATTACACATGATTACTTCAGGTGGGTGACACATGTAGAGGGCTAGCATTGTTCATTGTACAATCTGACAGCAACAGGAAGGAAAGACCTGCATATATGATATAACAAAGTCCATTTAGCTGAATATGGCCTCCCTAATGTAAATGTTCTGCTCAACTTGTAGTGGTTTTATATACGGCAACAGAAATTTAGTTTGAAGAGGTTTTAGCTGTCATCCATGCTTGTTTGAGTAATTTGGTGATCTCTTCCAGGTCTTATTTGAACTAGGGATGCAAAAATCCATTACTGGTATCGGATATCAGTGCCAATACTGAAAAATTAGCTGGCTTCCAAATATTGGTTCAGTCAACATTCTTAAAAATCTTTTTAAAAAGTCTTAAAAATGTATATAGTTTGACTATTTAATGGGTGTAGTCGGCCCAGAAAGTCTCATAATCGTTAAACCTGTATTTACACAAAGCTGTTTAGCAGTTACTTGTAGGATAGATAACACATTTTGAACAGTTTTGTCTTATTTAGTTTTTGTTTCAAGGAAATACATATTTTCAATATCTGGATTGGCATTGGTTAATATTGGGTATACTTAAAGATATAGTATCAAAATCAGTATTGAAACTGAACAAGCTGGATCAGTGCATCCCTAATTCAGACCTTCCTTAGGCTTAGCAATACGATGTGCAAAGGTCAGCCCACAACCCAATGTTACTCATGCTCCCATGCTGCAATTTTTCATAAATATACAAAAATATGATACAATACACTACAACTTGACAAACCTGATCAGATGTGCAGTAGTTTATTTAGTAGAATACATGCTAATTGTAACTTGATAGATCTCTTAGTGCAGGGAACGAAGGGACAGGGGACTCATATCTAAATATTTGTTAGCAATTTATACCCCATATAAGTGTAATACTAAAGTTAGCATCACAGTTCCTTTGCAAAGACTCCAGACAATTCCCACGCTGTTGAGAGAGGCGATCTGTGCGATTAGGTGCTGTTGTTTATGTACTGGGAGTCTGCCCCATGTACCTGATACGAACTTCTAAAGGCTAAGTCTGTAGTCCGGGATTTGACCAGGCCCCTTTGTGCTCGCTGTCTCTCAGTGCAACAATAAGCCTTAAAGTAAATAAGGTCTCAGTCTCACTGCTTTGTAGTGGAGTCCAAACCCATACTTCTTAGACAGAGAAGAGCTCTTTGGATTGATAAAATGATCTCACAGGGAGAGAGGAGACCAGGGCTGACCTCCAGTTATAATTTAAAGGCCCACTACCTGATTTTTCAAAGTATTTGAGAAAAAAAATAAATAAATAAAAGTGCCTTCCCCCATTAGAGAGATATTGTATAAGCAGCTCTTAAGGTCAAAATAAGCCCACTGTGGACTGTCTGCATCTAATTGTAAGTATTTTACTGTCTGATAAACAGGAAGTGCACATTAGCAGGTTGTTGTTTGCTTTACCACAATGGAAAAACTCTGCACTGGTCTGTGAAAGTTGCAAAAAGTGCTCATAAACTCACCATCATGCCCAGAGTAACATACTGTAAACTATTTCAAATTAAATAGTTCTGTTTTTCATATTTTTAAGATGGTAAAAATCAGATACAGTGACATTAACCTGAATGTCATCATATGTGAATAAGCATTTTGGACACTCTGTCTGTTTCTGTCTATCTCTCTTTTCTCAGATGTCACCACAGTCTAATAACAATGTGGCACATCACATGATTCTTCTTAACATTCTCCATGAAGATTGAAGAGTACTATACCACACTGTGGAAGATTATAGCCAAAGGAACAGCCCTCCTCCAGGTCAATAAAAGTAAAGTTTGATGCAAAGCTTTTAGCTTTTATTTTAGTCTTTTCCCCAAAAAAGTTACACGGTTGGAAATTAAGTGCTACTGATCATGGCTTAACATCGCATAAAAAGGATATACATTTGAAATGAAATATAATAGTGTATCAGCTCCTCCAAATCCAAGGCCATGGTTCTCGACCGGAAGGTGGCTTGTCCTCTCTGGGTGGGGAGTCTCTGCCTCAAGTGGAAAATTCAAGTATCTCGGGTCTTGTTCATGAGTGAGGGAAGGATGGAGCGTGAGATTGACAGGTGGATCGGTGCAGCATCTGCAGTGATGCTGTTGCTGTATCGGTCCTTTGTGGTGAAGAAGGAGCTGAGCTGGAAGACAAAGCTCTCGATTTACTGGTCAATCTACATTCCTACCCTCACCTATGGTCATGAGCTCTGGGTAATGACCAGAAGGACAAGATCGCGACTACAAGCAGCCAAAATGGGTTTCCTCCGTAGGGTGGCCGGGCGCACCCTTAGGGATAGGGTGAGGAGCTCGGAATAGAGCCGCTGCTCCCACATGTCGAGAGGAACCAGTTGAGGTGGCTCGGGCATCTGCTCATCTGGACGCCTCCCTAGGGAGGGGAACACCCAGGACACGCTGGCGGGACTATATCTCTCGGCTGGCCTGGGAACGCCTTGGGGTCCCACCGGAGGAGCTGGAGGATGTGTCTGGGGTGAGGGAAGTCTGGGAGTCCCTGCTTAGACTGCTGCCCCGCGACGTGGCCCTGGATAAGTGGAAGAAAATGGATGGATATAATAATAGTCCAAAATATTTGGTTAATGTAACTTTCTTCTCGCTCTAATTTTGACCACGTTCTCCTCTTAAACACCCCTAACTTTAATGCAAACCTCAGACTGCTCATACTCCCTTTAGTTCCTCAGATCCTTCCTCCCTTCATTTCCCCCTTTAGTCCCCTGATCCTCCCCGTCCTCCCTTCTCACTCTCTCCTTTAGTCTTCCAAGCACTGCCCAGTTTAAAAGCTCATTTGAACTGTTGGTTTGTGGACAGAGTTTAGATGTTTCCCACTTAACATTCACCTTCTTCAACCCCATTACTACACAGCTAATCAGCTCTGACATTAGCAGGAGAGCACTAGACTAAGTAGATCTGACCATCACAATCTACTAGCTTCTCTAAGACTTCAAACCAAACAACCACATTAATAAGACTGAACTATCAGGAAAACCCGCTTGATGTAATACTACTACTGTCCATCATCTTTCATTTTGTTTTGGGGTTTATTGTTATACTTTTCATCTCACCATTTCTTCTAACACATCGAATCATTGCACAGTTTAGATGAAAAACTCTCTTTGTCTGTGTGCTAATGAGCCTAGCACAGACAGCCTAATTATTGGAGTTTTCCAGACGACCCTGCGCCTGTGCTAAGTCTTCATTTGTGAGTCCAATCAGCACGTTCTTGTGACAGCCCGTCGAGCCACCGGGCCTGTCTGTGAAAGGAGCCGAGGAAAGCTTTTAAGTTTGAATAAGACACACTCTGATCGTAGATCGCATTATTAAAATATTCAAATTGTGTTTTAATGAGGTGTAATTGTATGGGATATAAAAAAGGGAATTACAAAGGAGCAAAAAGATGTAAAAAACATGTCTGAAAGAATATTTTTGGAGACGCTTTCATTATTTGGAGACACTTTCATTATTTACATTGTGGTGAGAGGGGATGATTACACAGATGAAAAAATGCATACCAAACACAGATGGCCAATGTCGACAACTTTTTTTTAATTTTGAGATTATGTTTCGACAAAAGCCTCGTCAGAGCGTTTCTTTCTGCTTTCTTACGTTGGGCCAAAGTATACAAAAATGGTTGCAAGGCCCGGTGCTTATATTCCCCTCCAATGAATGGGAGGTCACCCAGTGAGGTCAGCACACTCTGCAAAAAAAAAAAAAAAAAAAAAAAAAAAATAAATAAATAAATAAATAATAATAAAAACTGCAAGCAGTTATAAAGGCCCTCACCACCCCTTGCGACCACGGGCTAAATGCCCCCATGAAGATCCTGTGTTTCGTTCCCTCTTATATCCCCCCCCCAGAGGTATGTTCTCATTGGCTTTTTTGTTCAGTATGGCAATAGGGATGTCCATGCCAAATTTCAAATGTTTGTGACAAAGTAGTTTTTTGCATACCATTAAAAGTTCAAGGGGGCGCTGTAGGGCAATGTAACTGTAACTGCATGTGTGAGTTACGGGCCATTTAAAACCTCAAAATACGTATTTTTTCTTTGCAGGCTGGCCACACCCACACACCAACTTAAAAAAAATTCAGGAGAGTAGCCTATATTCCCACATGGATTTAGTTCATTTTGACCAATTTGCAAGTTTCTTGAATGAAAATCCGAGGCGCAAAAAATTCAAATGTGAGAGGTAAAATTTTTGAAAAAAATGAGTTCCGGCCACAATGGCTGACTTCCTGTAGGGTTTAGGGTGGGGTCATAATATAATTTTTGACTTGTCTTGACATGTTCTGTGTTTGTACCAAATTTAATTTGTTTACGATGAAATAGGTCTCTCATTGCCATAATGTATTTTGATTTTTGAGGTGGCGAGTCATTTTGATATGTAAATTTTGTTGAACATCAAAATAATATATTTTTCACCAACCTTGAATTTTGGATACAATAAAATTGACATTAACGTTCAGGGAGTCAAAAATGACTTAAATCGGACAAGAATAATAATAATAATGGAATTTTATGGAATGTTATTTTTTCTCCTAAACCATAACAGCTACAGTCATGTGACTTTCTCACATTGTGCTCCATCACAAATAAGGCCCCTGTGAATTTTTTCACAAGTCCAAGCTAAGTCGATTGTCTTCTATGAATTTTTGAAAATGAAATTTGAAGAGGGCGCTACAAAGCCATTTTGTGAGAGAGTGCCTTGATTTGCATATCATTGTGTTCAGCTCACAAATGTGCATAAACGCTGTATTAGCTTTTTCCCAACAAAAAAATGTGTGAAAGAGAAATATTTATTTGAAATATTCCAAAATTTGCAACATGACCACACCCAAAGTCATATTCAAAATGAAATTGATAATCGTTATTTGCACATGGGTTTTGTGGGGTTTGTGATGAAAACTGTGTGAGGAGATGTCCTAAATGGAAGGGTGTACGCTTTTGTCATTCCCGGGTTTGATTCAATATGGCTGACTTCATGTACATTTTAGGACGGGGCCATAATATTATTTTTGTCATGTCCTAACATGTTCTATATTTTTATGTGAGTTTCAGATTTTTACGTTAACTTTTTTCCGAGTCAGCCTCCCATTGGCCCCATGAAAATCAAAGTTTGAGGTGGCGCTATAATACTACTACTACTACTACTACTACTAATAATAATAATAATAATAATAATAATTATTATTATTATTATTATTATTTTTTTTTTTTATTATTATTATTTAGCTGGTGAATCCAGAAGTGCTCTCTTTTTGACAGGGGCATTTTCAGATTCACACCTCAATGGGGCAGTTTTACAGTATATCTTTAAGATATCTTTAAGAAGAGATTGGATGGTTAAAATCACCCACATAGGCTTTACTACAGGGGCTGATGATCATATAAATGATTTTGTATTGCAGGATATGATTCCTCTGATGGGTATTTCTTTACCAGTGTGATGATGCTTCAAGCTTTTACCATGTGTAGCTCCACTGACTGCAACCTCCACCATGGTGATTACCATTTGGGACATAAGTTAAATTGTTGGTCTGATGTAGTTTGGCTTTTAACCCCCCCAAAAAACAAAACAAAAAAACAATTTTAAATGTGAGCGGGCTTGCATCCAAACAAATCTGACTCTTATTTGCTTTGGAGGAGGGCCTTCTCCTGCTTGTCTCCATGGATATGTTTATTTTATTTTATTTATGTATTTATTTATTTTTTCCCATCCATAGTATGGCATAAAAAGGAATCCATCTCCATGGAAAATGGTCCAATGTATGGTTAGATATTTTAATATATTGATACTGATACTGACTACTTATTGTTATATAACAAGGACCATGATGTCACCCGGTACAGTGCAGCATGGACCCTGAAGCCAGGCCTGGGGTTGGGACTCGAATATGAAAGTGTGGTGGCTGGGCCCTCGAACACAAGGCCCGGCTGGGCTGAGCCCGAAAGGACAACATGGGTCCGCCCTCCTGTGGGCTCACCACCTGCAGAGGGGCTCATAGGATTCAGGTGCGGATAGGACTGGGCAGCAGTCGGGGACAGGTATATCAGTGACCCGGACCACAGGCACAACATCTAGCTGTGGCAACGTGGAACGTCACCTTACTGGGGGGGAAGGACCCTGAACTTGTGCAGGAGTTTGTGAGGTACTGGCTAGATATAGTTGGGCTCACCTCCACGCACAGCTTGGGCTGTGGAACCCAACTCCGAGAGGGGTTGGAGCCTTTACTTTTCTGGCATTGTCCATGGGGGAGAGGCAAGAAGCTGGTGTGGCTTGCTTATAACCCCACAGCTCAGCCACCATGCTTTTGAGTTCACCCCGGTGGACGAGAGGGTCGCATCTCTGTGCCTTCAGGTTGGGAAGAGATCTCTCACTCTTCAGTCTACAGAGCAAACAGCAGTGCAGAATACCCAGCCCTCTTTGAGTCCCTGGGAGGGGTACTAGACAGTGCACCAACCGAAGACCACTGGGGGACTTCAGCACCCATGTGGGCAACACCAGTGACACCTGGTGTTTTGTTATTAGACTTTTGTGCTAGTCACAGTTTGTCCATAGCAGCATGTTTATGCATAAGGGTGTCCATCAGTGCACTTGACACCAGGCCACTGTAGGTTGGAGGTCGATGATCGACTTTGCTGTCATGTCATCTGACGTTCGGCTGCTTGTCTTGGACACTCAGGTGAAGAGAGGGGCAGAGAAAGAAGCTGGATAGACCTGGCAGACCCAAAAGTATCATGAGGGTCTGTTTGGAACGTCTGATGGAGCCTTCTGTGAGCAGAGGCTTCAACTCTCACTTCCAGGAGAGCTTCTCCAAATCACGGGGGACGTTGGGGACATAGACTCAGCGTTGACTATGATTCTCCACCTTCATTGTTGATGCGGCTGCTTGTAGCTGTGATTGCAAGGACTCTGGTGCCTGTTGTAGTGGCAATACCCAAACTCGGTGGTGGACGCCGGAGGTAAGGGATGCTGTCAGGCTGAAGAATGGACTGAGGACTCGGAGGTGGACAGAGCTCCTCTGGCTGAAGTCACTGAGGTGGTTGGCAAGCTCCTCAGTGGCAAGGCTCCAGGGGTGGATGAGAAATGTCCTCAGTATCATAAGTGTCTGGATGTTGTGGGACTGTCTTGGCTGACATGCCTCTGCAACATCGTGTGGGGATTGGGGACAGTACCGCTGGACTGGCAGACTGGGGTGGTGGTCCCTCTGTTCAAGAAGGGGTACCGGAGGGTATGTTCCAACTACAGGGGAAATCACACTCCTCAGCCTTCCCGGTAAAGTCTATTCCAGGGTACTGGAGAGGAGAATCTGACTGGTAGTCAAACCTGGGATTCAGGAGAAGCAGTGTGGTTTTCATCCTGGTCGTGGAACACTGGACCAGGCAGTGGGGTAAAAAAGTATTTAGTCAGCTACCTGTAATTGTCATCATAGGTACACTTCAACTATGAAAGACGGAATGGGGGGAAAGAATCCAGGAGATCACATTGTGGGATTTTTAATGAATTAATTCCTCTGTAAAATACGTATTTGGTCACCTATAAACAAGATTTCTCACCGACCTGTAACTTCTTCTATAAGAGACTCCTCTGTCCTCCATTCGTTACCTGTACTAATGGCACCCATTTGAACTTGTTATCAGTATAAAAGACACCTGTCCATAACCTCAAACTGTCAGACTACAAACTCCACTATGGCCAAGACGAAAGAACTGTCTAAGGACACCAGAAACAAAATTGTAGACTTGCACCAGACTAGGAAAACTGAATCTGCAAAGGGTAAGCAGCTTGGTGCGAAGAAATCAACTGTGGGAGCAATTATTAGAAAATGGAAGACATACAAGACCACCGATAATTTCCTTTGATCTGGGGCTGCACGCTAAATTTCACCATGTGGGGTCAAAATGATCACAAGAACGGTGCGCAAAAATCCCAGAACCGCATGGTAGGACCTAGTGAATGACCTGCTGAGAGCTGGGACCAAAGCAACAAAAGGCTACCATCAGTAACACACTATGCCGCCAGGGACTCAAATCCAGTGCCAGATGTGTCCAACTGCTTAAGCCAGTACATGTCCAGGCCCATCTGAAGTTTGCTAAAGAGTATCATTGGGTCAGATGAAACCAAAATGGAACTTTTTGGTAAAACTCAACTTGTCGTGTTTGGAGAAGAAAGAACACTGAGTTGCATCCAAAGAACACCATACCTACTGTGAAACATGGGGGTGGAAACATCATGCTTTGGGGCTGTTTTTCTCCACAGGGACCAGTACACCTGATCCTTGTAAAGGAAAGAATGAATGTATTGTGAAATTTTGAGTGAAAACCTCCTTCCATCAGCAAGGACATTGATGTGGCTGGTTCTTTCAGCATTACAATGATCCCAAATACACCACCCAAGCAATTAAGAGGTGACATCATCATTTGCAAATAAATACCTTAAAAATCAAAATGTGATTTTCAGAATTTTTATTTATTTATTTTTTTTTTTTTTTATTTTGTTGAAGTTTGTATCTATGATGATGAAATTACAGGCATCTCTTACCTTTTTAGGTGGAAAAACTTGCACAATTGATGGCTGACTAAATACCTTTTTACCCCACTGTATGCTCTCCATTGGGTGCTCGATGGTTCATAGGAATTGGCCATGTTAGCTAGTCCACATGTGCTTTGTGGATCTGGAGGAGGCTTTTGACTGTGTCCCTCATGGCTTCCTGTGGCACTACTCCATGAGTACAGGGGCCAGGACCCTTTGCTGTGCGGTCCCTGTATGACTGGAACAGGAGCCGTGTCTGAATTGCTGGCAGTAAGTCAGACCTGTTCCCAGTGCACGTTTGACTCCACCAGGGCTGATGTTTGTCACCGGTTCTGTTCATTGTTTTTATGTACACAATTTTTAGGCTCAGTCAGGGGCCTGGTTTGGGAACCCAAGGATCTCATCTGTGCTGTTTGCAGAGGATGTTGTCCAGGCGGCTTCATCAAATCAGGACCTGCAAGGTGCACTGGAATGGTTTGCAGCCAAGTCTGAAGTGGCTGGAATGAAGATCAGCTCCTCCAAATCAGAGACCTTAGCTCTCGATTTACCGGTCACTCTATGTTCCTACCCTCACCTATGGTCATGAGCTTTGAGTAAAAGAACAAGATTGCGGATACAAGCCTCCACCTCCGCAGGGTGGCTGAGTGCTGGCTGAGTGCTGGCTGAGTGCTCCCTTAGAGATAGGTTGAGGAGTTCAGTCACACGGGAGGAGCTTGGAGTAGAGCCGCTGCTCCTCCATGTCGAGTGGAGCCAGCTGAAGTGGCTTGGGCATCTATTCCAGATACCTCATGGATGCCTCCCTGAATGTTCCAGGCACGTCCCTCCAGCAGGAGATCCCGGGGAAGACCTAGGACATGCTGGAGGGACTATGTTTCTCGTCTGGTTTGGGAACACCTCGGGATCCTCCCAGAGGAGCTGGAAGAAGTGTGTGTGGAGAGGGAAGTCTGGGCGTCCCTGCTGAAACTGCTGTCTCCGTGACCTGGTCCCAGATAAAGCAGAAGAAAATGGATGGATGATACTGACTGAGGTGTCACTAGCATGAATTCAAGTATTGATTTTCATACAAAAATATCTAGACTGAATTTTTCTCCAAAGATTACATTTTTAAAATACATGCTTTTTAATTTTAGTTTATCTGAACATTTATTGCCTTTTTTTTTCTTCTTCTTTTTTTTTTAGATCAGTTCAAGATGGGGTTTAGCAAAGATAATAACACATTTTGAATATATAAAATAGGAGTTTCAATGTATTTTAATACAAAATGTACTGGTATTAGTTTACAGATCAATATTGCAACACTTGCCATAGCAAAAACTACTGGTATCACAAATCACTACTCAGTGTTCAGGAGAATATGTTGAAAATGTATTAAATTAGAGAATAGTGATTGCCTGAATTAAATACTTTCACACTGATTTGATTATACTTTACTGTAAATACACAGCAGAGAATCGGCTTTGTTTGTTGGCCCATTTGTAATGCATTTACTTATCAGTAATTAGAGAAAGAATTGCACATGCAATCACTGCAGGAGCTATTTTCCACTTTCTCACTCATAACCCGCAAATTGAAGTCTAAAATGTGGATCAAATCGCACATCGGAAGTGACTGTATTCTGAATTCCATCAAATTTAAGAGTAACTGTACAGGTACACAGTTACTTAAAATGATTGTCCTCCAGACAATGTATTTTCGCTACATCTGTTTACTTTTTTGGCCAACAGTACCTGCGGTTAAATGCACACATCAGCTTAATATAACATTTTTGGAGATATACAATTATTTAAATGACACCATCACATTTCTTTCTGGTTCATTCCTTTTACATCATTTAAAGAGGGGGTATTATACAAAATCAATTCTTTTGAGCTTCCTACCATGTTATAATGTTGTTCCCTCATCAAAAACATGTCTGAAGACCTGTATGTTTGAGTATTTTAGCGATCTCTCCTGGGTCCTATTCAAACCCTCCTCATGGTTAGCTGTTAGACTCTGTGCACTGCTCAGCCCAAAGCCTACATCATTCATGCTTGCACACGACTATTTTACTCCACAAATACAAAAAATGATGATACAAAACTGTACACAGCAACGTGGCAAGCCTCATGGACTGTAGTAGTTTAATTAGGGGAATGCACACTGATTGTGTTGTGATAGTGCTGTGAA
The DNA here is from genome assembly GCF_009829125.3 of Periophthalmus magnuspinnatus. Lineage (NCBI taxonomy): Eukaryota > Metazoa > Chordata > Actinopteri > Gobiiformes > Gobiidae > Periophthalmus > Periophthalmus magnuspinnatus. The sequence goes on along the minus strand of NC_047135.1, from coordinate 20,217,340 downwards.
GGGGGAGTGATTTAAAGTGGGGAGCAAAGAGAGAGGAGACTCAAAAACAAAATGAAACTTATAAAATATGTTAATATGTTGTTTTCTTTGAATTTAGCATTTTAAAAAACAATACAAGGTAAAATGCTTATCTAAATATGTAATGTATAAGCAGTTAATACTCCAGAGTGAAAGTGACATAGCCCCTCTTAAAGTAACCTTAAAGGTCTAGACATCAGATTATAATCACATTTTGGTGTGCATGTTTTTCTCCACCCAACTGCACGTGGCAGCTCCTGTGTGCAGAGAAGCACAGCTGGCGGTGGTGGCAGTAGCAGCACCACAAGAGACTCAGCTACTCCAGCCTCCCTTTGCTTGTTAGTTTGTTGCAACTAATACTATTAGCAACACTTTTTGGTTCCAGATTTAGTTGGGTACGTTTCTAAAACGTACCACCAGTATTCCTGCAGCAGTCTGCCGTTAGATTCTCAGTGCATATTGTGCAAATGTTGCTTTACAAATGCCAGAGTTTTGAACCTTGGGTCCAGCACAGTAGCCGGCGCCACAACGTTGACATTCTCAGCGTAGTACTTGAATAGTTAGAATGCTGCAGGTGTGTTAGTGTCACTGCTGTTAGTTGCACCAGAGTGGCTCCTCGCTGGGCCAGTTTTTGCTGAGTCATTCTGGTGATTGGAATGATTTTAGATGCAGACACAGTTTTCTCCACAGACAGTTCACTGGAAGTCAGATGTATTGGCCTAAAGACATTCAGGCATTCATTAATAACCTCATCCTCGTTAAGTAAGCGCAGAGAGATCTCTGGAGAAAGAGTCACAAGAGCTGCTGAGACTGCCTCTTGCTCTTCCAACAACCTCCGTGGCCCTGAAATATTGAATTCCACTGTGTGTCTACTTCTTGGAGGACTTATTGAGTTGCTCCTGAAGCTGTCAAAGTCTCTTCTGCTGTCACACTGGATTTATATGGTGTGGACAATTTCCCTTGCTTTTTTCTCATTTCGGCCAGCGTTGCTGTTTAGTTCTTTCTTTAGTTCTACGGACAAATTTAAAATGCACATTGAATTGCACATTGAAAACCCCAAGGAGTTTTGTAAACAGTACCAGTAATAACACAGCTGACTTTCACCCTCAAGCCAAATTGTACATTTGCAGCTCCATTGTATCTTCAAGATTTTCTGCCGTGCTGTGCTTGTCTAAAATGCCCCACACAAGACGTGTGCTTTCCAACTGCATACTGTCATTTACAAAGTAGCAGGTGACCCTAAGATATGAGTATGTCTTCTTCGACGTCCATATACAATTGAAACCAGACGTTTACATACACTGTTAAAGGTACATGCAATTTTTTATTTTATTTTTATTTTTTTTCTCACCAGTTTGGCAGTATGTTTTGGGTCATTGACCATTTGGAAGACCCATTTGCGCCCACTTCCTGGCTGATGTCTTGAGATGTTGCTTCAGTGTTTCCACATAATACTCTTTCCTTGTGATGCCATCTATTTTATGAAGTGCACCAGACCCTCCAGCAGTAAAACAATCCCACAACATGATGCTTCCACCCCTTTTTGCTCCAAAAGTAACAACGCTCATTATGGCCAAAGTTCAATTTTAGTTTTGTCAGACCACAGGACATAAATGAAGGTCTCTGTCCCTGTGAGGACTTGCAAACTGTAATCTGTTTTTATGTTTCTTTGGGGGAAATGGCAGAGTGGCCTTTCAGCCCATGTTGGTACAATACTTGCTTCACTGTATATATATATATATATATATATATATATATATATATATATATATATATATATATATGTATATATATATATATATATATATATATATATATATGTATATATATATATATATATATGTATATATATATATATATATATATATATATATATATATATATATATATATATATATGTATATATATATATATATATATATATACATACATATATACACATATATATGTATATATATATGTATATATATATATATATATACATATATATATACATATATATGTGTATATATGTATGTATATATATATATATATATATATATATATATATATATATATATATATATATATATATATATATATATATATATATATATATATATATATATACAGCCCTGTTTTTGACATTAAGACTGTAACATTCTGTGCAATGCTCAGCCCACAAGCCTATCTCACCAATGCTCCAACAGAACAATTATCCATAAATTTACAAAAACATTATACAAAGCTGTAAACAACAACCTGATGTGTTTCAGTAGTGGAATCCACACTGATTGTGTAGTGATAGCGCTTTGAAGGGTGAGTGACTTAGCGTGGAGTGCAAAGGTATGGAGGGACTCAGAGCGTCAGAAACATATAAAACCTGTTAATACGTTGTTTTCGGCAAATATAGAAGTTTCAAAAGAATTAAAGGTAATGTGGTGATGTAAATATGTTATGTTTTAGCAGTCAAGACACCATAGAAGTAAAATACCACCTCTTTAATCTGAACCATATAACAATGTCCAGACTGCAGAAATATGGGTAAGAAACATGGGAACATAGAGCTGCCCCCAGTCAAACATGCATGAATCAATCAATCAAAATACAACGCTGAGTAAGTGAATGATGAGTGTACACCATTATAATCATTAAGCTTGTGAAAAGTATATTTTGCCAAATATCTTCTTCAAAGGAACTGTGATTTTTACTATCTTAAAAATGTAGAAAAACTGGACTAGTTCATTATGAAGAGGTTGCAGTGTTCCAACATTATTTCTCTACCTTATGCATTGATCTATCATATATGATTACCTTATGCATTCTGAGCATCCTAATGTTTTCAGGGTGTGCTTGTGACATCTCTCAGAGACTAGTGCAGACTTTGCCATCACGATAAAACTAAAAATGTCTATCATGGTAACTTCCTGATTATCAAACAATAAAATGCTTTCCAGTTAGATGCAGACAACAGACAGCAGACTTATTTTGTCCAAGAACTGCTTATACGATACATCTGGTACTACTACTGCAGAACAAATCCATGGGAAAAATCAGGGAGAGGATGTTTAATGATGAGTGTACACCGTTATAGCCATTAAGTAGATCTTGCAGAATGTCTCCTGTAATGTGATTTGTGGTAGCTCTTTTTATTAGACATGTTTTGAGTTAGATTGACGTGTATTAGAACAGAAAGCTGTGTGTGTGCGTACTTGACATGTTCCGTAGCTCTGCCCTCGGTCGTGGTGATGGGTGCTGATGGATTGACCGGACATGTGTTGCTCTCACTGGGTGCCCGGTGCCAGCGGTGAGACCTGACAGTGGTGACACTTGAGTACAGCGTCAGATCGATCAGTCGGCTCAGTCCTGTCCAAGCTAATGATGTGGAATTGACAGACAGACCCAAGGGCTAATCACCAGGATTAGACTGTATCATTGGCCTGTCCTTTGACTGTGGACCAACAATTTAGCACTTCAAGTACTTTTCAGAGGTAATACTATACTTCCATGGGGTATTAACTGCTAACACATAACATATTTACAGCACTATGTTACCTTTTTTTTGTTTTGAAAATGCTAGACCTGCCGAAAACAATGTATTAGCATGTTTAATGAGTTTTGTTTTTGAGTCCCCCCTCCCTTTGCCTCCCGCGCTATGTCTGTTCCATTCAAAGCACTATCATATTACAATTAGCATGCATTCCACCAATGAAAGAGGAATTGAAGTGTATTGTTTTGTATCATGCGTCTGTATATCTATGGAAATTTACTGCATGGGTTGTAGGCTAAGCTTTGGATAGGACTGTACTTGTAACCGTACGGAGAGTCTGAATAATGAGGGAGAGATCACAAGATAACTCAAACATGCTCAGGCATGCTTTTGATGAGAGAACAATCTTATAACTTGGTACAAAGCTCCAAAAAGTACATTTTCAAGCTGGTTTAGTTCAGGAACAATGTTAAGTCATCACTTTTGTCCCTCTCAAGCCTATTATCTACCTTCCTTGTTGTTTACCATACGGAGGAATTCAAACTGGTTCTTCATAGAGACTTGGTTTTTCTTCTTACCCAACCAATCACTTTTTAGGTTTACTCTGCATCCACCTTGAAATTGCATTCAAAAAAGCACTACAGCGACAACACAGTAATAACACATACTTGGTCCTATTTCAGCGCTTGTTGTAAATGTGTTTTTGTGCCAAACCCTGAAAGTATTTTTTGAAAATCATATTTGACATTTACAAAAAAAGTGGTTGAAAAGGTAAAACTACTAGCTACACACATTTTAAAGGTCTGATATGCAACTTTTCTAAGGAAAGATCTGCCAAATGCTTGTCTCCTTGATGATGTTATTGCTTCGCCTGGAATGTTTCACAGTGTTGCAGTAAATGTACCTTTTTACATGGAAACAAGCAGATGAAGCCACCAGGACATGTTACAGGTCAGATCTGTAGAGAGGTGACCCTGCTCACAGTATAAATGCATGCATGAGTAATGAAAAAAACTAAACAAAACAAAAAAAGGCCTGTAATTGAACAAAAAAAATAAAATAAAATAAATTTAAAAAAAAATCTTCATGACATACACTCCAGGCAGAGTAGAGATCTCTATGGAAACAAGCTGGTGATGGTGGCTGGGGTGTGTAAGGTTACAGAGGATATGACTCGTACACAGAGATGGGTAGAGCATCCAAAAAATGTACTAAAGTAAGAGTAACATTACCTCAAAATAATATTACTGAAGTACAAGTACAAAATAGTGGTCCAAGTAAGGTAAAAATGTATTTGGGAAAACCACTACTCAAGTTGGGACATAACGTCTGATTTATAATTTGGCATTAATGTAATTTTAAGGGACAAAATAATGCACATAATCTAGTATTTTCAAAGGATAAGAAACACACAGCGGTGCAAGATACACAAATGTTCAAATCATTTCATTCTGTTAACATAAAGCTTTTGTCACTTTGTCACAGTGAGAAAAGTAACCAAAACTTTGACTCAAGTAAGAATACTGTTACATAAATAAAAATATTACTCAAGTAGGAGTAAAAGTATGCTGCTTTGTAAAGTACAATGTCTCTAAAAAGTTACTCCAGTAAATGTAACTGAGTACTACCCACCTCTGCTTGTACACTGTATGGTCCAGCCTAAATGAGAGGAGGTTCAGGTTGAAATGGTCACAGTGACCATATTCGGTAAATCTTAACAAAGGATTTTTCAGGAATGAATTCCAACCGTGGAATCACCAGTAACCCAAAAGACTGTATTTGAATGTTGAATGTTGGTCAGGAGGTAATCCCATCAGTCTCTGTCATTGACCACTGGAAAGGATTGAGCACACATACTGTAGTCTTTGAATATCCCTGGCAGTAGCAGAATGTGGAAAATGCTCAAATGTGAAAAAGGTAAGTGGGCAAGCTGAGTCCAAGTACTTTTCATTCAAATTGCAATTCACGAGTGAAATATTACACAAATTTGCTGTGATCCATGGTTTGGTCTAAGCCAACGATTCTCAAACTTTTCACAAGCACCACCTAAGGGAAGATTTAGCCTTTTGAGTACCAGCCAATCTAAACCAGGTCTATGATAGGATTAGTCCAGATCTAAACTGTTGCTTTTCATGTATTTGAGTAAATGTTGCCTTGCCCCAGCACAAAGGTATTGTATAAGCAGCTCTTGAGGTCAAAATAAATTCACTGCATGGTGTCTGCATCTAATTAAGTGTAAGATAGTCCTAGAATCAGGAAGTGTGCGGTTAACATGCTAGCTCTGGTTAGCTTTACCATGAAGGCAAAACTTTGGTCTCCGAAAGCTGTGAAAAGCTTGTCATGGTGAATCATTAGGATGCTTAAGGTAAGTGTAGCATAACTTTGAACCACAGCTTTACAATGAACTAGTTCTGTTTTTCATGTTTTCACAGCACCTTTGATTATTAGGCAGTCGATACTTAATAAAACCTTTGTAAAGCAAAATGGGTTGAAAGTATCTTGTTTCAATACTAAAATCCAGTCAGTTAAAAGCTAGGTTTGAATCATCACTACCTAAATGGCATCAACTGCAGCCAAGCATTAAAAAGTGCTAGTACAGGCTCTGCAGCTCAGGGAGTGAATTCTGGAGGTTCTGAGCTTTCACATGAGAAATGGCATGAAGAAAAACATGTATGTGTTCTCTATCTGCAGGTTAAGGCACTGGCAAGTTGTGATTGCTGTTCCTTTTACAAAAAAAAAACCTGTAAGACTACAAACAATTCCTTTAATATCAAAATAGTAACTTTGCTTGCACAATCTCACTTGTTGCCATTGCTCTGTTTAGTCCCTCTCCTCCGTCCAAAGTTTAGGCAATTCTCTTGACCATTTGGCGCTGACAGTTTTAGCATCAAAGGCAAATGAAATAGTCCGTTAGAAAAACAAACTGAAATCCCCCCTCCATTACTCGCTGTAAATGTCAGCTAAAACTAAACCTGCGGAGGTGAGTCCAAGCGGGGGTGAGGCATTCATCATTGTATTTCCTTGTCTAAATGCCACTCTGATTTGCCTGGTTATGTCCGCCGGTGTAAGTCATCTTCAGCGGGCCGGGCGAAATAATGGATGGACGCTCGTAAAACTGACAAGACGCAAGGCCCGAGAAGCAGGCAAATGGATCCATAAAGATATACCTGCTATGCAACGGACAATGGGACCGGGCTGAAGTGATTGTATGCGACAAGGACAAAGCGAAATGCATCCTCTGAAAATGTAGTAACTTCCATTTTTGATTAAACGCAGCTGAAGCATAAATTCCACTGGGAAGACATTTTGAAGCCTGCTCCTATACCTCCTGTCACCTACCTGTCACTAACCAAATTCAAATCGACTTTGCCCCAGACCACTCCTGTCCCAGTCTAGCCTTGTCAGCAACATTAATTCTTGTGATTTTTGTGAGTTCACACACTCTTGAGAATCCGTCTTATTTCAGCTGAAGTGATTGCACAAGTCCCGAGACTGACCAATCACAGAGCCAGCTCCAAAGAAACCAAAACAAACATGGGGTGCTGACAGACGTACTTCAGCCTATTTTAGTGGAAATACAGACTACTTTGTTAGATTTTTCAGCTTGTTCCACTGCTGTGATGCTTTGACTAATGTGATGTATTTGTTTGAATGCTCTACTCATTGGTTCTGATTGGTACCATCCCACATTGACATGTAGAACTCTAGTAAGAGGGCAACACATATCAATTAGGTGAGAGACAACTTAGTCCCACTTTACATGCAGGTCAAAGAACTCAATAGGTGCAAAAGGAGGGCTATTGCCCGACCAGCCTATCCCTTCTACATTCTGTTCGAATCCAGAAGGGTCTGGAAACCTAATCCGTAGCATGTGTCAAATACGGAAGACATTTGCTTATTGTTACCAGAACAAAGCATGCGTCTCTCTGACTGGATAATCTGCTTGTCAATCACGTCCTCTGCAATACTGTCTCATACCCACTCGTCTTTGTAAAGTTTGTCAAAGTGTGTGGTCCTGGCTGGCTAGGAAACAGTTATGAGATGTTCCAATAATTTAGTCTTAGAACAAAACATTTGCAGCGAAAATTACTAATAACAATGGCGATCACAAATATATCCACATTTTGGCAGACATACTGTAATCAACATTTGATTTTCAGACACGTTATTTGTTGTCTGTAGCACAAATAAACAAACGAAGCTCAGTTTTGCTTTCACTTTAACGTAGAAGACTGAAATAATATACATGCTAGTCTGCAGTGAAAGAGCAGTAGTTTATATCAATAACGTCCAAACACATAATAATTGCCTGTCTGTTCCTTACCTCATGCAGCTGAGTGCCTCTCCTAGTCTGCACCTAATTGTAAATTACATACATGACACCCCACTTGTAGTTCCCGGGTTTACCTGCATTTTGATCAGTCAGTTTAAATTGGATTAGATCAGTTATCCGGTTTTCCCGGCATGCGTGTAAATGTAGTAACTGTCAGCCATTCACAGCCTCACTTAGCCTGGCCAGGCACATTCTCCTACTTGAGAGCAAGTCTGAAACCAAACCCACCCCATTACCTTCATTGATCTATCTTGTATAGAGTACTACTACAGTTTTAATATGTGAGCAGATACAGGATTAAAAATGAGCAGTTACCATAAATCGAGTGGGTGCTTAGCAACGAGGCAAGATGGCTGTCAATCAAACCTGATGACCTTGGGGAAAGAAGACACCTGATTAATGTGATATTAAGGTTCATATCTTGATTTACACAATGAAATATTAACACCAGGATCATGTAGAGTGGGTTAAAACACAAAAATGAAGGCTAGACTGACAGCAGTAGTTTCAACAGAAAGTAAAATAAGATCTGGAAGATGAACTAAAGATGGTGTTGTTTTGTTTTCAATGGCCTGTGCTCATTATTACATAATGCAAAGTAATATTATTTTCTTTCGCATTACTTCCTGAGTACAGGCTTAGCGTGTGATGACAGAAACATGAACCCCATGAACAGTTCTGACCAATCAGAGTGATAGCTGCTGGAGCAGAATTACTGTGGGCTCAGAGCGAGGCTAGGCTAAATCTTATAAAGCTAACTTTTAGTCGCTTTGAGGATTTAAAAAGTTTATATTGTCAATAGACAAGAATCTCTACAAAATCTGACCTTTATGAAAGCTGTGGATTCTCTGTCACTTGAACACAGGCAGTTTGAATTCACATAAAATGCATTGCACTCAATGGGAGAATTCTTTCTGGGCCGGAGCTCCGGGGAGCTGCAGTACCTGGAGCGGCCACTAATTGAACTTGAACCAGGACAGAGAGGGGAGTGTCTTATCCAGTTCATACTATAAATCTATACAAATCTATTAGTCTATAGCAGATACAGGAATATCTCCATCTGCTGATGTTTTTTATTTTATGTATTTATTTATTTTATTTTTTTTAATAACTATATGGGGTGTTACATAAATAAGTTGTATCAAACAAAATGCCAAATCCCAAGGTATATAAGTCAAACTAAGTTCTACTTCATGTTAACTGCAATTATCAGCAACGTCAACAAAGCCATGCTGATAAATTCTGCTTAAATAAATAAAGAGATTAAAAAATAGAAGCAATTAAGAGCAATTTGAAACAATTATAATCAGAGTTGTTTTGAAACATCTTCTGCATGAATATTAATATGAATCCAGTGACTCAAATATGTTTATTTCACTTTCATAAATATGTCTTCTGTTCCCACGCAGAGTCTGTTCTCAGAGATAACACAAGTACAGAAAAATACAATGAAGTGATTGAATTATTATGTTAAAGCTGGCACACCTGAGTTCCTAGCTCTCACAAAGCCTTTGGCACATCACTATTGATACTTTAAAGCTGATGTCATCAACATTCCCTGGGGGAAATGTTGTATTAAGCTCTGTTACTCAAATTAGACTTTAATCCGAGCTGTGTTTTAACACAAACTGACCATTATGAAATGACTTAGTTGGAACTAAGGTGCTTATTTTGCACGATTAAACAAACCTCTCAATAACATTACAGCCACAAGCTAGCTAGCATTAGTCAACACTTTTTCAGTTTCTCACTTTTTGTTGAAACAGGACCATGAACACTAGCAATGGTCACGTGTTGTTTAATTGACTTTTCAGACTTAAATCTTAAAACATATGCAAATGCAGTGCAGTTCAAATGAAATGATTGCTAATGTGTACATTATGTCACCATGTTAACAGCTGAACATGCTGTCATAAACATTCATGCAGCACATCCCCAGCGTGATGTAATTGCAAAACATCAATTGTTGGTTTGTTGTTGTCATAATCCCAATTAGGGGCAAGAGCCAGACATCCCTATTAATTTTATTTCACTTTGCCTTATGATTTAGGAATTTTCTGTTCAACAAAAGGTGAGAGACTAACTGATGGTCAGATTTCTGTTAAAATGAAGCTCAGATAAAGGTTTCTCTTAAAATGAAGCTTATAAAAGTTTAACTACAGTGCCAGAGCTTCAGACAGAGTAGTGCTTACAGTTAGCCTCACACCCCCAGGGAATGTTGATGACATCACCTGCAAAGTATCATTTGGTGGTTGTCAGATTCTCGAACGTGCTGTCATGCTCTAAGATGGGGTGTGATGTCATCTAAACCCATCAATTGTTCACACACATTTTCAAGGCACAAACATACAGCTTTAGAACATCTTTTCAGCAAATCAAAGCAGGATTGACCCCCCCATAGTCAAAATGTTCTCATCTGAAAGTGTAAAGGTTTTGCAGCACACTTGGAAGTTATCTATCAGCTGTCAAATTAGGAATATAAACTTGTACTCTGATTGGTGGTTTACTGTGCACTTTTAAAGACTTTGTGTGCTGTTGTATCTGGTCTATATTTATAATCTATAACACCCATGGATCATTACTTTATATTATCATTTTAATTGCAATATTGATCTAAAATAATGAAGAATTACATCTGCTGCCTTCCGGGTTGGAAAATTGTTGAACCCATTCCTGTTTTTGTGTAAAAACTTCAGCGGCATTTTGGACTGGACTTAAGTGTTTTCACTTAGCCTAATGTTAAACCAACATAGATTTTAAGATGCTAAATACTAAAGTTAATGTTCATTCAAAGTTTTTCTGACATTAAAAAAAATTTAAATTCTGACATGACCTGCGGGGTGCCCCAGGATTCAATTCTGGGACTCCTTCTGTTTAGTTTCTACCCGCTGCCATTAAGGCAGTTAAGATGCAGAAATACAATGTCTTACCACTATGCAGATGACAGTGAACACAGGTGAATATGAACTCAGACTTGAACCTTAACAAGAAACTTCAAATCAATGACATCTGCAGCTTTTTATCGTCTAAAAACACTGCAGCCTGCTCACTGTAAGACAGTTGCAGTACACTCAGAACACTGCTGCTCGGGTCCTGACAAGAACCAGAAAGTCCTCTGCTCAGGTCTCTACACAGGCTTCCTGTGGCTCAGAGAATAAACTTTAAAGCAGCTCTGCTTGTGTACAAGTCTCTTCATGGCCTAGCACCAAAGTACATCTCTGACATGATAGCATCATATGATCCATCCTGCACTCTGAGGACTTCAAGGAGTGGCCTCCTGCTGGTGCCCAGATTCAGGACTAAACCTGAGGAATCAGCATTTCAGTTTTATGCAGATAAACCTGGAACTCTCTTCCTGAAGATGTGAGACTGTCGTAACGGGTGTGTGTTGGTAGCGGACCAAGGGATGCAGACTCGGGGCAGATTTACAGTATTTATTGTAACAATTGAACAAAGTACGAACAGCGGGTGATCCGGAGGTGAGCAGGTGAGCAGGAACACAGGAAACACAGGGACCGGGGACATGAAGGGACCACAGGGTGACAGGCAGACCAGGTGGGCGTAGGGCAGAGCAGACAGGAGACATCCAGGGCCGAAGCACGGCAGGAACACAGGGACGACAGGAACGCAGGCACAACAGGAACAAGTGAGGACGACAAACACAGCACAAACAGAGTGAGTCCAAACAGACGATCTCGCCCCGAGTGTCTTCTCCCATCTCCTCTTATCCATGGCAGGTGTGGTGATTAGCCAGATAGACAGCAGGTGCGCGCGGGAGGAGCCGAGAGCTCCGCCCAGCTCCAGGCACAGGCACGTGAGGGAGGGGGGAAGAGCACACAGGGAGAACAGGAAAGGCAGGATCATGACAGAGACTCTACTTTGACAATGTTTAAATCCAGATTCGACATGGTTCTGTTTAGCTGTGCATATGACTGAAAGCTTTTTATTCTGCACTTTTTCATTTTTAAGTACATTTTTGTGACAATTATTGTGTGTTTTATTTGTTTGTATTGTGATTTGAATGTCCTTCTTATTCTTTAAAGCACTTAGAATTATTTTGTGCACAGATTGTGCTATAGAAATAAACTTGCCTTGCCTAGATGTATTCACCAATAGTGACCCAGCAGTTTATTAGGTTGTTTCATGGCTTGTGTGCCTTTTAACACTGTTTCGGCGCATGTATCTTTATGAGAATTATGCACTACTACCACAAACATGCCAGATTTCCCTCGTAACAGCCATATTTTGACGTTCTATCCCAAACACTATTTATTGAAATCCCTTTTAGACAAGTATCATATATCATTATAAAAAAATAGCCTCAAAAGTACTTGATGCCAAAAAATGTGGTATTGTCCATCCCTACCCCATGGCTCCTCTGCGCTGCTGCTGGCTTCAGCATTTTATGTGTTACTGAGGGAGAGTGCATGGACAGGAATGAGCGGAGGTGTACAGAAATGATCAGGCTTTGGATAGTAAATTAGACTCTAGATAATTAACTTATCATGAATTATAAACGTAATGTAACTCGTTTTTGGGTGAACAACATGAACAAACATTCAACTGGGTGGCTATAGAGATGGAATTCTTGTAATCAAACTACACACAGCATAGCACATTGAGTAATAAAATACAATAATAATAGAAAGTTCAAAAGTCTCAGTGCAGCTCAACTGGTAGGGTCATCAGATCCAGTGCCAGGGGAGTTGCAGCCCTCAGGACAAGACTTTCCTTCCTCTGTGTCCTGCAACATCACAGCAGTGTCAAGGGAGAGTCAGGTAAACTCTGAACACACAACAGGAAAACTTATCCTAAGCCTCACTCTTCCTTCACTCTGTTGTTTCGGTTGGGGATGAGACATTCCCTCAAAATGTTTCCTCTTCTGCCATATTTAGTGTAAAAAGCACAAAACACTCAGCATTTCCGAGTTACCTGGCTAGCATAGTTACCTCCATGCGGGGTCGCCATGAATACAGGAAAAAACAAACCGCTCAAATCAGGCAATCCAATAGTCCTTCCGTCCCTCAAACTGCACAAGCTGCACTTCTTAGTCAAAATAACATAATTATAATAAGTCTGATTATATGTATGTACAATATACTACAACACTGTCCTCAAGGTGTCTAAGATTGCATACCAAGCACCTTTAAATGCCCCAACCCATCTACTTCCTGACTTTGTGATAAGACTTGTATTTTCCCTCGCTCTCATTAACCTCATGTGTTAAAGGGTCATGTCTTTTGACCCTCCCCATCTCCTGCTTAGGACAGGTTGACCTTTCACCTAAGACGAGCTGACCTAAACTATCTAGCATCAAAGGGCACCATGAGGTCATGATCAAGACACTGTTATTTCTGTGTGTGATCTCTGTTTCACATGTAGATCATGTTTGATTCAGCATAAATGTGTGTTTTGCATGTCGAGAGAGAGAGAGAGATCGAGAGAGAGAGAGAGAGAGAGAGAGCGAGCAAGAGCGAACAAAGGACAAAGGACAGCCATTAAGGACTATTGGATTGTGTGATTTGAGCAGTTTTTTGTTTTTTTTTTGTTTTTTTTCTGTATTTATGGCAACCCTGCATGGAGATAGCTATGCTAACCAACTAGAGCTGAAATGCTCAAGAGAATGTCCCAGCTGCTGTGATGCTGTAGGACAGAGAAGAGAGGCACTTTTTTCTTGTGACTAATCCTCTCCTCACACTGGCCTGACACTGGATCTGATGATCCTATTGATACTTTTGTTTGAGCTTTTTATTATTGTATTTTACTGCTCAGTGTGCTTAAATTGAACCTCGGGGACAAATGAAGATTGAATTATCCTGTCCTATTATGCAAAATCCACTTTTCAATGCTTTTAACAATGTTATAGCTGTTTCCTATCCTTTTTGATGCTTCCAAGTTTTTGATGTTTCAAGTTTGCTGTCTGCTCAAAATCACTCCCCTTCAGAGTGCTATCAAATTACAATCAGTGTGTATTCCACTAATGAAACTACTGCACATCGCACATCAGGTAGGTGAGCTTGTTGTGTATGGTTTTATATTTTGTACATTTATGGAGAATTGTTGTGTGGGAATATGGGTGATGTAGGCTTGAGAGCAGATCATTCCACAAAACTCACAGCTAACCATAAGGAGGGTTTGAATAATGCCCAGGAGAAATCGCAAAATTACTCAAACATGCATGGATGACATCTAAAACCCCTTCAAGCATGTTTTTGATGCTTTAGAAATTTTGCATAATACCCCCGCTTTAATGGCTGTTCTCTTTATTCTGGTTCAAATGTACTTTAGGAGTTCTTTAAAATAAAATCACTTTTTTTTCTGCCCTGTTTATGACTTCTGAGTCTCCTCATAGATCTGGGTTACGTTTGTGTTTATGCCAGGAGAGACGATCCTGGCACTGGTCGATACAGTCTGAGGTACAAGTCTGCAGTCTGTCCTTGTTTTAGAGGACACCCACTGCCTGGAACTTCTACTGCTTTCAACACAGCATTGAGATATGAAATCAAACTGCAATCCATAAGGTACATTTAGTGCCAGAACTGTTCAAAGTCCCTCTCAAACTCACCACTTAAAGACATATTAAGGAGGAGGTATTATGCAAAATCAACTTTTTGGAAGATTCTATCATGTTATAATATTCCCTAGTCAAAAACATGCCTGAAGAGGTTTTATATGTCATCAGTGCATCCTTGAGTAATTTTACGATCTCTCCCAGGCCCTTACCTTACGGTTAGCTGTAAAATTTTTCCAATCCATCCGTGCTCCCACACCACAATTCTCCATAAGTATACAAAAGCATGATACAGCTTTAGAGACCTGATGCAATATTTAATAACCCATAGAAGTAAAATAACCCCTCTTTAAGCTTTTTACTGGTACTTAGTAATGAACAAGTAGATCATCATTTTACATCAATAATAGTGATGTGAAAAAGCTTTGTGAGAACCATAGATGGTGCATAGAAGAGGACTGGGGGAGTATGATGTCATACACAATATATTAGAATTTGGTTGCCATCAAATGAAGCCAATTGAGGCTCGGGTTGTAGCTAATTTGGAGCACAAGATCCACATTTGGAAATTTTAGTGCTCAACCAAAGGGCTAATCAGGAGTGAGGTTCTTAAACAGTAAAATAAAAACCTCACATCGGGTAGAGTGGTAACTCCAGTACCAGTCCAGGCCACGTAGCTAGTTGATCTTTTGGATACCTCCCTGGGGAGGTGTTCCGGGCATGTCCCACCAGAAGGAGGCCCCGGGGCAGATTCAGTACACGCTGGAGGGACTATTCTCTGGGCTGGCTTGGAACGCCTTGGGGTCCCACCAGAGGAGCTGGAGGACACGTCCTGGTTGAGAGAAGTCTGGGAGTTCCGCCTTAGACTCATGCCCCTGCGACCCGGTTCTGGATAAGATGAAGAAAATGGATGGATGGTGGAGTGGTTTTAAACATTGGAAGGTCAGGATGAGAGGCCTGAGAGCAGCAGTTACAGAGAGGGATTTTTCAATAGAAAGTTAATTGGAGCCAGACTCAATGGATCCAATTCACATCCATTTTCATACCCAGGCCTAACGATGTCCATCTATGTATAACATCTATGGTGAGAACTAGGAACATGTTGTATAGATAAAAATACATACTACCTCCTTTCACAGTTCAAAAATCAGCTACCTCAGCTTTAAGTAATTTCTTGGGCTACTGCTGTAGTAATCGTCCATATTATTATTATTATTATTATTATTATTATTATTATTTTAGTTACTCTGCCCACCTCAGCCCGTAACCCATCAGGAACTCAGAAAAAGGAACTGCTAAAAGCTCACCTGGTCAATCTGTCATTCCTCCTGATCTTCACTGCCTTCTACTTTTCTACTCCTTCATACTGTTTGTAAAGTGTCTTTGAGTATCTAAAAAGTGTCTTAAGAAGTGCTATACAAAGTGCTATATATAGTGCTATGTAGCAGACAGGTAGCTGGATTCCGTCTTCCCTTTCTCCCACGCTGTCCTTGCTATACAGAGTGCGATAGGCTAACACATCCTGACACCTCATCACTCCACAGGAAGAGTTAGCAGTTAGCGGTTAGCATCACAGACTGGCAGCATGCAGAGACTGGAGCAGAGGAAGAGGTCTCTCGCCCGTTTAAGAGCAAGAGCAAACCGATGTGTCGGGGCCGCTCACACAACAATCACTGAGGCTTGCAGTGCTGGAAATGAAATCAAGGAACAAGTTTTGTTTATTTTTTGTTTTTGTCCTGATTATTATTGCACCTGATCAAAACAAAAAATAAATAAAAAAAAAAGAATAAACCAGGTCTAAAACACGTCAAGAGAATAGCTTAAACGTGCACTATGTAACTTTCTTAGTCATGACCATTTTATTGCTTTGCCAGGAATGTTCCAGAGTATGGTTTCTTTTTGTTTGTTTTTTTCAATTACAGGTGTTCAAAGGTACAGTGTGTAACTTTCTGGAGGTGGCACGTCACCTCTAAGATTCTATGGAAATAGTTAAAACCATCTTTCGGAACTTTATCCATAGAGATAGATTATAGCCAAAGGAACAATATTTCCATGGAAGCCAACAGGAGGACTAAATAAAAAATAAATAAAATAAAAAAAATAATGAAAAAGCAGGAATCTATTTCCAGTCTGACCAAATCAAATGAAATTACCATTATCACCAAATGGATTAAAGGTTCACTGTAACCACCATCCACCATTTACTTGTGAATATGGAGATGGTATGGATTTGCCTGAAATGTTCCACAGTATATGATATGGTCTTAAAATTATCTGCAAATGTTCAATTACAGGTTGCTGACAAATATATTTATATATATGTATATCATATATATGAATACAGTGAGAAGGGTCTCCTCTCCACAGATCTCAATTGTAGCTTGGCTTGATGTTGTTGCACCTGACACATCATACTCCTTACATGATCATGAATAGTCTTCTATGTTTGGAGTATAGTCATTGTAGTCTTGAGGGTGTGGCAGTTTTCCGCAGACACCAGCAGACAGCCTCTCTATTGCAGGCTCTTGGGGCTTGCACTGCTGGAGCTTTCAAACTAATCCTCGGTCCTGCCTCTCATAAGCCTTTGTAATGGAGCTCCGGAGAACTCATTAGAGTCCTCCTGATGCCTCAAGATTACCCCCACAATCAACACTACACTCGACTAAAGTCTATTTTCTTAGACCTTAGCTTTGATTATGGAAAACATTGTGTCATTAAAGGTGCTAAACCTGATTTTTAATGTCTTAAAAAACCTGAAAAGCAGAATTAGTTCAGTTTAAAGAATTTGAAATGTCCAAAGCTATCGCTGCTGCATTCTGAACATCCTAATTATTCACCGCATTGTGTTTATAAGTAGTTTTCACAGCTTTCTGACGTCAGAGTGGAGTCTTGCCATCACAATAAAGTTAACATATCTGTACTGGGGAAAGACAAACTTTGCTTAAATACATGGGGAAAAAACAGGGCCCTGTAACCTTTAAAGTATCTAGTATAAAGCATAAGAGAGATGTTCCTGATTTTCATATTATTACGTTACCTGGTGAAATAGTACCAAACAAAGTAATATTTATCATAGTTTTATCATAGTTTTACATCAGTCATGAAAACAAGTAAAAAACTATGAAAATACAACAAGTAGGGCTGACTTCTAATAAGGGATCCCTCTATCTATGTCATCAATACACAAAATTCCCTCCAAAACGCAGAAACAATTTATTCTCATTATGTATCGCCCCAACCAGAATCCTGGCTCAAATTATAACCATATTCACACAACGAGGGCCTAACCCTAAGAATACAACATCACTGTATGTAGCCTGTGCTTTTACTGATTTAACATATATTATAATCCCAACTCAACCTGTGTTGCCAGAGCCTTAACCTGCAGATAGAGGACAAATACAACTTTTCTCATTCTCATTATATGGACAGGCCATGCCTCATGTGAAAGCTCAGAATCTCCAGAATTTACTCACTCACCTGCAGAGGCTGCAATAGCACTGATTAATGATTGGTTGCTGGGGTTTAAGTAGTGATGATTCAGATCAGAGAGAGTCCTTTTAGGTTTAAAACAGCTGGATTTTGCCATTGGAACTGGAAACCCAAAGCCTCTAACCATAAAAAAAAAATCAAAATAATCACCCCTGCATTTTTTTTTAGAACACAGACATTTGTACATACATCTCAAATGGTTTTGTTAAGCCTTAACAAAAAGATTTCTGTAATCTGTTGGTCCATTTTAGCACTGCCCACATGAACAAGAGTAATTCCTAAGAGCTGCGGTCAATGTTATGTTGTGAGTTGGGCATCAGACCCTGAAATACAATAGGGGAATGCTCGCCTGCTAGCATTTGTCTTACGAGGATTATACCATAGTGTGTGCGCCTATCTGAAAACACAGAGGACAAGAAAAACACCTCGGAGTTGCCAACATCTAATAATTGTGCCAACTCTTTACTCATGCATCATCAGATAATTCCTGTAGGCCTATGCTAAACCCACACACGTCTGCAGACAGCCCCTCAGGCCAAACATCCTCCAGCGCTTTCGGGTTTTTGGATTTTATACTGATCTATATTGTACTTTGATATGATTAGCTTTCTGCAACGAGGGGGTATTATGCAAAATTGACCTCTTGGAGTTTTCTACCATGTTATAACATGCCTGAAGAGATTTTAGATATCATCCATGCATGTTTGTGTAATTTAGTGATATCCCCTGGGCCCTATTTGAACCCTGCTTACGGTTAGCAGTATGTGCCTGTACAAGAGTCAGGCCACAAGCATATGTCACCCATGCACCTGTGTGACATTTTTCCACACATATACAAAAACATGATAGAAAACAACACTACAACTTCACAAACCTGATGTGCGGGGAGCAAATGGAGGGGAGAAAACTAAACTGAAAGTTATAAAACACATTAATATGTTGTTTTCGGTGAATATAAAAATTTCAAAACAATAAAAGGTAACATTGTGATTAACTATATTATGTGTTAGCACTTAGCATCCCACAAAAGTGTAATACAGGGGCTTGCAAAAGTATTCACCCCCTTCGAACTTTTTCACATATTGTAACATCACAATCACAAATTTAAATACAATTTCTTAGCATCTTTTGTGAATGAGAAAAACAAAATGGCACATAAGCATGAAGTGGAAAGAAATGTTTTACTTTTTTTTTTTTTTTTAATAAACAACTTAAAAGTGCAGCAGGCAAAAGTATTCAGCCCTCTTTTTCTTGAATGCAACCAGTTGCTTTTAGAACTTTCCTAATGATTTTGGAAAGATTGAATGTTGACCTAATGACTAAAAAGAGTCCACCTGTCTGCAGTTCTGTCTCAGTATAAATGTGAAGTGAAGGCCACAGAAGTTTGTTAAGAGAGTGTTGGGGAGCAAACCACAAAATGAAGTCAGATGAGCACACCAAACAGGTCAGAGAAAAAGTTGTGGTGGAGTTTAAAGTGGGACTTGGATCTAGAAAGATTCCCAAGCATTGAACATCTCAAGGAGCACTGTTCAATCCATCATCCAGAAATGGAAAGAGTATGGCACAACTGCAAACCTACCCACACATGGCCATCCATCAGAATTTACAGTACGGACAAGAAGAGCACTCATCAGAGATGCAGCCAGGAGGCCCATAGTGGCTCTGGAAGAGCTGCAGAGATCCACAGCTCAGGTGAGGGAATCTGTTCACAGAACAACTATTAGTCGTGGATTGCACAAATCAGGTCTTTATGGAAGAGTGGCAAGAAGAAAGCCATTGTTGAAAACCATCCATAAGAAGTCTTGTTTATAGTTTGCTAGAGGTTTTTGGCCTAAAAGCAAAATGCTACATGTAAAGGAAAACTAACACTGCAAATCACTCTGAACACACCATCCCCACAGTCAAACACGATGGTGGCAGCATCGTGCTGTGGGGGTACTTTTCTTCAGCTGGAACAGGGAAACTGGTCAGAGTTGATGGGAAGATGGATGGAGCTAAATACAGGGCAATCTTGGAAGAAAACCTGTTGGAGTCTGCAAAAGACTTGAGACTGGGGCAGAGGTTCACCTGCCAGCAGGACAACAATCCTGAACATAAAGCCAAAGCGACAATGGAATGGTTTAAAGAAAAACATATTCATGTGTTAGAATGGCCCAGTCAAAGTCCAGACCTAAATGCAACTGAGAATCTATGGCAAGATCTGAAAACTGCAACTCAGAAACATTTTCCATCAAATCTGACAGAGTTTGAATTGTTTTGCCAGGAAGAATGGGCAAACATTTCAGTCTGTAGGTGTGCAAAGCTGGTGGAGACGTACCCCAAAAGACTTGCAGCTGTAATTGCAGCAAAAGGCGATTCCACAAAGTATTGACTTAGGGCGTACTTTTGCACTTTTTAGTTTTGTACATATAAATTATGTATATAATTTTGTGATATATATATATATATATATATATAAATAAATTATGTGAAAGTGATTGAGAGTGATTGTTTTGTTTTGTTTTATACACACTTAAATACCATTATGTGTGACTAATTCATATAAAATGTAAATTTAAAAAAATATATATTTAAATTTGTGACTGTGACTTGACAAAATCTAAAAAGTTCCAGGGAGATCAACTGTATCCCCTCCATTAACCATTTGAGAGCTTCTGTTCAGTCTCATAATCTGAGGATTCTGTTCACACATAGAGGAAGTTTCTTCCACCTAATGTTTTGCTTGCAGCTCTGAAGTCTCACACATTATGAAATGGTAGACAGCTCAAAAAAAATAAAAAAATAAAAAAATTGCAAAATAAACCCTCTTAATGTTGCTTAATTAAGCTATACGTAGGCCTGTGGTTTTAGCCCTTCACTATTGTTGAAAATGTCTGTGATATTTTTGTATGACCCAAAGATTTTTACTGAATAATTGCAACTGAATGTACAGAGAAGTGGGCGGGTATAGGGGTTGGGTGAAAACAGCTATTTTCAGAACACTCAAGGCTTGAATGCAAGACAGTGCAGGATGACCTGAACATACATGAATCAAAATAAAACCTTGAGTAATATACTGATTTGTTGTACTTTGGAATGATCAAGTATTTTCTTAATGAAAATGTACAAAAAGCACACAACAAAGTGAGTTTTATAACTGGTCACTATTTAATGTAAAATACTCAATTCTGACATTAGTCACTGAGACAGTAGACATTTACTGATATTTATTATATTTATAGACATTAAAAAAGTATTGTTTTTGGTTCGACATTCATATAATACAGTGCAGTTACAGAAAGATGCTGTTCTCACTTATATATGGGGGGCAGATAGGGCATAATCATTTTCTGAGAGAACCTTGTATGTTCTATAGATTTGTCCCAATAGCACCTAGAGGTATTTGGGTGTGACTTCAGTCTCTGATGCAGCTACATGGTCATAGATGTTCTTCAGATATGTCAATAATTGAGGGCAATGGAGAAGGGGTGAGGCTGGTGATGGACATTACCTGTGTCCTCAGTTGAATTTACATGTACTTGAGTAATGTTTTAAGAAAAATTCAACTTTGTATTGAAGTAACTACTCTTACGTGAGTAAAAATTTTGGTTCCTCTTCCCACTGTGTCTACAAGTGATAAAAGCTTTATGTTGACACGTGTTCGTCAACATAAAATGATCTGAACGTTTGTGTTTCCTGTCCCGTGCCTTCAAATATGATTTACTTTTATACATTTTTGTGTCTATCCTTCAAAAATATTAGATCTGTGCATTATTTCATGTTTTGCCCTTGAGATTATGACTCCAAATTATAAATCAGACAGTTACCTTTTAAGTTCCTCTTAACTGAGTAGTAGTTTTCTCAATTTTGTTTTTTTTTTAATAATCTTTTGAACCACTCCTTTGTACTTCTACTTGAGTAATATTGTGCTGTTAATTTTCCTCTACTACAATTTTTAGCAACTCTACCTACATCTGACCCAGACACAAACTCCACACCGAAACATGGCCTGGGAACGGAACCTCAGACCTTTTTACTGTGAGGCAACTCTATCACTTTTTACTCTATTTGTCCAGGACTGTGAAAAGTCTTGTGTCATTCTCAAACATGCCAGATATTTTACCTTCAATAAGTCTCCGAGCTGCAGTGTTTCCTTTCTTACTAACACTGTCAGCTATTATGTACCATACTACACAATTGGGCTTATGCTAATGTGACCTGCAAACTCCCGTAGCCTCTATCCAAATAGTGTAAACTCGGCTAATCCCCCGTGCCTCCTCCTTCTTTCCTTTCTCCTCTCTCCTGACTCCTAGCTCCTAAGTCCTATACCCTATCCATCATGGCCTCCTCTGGTTTTCATCAAGCTTTTTGTCATGCATCTCCAGTCTCTTAGCCGATGTCTTTCCAAATGCCAATCATCCATCAGCTCCCTGCCCGCTTGCGCCGAAGAGATTATCAATCACTGGTGCCCCTTGCGTCTCCCTTACCCCCACGTCCCACCCCACCCGTTTTCTGCCCCCAGCGCTCCACTGGTCTGTTATTGATCAATCAAACTGTCTGCACTCGGCAGCAGTAGCAATATTGATATCTGGTATTGGATATAAGCTTCAGATGCGTTCTATATCTTTGCGTGTACGTATTTTTGCTGGTCAGCGTTTTAGAAATAGTATGCTTTTATTGATTTATTGGGGAATGGACCATCTCATTGAGTGTCAAAATGTCAAATGGAAATATATAGAGTTCTGTGTCTTGGCTATATTGTGGTATTTCCTGATCTATGTTATAATGTTGTTTCCTCATCACAAACATACCTGGAGTTGTGTTTTGTTTCAGTCACACATGCTTAACACACAAACCCTGCAAATTTAGACTGAGTACTTCTTGTGATGTCATGTGGTAATACAGGAAGTGCTCCAATGTGTTTTTAAACTACATACACCTTCGCTAGAATCCTTCTGGTCATTTCAGCTCTGGAATTGCCAGACTCTGCTCTCTTTAATCTCTCTACTAAACAAAAAGTAAAAGGCAGCTGTGAACTTATAAATAACTTCATGACATCATAAGGTGGACTAATAATAAAGGGTTACAGTTGAAAAAGTTACGGACTGCGTGAAATGGCTGAGAGCTTTAGTTTAGTCATAGTTTGTTCCTTGAGTAAACATAATATACAAAAAAAAAAAAGAAAAAAAAGAACACAATTTAAGTGTTTCTCATGGATTTTAGGAAAATTCTTTATCAAAATTATTACATTTGACACTTTACCATGTGGTCATGTATTTGTTCTGAATAAGAGTTTCAGTATTTGCTTTGGGGTTGATTACTATGTGAGTATTCCTTGGACTGATGAAGGGTTAAACATAGACAATCCTTACACATAAAAAGTAGCATTTTCTCAGAACAATTCATATAAAATATTCCAAAAGCATTTTCCAATCACAGTTTGTCACAAGAAACTGTATCTATGAACTGTATGTGGCTTGTGATCTTACCATGATGTACTGCAATCACCACTGAGCCTGTATTGCCAGTGCCTTAACCTGCAAATTGAGGACACATACAAGTTTTTCTCATTCTCAGTATATGGACAGGTCACGCCTCATGTGAAAGTTCAGAACGTCCAGAATTCACTACTGAGTGCAGAGGCTGCACTAGCACTAATTCATGATTGCCTGCAGGTGCTGGGGTTTAGGTAGCGACTATTCAGATCAGAGAGAATCTTTTTTTTTTTTTTTTTTTTTTTAAACTGGAATTCAGCTTTAAAAATGGAAACCCAAAAG
The DNA here is from genome assembly GCF_009829125.3 of Periophthalmus magnuspinnatus. Taxonomy (NCBI): domain Eukaryota; kingdom Metazoa; phylum Chordata; class Actinopteri; order Gobiiformes; family Gobiidae; genus Periophthalmus; species Periophthalmus magnuspinnatus. The sequence goes on along the minus strand of NC_047135.1, from coordinate 20,193,761 downwards.
CTACGCTGGATAATCGTATTGAGAACCAAAATACCAATATTATAACACAAACTTGACCATTGTGTCCATTGTCTTTGTAATGAAGAATAAATCAGCAGTAGAATTGTTATCATTAAAAGCCATATTTGATTTCAACATCTGGGGACACAGGAAGGTCAAATTTGTGAAATTTAAAATGTAAATCTTTGTTTCCTGGACACTGCACTGCTCCAGACAGTTTGTCCCACAGACATTGGAGCACTGACTTCAAAATCTGAGCATTTTAAACATAAGTCTATATATCCTGTGTCCCCACCGTGTAACACTGAAAAAATGAAAAAATGAAACCTCTCCAAATACTGCCCAAAATCACTTTCCTGTTTGTAACTACCGTTACTTGTCAACTTCAGAAAAACATCATTTCCATCTTTGCGAGTCACATTTTGGAACGGTGTTGTCAGGAGAGCATTTTAGCTAGGAGCATGCTGTAGGGGTTATTTGGTTTGTGATGAGATTTTTAGTGAAATATTGTTGTTAAAAAGAAGAAAGCCTCAGACGTTTGGGAGAGAAAGGTTTTGTTAATGACAAAAAGGACAAATTGAGGTGGCATTGTGAAAAGCAGTTTGTATCGGTGTGAACTGAAATTGAAATAGTGATTTTTAATGGAACATGACTGTCTTACATGTCTTGAAGTGCTTATTTTGGATCAAATTTTAAGAGATTTCTCTCAAAAACTGAAAGTTTTGGAAAGATACGGCTTAAAGTACTACATATCTGAAAGTTGCAGGCTTGATTTTCAAGAACCTCCACAGGCTCTTTTGTATGATGTTTAGACATTTTTTTCTTTTTCTTTTTTTAATTAATATCCACACAATCTCCCTCTACACTGCAGACACAACACGGACTGCTATGTACTGTACATGTTCTCTGACCACTTTGTCCTCATTGGTCTCATCACTGACAATGACAAGGAGTGCAGACTAATGCAGGACTCTGTGGACTGGTGTCGGCAGAACCACCTCCTCATCAATATGGGGAAGACCAAAGAGATGCCGTTTTACTGCCCCCTCTCCTGTGAACATCCATGGAAGGGACATTTAGAGAGCTGACTCATACAAGCACCTGGGTGTTCATCTGAACAGACTGAACTCTATTCACAACACAGATGCACTATACAGGAAGGGCCAGAGCAGCTCTACCTCCTGAGGAGACTGAGGGGTCACTCTTGAGGACCTTCTACCACTGGTGGGATCAGCTTGTGTACATAGAAATATTTTTGATAATCCTAAAGGAGAAGTTTAGTCTGATTTCATGTCAGTGTGTGTCTTTTTTATATAGTGTATGTAAACGTTTGGTTCCAACTGTACATCCTGGACTGTCCTTTGGAGTCAGTGCAGGAGGTGGGGGACAGGGTCCTCACTGTGTGAAGTCAAGGTTCCAAAGGTCTTCTTGAACTATACATTGTGGCAGATCCTTCAAAAAAAAAAAGTGACTGAAAAAGAAAGCTAACTACTCTGAGTAGTATTTTTCATGTGTACCTTTTACATTTACTTAAGTACAATTATGTGGCAGCAGTACTTGTAATTAAGTATGTTACTTTTACTTACATACACATTTTCAGTACTCTTTCCACCAGTAACAGCCCAAAATCATTTGCACTTTATGAATACGTGACATTGCCTGCTTTTAACTTTTTTCTCTGATTAAGTTGGGGAGGCAGTGATATTCCAAATGAAAAGTTTCGGGTGCATTTCAAAGTGAAGTCGGTGATTAGACAGAAAAGGCTAGACTTCTGCTACTGGCACTAATTGGCGTCCAGCTGACTGCATGGCTAACCGGAGCAGAGAGGAGTGTAATGTCTTTGAACTCGGTCTTTGAACGTCCAATAGAAAAGTGTGTGTAAGCGCAGCGCTGGTGTGGGCTGCCGGAGCTCTAGAGGCCGCATCTGCTACTATGTGCCCAGGAGAGAGGCTTTGGCGTGGGTGCAGCTGTGGGAGGAGGTCGCACCTAAGCGGTACTATTAGCATGTCTGAACAAACTTTTTTATATCATAGTTATTTTGCAGTTAACTTTTTCTTTTAGGGCTACTGTGGCTACAATAGTAACTTATTGCCATTGAGTGTGGAGTGAATGAATAATGCATGAATCATTAATGCAATTTAGTTGAATACCTAGAGATGAACTGGGCCTCTCCACAGATCTGACTTGTGGCATGGCCTTGTCGCTTGTCTCTGTGGAGACAGATAAGTTTAATGCCATACTGCAAAACATTCTGAGCAAAGTTACAACATCTAAATGGAGGCACACAATTCATGGACCAAAGTTGTGCACCTTTAAATGTGAAGGTATATCCAAACCTGTGAATGAAACAAAAGCCAGTTATGGTTATAATGAAATCTCAAATATACAGGCCCAGTAACCACTGTTCCCTCCAAGCTGCGCGCGTGTGACACGGTCTCCACGCACAGAAAATCTGTGCTGCGCACAAAAAAATCAAACTGGAGTTGAAAATAAAGTAAACACACAACATTTCATTCTGCACTATTTTTCAATGTGAGTCAGTGAGTGTGACCGGCGACGAGCTGCTCCAGTCAACTATGTGATTCACGAATTTGCGCAGCTTATCAACGTCATTGACAGGCGTCCTCATGTGGCGTCCCAGTGTTTTAGCCGATGTGGCCGACGTGGAATGAAGACTCGCCTAATGATGCTAAGTGCTGTTTAACCCCTTAACGTACCGACGGCCCGCCCTCTGGCAAAGATCTGCGTAATTGCGTAATTTTACGCACTGTTTTGCAGCAGTTTTGCATTTTAAACATGACGAAACGGAGAAAACAAAGGAAGTACGTGACCGAGGACACTGTGGATGTTTGTACAAGTTAAACTAAAAATATATTTATTTTGACCCATACCACTTGTTTTGAATATGTTTCATATACAAATACACATTATATATTGTGTTTTGATATGATATATAAATGTACAGTAATAGAGCAGCTGGGTGTGCAGATACAGATTCCTCTCAGTGGGTCACTAGTTTATTGTAAAAATCAAATGATCGTGAGTTGTAAAAATCAAATGATCATGTCATATACTGAAAGAGTTACCGGACTGCCTCCCAGACACAGTACAACAATCTCACTCAGTCACAGCAAAAGCTTCACACAATGTCTTATACTCAAAATACAAGTCAGAGCTTTATCATAAAAATGTTAAGTGTGTTTTCAATATTGGAGTTTACAGTTGTCTTGGTTTGGTTGGAAGCTCATGTTGTGCCATAGTTAAAATTAAATATTTATACTTCCAATAGCATTAACATACTACACAGGTCACGAGCAAGATTTTTGTCATTTTCATTGTATAAGTGGACTAAAGCACTTAATTAAAAGTCTTATATCAGAAATGTAAATACGGTAATCTGATTCTTTTAATATACCATTTAACTTGGATGGATGTGATGCAGCATGACCACAGTGCACACGTCTGATGTCGCTCACAGTGGTCCATGGGACCGCTCAGGAAGTTTGTGTGTTTGCTCAGACTCGTGAAAAATTAGAGGGAACATTGCCAGTAACCATCTCTCATGTTCACTCTATCTCCCTTTCTGTCTCTCATGTTCACCCTCTTTATCTCTCTCACTTGCTGTCACCCTCTTTCTCACTCTCACTCTCTGTCATTCTCCCTCCTTGTCTCTCACTTTCTCACTCACCCTCTCACTCACTTTCTCACTCTCTCTCACTCTCCCACCAAGTCTGTCTCTTGCTCCCTCTTATAGGCCTTTCTCTCTCTCTTTTACACGTTCTCATCCTCCTATTCATCATTCTCTCTCACAAACTCTCTCCCTCTCTCTGGTCAAAAGTACACACTCCTTTATCACCAACTGGCACAACCTCTTACTCTCTCGTTCACCCTTTCTCATTCACCTTACCCCTCCCTTTTCTTTCTTTCTCTCTCTCACTCACTCACTCTTTTGATCTTGCTCACCCTTTCTCACTCTCTTTCTCCCACCACCTCCCAAATTTTTTCTCTTTGTTTCACCCCCTTTCTCTCACTTTTTGTCACCTTCAACAGTGAAAATCACACACTTTTTTGTCATCTGAACTCTTCCACCCGCTCTCTCTCACTCCTTCTCTTACCCTCACCCCACCTTCCTTTCTCTTCCTGTCTCTCTCCAGTCAAAAGTATACACTCCTTTGTCACCTGAACTACACTGCAGTGCATCTCCAAAGGTCAGTAAGATAGTCCTCTGTGTTTCTCACCTTACACCACCATAATCTCGTCACACTCACAATATCTCACTCATTCTCTCTCTCACTTGCTCTAATCTTTCTCATCCTCCTCTCTCTCTCAGTCTCTGTCTCCCTCTCAGCCAGTGAAAGGTGGAGGACAAGAAAAAATGAAAGAGAAGGGAAGAGAGAGAGGGATGATGTAATCTCCAAATTAAAACGCCCATATCACACTATTTTATAATCTTGTTTCATCATCAAAAAACCACCTGGAGTTGTGTTTTGTTTCATTCACACATGTTTAACGTATAAACCCTTGATATTTAGACTGAGTTCTTCTCTCAAATAGAAAACACTCTTTTCCACCATATGATGTCATGTGATAATACAGGAAGTGCTCCACTGTGTTTTTTAAACTCCATACACCTTCACTAGAATCATTTGGAAGTTTCAGCCCCGGCACGGCCAACCTCTCCTAAACAAAAGTTAAAAAGTAGCAGTTAACTTGAAAACCACTGCTTCAAGACATCACAAGGTGGAACGTATTTTTTTGAGCTTTAGAGATGTTGACAGCCTAATGATGAGGATTGTTCAAACATGTGAATTAAACACAAACTGCAAGTATTTTATTTTATTTTATTTATTTTTTTTGAGAAAGTAACAACATTCTCACATGACTTAAAGCTCACAAGAGTCAGTTTTGTGTAATATAGGACTAAGTCAACTTAATATAGGACTAAGTTAAGAAGTTAATTTAGTAACACAGACAGGCAGTGTACATTAACAGTTAAAGAGGGGTTATTTAACTGCATCAACTCCAGCACAACAATTTTCCACAAATATACAAAAGCAGGATACAAATCAATACACAAGAACTTCACAAACCTGATATGATTTGCAGTAGTTTCATTAGTCAGACGCACGCTGATTGTTTTTTTAATGGCACTCTGAACGGGGAGTGACTTTGAGTGCGGAACAAAAGACTCAGACTGTTAAAAACAAATATCAAACTTGTGAATAGCATTTTCAAAACAATAAAAGGTAACATGAGACGGAGGAGGTGAGGAAAAACAGGAGAGAGAATAAAAGTGACAGATAGATAGAGATAGAGGGAGGGGGGGGGACCAGGATAGAGACAGAAACAGACAGAGGGAGAGAGATAGAGACAGATAAGTGATCACAACGATGACCCTAACTGTGCATTGTTCGTTTTACTGCCCGGAAGGCTGACCCAGAATGGCACTGTACCTGCGTGGAGTGTGGATGGATGCCCAGTTCAATAGTGTCATGTAAAACTGCCCAATTTTCAAATAGGAAATGAATAAGTAAGTATTCAAACAGTTTTATTTCTTTCATGTATTAGAGCAGGGGTTCTCAAGCATTTCTGACCATGACCCTCCAATGTTGGGCTACTGGAGGTTATAATGAGAACACTTTATATTTAGATGCAGGCAGCACAAAGTGGACTTATTTTGACCTCAAGAGCTACTTATCAATCAATAATAGACCAATCAGGTGCCATTTTCTGCCCAGGTTGCTTCTGCTAGCATTAGCAACAGATTTGAGCGACACCTTAGCGCCCATTCCCTGCTAACTCAGTGGTGCAGGCGAGAAAGGGTGTTGGTTGGTATGATACCCAAAGACAAAATTCCAAATGTGGAACTCAGCTCCAGATTCGCTCCTGTAATGCTGGCCTCAATGAGCTTGGCTGGACCCAAACACTATGGGTGACCTCACACTCCCTTAGTCCACTTCTTTATACAGACTATGATGCTGAAATACATATAAATCACGTGCAGGTCCTTTAAAGAGACAAAAATCCAATATAGATAACTCATAACATTGAACCTTTATTATCTAATTAAGATAGTATAGTATCTACTGTGTATCAGGTCTAGGCTTAGATGCTTTTTCCATCTTTGGAAGTGAAAGTGCTAGGTTCGCTAAAATGTTGAAAATTGCCTAGAATTCCCAAATGTGTCCAAAAGTGTTGGGACTGACAGCTCTGAAGCCAACGTCCTGTCCCTTAAACCCCCTGATCTGCTCAGAAATGTGCCTTTGAGCGACCTATCTGTCCTGCCTTCAAACGGAGCACATTTTTGGATTTTCTGTCACACACACACACATTTACACACACACACGCATCTGCACACACACACATCTGCACACACACGCATATGCACACACACGCGCATAAATATATCTAACCTCAGAAAGCATGGAGAAAAATAGTGCCATTTCAAAGGTTCACCTCAGAACTGGGCTTCAAACAGAGACGTCCCCCCAGCGCTCGCCCACACAAAGAAGGAGGGAGAGTAGAGAGGTGGGAGGAGAGTGAAAGAAGGAAGGGAGAGATTGACAGAGAGAGAGAGAGGGACAGAAGAAAGGGATGGACAGAAGAGAAGGAGAAAGGAAGAGAGAGGCAGGAGAGAGGTGAGAAAAGGTGAGAAAAAGGGGCAGAAGAGAGAGGGGGAAGAGGAGGAGAGGGGAGGGGAGGAAGAGGGACAGATGAAAAAGAGATGGACGGAAGAGAGGGAAAAAGGAAGAAAGAGAGGCAGGAGAGAGTAAGGGAGCAAGAGAGAGGGGCAGAAGAGAGGGAGAATGAGAAGGGAAAGGAGGGGAGGAGAGGGGAAGGGAGATAGAGGGACAGAAGAAAGAGGTTGAGGAAAAGAAAGGTAGAGCAAGAGCAAAGAGAGTAGTAAATCAGAGGAAAAAAAGAGTGGGTGAGAGAGAGAGAGGGAGGAGAGGTAAAAGGACAGAGAAGAGAAGACAAAAAAAGATAGGTGAGTGAGTGGCAGAGAAGAGAATGAGAGATGGAACAGAGGAAAAAGCAGGTAGAGCAAAGAGAGAGTAGACAGGAGTGGATGAGAGGGAGAAAGAGAGAAAGCAAGGAGAAGAAATATAGGGCAGAGTGAGGAGAGAGAGGGAGGGGGTGGAGGAGAGGAAAATGAGGGCAGAAAAGTGTGAAAAGAATGAGAGCGAGGGACGGGGGAGTGGAAAAAGAGGGAAGTGCGAGGAGAGAGAAAAGGGGGAGGAGAGGTAAAAAGGCAGAGAAGAGAAAGGATGAGAGAGAGAAAGGGAGGAGAGGAAAAAGAGGGCAGAGCAAATAGAGAGAAGAGAGAGAAAGGGAGGAGGAAAGCATAATAACAGAGAAGAGAGGAGAGAATGAGAAAGGGGATACAACAAGAGGAAAGAGCAGAGAGATTTGAGGTTTTTAACAGACTGTCAATAACATTTTGCATTAAATTCTGTCCACACCTCATGTTGTTTACACAAAAACATCTATTTACATTACCTACACAGACTATTTACACTATTCTGTTTAAAGTAGTTATATTTTTAACTTCATATTTTGGAACTTTGACCAACTAAGGAGTGCAGCTTGTGCAGGGCAGAGGATGGAAGTCATGAACTATTGGATTGTCTGATTTATTTTTTCTCTATCCATGGCGCTCATGTGTGGAGCTCACGGACAACAGACGTTCTACACCAAATATGGCAACAGACGTTCTAGAAGAAACACTTTGAGGGAATGGCCTGTCTCATCACCGATCAAAACAACAGAGCAAAAGAAGAGTAAGGCTTGGGAGAGATTTTCCTGTTGTGTGTCCAGAGTTTGCGAATGAAAATTAGCTTTGCAGCTAACTTTGGCACATTTACACGTGTATTTTTACTGGCGTTTATTAATGTGCATTGTCCCTTTTAAATAAATAAATAAATAAATAAGTTCACCTGGCTCTGCTGGAGGACACTGACTGTAATACTGCAGGATATACACAGAGGAGGGACACTTTTGTCCTAAGGGCCTTCTTAAATGCCCTGACACAGGATCTGGTGACTCTATCTGTTGAGCTGCACTGAGACATTTGTTTGAGCTTTTCCATTATTATTGTATTTTACTCCTCAATGTGGTTAAATTGCTCCCAGTGACAAATAAAGTGATTTTTATTTGATTTTGATTTACAAATCAGAGGTCCAACTAAGAGTCAGCCTGAGTCTGCTTTGCACCATCCTCACACTGTCAGTCTGCCCCAGGGCAGCTGTGGCTACAATAGTAGCTTACCATCACCAAGTGTGGAAATGAATGAATAACGACTATAGTGTCTCACTTTGAGAGGCTTTGAAAAAGCGCTTTACAAGTGTAAGCCATTATTATTATTATTATAGAGCCCTCACATTGACCCAGCTCTGAGTCTGCAGTCTTCTCCTCCTGCTCACATACACCATCTTGGCCTGTCCCAACAGGAGACTCAGCAGCTGGCCCTTCCTCCTGCTTCACCAGCCCATACACAAACACCTGTGCACTAAAGACCTGCCCCACATTCATAGGCTGTATTAAGAAGTGGACTAAGGGAGTGTGACATCACCCACAGTGTTTGGCTCCAGCCAAATGAAGCTCATCAAGACTCACCGAATTTGGAGCCAGATTCCATATTTGGAATTAGACTACCGATATCATAGCAACCAGAGAGCCAATGCTGTCGCCTTTACGTTACAAGTTGCTACGTATATTTCTGCGTCACCCACACAAACAGTCTACACATCAAATGAAAGCTACGTCTCTCATCTTTCTGAATATGTAAACCATTTACACCACAGTGTAATCACCACAGTGCTGACAGGAAAGCCGTTTTTACAGAGGACTTCACTCACCATTGAGCTCTCTGTTGTTGTCAAACATCAACATATTCACACAAAGTTGGTCTCATTCGTTCCGTAAAGGTTCAGAGAATATAATCCAGTCAAGAAATGATGTCCACAAAAGAAGTTAGATCCTCCATGTCCAATCTGCTACAGAAAAGTAAAATCTGCTCACGTTTTTGCATTTCTTTTGTCGATTTCAAGCATAATAAACTTCTGACAATAATGGTGATCATTTTAATTTAGAGAGGTCAGGACAAAGGCAATTTCACCAAAATGACGTGGAATGCTAAGGGGTTAATGGTCGTATAGTGATTTCTGAACAAAATAGCAAAGTAAAACCCCAGAAACATGTAGAGCGGGTTAAAACAGCCATTTTAAGACCAAAATGATGAGCCTGACAGCAGCAGTTACAGAGAGAGGGGCCATGATTTTTCAATAGAATGTTAAGTGGAGCCAGAGTCTATAGAGTTAGAAGCATGCCCATGCTCACTTCTTATTTGGAACGTGGCTAGCAGGTTAGCTATCCCTATTTATTCATACAGTCTATGCCCACACTCCCAAACACTGTCCCCAGCAGGCGGAACTGGTGAGGACAGAGAGAGAGAGAGAGAAAGAGAGAGAGAAAGAGACAGTAAAGGAGAAAAGAAGAGAATGACATTGAGAGATTGATTTGCTTCTTACAGGAGGACAGAGATCTCACAGAGAGTCCAATGATTTGGGAAGAGACCTTTACAATGTTCTGCATCCTGCTTTTATTCTGCAAGAGAAAGAGAGAGTGCTCTCAATGAATGAGCTGTAAAAGGTGGATGTTGTGTTGGACCACTCTGAAGAAATTCAGCTTTTCTGCTTCTTTAAAGTGGGCCTATTCAGCAAAATTGACTTATCAGCCTTTAACCATGTTATAATTGTTTCCTCCCTCATTTGTTGACATTTTTTGACAAGACAGGGATAGAGACAAAAGGACACACCCAGTCAGAGAAGGAGAAAAATAAACTGTGCCTACTTTCTCTAGTAAGATGTGAGAGCAGATGTGACATGCTTATTCCATAACTGTTACCTAGCAACTATTCTGTTAACAAGGAGTCTAATTTACATGGATTTTAGTTATGATTTGCAAAAAAATAGATATATTAGCAGACCCTTATTTTCCTAAGTGAATCTTTAAACTGTCAGGAAAAATGTGTTCCATACCCATTATTGGTCCCTGTATTTTGAATGGAATTTTGTGTATTGATGTGTATTTCCCTGTTTTTATATATATATATATATATATATATATATATATATATATATATATATATATATATATATATATATATATATATATATATATATATATATATATATATATATAATCTTATAAGTAGCTTGAGGTAAAAATAAGTCCAATGCATATTGTCTGCATCTAATTATAACACATTTTATTGCCCGATAATTAGGAACTGTGGGGTTAGTATGCTAGTTGTTGTTAAGGCGCTCTGGCCTTTGAAATTTGTGAAAAGTCCTTATAAACTCTTTGCTGTTAATAACTAGGATGCTTGGAAAACATAAGGTTAGGAAGGAATAGCTTTGGACTACAGCAACTCATTTAAAATGAACAATGTTCTTCAAGTTTTCAGGTAAATTTCAACTCATGTAAAACTATATATTTTCACCATGTGTACTATCCCATCAAACAAAGTAAATTAGATCAACTTGAATCTGTCAAATACACTCAGTGAATATTCCACTGGTAGATAATCAAATTTGAAACATCTGTTGACTTGTTTAAAAAAGGGGGTGTTATATTTTTAGCTGTTTAGCCACATGTCTGTCCCAGGCCCTATTCGAACCCTCCTTATGGTTAGCTGTAAGATTCTGTCCAATGCGACTTGCAGAGCGTCAAAAACAATGGGGTGTAGAAGTAAAATACCTCCTTTTAAAGATGCTGTACCTGCTTAGAAAAAAAATAAAAATAAAAAATAAAAAAACAGGTACAGCACCTTTTAAATCTGATTCAGTCTCTCTGAGTTGAAATACCCCCTTCCGTCAAGCCTGAAAGGATTCTTGGCCCATTGAAGTTGTGCCTGCTTCATTTGTCTCCTCAAACAGAGCTGTAATCATGCATCAGTTTTATCTGTTGTGTTGCATCACCATTTCACTGATCTGTCCATCCATCTCCTTTCCCCTCCTACTCTCTCTCTCTTTCTCTCCTCATTGAAACAAACGTGCTTCCTCCCAACAAATTGAAGGAATGTGCATAACATTTTGATCACATTTGCATTGTTAATTCAGCTACTTGAAGACCCAAGTTTTTTGTTTATTTGGATTTTAAAGGGGGACAATGTAGACAAAACTATTTTAGTGTATAGAATTTTGTGTGGAAACAACAAAACTGTCCACTTTGCACTGAAAGACCTTTTAATATTTTATTGAATCAACTTGCATCCATAGAGTTATATGGGACAATGTTATTCAAAGGCAGTTTTCTCAAAATGCTCTTTCCTTCCATAGAGACACAAGGATCACCCCTTAAAATAGCACCAAGATACACCAAAATTTATTTTCTGTTTTACTTAAGATTTTGATGAAACACACAGGATTTTCTTTTAAATCTAAGTCTGATTTAGTTAAGTTAGAATTACGTTTTGACTCCTAAAAATTAGACGAAGTTAGAATTTGTAGGAAAATGCTCCCACTTCACATAAATATATAAAAGCAGTATACAAAACAGTACACTACAACTTGACAAACCATGTGATGTGCAGAAGTTTCATCAGTAGGATGCACACCAATTATGTGTTGTGACCGCTCTGAAGGGGGACTCAGAGCATCAAAAATGAAAAAGAAACTAATTATAGATTTTAATACATCGTTTTCAAATATAGCAAATATAGCATTTTCAAAATAATAACATAAATAATAACTGTGTCAGATGTCACAGTTGATAAATCTGAACTTTCAGCAAAATTTGCATTAACGTGTTTCATGTGTTTGCCCTCCAATGCATAGGCGTCTAACCAGAGGCATTTGATGCAATTTTGATGCTGCTGTTTAAACACAGCATAATACTCCCTCTTTAAAACTACATGCATTACTACTGTGAGTCGAGTAACCCACCTACAGATTTGACCTGTAACTTGTCTCCATGGAGACAGGCATGTTTAATGGCATGCTCAGGATCCCCATAGAAACGAGCAGATGACAGACCCATCACCAGAAAAGTTACATATTGCCCAAGTAATATGAAAAAAAATTAATGCAAACACTGTAACTTCTCGCTTCTTAAATTTTTTACCATTTCACTGATTTATTTATCCTCCCCCTAACCAGGCAGGTGTCACGTCCCTCATACCGCCTCAAGCACCTCTTCTTTATCACATCACAGTCAAACAAAAGACTTACTAACACATTTGCTCCCTTTACAGTCCCAATGGTTGACGGTCGACTTAAAAAAAAAAAAACACCTAAGAATTCAACTAAAAAGAATGCTGTATTGCTAGCAGAAAGGTCACCAAAGACGAATTCTCCCCCGCATCATCACAAATCACAAAGTCAAAGGGGCTGACTCCAGTTAAACAAGCGCATCGTGCTAATGTGGCGCTAGCTCGTGACGGGGCACATTCACAAACAATAGCTTTAAGGTCATAATTGCGTCACGGTGCAGTGTTCCAGAAGCGCTGAAGTACCTGGAATAGCAGCGAGTCGTTGAGCGATGTGCTGCCAAGAGCAAGAGAGGCGAATATAGTGCATTATGCCCCCAGATAGAGAGGTAATGTATTAATATGGACTATAGGGTGGTTATGATGATATGCAAAAATTGTGTTTATCGTTTATAATAAGAAAACTGTAAAAGAAAAAGGGCAGAAATGTGTTGTATTTCAGACAATAAAGTTGCACTATGTAACTTTTTCTGCTGTGACTGTATGTAGGAACATATTAATGCTTTACCTACATATATATGACATATTTAAATCACTATACTACCTTTTATTGTTCTGCTACATACACTGAAAACAACGTATTAACATGTTTCATAAGTTTCACTTTCATTTTTGTTTCATTCGAACATATTCAACACAGAGGCTGCATATTTAGGCTCTTCTCTCAAATGAGAAACACTTGTGATGTCATATCATAATACAGGAAGTGCTCCACAACCATCGCCAGAATTTCAGCTCTGGAATTGCCAGTCTCTACTATACCAAAGGTGAAAGGTAGCTGTTATAGAAACTCGCTTCATGACATCTCAACAGGGCATTTCGAGCTTTGCAGATGTAGAAACACTAATAACAAAGAGTTAAACAAACATGTGTGAATGAAACAAAATACAACTGCAGGTATGTCTTTGATGAGGTGGCACGTTTGCAATGTCCATTTATATATACAATCTATGTATAGGACCTTTAAAAACTGGGCGTGTGTTGTGTCCAGTGGCCAATGCAATTTCAAGTACTAAGTGACATAACACATGACCCTCATTACCGCCAGGTGTTTCCGATTACAAACTCCAGACCCAGACCCCCCTTTAATTAAGTTATCTGAAGGAGACACGTGGGTGATCCCACTAAGTCAAGTTACAGGTCAGATCAACTGTGACTTCTGTGTTGGAACGCCTTTATTGCCATGGACAAGAAAAACAGAGCACTCCACTATAACTAACCATTTATTCTTTCATTTTCTCTGCAATAGTTAAAGTTGCTATACCTGAGCTTTACTGTCTTATACAGAAATAGTTCATTTTAAACAATTTACAGTTATTCATCTTAACTTATGCATTCCAAGCATCCCAATTACAGTTGAAACCAGGCGTTTACATACACTATATAAATGGACACATATACTTCCTTTCCTTACTGTCTGACATGAAATCAGACTAAACGTTTCCTGGTTTAGGTCAATAAGGATTACCTAAATTATTTCTATTTGCTAAATAACAGAAGAATTAGAGAATATTTTTTATTAGAAGATTTTCATTACTTTCTTCAAAGTCAGACGTTTACATACATTTTATTAGTATTTGGTACCATTGGTCTAAAACTGTAAACTTAAACTGTATGACTTGGGTCAAATGTTTTGGATATACTTTCACAAGCTTCTCACATACTTGGCCCATTCTTCCTGACAGAATTGGTGTAACTGAGCCAAGTTTGTTGGCCGCCTTGCTCTCAGATGCCTTTTCAGGTCTGCCCATACATTTTCAATAGGATTGAGATCAGGGCTTTGTGATGGCCACTCCAAAACATTGACTTTGTTATCCTTAAGCCACTTTGTAACCAGTTTGGCAGTATACTTTGGATCATTGTCCATTTGGAAGACCCATTTGTGCCCAAGCTTTAACTTCCTGGCTGATGTCTTGAGATGTTACTTCCATATTTTCACAAAATGCTTTCCTCATGATGCCATCTATTTTGTGAAGTGTACCAGTCCCTTCTGCAGCAAAATAACCCCACAAGGTGATGCTACCACCCCTGTAATTCACAGTTGGGATGGTGTTCTCAGGCTTGCAAGCTCTCCCCTTTTCTTCCAAACTTAACAATGTCCAAACAGTTAAATTTTTGTTTTGTCAGACCACAGGATATGTCTCCAAACTTAAGGTCTTTGTCCCTGCGTGCATTTGCACACTGTAATCTGGCTTTTTATGTTTCTTTTGGAGTAATGGCTTCTTGCTGGCAGAGTGGCCTTTCAGCCCATGTTGGTACTGTACTCGTTTCACTGTGGATAATAACACACTCTTACCAGCTTCAGCCAGTATCTTCACAAGGTCTTTTGCTTTTGTTATTGGGTTGATATGCACATTTCGGACCAAAGCACATTCATCTTCACAGAACCCGTCTCCTTCCTGAGTGGTGTGATGGCTGTACATTCCCAAAGTCTTTACATTTACGTATAATTGTTTGAACAGATGAACGTTACACCTTCAGGTATCTGGATATTGTACCCAAGGATGAACCAGACGTGTGCTGTCCACAATTCTCTTCCTGGTATCTTGGCTGATTTCTTTTGACATTCCCATGATGCTACACAACAAAGCAGTGTGTTGCAGGTGTGTCTTCAAATACATCCACAGGTGTGTCTCTAATTAACTCAAATGTTGTCAATAACTCTATCAGAAACTTCGAAAGACATGACATAATCATCTGGGTTTTCCCAAATTATTTAAATCTTACTGTATATAAACTTCTGGCTTTAAAGAAAGTAATGAAAAATTGTCCCAAAATCCTTCTCTCATTATTCTGGCTTTTAGCAAATAGAAATAATATTGGTCATTCTACTTGACCTAAAGCGAAAAAAAAAAAAAAAAAAAAAGTTTAGTCTGATTTCATGTCAGACAGTGAGAAAAAAAAAAATTTAAGTGTCTTTTTTTATCATGTATGTAAACTTCTGGTTTCAACTGTATTCACCGCAATGAGTTTATAAGCGCTTTTCACTAAGCAGTTTCCACAACTTTCAGAGTGGAGTTTTGTCATCACAGTAATGCTAACAACTACAATGCTAATGCACTTCTGTTCATCTGATAATAAAACCATGTATAATTCAAAGCAGGCAGTACACAGTGGACTTATTTTGACCTCAAGAGCTGCTTATAGACTATAGCTCTGCTGGGATGAGACAAGCTTTTTCTCAAATCAGGTACCGATCCTTTAAACCTTCAATGTTACCATATTTCTTCATATAACTTCACATAAGGATAAGGTTACTCCTAGTTTGACCAACAATGCTAATAAGTTTTTTTTTTGTTTTAGGAGATAATCATATATGGTAAGGCACAGTATATGAAACAATAGAAACTGATGGGCAGCTAATGAACACATTCAGATTATTGATATGATTTGTTGTGGCTTTTGAAAAGACTTTTTAATGGTTTGAAGACACATTTCTTCACTTCTGCTCACAAAAACATCAGAAAAATGTTTTTGGTAAATGCCCTTCTTTTTGATAGATTGACTCTGTCTGTTTGTCTCACCCATAGAACAAACTCAATTCATACTTTTTGATCTACTATTGTTGAGGCATCAGAGATCTTTATAAGAACAACCTTGAAAAAAACACCAACAAGAACGACAATAACAGCAGCGGCTGCTGGGCTTTTGCTTTTCAGCTATTCATCTATTCAGACTACTATTACTTATGTACTTGACATTCAGCTTGACAGGCCTATGAATGGATAAAATTATCCTGCATATTTTATGCCTTACCACTTGACAAACAAAAGGTTTATCTAAGCCTACACACATTGGGAGCATCATTGGAGGCGACAGTAGCTCAGTTGGTAGAGTGTTTGTCCACTGATGGTGGTTCAAATCCCGCTCTCGACATAAAACATCATTGGTTGAGTGGTCAGATCCACTGATCCGTAGGTTGGCGGTGCTGTCGTTGTGTCCTTAGACACTTAACCCACCTCGCCCTCAGTGTCTGCATACACTGATGTATGAATGGGTGTGTGGTTCCTTGTAGTAAAGCTCTTTGAGTGCCTTGAAGGTGGAAAAGCGCTATAGAAAAATGTGACCATTTACCATTTACCATTTACCATTGTAATAAAGTGCAGTCCATTTAACTGTAGGTTTCTTGTGTCCAAATGAGCAGGTGCCGCTCAGCCTGTCAATCATACAGTCACATCAGACCAATCACAGAGGAACCCTGCCTTTAAAGGAGAGGTTCATCGATCCATGTTGCATTTGATGGATTTAGAAGGATTTGTTTAATGAGAAGCAATCAATATTGTAAAATAAGTGTCTTTCCATGTCTGAGTTCACAATATAGAATTTCCTTGAACTGTTGCACTTTTGTAGTCTGCAAAAGTGGGCGGTAAACAAGCCCATCTTTACATAAAGACAGAGGGTACATTTACATTGGCAGGAAAAGGAATCAGATAAGCTACTACTTAGATCTCATTTCTGGTGTGAGTTTACAGCTCAAACGAAATATAATAATCACAAACACCTGGTGACACGTGTCAGAGTCAGAATCAGAATCAGTTATTTTTTGTTGTCTGTTGCAATCTTTGTCATTTTCTCTTTCATTTTTGTTTTTACCACATTCGTTTGCCCCTTTTGCATGATTGTCAAAACCTGCATATGTGTTGACAATTGGACAGTTTACATGACATTTCAATAATCTGATAACTCCAGAAATCAGATAATGAACAGATTTTTGGTGTGCATAGAAACATAGCCAAGTGTACGCAAATGCTTATTAAAAAAACATGCATAAAGGTGAAATAAAAAATAAAATGCATACTAATACATTTTGTCTTCGTCTTAGCTCGATCATTCTCCACTACCTTTGGAGGTGTTTCACACCTTGACTTTGGAGTTTCCAGTCCCTACTCTGCACAGATGCTTCTGTACACTGTGCCCACCACTTGGTTATGTTGCTCCATGTATGCTTTCCCTGCCAGCACTTTACTCCCTGCATTTATGTGCAGGATTGTCTCAGGGGCCTCTTTGCACAGTCTACACCTTGGGTCTTGTGTGGTGTGGTAGATCTGGGCCTCTATCGCTCTGGTCCTCAAGGCCTGCTCCTGTGAAGCCAGGATGAGTGCTGAAAGCATGATTTTATTTTGTTTCATTACTTTACTGGTAAACCTGGTGTTGAATACTATGTGTTACAACACTGAGGTGTACTTGTTTCTCTATAAGAATGTGAAACATGCTTATTGTAAGAATGGACATTGGCACTGGAATCTGCTACTTTGATAACGTGATACGGCTATTCATTTTTAGGTTGACAAGAGGTCTTGTAATACATCTTTTTAGCGACTGCAAGCAACTGTTAGCGACATATTTTCCCTCTCTGTGAACAGCTAACTATACATCCATATATGAACTTGTATGGACAGTATGTAAATTTAGTTTAAGTCCTAATAGGACCAACCTTCTATAGGCAGTACCTTTCTATAAGCACTGGACGGCTCCTTTGTATGGACACACCAACACACACCAACATTCACACTCAATACAGACAAACATACATACACAGAACCACACTCAACACATACTCAACACACACTCAACTGGGGGAACACACAAACTCATACACACACACACACACACACATATGCATGTGCCTGCTGTCTGTAACTTCATTCATCTCATGAGATAAACTTCTTTCAACTCTCCACCTGGTCTGGAATCTCTTCCTTCATGATTGCAAGTGCCTCTGTGTTGTTCTTTAGTCCAGCGTTCTCAAGCCACTGGTAGGATTTCTTGATATTAGCCACTTCAGTTATGCTCCAGTGGTACATCCCATGCAAGCCCTTGTCCTTCCATGATGGTTCCTCCAGCACCTCTTCCTCTGCACTCCACTGTCTGACACATTCACTGAGCCTGTCATCTGTCGGGGCCTTGTCCTTGATGTGGTTATGGTTCTTTGATGTTTCATCCTGGACTGTGGCGCTCACACTCACTAGTATTCGGCCTCCTTCCTTATGGCTCACGTACAGGCTCAGGGTGCTGGATTTGGGATGGAACCCGCCATGCATGGTTAGGATCTTTTGGGTCTTAACGTCTGTGGTCTGTATCTCCTCCTTTGGCCAGCTTATGATTCCTGCTGGGTATCTGATTACTGGCAGGGCGTAGCCGTTTATTGCCTGGGCCTTGTTCTTGCCTTACTCATCTGAAGTATTTGATGCTGCTTGGCTGCTTTCCTTGTTTCCTCTTCAAGGTTGCCATTTGCTTGTGGGATACCAAGGTATTTGTAGCTGTCCTCAATGTCTGCTATTTTTCCTTCTGGTAGGGAGACCCCTTCTGTGTGGACTGCATTCCCCTCTTTGTCACCATCCAGCTACATTTCTCAAGCCCGAATGACAATGTTTGTGCTGTAGATCCTGGTGGTTTGGATCAGTGAGTCAATGACAGCCTCATTCTTTGCAGTCAGTGCATCTCCTTGCTATATGCCACATTTGATGGTCACTTGTGCAAGTGGCTTGCCATTGGCATTAAGGATGGTTTTCCACAACGTCATAAAGTTTGCAATGAAGGCTCTTAGAGTCCTTTTGATGTTGTACAGCTCCAGGCATTCAGTGATCCATGTGTGTGGCATTGAGTCGTGGGCTGTGGCTTTCTCTCAGAGCCACCAGCCATTGTGCATCGCTGTTTTGTGATGCCTCCTTCTCCCCTATACCTTTCCAGTACTGTTTGGTTTCCAGCCTTGGTTGGTCTGCTCTGGTGTTATTACCCTGCCATTGAGCGTACACTTTTGCCGGTTGTGTTGCAAACAGACAGTATATTCATCTGGCTTCATTATCTCGTCTGTACCTCTTTAGGTGGCTGGCCAAGGCTTGGAGCCTTTGTTTGGCAGTTTCCAATGCTTCAGGTATGGGCATCTGGCTGTACACCTTGGGTACTTGTTTTTTCATGGCAACTCTCTGGGCCTCTGACAGTTGACTCACTTCTCTCCATGTTGCCTCCACACAGCTCTAACCATTGTTTCCATGGTGGGTATTGTTCTTATAACCAAGCATGTCTGCTGCTGAAGTGTATATCAGCTTATTGGTTTCTGTGATGGCTGAGGTAGGGATCACTTTTAGTGCTGCATTCACATCTTCTAGGAGACTTTCAGATGGTACTTCACTTAGTCTCCGTAAGTGATGTCGGGGTTGCCTTGTGTTCATTCTGGCCATGATCTTATGTTTCAGGTCTGCTGCTGCCTCACTCAGTTTGATACTTATTGGGGCTTTGTACCCAATCTCCGGTTAGGGCGTTAATGTTAACTCCCCTCTGACCTGACATCCTGGCTCCCCCTTGCCATAGCGTACCTTGTCAATCTCCAGTTGTGATAGCAGTTGCCATTTGCAGATGTTGACATATTGAGCTACTAGTTGCTTATATAATACAGCAGTGAGTACTGGACTGGACATATGCCTGGCTTATTTTTTGAAAATGGAGACAAATACAGCTACACTGAAATATAGATGGACAGAATGACTAAGAATGCTGGGTACATGTAAAGGAGGAAGTAGAAACTGAGCAATGAGACGCTTTTATTTGTTCATGTCTGCAACTGTAAGTGTTTCTATGTTAATTCTTAAGTTATCCTCCCCTGTTTTAAATTCATTCACTTTAAAAACATTTTCTAGAGCCCAAAATCACAACAGCCTCACCTCACTCGGCTTCACAAAATGTGCTTGTAATTTCACTTATTTATCTATTAGGATAATGCACAATTACATAAATCATAACACAGAGCTTACCAGCTCGTTTCTATT
The DNA here is from genome assembly GCF_009829125.3 of Periophthalmus magnuspinnatus. Lineage (NCBI taxonomy): Eukaryota > Metazoa > Chordata > Actinopteri > Gobiiformes > Gobiidae > Periophthalmus > Periophthalmus magnuspinnatus. The sequence continues at coordinate 20,173,724 of NC_047135.1, read as the reverse complement.
TAGAATTTGTTTCGTGTTTATTATACTGAAAAACATGCATCCTTTCTTGTTAACATCTCCACATCACTTGCATGAAATTTAGCCAAAGGAACAACATTTCCATGGAAACAAGCAAGGGGTGGGCTGGCTAAATTTTCACAGTGGCATAAGACATATCTATCTCCATGCAGAATGTTTTGAAGTATGTTATGCAAGTGATGTGACACCTTCAGAAAGTTACATGCTGTACCTTTAACCAGCTAAAAGTTGGTCATTGGTCAATAACAGACAAGCAGAACAACTAGTATTCATAGGAAACAAGCAAAAGGGGAACTGTTCCCTGGGTGCCCCTCCTTCTACAGGAGCAACTGCAAAAACTCAGTGGGAAAAGAGAAACCTTGAAGTGAACCACAGTGAAGGAGAGATCCACTCCCATGGGCTGAACGAGGGCTGAACCATAACTAACCCAGGACTAACTCAGGACTAAACCTGGAGTAAACCAGGATTGAACCCAGATTAAACTAGGACTGAACTAGGACTAAACCAGTACTGAACCAGGACTGCCAGGCTGTGTATGTGTCCAAAGCTGAATAAGGACTGAACCAGGACTAAACCAGGACTGAACCAGAACTAAATCAGGACTAAACCAGGACTGAACCAGAACTAAATCAGGACTAAACCAGGACTGAACCAGAACTAAATCAGGACTGAACTAGGACTAAACCAGGACTAATAGGTTGTAGAACTGTCCAGGACTGAACCAGGACTGAAGCAGGACTAAACCAGGACCGAACCAAGACTGCCAGGCTGTAGATGTTCCCAGAACTGAACCAAGACTGAACCAGGACTACACCAGGACTTAACCAGGACTGAACCAGGACAAAACTAGGACTGAACCAGGACTAAACCAGGATTGACAGGTTTGACACACACACAAGCACTGGTGTGTGTCCTTGGTTGGCGGTGACTTTGAGCAGCAGCAGCAGTGGCAGTCCCCTGTAGCAGCGTGTGAGCCGCTCATTACCAAACAATGGGAGTGTGTGAGCTCTGTGGGGCAGGCGGACGCTTCACTGTCAGAGCACAGACACATCCACTCACTGCATTCAATACAGGCAGAGTGTGTTTGAAAAGCTCTCCTCTTAGCTCAATGACAAGAATGAATATGAGGTCTGTTTAAAGCTTCTATACAAAAACACAAAATTGACTCTTGTGAGCTTTAAGCCATCTTAGAATGTTTTTTACCTCATCAAGCACATATTCAGAGTTATTTTTTATCACACATGATTGAGTAAGCCTTTATTATTAGTCTGTCTATAAGCTCAAGCTCCAAAGCTGAAAATGCCCTGTTCCACCTTTTGATGTCATGTAGTTTTCAAGTTAACAACTACCTTTTACCTTTTATTCTGTGAAATTGGCAAGTCCAGGTCTGCAATGATTCAAATGATTCTAGTGAAGTATTGTTTATTATTTGAGAGAAGGATTCAGCCGAAATATACAGGATTTGTGTGTTAAACATATGTGAATGAAACAAAACACAACTCCCGGTGTGCTGTTGACGTGGAAACAACATTATAGCATAGTTGCTCTTTAAAACTGAGACATCAACACAGCGAAAAGGATCATGCAGTTAGACTTATACAAACATTGAATCAAAAGGAAAATTGCATACTGGCTCAAAAATGTAATATTAAAGTACAAATATTTGGCATTTCATGATTTAGAACTTAAAGAAGACACATTGTGTTTGTGTCTGCTATATGGTTATAAACTATAACACCAGTTAATCATTATGTTATAATCTGTACATTTTAAATTGCAATACTGTCCAATGGGAGCCAGCGTCACCAAACTGACTCTGCGATGCAATGGCCATGTACTGGTGGCGGTGAATATGATGTTATGTTGAAGAAATTACTAAAATTACTCAAACATGCATAAATCACTCTAAATGCAACTTGAGAAGGTAAATGTGAACGGAAAGAACTATAACATGATTAAAAGCTCCAAAAAGTGAGCATAATAGGTCCGCTTTAAAATGATGGTTATCTTCTGACAATGTACACCTTGCTTCTACAGTATTTCTACAATGCTGGACACTGGTGTTAGGATGGTATTTACTGGCATTGGAGGGAATTACATTTGAAAAATCAAATAAATATTAGGGTGCAGTTATAATGAACGGATTTTGATTTATGGACATAACCCTATTGTGGTGGATGCTATCGTCGCCGATAGAGCGTGGTTGCGGACTTTCCACTGCCGTAACTCTGCAATCAATTGTGCTATCATTTAAATTCCAATGACCCATACCTCTGATCTCAAATCAGAGGCATGGGTCTCTTTAAATATTTTACTGTCATTACGGTAATCTGCTTACATTCCTTGAATATGACAAATCAGAGCACAGGTGCCACGAGGATTTTCCCAGTCAGTTATTTGATGCATTAAAGAAAAAATACGGATAGATATGTAAAATAGAGGTAGTTTTGTGAAATAATACAGTACACTCTGATACTTTCATTGATTTTTATGGCTAAAAAAAGAATAAAAGTCTAGGCGAGCTATACTGGTCTATAATGTGCTCAGTCCTGAAAGGGTTAAAAACAGCATAGGAGACCTCCAAAATTTTACCTATGATGTCACAAAATGGGATTTTTTTTTTCATTTTTATTTATTTATTTATTTTTTAATGGGGTTAGAGGGAACTGTCTTACTAAATCAAACAAGTGTGAATACAACAAAACGCCAAGTATGTTTTTACATGGATAAAAGCTCAAAAAGGTAGTTTTAAGAATTATGTGTTAATCAATCATTAAATTATTTGTCTTTGGGTTGCAATAAAAAATAATCATAGAATAACTCAAATGTCTCTGCAGTGCAGTGTAGTTTAACAGGAGGAGTGGTCAGATAGGCTCAGTAGATCCTGTGTCAGGGCAGTTTGAGGTGAGTCATAGCTCTCAGAACAAAAGTCCTCCTATGTGCCCTGCAGCATCACAGCAGCCTCCGGGGGCAATCAAGGGCAAGGGATTGAGTTGAACTGACAACTATATTGTCTTTGGAGTTGAATAATGCCACCAATTTCAACACTAAAACCAATTGAATCCCTCTTTAAAAAAGCCATAAAAATCTTTGACAAAAAACCTAGCTCCTTTCACCATTGTATTGTTTTAGAAAAATATAATTGGTTGAATTTTGATAATTTCATACAGTTTAAAAATGCTTGTTTTATATTTAAAGTTCTACACGGACTTGCTCCTCCTCCGCTGAAAGACTTTATCAAATTAAAGACTGTGACTGGGATGGGAACCAGGGCCACATCTCGAGGAGATTGTGATATACCACACAGATGCACTAAATTTGGACAAACCGTGCTCTCTGTTAAAGGGACTCATATTTGGAATAGTCTTCCTCTGACCATAAGAGAATGTTCATCTCTGTCCACATTCAAACTGCACCTTAAACTGTGGCTGAAGGAAAACCAGGTCTGTGAGCACTTTTAGCTGCTTTTATTGTATTTTTGTAATGTCTATCTTGTATTTGTTGTCTGTGTACCTGCCTAGGGACAACAGATGGAAATTAGTATTTTTTTGCTATAATCTAGCATATTTACACTGTGTTTACAGATGTTCATTAATATGCGCTGTCCCTATCAAATAAATAAATGCCAGTTTTTGTTTCATGTCAATAGACCCAGTAATTACATAGCCAGCGTGAACCAAGACTAAATCAGGACTGAACCAAAACTGAACCAAGACTGAACCAAAACAAAAAAACAAGACTAAACTGGAACAGAACTAGGACTAAACCAGAGGTAAACCAGGACTGAATCAGGACTAAACCAGGACTAAAACAGGATTAAAACAGGACTGCACCAGGACAAAAATCTGCAATCTGACAGTTACACGGATAGCAGCATTTGGGAAACAATGCATTGGTATTCATGTGGCCTCTTTCTCATGCCCCCAGAGACCTGCCTTTTAAACTGCAACTCTACGAATCATCATCAACTTTGCTTTTTTAATCATTGAACCGCACAACCTTCATTTCAAACCAGCTGACGCAAGAGATAAAAAACAAAACAAAGTCAGTGAAAGCCTCGCGTTTGTCCTCCACTTCGGCAAACAAATGCGCCACATCCGTGAAGTCCCAGGATGACCGGCTGATTGGGGAAAAAAGGGTCCTTGCGCCGCTGGAGATCAAATGGAGAGATGTCTGCTGGGACGGGGCTCTCATGATGTAACCTGGGTGTAATGGTACAAAGGAAGGGAACATGATTAAAGAGTCACAACCCCAGGCACAAGCCCCGCCCCCTCGCATGCGTTCAGACAAAAGCAATGACACGGATCAGACATGTTTCCTCTCAGTGAATGTAATGTAATGGACTAAAGATAACATTGTGAGGTTGATCATATTGTGGGTAAGCAGTTTGGGATATTGTATATAGAACACATTTGGTTGTGATTCTTGAGAGATAAAACACGTTTTCACACTAAAGATGAAATTACTTCAGTAAAAGTAAAAATACTTAATACATTTCATTTTCGTTTTTGACATTCTGCGTCCCCCCCCTCCCATTGTTCTGTGTGCTAAGTCACTGCCCATTTAGAGCTCTATCACAAGACAATCAGTGTGCATTTCGCTAATGAAACTACTGCGTGTCTACTAGTGTCAAGTTGTAATGTTGTATTCATAGAGAACTGCATTGTCAGAGCATTGCAGGCATGTTTTTGATGAGGAAACAACATTATAACATAGTAGAAAGCTAAAAAAAATAATTAATAAATACAAATAAATAAATAAAAAATAATAATAGTCAAATAAATAAAATGTATTATTATTCTGAGATTTCCTTTACTGGTTTTAATTAGGGCTTTGTATTTGATAACAGTGATACATTATAGGATGTTTAATTTTTATATCAAACTCTTCCTCACCCTACATGAGTGTTTTTTCTGGACTGAGATATGTTATGTTTCTCCCGATGACCACAGGCACCACTGAGGTCTTCACCTTCCAGGCCTTTTCAAGCTCTTCTTTGAACCCCTGGTATTTCTTTAGTTTCTCATGTTCCTTTTTCCTGATGTTCCCATCACTTGGCACTGCAATGTCCACCACAATGGCTTTGCTCTGTTGTTTATCCACCACCACAATGTCTAGTTGGTTCACCATCATCATTCTGTCTTGGCTCAATCATTCTCTACTACCTTTGGAGGTGTTTCCCACCTTGACTTTGGGGTCTTGAATCTGTACTCTGCCTTATATCTATCTGAGGGGAGGGGCTAACCACATTGAAACTGTAAAGAGCTATTGTTTCCAGTTTCAGCTGAGACTACCCTTTTCAGCCGCAAAACGTCTTCACTCCTACAACGATTTGTCCAGTTGACAGATTTGAACTTCGGCTTTTGCTATGGATCAGACCTGGACAACTGAGGGTCTACACAGGTAATTCATTTAGCGTCTGTAACAGGCGTCGTGGTTGCCTTGGGTTCATTCGGGCCATACTCTTATCTTTCGGGGCAGTCACGTCCTCGTTCAGTGATACTTATTGGGGCTTCGTACCCAATCGCCGGTTAGGGAGTTGATGTTAACTCCCCTCTGACCTGGCATTCTGCCTTCCCTTTGCCATAGCATTTGTGTTGTACCTTATCAATCTCAAGTTGTGACAGCAGTTGCCATTTGTGGATGTTGGAACACTGAGCTACTAGTTGCTTAGCTGTAAGCTTGGACTGTGGGTTTCAAAGTACCCATTTTTCCCACATCCTGTTCATGTAACCCCTCTGACTTGGGTCACTAGAGTAGTAGTATTCAAACAGAGCCGTCTTATTGCATCTCACCCATTTCCGTTTTGTTCCAGTAGCCCATTTCTTATCAAGGTGCTCTGGTTCCCCAGCATCTGATGCGAATAGAATTATATCCTCATATTATTCAGAGCAAAATATATTATTTATTTTACCTGAGATAAGTTCTTGTAAGCTGCAATGTTTTTTGACAATGGAGCGAGAGTCTGATTGGTTGATCCATCTGTCAGTCACACCCAAATCAAATTGGGTGATCCAGATCTACTCATCTTTGTATAGTTTTGTCAAAGTGTGTGGTTCTGGCTGGACAGGTAAATATAAAAGACAAAAAGTTAACATGTCTTCTTTAAGAAGTACAACTCTTCCTGTGATTCCTAGCTCTAGTGGCAGCAGCAGTAGGGTATGAGGACAGCAGCTCAGAGTCCTCCTGTATCCCCCTCCACTCAGCCCTTTTGAGCCTGACGGGTTTTGACAGTGAAGCAGTCGGACGTTAGCGTTGGCAGGACTCACGACACAGACACCTGCCCCTGTGCTTATGTAATGACACATTTGCTTCTTTATGCAATATTCATCTGCTGCTCCATCATGTGCAGAGGAAAACTGTGCACCAGCAGCACTGACAGATGGGAGATGGGTGCTTCAACACTCAAACACTCCCCATGTTTGTCTTGTCTTGACTAAATATAGATAAAACTTTAAGATGACATCACTTGAAACATTTATAATAATGTCCTCTGCTGTTTCACCAGGGTTTTCACAGACAGGGCGGCACTAGCTTGGTTTGACACTAGATCTGATCAGCGCATGCAATATATGTCATATACTATATCTGTGAATGAATGTGGTTTGTGAACTTTGGGGGAAGATAATGAAGTTACACAAGTAAAAACTGTACTTTAGTTAAAGCCGTAACAAAGTACATTTCACAGTAAATACTTTTAGAAAGTGGACTGAAAAGCTAATAATTTCCATTGTGTTTGTCACCAGCTGAAATTTCTGAATGGTTATTTGTTCACTTGTTCATGATGACATCCTGCCATTTCCAAATACTACTGACGTCTAGATTCTAAAACCAGATGATTATCTTTGACCCTGAACAAATCCTGGCCAAACAGGAATACACTGATCCATACACTAAATGTATATTTTAAATGTTAAAAAGTGTATTACACTATTTAGACCACTGTGTTACCTTTTATTGAAAATCCTGTATGCCAAAAACAACATATGAAGAGAGCTCCATTTGCTCTCTGTGCTAAGTCACTCCCCTTTCAGTGTCATCACAACACAACTAGTATGCTCCAATTAATGAAAGTACTGCACATCACATCAGTTTTGTGAAGTTGTAGTGTATTGTTTTGTATCATGCTATTGTATATTTAATGGATTCCAATAGTGCTCATTTTCAGCATGTTTTTGATGAGGGAACATTATAACATCATTAGAAATCTTCAAAATTCCCATTTTATTTAACCTTTATTTAACCTTTATTTAACCAGGCAAAGACTCACTGAGATTAAAAAATCTCTTTTCCAAGAGCGTCCTGGCCACAGTTTTAGGTACAAAAAACATAAACATACACACACAATTTAAAAAAACACAGATCGGTCAAAATGCTTCAACAGGTTCAATTAAAACAGTTACACACTAATGATTCTACATCCCTATTATTTAAGATATGTTTAAAATAATCTAAGGAGATCAGCTCCTTTAATTTCAAGTCATTTTGTAACAGGTTCCAGGCCCAAGGAGCAGAAAACTGAAAAGCCTTTTTTCCAAACTCAGACCTAACCCTGGGAACAGACAAAGCAAGGCAAGACAAGTTTATTTGCATAGCACAATTCGTACACAAGGTAATTCAAAGTGCTTTACAGAATAAGAAAAGAGAGCAGAATAAAAACCTTTCAGTCGTATGCACAGCTGGACAGAACCGTTTTGAGCCTGGATTTAAACATTACCAAAGTAGAGGCCTGTCTCACCTCTTCAAGAAGACTGTTCCACGTTTTAGCTGCATAAAACTTAAACGCTGATTCCCCATGTTTAGTACTGACTCTGGGCACCAGCAGGAGGCCGGTCTCTGAAGTCCTTAGTGTGCGAGATGGTTCATATGGCACTAACATGTCGGAGATGTACTTTGGACCTAGGCCATGGAGAGACTTATACACAAGCAGAGCTGCTTTAAAGTCTATTCTTTGAGCTACAGGAAGCCAGTGCAGAGACCTGAGCACAGGACTTATGTGCTCATACTTCCTGGTTCTACTCAGGACCCAAGCAGCAGCGTCTGGATGTACTGCAGCTGTGTTAAGGCTCGTTTGGAGAGGCCAGTGAGTAGGCCGTTACAGTAGTCTAACCTACTGGAGACAAATGCATGGATAAGTCTCTCTAAGTCTGGCTTTGACAGTATACCTTTGATTTTTGCAATGTTCTTTAGGTGGTAAAAAGCTGCAGATGTTATTGATTTGATGTGGCTGTTAAAGTTCAGTCTGAGTCCATAATTACCCCTAGATTTCTAGCCTGAGTTGAAGGTTTTAGAGAGAGAGAGGCCAAAGATGATGACTTCAGTCTTGTCTGAGTTTAGCAGAAGAAAGTTGTTTTGCATCCACACACTGATCTGTTGGATGCAGTGGCAGTGAGTGAATCCACTGGTCCATATCCACCTGTTGCCAGTGAGACATAGATCTGAGTGTCATCTGCATAGTTGTGGTAGGACACATTATTGCTGCGTAGTAACTGGCCTAACGGCAGCATGTAGAGATTGAAAAGCAGGGGTGCCAGGATTGAACCCTGGGGCACCCCACAGGTCAGGGACATTTTATCTGATATACATTTTCCAATTTCAACAAAGTACTTCCTCTTTTCTAAATAGGACTTGAACCAGTTTAGTGCCGTACCAGAGATACCCACCCAGTCCTCTAGTCTCTGTAAGAGGATCCCATGATCCACAGTGTCAAAGGCAGCACTCAGATCTAACAGGATCAAGACTGAAACTTTGCCTGCATCAGTGTTCAGGCGGATGTCATTTGTCACCTTGATAAGAGCAGTCTCAGTGCTGTGGTGGGGTCTAAAACCTGATTGGAAAACATCAAAGGAGTTGTTAATTTCGAGGAAGTTAATAAGCTGTTGGTAAACAACTTTTTCGAGGACTTTGCCTAAAAACGGTTGATTTGAGATTGGTCGGTAATTGTTCAATATTGTGGCATCAAGACTGCTCTTCTTTAGGAGAGGCTTGATAACCGCAGTTTTCAAAGCGTTTGGGAATGTTCCAGATTAAAGTGACATATTAATTATGTGAGTGGTGATAGCAAACTGTTGAGTACAGACATTCGAAATTTAGTGGGTAACACATCGAGGCAGCATGTAGATGAACTCAGACTGGTGACAATCTCTTGGACAGTTTTGTCAGTTACAGGTGCATAGTGAGTCAGCTCAAAGTGTCTAGGTGGCTGCTGAGGTGTTATTTGCGTTGTGGAATTTATGGCATTTTTAATGCCTTGAACCTTGTCATTAAAGAATACTGCAAACTCATTGCACTTAGATGTGGAAATTAGTTCTAATGGCAGTGGAGCTGGGGGGTTTGTTAATCTGTTTACCGTTGCAAACAGGACACGAGAGTTGTTACTACCCACTTCCAATAATGTACGAAAAATACCTTTGCCTTGTTCTACATAAACTGTGGTTGTACATGTGCATTTTTTCTCTGTAAATTTCATAATGAACCTGGAGCTTTGACTTGCGCCATTCCCGCTCGGCCCTCCGGCACTCCCTTTTCCATGCTCTGGCCGAGTCATCATTCCCCATGGCGCTTTCTGCTTATCTTTAACCATTTTAACCTTCATCGGGGCAATGGTGTCCAGAATATTCAAAACACTCGAAGTTACAGAGTTCAACAAATCATCAACATTAGATCATGAGGCATTTTCAAAGTGTATCATTTCCATGAACAGTGCACCTGTTTTATCATTTGTGTCTCCTTCGAACAACTGCAGGACCAGCCGCTGGTTTGGGAATAACAGACAGGTCAAAAAAGACACAGAAATGATCAGACAGAGCAACATCCACCACATTGATATTTAAAATATTTACTCCTTTTGTAATAAGCAGGTCCAGAGTGTGTCCTCTGTTGTGGGTGGGCTCGCTGACATGGTGAGTCAGACCAAAGGTTTCAAGGACAGAACTGAGTTCTTTAGGGTTTCTGTCAAACACATTATCCACATGTACATTAAAATCACCTGTAATGACTAAATCATCAAAGTCTGTGCATATGACTGAAAGCATCTCAGTAAAATCATCAATAAAACTCAGACAGTGCTGGGGAGGTTTGTATATGACTAAGTAGAGTATGGAGGGGGATTGCTTTAGCTCCATTTTAAATGAAACATACTCAAAAGATGAAAACGCCCCAAATGACAATCTGTGAGTAACTAAATTATCTCTAAAAATGCACAGACACCTCCACCTTTTTTGTTTAGTCGTGTTTCAGATTCAAATTTGACAATAAAAACAGATCCTGTGAACGAAGGCTGTAGGCACCAGCATCTCTCTGAACTATGTGCCTTTGCAAGTACGAAGGAAGCTGACCAAGAATACATTTGTATATAAGTAGGTACAAGTGTTTGAGTCTCCGTGTGGCCAGAGACGTCCAGCCCACACGAGTGTATAGCACTGTATAGTTTGAGGCCAGTGATGAACCTCAGAGCTCCGTGGTAAGCTGAGTCCAGAGCTCACAGGCTCTGAGCTGAAGCGTTCATGTATACCACATCACCATAGTCCAACACTGACATGAAAATGGCAGCGACAAGCCTTTTTCTTGCCTCAAAAGAAAGACAAGCCCAAATTTGAAAGAAAAATCCTAATTTCAGTCTCAGTTTTTTTATTTGTTATTTTGCATAGTACTCCCTCTTTAAGTAGATTTTATTATTATTATTAGTAGTAGTAGTAGTAGTAGTAGTATCATCATTATGTCATGAGGCACGTATATCTGCTCCTGTGTTGCCTCCCTGTGTGCTCTCTCTCTCTCCCCTGCCTGAACCTGGAGCTGGGCGGAGCTCCCGGCTCCTCCTGCGCGCACCTGCTTCCCATCAGGGCAATCATCACCACCTGCCGCGGATAAGAAGAGCTGAGAGAAGACACTCTGTGCCAGATCGTCCGCGTGTCAAACGTTTCGGTTCACCTGACCTTCCCAGCTCCGGGTCTCTGGTTCCGGTCCTGACTCCGCACTCCTGCTCCGGTGCAGTCTACTCCTTACCTTCACCTCCTTGTCTCGTCCTGGGCTCCAGCTGCTTCACATCTCCTGTCCTGTCCGTCTCCATCCCGGTTCTGGCGGTTCCCCACCCCCGCTCCTCTCGACGCGCCCCTGGGCTCTGGCTTGCACCCTGCTCCGTGCACCGTGTTGGATTATTGAACTCTTGTATTATTGTTATCCACTATCTGTAAATAAACATTGTAAATCTGCCCCGAGTTCTGCACCTCTTTGGTCCACCCAACACTGGCATTACGACACATTATCATTATCATTATTATTACTATTTTATGTGATATTTTTTACATGAGTGATTTATTTACTTGTAACTGTAACAACATTGAGTACTGTGAGCTATTGGTGGTGGTCAGAGAGGCCATTGGCTCAGATAGTTTATTACTTCTCCCCGGTATCTGAAACTATAGAATTAGCTTACTACCATTGATTATGGACTGAATGAATAATGAGAAAAATGAACAGCCACTTTGAGTGCCTAGAAAAGCACTATATAAGATGTATGCATTATCATATTCATATTAAAATGCAATTTTGCATAACAACCCTTGTCTTTATTTTTCAAAGCTAGCTAGCTAAAGGAGATTTCACAATTTTTTAAAACAAACTGCTGACTTAAAAAAAGACACAAAAACTTGAAAATGACTCATACTTGCATTACTCATAAACTACTCATAAAAAGTCAAATTATCTTCTCACCTCTGTGTTCCTGTAAAATCAAAATATGCAGGATGCCTAACTAAATCTTGGGTAACAACATCAAATGACAGTGCCACATGAAAGTGCCTGTCTCAGATTTTAATTTATTTTTCTCAATGAGGGTATTGTTTGAAATAGACTTTTGGGAGCTTTCTACCATGTTATCATGTTGTTCCGTCATAAAAACATACCAAGAGGTTTTAGATGTCAAACAAGCATGTCAAGTATTCAAGCAATTTCTCTTGGGCCCTACCCAAACCAATCCTTGGGGCCCAAATATGGCCACCCATTCAAGGCAATGATCAATGGCGCATGTCTCTAGTTTAGCCTTCAGCGGCTTGGTACTGGTACATCCGGTCCTGCCCATCAACCAGGAGCAGTTGAGCTACCCATCATGAGACGAGAGTGAGTGGAGTAGAGTGGCCGTGAAGGAGACAAGGGTATAATAAATAGGCAGGGCACTTCTGAACCATGTTCTAAACCTGCAGCTCATTCATGACAGGTCGGCTTCACATCGCTCACATGTTCGTTCATGTCGTACCACGTGACCACTCTAACCAATCAATGCTTGAGCTAAGCTAGAGCAGACATAGAGCGTAGCCAAAGCTAACGAATAATAATTAATAATAAATTGAAACTGTAAGATACTATCTATTCGTTTGACATACCATTTTGTTGCTTATAACTAATAAAGAAACTACTGACCAGGTCCCTTTTTTCTTCCAATTAGGTATGGTGTTCACTAAGTATCATGGGAAGCCAACTGCCAGACACTACCCCAGACACTTGATTCTCTGCCATGGTGCATTTTCTAGAGTGACAAAAAAGCAAATAGTAGGCGGATGTTTTTAAAAATGTACAAAAACAGGAGTGTTTGCATGTTTCTTCCTGTATCTGGGTGGGTTCCCTCCTGACACTCCAGTTTCCCCCAGCAAAGCAAAACATTCAACATAGGTACAATCCTGCAGCTTATATAGTCCTGACCAAACAGAGCAACAAGATCACGGAGATGGTTCATTGCTCTTCAGGAGATGCCCTAGCGAGATTGAAGGATGGGTCAAAGACAGATCTCCCTGTGGGACAATAAACTATACCTTAACCTAAACTTATGTAATATGACAACAAAATCCTTCTCAGTTTGTCACCATGATATCCTCTAATCACAAATGGATCACTGTGCTGAGTTCAGCGTTTCCTCAGGAGTTTCCAAATTGAAATTTTGAGACGAGTTACATTCAAGCTCGTTTTTTAGAGTTGAAGGTTTTTTCTTCCAAGTTTCTGAGATAACATGAATGTAGGAACAGTGGCAGAAAGGACTAAGTGGATGTAGCTAAAAGTTCAAACTAAAGCACATTCCTCACTCATGGTTTGAAAGTCTTAACAATGCTTGCCGTATCAAGCATTATGACAACCTAATTGATGAGTCTATCAGTTCTGGTTTACCACACCTGTGATCTCCCAACCTGACAACACTGATCCTTACTCACCTGATAGCATGGTCTATAGAGGAGACCATAACTGTAGCAATTCAGAGGTCATATGCTAATGCCCATGCGATGAACCAGATGAGTGGTGACAGTGGTGTGTTTAATACAGTGGGACATTTGAGCTCTGTGGGACAAGCCAGGAGCAGGTTGACAGCTTCATGATGCAACTGTCACTAGCTTTAGTCCACTCATCCGCTATGACTAACAGCACATGGGCCAAAAATAGGAAGCAAAGGGTTGTAGGGTTTCTATATTCAAGGGAAATTAAATTGAAGTCTATACATTAGTGTTTTATTTTTTCAATTCGGTGTTTAGTTTGAAAAAGAAGCTATTGCCAGGTTTCAACTGCAACTTTCTAACATCTACATGACTCCATGGAAACAGAAAACCATACTGTGGAAGATATTAAAATGTAGTTTGACTAATAATATTTATCCATTTACCCATAACAAATCTTTATTTCAATTGGATGTGTGACAGTCAAACAACAGTAATTTCTTATAAACAGACTATGTCAGGAACAAAAAGTAACTATCTAGGCCCATAACATGTACAATACTGAGTACTGGTCAGTTTGCATAATTCATGGTTAAATTACAGGGAACTAGTTTGCATTTGTCTGCTGAGTTTTCACCTCAAACCATATGTACCCAAGACGCAAAGAGGAGCTCGCAGAGGGGAGGGGTATGAGAGTCTGGGACCTGGCTTCTGAAGATCAAAGAAAACTGAAGGAGCTGTGGGAGTGACGCATTGCTCGCATGAGATACAGGTAGACTATAACTAACATTAAACAACGTTGAAGCAAATACTGTACTATGTACTACCTGAAATGCAATTTTGCTGTGCTGTTTTGACTTTTGTAATGAAAGACTTAAAATATAACTTACTATAGTAAACCAAAATGTTTTTGTGTTGTAGGATTAACTTCAAAGTCTAACATAGGAGCAAAAACACTTTCTGGTGGAGAGCACACCAGGATTGATGTTTTGATGTTCCTTCTAGAGGAACCCTCAGTCGAACCACACCCTGACTCTCACAGCACTGATCCTTTCTGGTGCATTTGCAGGAATTGTCAAACACAGACATTGAAAGAAATTGCTGTCATAAACTCGTAGAAAACTTGGCATGGCAAACATTTTGGACAAGGGAGTCTTGCGTTTGGCTTGGGCAGCATGGAACAAAATTTTCACCCTTGAAAATAATCCAGAGCCAGAAAAAGAAAAAAAATAGACATTTTAAACCTGCTGCATATAGGCAATATGTTCTTTGGCAACACAGTCGTCTTGGTGCAAGAAACTGGGTAGTCATCCCAAGCTGTTGTGTTTGGAAAGTAAGAGACAAGTTTGAAGACTCCAGGAGACAGGACACTGGATTCAAATTTGCCGACTCTGATGTAAATAATTACCTTTTTATAAATGTTTGTTGTGCTAGTGTGCTGTGTGTATTCATTGGGCTTTTATGTTTCAAATCAAAATCAAGTCAAATTTATCTTACAGATAAAGTATTTCTAAAGTACATTTCTGATCATTCGACATCTATGTACAACGTTTTATACATCACAAACACTCAGAAAGTCTCATCTTTTTGAAAGCATATGGAGGCAGCATCCCGTCATGCCACATGTGCCCTCACAAGTTCACGGTAGGTGGTGGCTGTTCTGAAGCAAGCGGACCCAGCTGTCTTGGGCCATCAGGGCACATTGTCACCCGACAAGAAAGGCTATGCTATTCTGACCAGTTTCCTGGCCAGAATTGCCCTCTGAATCGCTTTTCCTTCGTGGTTTATACAATGCAGGTCTTTGATATTTTGTTGTAAGATCTTCTGTATCTGTAGAAACAAAGCAATTGTTGGTAACAATTGTACAGATAGCTCAAGCATCGTTTCTGGATTAAAAACTTACATTTTATGTCCCTTCTGATTACAAGCTGGCAGGCATCTATTGTGTGGAAGCATTCCAAGTCTGATGTCCTGAATGAAGAAGGAACATTGAAAAAATAATTCAACACTATGATCAGTGTGCCTCATACAATGACATAGACATATTGACATGTTTTGTTATAAGTACCGTAAATACTTAACTGAAGTTTATAAACTTCTTCACTTGGGTCAGCCATTTCTTCTCAGGCACAATTTCAGGCAGAGCTCGTTGAACTTCAAGACATTGTATAATTAGCAGAACTCATAGACTCTTGATAAAATAAAAATGCAATGTTTATTGCTTATTTTACATGCTACATTTTGGCTTCAAACTCTTGTTCTATCATACATTTCTATGTTATAGTTATGTGTCAATTCACACAGAAAATAATGTAGTAGTCCTAGAGTACAAAGAGTAGTACTTACTTAAGCAAAGCATCGATGGTGTGGCAGAAACTGCCATACTGCTTCTCCATGATCACAGAGTTTCTACCAAGCACCCTCTTGTCTATGGATTCCATATGCACAGTCTCTTGTTACGGCCCCTGGCCTCCAGCTCCTTCCGTGTACCTCTCCCTTTTTCTCTCTATCTTCCTCTCTCTCGGCCCCTCCAATGTGCCCCACAGCTGGCGTTGATTGACAGCCCGGCTCCATGTGCCCATCGTCGCCCTCCACCTGTCGCTGCTTCAGTTCAAAAGGACTGTTACTCCTTGCTGCCAGATTCTGTTTGTTGATCGGCATGCCACTTTACTGATTTTGTACTCATATAGCCTCCTTTTGTTGACTTTTATTTTTGTATTGTAATCATAACTTAAATGCCCTTCCTTATCCTACATTAAAGCTACTTATAATATTATACTATCTTGCGTTACCTTCATTTTTTTCCCCCTAGGAAATGGTTTGTAACATCTCTAGACTCATGCTCAGTAGTAGTAGTAGTAGTAATAGTAGTAGTAATACTGTGTGCAGTGACCTGCAGCATAAAGAAAACAATCAGCAGTTTTAAAAATTATATATTTATAGCATATAATGAAATCACTACCAGGCGAGTCCATGCTGCCTGTCGTAACCAGCGGGGCGTAGGGACCAAAGCTGCGAGACTCACGAAACTTTAACAATGTCTTTATTCACAATAAGTGTTCATAGAAACCAAAGTTCATTTATCCACAAGGCCGGGGAACGAGGCTGCTTCATAGCATAGTGTCCGACATAACATAGTTCATAAATCCAAAGTAGCTGGGGAGCTTGGGTGCAGGTCCATGAGCGCAGAGAGACAAAAGTGCACGACAGTGAAGACCACAAGACCATACCAGGGCGGAGGTGCGGGTGCTGGGGAAGTCCGGAGCTGGTTCTGGGGCGGAGATCTGGAGCAGGGCAAAAAGGTTCCAATGAGACAAAATGTACAAGCAAGAATCAAAGTACTAAGCCATGAGCATAATCACGTGAAACACGCGGACGTTCCGGCACCGAGTGACTCGTCCGAACCCCTCTTATCCGCGGCAGGTGGCGTTGATTGCGCTGATGGGGAGCAGGTGCGCGTGGGAGGAGTCCGGATTCCGCCCAGCTCCGGAGACAGACAGGTGAGGGAGGGGGGAAGACGAGGGCATAGGGAGAGCAGAGCAGGAACTGTGACAGTACCCCCCCCCCCCTAAGGGACACCTCCCGGTGGACCCCCAGGTTTATCCGGGTGAGCGCGGTGGAAGTCCCTCACCAGGTTCGGGTCCAAGATACGGGCCCTGGGCACCCATGAACGCTCCTCGGGTCCGTATCCCTCCCAGTCGACCAGGTATTGGAGCCCCCTACCCCTCCGGCGGACATCGATGAGCCGCCGGACAGAGAAGGCTGGGTGACCATGATCTGGGATCTGGGAGACATGGAACGTGGGATGAATGCGGAGCGAGGGGGGAAGCTGCAGCCGTACCGCAGAGTCGTTGACGACCCTGTCAATCTTGAAGGGACCAAGGAATCGGGGGGAAAGCTTGCGTGAGTCCGTCTTGAGCGGGATATTCCTCGAGGACAACCAAACCGACTGCCCGGGCGCATAGTTGGGAGCTGGAATGCTGCGCCGGCGGTCAGCCACCATCTTAGTGCGGGCCCCCGCCTTAAGGAGCGCCGCCCGAGTCCTCCGCCAGGCCCGGCGACAGCGCTGAAGATGATGCTGGACAGAAGGCACTGCCAGATCCCTCTCCTCGGAGGGGAAGAGTGGAAGTTGGTACCCCAACGAGGCCTGAAATGGGGAGACTCCCGTTGCTGAGCTCACCAGGAAGTTGTGGGAGTATTCTATCCACGGGAGATAGGTGCTCCAAGCGGCCGGGTTGGCGGAGACCACGCATCTAAGAGCCCTCTCCAAGTCCTGGTTGGTGTGTTCGGTCTGTCCATTAGACTCTGGATGGAACCCCGAGGTGAGGCTCACCGAGGCCCCCAACCCCTCGCAGAAGGCGCGCCAGACCTGGGAGGTGAACTGGGTCCCCCGGTCGGAAACAATGTCTAGTGGAATGCCGTGCAGGCGGAACACATGATTCGTAAGCTGATCCGCTGTCTCCTTCGCAGTAGGAAGCTTGGGTAGGGCGACGAAGTGGGCTGCCTTGGAAAAGCGATCAACAATGGTTAGAATGACTGTGTTACCCTGGGAAGGAGGTAGACCCGTCACGAAATCCACGGCTACATGGGACCATGGTCGCCTCGGAACCGAGAGCGGGTGCAGCAGTCCGGACGGCGGGGAGTGAGACGACTTCCCCCGGGCACACACTTCGCATGCGGAGACATAGGCCCTAGTGTCTCTGTCCATGGTAGGCCACCAGAAGTGTCGTTTGAGTAAAGAAAGGGTGCGGGAGGCTCCGGGGTGGCAAGCGAATCGGGATCCGTGAGTCCACTGCAGTACCTGAGAGCGAACAGAGTCAGGGACAAATAGTGTGCCGGGAGGAGCGTTACCTGGAGCTGGGTCATCGCGCTGGGCCTCCCGTACCAAGTCCTCAATCTCCCAGCGGAGAGCGGCAACCACACGGGACGAGGGGAGGATGGTCTCCGGAGCAGTACTGGCCTCCTCCTGAGCAAACTGGCGGGAGAGGGCATCCGGCTTCACATTACGAGTCCCCGGCCGATAAGTAAGAACAAAGTTAAAGCGGCTAAAAAACAAGGACCAGCGAGCCTGGCGAGAGTTAAGGCGTTTGGCAGATTGAATGTATGAAAGGTTCTTGTGGTCTGTCCATACCAGAAACGGTAGTTCTGCCCCCTCCAGCCAGTGCCGCTACTCCTCCAGGGCCAGCTTAACGGCGAGCAGCTCGCGGCCCCCCACATCGTAGTTCACCTCCGCTGGGGACAGCCGCCGGGAGAAGAAGGCGCAGGGGAACAGTCGGTCGTGGGGGTCGAACTTCTGAGAGAGGACAGCCCCGACACCAGTGTTGGAGGCATCCACCTCCACTATAAATTGTCGAGAGGGGTCGGGTTGATGCAAGATGGGAGCAGAGGTAAACATAGTCTTAAGCCTATCAAAAGCGGCCTGAGCCTCCCGAGACCAGGTGAACGTCTGAGCAGGGGATGTGAGTCTCGTGAGGGGGGCAATAACTCTGCTAAAGTCTCTAATAAACCTCCTGTAAAAGTTGGCGAACCCAATAAACCTCTGGAGCTGCTTCCGGTTGGTAGGAACTGGCCAGTCCCTCACGGCCTTGACCTTCTCCGGATCCGCCTTCACCTGGCCCCGCCCTATAATGAACCCCAGAAAGCTAACCTGGTCGGCATGAAACTCGCACTTTTCCACTTTAACAAAGAGTCTATTCTCTAACAGGCGCTGTAGCACTTGGCGGACGTGTTGTCTGTGCTCCTGCAGGGACCTGGAAAAAATCAGAATATCATCCAAGTAGACAAACACAAACTGATTCAGGAAATCACGGAGAACATCGTTAATAAGAACCTGGAACACAGCTGGGGCATTAGTGAGTCCAAAGGGCCTAACTAAATATTCAAAATGTCCAATAGGAGTCTTAAAGGCTGTTTTCCACTCATCCCCCTCCCTCACCCGCACCAAATGATAAGCGTTACATAAATCCAACTTCGAAAATATAGTGGCGCCGTGGAGAGGGGTAAACACAGAGTCAATGAGGGGCAGAGGGTATTTATTCTTAATAGTTATCTCATTAAGACCTCTATAGTCTATGCAAGGGCGAAGAGTCTTGTCCTTCTTGGCCACGAAAAAGAACCCCGCCCCCACGGGAGAGGAGGAAGGGCGGATAATACCTGCGGCCACGGATTCCCGCATATACCGTTCCATCGTCTCTCTCTCAGGCTGGGACAGATTGTAGAGGCGGCTAGCAGGTAAGGGGGCCCCGGGCAACAGGTCAATGGCGCAATCGTAGGGGCGGTGCGGAGGTAGGGAGAGGGCCCGGTCCTTGTTGAAGACCTCCCGCAGGTCATGATATTCCTCCGGAACCAAGGACAGGTCCAGGGCCTTGGGAACGGGGTCGCTCAGCGGGGAGGCCCCCTCCCCAGGAGACTGGGCGGACCGCAGACACCCAGCATGGCAGTCAGAACTCCACCCCGCGATCTTGCCCCGGGCCCAGTCGATGACCGGGTTGTGGGCCCGAAGCCAGGGGTAGCGCAGCACCACCGGCGAGGAAGGGGTGACGATGACGTAGAATCTGCGGGACTCGTGGTGGTTCCCGGATAACAGCAGAGTAACGGGTTCAGTGACGTGAGTTACTCGTGCTAACAGCAAACCATTGAGGGCGCGAGCAGTGAGGGGGTGATTCAGAGGCTCCAGGCTGATGCCCCACTGCTCCGCCAAGTGGCGGTCAATAAAATCTTCCTCGGCCCCGGAGTCCACCAATGCCTGGACAGACAGAGTCCTAGAGCAGAGACAGAGAGTGGCCGGGAGCTGCAGTCTGTTACAATTTGCTGGGATCTGCGGCTGACCCACCAGTACTCCCAGGGCTACTGGTGGGCCCTCTCTTTTGGCCGGGCTGGACAGGCGGCGACGAAGTGTCCCCTCCGCCCGCAGTAGAAGCACTCCCCAGCCGTGAGACGCGCCCTCCCGATCTGCATGGGCTCCTCCGCAGTCGGTGACGGGGAACGGACCGTGGTCCGCACGGGGGAGTGTCGAGCCTGCCGCCGACGCTCCTGCAGACGGTTGTCAATGCGGTTGGCTAGCGTGACCAAAGCCCTGAGGTCCGAGGGCTCGTCCAGTGAGGCCAACTCGTCTTTAAGTGTGTCGTTAAGCCCCTTAGCAAAAACCGCTTTAAGCGCGCTGTCGGACCAGTCCACCTCCGCGGCGAGTGTCCAAAATTCCACGGTGAATTCCGCCACAGCCCTGGAGCCCTGAGTGATGGCAAGTAGGCGGGAGGCGGCGTCCGCACGATAGTGAGGGTGATTAAAAACGAGCTTAAACTCATTAATAAATGTCTCAAAGTCCGTACTGTCCAACGCTGAGTTAGCGAACCTAGCCTCCGCCCATTGGAGCGCCCTGCCCCAGAGCAGCCCACATACGTAGCGTGTTCTGGACGCATCGGTGGGGAAACGGGCTGGCCGCTGCTGGAACATGGAGCGGCATTGAAATAGAAACCCCCGGCAGAGGTCCGGCCGTGGGAGGAGTCCGGATTCCGCCCAGCTCCGGAGACAGACAGGTGAGGGAGGGGGGAAGACGAGGGCACAGGGAGAGCAGAGCAGGAACCGTGACACTGCCATTGCCTAGACAACAGAGCAAATACATATGGTTATGGGTGAGCTCAGTGAGCTCATGAAACTCAGTGAATGTGGCAAGGAAAAGGAGGATATCATTATATTTGATGTTGGCTTTTTTCCTGAGAAAATCATTCTCAGATTCAACACGATGGACATCAGATAATTGTTCTTCTCCTTCATCTGGTCCTCTGGATCAGGGCTTTCAAAAGACATCGCAATTTACATGAAGGTCATCTGTTTTGGCACCAACAGTCCTGGCAAAATGCAATACAACCGATTGTTCTAAATGTATTGCTAATGCAGAGATTGTATAAAGATGACATAGATTTTGGTCAAAATGAAAATATAAAAAGGAAATAATTACCACAAGTGCAATGAAGAAAAAAAAAAAAAAAAAAAAAACTCACCAGAGCTGTCCCTATCTTCAAAGTTGATTCAGCTCAAAAGTCATCAATGGTAATGTTGTGAAAAGAACAATATGTAATCATTTTCACTGAATGCTACCATTTTAACTATAGCAAAAGAAGTAAAATAAACACTTAAACTGTTTTTTTGTCAACAGGCTGGCCTCACCCTCAACTGGAAGGTCAGGATGGTGCTCTTCTTCAAGGCTCATGGAGTGCTACATCAAGCATAAGATGCATGATCATAAAATGAAATACAAACATAAATTTTAGTAGATATGCACCAAACAAATAAATGCAAGCCTACCTTGACTCCAAATCCTCTATTGCTCCCTCTTGGGGCAGGGGTTGAACACCAAGACCTTGATTGGTAAATAGTATCCCAACAAAAATATCACTTCACAAATGTATATGAGAGAAACACACCTGTTGTGAACTGATTCCTCTGTGAGGATTGACACTGGTAATGGTGATGGTCTGGCAAGTCCTTTGATGGGTGTGCTTTGGGTTTGGAAACATTTGTAACTATAACCAGAACACAGCTCTTGTTGAAAGTAAAATACTACGTAAATAAATAATGACATTCAAAAGTTGCCCATAAATCCCAAACAGGTTGATCTAACACAAATGTGTTACTTCACTAATGAACACTGAACATTTATTCTCGAAGTGAGCTGTGGACAGCACTGGTAAGGGGTGTATTATCTGCGTGTATATTGAAGTGCTGTAAAGGCAAGGCAAGGCAAGTTTATTTGTATAGCACAATTCGTACAGAAAGTAATTCAAAGTGCTTTACAGAATAAGAAGGACATTAAAATCACACAAATAATCATCATAAAATTAACATTAAAACAGAAGAGTGCAGAATAAAACCCTTTCAGTCATATGCACAGCTGAACAGAACTGTTTTGAGCCTGGATTTAAACATTGTCAAAGTAGAGGCCTGTCTCACATCTTCAGGAAGACTGTTCCAGGTTTTAGCTGCATGAAACTGAAACGCCAATTCCCCATGTTTAGTCCTGACTCTGGGCACCAGCAGGAGGCCGGTCCCTGAAGTCCTTAGTGTGCGAGATGGTTCATATGGCACTAACATGTCGGAGATGTACTTTGGACCTAGGCCATGGAGAGACTTATACACAAGCAGAGCTGCTTTAAAGTCTATTCTTTGAGCTACAGGAAGCCAGTGCAGAGACCTGAGCACAGGAGTGATGTGCTCATACTTCCTGGTTCTAGTCAGGATCCGAGCAGCAGCATTCTGGATGTACTGCAGTTGTCTATCGTCAGAATGACATTTAACCATGTTAAATGTCTGTATTTTCCACCCAGAGACACCTGGGGGGAGCTGGCGGATCCTTTAAACACCCCAAAATGACATATGCAACCATCAGAGGGACAGCGAAATGCAATAGATAAGGAAAAAAAATGTTACTGCTTTAAATCATAGTGCACTTATACATGTGTATGTGGTCTTATACTTGTTTTGATACAGAAAAAGTATAAGACCACACAGAAAGGATCATTCTAAAGTAGAGTCACCAGACTTCCCTGTTTACCCAGGACAGGCCCTGTTTTGAACCCTGTGTCCTCTGTCCCAGTAGATTTATCCAAAACCTTGTTTTATACAAGAAATGTCCCAGGTGTCCCTATTTTTATCAATTTGAAGAGTATTGCTGTTTGTTTTGCTACAATACAGAAAACCCTGCATGAAAATTACCCTAAGGAAAAAAAAAAAAAAAAAAATCAGTCAGCTGCACTGACAGAATTCCCACAGATCATAATCTGACCCACAAGTGAGTCGAGAATGGTCAGTGTTCTTTTCACAGCTTTATTTATACCAACCATCCTAACCTGGGTGTGTCCCAGTTTTTAATTTTGAAAATCTGCTCACCCTATTCTAAATGTTTTTAGTATCACTACTTGCTCAAATGAGTATCCATCTTTAGCATTGATTACCATCTGAATTTTTTTATACTCAATACAGCTGACAAGGCTACAGGATTCATGTTTTTCTCTGTTTTTTCAGTGGAATAAACACAACCAAAATAGAAAAACTTTTTTTTTGTCTATTTTATGGCTAAAAAGTGACATATTGTGGCTTTAATAGAAGACTATACAGTTATTGCGGATATTGTATATGTAATTTTGTCACTGGATAGAGCTCAGCATAGACCAATGATATATACCTTAATTTAGCTCAAAATGATGTTCATCTTTGTGATTCTTAGCCCTCCCATACAAATACCCAAGTGTATCTAATCATGTAAACACGGTTATGTCTGCAAGTACACCAATGCAATCCACTGTGTAAATGAGTTAACTGTGCCCTCTTCATCAGAATATGGAAATCTGCAGCTCACGGCTAAATCAATTAGTCCTGCCATGTACATAATAGTGTACATCATGAGAGGACATTGCACATAGCATATCATGAAAACACATTACTTATCTGCTCACTACATCTGCAATCATGTCTTAAAGTAATTATTTTGCGAACATCATTCAATTTTCTAACACCCATATGGTGTTTTGCTACATGCTTAGAAAATTGTAATTATATTTGATGTATGCATCTCTGTGGATGCATCTCCGTCTTTAGATTTAGGTTTTGTCAAACTATATGGTTCCCAAATTTTGCCTTCTAAATATACAGGGTCTCCACAAAGTCTATTTACAATTAAAAAATTTAATTACAAAGGCAAGTGATAAGCTATATTAATTAGGTTTGTTATACTGTACCTATATACATATATATACACACACACACACACACACACTGCCTAGCCAAAAAAAAAAAAAACCCACACGCCTTTAGCTTTGATTACTGCATGTATTTGCTGTGGCTTTGTTTTGATAAGCTTCTGCAATGTCACAAGATTTATTTTTATCTAGTGTTGCATTAATTGTTCACCAAGACCTTGCATTAATGATGGAAGAGTCTGACCACTGTGCAAAGCCTTCTCCAGCACATTTCAAAGATTCTCAACGAGGTTAACGTCTGTTAACGTATGCAACTCTTTCACAATTTGAGCCCAATGAATCATGGCCTGTCCTGGCAACATAATATGTTCATATATATATATGTTCATTATTCATTTTTTCCTCATTAATGTACACACAACACCCCATATTGATAGAGAAATGAAATTGTTGAAATTTGTTAAATTGTTAGAATTGTTGCAGATTTATTAAAAAAGAAAAACTGAAATATCACACGACCATAAGTATTCAGACCCTTTGCCTGGCCCCCATATATTTAACTTGGGTGCTGTTCATTTCTCCTCATCATCCTTGAGATGGTTGTACACCTTCATTGGAGTGCAGTTGTGTTTGATTATACTGATTGGACTGTCTATATAAGACCTTACAGCTCACAGTACATGTCAGCGCAAATGAGAATCATGAGGTCAAAGGAACAGCCTGAAGAGCTCAGAGACAGAATTATGGCAAGACACAGATCTGGCCACAAAAACTTCTGCTGCTCTTAAGGTTCCTAAGAGCACAGTGGCCTGCATAATCCTTAAAAGGAAGACATTTGGGATGACCAGAATCCTTCCTAGAGCTGGCTGTTGGGCTAAACTGAGCAATCGGGAGAGAAGAGCCTTGGTGAGAGGGATAAAGAAGAACCCAAAGATCACTGTGGCTGAGCTCCAGAGATGCAATTGGGAGATGGGAGAAAGTTCTAGAAAGTCAACAATCACTGGAGCCCTCCACCAGTTGGGGCTTTATGACAGAGTGGCCCAATGGAAGCCTCTCTTCAGTGCAAGATACAAGAAAGTTTGCTGCTAAAAAAAAAAAAAAAACACCTGAAGGACTCCAAGATAGTGAGCAATAAGATGAGACCAAGATAGAACTTTTGGCCTTAATTCTAAGCGGTATGTGTGGAGAAAATCAGGCACTGCTCATCACCTGTCCAATACAGTCCCAACAGTGAAGCATGGTGGTGGCAGCATCATGCTGTGGGGGTGTTTTTCAGCTGCAGGGACAGGACGACTGGTTGCAGTCGAAGGAAAGATTAATGTACAGGGACAAAAACCTTCTCCAGAGTGATGAGGACCTCAGACTGGGCAGAAGGTTCACCTTCCAACAAGACAATGACCTTAAGCACAAGTCCCTTCAGGACAACTCTGTGACAGTTCTTGAATGGCCCAGCCAGAGCCCTGACTTAAACCCAATTGAGCATCTATGGAGAGACCTGTAAATGGCTGTCCACCAAAGTTCACCATCCAACCTGACAGAATTGGAGGGGATCTGCAAGGAGGAATGGCAGAGGATCCCCAAACCCAGGTGTGAAAAAGTTGTTGCATCTTTCCCAAAAAATAGCTGAATACTTATGGCCGTGTGATATTTTAGTTTAAAATTGTTTAATAATTCGGCAAAAACTTTCAACAATTTTGTGTTTCTTTGTCAAGATGGGGTGCTGTGTGTACATGAATGAGGAAAAAAAACAAAACAAAAGAAACCTATTACTTAAAAAAGCTTTTTATCATCTAAAAATATTGCAAAAATCAAAGATATACTGTCAAAGCCAGACTTAGAGAGACTTATCCATGCATTTGTCTCCAGTAGGTTAGACTACGGCCTGCTCACTGGCCTCTCCAAACGAGCATTAAGACAGCTGCAGTGCTTTCAGAACGCTGCTGCTTGGGTCCTGACTAGAACCAGGACATATGACCACATAAGTCCTGTGGTCAGGTCTCTGCACTGGCTTCCTGTAGCTCAAAGAATAGACTTTAAAGCAGCTCTGCTTGTGTATAAATCTCTCCATGGTAGCACCAAAGTACATCTTTGACTGCGTTCTTTCCTCAACTTTTCAGACCAAACACATCTCCAGGTTTAGTCTGAAAAGTTGAGGAAAGCATGCAGTCTGTTATCACTGTACATCCATCCAAAATAATGGAAAATGGAAACAGTTCCAGATGAATGCATGTTTCCCCAAATGATATATTATGAAATTACGATGAACTAAGACAAATTACTGAATGAAAGTGTTCAAACACGATTAAATAGAACATATTTATGGGCAATGTTTTGTGTTTTTAACCATAGTATACTGTTATATTGTTCCCTTGTCAAATATGTATTTTTGCTTCATTCAATCCATTAATCCAGTGTCATCCTGTCTGAGCACTCAAAAATGCTCTGTTTGTATTTTGCTCATTTGGTTGCCTCACAGGTAAAAATCTGAATTCCTCCTGTGCTTTTTTTTCTGTGGTCAAATTGTGCTCGCAACAAATGCACAGCTCTATTAGCATAGCATTCATGGAAAAGGATTTTGTCTAAATACCTTGTTGGAAACATAGGTGAAGTTTAAGAAAGTATATTTATCAAGAGCAGACATTATTTAAATTTAATGTCTAATTAAATAAAACATTGTTTTACAAGGTGAACAAAAGCATGTTTAAAGAGAGGGTATTGTGCAACATTCTAAATCATAAATATACAAAAGCATGATACAAAACAATACATTACAGTTTTACAAATCTGATGAGATGCGCAGTAGTTTTATTAGCATGATTATAATGTGATAGCACTGTGGAGCGGGAGTAATTTTTGTCAAAAATGAAAATTCAACTTATAAAACATGTTAATTTTTTTTTTTTTTCGGCAAATTTACCATTTAGCAAAACAACAAAAGTAACAAGGTGATCAAATTGATTTACCTTTTAGCAAAACAACAAAAGTAACAAGGTGATCAAATTTGTTATGTGTTAACAGTTAATACTCCATAAAAGTATAATGTGTGGAGTTTCAAATCAAATCAAATCAAACTTTATTTATATAGCACTATTTCATACAAAAAAAAAGTAACACAAAGTGCTTTACAAAGCATTAAAATCAGTCCCACCCACCAAACCCACCCGACAGCCCAACAACCCAACCCCAACACATCAATAATCATAACCAAACAACCCCCCACCCCAACACACACTCCCACCCCCCACCTCAACACATGTTAAAATACCTCAGTTTCATTTAAAATATGTTTAAGTGGAACAGGCTGGATAAAGATGAACCAGATGAGAGAGCGCCACCAGAGGAACCATCTGCACCAGGAACAGGGTCACCCACAGCCACAGCAGTTTTGCATGTTTCTCCCTGTGTCTGGATGGGTTTCCTCCGGGTACTCCGGTTTCACCCATCAACCAAAACATGAACGCCCTTCGAGACAACTGTTGTTGTGATTTTGGGCGTTACAAAAAGAAATGAATTGAATTGAATTTATTTCCCTCTATAAAAGAGAATGAATGCCTTAGGAATGGATATGCTTTCTTTAATGTATTCTGTTTAGCCAGATGTATATTTTTTACATGATATGCACTTGTGTGCAACCTGCTTGTCTATATTTCATGAATGACTTTGTAACACCACTCAGAACTACACACAATTCATTCCAATGGAAGCCTGTGTTAGCAGTGACAACATAAAAATGTTTCAGATCAGGATGCATGGATGAGCATGGCTAGCAGCCCTGTGTCTGGGGAGGTGTACTCACTCAATTGTCTTGTGTTCAAATCCTCAAAATCCCTTATCTATTTTACCATTTGTTTTCCTCTTCAATATTTCAGTCTTGTTACACACACTTTAAAATGCTGTCACGTTTTCTCCAGTGGGACAGAGACATTCTGATGAAGTTCAGGAGCAGAAAAAATTGACCCAACAAAGGCATGCCATGAAATGTGTTATATAAGAGATTATAGCACGGTTATAGATCAGTGGTTTGTTTGAGAAAATATTAAAGGGGGGGGGGGGTATTAACTGCTAAAATATAACATGTTTAGATCACCATGTTACGTTTTATTGTTTTGAAAATGCTATATTTGCCGAAAACAATGTAGTAAAATGTGTGATTAGTTTCAGTTTAATTTTTGATGCTCTGGTTTATGGGCTGAGTCTTTTGCAAGAAGTGTAGGCTTGCACTGCTTACCAAAAGGAGGGTTCGAATAGAGCCGGGAGAGATAGCTAAATTACTGAAACATGTATGGATGGCATCTAAAACTTCAGACATGTTAGACAAGATCACAGTTACAAGGGGTCAAAATGAGTTTCCTGCACAGAGTGCTCGCTTTGATTTATGGCGAGAAGCCCAGTCACTCAGAAAGACCTCAGAGTAGAGCCACTGGCTCGGATATCTGTTCCTGATGCCTCCTGGATGCCTTCCTGGGGAGGTGTTCCAGGCATGTCCCACAGGGAGGAGGCCCCAGGGAAGACCCAGGACACACTGGAGGGACTATGTCTCTAGGCTGGCTTGGGAACACCTTGAGGAACCCCGGATGAGCTGGAGGATTTTGTGTGGAAAGGGAAGTCTGGGAATCTCTGCTTAGACTGCTGCCTTTGCCACTCGGCCCTGAATAAAGCAAATGAAAATGGATAGATGTATGGAACAACATTATAACATGGCAGAAAACATCAAAGTCAATTGCATGTAATACCTTTAAACTTTAAAGTAGTATTGGGACAGAAATTGTGCATTTTAATTCTTCATAGTTTTCTTTCCAATCATAGATCTTGCTTTTTTATTCCAAAAGGGGAAAAAAGACAAATATTTAATGAGGCGGTATTATGCAAAATTGACTTTTTATAATGTTGTTCCCTCATAAAAAAATATGCCTGAAATGGTTGTATATGTCCCGGGCCCTATCCAACCCTCCTTAGGGTTTGATTCTGCCCAATGCTCAGTCCACAAGCCGTTACCCATGCTCTCACACTGCAATTCCATTAATAAAAAAAAAAAAAAGTGTGTGTGTATATATATATATATATATATATATATATATATATATATATACTGATGCAATGTGTAGTAGTTTCATTAGTGGAATGCTAATTGTGTTGTGATTGCGCTCTAAAGGGTGAGTGACAGAAGTGCAGAGAACAAAGGGAAGGGAGACTGTCAAAAACAAAAGTAAAACTCATTAAACATGTTTTCAGTGATTATAGCATTTCCAAATCAATAGACGATAATAAGGTATAAATGGTATGTGTTAGCAGTGAATACCTTGTAGAAGTGTAATACTCCCACTTTAAATGGATTACTGAGTTGCAGATGACACCCCAATAATATGAAGTCCAATAATAAAATAAAACATGATAGCAGTGCAGACTTTAGTTGTAAAGGAGTGAGTTCAAGGGCCTAGTCACTAATCAAAGTCATTTCAAAATTTTCATTTAGATATTCCTTATGATTTATTATATCATTTATCCCACAAGGGAATCTAGCTCTTGCCCCTTATCTAGGAGTATGATATATTCACATTCTAGTTCCTCTCTTCTGTCATGAAAAGAAATTTTGAAGTGAGATATATTGCAACAGAAACTTTCAAAATATAAAGATAATGTTGAAGCTACTTTATGGCACTGATGCAATAACCCTGAAGCAGGATAGTAAACCGTTTACCTTATTGTAAAAATGGCTGCAATAAATAAAAAGCATGAAGCATAAGGTATAAGGATATTTAGTACATAATGAGTGAATGATCTGTCCCCCTACATCTCAAATGTAAATGTCCTAGGCTGCAAAAAAGTAACCCTTGTGCAAATGAAAGGCATACCCATTGCATTTAATAATAATAATGCTTTTTCAGACACTCAGTAAGGCTTTAAAATGTTGTGTTCTGAGCACCAATTTGCCAACACAC
Source organism: Periophthalmus magnuspinnatus (assembly GCF_009829125.3). NCBI lineage: Eukaryota > Metazoa > Chordata > Actinopteri > Gobiiformes > Gobiidae > Periophthalmus > Periophthalmus magnuspinnatus. The sequence goes on along the minus strand of NC_047135.1, from coordinate 20,143,877 downwards.
ACCACATCCATACTAGGCAATGGATGAAATGTCTGACCAAAGGACTCAACTACACTTTTGCCACTGGATCTCCACTGTGGCATCTGGTATTCCCAGCAGTCTTCCAGCCAAGTGCTAACTAGGGCCCTGCTCTGCTTAGCTTCTGAGATCAGACAAGATCAGGCTTGAAAATGGCGGACCACAATTTATTACACACATTTACTGAACTGTTTATCCATTGACAAGTTGATATATTAAGTTTTTGACAGGCTTGACATGTTGTAGACAGTAAATTGTCACATTTATATAGAACTTTTCTTCAAGGCACTCAAAATATTAACATCAAGGAACCACTCACACAATCACACATACACTATACATACACTGGGTGCCAGGCAGATTAAGTTTCTTGCCCAAGGACAGAACAGCATTTATAAACCACCAACTTGTTGGTTAGTGGATCTGACTGCTCTAGCGACAATCCACGTGCTAAAAGCTAAATCTAGCTAAATTGAAATGACTTGAATTAGAAAATGTTATCTTCACTTAAATGTACAGTATGTGATTTTCTGGAGGTGGCATGTCATCCACATGATTCCATGCAAGAAGTTAAAACCAACATTCTTCATAGAGATAGATCCTTTTTTATGTCATTCTGTGGAAGGTTCTAGCCAAAGGAACAACATTTTCATGGTAACAAGCAGGAAGAGTCCCTCTCTAGGCTCAATAAGAGCCAGGTTTGTGGAGATGCAAGCCTGTTCACAGTAAAGACAAATGTTTTTCAGAGCAGAAAAACTAAATAGAAAAAATATGTGCTTTTACTTGAGTTTATTTTGGGCAAAAATGTTTCATATAGTGTCCTTAAATTTTAATTGACAAGTAAATTTACTTTTTGTGCTTTAAAAAATGAAAACACATCTTCTTCCAATTAAGATGAGAAAAACAACGCTTTGCACTTAAAATAAGAGCTTGAATTGAAGATAATTTTACTTGTCGTGTTACTCAAATCAAGCCAAATGTTTTTAATTGAAGTCATTAGAAATTACCTTAAAAATACTTTTTGTAGGACTGCAGTTCCTTTGTTGTATACTCAATTAATGGAGTTGGTGGAGCTTAGTCGGCTAAATCTTGTGTTAGCCGACTAATTATTTTATGCAGATTGAAAGGATTTATATGGGACAACAGCAGAAAGAAGCGACTGAGTGAGTTAGCTGAAGACTTGGTATTTTTACTTAAAAAAAAACAAACAATTCAATTCACGAGTTTAATCTACCATTATATGAATACATTGTTACTTTTTTTCAGCATACACAGTTACTTTTGCATGAACGCCCATGCAGGTGTAGTCTTGTGAGTACTTTTGAGAGCTTTTGCCACACCCTCTTTTAGTCACCAATAGCCTTAACGTTTTGCAATGTACCAGGAGCAGGATTCAAACCGTTGACCTTCAGATATTGGTAATGACTTTTTTCTTTTCGGACAGACAGCCATTGAGATTCACATAATTACCCCAGAAAGAGGGAGATGAGTACATTTGGATTTTCAGCTTGTTATTACTATTATTTATTATTTATTTATTTATTTGTTCAAACTCAATAAAGCATTCAATAACAGGACTGGGGAAAAAAAATGAGCGTGAGTCAAGGCTGAGCTGCTCAAGTGAACGCCAATCTCAGACAAAGTGTGAAAAACTGGTAAAATCACGCTATTAATTCATTCAAATTGGGAGAGCCTAAGAATGAAAATGGACTGGTTTTGAGTGTCGATTTGTGGCATGCCTCGGAACGCGTTTCTGTGTATATCTGAGGAAGGTCAGAGGGACCAAAATGTTGTACTAATAACAGTGAACCAAGAGTGACACATTAAACCTTTCAGCTGCATGCCTCTAAAAAAAACACAATCACAAACAAAGCTATGTGACCTCGCACTCGCTGAAAAGGTGACTGAGATTGACATGTGAGATGAAGGTGTCAACATGATGGACTTGTCTGCATTAATCCAGTCCGTAATAAGAGAAGAAATTAATTTAGCGATGGATAATCTGCAGCTGTAGCGGAACTGACTGAATGCACTAAGAAAGTTGGTGCTTTGGAGGCAGTGAACCGCATGGAGAGCCGTATTTCGGATCTGGAGACAGGAAATTGACGTCTTTGCAAAGAAAATAAAGATCTGAAGGACAAAGCCGAACGTTTGGAGAATCAATAGTCGGACATATAATATCCCTATTCTTGGCTAGACCACAGACGCTGAGAAGGTGAACCCAACCAGTTACATGTCCCTGATTTCATGGCAGAGTCGACACCAGCCAGTTTTGGTACAAATTGTGAACTACACGGGTAAAACATGTCATTATTCACCCAGTCACTTTGCTTTTGACTTTCAATGGAGAGACTATAAAGTTTATTGACCACCCGACCCGATTTTTGGAGAGCTATTATTTGCATATTCTGGTAGTATCTGAAACACATTTGGATGCAAGTATTGAGAATTCCCTTTTGCCTGTAAATAGCTCCAATTTTATAAGCATGCCAGGGATATAAATGGGAGTACAGTGGCATTTTATGTTCAAGATCAGATACCAGTAAAGACTAGGCTTGAGCTCAGGTGCATTGGTTGGAGCTCTATGGTTGGAAATGCAATTGCCACCAAATGCACCAATAGCTTGCTTGATGTTACATCAATCTCTTTATTTAAGTCACATAGTTTATTTTTAGGTGACTTAAATATTGATTGGAGTTTAAATAATTGCTCTTTGAAAAATAAGTTGGCATCTAGTACAGACACTTGTAATTTGGCACATGTTGTAGAGCAGATGGGACAAGAACTGTCACATTCATTGATTTAATGTTTACAAATTTGCCAGATTTATGTTCAGAGGTGATTTCAGTTTGTGTTGGGTTTAGCAATTGCAATTTAATTGCAAGTCACAGAAAGACCAAAGTCCCCAACTCAGGGCAGGACATTATTATTAAACTGATATTAAAAAAAAGATTTGATGTAATGAGTTATGTGGAAGATGTCACAAATGTCAATTATTGGAGGATGATCCCGATTAGTGATGTGACATTTGTGGACAAGTCAGCTCTTTTGAACAGTTCATTAATGTGAACGGTTCGATCTGGATCTAATTTTTTACAAGAATCAAATCTTTTTCTTTCTAATTTGTATGCATTTTTATACTGATTAACACTGAACCAACACAAGCACAGAAGCACAGCACAGAAGCAGAGTAGGCAACACAAGTGAAATTTTGTGCACAAAAAACATATTTGGCATCATATTAACAGTTAGTTTTAAAATTATTATTATTGTAGTTTTTATTGTAGTTTTATTTTGAGTTTGTGTTTCTGTGATAAGTTTTGTAGATGAAATGAGTTCTCACATTGGCTTCTGTCATATAAATAAACAGTAAAAAAGCCAGTCTTTTGAATGCATCTTTAAAATGAACGGATCCAAAAGATTCAGATCCCATATAAAAGCCGGAAGTCTCATCACTAATCCAGATAGACGTTGGAGTTTTTCACTAAGAAATACTCCCCCCTTAGATCCTGAACTCAAAAGGTACATGAAGCAAAGAGATGAATTAAAGCATACATGGGCAAACTACGGCCTGGGGGCCACACACGGCCCTTTGGGCTTATTAATCCGGCTGCCAAACATGACCAAATTATATTAAATTAGGTAAGGACAAACCTTGTTGAAATTTTATAAATTAATGATTAATTTAATTAATGCATTTGGAAAACAATTTGTACAATGAGCCTTGCATATTCATGGTTTGCTACATATTACAGGCCAAATCGCTAATGTAATATATACATATACAGTGTATATATATATATATATATATATATATATATATATATATATATATATATATATCCTGGCCTGGCACCTCTGTAAAATGCATTGTGGCTTATGTGCCAAAAAGTTTGCCCACCTCTGAATTAAAGGCTGAAGCAACCTCATCAGTGCACCGTTATGCTAAATGAATCACATAAATTTTGATTTGACTAAATATAACTAACTATGTGTTCAAATTAATGAAATTAAAACCTCCAGGTACAGATAAACTTGATGTAAAGTTGTTAAAATTGGTGTCAGATGAGATTGCTATATCTCTATGTTACATAATTAATCTAAGCTTAGAGAGATGTATAACAGCTAAAATTGTGACTCTTCTAAAAAAAATTAGCAAGGAGCCCTTTTCTGGAAAGGACAGTCCTATACGAAGTATTCTGCCAATATGTGTGTGTATATATATATATATATATATATATATATATATATATATATATATATATATATATATATATATATATATATATATATATATATATATATATATATATTTGTTTTGGAACATACTTCTATTGCATTATATGCGGATGACTTAATCATGTACATGTCTGACACTTATCTAGTCAATCTGAATGCTGTTCTAAATGATGAGTTACAATTAACTGAGCATTGGATTAATGAAAGTAAGTTGATGGTTAATGCTGAAAAGACTAAATGTATGGTATTAGGTTCAAATAATCTTTTTTTTTTTTTTTAACTCTCTTGTTCTGAATTTGTATGTGGAAGGCAGGCCCCTTGAACAAGTAGTTGAGACCAAGCTGCTTGGAGTCACAGTGGACAGCATGCAGTTGAAACAGTCAGCAAATGTTAAATAAAATGGGCAGGAGCCGGGCTGCGTTCAAGCAGTGCAGAAAATGCATACCAAATCAAATAAGGAATTAATAGTCTTATCACATTTAGACTAATGTTAATTCATTTGGTCAAATGCAACAAAGACAAATTTAAACCAATTGCAGGTAGCATAAAATAAAGCAACTCAGCTTGTCCTAAACTGTCCATTCAGAACTAGTATCAGTGAGATGCATAACCAGTTGGCCTGGCTGTATGTAAGAGGAAGGATCAAGTAAACTATGATTTATTTGAATTCATCAGATACCTGACAATCACAAAAACACCAGAAATAGTGTATAGTAGGTTGACCTTTTTCAGGATATGTACCAGTACTCCACATGACACTCAGATGAGAGTCGCTCTCTGTTAATGGCCAGCTGCTTAAACTAGGGCTGTCACGATAACACATTTTGAAGCAATAACACTGAAACAAATTTATGCCACTGACACAAGAACCCAAGAGCAGATATCACAAAAACTATTCAAAATCTTCAATATTAAAAAAGCAAACAAAAAAAAAAAAAAAAAAAAAACAACAACATAAAAAACATAATTCTGGTTTTGATTCCACTGTAATAAATAAACAGCAGTTGTAAGTTTACATCTGTCATGGTAAAAATGGTAAACAATCACATTTTATACAGCACTTATACTACCTTCAAGGCACTCAAAGCACTTTACATTAAGTAACCACTCACCCATTCACACAGCAGTGTACGCAGAAACTGGGGGCAAGGTGGATTAAGTGTCTTGCCCAAGGACACAATGACAGCATCCATCTGTGAGGGCTGGAATCGCACTGCTAACCTGTGAGTCAGTGGATCTCACTGGATTTGAACCACCAACCTTCAGTGGACAAACACCCAACCAACTGAGCTATTGTCACTTAGTTATTTATTCAATCTTTTATGACTTAAATCTTATCATATAGACAAAAATAATCCAAAGCACAGTGCAGTATAGAGCAATGGTGGCATGGAACTCACTCCCACAGTTTCTCATCTCAGTGATGTGGTCAGTTAATTTTCATAAGAAGGTAAGACTCTTTATATTCACTCAAGAATATTAACAATTGTGATGTAAACTTTGTGGATTGTTTTTATTTTGCAGTTTTTGGCTAATGTCATCTCTAATAGAGTAGAGTTATTATTATTATTATTATTATTATTATTATTATTATTATTATTATTATTATTATTATTATTATTATTATTATTATTATTATTATTATTATTATTATTATTATTTTAATAATTTATTTATTTTTGTGGTGTCTAGCTTTTGTTTTAGCTCTGTTTCAGTTGTATTGCCAGCATGAATGTGGTACATCTACATCCTCTTGCCTGCTTGCTGTATATCAACAAAGTTTCATGCCTTTATAGCCTGGTACAGATGTACACCCCAGGAAGAATACCGACTGGTTTTCAGAAGCTAATGGGGATCGAAATAAAACAAACAAACAGTATCCATCAATCAACCAGCTCTGTGCATCTAAACCCCCCAATCATATTTCATAAAGTTCTTTTTCAGCAGCAGCAGCAGCTTAGGCTCTGTCTCCATGACGACTTGGCCCTATTAAGTCTGCCTGCCTATGTGTGCTAGTGTCTGTGCTTATTTAGTATCCTTTTAAGAGAAGGCCAGCTCAATTTAACTCCCGACACTTTCAACGTTTATATAATTCTTATTTTGATTCCACATCTTTGTCGAGTTAAGTTGTAATTGACCTGCGTGACTCTGTGGGATGCCTATCATTTTGTTTTGTGCTTATTGATATTGTTTGATGCAATGATTACCTCTCTCCGTAGTCGTCATCATAGATTCCAACTGCATTTTGCAGCAGTACGCCTCGTTGAACAATCGCTATGGGGATATGGTGTTATAGGCTCTGAAGCTCTCATATCAATATCCGTCTGTCTGGGTCGCACGCAGGTGACTTTCTATAAAATATAAAGTCCTGTTGTAATTGAGAGAGGAGGGATGTGAGGTGAAAACTTGATGACTTGCCATTTTCAGCATTCAATAACATTTGAGGTAGAGACAGTACGTAGGCCAAGTGGGAAGATAGTCTGTATGTCATTCTAAAAGTGTGGGAATACTAGGGAATATTCCAACCAAGACATTCAAACATCGGAGAAACAGACCCTTTCAGAAATGACATGTTTAGAATTGTTGCGCACACAACCTAGTACTGATATAAAAGTTCTATCCAATTCATTTTAATAGGATAGAAAAATAGAAACAGAAATTCTGACGATTCTAGACAGTGTAGACAAATGGTTGTTGTTTATATGTTTGTTACATTTTGCAATGAGTAATACTAGCCAATATCACTTAAAATTCATTAATGTTTGCAGAATTTGTGGTGCTTGATGAAATAAAAGCAACATTTTTGACACATTATTGTCCAAGAAAGTGTTAGAATTAATAAATATTTATTACATGGTTGTTAGCAAGTATGACAATTTCAGCGCTAATGTTTAAAATCTACATAAAACAGCACTACACTTGTTTTATTTTATTTTATTTTTTCTGCCAAGGCTCTGGTGTTACTCACCTGAGGTCGAGTGGTTATCAATCACCCAAAACAGACATATTTTTTTTAATATATATGTCAAGATCCCAGTCTTGTGTTTTGTGCTGTTTTCCCCTCCCTTCTGTGTCAGAGACTGGAGCTGGGCGGAGATTTGGGCTCATGCACACCTGCAACTAATCTCTAATCAAGCTGCACCTGGGGAGGACAAAGGGACCAAGGACCTGACACTCAGCACCAGATTGTCCACGTATCCACAGTGGTACAGCTCTGCTTGGCTCCGTCTCATGTTTTGCATTTGTTATTTTTCACTAAGTTGGCTGTTTTTTTCCCCTCCTTGTCAGATCCCGCTCCTTAGACCCGCTCAGCTCCTCCAACCCAGTTCTCCACGACTGGTATGAACCTCACACCTTCCAACACAGTTCACTTCAACCGGTGCAGATTACCTTGTCTCTGACCCCGCTGCCCACAATCCGCTCAAGGACTACTGCAAACAACCCCGCTCTCAACTGTCATCTACCTTCATTTGCATATTACAATCTGTAAATAAACATTGTTGAACTGTTACCAGAGTTCTGAATCTTTGGTCCCCCTGTCAGTCGTTACATTATATTTTGTGATGTTTGGTTAAAACTGACGTTTTTCCATTGAGAAATAATTGGAGCCAACGTATGGAAGGGTATCAGCTAATGGAACGCTATAAGTATGCATTATGCAGGCTTGCACCCTTTATTTATGGGAATGCAATTAACAATTCACAAGAACTTTTACCTTTTAAAAGGGGAGAAAGTCCTCAAAAAGGTTGCTGGAAAGTTGAAACCCATGAATACTACATAATATTGCAGACTAACGATCATATAGTCTGAGTAGAGCTCCATGGTAACACTTTCAGCTTTCCCTTGATTCATATCATCAAGAAACTGATTTAAGAAGAACAGGACAGAACAGAGTAAACAGGTAGTTTACAAAAACACAACCTGTCTCATCTTCCATCCACCATGTACTTATTTATTTCCATTTCAGAGAATTAAAAGTTTTTCACCCTCAAAACTCATCTCCATCTTGACCTCTTCAATCTTCACATTCAAACATACTCCCGTTGCTGTCTTCAAATGAAACATGTATCCGAGCTAACTCCCCTTGTATCACTCTTGACCTGATTGTGTCACAGTGCTCACAAACAAAACAGTAAGCACTTTTTAAGCTGCTGTCTTTAGAGAACATTTTGAACCTCACACTGGAGGAGAACACTGCACTTGTCTGCACCTCAGAGCCTCTTTAATCTTTATCACCTGAAAATGCTGTTTCTAACACTTTCCAACTCTTATTCTGGATAGATGATCTTTATTTTTCTGATAAGCTCCCCTTGGATCTCTAAAGAGAGCTATCTCCCTCAAACACTCAAACACTTAGTCCACCGCTGTTTAGACAGTGGAATAGGGGAAAACGGTGGGGGCTACTCAGATTAGAACACTTTGCAAATTCGGGTTGTTTAAGGTAAACAGTTCCTCTGCCCATCATTCTGTGTCTTGGGGATCCTTATCCATATTGTGAGAGCCTTTGCCATGTGTACCTGTCTTATCGGGATGTAGGTTATATCACAAGTTGTATTACAATAAATACACACTACCAGTCAAACATTTGGACACATTTTTTCCATTAATGGTCTTCTTTATTTCTATGATTGTTTCCGTTGTAGCTTTCCATTGAAGGCATCAACACATATGGATGCAGCACTACTTGGCTTTGTTCATTGCTTTGCACATTTTGCATTTCTTGACCCTAAGATGTGAAGTGAAGCCATTTTAGGAGACTTCATCATGAAGATCATTGAGAGAAGGTTTGTAGCTCTGTCAACAAAACAATGGTGGCTACTTGGAGGATAAAAAAAAACAAAAACGTCTTGCTTCATATATCTGAAGTCTTCCGTATGTATCTAAAATGTAGAAAGCAGTAAACAGAAGGTGTGTCAAAACTTTTGATTAGTAGCGTAAATATTTTATTTATTTATTTATTCATTAGGACAATTACATTAAGCATAAAACAGAAATGCTTGTACCAAACTGTAGCTTAACAGCTTATTTCCATCGGTGAGAGGGGTCAAAGGGCATACTACACACACTGTAGATAATACATTAAACTCTTTCATAATCATTTACAACTTCACAATTAAATGCTCAGACTCATACAGCATAAACTTGACTACATGTGGTATTATTTCAGTAATACAATATTCTACAGAGGCCTGGAAATGATACTTAGCAATAATAGCCATTTTAACGCCTTGTAATATGAAGTGTCAAGGCACTTTTTATACTTAAAGGTTCTATCACCTATGTTTAACCCCTTATTATTAGTCTATTTACATTTCCAAAACTCAAAATGCTCTGTTCCACCTTGCGATGTCATGTACTGGATAAGTGAAAAAGAAAAAATGGATGGATGGATGAACACAACTCCAGGTATGTTTTTGATGAGGGCGACATTATAACATGTCAGAAAATGGTGTAATATAGGCCCTTTAATGTAACATAACACGACCTGGAAAGACTTCACTGACAAGCTGATTTTCAAAATAGTTAAATCAAGCGCATTTTGCCAGTTCTGATGCATCACCTGTTTCACCCTTTCTAGTTTTAGGATTAACCTTTGGTGTCAAAAAAATTTAATGAAAATAAACTAAGTTGTGATGTTCACCAACAATAGACTTCATGCTATATTTCCTAACAAGAAGCTTTCATTGATCATATTTTATTATTTATCTTGTCAAAATTTTATCTTAAAGCGGGACTAAAGATCTAAACTCCTCCCACAACATTTCAAATAGAGCAGCTAAACTAGGCACTACCTGGAGGACTAAAGAAAAAAGTCAGGGAAGAGGAGGGGCGGGGATTGGGGGTATAAGGATCAGAGTGATTGGTTGAACAGCAGCCAGGTGTTTGTATTCAGAAACACCTGGCTGTAATCAGGGTCTCTAGTGATGTCACCAACTACTGGAAATTGCAGAGGCCAAGGAAGGCAACACACACTTAGATGTAGGTGTTTTGAACCAGAAAGCTGCAAATGTACCTAGTTTGTTCTAAATTTGGCAAAAAGAAATGAATAGGAACAGTAGAGAATGCTACTAAAACACCATATACACAGTGTGGAAGTGAAAAAGTTTAGTGTTTAGTTCTACTTTACAAGTTGACTAATAGTTAAAGTCACAGCCTTTTTATAAACTCTGCTATACTCTAAGTCTAAGACCTTTTTCTTATATAGTTCTAGCAAGTTTAAGGCTAGTCTGCAGACCTCATCTAACAGCTCATATTTCAGAAGCTGCTCCCGGACATGTTACCGAATCTTGATTTTAAAAACATATTGCAACACTCCAAAGTTGTTCAGCCCTAGTTGTCACCCACGGTGCTAAAACACAGCGTGCTCCACAGTTGACAGCCCCTCAGCTTAGTACATGGGACTTTTTGAGCGCGACACATTTCCTCCTCCTTCATGTGAGTGCTTTTCCACTTCAGGCCCTGTGCGCGTCTCCTCCAAGCCCCATAATGCACTGCTCCATCCCCACGGCGCCCTCCACACAAGTCTTCCCCGCAGCGGTACGTGCCGAACATGGCATTTTCCAATCCCGCTCCGGCACTCCGAATAGACTCATTAAAAATAAAGTGAGTGGAAATGTCACAGAGTAGCGTTGTTGGCAGGATTCTTTTTCAATTTTTCATTTAGCAGAGTCGAACCTCGCTGCTGTGTTAAAACATGAGCCCTATGATTAAAAAATAGTTCTGTGACTTTTAAAGAGAATGATTTACTGCCAACCCTTCCTATAATAGCTTGTTTTAAACACGTTAAGTGGTGATAGGTGAAAGAGTGACACATTGTTATAGGCTGGATTGCTATTGAGTCACTAAAGCCATCTATCACACATGTGCTTACTGTTGTAGATGCAAACACATATGTAGGTATCTGGGACTGCATTGTGGAGAGTCTATACACAGATTTTCCTCTTCAGAGACAATTCCAAATGCCTGCGTGATTCTTCAGTCATCCAGATTGCAAAAAAAAAAAAAAAAAAAAAAAAGATTATAAACTGGATTATGTTTGACATGTTGGTAACTTCAGTTTCTTGAATGGGAGGTCAAATGTGTTGAGGTCACAATTTATTTTATTATTATTTTTTTTACCATTTTTGCTATGCCTCAAGGGACATAAATTATCATTTGCCTTTGTTGTGTCCCTGGGCAAGACACTTTGCACTGCTATTTTGAGGAAAATGTATTCTGTACTGTCACAATTGCACTCTTATTCATCTCATTCAGGAATTGTACTTCTCAGAGTAGTTTCTGGACACCATACTTTTACTCCTACTTGAGTAATATTTAGTTATACCTGATCTATATTATAGATCAGATATTACATTCTGGTAGTTACTCTCTTGGACCATTAATTTGTAGTTCTACAAGTTAGAGACCCTCTCATTCGGTCATTCTTTTTTTCTTTTTTCTTTTTTTTTTTTTGCTTTATGTTTACTACTTTCAACATTTTATATACATACAGAAGACATATAATATACACTGTGTCTCCTGAAATGGTTTCCACTTTACTGGTGTACCATGTCAGGGTCAAGGAATGCCAAGAATACAAACCAGCAAATGGTATCTATGTTTGAAAATCTAAAGCAAGTTTGGAGTTATTTTTAGTTAATTTTTTTGTTTGCTACATTTTATATGTGAAATAATGTGGAAACAAATTAAAAAAAGTTTGTCCAAATATTTGACTGGTAGTGGTGTATATTACTTTGAAGTAATGTTGCTTTTACTTGAGTACAATTTCTGGCTACTCTACCCACCTCAGCTAAAAACTATTTCCACAAATGTGTTCTCTCAGGACACTGCAACAGTTGAAGAGTTAACTCTCTGGGGACTTTGGACTTTAAAGAAGACCTATTGCGCTTTTGTCTGGTATATAGTTAATAATCTATGACACCTGTGGATCATTATGTTGTAATTTTGACATTTTAATCTGCAATACTCTTTCAGTATTCAACATTTTAATAAAAGAAACAAGTCAGCTGAATTCCATGTTAAAAAAGTGGCCCACTGGGAGCTGACACCACTGTGAACTCCATCACAAAGCACCTTACTCTGGATGTTGCTGTAGGCACGGCCGTGTCTATTCAGGTTGTATTATTTTGCATGTGGCTGCTGGTCTTGGCAGCAAATAAGTTCTATATGGACTACAGAGTCTTTTTAATGACTTGTTGTTGCACATAAACATTGTACATTTGACACAAACCTACCTACTTAATATAATATTTTACTTTTCCCAAATCCTCCATTGAAAGGAACAGGATTGTCACAAAGAAAGGGTGGTTTAGTTGCATTTAGGGAAAAAGTGGGCGGGGCAGAATAAGGTCAGTAAAGAACCATGAAGTTATCTGCACCTCAAATGGATGTCTACATATTACACAAGCGAGTAGCAGACCAAAATGACTACCTGCATTACAGATTAAGAAAATGAAATCAGAGAACGAAGTAAGTACTGAGCAGTGGGCATGTGCTGGTGGTGGCGAAAACCTGGGTTGATTGGCAATATGGTGCTTTCAAAGACTACTCAAACATGCATGAATCACTCTAAAAATGACTTCAACAGGACCAACGAGACAGGGAAACAACTATAACACGGTTAAAAGCTCTGAAAAGTCGATTTTGCATAATAGGCCTGCTTTAAGCGCGACTTTCTTCGACTACTACTTAGAGCTGATTCTCATTCCGAGTGTATTCAGACTTTAATTAGCCACGGGGACTGCAGTGGCCCTCCTGTCTTGACCTGTCACTCCACACAACTTTCTCCAGCCCAGTCCAGCTTCGGCAGAGTGGCCCAATCAATGAACTTAGAGGGGACTCCCACCTCCCAAGTGAGAAAGCACTTTTTTAGCAGAGCCATTCGTTTAAGCACTGTCACCGCCTCTGCATCATCAGCCCCACTAATCCAAATGACTCTACCAACGTAATTACCTCAATTATGTGCAATCCTACTTCGAAATGCTACCTAATTTGACTTTTATGCTAATTATAAGTGATAAAGTTGAGGGATGACTAAAAGTGGAGGTGACCAGCTTTTGTCCACTTCGCAACTCTTGAAATGTGTGTCCTTGCTCATTTGGTGCAATTTAATTTTAAAACTGTAATTAGGATATACCATTGTAATATTTTCACTTATTACTTCCTTACTGGTGCGAGGTTAGTCAGATTAGATGCATTAGGCCTTATGAGAAGGAGTGAAGGGGTAAGCATTGTTATTGTGATAAGATTTGCAATTTATGTTTTAATAATACATTGACAGTTTCAGTCTGAGATTATCACTAAGCAATAAGCCTATGAAGAACAGCTTAAGATCACAATATCAAACCACTGCAAAAGGGAAAACCATCTCATCAACTGGCACAATGCTAAGGTACAAAAGTGGAACAATACGAATTGTGAAGACGCCATGTGACAGTGTCCATTCATGCCTTATGGATGTTTTCAAGCACGGTTTTCTGTATTTTTGCTAAACTAATAACAATATATTGCCCCTCCTTTGCTGTTGGCTTTTATCAAATTGATCAAAATGTGAACACCTGGGAGATTTCTTGTGTAAAACTGGGACAAATCAATGGTTTTGGATAAATCGGCTGGGGCAGGGGACACAGAAATCAAAACTGGGACTGTCTCGGGTAAATAGGAACGTCACAGGTACAGAGAGGAACAAGTGCATCGTTGAATCAGGGAGGCCATCGAGATCAGGAAACGTGCTCGCCAGACTGTAAATTGGGGTGACCTTTCTCACACCTGGGACACGGTTCTGAAGACGGTTGACTGTAGATGCAAATTGTGTTTAAATCAGCTGGTATGATTTTTACTTATCACACCGGCCTAGAGCTATTCTACTTGGTTTGCATAATAATGTATGTTTCACTTTAAAGCTAAAATGCTGTAGTCCAGAACCCGGTGATAGTGTAGGCATTGACGTATTGATGTAACACATGAAATACCAATACAAATTTTAAAAGGTAGCCTAGTATTCAAGTAATAAGCCACTGGACAGTATGGCAGTTCAACTAACTGAATGAATACAGAGTAAAGATTTTCTCAACACAAGGACGCAGAGACATCTTATTTAAAGAAATAAAGGTTCAACTCAACTGTGTCTGGTCACAATGTCCGTATCTATGAGTGATGAATATGCATGTAGTCTGCAGTGCCCCTACTGTTTAGCTGTTCACTAGTTTCTACTCTTGACTTGTTTCCTTATGTCAGATGCCAGGTACAAACTAAACATTTAGCAGAGTTGTAGACTTTTATATTTGTTATTAAGATGTAGCAGCTCTTTCACATTTTAGATGTGATTTGAAGAAGAAAATGTCATTACTTGCCTTTGACACTCATATTGATACTTTGCAGCTGATGTCCTCAACACTCCCTGAAGCTGTGATGCTAACTGTGGGCTTTGCTCTGTCAGAACTTCTATTAGACATGAATCTGATCTTTATTTTAACATAATCTAACCAGAAAGAGCTGACTTAGTTGGAACTACAGCAGGTGAGATGATTTATGCTCTCTCTCACATAAAATTTATGCTCTCGCTCACATAAAATTATAGCATTAGTTTTTCAGTGAGTCACACTCACCTTTTTTGTTGAAAATTAAACACTTAAACAGCACCATGGAATCAATTTTTCAGTTTTCAGACTATCTTAAAACTTTTTAACAGTGTTTGCTAATGTGTGCTTTGTGTTAAAGTGGTACTGTAACTGCTGAACATTCCACCATAAAGATACATGTAGAACACCCCCAGTGTGATGTCACTGCAAATTATCATTCAAAAAATTTGGAATGTTGTGATGTTGTCTGCATAATCTCTGTAATAACATTTTGCTTACATCGCATTACAACCTATCTTTAAAAGGAAATGGAAAGAAGTATAAACATATTAAATCCCACCTCTTTTTCCCTGATCAAGCTACTTAGACCATTCCAGCTTCTTTTTTTGAAACAACACTATATCTGGATTTGCCCTGATTTATATAATGTACATTACAATAACTTAAAATGTCCAATAACTTAAGAGTTTTCATTACCCTAAGTAATGGATAGGTCTACCTCTATTCCAATGTAAAGAGGAGTTAAATGGTTCTGAGTAATGAACTAGCTAGTAAAGGAGAAATTGTACATCATGACATATAAGAAGTTTTTGGCAGCACTGATATATGACAACACAACAAAATATTTTAATAGAATAATAACTTTATTTAAACAGAACTAGTTAATTTAAAACTGTTCCTCACTTACCTTATGCATTGTGAACACTCCAATTATTCACCACAATGAGCTTTTATAGCTCTCAGAGACCAGGGTGGAGTTTGCTGTGACAGTAAAGATGACAACAATTATGCTAAAGTGAACTTCCAGATTATCGGGACAATAAAATGCTTCATAATTATATGCAAACAGCACGCGATAGACATATTTTGACCTTTGATTTACTTGATTTAGACAATATATCTGCACTGGAGCAAGACATGTCTGCTCAAAATTGTGTTCAAATACATGGGGAAAAAAAAAAAATGTGTACAGGGCCTTTATTGTGAGTGATTATTAGATCCTTTAGGTCTGCCTAGCACTGCTGGATCTTTTCTTTGTTAACTCCCCACTCCGACACTGCAGTCCTTTCCATTGTTATAGTGCTTAAGTATGCTGTGATAATCGTCTGAAAGAACAAAGGCGTAAGAGAAATAACTTTGACCTGTTGGTTTGGCAAATTGGCTTGTTTTAACTGTTCACTTCATCCTCTTATTCATGAAACAATCCCCGGGCCCCCTCTGCAGCGGCGTAATTAACGCACAGCCTGGAATACTGATTAAATTCAGCTGGAGCGTAGTAAGAAGGGAGGACAGGCTGCAGTTACTTCTACTAACTAAAACTGCCTCCAAAAACAAAGCAACTTACTCTTGGATGGACGCACCACTAGCCAAAACACGCAGGTGAGAGGCTACCCACGCACCGCCGAGCACACATTAGCGTCTGGAAGTTGATAAATACTTTAGGCTGCCTTAAATTGTCCCCGTTTATTGAATGACTAACCAGGTTGCTAATTTGCTGTGACATAATTAATTACAGGCAATTAGGTAAACAGATGGGAGCGCAAGTGCGAGGAAATGCGAGAGGGTCGTTAGCTAGCGGGGGCGGCACACGGGGCTAGCCTTCCTTACGCACACTGAGGCCGGGGTGATTGAAACGCAGGCAGACAGATTGAGAAGGAGAAGCAGATTAGGTTATACTGACACTGAGCACTTCATATTGACTTTAAAGTAATAATCCGCTCCATCTGATAAACATTACTGTCCAGGGGGCTACATGGAGCCTTCATTAACAGCCGTCTGCTTTATCCTCAGCCAGGCTCCATTTCCAATTCAAGCTAGTTTTTCAAGATTTGATCAATCTAATCATGTGCTTCATGTCAGTAGCTAAATAACTTCAAAAGTTTCTAAATTACCCCTCTTTCTTTAACTGGAGATAATTTTGTTGTATTTATGACAAACTCATGCTCTAAAAAATATGAATTTGGATCAAATCAAATGACAGTATTCAAGTTTGATATGGAGTAAACCAAGTTATGTTGTTTGATACTTTCACATTTTTAAGGTGAGGCACTGCAGGAGAGTAGGAAAAAAAATCTTACATTTAGAGAAATCAGTTTGAAACATCTTCTGTATTTGCTCACATAAATGTAAGAAAAAATGTATTACAAGTTTTTTCATCTTGTAATGTTTTTTTTTTTTCTTTTTCTTTTTTGTTGTCATATTAGATACTAAAAACTATAAAACTATACAGTGGGGATTTGGGATATCTTACTTAGGTTTTTGAGTAAACTAGGTCTGACTGAAAACAAACAATGAAATTTTGCCTCACTGTTTTAGTTAAATCTTTAACAAATCCGTCTTGGAATTACATATTACAAATCTTGTTTTGTACAAGATTGTAACCTTTGGTGTATTTGGTGTCATTTTAAGGAGTGATCCTTATTTCCTTATAGTAGAACAATGTATTTTGAGAAAACAAACTTTGAAATTACAATGTTCCATATAAATCTATGGTTGCAAGTGGATTAAGGGGAGAGACTACAGGCAAAATAGTCTCTCCCCTTAACATTTTTTCTGGGTGAGGGTACACCACCTACTTATCTCCATGGAGATTTTTTTGATTGGCTTGAAATGTTCCACAGTATGGCATTAAACATTTCTATCTCCAGGGAGATAAGCAGGCAACATCAAAGGGAACAAGTTACAGAATGTGCTCTGAATCTCCTGAATTCACTCACTGCAGTAGAGTCTGCACTAGCACTGATTATTGGCTGCAAATGTTGGGATTTGGGTAGTGATGAGTCAGATCCAACTAGATCTTAAACCAACTGGATTTCAGTATTGAAACTGGCAACCCAAATGCG
The DNA here is from genome assembly GCF_009829125.3 of Periophthalmus magnuspinnatus. Taxonomy (NCBI): domain Eukaryota; kingdom Metazoa; phylum Chordata; class Actinopteri; order Gobiiformes; family Gobiidae; genus Periophthalmus; species Periophthalmus magnuspinnatus. The sequence goes on along the minus strand of NC_047135.1, from coordinate 20,126,197 downwards.
AAACTCATGTGAGACTCTGATTTCTAATTAGATAATCATATTGAGAACTAAAACACTAAATGATAACATAAATAAATGAGACATCATGTCCTGTGTTGTTGAAACTAAGACATTGGATTTGTTCTCAGTAAAGGCTATATTTGTTTCAAATTTGTTTACCTCATATCTGGGGACACAGATCGGTCATGCCAGTTAAACTTTAAATCAAACATACAGCAAAATGCATGTTTTTCAGAGCAATAAAAACACAAGGTTTAATGCCATTGTGTAGAATATTTCAAGCAAAGCAATAAGATCTCCATGAAGACAAGAGGTTAAGTACACCAAATAATACTTGGCATTCCTGTCTATTTTCTTTGAAGGATATTTATCCTATCTGTAAAGTTCATTTTGCAATGAACCTTCCTTTCTTTATATGACAAATTATTCCAAAAGCCAAACACTTTTCACTTACCTTATGCATTCTAAGCATCTTAATTATTCACCAAAGCGAGTATATGTTTATATGTGTGTAAGTACTTTATAAGTCAGTTTTACTGTCACAGTAATGCGAACAACTCCCATGCTAACAGCGTACTTCTTGATTCTCGAGTACATTAAACCACTTTATAATTCAATTAAGACAGTACACAGTGGTTTCATTTTTACCATGAGAGCTTCTTTTACAATATATCTACAGGGGCAAAACAAATCTAACTAAATTACATGAAGCAAAACAGGTACAGCCCCTCTAACCATGTATGCGTATCCTTCGGTGTTCAATGCCACCTCCTCCTGCTCTTCCCACTTCCAACCAGGCCAAAGCTCTGAGCCTCCGCAGAGTCGATGTTCTGGGCTGATGCATAATCAATAGGACAAGCACTCTCCAAATAGGGTTTTAACTTTTATCGAGCTCACTGAGGAATGAGGAGCCCACCGCGTCGGTTTGGCTCTCCCGAACTGCGGCCTCTCCCGAAGCTTTGTGCTGACTGGTGCTGAGAGAGGGGGAGATGGGGGGTGGGTAAGAGTAGCGGCCTCCAATCGATCCAGGACAGAGGTTTAAAACAGAGGAATCAATCGTCCACTTCCACCCCACGGTCTGCTGCGAGCAGGAAAAATGAAAAATGCTGATTAAAAAATGGAGGCAGATTAACGGCGCGCCAGTCTTTCTGAGTGAGAGTGGAGCCTCGGACATCCAGGCTTTGCCACTGCTTCAGTTACGAAAGAAATTGGGTAAGAGAATGTACTCTCAGGGAGTATTGATAATTTGAAGTGGCTGTGCCAGATTTTTCTGTGTCATTGGGCAAAATTTATTTTACAACTTTACAAATATATAGTATCTTTAAAGTGCCTATATTAGGCTATTTTCTAATGTTATAATGTTGTTTCCTCATCATAAACATACCTGGATTTTTAAAAGCCAAATATAAATCTGTCAACTGGGCAGAAAGTTGTACAGTTTCTGTATGTAGGCTAGGTCTATTGAGCTACACTAAGTGTGCATAGCGCCTGAGACATATTCATACAACTCTTAATGGGTGTTTCCACGCCTATTGGCATGCTGGCTAGCTCTATTATTCTCTTTGTTTCCTTTATTTGCTTTGGGTTTGAGGATAAAGTTGTAGATAGGGGATAGATGATGTCTAAGGCCCCCATCCCTGTACAATAAAGGATTGTCGTTCCTTATAAAATTGCACTGCTGTTGGTACATTCTCTTATGGAGTGGCTGTTTGGTTTCTCTAGTGTAACGCTCACTGCACTCTTCACTACATTGAACGGAGTAGACAACATTATTTTGTTTATGACTTGGGGTTTTGTCCTTTGGGTGAACCAGTTTCTATCTTAAAGTGCTTAGTGTAGGTTTCAAATAGAATGGAATTTCATATTGACTGAAAATTCTCTGTTTTTCAAATACACCTGCTGTGTAAGGACTAGTTATGCCCATCCTTCTAAGTTCAGATTCCCTGTTGTCCTGGACGCCACCCATAAAGAGTTGTATGAATATGTTAAGTATGTCTCAGGCACAGTGCCCACTTAAGTTCAATAGACCTAGCTTACGTACAGAAATGGTAAACAAAAGCTGTTTCCAGTTTCAGTATAGTTAGCTCCTTGCTTCAGGTAGATATAAGGCAATGTCCACCAGCATCCTGACCAGAACTGAAGAAGCGGCTTGGATGAGCAGCGAAACGTCTTCACTCCGACAGGTTTTTGTTCAGTTGACAGATTTAACTTTGGCTTTTACAGTGGATCAGTTCATATTTAGGCTGAGTTCTTCTCTCAAAGAAAAATATGTTGTTCCAGTTCCACCTTGTAATGTTCTAGTAATACAGGAAGTGCTCCATTGTATTTTTAAATTCCATCTAATCATTTCAGCTCTGGAATCGCCTTTCCCTGCTGATCTAAAAGTAAAATGTAGCCAATAACAAGGTGGAACAGAACATTTTGAGCTTTGAAGATGTAGACAGACTAATAATAAAGGGTTACTTAAACTTGTGTGCATAAAACAAAACACAACTCCGGATATGTTTTTGATGAGGCAATAACATTATCACATGGCTTAAAGCTCACAAGAATCCATTTTGTGTGATACAGGACCTTTAAGGTTGACATACGTAAGACCATTATAAAGTGTTTTACCCTCAGAGGAATTAGGAATATTGACGTTAGCATGCTAGTTATTGTTAGCATGCTAGTTGTTGTTAGCATCAGTTTGAAGCCAAAAAACTCCATCTGGACTCAGAAAAGTGTAAAGCTATTGAGAACCACCCAAAGTAAATATATTTTTTGTGACATACATATCTATTGTGTATATCACCAATTTAAAACTAATTATAGTACAGTGAAAACAGATTTGTTCTCCACAATGACTTTTTAAGCACGTTTAACATCTTCTGGGGACAAAGTGAAGCATTGTGACATCGCCAACAACTACGAGTCTGCTAATGCTTTATAATTACATGCAGACAGCGCAGCGCTCTGATTTTCACCCTAAGCCAAAGAGGTGCTTTTACAATTCTAACGAACCAACCAAATTATCCATCTTGTTCAGGATGAAGTCAGACCTCTGTGGAGATGGTTTTGATGTTATTAAGTAGAGTTTCTAGGAGGTGGAGTAAATAAAAGGTCTTAAATTGAGAATCAAAGAGCAAATAAATCACTTTTTTTGCATCTGTTTGATCAGTGCGGCCATACATACATACATACATACATACATACATACATACATACATACATACATACATACATACATACATACATACATACATACATACATACATACATACATACATACATACATACATACATACATACATACATACATACATACATACATACATACAATTTAAGCCCATGGAGTAGTCTACTTGCAGATGTTCTGGGTCAGTATTAGAAAGAGTCTGGTAGTCTGCGTAAGGGCTGTTTGTCTGAGGTGAAGAAACCGCTTCTGGACTAAATTAATCTATTGTCATGGAGGTGAATAGGTCAGATGCATCAAGTTCACTATAAGAATGCATGAGTTGCATGACATTTTTTGGCAAAAAAAACCCCAAAACACTGTAACTGACTAAGTGCAAGTAACCTTTGAGATAAATTCAATGCCATACTGTGGAACATTCCAAGCAAGATTTATTGTGATGTTCATTGGGATGGGGCCCGGTCACCAGTGGTTAGTGGACCAATCACAGTGCAGCATTGTGGTTTGGCTGAAATATAAAAGTGAAGTACCCAAATGAGCCAAAACAAACATGGTGACGGCAGAGGATGTACTTCAGCTCATTTGATCAAACATACAGACCATTTTGTCTGTGAAAAATGTGCAAGGGGAAGAAGTTTGTGCATTTATGGATAGGGAAGATGTCTTCGCTTTTCTCTCAACTGTGTAGAACAAAAGTTAAATTTCTTGGCTTGTAGCGCTGTTGCGATGCTCCGACCCATGGAGTTGGTTGATGGCTTGGAGTATTTGTTTGAACATCCGGATCACTGCGATCCAGTCATCTCAGATGATACTGTGCACAACGCTCTAGCGTTAGCCAGGTTAACAACATCAGCTGGTGGACCAGAAGAGTTATATAATACAATCTGTGATAACACTCGGCCTGGACATGTATCTAATCTAAGTGCAATATAATTACATTTTGTAACAGGTTATTAAACTGTGAATTACATTGCATTTAAGGAGGCAAATAAAATGCATCATGGGTACGGTATTGTTTGTGTTTGATGTCATCCATTTCTCATACTGTTCTGCAAAGTAATTCACATGTTTCAAACAGGAGCTGATCTTTACATACAGAATTATTTATTGTTTTTTGAGTAGTGAGTATGGCAGTGCACTTTCCACACCAGCAGACACAGAGAACACTGCCTCTTTGCATTGGTGCACAAAGATGAAAATCGCAGTCTGTCATAACACATCCACTATTTAGTATTCTTACAAGCCATGCCACCATTTTGAATTCTCTACACATGCACAATCCTAGAAACCCCATGTAGCTTGGTGTGCAGAGGCAGCAGTTCTTCTGGCTCATTCCAATATCTATTTTTAATTTGCCTTTGCATAATTTCCTCCATATCCAAAAAACTACTACTGTAGTGTGGATGTGGTACTTTCTTTGTTGGCAAATATTAACACCGGCTCTGCCTTTTTTCCCAATCCATTCCTACACATGTTTTCCTGCACAGGATGCAAATAGAAATCTCCATTATTATGTTCCAATTTTCTTGCACTCAGCTTTACTAGCTCCTCTCCAGCTTTTATCCTGCTAATTAGCTGCAGCGTGTGCAACAGTGAGGTCTACAGCAATTCCACTTTGGCAAACTTTGCAATGTCGCAATTAACGTGTTTCTGATTTGGCATCATTAGCTTTGACGGTAGAGGACTAATTGATAAAAGAGGTACCGAAAAAGGCTTTTTATCAAATCTTTGCTACACCACCATTTTACAGGGGCAGATTTGACTGTTTTTAAGTGTGAAAAACAGAACTAGTTCATTTTAAACAGTTTGCAGTGGCCCAAAGTTATTCCTCAGTTATCTTTTGTTTCTTTTGAGTTTATACATGTTTTTCACAACTTTCAGAGACCAGAGCGGAGTTTTGCTCTCATGGTAATAACAACAGGCACTTCCTGATTATTGGACAGTAAAGAGCCCTATCATTGCAGACTAGTGGTGTCACGATACTAACATTTCAAACTCAATTTCTATACAAAAGAATAGACTTAACACGTAATACCGATTCCGATACCACAATGATAATAAAATTAATCAAATATTTAGACAGTAAAATTAGATTTTCAATATCAAATCGTAATACGTTCTTTTATCTGTGTAATCCATCACTTGTCCAAGTAGGTTCTATGGTGGTCCATGGGTGCATATCGATGCATATCTGATTTTCGATACTTTTGGCAACCCTTGTGCAGACAGCAGTCAGACTTATTTATTCTATCTGTACTGGGGCAAGACACATTTTCCACAAATACATGGAATACATCTGGTACAGGACCTTAAATAAAAAGCTATTCTAGTGTCCATTTGATAACAGATACTATGTTTTATCTGTGTTGGATAGGATCACAAACTAGTTAGAGCACACATTTATGTTCCTCTGGGTTTATCCGATTTGATCTGATTGCATTTGAACCACACTCCTATCTGACTTTGTTCATCTCAAACTCTGAATTGTCAGGACAGTATTATAAGATGATTCATGGGGCGGCATTTCAGAGGTAAATGCATTTAGAAGCAGGGGTCAAAAGAATGGGGCAGCAGATTGTTGTTTTGTAGTACACTGTGCAGTAATGTTCCCATGGTATAGCTAATATGCTCGATGTACTGATACGTTGCAGCTGGAAAAGTATCTGGAATAAAAAGGCATTTGAGTCTTGTGCTGCAAAACAGACTACGTTTATAGCTAGTAGAAGTGACGACAGCATGATAACAGCAGCATCTAAACGTTCAAACGATGAATTAAAAGCAAATTATTGTGAATAAAAATGCTGTATTTTGTGGTTGGCAGCATGGCAGCAGCTCAGAGGAGAGGAGAGTAAATCAGCTAAAGCAGCAGGACAAACAGGAGCATTCTGTCTGGCTTTTGTTAGTGCCATATGAACCATCTCACACTCTCGGGGTAATACAGGAACCTCAGGGACCGGCATCCTGCTGCACCCAGAGTTAGGACTAAACATGAGGAATCAGTGTTTTCATTTTCTGCAGCTAAAACCTCGAACAGTCTTCCTGAAGATGTGAGACAGGCCTCTACTTTGACAATGTTTAAATCCAGGGTAAAAATGGTTCAGTTTAGCTGTGCATATGACTGAAAGGTTTTTATTCTGCACTCTTCTCTTTTAATGTTAATTTTATGATGATTTATGTTTTGATTTGTTATATTGTGATTTTAATGTCTTTCTAATTCTCTAAAGCACTTTGACTGACTTTTTGTACACATTTTGCCATACAAATAAATGTGCCTTGCCTTCCCTTTTACTGGAGTCCACAGTGAGTAAGAAGGATGGAGGAGTCATGGGGTAAACACCGGGCACAGTTGGATCTTTTGCCTGCAAATTATAAGCTATTTAATATTACCATTATGACAAGCTACGGGCATTATGTGATTAAGAGCTGAAACAATAATGCACTATTGTATTCACAGCCTCTAAAATACACCAGGAGATAGCAAGTAATATCAGCTCTGTTCAAAATTCTGTTCAGACCCCCTGCTTTCAGAGGCCTTTTTAGAGACTTTCTGTTACATTTTCTTGTGATTCTTGCTAACGCTATAACCATGGTCTCGATTTGCCTTTGGAGGGTTATGTACAATAATTTGCCAAAAAGACAATTAACTAAATAGGACAATAAATATAAGTTAAAGGTCCCATATTATGGTATTTTCTGATCTACAGTATGTTATAATCTTGTTTCCTCATCACAAACAGACCTGGAGTTGTGTTTTGTTTCACACACACATGTTTAACTCAAACCCTGCATATTTAGGCTGAGTTCTTCTCTCAAACAGAAAACACTTTGTTCCACTTATAATGTCATGTGGTAATACAAAGGGCTCCACTGTGTATTTATACTCCATAGACCTTCGCTAGAATGATTTGAATGATTTCAGCTGGAATTGCCCATCTCTACAGAACAAATGGTAAAAGGTAGCTGTTAACTGTTAGCTGTAAGTGGCTCTAGTGCATGTTGTTTTTGTATCCTTGAGCAAGACACTTCATCCACTTTGCGTTGTATAAATGTGGACTGTTTGTGGGCGAGTGACTTGTAGTTGGCAGGGCTGATTATACAGATTGGCAGATTTGGTTAAAGATCCATGTCATAATGCAAAAAAAAAGATTGAAACCTCAGCGTCATTGTAAGAATTTGCCAGATTATTATTGGTCACATTGGTTTATTTTTATTTTGTACAATAGACATGTACATCTGTCATGCTTTTTTAATGTCATGTCCCAGCAGTGACATTAGCATGCGGGGCGAGGTGCAGATTAGCTTGTGCTCCAGTGCATGCTACCAGATGTGCACAACAGCTGCACATTGATCTGAAAAGACATGGGGAAAAAAAGAAGGCGTTTCCAAACTCTGAGCAAAGTCATTCCAAGCAGATGGAATTTGTAATGGAATCTTTGATGAAACTGGATGTAAATGAGAGATCTGCAGAGACTGTGCTCCGGAGTGAGAACATGAAAACATTTGTTAAAAAGAATCAGTACAGCAGCGTAAAATCCACCAGCAGCTCAGAGATAATTAGAGAGCTCCCAGTCCAACCCAGATACAGCGACAATCACAGATCTGCCTGGCCTTCAGGTGCGTGCATCTGCCACACAGAGCAGGTGTAGCACATGTGCTCTGACTGTTTTGTCAATTTCACTAAAAGCCCATTTTATTTGATGATAACATTGCACCTGAGTTTAGTTTTGTCTGTTTTGCCAGAGGCTTTTATTTTGACAGTGGCATTACTTCCTGTGGAATCATGCGGTTCCCCTTAGTTGCTATGGGCAAAGCAGAGGGGAGATAAACAGCAGATTTGCTCTTGTGATTTAAGTGTAAAATATCTGACTGTAAATTCATATTCTCAAATTCTCTCTGCAGACATGTGTGGAACTGTGAAAGCTGGACTGGCTGTATTCTGATATGTTTTCTTTCACACAGTAAATATCCAGAATGGCAAACCCCTGAAGACAATGTGCTGTGGAGAGCAAATAACTTGTGAATAACACAGTTCATGTCTGAAAATCAAATGCTCATCGTAAACGAGGTTGCTTATCTATTTCTGCCAAAAGGTGGTTATATGTATGCTATTTATTATTATTATTAATTCATGAATTAATTATAGTTGCAAAGTTTTTGTGCTAATGTTAAATTACTAGATGCCCCTGAACATCTCATACCCCCTTGTTCGCACCTATATTCAGTTCTTCGGCCTGCTGTAGACTGGAACAAGAGTGATCAGACAGGTTTTGGGGCAAAGCTGATTTGAATTTGGTTGTTTACAGCACTTCAAGGTCTCCGTGCAGCATGTAAATATAGTGACCGTGGTATTGCTATTAGCCAACACATACAACCGTCAAAGCTCTCATATGATTTTCTTGAGTAGTTTAAATAGTGCTCTTGTCCTTGCCCTTGGTTTTCACACATTCCACAGTGAATAACTGAAAGTAATTTATATGGATGAAGAAAACGAAAGCAATAGAAAAGATCTGAAAAAGGAAAAGTCCCATTTTGTGGAAGCAGAATGGAGTGTGAAATGTGGTGTAAATGAGGCTAAAACAATATCTGCTGGGATCGAAATGGCTATGAGCATGCATTACAGTAAAGGCTATTTGAATGCTGAAATGACCTGAATGGCTCTCTAAGGAGAACCTCTAACTCGAGAAGAATTCATTTTAACAAATATTATCACACAGCAGTTTCACCTGAAACCTTAAAGATGGGGTATTACACTTCTATGGGGTATTAACTGTGAACACATAAATTACTATATTCACCAAAAACAAGGTATTAACATGTTTTATACGTTTTTGACGCTTCTGTTCTTGACACTCTGTGTACCCTCTTCCTTTTTCCTTTGCTGTCTGTGCTAAGATACCCCCCCTTCAGAGTGGTATTGCAACATAATCAGCATGCACATCGTATTGGGTTTGTCAACTTGTTGAGTACCGCTTTGTATCCTGTTTTTGTTTGTATATTTCTGGAGAATTGTTGTGTGGGAGCATGGGTGATGTAGCCTCGTTGGTGGAGTGTTGGACAGAACCAAAAGGAGGGTACGAATAGGACCTGAGAAAGATTGGTAAAATACTCAAGGACTACACATAGATGGCATCTAAAACTTCTTCATGCAAGCTAAAAAAAAAAAAAAAAAAAAAAAAGAAGAAGCGTAATACAACCTCTTTAATATCTTTCTATACAAATTGATATTTAACATCAATATATTTAAGATTTGACTTATTTTGGTAAAGTTTGTAATGTTACTTGCTGGTTGGACATGGACAGTATACAACAAACATAAGAGGACCTAAGAGGCCATTTCACTACACAAATAATTAAGATAAAATAAACAGAATAATTATGAATAGACTAATAAAAAATACGGTAAATTTCAGACTATTGAGGGCACCTGAATATAGGCTGCACAAGCTACATTTTAAAAGAAAATCAATTTTGTATATATGCCGCACTTGAGTATAAGTCACACATTTTTATCTTGTAACTTGAGATATTTATAGAGAAAGACGGTACACAGAGGTTTTAATTCAAGACATGCTTTTCTCCAAACTGTACCTGAAAATCGGCAGTACAGCATCAACATGGGATGAATATACCTGCAATGCATCAACATGGGCCATGTGCTTTTGTTGTCTTTTTACTTGACTAAGTTCTTACTGCTGCAGCCTCCAATGTTGCACCATTGATTCCTTAATGCTAAGCTTACGTGCAGTGGCTCTATTTCCTCCTTTGATGGCCAGATCAGTTGCCTTTAACTTAAAAGCTGCATCATGTGCATTTCTTTGTGTGTTTTCCATGATGTGTGTGTGTGCATGAAGCGCAAAATGAGACTTCAAAGTCAAAACTAGTGTATTCTTCAGCGCATAATCTTTCCCCAAGTCTGTCTCACTTCTGCGTTTACTGCTAGAGAGTGCATGCAACCAATAAAAATCTATAAATTAGTCACACCGTTGTATAGGACACAGTGTTCAAAGTGTGGGGAAAAAAAGTAGCTGCTTATAGGTCAATGACAACAGCTTTATTTTGTATTATAACTATTATAAATATTTATTCCACCAAATCAAGTAGTAGTTGGAAAATATGAAATATGAAAACCTGCTATATGCAAATGAACCCTGGCAGTATAGTAATATGTAATTGTACTAAATAGAGATTAGCAGATGTGGGATTTTCATGGCCAATGCCGATATTCTAGAGAAAATGATGGCTGTTAAGCTTTGACGGTATTTTTGGGCAGAGGTGTAAGTCTTTTCATACTTTTCTCCAAATTAACTCATTTAAATTCAGTACAAACTCATCCATGACCTTGATTTTCTACAAACTGAATAAGTGAGCAGTGTGGTCAAATTTAGCTGTACCCTATTTGGAAGTGTTCAAATAGCTTTATGCATGTAGGCAGCTGGTTGGCTCAGGCAAAGTATTGGCCTCTGCCGGGGATTTAAATTGTTACTAAACACCTAAACTCCAGTGACAATCAAGTTTCAAATAGAGCTGCTAAACTGGGCAATGCCTGGGGGAAAGTGTGATTGGTTTAACAGGTATCCACACTTCAAACTCTGTTCCTGCAGCTAGGTATTCATAATCAAACACCTGGCTGTAATCAGGGCAGTCATATGTGATGTCACCAAGCACTTACAGTGGCTTGCAAAAGTATTCATCCCCCTGGAACTTTTTGACATATTGTCACGCTACAACAACAAATTTAAATACATTTTCTTAGCATTTTATGTGAATGTGCAACATAAAATGGAAGTGGAAGGAAATGTTTTCAAGATTTCCATTTTTTTATTTTTTTTATTTTTTTTATTTTTTAAAAGGGCAACATGCAAAAGTATTCAGCCTCCTTTTTCTTGCATGCAACCAATTGCTTTTGGAAGTTGCCTGTGATTTTGGAAAGACAATGTTGATCTAATGACTAAAATGAGTCCACCTGCCTGTAATCTTAGTATAGTCTCAGTATAAATGCAGCTGTGCTGTGAAGACCACAGACGTTTGTTAAGAGAGTGTTGGGGAGCAAACCACAAAATGGAGTCAAAGGAGCACACCAAACAGGTCAGAGAAAAAGTTGTGATGGAGTTTAAAGCAGGGCTTGGATCTAAAACGATTTCCCAAGTGTTGAACATCTCAAGGAGCACTGTTCAATCCATCATCCAGAAATGGAAAGAGTATGGCACAACTGCAAACCTACACAGACATGGCCGTCCACCAAAACTTACAGAATGAACAAGAAGAGCACTCATCAGAGATGCAGCCAGGAGGCCCTTGGTGACTCTGGAAGAGCTGCAGAGATCCACAGCTCAACTATTAATCGTGCACTGCACAAATCTGGTCTTTATGGAAGAGTGGCAAAAATAAAGCCATTGTTGAAAACCATTCATAAGAAGTCTCGTTTACAGTTCGGTAGAAGTAATTTGGAGGACACAGCAAACATGTAGCAAAAGGTGCTCTGCTCTGACGAGACCAAAATTGAACTTTTTTGGCTAAAAGCAAAACGCTATGTGTGAAGGAAAACTAACCCTGCTCATCACTCTGAACACATCATCTCCACAGTCAAACACGGTGATTTCCTCAGCTGAAACAGGGAAGCTGGTCAGAGTTGATGGGAAGATGGATGGAGCTAAATACAGGGCAATCTGCAAAAGACTTGAGACTGGGGCAGAGGTTCACCTTCCAGCAGGACAGCAATCCTAAACATAATTCCAAAGTGACCATGGAATGGTTTAAAGCAAAACATATTCATGTGTTAGAATGTCCCAGTCAAAGTCCGGACCTAAATCCAATTGAGAATCTGTGGCAAGATCTGAAAACTGCAGTTCACACATAGTCTCCATCAAATATGACAGAGCTTGAACTGTTTTGCCAGAAAGAATGGGCAAAAAATTTCAGTCTGTAGGTGTACAAAGCTGGTGGAGACATACCCTAAAAAGACTTGAAGCTGTAATTGCAGCAGAAGCTGGTTCAACAAAGTATTGACTTAGGGGGGCTGAATACTTTGGCACTATTCAGTTTTTTGTTTTGTTTTTTTAACCTAGAAATGATGTATCATTTTCTTTCTACTTCACTTATGTACAATTTTGTGTTACTTACTCACATAAAATGCAAATTAAAGCATATTTAAATTTGTCGTTGTGACTTGACAACATTTAATAAGGTTCTAGGAGGATGAATATTTTGCAAGCCACTGCAAATAGCAGAACACACTAATTTTACTATTATAACACCATATACATAGTTTAGTAGCAAAAAAAAAAAAAAAAAAAAGATAATTTAGTGTTTAGTGTTTAGTTCCAGTTCCTTTTACCAGTGATACTGGTAAAAGTGCAGATATCATACCCATATATCAGGCTATGTCTAGTACTTACCTCAAATGCTGCATCAACTCCGCTGTCCTCATATAATCATAAACTTCTATTCTAATGCCTCCGCAGTGCAAGATACAGTTCCATTTGTCCAGGCTCCAATCACATCTTCAGGGGGTCAAAAGTGCGTGGTAGTATCAGAGGAGGTGAAGGCTAAATCATGCTAATTCCTTTTCACCGATGAGCGGGATGGACAAGCACTGGCCATAAGTTTTCTTTAATAATGTGAGTGAAGGCAGCTGCAGCCAAGTCACAGTCCAGTGTCCAGCTGGCTGAGGAGTCCAGTTCACTCAGAGGGTATGGAGACTCCAGACTGACTCATATGAGACACAGAGAACAAATGGTCCCATTAGAATTATAAGGTTATATCTGAGGTTGAGTTTGAGTTATTCATATATTCTTGTTCTTAAATACTGTCTGTATACTTTTATCAAAATTATGGCACATTTTTAGATTTATGTGAAGAAAAAAAAATAAATAAAAACTAAAAAAAATCCAGATTACATTGTGCTCTATTAGTGGTCAGAACTTTAAAAGACCTATATTACACTATTTTCTGATCTACAGTATGTTATAATGTTGCTTCTTCATTAAAAACATTCCTGGGGTTGTGTTTTTCACACATGTTTAATACACAAGTCCTTTATATTTAGGCCGAGTTGTTCTCTCAAACACAAAACACTCTGCTTGTTATGTCGTGTGATAATACAGGAAGTGCTCCACTGTGTTTTCTCTCCATACACCTTCACTAGAATTATTTGGATATTTCAGCCCTGGAATTGCAAATCACTGCACTAACAGTAACATAGCTGTTAACTTTAAAACTACCACTACACAACATCAGAAGGTGGAACAGAGCATTTTGAGCTTTGGAGATGTAAACAGACTAATAATGCAGGATTATGCAAACATGTGTGACTCAAACATGACTTAAAGCTCACAAAAATCAATTTTGTGTGATATAGGACCTTTAAACTTCAATATCAGATCGTCCTAGAATGCAGATAGGACCTTACAATTCTAAGTGGGTGAAATGGTAAAATTGTCTCAGTATGTGGGATTTAACAATAGAAAATGGATACAACATTTAACCGGAATATGTCATTATTATTATTTCTTCATAGCATACATGAGGACTCATGATTGTGTAGTTAAACATCTGCAGCAACAATAAGGAACATGTTTAATAACCTCCTAAAGAAGTATAAGCACAATTACGATGTTATCAAAAACTATGGCACAGCTCGGTGGTATCCAGAGTCTGAGCTGCAGAGGGTGAATAGGACTGGAGACAATGCAGGCACCCGTAGAGCTTCTGCAGTCTCCCAGTCAGACTTACTGACGTCTCAAACTCACATTAGTGAAGAAATTGTACTTCGCAATAGAAATGCATTAAATCAATTGTTTTGCCTAGAATTCCACAGTATGGTATATAAACTGGTCCTATCTACAAAACAGGGAGTACTTTATTGAAATCAGAAAATGCCTCTCACATAAAATGTCCCTGACCTGTGGGGTGCCCCAGGGGTCAATCCTGGGACCCCTGGTGTTCAATCTCTACATGCTGCTATTAGGCCAGTTAATATGCAGCAATAATATGTCCTACCACAGCTATGCAGATGACACTCAGATCTATGTCTCACTGGCAGCAGGTGAATATGGACCAGTGGATTCACTCTGCCACTGCATCCAGCAGATCAGTGTGTGGATGCAAAACAACTTTCTTCAGCTAAACTCAGACAAGACTGAAGTCTTAGTCTTCTGCCCACAGAAACAGAGAAAGGGTCAGCAGTCACCTCCAGTCTCTCACTCTAAAACCTTCAAATCAGACTAGAAATCGAGGGGTAAGACAGTGACAGCACAAATGATAGGTGCGCGAATGATAGGTGGAGGGGCTGATGGCTTTGCCTCGCTTCCATCAGTCTGCCCCAGGGCAGCTGTGGCTACAATAGCAGCTTACCATCACCAAGTGTGGAAAAGAATGAATAATGACTATAGTGTAGTGCTTTGAGAGGCTTTGAAAAGCGCATTACAAGTGTAAGCCATAAGAATGGACTCAGACTTGAACTTAAACAGCCACATCAAATCAATAACATCTGTAGCTTTTTGTCATCTAAAAAACATTACAAAAATCAAAGGTATACTGTCAAAGCCAGACTTAGAGAGACCATGCATTTGTCTCGGCCTGTTCACTGGCCTCTCCAAATGAGCGTTAACACAGCTGCAGTACATCCAGAACACTGCTGCTCAGGTCCTGAGTAGAACCAGGAAGTACGAGCACATAAGTCCTGTGCTCAGGTTTCTGCACTGGCTTCCTGTGGCTTAAATAATAGACTTTAAAGCAGCTCTGCTTGTGTATAAGTCTCTCCATGGCCTAAGTCCAAAGTATCTCTGACATGTTAGTGCTATATGAACCATCTCACACTCTGAGGACTTCAGGGACAGACCTCCTGCTGGTGCCCAGAGTCAGGACTAAACATGGAAAATCAGTATTTCAGTTGTATGCAGCTAAAACCATCTTCCTGAAGATGTGAGACAGGCCTCTACTTTGACAATGTTTAAATCTAGGCTCAAAACAGTTCTGTTTAGCAGTGCATATGACTGAAAGGTTTTTATTCTGCACTCTTCTGTTTCCTCTGTTTTAATGGTAATTTTATGATGATTATTTGTGATTATTTATGTTTCGAATTGTGTGATTTTAATGTCTTTCTTATTCTGTAAAGCACTTTGACTTACCTTGTGGACGAATTGTGCTATGTAAATAAACTTGCCTTGCCTATGTATCCATCTCCATGGAGACAAGTAGGTGACACTGCAAGGCCTTCCATCAGCTTACACCTGGGCAGTTGTGATTACATAAGTAGCATACCATAACCGACTGTGAAGTAAATGGATATTAAGTAGCATTTTGAGAAACATTATTATTATTATTATTGTTGTTATTATTATTGTTGTTGTTGTTGTTACCAAGTCAAAGATTAGATCTGTGTATAGGATTCACTGCTATAGTGAAGTAAGAACAGTTTTCAATATACTTTTAACAATTCACTTTTAATTGAATACACATTAAGTTAATGAGTTATTTCCATCGATGCCTGGAGGCATGCAGGACGTGGACACTTGACCAGAAAAGTTACTCAATACACCTGCAGTTCTTAAACCACTATTGGTTTTAAGTATCTGCCCTTCGCTGACTCTACCTGCCTAGACTAAGCACATTTGTCTGTATGCTTAAATGTGGTTGAGATGTAATTGAACGATAAGATTAAGAACAAAAGGTTTCAAAAGTCAGAGAACAGGAGGTTATTTCAGTGTTTAAACTATGTTAGCTGAAGGGCAAACATCTTGCTATGAAGAGTCAATACAACACTTATTTGGAAAATACCAAATTCACACGAGAAAAGTTTTAACAGCCTCATCCAAAACTCAGCCCCATTTAAAATTCAGTGAGGAGGACCTTGAGGAATACATGTGGAAAAGTACACTACACCAAAAGAAAAGTTAGCAAAAAGGGCCTTGAAGGGCACAAATACAAACATTCTAACTATTTAACTGGTATAATATTAAATGAACAGAAAAATACCTTAATACAAGGTTAAGACCTATAGTGGCATTTATTGTCACAGTTTGTATTATACTATTATCATTACAATTCCATCACTAAAATTCCATTTCATTATCACTCTTTTTTTCATATGCCATTAATTAGGTGTGCCATTATTATTTAACATTTTTTTACTTCCATGTTAGGCCTCAACTACAATTAAAGCTGCAAGCGGCATTGAACGGCCCTCACGGGCCACACTTTACACTTGGCCAACCTGGCACTCCCTAGGGCTGGTGCTAATGTGCCACTTGTGTCTGTTTTATTGCAGCTTTGGGTTGTAGTTGTCACTAAACAAAGTCAACACACATTGGAAGCACTGATGCATTAACATGGAATAACAGGGTTTTTGTCAGGCATCACCAGGCAACACCATGCAAAATACGACTTTAGCCCTCTGGACTTTTTAGATGGGGACAAACTGAAGAGTCAGTGTGCCAAATTTGACATTCTCCAATGGAGCTAATAAGTTGTTATGTTACTTTAAATTGTAGGAAAATTATGACATTTTCCCATTAGGATAGGCAGTTTCACACATATATACAACATGGGCCCCATTGACTTTTTGGGACGACATGAGTCATTGTTCCAAATTTCACATTACTCCAAGATACTATTTTTTTTTTTTTTTCTCATGAATGGGAAATTTTGAGATCAGATCCATTAAGATAACATTGTGGTTTCTTGCATCTCCATGGCAACATGATAAAAAAACACAACATGGTTTTCATTGACTTTTTTGGTTGGAATGACAAAAAGGAATTTTGTGAGAAATTTTGTAATATCTCGGAACATGAAATTTTCATTCCTCCATGCAAATGTATTTGTTATTCTGCAAGGGGTGCTATATGTTGTTTTATACACAATGAGAAGGTTTAGGCAAGAATGTTGTACAACTGATTTTAATTTTAGCCAAATCAGACGTAAACAGGAGCAAATTTTGAAATTAGAATATTTTACCCATGCACTCATTGTTGTGAAAGCAACAGGCCCTACACCCTGTTAGGGCTTGGGCTTAAATAAAACTTTTGGGTTTCTGTTTTAATGGGACATTAAATAGTGCTTTACCTGCAAGGCGCTCAAAGCACTTTACATGAAGAAACCTACTGACACACACATCCATACACCAGTCTACACAGACACTGGGGGTGAGGCAGGTTAAGTGTCTTGCCTAATGACACAACGGCAGTAAACATCTGTGGCGGCTGGGACCAAACTGACAACCTATGGGTCATGGGATCTTACCACTCTACCAATGATGTTAATGTCTCGGGCGGGATTTGAACCTCCAACCTGCGGATAGGAGCTTCAACTTAACTACTGCCAGGCTTACTGCTTCCATTACATTGACTTGGCTAGGAGTACCTGATTTTCAATCTGGGGAAAAAAAAAAAAAGAATGCATTTCAATCTGTCTAACCAGTCGCTACCTCTCACAAACTTCTTGGCACATCACAAGTATTCACACGCAAGAATAATTTGTCCACTAGCACAGCTTTAAAACAGCTTTTTCAGACAGAAACGTGAAACAGGCTTAACCACCCTTGCACAGCCAATCAGCTCTCATTCCAAAGTGTCATATAGCAACTCACATGACTCCTAGCTCAACATTGTAATTAATAATAGGTTTTATAATTAGATCAGAGCTTGGGTCTATGACCTCCGCTAGATGTAGCGGTGGGTGGTGACGTTTTAGTGACATCACCAAAAATTATCCAGGGCATCTTTCCCATGGCTCTGTCCCAGATGTGAGAGAGATGGAAGTGTAGTCCTTCATGGCTGATAGGGCTGGTCTCAAATATCTTTCATACACGGCCTCCTTCACCTTTGTTTCAAACCACCAAAGCTTTTGAACCAACATGAAGGTGTCACTGCTGTTAGAAGCGTGGCCCGTCTCCTCCATGTGCAGGTACAACAGGACTGGTCTGGACTCTGCAGTGTGCCCTGGGTATTTTTTGATGACATCACTAAAAAGTCACCACCCAGCGCTACATCTAGTGGGAGTCACAGTCACCAACATAAGCCCTGATGAAGCTAGCTGGTTTGGAGTGAAAGGCTGGCTTAAAAAAAAAGAAGAAATTCCAGTTGTTTTAGTTTATGTTGTTGATATCATTTTTGGAAAAAATAAATAAATAAATAAAACAAAACACTTGGATACTTTAACTTTCAAGAGGGGATATTATGGGGTTTTTATGTTTTGTTTTGTTTTGTTTTTACCATGTTATAACATTTTTCTCTTTATCAAAATATGCCTGAAGAGGTTTTAGATGGTATTCATGCATGTCTGAGTGTTTTAGCAATCCCTCTTGATACTCTTCTTACAGTTGTACATCTATAATATTCTGTGCGATGCTCAGCCCTCAAGCCTACATCATCCATGTTCTCACGTAACAATGCTCCACAAACATACTACAGCATTATACAAAACTGTACACAGCAACTTGACAAACCTGATGTGATGGGCAGTAGTTTAATTAGCGGGATGCATAGTGATTGTGTTGTGATAGTAATCTGAAGGGAGAGTGACTTAGCATGGGGAGCAAGGAGGAGACACTCAAGAGTGTCAAAAACGGAAGCGAAACTTATAAAACCTGTTAATAACCTTATTAACCTGCATTGTTCCAGGAGATAAGTCATAACATGCTCCTTGCTTAACCTTCACGTGGTGCAGCGACAATCTCGATGTCATCTGTGAAAACAAGTGTACACCAGAAAGCTTACACACTGTACCTTTAACTGTAAAACTTCAGATAGAAATTACTTGAAGGTCATTTAAAGAGATCACAGTAAGTTCTTTTGAAAGAGACATTTCACCACAGAGGCCCTGGGAGCCATCCCAGGACACAGTGGGGTGCCCTGAGAGCACCTCAGTCCTCCCCCGAGCAGAATCAGCACTCACAGATAACCACTATGGGACACTGACGAATGGGAGCACTTTTAATCTATTCTGCGCACGGTAACAGCTAAACACAGACTGTAGCTAAATTTACATATTCTATTTGTTTATTTATACTCCACCAAAAATTGACGATATTTTAATTAAACAATGCCAGATGACATCCATGAGCTTCAACTTTCATTATGATTTGCATGTTGTGTGTATGTGTATATATATATATATATATATATATATATATATATATATATATATATATATATATATATATATATATATATATATATATATATATATATATATATATATATATATATATATATATATATATATATATATGTGTGTGTGTGTTAATATGCTTCAGAAAACATTACCCCTCTTCTGCTAATATTCTGCATTAATTTACTGTAACCCAACAAACATTGGATAAATCATGAAGAAAGCTGTAATTCATAATGATAAAAAATAAATAAATAAATAAAGTTTATTAAAGAGAGGTATTGCGATTACATGTGGTATTACTTTGTAACACATAGTTAGACTGGCAGAGCACTATCATATTATAATCGGCTTGCATTTTGCTAATGCAACTATTACACATTGCATCAGGTTTATGGAGTTGTAGTGTATTGTTTTGCATTATGATTTTCTATTTTTATGGAAAATGGCCATGTGAGAGCATGGCTTGTAGGACCTGGAACAGATTCCTAGATTACTCAAACATGCATGTATGACATCCAGAGCTCCAAAAAGATTTTGCATAAAACCCCCTAACCCCATGATGAGATAGTTATTAAGCCTGAATCCCTCTTACTAAACAATTTCACCATTATGAGCACAAAAATGTCACACAAATGTATGACTTTTCAGGTGCCTATTTGCTCATTTACTCATGATTCAGTAATCCATGAAGCTCATCTGTGTTTTTAAAGCCCATTGCATCCATTACATAACTTGCAACTTTGACACTAGGTGCCCTTGTTTATAGCTTGACCCTGAAAAAATCTAATATAGGAGATGTAAAATTAACATTCCAAGATTAGCCATAAATATACAGTACATAATCATTGTTATCTAGGGCAGAAACTAACTAATAAACTTAAAGGCCCTGTATTCTAACCCATTTTTCCCCATGTATTTCAGCCAAATGTGTCTTGCCCCAGTGCAGATATACTGTAAAAGCAACTCTTGAGCTCAAAATATGTCCGTTGTGTACTGTCTGCATCTCATTCTAGGCTTTGTATTGTCCAATAACCAGCAAGAGTGAATTGCATGCTAGTTGTTATTAGCCTCACTGTGAGAGCAAAAATCCGCTCAGGCACAAATGGGACAATTTTGCATATTGTAGTTGGTGAGGCTATATAAACAGGAATGCCTCTCAGACAAAATCTGTAGAATACATTGTGGCTACTTGCATTGGATCTGTGAAATCCAAAAGCAAGCCTACAGGGAACAACAAGACAACATGCAGAAGAATATAAAAAGGGTAAACCAATATAACGGAGCAATGTGTGTTGTACTCTCCAGTGCAGTGAAGATTGCTACGAGGAAAACAGTGGGGAATCTATACAAATTGACAATAAGTTGAAAGTTTTCTCCTGAGTCCAAAGTGTGTTTTCTTACTAGATGACATTATGCGTGTTGCTCTGGGGATAGTATGTTAAAAAAAAATATATATATATATTACAGAAGCTTGTCTTGTCCCATGTGATTGCTCAAAACAAAATACCTCTACACAAGCCATAGCATCATTTCCGTTTTAAAGAGGGGATATTATGCGATATTTACTTTTTGAAGCTTTCTGCCATGTCTTAACATTTCCTCATCAAAAACACGAAAAGGGGTTAAATGTCATCCATGCATGTTTGAGTAATCTTGCGATCTCTAATGGGAACTTTTCAAACCCTCCATACAGTTACCAGTACGGTCCTGTCCAAGTCTCAGCCCACAAGCCCAGCAATTTTCTATAAATTAAGCAGGATACAAAACAAAATACAAATTCACAAACCTGGTGCAATGTGTAGTTGTTATTAGCTGGATGCATGCCGACTGTGTTGTGATGGTGCTCTGAATGGGGAGTGACTTTGCATAGAGAGCAAAGGGAGGGTGGTCTCAGAGCATCGAAAACGAAAGTGAAACCTATTAAACATGTTAATATGTTGTTGGTTTTTTCGGAAAATATAGCATTTTCAAAAGGATAAAAGGTAACATGTTGATCAAAATATGTTATGTGTTAGCAATTAATACCTCATAGAAGTGTAAGACTTTGAAGACGTCTTTGGGTAATATTACTTCAATAATGGTTTAAATGTAAATAATTTTAAGACCTAAGAAGACACACAACAGTGGCAGTAACAGTTTGTGTAACAGCTTGTGACATGTTGACATTTTGATATTCTAAAGTGGGTCAAAAGGTCCAAAGGTAAAAATAACTTTTTTTTTTTTTTTTCAGTTAGAAATTTTGCTAAAATGTTGTCGGAGATGAAGTTTCGAGACGGGAAAGCAGAACATTGCAGAATAAATACACAGGACCAGAAGCGAGCTACCAACATTATGTAAATGAAAGGGTTTGTGGAATAAATGGAATGTATTATGCAGCATCTAACCCCAGGGCACAGCGCTACATCCGTGTTCTCTCCCTGTGAAAATCAAGTGTTTGCAGAAGTTTGCTTTAATTCAGGAGTGGGTCAGATCAGCTGAAACTGCTTTTCCACCGCTCGCCTTCGGAAAATTTTTATTACAAAGCGCAAGTAATCATATGGAGTAAAGAAAATAGCTCCCTAGTCCCAGAAGTCTATTATATTGGATTCATTACCTGCAAAATAATTGGAAGTGAGGGACATTGGAACACAGCACTTTGATGAAATGTTTTTTTTTTTTTTTATGAAATAGGTATTTTGATTTCAAACAGCCTTGAAGTTACAGTGTGACAAGCGCAGGTCAGCGAAATATCTGATAATTATTTAAAAGAGATTGAAAAGTAGTCGCTTTTGTGTGTATGTATTCAAAAAGACCTTGATGCACTTAATATAACAATGTTGATTCCTCATCAAAAACATACCTGGTGTTGTGTTTCGTTTCGCAGATATTCAATGCACAAACTCTGCATATTTAGGCTGTGTTCTTCTCTCACTGAAAACACTCTTTTCCACCCCGTGATGTCATGTTCCATTGTAAGTGTTCCACTTTCTTTTTAAACTCCATACACCTTCATTAGAATCATTTGGACAATAGAATTGCCAATCTCTACTGAACAAAAGGTAAAAGGTAGATACTAATTTGAAAACTACCACTTCATGACATCACAATGTGGAACAGAGCACCCAAACATGTTGGAATTGTGTTCAATCCATGAAGCTCCTCTGTGTTTTTAAAGCCCATTTTATCCTTTACATCAGGGGTGTCAAACACATTTTCACCGAGGGCCACATCAGCAAAATGACTGGCTGCAAACGTCAGATGTAAAATAAATGTAAAAAATTAAAATAAATAAACTACTTTTTGAACTTGTTAATTAACTGTTTCTTTATTTATTGCTTATTCAAGTTACATATATTAAATATGTATTTGCCTAGGTGTTAAAATATGGCTGTGTAACTGCATATCCTGATAAAATGACATTTTAAAGACATTATACCTTTTAATTTACCCTGTCGAGGGCGACATAAAATTATATCGAGGGCCACATTTGGCCCACGGGCCTTGACTTTGACACATGTGCTTTACATAGTTAGGAACTTTATACTACCTGCCATAGCTTGAGCCTGACAAATCTAATATAGGAGCTTATAGGAGCCAGCAAGAGCATGTTGCATGCTAATTGTTATTAGCTTTACTGCGAGGGCAAAACTCCGCTCAGGCCTCTTACAGTTGTGAAAAGCGCTTACACAATAAACTTGTGCTGATTGAATAGAATGCTCTGCTGTGATGCTTCCTTTTTTCATGTTTTTAAGAAAGTAACAATCAGGCACAGCACCTATTCATCATATAATACTAAACGGCTGAATGGCTGGAGGAAGTGGCTGGGGATGGAAGTCTGACTAGGCCTTTAGAAAGAAATTAATAACATATAAGCACAATTCAAACACATCTGGCAAGTATAATTAGAACAGACCACTCCACATGTTGCCAGTACCTACTTCTATTTCCAAATGTTTCTTTAACGGTACACAGAGTTCAGTTTCTCTTCAAATACCTATTTCCATTTCACAGCCGTGTTCACGAGTCCGCAGGGCTTCCATTTTCCAATGTTCTGTCTCTTCAGGCCTGGCATTTTGGAACACTTTCTCAATTGATTCGGCTCGGACAAATCCTTCGCTCTGGGCAGGTAACAACTCGCATTCATCCAATTTAAATGCAATCCCTTCAGGTTGCCGACAACACGAAAACTGCGGTGAATAAGAGACCTGGCCGAGACGATAAAACATAAAAAAAAAAAACGTTGTGTCGAATGTAAATGCAGTATTTACCATGCATGAGTTTTGGCACGTAGCTTGTTAGCCCCCTTGAATGCGGCAAGCGGTGGGTGCGTGACATACCAAGCCGCAGGTAATCAATGGCTAGCTTCCTCATTAGCATCGCAATGGACTATTCTACGACGAACACGGACCAGAGGTGGGCAATTATATCAAGTGTAATCATTCATGGCCGCCCAAGCCAAAACTAAAGCTCCCCTCAATTAATTCAAAACCATTTTAATTAAAGTGATAAACATTTAAATTGCTTCTGGGAGATTTTGTATTGTATTTTACTTTGCAGTCCGCGCGGCACTATATTGTCCTCTTCCTGTGCTTTACCCTCGCACAGATTTCTCTTCCGTTGTCAGCGTTTGGTGGCTTTGCCGTGTCTTTTGGGGATGAAACTGCCAGTAGCATTTGGGTAATGGAATTGCAATGATAAACAACACAACGATATATGCCCAATTATCCTGTTTTTCTGCAAGTGTGTTATTATATCATACAGGCTGCAGTTTAAACTGTCTGCATATTTTTGTCTTATATAGAGAAGATTGGAAAAAACATAGACAAATAAGTGAGATGTAATGAAAAGTTAAAAAAAAAAGAAAATGTTACTTTTGATTTACTTAATGTCATTAAAGAAAACTATTTTTAATATATAATCATTCAGTCGATGAATTCATTAATTTTGTTTATTTATTTCAAGCAGATTAATAAACACAAAAAGTCAGTATACATGTATCCACTACACTTTATGCACATTTCATATATTTTTCTTATTTAAGCTTGAAAATGAGTGGGAGGAAGTGAAGAAGACTTCTATTAGAATGTAAATTAAATACTTAGTTTTTTCAGGAAACTTCATGTAGAAAACGTAACCATATGAATATTTTGGCATTGATTTTGTTGTAAATCCAGAGCATTCCACTGTTTCACTCCACATACAGTCACACAAATGCTTTATTGAGTGGTTTGACCATTAGATATAAAATTCCCAAAGCGTCTCAGATCAGAATGATTAATCAATCGATGGAGTTTAGGTCAATCAGAATTTATAATAGTCAACTTATTACTTTACTTAGATTTTAAGGATTTATATGGAACAGCAGTAGAAAGGTATTGGTATTTATAAGTAACAAGGCAGATTAAATTATTCACAAGTTGAGTCTGTGTTTATATATAAATACATAGTTTGCTTCTACTCTTTTCTACATAAAAAGTTGTTTTTGCATGAACTCCTCTTCAGGTGTAGTCTTTTACAACACCCCCTTTTTTGACATTACTCTGCTCCAAGCCATGACAGAAGATGTGCCAAACAACATATTAAATTAAATTAAGTGTTTATTTAACAAATTAATAAATTCAAAGCATTTTTTTTATGAGGCGTGGATGTCTATAAATGTCGAGGGTGTAAGTGTGACTGTGTGACTTGTGAAGTTTGTGTGCAGTGTTGTATGTTACAAATTAAAGTAATACAAAGGGAAGTGAGGAACGCACAGGTGACTGACTGGGACCAGGATGAGCCAGCACGAGCTACTGATGTCCACAGGCTTTTAAAGGTGCAGGGGGTCAGGCCCTTGATGCACTGGGGCAAGACAGATTTGTAAGTTGAACCTTCCCTTCATTCATCATTTAATTTTCCATTTAATAGCACAGTAGAAGTTTGGTCTTTGTTCCTGCATCTTTAAATCACCAGGGACCAGACCAATTAGGGGAAGTAGAAGATTAGATGTACACCAGACCAAAAAATAGCTTGTGGTAAATCCGTATTCTATTTAACTTTCTCTTCCATCCTGCCTATTATTATCTTTGTACTCTTTTCCCATTCCAAATCACTCTTCCTTTGTCCGCCTCTGTCTCCGGTCTCCCTCCCGCTCTCATCTCTCGTTATGTCTTGTGGGCCTGAAAATTACCAGCAGTGCCACATTTCCCTCATGGATCACTCATCCCCGATTCGGCTGTCTGCGTGCTGGTTCATTCCGACTTTCTTTGTTCAGTGTTCCGTGTTTTTTGTTCCCGGGCGCCAACCCAAAGCCCGTCTCAAAGTGTGTTACCAGATGCCCCCGAATGTCCTTCCGTGGCACAGAAATTAGACAGAAAATTGCATTTGCGTGGAGAGGGATGATCTGTCTGAAGTCCTTTTGTTGGTTTTCCCACTCGTGAAATACATCTCTGTTGATTGCCAGACGCTTTACTGTAAGGCCGATTGTTGGGGATGCTCCAGTGCTTCCAGTAATGGCTGATGGCACGTTGCATTATGTGGCCCCATAGAGCATGGATTGTGAACAAAGCTGGCTGTGGTATGGAGGGCACGCTGACAGATGAGGAGCACAATCGCAGCCAAAAGAAACAGCAGTGATCTCACGACTGCTTTGAGCCTTAATTACTTTTGGCCAACGCTGGAACTTTTTAGGCTAAATGCTTTCTCATCAAGGCACAAAGAGACCAAAGCAGGTCCAACGTAACGCATTGTCTCAAATGAAATGAAATTTCAATATCTGGTAAGTATGACAATAGAAGCACTGCATCATATTTGTTATTGCTTCTGCCTCACAGCAATAAGACAGATTCCACAGTTCTCTCTTCCTTCTCTAATAATATATTTTTGGAATTGATTTATTTAAAGATTCAGTATGTAACTTTCTGGAGGTGGAAAATCACCTGCATAATTCCATGGAAATAGAAAGTGCAATATAAAAAAAATAATAATAATAATAATTAAAAAAATGTGTCAACTTTGACTAAAACGTTACATATTGTGGCTTTAAAGTATCATTAACTACAGACTGTGTGTTTTTGTTAAGAATTACCTATTGTTTTTTCAATTGCCTTTACTCTCTGCTTGATATAAGAGGAAATGATCAACCACTTGGAAAAGTTTATCAGTCTTTTACACTGTGCATTCCATACCATCTGGAGCACCTTACCGTTATTGGTCTCACAAAAGGTTCAAGTTCCTTTTGAAGCATTGTTTTGTAAATCTCTGTAAAAAATAAATAAAAATAAATATAAATAAATAAATACTACTACTACTACTACTACTACTACTACTAATAATAATAATAATAATAATAATAAAAATAATAAGAATAAGGTGTATTTCATATTTATATTATGAAATACACCTAAAGGTGTATTTATAGTATCATTGAATGCTGTGTGTTTTTGTTGGCATATCATTGTTGGTGTAAAGGTGTATTTCATTATTACCACAGCGATCATCACTTAAAAACCATTGATTGCCAGAGTGGGATGTCTCTCACCTTTCTCATCCAAGATCGGCTCAAGATCATGCTATTTGTTCCCTTCAACCATCACATAATAAAGAAGGAGGTGATGCACCATCATATAAACCGTAAACCCCAGTGTGTAAAGTGTTCTCGGAAAAGTCTGTGTGAATTGCACATTTGTTTTCAGTCTTCAGGGTATAGGTGAAAGTGTATTCGTGTCTCGTGTTAATCCAAGTATGTTTGGATGTTTGTCAGTTTAACTTATTTTTACATTCACAAATGTTTGGCTCTTTCTACAGACAAAAAGTTAGAATATGTAATTACCTTGTTAGATATTACTTACTTTTTCAGCTACTAACTGCAAGCCATCATCAGAAGTCAGACTAAAACTTTGGATGTCTTGTGTTGTAGACATGCTGTCCTGTCTTCTGTTGCAAAATGCCAAAAGTTTCTTCCAAACCTTGTGAGTATATTCCAATAGTTTGTTGTTGTTGGGTTTTTTTTTTTATCTTTTCAACTTGATTTCTGAAGCTGCTCCAAGATCTTTGCGGTGTTTGTCCACAGAGCACCCTGAAGGGAGGTGATGGTGGGATAGTAAGCATGTCCCCTTGGTGAAATCCTTAAAACTAGGGTTGTAGTCAACTTAAAAGGGGGTGTGACAAAAGCTCCCACAATTATTACATATCTCTCTGTATCTAACCTGAACTGCACTCACAAGACTGCACCTGTACAGGAAAAAACATAAGAGGAAATAATGTATTTATATGACGACAGATTAAAGATGGGGTATTTTATTTCTATGCAGTATTAATTGCTAGCAACAGATTTAGATTATCAGCTTATTAACTTTCTCCAAATGAACAACTTCTTTGATGTTTTCCAGTCAGGTTTTGACCCCACCACAGCACTGAGACTGCTCTTATCAAGGTGACAAATGACATCCGCCTGAACACTGATGCAGGCAAAGTCTCAGTCTTGATCCTGTTACATCTGAGTTCTGTCTTTGACGCTTTGACGCTGTCGATCATGGGATCCTCTTACAGAGAGGGTGGGTATCTCTGGTACGGCACTAAACTGGTTCAAGTCCAATCTAGAAAACAGGGGGTACTTTGTTGAAATTGGAAAATGTGTCTCAGATAAAATGTCCCTGACCTGTGGGGTGCCCCAGGGGTCAATCCTAGGACCCCTGTTGTTCAATCTCTACATGCTGCCATTAGGCCAGTTAATACGTAGCAATAATCTGTCCTACCACAACTATACAGATAACACTCAGATTTATGTCTCACTGGCAGCAGGTGAATATGGACCAGTGGATTCACTCTGCCACTGCATCCAACAGATCAGTGTGTGGATGCAAAACAACTTTCTCCAGCTAAACTCAGACAAGACTGAAGTCATGGTCTTTGGCCCACAGAAACATAAAGTGTCAGTAGTCACCTCCAGTTTCTCTCTCTAAAACCTTTAAATCAGGCTAAAAATCGAGGGGTAAGAATGGACTCAGACTTGAACTTAAACAGCCACATTAAATCAATAACATCTGCAGCTTTTTACCATCTAAAAACATTGCAAAAATCCAAGGTATACTGTCAAAACCAGACTTAGAGAAACTTATCCATGCATTTGTCTCCAGCAGGCAATCATGTAAGGCCTGCTCACTGGCCTCTCCAAATGAGCGTTAGGAGAGCTGCAGTACATCCAGAATGCTGCTTCTCAGGTCCTGACTAGAACCAGGAAGTACGAGCACATAAGTCGTAAGCTCAGGTCTCTGCACTGCCTGTTGCTCAGAGAATAGACTTTAAAGCAGCTCTGCTTGTGTACAAGTCTCTCCATGGCCAAGGTCCACAGTACATCTCTGACATGTTAGTGCCATATGAACTATCTGGGACTACGAGGATCTCAAGGACCGGCCTCCTGCTAGTGCCCAGAGTCAGGACTAAAAATGGAGAATCAGTGTTTCAGTTTTATGGCTTTAAAACCTGGAACAGTCTTCCTGAAGATGTGAGACAGGCCTCTACTTTGACAATGTTTAAATCCAGGCTCAAAACAGTTCTGTTTAGCTGTGCATATCACTGAAAGGTTTTTATTCTGCACTCTTTTGTTTTAATGTTAATTTTAGGATGATTATTTGTGATTATTTATGTTTTTTGTGATTTTAATGTCTTTCTTACTCTGTAAAGCATTTTGAATTACAAAATAAAATGATTAGTCGACTAATACATATTTTTGTCAACTAAGTCTCCATTGACAGTAATTGACTAAATAACTAAAGGACATATAATATAACACCAATGAATTATTATTCCTATTATTGTGGTGAAAATGTTGTTATTAATAATAGTGCATAATTGTCTATGGGCGTCAGCAATTTGGTGGATAAAGTTATTGGGTTTAACTGGAAGAAGTCTGACACAACTGCACCGAGCATCAAGTCCCTTTGGCAAATGTCTGAGAAACGTTTTTAGGCTAAATACTTCCTCATCGAGGCAAGAAGGTCGGATGTAATGCATTGTTTTAAATGAAATGGACTTTGTCCATTCTTCTTCCGCAGTGACACCTCTAAACCTCTGCACACAATATGCTCAGCTCTACAGTTATGTTCTTAAAGTTATAGGTGTTTTATTCCAAGTGCATATGACTGTTGTTCATGCTTTTCCAATTATGGCTTGGTTTGTTCAGACAGTACCTTGTGAATATTTAACATAGTTTTACATCGGGTGACGGTTTGTGGGAAAAAAAAAAAGGTTTAAAGGGAAAGGGTGTCATGATCCCAGTCTGTCCTGCCTTTCTGCACTGTTTCCCCCCTCCCTTCTGTCTCTGACCCTGGAGCTGGTCTCCTCCCGGGCACACCTGCACCTAATCAGCAATCAAGCTGTACCTGGGGAGGACAAATGAGCCAGGACATGACACTCAGCGCCTGATTGTCCGAGTATCCATTGTGGTACAACTCTGCTTGGCTCAGTTTCATGTTTTTGCTCTTTGTGACTCATTCTAAGTTGGATGTTTTTGCTCCTCGTCAGATCTCGCTCCTTAGACCTGCTCAGCTATGTTTCCGACTCTGCTCTCCATGACCGGTACAAATCTCACCTCTTCTGACCCAGCTCACCTCGTCTCAGACTCCTCTACTCACGCTCTACCCCTGGATCGTGGCAAACACCCTGCTCTCAACTCACTGATCGATCTATCTTCATTTGCGCATTTAAAACTGTTAAGAAACAGTTGTTAAACTTTTCATCGAGTTCTGTCTCTTTGGTCCCTCCTGTCAAAAGGTAAAAAACAGGAAGTAGTAATGTGTTATAAAACTGATAGCTATGCCATCAACAATGCAGAGACAATTTATGTGGGAAGAAACTGGCCATTTTAGCATTTCTAAGTAAAGTTATTGCCATTTATTTTTATTAGTCCACTCATAACTATTGTATAAGTTTTGATCCTGGAATGTCTTGCGGCAAGGCCAGCTCTATCGCTACAAAAACCTTTTTGTTAGATTATATTCCTTATCAAGTTAGACATTTCTCTTTTGGAACTTCTAAAGTATGAGAGATTATGCTCAAGTCACATCCTCATTTATAGCTTTTGTATTTTTACACGCGCGATAGTACTATGCCAAAATACAATATATTAATACATAAAAGCATGAGCCTAGCGCAGACGTTTTGTGTCTAGACAATGTAATTTGGTATGAGACAAAATGGTGGGGCAGACAGAGAGCTTTGTCGATACAGATCCAAAGACTAAACAGCAGACGTCAGAAAAGTGCTGAGGTCTTACTGATCTGAGCCCAGGCTGATATAACAGAAATAGTAGCTTGAGAACTGCTTTAAACTCCATGAAAACAACTGCTAGGTGGGCCGTAACTATGGCCATTCAAAGCCTTTCTGTTAAATGGGATTGTGTTTCTGCAAACACAGACAGACCATCACTTTTTTCTCTCACTCTTATTGGCCCTTTTCACGCTGCTGCCTGGCTAGTTCCGTTTTAATTGATCCATTCATTCTATATGAGGATTTAGCAGAGTCTCATTAAAAGAAATATTAAAATATCAGGCAGCAGACAGCAAGTTAAGGGTTGTTAATCAAAGACCGTATGTTAAGATCTTTCCTACATTTATATGTAGATATTTCAAAAGGAGCTATTTGTGTCTAGAAGCTGCTGCTAACCCAATCTAAATCTCAAAATATAACACAAAAAACGTACACCTAAAATACATTTAAAGACAAGTTGGCGGTACACAGGATAATGCCGATTGTACTGTTATTTTAACATCAACAATTAATTTTAATATCAGCTTGCATTAGCTTCAAGACACAAAAGTATTTACAATGTAGTAAAGGTCTTAACATGCTGTCTGTGGTTATCCATCCTCACAGAGAATGAACAAACAGTAAGTGAGCAGTGTTGGACAAATTACTTTGCAAAAGTAATCTGATTACTGACTGCTCCTAAAAGTAATCTAATTACTACTCTGATTGCTTATTTTCAAGATTTTACTGATCACTATAAGTTAAAAAAGGAACCAAGCATAAATTCTTTATAGAACTTGATTTCAGGCAGATGCATCTTCCTTAAACCAACATTTGTACTGTTTTGATTCACAGCTGATCTGCATCTGACACCAGAAGACAACATCCTGTGCTGCCTGTTTATCTTTTTTACTGTTTTAGGATATAGATTATGGATTATACACATTTTGGCAGGAAACAAGTAACTAAAAGTTACTAGAGCAAGTAACTGTAATTGAATTACTCAATTTCCAATTGTAACTAGTTACATTACTGTGTTACTATAAAGGTAATCTGATTACAGTAATTCCTTACTTTGTAACTGGTTACTGCCCAACACTGGCTGTAAGTAGTTGACTGGTGGATTTAACCAATTACAGTGACATGTAAATTCCCAGAAGTGGCTGATTAGTTACATAATGCTTTAAAATATGCTGTGTATTCTTATTCTAACACATATGTTGTAAGTACACTACACCATTAGTTCAGTTGGCCACATTTGTACAATGAATAGCAAAAGAAAAATTCAATTCTGTCAACTGGACAAAAGTTTTATAGTGAAGCTGTTTGAACCACTGACATTCAGGTCATTGGGCAATCTCCACTGTCATCATGAGTCAAATTTTCACAGACACAAGAGAACAGTGCATGCAGGACTTCAGTTGGAAGAACTAAGAGACACAAGCTAACCGTATATGTATATATATATATAACCTTATTTGCCTGGCCAGCCAGTCAGTCCCTTCTGTTAGAATCCACAAAGGTTTGGAATCAAACCATAGAGCTTGAAAACCCTCTATCTTAACTTGGGATGGTTCTGTCACTGTCGCTAATTTGTATCATATGCCTCTCAAATGTGGAAGACATTTCCTCCTGAAAATTCACTAATCATTCAGAACAAAATATATAACTTTTTACCTGAGATAAATACTATATGAGTTTTGTGCTTCGATTGTTGATTCTGCAGAAATGCACGCTGTTTCTCAGTCCTCTGTGTAGCCCCTTCCCTCATCCCTTTTTTCAAGCCGCCATGTTTGTTTGGACAAACTGGTTAATCCACCTGTCAATCACATTGGAAATCAGAAAGAGTGGTTACGGTTCCAGACCCACTTGTCTTTGTAAAGTTTTGTCAAAGTGTATGGGTTTGACTGGACAGGTAAGTTCTGTGCAGCACTACTCCAGTTGCTGTAAACTGCCCACTGACCTGAATGTTGCTGGATCAATCCCCACTATCATCGTGTGTCAAGTCTTCACAGACAAAAGTGCATGCAGCTCTTCAGTTAGAAGAACTAAGGGTTGGTAGCTAACAGTAGCAAGTCAAGTCATTGTTTGTAGCTTCACGTTTGTAGTGATTAGATTTTAGTTAATAGTACTGGCATTAATGTGGGGAGAAAAATGTAGTTATTTTGGACCTATTCCACTTCAGAGAAATATAAGGAAAGATGTGATTTTGATGTGCATCAGTGAGAGATGAGTGTGAGTGCGTTGTTCTAACACAGGGCTCTGTTTAAGATGATTTATAACTGCACCTGTCTGACCAGTGCATTGTTGTCATTATTAGTACCTCTTCATGAATGTCATGAATCATATTTCTCTCATATCGTTTCTAGATGCATAATGATAATTACATAGATAACAATAGTACTGAAGGCTCAGCTGCATAAATGAGGTGTAGGAGTAGGAATTTTTTTTTAATCTGTGAAGAAATAAACAACCCACAATGACTAGCCCTGTTTGTACAGTCAAATACAGTCCAATATATACAAATATTAATGCATTATGTTGGTCTGATTACCAAAATTATTTCTATTTGCTAAATGCCAGAATAATGAGAGTATTTTTATTTTTTTATTTTTTTATTTTGTATTACTTTTCTTCAAAATCAAAAGTTTACATACATTTCATTAGTATCTGGTACCATTGCCTTTAAATGACCTAGTTTAAACATTTTGGATATCCTTTCACAAGCTTCTTACAATAGTTGAGAGGAATTTTGGACCATTCCTCCTGACAGAACAAAGTTTGTAAGCCATCTTGCTCACGCATGCCTTTTCAGGTCTGCCAATACATTTTCAATAGGATTAAGATCAGGGCTTTTGTGATGGCCACTCCAAAATATTGACTTTGATATCCTTAAGCCACTTTATAACCAGTTTGGCAGTATGTTGCTTGAGTATTTCCACATAATGCTCTTTCCTTATGATCTATTTTGTGAAGTGCACCAGACCCTCCTGCAAAAAAACAACCCTACAAGATGATGCTACCACCCCTGTATTTCACAGTTGGGATGGTGTTCTCAGGCTTGCAAGCTTCAGCCAGCATCTTCACAAGGTCTTTTGCTTTTGTTCTTAAATTTATATGCACATTTTGGACCAAAGTACATTCATCCCTGGGGCACAGAACTCCTGTACTTCGTGAACGGTGTGATGGCAAGATATTCCCATGGTGTTTATACTTGTGTATAATTGTTTGAACAGATGAACATGGCACCTTCAGGTGTCTAGAAATTGCACCCAAGGATGAACCAGACATAATTCTCTTCCTTGATCTTGATATCTTGGCTGATGTCTTTTAACTTTCCCATGACGTTACAAAAAGAAGCAGTGTGTTTCAGGTCAAATACATCCACATGTGTGTATCTTGTCAATAAACCTTCCAAAGACCTGACATCATCATCTGGGTTTTCCCAAATTGTTTATTGTTTATTTTTAGTGTATGTAAACTTTTAACTGTGAAGTATTGAAAAAACGTTTAGAAAAAAATCCTTCTCTCATTATTTTGGCATTTAGCAAATAGATATAATTTTGGTAATCCTAATTGACCTAAAACAGGAAAGGTTTAGTCTGATTTCATTTCAGACAGTGAGAAGAAAAAAAATAAAAAATATGCCCACTGCTCTGTACTTACACCATTCACTAATGTTATTTTCTTATTTGGTTATACGAGCATCGATATACGAGTAATCATTTTGGTACAAATGTAAAAAATATGATGCTCACTAGCATGATCTGCAGAGCTAAGTTCACAGCAGTGTTCAGACCTAGCTCAGAGGAGAGGGGGTCTGGCTGCGGAGGAGGCAGACCTGGCGCCTGTCAGCTGAAGTGCCCCGCGGGAGTCCATCCTTTTGTCTCTGCATAAAGTGTGAGTGTGGAGCCTGGACAGGGTTTGTTATGGATGCTGAGCTGGAAAATGGAAAAGGTAGACTCGTCGAGAGGAGCAGAGAGGTGTAAAGAAACAAGTATATCCTCCAAGCCAGTGAAACAAAACATCTGACAAGCCAAACAACATACTAACATGCTCTATCTGCTCCTTCCCCTGTCATGCACGGGGTGAAGTCTTTCTAACCCACATCCTACACAGTTATCTTGGGAAATTTGAGGTGTCTGATTTTATCCTTTATCCTAACTTTGGTTTTGCCCCATAGAGTATATTGTAATGACAGGACTGCTCGCTCTGTGTAGCTAATAAGAATGTGTTTTATTAATTGCAAACCCAGAAGAACAGGCTGTAAGCCTCAATTGACAATTGACTGTTATTGGTCCACCCTGCTTAATTTTACACTCTTACTGATAGAGGGCTATCCACAGATCTGACCTGCAACTTGACTCCGGGGAGTCACCTGCTTGTCTCTATAGGGATAGATAAGGTTAATACCATACTGTGGAAAATAACATCTCCAAGGAGACAGGTGCAATTGCAAGTACAGGGTCACCTCAACTATGGTGACAACAAAGCTAGGATCAATAGGATCAAATCCTCCCGCTAAGGTAGTCTTGACCAAGACCAGGTCAAGCTTTGGAGATGGGTTCCAGAGGGCTGTATGCCAGTAGCTCACTGCTCCTGACAGGTTGGTGCATTGACGACTATCTATTGGACACCTGGGCTTTCCTGTGAATAATTCCAATCAGTGAATATGAAGGAAGAAGTCCATTCCTGTGAACCAATGTATTTGTGTAATTGTTTTCATCAAATATTCCACATGCATATTTCCCCGTTTATCTAATTACTGCTGTGACAGTTCAGCCATCATTGTTCCCACATCCTTCATAAATAAATCATGTGATGCACTGACAGTAATAATGGGAATATCTTTAGGCATGACGGATCACTGTTTATTATTCCACATAGTATCATCTGCATATTTTTTTATTTATTCCATTTTCCATTCATCTACTCAGTAAAGCACTGCATCTTCATCTGTATTCTCAATATTAGAGTAAGAAACCGCATTCAGAGGATTGGTTTTGGAATAAATACCTGTGATTGAATAAATACTAGCTTCTGTCATACTGTGGAATAGTCCAGGCTAAATAAATGCTTCCATCAGGCAATGCATGGTAAAAACTGCTAAATCAGAAAAAAAATGTGTGTGTGTGTGTGTGTGTGTGTGTATGTATATATATATATATATATATATATATATATATATATATATATATATATATATATATATATATATATATATATATATATATATATATATATATATATATATATATTGCATAGCATTTATTTGGCTAAGAAGTTATACGGAAGCTATTGTCAGGTTCACCCATTTTCGTCCGATCAGGCATATTTGGCCTCATTCATGAATGGCCCCAGATAAGCGGAAGAAAATGGATGGATGGAAAAAATGTATATGTAGTTACTAAGAAAGGCCCTCTAAACTTCAATATGGCCAATATGGGCTTGGCAATATGACATGTGAAAGCATATGTGAGACAGTGAACGAGGAAATCAGGTGGAACGCGTCTACACAATACCGGTGTTTTACTACTTCAGTGCCGATTCAAAATGCCCAAACTCACATGAACATATTCAGTGAATGTATATTTAAGTCATCAACCTATTGAAATAAGAGAGGGCTTTCGTCGTTGTCATCGTGTTTTTCGTGAGTGGCATGTATGCTAATTTTGGCGCGAGTTGCTAACGTTAATAATCTCAACAAAACAGTGCTACACGAGGCTCTGGTGTTACTCATGTTACTCATGTGTGGTCGAGTGGTTGCCAGTCACCTAGTTTGTTAAGTTTGGAGGCTAATGCTAACTAATATGGATGTATGTATGGAATAATACCAGCTAATAGAACACAGACGTTTGGTTTGAAAGACTGGTAGGGAAAGTTATTTCCAGAATTTGGCTTGTCTATATGTAGAAACTATTGACCATTTTGGATCATAAAAAAACAAAAGAAACAGCACGTAAAGTTCGGCTGCCCAACTGTGATCTGACATTTTCCAAAGCTGTAAAAACCTGTCTGAGAAATGGAGGAGTAAAAGGTGTGAAGGGGCCCACCGGTGAACAGGGCAGGCCGCCATCAGCCCGCTCCGGTTCAGAAGGCACAATGGAACAGAGCCTTGAGTCTGACACATTGCAGCAGATGTGAGCCATGCCGAGCAGTGCCGAGAGCAGTTATTTCAGACACAGACAGATACTGGAGAAGTGGGTCTTTTGTCTGGTAGCCACCTGCAGCCGCTGTGCAATCAGGCCAACACAAAACACAGCACAGAAGAGCCTATTGTCGGAACAAGAACACATTTTCAATGCTATAGATTTCTTTTGAATTGTTTCTATTGTGTAATATGCCAAATGTATATGCGACAATGGGGTGGAACGGGTTATGTGTTGGGCCTCAATGAGTAATAGTAAAATAGAATCCAACTCTGACTATGTCTTTGAGATGCAAACTTTAGTGTTGAAAATGTTGATAAAGTAGTTTAAAGGTGCACTGCATAACTCCAAGACCTGCATGTCTCCTTGGAGAGTAATCACTAGCAAGAATGTTCTACAATTTTTTTTTTTTTTTTTTTTTTTAGTAAAATATAAACTAAAAATAGCATGCACTAAAAATAAGTTAAATAAAAACAGACTTTGACTGAACATAATACACAATGGGCAGAACAACAGTGCAAAACTATCAGTGGAAGTAGGTTAATTACAGACTAATTACAGTTAAAATAAGTTGTTATGTAAGTTGTTAAGTCCAACAGCAGAGAGGAAAAAACTGTTCTAATTGTAAGAGGTTATGGTAAAGTTAAAAGTACACTTTATTGTCCCCATAGGTAAAGGTGTCGTCTGCATTTGACCTATCCTTCAATGTTGCTAGGGCACCTCATCACGAGCAGGGGACCTATCAGGTTCTGCTCCATATGGACGGTAGCTTCCTGCCCAAGGAAAGTGGCTCAAATAGTCTGTGTCCAGAGTGAGAAGGGTCAGCTGTGATATGACCTGCTCGCACCAGAGTCCTGGAGAAACACAGTTTTTGGAGAGATGGGAGGCTGCAGCCAATCAGCAGAGAGCACAAAGTGCTGCAGTCTGCATCTGCCCGTGGCAGTGTCCCCAGTGTACCACACTGTGTTGGAGAAGGTGTGGATGGACCTGATTTTCTTCAGCTGCCACATCCTCTGCTGGGCCTTCTGGATGAGGGAGCTGATGGATGGCTCCCACTTGAGGTGTTGATGGTGCCGTGGATTGATACAAGCCAGTGCCAGTGCTCCCAGATCAAGTTACAATTCATAGTAAGATTTTTTATTTTGTATTTTTTCATAGTAGTAGTAAGATTTTTTTAAGCAATATTAAACATGTGTAAAAAAAAAAAAACACAAAAAAACAAACAAACACCCAAAACAAAAGAAAGAACACATGGTTAATCCTAAACACTAGCATTTGACATTCCAATAAAGCAACACAAGCAGGTGGCATACCCCAGTAAAGATTTGCAGTGCAACTTAATGCATTATGCCTATTTCTAGCTCCATTCGTCTAAAAATATCAATAAATGACTTTGGGTGTCTTTAAAGGCGCCATATGAATCCAATGCTGATTTTCTTTTAACCACCATTGTGCCAGTTACAATAAACTTTAAAACATAAGTCGTGATAGACCATCTCATTGCAGCAGTGTTATTGCGTAGCTCAGCAGTGAGTCTTGTGAAGTGGCGAACCACAGAGTGACAGCCCTGCCAGGTCTCCTCTGCTCTGTAATGAGGCTTCTACAGCTGTTTGAGGCCTACTGTAGGTCATCCTGGGAGTTATCCGCAGATGAACACAGACAGTACATAGGAGCAGAGCCATAGCCACATCAGCATTTAGCACAATGTCAGATGCACAGGAATGGGAAGCTTTTCAATTATTGAAACTTGCACATACGTTAAAAAAAAAAAAAAAAAAAAAAAAAGATTGCTTACGCTAGAATAATGCCATTCATTTTTGGAGTTTAAAAAGGCCAGTGGTCTTTTTCCCATGTATTTGATCAAATATTTGCCTCTGTATAGTATGTTGTATAAGCAGCTCTTGAGGTCTGCATCCAATTATTAAGCTTTTTATTGTCTGATAATCAGGAAATATGTGTCAGCATACTAGTTGTTGTTAGCTTTACTGTGACTGCAAAAGCCAGCTCTGGCCTCTGAGATTAGTTAAAATTGTGTATAAACTCATTACTGTGAATAATTAGGATGCCTGAAATACATAAGGTAAGTGAGGAAAAATAGACCACTGAAAACAGTTTAAAATGAACTACAATCAAGAAAGTAAAAATCAGGTACAGCACCTTTAAAAAGGACATTTTATGTTTTAAGCTACTGCATTATGTTAATTATAACAGCCGTATTTCCCTAAAACTACTTAATACTAGGAACAGGACCACTGATTTCCTTTTCAGAACTGCTGAACCCTAGCCTCTTGATTTTAACATTTTACAGTAACAAGCAACAGATTTTTTTTTCTTTTTTTCTTTTTTCTTTTTTTTACTCTTAATTGTGTTTACACTATATGTACACCTATGACCCAGAGTGTGATTTATTCATTTATTTTTATAATTGCAGTTAAGCACAAAGCAGTGGGTGGAGATAGGGGTTAGGTGAAAGCAGACATTTTCACACAAGCCTCAATCTGAACAATACAGGAGAAAAAAAGAAAAAAGAAAAAAAATATCTTAAAAGGTCCATCCATCTCCTTACAACCGTATGATAAACCACATGATCCATGGAAGCACAACACTCTTTCACTTATCAGAGTGCAGCCAGAGAAGCATGGGTACAGATGTGCAGCTGTTACTGTCCCTTCTTATTCCTGTGCTGTGATGACAGGTGCAGGACAGGTGCAGGGCAGGTGCTGTAAATGTCAGGTGAGACAGATAGCAGTGTGTACAGGGCTGAGGTGAGGAGTCTGCTCACTGATAACTGCGGCCTTTACCGACCACATATCACAGAACACAACTGGAGCTTTGTGCTCATAGGAAAGGCCAGGTGAGTGCTAAACAGTCAGTACAAAGGGATATGCAGAAAAAGTGACATATTTGGTGTTCAATTAAAGGACACATATTGGCCCAGTGTCAAGAAGCAAGTTTGGATGGATGGATACTCACTTCCACCTTAGAGTGGCCTGAGGGCAGCAGATATGTCTGTGGAGAGGCCAGTTTAAGTCCCTGCTGACTGTCGAAAGTGTTTTGGAAGTAAAAACCATTAGAGTAATGGATCATACTTTATGCAGTTAGATATCTGTACACTGAGTTACACAGCACTTATCATCAGATTAGTAAAAAAAAAGGTGTTTACCAAATTGAATTTAAAATCTGAAATCAAATTGTAATTTTAAAATGCAATTTCAAAATGTCTTTTTTTAAATGCAATTACTCTGCAACAAAATTATGTAGGCCTTTTGAGTAATCATTTTTGTATCTTGAGAGTAAAATAGTATACATTGATTAAACAATGTGCTCCTCCACATTTCTTTTATATTATCCACAGTCACATGACTTCATGTCCCTCTAAGGAGGAAGCCTTCTTTGGTTTACCGTTACCATGGTGAATACTCTTTTCTTGGATCCATTGTCTTGTGTTCTTTACTAAACTCTCCTCCAAACCTGTTTTGTTAAACAGAAAACTTTGATTTGTATGTCTCAGGAGAAATTAACCCTGAGTTAACTTAAACCCGTGGTTTGTTGAACGTTGTTAATGAAACCATACCGATTATGCTAAATTGACTTTTTTGAGTTTGAGCATGTTATAACATGTTTCTCAGTGAACACATGGCTCTATTGGCATAGCATTCATGTTGCCTTAATGGACTCATTTGCCTATATTATCATTGTCCATTCCCATTGCTGCCAGCAGAGTGAGTTCCATTGCCTAAATGTATCATTGGAAATGGAGATGTGGTTTATAAAGTGTTTTTT
Source organism: Periophthalmus magnuspinnatus (assembly GCF_009829125.3). NCBI lineage: Eukaryota > Metazoa > Chordata > Actinopteri > Gobiiformes > Gobiidae > Periophthalmus > Periophthalmus magnuspinnatus. Next base: position 20,085,772 of record NC_047135.1, on the reverse strand, counting down.
ATTTTTTTATTTTTTATTTTTTATTTCAAATAGGGACATAGAAGAATGACTCAAAATTGTTCCCCTATTTTTTTCTTATTTCATCTGACCCCTTCTTCAGTTGTCTGAGACCGAGAATACATACTTCTCCAATACTTTACAAAAATGTGAGTTTAATCACCGGTCATATCCCCCTATGTTCATACAATCCCAACCGCACCCTCCACCCGTCACTTAACTTGTATTTGCTGAGCTGAATGCTCTTATCTGTTTTTTGTTACTCTTCCCTCTCCCCAGCCGCTTCTCCCTGTTTTTGCGTCACTTTTGTGTCTAAACATGTTTTAACACCACTCTCTCCTCTCCTGCTTTAATCATCTAGCAGCAGAGTGGCCCGAGATGGAGCCAGTGATCGGGAAGAGAGGTGCCTTATTTAAAGAAGATATATCATATTTTTAATTATCTGTGGCAGCTGAGTATCATTACTTTTATTTAGTTTTTTTGTTGTTTTTTTTTTTCATTTTAAAAGACAATCTTCATCTAACCTAACTTCTAGCATCATCTGGTTCAAAAGTGTGGAGCTGATTTCCGTCTGCTTCATCACAGTACATCAATGCAAATGCCATTAACGCAAACAGCATCAAAGTGGCGTGCTGTCAACAGATACAGGCTGGATAGATAAAGTTCACAGTAGCAAACAGATTATTTTGTTTTTTTCCCCCTTTTCTTTTTTTGCCAAAATGGTAACCTGACATTGATGAACCCTACACATACCACCGTAGTCAGAATACAAACATGGCCCAGTCTGTTCATAATGAATAAATGTTTTTGTTGTGTGATAACTCTAATCTTTCACTATTCTGCTAAATTGCTTTATACCTGCTGTTTTGTGAAAACAAACACTGTGACCTGCATGAAACAACACAATTTGTTCAATTAAATGTTAAATAGAAAAATGGGAAAATTGAAAACGCTGAAAACAAAGTTCACACATTTAAAAACATAAATTTTTCATGCTGAACTGCCATTCATTATTGTGTATTGTTATCTATTGTCATTAGATATGAGTCGTATGTGATTTGTAATTTGATCTGTACTTGGAAACAATATAGTTGATCTAAAATGATGATTGCATATGTGGATCCCATTTGCCTAGCAAATCCAGACTGATATCTCTCTGTATTTGTGTTTATACAGAGATATGAGTCTGGTCCCTGTGCTCTTGCATCTCAAGCCCAGCCAAAAGTGATCATGCAATCAAATTTGTTTCAGTAACACTTTTGAAATGAAGGAGTCATTGGTCACCATCATTTACAAATAAAATAACATGTCTCTCAGCTCAGATTAGTTTAGTGTGTCGCTCATTGATTCTACAGATATCAGTTTTTCAGCCACCTGAGATATATATATGTTTTTTTCCTTGTGAATTCTGGATCTCAGGCAAGGATCCCACAAGAAATCTAAAGTAATTAAAAGCAATGCACCCTGTTACACTGACCTCTGACCTCTGTGGACCTGGGGGAGGTGTCAGTCTATGGAAAGAATCCACAAGGAGTAAATATTCCCTAGGGCTGTGTTTAATATCATTTGTCAATAGAAAACACAAAACTGAGAAGTATTAGTAACATGCAAGAGGAGAGACAGAGCACCTGAACAGTGAAACCTATTTAAAGAGTGAGTATTGCACTTCTATGGTATTAACCGCTAACACATAACATATTTAGATCACCATGTTACCTTTTATTGTTTTGAAAATGCTATTTTTTAAGTTTTAGTTTTGTTTTTGACGCTCTGAGCCCCTCTCCCTTTGCTCTCCATGCTAAGTCACTTCCCTTTCAGAGCGCTATCCCAACACACTGGGTGATGTAGGCTTGTCGGTTCAGCATTGGACATAATCTTACTACTAGCCATGAACAGGGTTTCAATAGGGCCCTGGAGAGATTCTGTTCTGTTGTTGTGTCCTTAAGCAAGAAACTTCACCCACTTTGGCTAGTATCAAAGTGTTGTGTGAGTGATTGGTAATGGCCAGATTGGCAGCCTTGCTTTTGCTAATCTAGATCCAGGACAGCTGTGGCAGTAGCTTAACAATACTGATCATTATTATTATTTGGATCCCTTTTAGCTTCCACCAAGTGTTTGCTAGTTTTCCCGGGGTTCATAAAATGTTAAAAATACAGTTTATGCATATTCATGGTACAATTAAAATGCGAGAGATACTTAACAAGTGTGTTATCAAAGTAATTAGGTCTGCTTATGATGCAGCATCCAGATCCTCTTCAAAAATGCAAGACACTTTTTTTTATAGCACCTTTGTCAAAAAATAGAAAATCTTTTTTTTTTTCCTTTCTTTTCTTCTTTGTTTCGTCAGCTCTTCACTTTATTTTGCTGCCCTGGATCCAGATGAGGACACAATTTCTGCCAATGTGTGAGGTTTTTAGTTTGTTTTGGCGTTTTGCATTTCCAGTGTCATTTTTCTTTTCAAAAGCATTGTACCTGTTTTTTTTCTGTCTTAAAAACTTAAAAAAACAAAAAAAAAAAACAGAACTAGTTCATTTTAAACTGTTTCGAGTGGTCCAAAGTTATTCCTCACTTGCCTTATGCATTCCAAGCACCCTAATTATTCACCGCAATGACTATTTACGTGCTTTTCACAACTGTCAAAGCCCAGAGCATTGTTTTGCCACAGTAAAGCTTATAACAACTAGCATGTAACCACGCACCTCCAGACAATGAAACACTCTATAATTAGATGCAGACAATATGTCCAATCCAATCCAATCCACTTTATTTATATAGCACATTTCACAAACAAATGCAGTTTCCAAAGTGCTGCACATATAAATAAAAACAACTAATTAAGTAAATCAACATTTAGACTAGAATAAAATAGCAAAATTTAAATAATAAATATGTATATAAAAGCAATAAAACAATTACCAATAAAACAATAAAATCAAATAAAACAAGCAAATAAAATCAAAAGGAACAAATCCATAAAAGACAACAGAGGACCACACAACTCACGCAGAGTTAAAAGCCAGAGAGTAAAAGTGGTTCTTAAGACGAGACTTAAAACACTCCACAGTGGGAGCCGTTTTGACGTGAGGAGGCAGAGCATTCCAGAGCTTTGGACCAGCCACAGAAAAGGATCTGTCTTCTCTGGTTTTAGGTCTCGTCTTAGGCATTACGAGCTGGAGCTAGCCCTCGGACCTCACTGCGCCCTGGAGTATAAATTTGGATGAGGTCCGAGATGTAATCTGGGGCCAGTCCATTCAAAGCTTTAAAAACAAACAATACAATCTTAAAATCATTTCTAAAATGAACAGGGAGTCAGTGCAAAAACGCAAGAATTGGAGTCATGTGTTCATGTTTTTTATTTCCTGTTAAAAGTCGGGCAGCAGCGTTTTGGACCAACTGCAAGCGATAAAGTGCATTTTGGTTAATTCCTACATAAAGTGCATTGCAGTAGTCCAAACGAGAGGAAATAAAAGCATGCATCACGGGCTCAAAATACGAAAAAGATAAAATAGACTTCATTTTAGCTAAAAGACGAAGATGATAAAAACTGGATTTCACAACGGCGTTGACCTGTTTATCAAGTTTAAAATCAGAGTCCATAATGACGCCAAGGTTGGTGGCTGTGGGCTTAGTGTACTGACTCAGGGGTCCCAGGTCTAAAGAGGAACTCGCACCGACACTGGGCCCAAACACTATCACCTCAGTTTTATTTTCATTGAGATTTAAGAAATTTTGAGCCAACCAAACCTTGATGTCGTTAAGGCACTCTAGTAGAGGTCTCATATGGACATATTTTGACCTCAAGAGCTGCTTATGCAATTCATCTGTACTGGGGCACGACATTTTTTGCAATACCGGGGAAAAATCATGTACAGGACCTTTAAAGAAGAGACATTTTATAAAATCAATATGCATGAGCTCTTAATCGTTAGAACAGTTTTCCCTCTGCAGAAGCTTACTCAAAGTTGTATGTTTACTCACTTAGACACTATTCCATCCATCCATTTTCTTCCGCTTATCCAGGGCCGGGTTGCGGGGGCAGCAGTCTAAGCAGGGACTCCCAGACTTCCCTCACCCCGGACACGTCCTCCAGCTCCTCCGGTGGGACCCCAAGGCGTTCCCAGGCCAGCCGAGAGACATAGTCCCTCCAGCGTGTCCTGGGTCTTCCCCGGGGCCTCCTCCCGGTGGGACATGCCCAGAACACCTCCCTAGGGAGGCGTCCAGGAGGCATCCTGAGCAGATGCCCGAGCCACCTCAGCTGGTTCCTCTTAACGTGTAGGAGCAGCGGCTCTACTCCGAGCTCCTCCCGTGTGACCGAGCTCCTCACCCTATCCCTAAGGGTGCGCCCGGCCACTCTGCGGAGGAAGCCCATTTCAGCCGCTTGTATCCGCGATCTTGTCCTTTCGGTCATTACCCAAAGCTCATGACCATAGGTGAGGGTAGGAACGTAGATTGACCGGTAAATCGAGAGCTTCGCCTTCCAGCTCAGCTCCTTCTTTACCACAACGGACCGATACAGCGACCGCATCACTGCAGACGCTGCACCGATCCGCCTGTCAATCTCCCGCTCCATCCTTCCCTCACTCGTGAACAAGACCCCGAGATACTTGAACTCCTCCACTTGGGGCAGAGACTCACCACCCACCCGGAGAGAGCAAACCACCTTTTTCCGGTCGAGAACCATGGCCTCGGATTTGGAGGAGCTGATTCTCATCCCAGCCGCTTCACACTCGGCTGCAACCCGCCCCAGTGCCTGCTGCAGGTCCCGGCTCGAAGAAGCCATCAGGACAACATCATCTGCAAACAGCAGAGATGAAATCCTGTGGTTCCCAAACCAGGCCCCCTCCGGCCCCTGGCTGCGCCTAGAAATTCTGTCCATAAATATAATGAACAGAACCGGTGACAAAGGGCAGCCCTGGCGGAGTCCAACATGCACCGGGAACAGGTCTGACTTACTGCCGGCAATGCGAACACAGCTCCTGCTCTGGTCATACAGGGACCGGACAGCCCTTAGCAAAGAGCCCCGGACCCCATACTCCCAGAGCACCCCCCAAAGGACACCACGAGGGACACGGTCGAATGCCTTCTCCAGATCCACAAAACACATGTGGACTGGTTGGGCATACTCCCATGAGCCCTCGAGGACCTGATGAAGAGTATAGAGCTGGTCCAGTGTTCCACGACCAGGACGAAAACCACACTGCTCCTCCTGAATCCGAGGTTCGACTATCGGTCGGATTCTCCTCTCCAGCACCCTGGAATAGACCTTACCGGGAAGGCTGAGGAGTGTGATTCCCCTGTAATTGGAACACACTTAGACACTATTTCCGCTCACAATTACAATTTCTTACAATTCTTAAAAAAATCCAGACACTGATAATATACATTTGCTAATACTGAATTAGCATGCACTAATTTAACATAAAATTAGAAGTGCAAATTAGCACTTTCTTCAAATTTGTATAACCTTTCTTATGGGTGTAACACATCTTCCACATTTGCTAGCCCAATGTGCCTGCAGAGCATATTTAAGCTATCTTTTGGAATACCAGGATGACAGAACGCTCCAAAGCCTTTCTTCATCAAGGTTTTAGGTGGATAGGAGGGTTGGCACAAGTCCTGGAGACATCTTAAATAAAAGAAAGGACCATATTTCAGTTATGATTTACAATAGCCTCAGCAAGTTTCTGTGCCTTTTTTAATTCCTTAAATTTCATTACAGTGTAGCCAGATACTAAATCAGATTAAAGGAGACATTCTATGCTTATGTACTTTAAAGAGCATGACAGGTGAAAGGTTTTCATGTTTTGTCTAATGCATTAGTCTCATATAGCGCTTTTCCAGACACTTCCAGACAAAGTTGTTTTACAGTTTGGTGCATTACTCATTCACTCCATACGCAGTCACGGTAAGCTGCCACTGTAGTTACAGTTGCCCTGGGACAGGCTGACAGAAGCAAGGCTGCCAATCTGTGCCGTCAGCCCCTCCGACCACCACCAACCCTCACATCACTTTCATCCTAGGCAATGTGGGTGAAGTCTTTTGCACACAACAACAGATGGAACCTGGAATTCCCAGCAATCCTATAGACAGGACAGGTTAATATAGAATAGCAGTTGAATCGTTACACAATCGTTAATTGAACACAGAGGCAAGAGTCCACTTAATTTCAATTTTCCCAGAGAAGTAACAAAGTGAACAAGTCCAAAAACAAAAATTGCAGGCCTAGTTTTTGTTTGCACTTGGTACCTAACCTAACACCTTATATACCACTGGGTAAAACCATTAAAAGTCCAACGTATGTAAAATTAACATTAGTTGTAAGTTAAAATCCTTCAATAAAAGTAACCATAATTAAATAAACCACATTAATTCCAATTACCAAAAGAAACCCTAAAACCAAACCCCTAATAATCTGAATAAACTCAGTTGCACTATTTCTCCTGATGTCTGATGTCTTGAGGTGGCCTGGAACTCATAAATGAGGAATCTTTTGGCCAGACACCAGGAGACAAGGCATGGGTAAGTAAAAGCACAAACATATTCTCTACATACACGCATACCACTTCCACACTTTAAAACATATACACTGCACACTCGCAAACACATACAAGACACCACTCATTTAAAATATGGCACATGTGTTGCACCTTTTCCAATTGTAATTGTGTTTTCTTTCTCTCTGCAGACCGGCAGCCGACCTCACTATAAATATTTTTAAACAATACAAAGTGTGCAATCTTTATTATGTGCAAATTAGCATATCCCATAATTGCTCTGTGCTATTACTATTAAGTACTACTATTACTACTATTAAGTGCAATGCATATGTTATAAAGTGTCAAGTGAATGAAAGTGCATGTATGAACACTCATTTTTGTAACTAACAAATGGCCTGTTTGTTAGACCCATCCAAGTACTAACATTCTCCCCTGCTCAGCTTCTGAGATGTGATAAGATCAGGCTTTTAGACAAGGTCACAAGTATTACTTCTAAATATTACTTGGTTTGGTGAGAGAGTACCTGTGGTAAAATCTTTATCATATTTGTTTGTGGGAGGAAGGAAGTTTAGAAGAAAAGTACAAAAAAATACAGGAAGTAGCCCTAGTTCTAAAACTTAATCCCTCCGTGTCATCAACATGGAAAATTCAATCCTAAATGCAGGGGTAATTTACATGCAAAAAAGACAGTGTAAATGATGGAAATAAAAGTATAGTCATGTATATTTATTAGTCTAATTATAACTATTGAGTAATTTTAGACGAGCCCTGGTTGCTAGGTAACAGTTATGGAATTACCTCTATGTATGTCACATCTGCTGCCCGTGTCCAACCAGGAAAAGACAAGATTTTTAGTAAAATCTGTAATAGGCCTTCTATGCTCAAGATCACCCCCGCTATCGTTAGCAACAGATTTGATTGACAACTATTATGGGTCATTGCTAACGTCGCTCCTGATTGGCTCTTTGGTTGCACACTGGGATTTCCAAATATAAAATATAAATCAGTTCAAAATTAGCCACTATAACTGTTAGCCTCGACTGGCTTCATTTGGCTGGAGCTGAACGCTATGGGTAACGTCATGCTCCCTCTATGATAGGCCATTGTCTAACTATGCTTTAATGAAATGAGTAGTTTAACCTGGCATATGTATTTTAAAGAGTTTATTGGAAAGTCGTTGTGGTGAATAATTAGGATGCTTGGAATGAATTAGCTATGTGAGGAATAACTGTGGATCACTGCAAATGATTTCAAATGAACTAGTTCTGTTTTTTTAAGACTGTAAAAACCAGGTACATGTATTATCTTGAATTTGCATTCACTTAATGCTGGATTATAAAAACAATAATAAAACTTTATAATTTTGAAGTCATCCCTATCTTTCATTATCCCTTGCTCCTCCATTCCTCCCCCTATAGTGTTTTATAAAGCACTTTTTTATATCTCTTATTATAGTATAGTGAGGCCTGCCCTCATGTCCTGACACAGCCCCCTGGTGCAGCTCGTACAAGCAGCCAGGGGAGCTGATCTGGGCCCAGGCGCACAGATAACACCACACTGTGTTACTTAGAGTGCAGCACAAGAGAATGACTTCCAGTGTCACGGGACAGAGCTGCGCCAGGGAGCACACGGAGCAGAGGGCTGTATGGAGGGGTGTACAGAGGGATCCCCAGCTCGTATGCCCATCGAGGGCCTGAGAGGGAGGCCTGCTTATTATAGTGGGCTGCTATAATATCATTATTATAGCAGGCTTTGGTACGGACTGAGACTGATTCATCTTTTCATTTAGATGTTGGATGTGATTGCATAGGGTTGCCAAAGAAAGTCGCCTGTAAAAAACAACATGAGTTAAAATAATATAACTTCAGATGAATAATCTGGATTTGAGCACCTTAAAAGTAACCATATGTGAGATTTAGATTTAAAGGGCCCATATTACTCTATTTTCAGATCTATGTTATAATGTTGTTTCCTGAAAAACATACCTGGAGTTGTGTTTTGTTTCATTCACACTTGTTTAACACACAAACCTTGCATATTTAGGCTGAGTTCTCTTAATCTAAAAACATGCTTTTTTTTTTTTTTTAAACACCATCACTAAAATAATTTTTATCGTTTCAGCCCTGGAATTGCCTATCTCTTCTGAAGTAACAGCAAAAGGTACCTAAGATAGGTAAGTTGAAAACTATTATCATGACATCACAAGGTGGAACAGAGCATTTTGGGCTTTGTAGATGTAGACAGACTAATAATAAAATATTACTCAAACACATGTGAATGAAACAAAACACAACTCCAGGTATGTTTTTGATGAGGTAACAACATTATAATGGCATAAAGCTCACAGGAGTCAGTGTAATATAGGACCTTTAAAATGACATAAACATGATTTAACTGTGTCCCAGGCACAGTTAAGTCTGGAAAGCCAGGTTCAATTGTGATTGTAGTTAGTAAACAGTCAGGTTAGCTAGTTTAGATGTATTGAGTGTGAAGGTGTAGATTTGTGTATATGGTTTGATTTAATTTTGTCTAAAGCGAAATTATCTGTGTGTTTACTTTATAATTACACTTTAGAGCTTCACTATGTAACTTTCAAGTGGAGGATACATCACATTGTCACTATGATAATGTTTGATTACAAGTGTGTTTATTTCTCAAAAATATATTGAAAAACATCCAGTCTTATTATGAAAAGGGTCTTCTCTCCACAGATCTGACCTGTACCTTAGCCTGGTTCTGTCCATTTATCTCCATTTCCATTATTGGTTTTGATTGCATACACTTCTTTTCTATTTGCATTGTGTCGTGACTAGGGAAGCAACAATTAACAATAAAATATGGAATCATTTGTACTGTAAGGGTCACAAAACAATATATGAGATTGTATACACAGTTTATATATGCACATCACCAATCTAGTGTGTCCGTGCCATTCTTCCACAGATGCGTAAGAAAACAACTCCATAAAGGCCTAACTTTGATATTTTACAGAAAATATATAGTGCAATTGAATAAAAAGTTATGCTTATTGAAAATTACTGTAAAAAACATAATAAGAAACATTTGTTTTTGTTCGTCTGAGGCCTTGTACTGATATTATGACTCACACAAAGAGATCGAATCCTGAGAAAACCACCTCATCTTTTTAGAGATTTTAACCATGTTATAATTGTTTGAATAATCTTTATACCCCTGTATTCAAGACGTCATTGCTTCGATCAACCTCATGTTTTTACAGCCACCGGTACACACCCACTGCTCTGTACTTACTTTGTCCAATTTTATTTTCTTAACTGGTGATACATGTAGGATTTGGCAGCGTTGCATAGTCATTTTGGTACAAATAAAATAGATCTACTACTCGTGAGCATGATGTGCAGCTATCCATAGGGGGCTGACTCAGCTGACTCATTTCTTTTATAAAGTCGTTTTAGATGAATATTACGATTTGGGTGTCATAGATTATAACTACAGTATAGCAGACAAAAGCACAATAGGTCTTCTTTAACAACTGCCAATGACATCTAAATTTCTCCACTGAGAGATTTATCAAGTTATATTTTACCTTATGACTTTGCTGAAGAACCTCGCCTTTACCTCAGCAATGAACCTTGGCAGAGGAAGCAGTTTTCATTTTCCGTAATCCGTGTGGCTCTGTGGACTTACCCATCAGCCACTTCTCTGTGTGGTTGGTGTTATTGTTGCTCCTCCGGCCACGTGGTGAGGTAGAACCATGCTCCAGTAAATCTCTTATCCAAAGCCCCAACACCATGACTCGTTTGTGAGATTACTCCTCCATCTCGGTCCCTTCTCCCTGACCCCTCCTGGTGCTTTTATATTCTCCTCTTTCTTAGACACAATGCAGTATTTGTATCCCGGCAATATCGCAGTAATCACTCTTTTTGGAAATGTGAAGCAAGTTCATTACTTCTGAGAAATGTCTGAGATTTAGCTCCAGGGGACATTGTGTAATGTTCCACCTGACAGCATAGCCAAAATGGGAATGCACAGACCTAAAATTATTTTGACAACTTACCGGCAACACAGGGAGAATAACTACCTTTATATACAAATATTGTTTAGTTTCCTACATAAGTGCTGTTTTCCCCTAGCAGTGTTGTCATGATACAAAAATGTCAAATTCGATTTTGATACTAAGGAACAGACATGATACTCAATACTGATTATATATATATATATATATATATATATATATATATATATATATATATATATATATATATATATATATATATATATATATATATATATATATATATATATATATATATATATATATATATATATATATATATATATATATATATATATATATATATATGTGATGGATTCAAAATATATATTCAAGTTATATTATGTTATCTCACTGTTCATTTTAAAGGTACTGTAATGTAATGTTCACTCTTTATTTAGTCATTACTATTAGTTATAGTCAGTTCACTACTTTATTTAGTCATTATATTCAATTATGTAAACTATGTAATCTGCACTAATGTTTGTTCTTGAGTCTTGCAGAAAATGTCTTTTGAAAGTGCAGGATCCCACGGGAAGAAGGTCACTGTGAAACCGAAACATCATGGGAGGATGTTTTGTGACCTTCTGGAAATGCAAAACAGAATATATTTCTCTGTGAATTTCGTCATATGTTTTTACACTGCTTGCCCCCCCCCTTTAGATGTGTATGTAACTAGGGTTTCCTAACTTTAATAAAAGAGGTGAAAGACGGTCTGGGCCCCAGAGAGGGTGGTGGTTTGTAACTGGGGTTTTTTGCCTCTCCGCTCTTTCTCCTCAATATTGAGACAAAATAATCTCTCTTGTCTTCTCTTCTCTTTTGAACTCTAATATAGGTAGTGAACCTATCAACTTGGTCCTTCGAGCCGGATCCCAATATACCGGAGGACTCCAGCGGATGTCGGAGACCCAGGAGAGACTGTGGCCACAGCATATGAGACCTTTTCCAGGACTGGTTTTCTTCGATATCTTTTGGAGTCTAAAGGTTGACGGGATACCGAGGGAGAGAGACGAGACGAGTGAGTAAGTCTTGCTTTAAAAAAAACGGTATGACTGGGGGTCATGCGCGTAGAAAAACCCTAATTATCCTAGGCTCCAATTAGGTACTAAAACCTACTAATACTAATAGTAGTAGTAGTACTAGGGACGGATACGGAGTCCCGTTACCGGGTAAAATAGTGATATTTTACTGGCTGGTACAAAACCGTGATAAGAGGGACGGATACGGAGTCCCGTTACCGGGTAAAATAGTGATATTTTACTGGCTGGTACAAAACCGTGGAATAAAAAGCAAGGGTGTGTGTGAGAGAGAGACGTGTGAGTGGAGATTCTGAACCACTAGGTGACGAATCTCATACCAAAAAGGTTGGGGAAATACGGTGTATTTCTGTGGATGCAGAGGCAAGATCTCTCCGCCTGCTGAGGCTAAAGTGAGAGATACCACACTAATCACTCGTACCAACCTGTTGTTGTTGAATTCCAGCGATAGAGACCTCCCTAGGAGTTAAAAGCTGGACTAAATTTGAGGAAATAAAAATGGGAAATAAAACTACAAAGTTGACACCAAAAGATAGACTAAAAGTAAAAGACTAGAAAGCCGTGCACGCAAAATATCCTGAAAAATGTACATAGTTAGATTTGTGGGTAACAAAATATAAATTTGAAGGCGAGTTAAAATCTTCTAAAATAATGGAGCTCCAAAATAAAATACAACATAAAATACTAAATAAAATACTAAATAAAATACAAAATGAAATACAAGAAAAATGCAAAAATAAAGAATATGATATGTGTAAACTATCTATCATTACTATACTATACTATACTATACTATACTATACTATACTATACTATCATTTGGAAAGATGGTTGGAATTGGCACAAGCCAGAGGAAAAGGCCAACCAGAGGCAAAACGTAAGCAACAAATTATGCTTAATACAAAGGAGGAAGATGATTTCACCATTTCACCACTGTAATAGCGGCTCAGCCAGAAACACCAGTACAGCAGGCTCAAGCCGAGATAGAGGGAGCAGTAGCGGGAGGGGAGCAACAAGCGCCCCCGCCCCCATATCACCCGTATCAAGAGGCAACAGAGCTATTACACCAGATGAAAACTACACAAACTAGAAGTGAGGCAAAAGCTAAAGCTGAAAAAATTGAATTTAGTAAAAGCATGGGAGCTGACCCTGTGGTCATTTACTTATGAACAACCTAATGAAGCATCCAAGCAGGAACAAACTTTCATTATTCCTACTGCCCCCATGATAAGTAGTACAGAGGTACAGATCAAGATAATTTGGAAATACTGTCCCATGATGACAAACAACTCCTAGTTAGGTTGACAGCATTAAAAACAAGGATCCAAAATAGATTCACTAGGAGAGCAAATTATATGAAAATAAACAGAACTAAACAAAAAGAAGATGAAGCTGGTAATGAAAATTGTGCATACAGACAGCAATTAAAGAATACTTTGCACGCTAATTGTACCACAAGAATTCGTAATTGGATTGACAAGCATTATATAAATTTTGCTACAGGGGCACTAGACCAATATGTAGATCATGCAATGCATGCAGATAAAGTGATAAAAAACCACAGGAAGGAAAAATACTAGTTGATTTACAAGCTGCATTAGGGTGCGGACGCACCTTACCAAAAATTACTCTACTTTTTAGTATAGTTTTACTTTAGTTTGTTTATTATTGTGTCTTGCATACAAAGAATGCCGAGCCCTTAAATTCCACAGCTTATAAGACACCATTAATAAAAATACAATAGTCCAGACGTGTGATACAACAAACAAAAACAAAAAGAAAACAAAACAAACAAAATCTACTAGTTAATGGGGTAAAGTCCCACATATGATACACAGTGGGGAGAGCAGCAAATGGGGAAATAACACATGTTTCACTGACAAAACCTGTCATGATACAAGATCCAAAGGGAAAGACAATAAAACTAGCTGTATTGTATTTGACAGCCCGTTAAATTTGTTGGGTCGTGATGCATTGGTAGCTTTAGGATTAGTCCTAATCCCAGATAACATACGTAACATACAAGTAAAAATAATGCAAGAAGTTCAAACCAACAACTTATATGTTATTCACCCAGATGATGAGGAAGAACTGTTTCCCTGACATGCATTAGAACTTACACAAGAGGAAGAGGCCATATTAAGTGACATACCACAGTGTTTGTGGTCAAAAGGGCCATCTGATGTAGGTCTGATTAAAGGGGTAATACCAGTAACAATTACACCCAAATCTGAATACAGACCTTGTGTGAAACAGTATAAATTAAAACCTGATGCTATAGAAAATGGCCATAAAGTGAGTAAAAATAAGCTTCAAAAATACAGTGAAATATTTAGGACATAGTTTAAGTGCTGGAGGCCGTACAATAATAGCAGGACGTAAAGAGGCTATACTTAAAGCACCAAAACCTCAAACAAAGAAACAAATGATGTCATTTCTAGGAGTAACTAATTACTGTAGACAATGGATATTAAGGCAATGTTCAAATATTAGGCAATTTAAAAAACTGTATAAATGTCATATTGTCATATTCTGTCCAGATATACCAAAAGAAAATCCTAATTAATGGTAGCAGTGGTTATATGTATACTTTTTTGTTGATAGAATGGTTCAGTGATGATGTACAGGAAAGATTATGGTGATTTTTGTGATAATAACATGAACAATGAGAATAAGAATAACAAGAATAATGAATATATAATAATAATAATAAGAAGAATAATAATAAGAAGAAAAAGACAAAGTAGTTAATACTAAGAAGTAAAGTAAAAGGAAGCTGGATGAAATTTTTGTTCAAAGTTTGAATCAGAAGAACGGGGTGGGATTAAATAAGTGTACACTTCTTCCCACATCCTTTTTGAGAATGTTCAAAGTTTTTGTGGAAGATAATTTATTTTATGGACTGTAATGACATGTATTACATGATTTATGAACATACTCAAATAAAATTCAAATAAAATTCAAATTCAAATCACATAATTGTATTGAATTGGCAGAAGAGACTACTAAGTGTAGACCAAAAAGACATTAAAGGGACAAAATCATACAGGTTATGCAGTAGTCACAGACACAGAAATATTACAAGCAAAAGCGTTGCCCCATACTTATTCTGCTCAGGCTGCAGAATTAGTTGCATTAACTGAGGCATGTAAAATTTTTTATTTTTTTATTTAACCTTTATTTAACCAGGAAGGTCCCATTGAGATTAAAAACCTCTTTTTCAAGAGGACATATAAACAAACAATGTTTAAATTGCATAGATCATGAAAAATTGCATAGATAGTAAACTTATGAAAGACAAAATATGTACAATATTTACAGACAGCACTTATGCTTACTCAACAGTGCACACATTTGCTAAATACTGGCAACACCGAGGAATGGTTACTTCTATAGGAAAACCTGTAGTACATGCTGAGTTATTAAAAGCTGACAAAACTGCTAAAAAAGCAGCAGAAAATCTAGTGCATGTGGCTAGTCTAAAAATAGACCAGGAACTTGACATAGGACTGCTAAAAGACATCGGATGTGGTTAAAAAAGGGAGCTAAATTAAATGATGACCAGAAGGAAAACCTATTTTACCAAAAAATCTTTTAAAATATGCAGCAATTTTGACACATGGTGTCTCACATGTATCAACAGTGGGGATGGTAAAGCATATAGGTCAAATATATACAACGTATGGATTTAATAATTATGCAAAAAAGTTTTGTAGAGCATGTCTCATATGTGCTAAACATAATCCACAAGGAAATTTAAGTTTAAATGAAGTAATCACAAACATAGGGCAATTATTCTGCATTAATTTAAAGAATCACTGCGCTTCTCACCCCCATTAGTAGGATTAGTAGAAAGAATGAATGGTACTATTAAAAACAGATTAAAAAAGTGTATGGAGGAAACTAAAAGACCATGGACACAGTGTTTAGACCTGGTAAAATTATACATTAATGTACTATGACATCAAAAGGTTGTAAAAAGGTGATACGTGTAAAACAATAACTTATGTTATTTACATGTTTATGCTCACTATGGCTGCAATAATGCTCACACTGGCATTTTGGTATGGGTTAGTACCTTTAAGATCTGTAAGACTGCCTGCTCCTTCAGTGACACCAATGCAAGCTGTGCATTCCTACGTTTATGTGAAATATAAACGTAATATGTAATAAAATACGCTAATGACTATTGGTACCTTACTAATGATATTCAAAACCAAGGGTGGGATACATTAGTAGCTGACCAGGATAATACATGGACACCGACACAGGCAAAAACTGACTGGGCAGGTAGGCAGGCAGAGCTCCTAACCTTAGCCAAAACCAAATCCAATCTACTGGTAACAATAAATAACATAAAGAATAATTTGACTAATAATGGTCAAGAATGTTGGATATTTTTGCTGAGAGCTCATGTATCAGGGATAGATCCTATTTACAAATTAATTATATGTGAAATGTTACAAACCCCTGAACCGGTTCTGAGTCCCAGGCTGCAAAGTAGCGGAATAAAAATTAAAGCAACAGTAACTTTTACTAAAGAACAAGTGTTCAATATGGCAACTGGTGTATCTGATTTTGGAAACAATTGGCTAACAATGATAGAACAGGCATCAAAGTACTTTAATAAAGACTGTGTTGCTTGTATGGGACCCAGACCGCTTTTGAGAATGGTACCAACACCTCCTGAGTTAACAGTGCAATGTGTGGAGGATATCTTAACTAAAACAAAACAGCACCAGAGGCAGAGTGCGCAGAGTGGGATGCAGTGTACCCACTAACTAAACCTGAAAAACACAAACCAATATTTGAGGCCAAATTGCCAAAAGGAAATTACACCTGTATCCAACGCTCAAATTCGGTAACGAATGTTTTAGGTAATATTGATGGAAATCTATGTGAAAAAAATCTGACTACAAATAAAGCACTACCCAGTGGGAAAATACTTAGAGCAAATATGCCAAATGAATTTTCTGGAGTATGCGCTCTAGTTAATCTGATAATACCTATAGAAGTAATGTCAATAGAACAAGAACAATTAACAGCATTGATTGAACAACAATCTACTGAAAACCATGCGATTGGAGTGCCCAGAGGGGTTCCTGATAAATATAAATTAGCTAATCAAATTGCCACAGGATTTGAAAATATTCCTTTAATAGCCGCTATAATTCCAATCACTCCCAATAAAAACGTAGACAGAATCAACTACATCCACTACAAAAATTGGGAAACTACACACAGGAGGGGTTTGAAGCAGTGCACGAGCAATTAAGCGCCACCTCACTTATGCCGCATAGCTGTTGACACGCTCCTGGCAGAACGGGGTGGAGTTTGTTCTGTTATTGGGGCCAGCTGTTGCGTGGTCATCCCTAACAATACCGCTGCAGACGGAAGCCTGACTAGAGCTATAGGCAGCCTGCGTGCGATGAATAGACGCTTAAAGGAGCAGTCTGGGTTGAGTACCCCCTTCTGGGATGACTGGCTAAGGGGGTTTGGGCGCTGCAGAGCACTGGTCTCATCGGTTCTAGTATCAATTGCTGTGTTTGTAGCTATTTTAACCTTGTGTGGATGCTGTAGTATTCCTTGTCTTCGTTCCCTGATCAATAGGTTAATAACCGCTGCCATCTCACCCGCACCTGAGGACAAAGGGGTGCAGATGTACCTATTGGAGGGCAGTGATGACGAGAACCCTGAAGGAGCACTTCCAAATCACAGTTCGATAAACAGGAGGGAATGATGGATTCAAAATATATATTCAAGTTATATTATGTTATCTCACTGTTCATTTTAAAGGTACTGTAATGTAATGTTCACTCTTTATTTAGTCATTACTATTAGTTATAGTCAGTTCACTACTTTATTTAGTCATTATATTCAATTATGTAAACTATGTAATCTGCACTAATGTTTGTTCTTGAGTCTTGCAGAAAATGTCTTTTGAAAGTGCAGGATCCCACGGGAAGAAGGTCACTGTGAAACCGAAACATCATGGGAGGATGTTTTGTGACCTTCTGGAAATGCAAAACAGAATATATTTCTCTGTGAATTTCGTCATATGTTTTTACACTGCTTGCCCCCCCCCTTTAGATGTGTATGTAACTAGGGTTTCCTAACTTTAATAAAAGAGGTGAAAGACGGTCTGGGCCCCAGAGAGGGTGGTGGTTTGTAACTGGGGTTTTTTGCCTCTCCGCTCTTTCTCCTCAATATTGAGACAAAATAATCTCTCTTGTCTTCTCTTCTCTTTTGAACTCTAATATAGGTAGTGAACCTATCAATATGGATAATACAATACAATGCCATTTTCAACATTAAATTGTTGTACTTTCTTTTATATCACCATGTGGTCTTATATCTGTGCAATCCCTCAGTCGTCCAGGTAGGTTCCATAGTGGTCCAAGGGTGTATACTATGTGTTTACTATGTCTTGCACTTTTTCTGATACAGCTCGAGAAAAGTGCTTACAAACTTATGTACAGCTATGTAGAAATTAATAAGATCACACAAGGCTTCTATTTAAAATATGTTACTACAATTTTATAAAACTGCTAACTTATTAAAACTGAACAGAACAGAACTATAACTCAGAAATGTTGGTTACCCTTCATTGTGCATTTTGAATTTTGTGAAAAGTCTACAGGAAAAATGAATGATATATATTACTCAAACCTTGCACCAAGAAGGTTCTGGGTTTGACTGAACAGCCTGGGTCAGTCTGTGTGGAGTTTGCATGTTCTGCCCATGTCTGAGTGAGTTTTCTTTGGGTTCTCTAGTTTCCCCCATCAACCCAAAACATGCACCTGCACACATGCACATGTACAATCCTCCAGCTAAGGCAGTACTGACCAACACTAACTCAAGATCTACACATGGATCACCAGGCTCAGCAGTGTGGTGCTCACTGCTCCTGATGAGGTGCCATGGGTCAAATGCAAAATTTCCTATGGGGATATTAATGTTTCCATCCAGGTGGGGTGCATCAGATATAGAATGGACTAAACAGAATGTACTGCCTATGTACATTTGTATATATATATTTACATTACCATATTGGTATTTTCCAACATGCAGACAACACTGCAGGAACTATTTTAGTGGCAGTAATGAACATAACCAATACCTGAAGTGGGGTCAGCTGTACAAAAAGAGGGAACTGTGTCAGAGCCCTCCTATTCTCTGGACCAGCAGTTTGAGCTCCACTGGCAACCATGTTCTATTTTATGGTCTTTCTAACTGCAACAGGGATTGAAATGCTCCACAGAAATGAGTGCAACTGTATTTTATTTTATTAGGAGAGGGATCTGGTTGCGGACTCCACCCAGAGGACCCTTAAGTGACTTACCCCCATTCAAAGGTCCCTAAAAGTAAACAGACAGTGGCCATGCCAAAAAAACACCAAAGTCCACTGTTTCCTGCTCGCTGTTTTCAACATAATGGTCCAAAAGACAAGTCCAAATCCTTTCTTTAACCTTAACCATTACAGATTTCTGGATAATCTTAAACCAGACACAGAGCCTACGGTGACACACTTACAAATTAACTACATCTAATATGCCTATGGAAATTATGCCCTGTAGATCTATGTTGACAGTTAAATAAATGTTTTTCTTTGTGACATGTTTTTAACTGCTAATTAACCTCTGCAAACAGATTAGAGCAGAGACAACACAAAGCTACTTAATTTCAAACTAGAAATCTTGGTGATAGTCTTCGCTCTAAACATTTTTAAATGAGCTTCATCATCTTTAATGACTTTTAATAGACAATTAACTAAGGCAAAAACTGACAGAAAGTATAATTAAGCCAGAATCTTAGGCATACTGCTATGTTTCTGTTTCCCTTGCCATGTTTTACGTGGTCGTGAGCAAAAGATAAATTTGATAGAACCCTGAACCTTGATAGATAGACCACGTTTCTATTGTATTCTGTATTAACTTAATTTACTTTTGTCTGTTTTCCTTAACAGATAAGTTTTTGAAAGCAACCATGAGAAGATTCCTGAGAGAAAGTAGTAATAATGCATACAACCAAATTCAAATCATCTTTGCCCCAAAACCACTCTTGTCCCAGTCTACAGCAGGGCAAATGGGGAGCTAAAAGGTTGTTTCTGATTTGTCTGCTACTCTATTGAAAAAATACACAAGGAGGTTTTTTTTGACAGATGCTGCAGCAATATGAATTATTTTGTACCAGCTATTTATAGCCACCTGAACATAAACACAGGAGACTAGCCCATTTTCAATGGCAGTTTGTTGTCTCAAAACAGAACCTTTCATTTCCTCGTTTCTGGTAGACCAGAAACATACACAGAAGTAAACACCAGCCAACTTACCTGGAAAAAAACTGTACTTGTTGGTAGTTGGATTTAAGTTTTGCTCGTGTCTCTCATGGATTTACTGGGTAAATTAAAGCCATGGGATGTATACAAAAGCCAGTGCACACCCTCTGCCAGCACATGGCCTTAATTTACTTTCACTTTGTGATGCGTTACTGTGGAGCACTTGTTGAACGCTGAGGGAGAAAGCACATTGGTTGTGTGGATTTACCAAGAAGAACGGATAATAGAGGAATGGAAGATGAGCAGAGGAGAGGGCAGAGGAGTGTAGGATAAGTGGAAAAGGAGAGGGAGAGGATTAGAGGAGAGGAGAGCTCAGACCCGGCTGAGGTGTGTCTGTGTATTTCAGTGAGTCTTCTACAGCACAGTAGAACTGTGAACACAAACACGTTTCACTGCAGTGTTATCTATGAAACATTTAGTTACATATACAGTTTTAAACAAGTGCATCAGCCTGTATGTCTTTAAAAATATTTTATAATAACCAGATGTAGAAATATAACCACACAAATGGATCCCAGGCTGTGGTTCAGTGTCTCCATAAGCCCACCATTTCCAATGATAATGTCATAGAGTTTGACAAAGACAATGAATGAATATTTCTAAAAAAGCATGTCAACGTGCCCTGTCACCTAATGTTTGCCTAATAACGTGTTTTCAGTGTCACAGCAGGGAAAAATGAAAACTACATTTAATAAACTCTTTGGACAGTGTAAGAACAGAACTGTCATGGGAACTTCATTTAACTGACTTTTGTTTAAACTATATAATTTTGTGAACCAACCATTTTAACTTTATATCAGTGAGACTAAAACTTGTCCATTTGATTTAATAAATAAGGGGTATTAAACTTCCGTGGGGTATTAACTGCTAACACACAACATATTTCATTACATTAGCCTTTATGCTTTCTAATTGCTATATTTGCCGAAAACTGTATATTGCTTTATTTTCAGTTTTGCTTTTGTCACTAACTTAACATCCCCTTCCTTTTCTCTCTGCGCTAAGTCACCCACCCTTCAGACCGCTATCACAAGACAATCAAGGTGCATTCTGCTAATGAAATCACTGCACATCAACAGGTTTGTGAAATTGTAGTGTATTGGGCTGACTCTTACACAGGATTTTACTGCTAACAATAAGAAGGGTTTGAATACGGCCTGGGAGACATTGCAAGATTACACAAACATGCACAGATGACGTATTAAACCACGTAAGGCATGTATTTGATGAGGGAACAATGTTATTACGGTGTTATCATGGTAGAAAGCTCCAGAAAAGTCGATTTTGCACAATTTCCGCCCTTTAAGTGTCTCATTCATCAGATGCCATGAATGCCCTTTCTGTATGCAGCTCATGGCTCACATCTCCAACATGCCAAATAACCAGAGTGGAGGTGTGGGTTCAAGGCGATCACACAATCCACCATGTCACTCTAAAATGCAATTATTCAACAGAAAGATTCTGCCCCCTTCTCCAGCTGTCTCTTGACTCAATATTGTACAGTCATTTATAAGGAGGGCTATTAAACCTATATTAGACCTGAGTGAAGGGCTGCTATGTCCCCAATGACCACAAATGTTATTCAAAGGCAAACAAATTGGATAGACTTGCATGTACAGGATTTGGTCACAGATGAAGGAACTTGAATTAGGTCTATATAGGATATGTTCTGTTGCTTTCAAATGATTTAACTAGAGCAAATCAAAGTGGTCCAGCCATGCAGTATTCCCCCTACAATACAATGTGCCAATATGGTCTATGTTTTCTTTTCAAAACACTAGTCACATAGGATTTAATTGGGACAGAATGAAGCATAACATGATAGAATTGGAAATCAAGATTTAATTTAATTTAAGACCCTTTATACTTGATATATATTAAGACAATTAGGAGACTGTATTGCTTTAATTCTACAAGCAATTGCTCAGGGGCAGTGTATGTGTTTGCAACTTCACCGAGGAATTTACCTTGCATTTTTGCCAGAACATGGTCACATGTGAACAAAGCCAGAAATTATATTGCGTGTTTGATTTTTAATATGAAGGGAAGGCATGTATGAATAAAGCCAGAAAATTGCCAGGATAATCACTTGGTTTCCTAAGTTATAAGCTTTGTTTCCTTGGTTACAAGCCTGATTTCCTGGTTACAAGTTTGGTTTCCTGGTTATGCTACATGTTCACATTGCATTGTCATTCTGTCATGTTGTCTACGGGTCATAATGACCCGCCACTGTGTTAAAAAAATAAAATAAAATAAAAAAAACACCTTAACAATTATTTTTGATCTTGAAAATTTTTGACTTTTCCTAGATTGACCCAAACTTTAGAAAAAAAATTAATTGTTGCCTTTATTAAAAACGTACACAGGTCGTCTTCGGGTCAAAATGACCCAACAGTGAAATTCAATTAAATCACAGTCAGAGAGTTATTTACACACCACAGAATGTGAGAATGTTTTAGTTCTGTCTCAGATCAATCGGTAGCAGATGTAAACAAGACAAGACAGGTGGCCTTCTCGTGGGCAGTGCCTTTGATCTGTGTATTTCCAGAAGTTATAAAGATGCTGCAGATGACATTACCCCGAATTCTCTCTGTGCTGAAGCCATGAGTGCGTGTCATAATGTCCAAAAGGCTCTGGAGCTGATTTTTCCAGATGTACAGCAAGACAACTCTGATTCAGAGAAGGAAGTGGAGGATGTATCAGAAGAAGACGATGGGGAGGAATACAATCCAGAGCATGATCAATCATCTTCAGAAGAAGAAGAAAATGCTGAAGCTGAAAGAGAGACTTTCTTTTCAAAAAACAGCAAAATAACATGGTTCTCTGAAGCATATGACCAACATGGCAGGGAGGCAGAACAAAATGTCATAAAGATGACCCCAGGACCCACAAGATATGCCATTTCTCATGCCCATGACATTGTCTCTACATTCTACCTGTTCATCACACCAGCAATAGAAAAAAATAATCAAACATGTGAAAACTGAATTCATAAACTGCTCAGTGTATTAGCCAGGTAGCCACAAGAACAGCCAACCCAAGAGCAGCCAACTTCACCCACATAAAGATGCACTATATAACTTTTCTGGTGGACCTTTTCTACCTACATGTCTCCATGGAGAGGTTATTGCTTTGGTTTGAGTAATCCAAAGCATGGCATTAACCATAGCTGTCCCCATGACAATGGTCTGGTCAGATCAATGCGGAGAGACACAAAAATACTTATTATTGTTCATAAAAGGAATATATTATAATCCGTGTCCTGTGGAACATTTCAGTTAAACCTATAACATCTCCATGGAGACTAGCAGATGACAGACCCCCTCCAGTAATGTTACATAATGCACCTTTGAAACCAGCTGCTGAATCAGAATGCTGTATAAATCATTTTAAATTACAAAACTTGCAAAGAGTGTTTAAAAAAGTTTTTAACATCCAGAATACAGCAAGTAATGCCTTCTGAAAGCTCTGAACATAAATTTTCTATAAGCTTCATATGGACACGTCCCTAATGAGTGCCCCCCTGTTGTTCTCCGGGATAAATACGCTTTGTGGCTATGATTAAAGAAAAGGTTGTTTGCGCATGCTAATAAGCTAACGTCGAGTAACAACAGAACAACAAAGCGCTGATCAAACAGGTGTTGGCTCGTACACAGTGGAGGATGGGGGTTTAGCCACTACAAAGATAGCTTTAAGTCAGCAGACTGCAGGTAATGTGTGCGCTGACATATGACAGAGGGAGTTAAGCTCTGTTAAGAACCAAGTCTGGAGGTCTCACCCAGCAGACAGCCTCAGCATCTCGGCTTTGTTTAACCAGAGAACCATAATAAGCTCAGGACATAACCCTGATTAGAAACAAGGAGGAGAGGGAGTATTTTGCACTTTCACAATCCTGTATTACTCCTGTATAACTCTTGTGAGCTTTAAGCCATGTTAAAATCTTGTTAGCTCCTCAAAAACATATCTGGAGTGGTGTTTTGTTTCATTCACACTTTTTTTTTTAAGAATCCTGCATTATGAGTCTGTCTATATCTCCAATGATCAAAATGCTATATTCCACCTCGTGATGTCATGAAGTGAGGAAAGAACATTATAATATAGATCAGAAACTAGTGTAATATAGACCCTTTAAGCTGTGCTAAGAAGCAAGTCTGGAAGTGTCACCCAGCAGACAGCCTCTGCATCTGGGCTTTGTTTAACCAGAGAGTTTTAAGCAGCGTTATGTCTCGAGCTTATCATGTCTAAGGAAGAGGGGGAAGCATTTTGCACTTTAAACCTGTTTGTAGACATGCAGTTTGTTAGGCACTGGATTTTCTCTGCATTTTAACCAAATAAAGCCTTGGCACACAGTTGTTGTTTTTACATCTGTTAGCTGGTCGATTTGATAGCAGTTGGCCATCTCTATCAATCAATCTCTATGTCCACTTTGTAATTATGACATTGTTCCTCCAACAAAGAAAACAAAATTAAAACAAACAAACAAAAAATAAATAAATAAATAATAAAAAACATCTGGAGTTGTATTTTATTTTAGTCACACTTGTTGATGAATGAATGAATGAATCAGTCTACAGTATATCACTTTATTTGTTTCCAAGGGCCGATTTAAGCACATTGAGGAGTAAAAGGCAATAATAATAGAAAACTCACACAAACATATCAGTGCCGCTAAACGGGTAGGGTCATCAAAGTCATCTAGGGTTAGGGCAGTTTGAAGAGAGTAACAGCCCTCCTCTGTGACCTCTTCGTCCTGCAGCATCACAACAGCCTCCAGGGGGAGCCAGGTGAACTCTGGAGACATAACAGGAAAGCCTCTCCTAAGCTTCTCTCTCACTCTCTGGTGTTTTGGTGATGAAACAGGCCATTCCCTTTGGAACATCTTCTGCCATATTTAGTGTAAAAAGTCTGTAATATTTCAGAGCTAGCTTATTGGCATGCAAGGTTGCTTAAATCACACAATCAAATAGTGCTTAACCTCCATCCTTTGAACTGCACATACTGCACTTCTTAGTTGGTTAAAATCCCAAAATGTTAAGTTAAAAATTTAAAAGGTTTTAAAGCTGCGTAGTGTGCCAGCCAGTCAGCCACAAGAGCAGCCAACTACGAGCATGGCAACCATGGAATAGCATAAGTAGTAAGTAGGTCCCCTCTAATGCTGCTTATGGTGGGAACTCAGGATTCCAAGATGAGATGTGGAGGTTCCCACTTGTCTGCATTCATGTGGTTTTAATTCAGAAAGTCGGGATTTTGATGTCACCAATAATAAAATCACCGAGCCCGGTCATTAACAGCATTTAATAGAGCAAAACAGTAAGATTTGTTGTTGTTAGCCTTCTCAAAAGCTAAATGCTATTTGTTTACTTTAGCTAACACTAGATAACTTTACATCACACTTTAAACAGTAGTGTTTGGGTCTTGCACAAATCTGTTGCTCTTATGATACGAACTACTGACAGTTAAACCCTAAATGTAAAGGTAGCTCAAATGCTTAATATAAATGGTAAACTCATTTAATATAAACCATCTGCACACAGTGAGCAATGTCAGCTGTGGGAGTTGGGCAGAAGGTTTTGACTCAAGTTGCTTTTCAGATTTTGCGAGCGTTCATGTGCATTTTTCAACTTGGAAAAAAACATTCCCCCAAGTTCTGGAGGACAACATGAATACAGCATAAGCCTCATAAAAATGCATGATTTTGAATTTCCCAGTTTTGTCACATCACAGGTTCAAAGGTCTCCTGTGCTGTCCATAAATCCAATTCTGAGTAATTCTGCTGTTGAATCACATTCAGTATAACTGCTTGTTTCTATTAATATGTCAGAAAAAGTTGCTAACCGTAGCTGTTTGATTTTTAAATTGTAATTTCCATACTGATAGTACATAGCATCCTAACTCCAGTTCCCAGTATTGGAACACAGCTCTAGAAATATGGTGTAATATGTGTGAAAATAGCCATTATTATCTAAATGATGAAATAGGCAAATGTACTCAAGAGCATGTTTAAAGGATATTATTATTATTATTATTATTATTATTAGTATTATTATTAGTAGTAGTAGTAGTATTATTATTGATATTGTTTTTATTATTATTTTATTATTATTATTATTATTTTATTATTATTACATAAAAATCTATACAAAATCTATACAAAACTTCTTTAAATTGTCACAGTTTATATTGTTTTCACATGTTTCATTTTGCTATGATCACAAAAGCATGTGAACAAAATGCCTAGTTTTGAGATATTATTACATAACATAATACAGATTATTGTGTAATGTAATACTGCTGATACTTTTTAAAGTACACATGTGACAGTCCTGCACTGCCATAGTAAAGCACAATGTATTTTCTACTATTCTGTTCTCTACTATCCTGCCCATTTATCCAGATGACAAAATGGAACGTTTGACTCACTCATCAACTTTATTATCTTTGCTATGACAAAGAGATAATACCAGTTCTCAAACAAATGAAGACAAAGTAAAATGTGGCAGGAATAGCAACTGCACAATTATGTAAGACTGCAATACAATGCAATTAAATATGTTCACATTGCTTCTGTACGTGTCGCATTTACAATTGTTTAAAATGAAGCTTGGGGCAGAACAGACAACTGCAGAGTAGGTGCATCTGTTGCCTGGAGACGATGTTCTTTCAGATTGTGGCTTTAAAGAAGACCTATTGTGCTTATGCTCGCTTTATAGTTATAATTTATGACACCCGTGGATCATTGTGTTATAATCTGGACATTTTAAATTGCACTATTCATCTAAAATGACTTAAGAAAAGAAATAAGTCTGCTGATTTCAGCTACAGAAAACTGCACATCAATGGCCGTGTACCTGTGGCCAATGTTCCCTCTAATTTTTCACGAGTCTGAAAACACACAAACTCCCTGAGGACCCATGGACCACTGTGAACAACATCAGACGTGTGCACTGTGGTCATGCTGCATCGCATCCATCCAAGTTAAATGGTTTATTAAAAGAATCAAATTACCGTATTTACATTTGTGTTATAAGACTTTTAATTAAGTGCTTTAGTCCACTTAGACAATGAAAATGACAAAAATCTTGCTCATGACCTGTGTAGTATGTTAATGCTATTGGAAGTAAAAATATTTAATTTTAACTATGGCAAAACATGAGCTTCCAACCAAACCAAGACAACTGTAAATTCCAATGTTGAAAACACACTTCACATTTTTATTATAAAGCTCTGACTTGTATCATGAGTATAAGACGTTGTGTGAAGCTTTTGCTGTGACTGAGTGAGATTGTCCTACTGTGTCTGGGAGACAGTCCGGTAACTCTTTTTCAGTATATGACATGATCATTTGATTTGTACAACTCATGAACTAGTGACAGTATCAATGACCAATACACACTGAGAGGAATCTGTATCTGCACAGCTGCTCTATTACTGTA
The DNA here is from genome assembly GCF_009829125.3 of Periophthalmus magnuspinnatus. Taxonomy (NCBI): domain Eukaryota; kingdom Metazoa; phylum Chordata; class Actinopteri; order Gobiiformes; family Gobiidae; genus Periophthalmus; species Periophthalmus magnuspinnatus. Next base: position 20,058,437 of record NC_047135.1, on the reverse strand, counting down.
CATTTGCATATCATATCAAAACACAATATATAATGTGTATTTGTATATAATATATAGTCAAAACAAGTGGTATGGGTCAAAATAAATATATATTTACAAACCACACACTGCAAACAGTGAACAAACACACACACTTCAAAATGTATACAAACACACACTGGAAACTAAGAACACACTGTACATGATTGTACAATGTGCTGCTACAGTGGCTCAGTTGTTAGAGGTTGGAGGATCGAGTCCTGCTAGGACCAACTTCTGTCATTTTGTCCTTAGTTCTGTCATTGTGTCCTTAGGCAAGACACTTCACCCAAGTGGTGTGTGCGTGATGATTGGTGGTGGTCGGGGAGCGCAGATTGGCATTAGCTAATGCTAATGATTACACATAATACACATTTGACCCACAATTAAGTCAATCCAGTCCATCAAATCATAAGGTCCTCTTCTCCTGAGTCCATCATGAGATCGTCACTCGGTTCCACGAACCGCTCCGGGTCCGAGATGCCTCTAGTTGAACTTATACAAACATCCACAGTGTCCTTGGTCGCGTACTTCCTTTGTTTTGTCCGTTTCGTAGTGTTTAAAACGCAAAACTGCTGCAAAACAGTGCGTAAAATTACGCAATTACGTGCGCGTAATTTTACGCGCGGATCTTTGCCCGAGGGCGGGCCGTCGGAACGTTCAGGGGTTAAACACTCAGAATCATTAGCGAGTCTTCACTCCACATCGGCCGCATCGGCTAAAACACTGATAGCGACACATGAGGACGCCTGTCAATGATGTTGATAAGCTGCGCAAATACGTATGTGAATCACATTGAAAAATAGCGCAGAATGAATTGTTGTGTGTTTATTTTATTTTCAATTCCGGTTCGATTTTTTGTGCGCAGCACAGATTTTCTGTGTGCAGAGACCGTGTTAGCAGTGCGCAATTGCACACGCGCGCAGCTTAGAGGGAACAGTGCCTGTGGCAGGTCAAATGTGGACAAGAGTAGTTCAGTTGGTAGAGAGACAAATCCACTGATCCAAAGGTTGGAGGTTTGAATCCAGCTCTCGATAGAAACATCAGTTTTTGAAGCAGCCAGATCCACTGACCCACAAGTTAGTGGTGCAATTCCAACAAATGAAAACAAGACCTGTATATGAGGTTGAACATATAAGGAAGCTTACTGATAAAATCATAGTCCTGTACTCGTATTTTTGTTTTTTTCTTCATGTATTTGAGAGCAATTTGTCTTGTCTGGACAGGGGGTACATATATATTGTATAAACAGCTCTTGAGGTCAAAACAATTCCCCTGTCTACTGTCTGCATCTAATTAGTGTTTTATTTCCAATGATCAGGAAGTACGTGTTTGCATGCTAGTTGTTGTTAGCATTACCGTCACAGCAAAACTTCACTCTGGCTTCGGAAAGTTGTGAAAAGCACTTACAAACTTGCAATTATTCACACTGAATAATTTGGATGCTCGGAATTCATAAGGTAAGTGAGGAATAACTTTGGACCACTGCAAACCATTTAAAACGGTACAATGCCTTAAAGTTTCATGTACAGAGACAGCTGGGATCCATGCAAGTGAATATTACAATTGCAATATTCATATTTCTTATTTCTATGGACCCTTTAAGTAAGCCGAGAACTCTGTATGACTGTATATTTTCATAGTTCATACTTTAGTCACAAGGGGATTTCCCATATACATTGTGATAAGATTTATAATTTATCTGTTACATAATCTGTATTCAGTTCAGCAGATTTTTACCTTGTCCAGGTGCATTAAATGCGCTGGTTCCTGATTTTACTCTTAAAAACATGATAAAAACAGACTTTTTTTTTCAGTTTTGTTATTCTTCACTTACGTTATGCATTCTGAGCATCCTAAAAAAAACCAAAAAAACAAAAACACTTTCTAGTTAGGTGCAGAGACCACACAGTAGACTTATTTTGACTTGCTTATACAATATATATGTACTGGGAGCAAGACACATTTTGCTCCTATACATGAGAAAAAACCTTAAAGCAGACCTATTATGAAAAACTGACTTTTAACCATGGTATAGGTGTTTCCCCTCACGATCCATTAAGCCCCGTTTGCATTGGCACTGGCATATGCCCACTGCTCAGTACTTACTTTGTTCTCCAATTTTATTTTCTTAATTGTTGATATATGTAAGATTCGGCAGCCTTGCTTAGTCATTTTGGTACAAATGAAAATAAATCTACTACTCGCTAGTGTGATGTGCAGCTATTTATCAGAGGAGCCACAACTTCACAGCCTTCTGTTACAATGGCGTTTATTGCAATGTTAGTTCCCATTGGGTACTGCAGTTTTCTAATGCGGAAGTCAGCAAACTTGTTTCTTTTATTAAGTAGTTTTTGATGAATATTGTGACAAAAAATGCACAAATTATAACATAATGATCCACAGGTGTCACAGATTATAACTGTATTGCAGACACAACCACATAGGCCTTCTTTAAAGTGAACCGTGAAATACCAGCTGCACAACTAAAATAAGATTATTCATTTCAGAACATGTTTATGGTGGTCTAAACATGGTTAGCAGCTTTATTTGACTTTTTTACATAATAAGAGAAAATTTGGTTGTACACGAGGACATTGATATTGAAAGCAGTATTTCTGCTTTGATTTTAATGACTATTGAAATTCATTTGATTTGATTGGCACCCAGCAATTGTTTGTTATTCATCAATGTTTTGAACATGTTTTCAGGTGAATTTTCCTATTTTGTCCTGTACCCAATTTTTTTCATGTGTTAAAGTAAAATGTGTTGTTCTCCAGCATTTTTATGAGCTGCAAACCAGGAAGAAAGGCAGATGAGCTGTTAACATGTTAAGTGAGTTATATGAGGAATAACTTTTGACCACTACAGACTGTTTAAAATGAACTAGTTTTGTCTTTGTGTGTGTGTGTTTTAAACCGTTCATATCAGGTACAGAGCCTTGAGATGAGCACTGCTTCCTGCTTGTCTCTATGGAGATGTTATTGCCTTGTAGGGTTGTGAAACGTATCAAGTTTGATACTAATTGATACTAAAACTACTATTGAAGCTACTCATTTGAGCAGGTATTGATACTAAAAAAGGCACATTCTCAGACAGAAATAAACCTTTCATGAATATCTTAGAATGATCTTGAGCTGTATCAGTACAAATATACGTCCACATTGACTAGTATACGCCCATGGCCTATGGAGGCCACCCAAGGCCATGGTTCTTGACTGGAAAAAGGTGGCTTGCCCGCTCCAAGTGGGTGGAAAGTCTCTGCTTCAAGTGGAGGAGTTCAAGTATCGTGGGGTCTCTGTATCGGTCTGCTGTGGTAAAGAAGGAGCTGAGCTGAAAGGCAAAGCTCTTGATTTACCAGTCAGTCTACGTTCCTTCCTTCACCTGTGGTCATGAGCTTTGGGTAACAAGCAGCCAAAATAGGTTTCCTCCACAGGGTAGCTGGGTGCTCCCTTAGAGATAGGTAGAGGAGCTCGGTCACATGGGAGGAGCTTGGAATAGAGCCGCTGCTCCTCCACCTCAAGAGGAGCCAGCTAAGGTGGCTCAGGCATCTGTTTAGGATGTTCCCTGGGGAGGTGTTCCGGGCATGTTCCACCGGGAATAGACATGCTGAAGGCACTGTGTTTCTCGGCTGGCCTGGGAATGCCTTGGGGTCCCACTGGAGGAGCTGGAGGATGTGTCTGGGGTGAGGGACGTCTGGGAGTCCCTGCTTAGACTGCTGCTCCCACGACCCTGCCCTGGATAAGCGGAGAAAATGGTTGGATGGATCACTATGGGACCTACGGGGACAATTGAGGGATTACGCAGATACGTATAAGGCCACATGGGAATATAAAAGAAAGTACTATCAATGTCAAATATAACATTCTGTTGTCTAAAGAAAAAAGTGCTTTTATTATCTTCATGATATCAGAATCAGTATTGATTATTGAGTCTATTCCTTAGTATCAAAATTGAGTTTATGCTGCTGTATATTTCCAAGACAAGTAGGTGACCCCACCAGGCCAGATTAAAGGTCAGATCTGTGAAGAGACGGACCCACTCACAGGAAGAATGCATGTGCTTATATATATATATACTGTTTAATATTTCCTTTTGTGCTTAGATTTGTTGTTCCAATGGTTTGACTAAAGTGGCCAGTTGCTTTATCCTTTGTATTCTTCATTCCACCATAAAAGCTGCAACCTATTGTCCAAGCAGAGCACCAGGGCACCTTCCAGCCAGGACCAAGCCAAGAAGGCCAAGCACAGAGCCAAGCACAGGGCCAAGTGTGCCAGACCCAAAGTGCTCCTGGAACAAGCGCTGGCCACGCGAGCCAGTGCAGCAGTGTAGTCTGTCTGCGTGGAGGGCAGAGGAGGTCTTTGTATTTTCAGAATTAAAGTGCACATGACAGGTTAGTTTACTTTACTATTTCACTAAAACATAAATAACATCATTGTATGTAAGATTTTATTTAAACATCTTGCATAGTCCTTTCTAGTTTTAATTGTATTTATTTATTTTTTGGTCAGGTTTATAATTTTACCTTCTCGTTTTCCTATAGCCTGCAAAAGCCCAATAATCATAATAATTTATGAATAATCCAGAGGGCATTGGCTGGTGCCAACCCATTGACTACATTTAGGTGATGACAAAGGCTTTTTAAAGTCAGTGTTGAGTGTGTAAACCTTTTGGTGTTTTATTTTAAATAATAATTATCGTGTAAAAACTAGCAACTGAGATAACAACTAAGTAATTTTCAATTCAAATTTATGAAATTGTGTGCTCCTAGTAAACATCTAGTGACCACTAAATCTCCTCTTTTACATGTTAGTGATGAGGAGACCAGATAAATTACATAAATATCATGAAATAACAATTTTATATACTTTAATACTGGCTGGCTTTACCATGCATTTGTATGTGAGGGAGTGTTCACTGTAACTCCAGGTATCATTGGCTAGCCAAGTGATCGAGTTGTAGCGACCAGCAGAGATAATTTCATATCTATGAATGTCTAAGGGGCAGCCGGTATGACATAGAAGTAATTCCATAACTGTTACATAACAACCATATTGTTAACAAGGGCCTTTGGCCATATCTAAATTGCACAATAGTTATGACTTGATTAATACAAATAAATGACAACACATCCATCCATTTTCTTCGTCTTGTCCGGAGCCGGGTCGCAGGAGCAGCAGTCTATACAGGGACTTCCCTCACCCTTCAACCTCCAGCTCCTTCAGTGGGACCCCAAAGTGTTCCCAGGCCAGCCGAAAGATATAGTCCCTCCAGCGTCCTCCCTTGGGAGCCGTCCAGGAGGTATCCTGAACAGATGCCCAAGCCACCTCAGTTGGCTCCTCTCGACATACAGCTCTTCTCTGAGCTCCTCTTGTATCCGCGACCTTTTAGGAACATAGATTGACTGGTAAATCGAAGCTTAGCCTTCGCAAAGCTTTTGGTGCAGCGTCTGCATCACTCTAGATGCTGCACAGATCTGCCTGTCAATCTCACGCTCCATCCTTCCGAGATACTTGAACTCCTCCACTTGAGACAAGGACTCCCTACCCACCCAAAGAGGGCAAGCCACCTTTTTCCGGTCGAGAACCATGACCTCAGATTTGGAGGATCTGATTCTTATCCCAGTCATGTCGTGGGCTGCAAACCGCCCAGTGCCTGCTGCAGGTCCTGGTTTGAGGAAGCCATCAAGACATCATCAAGATATCATCTGCAAACAGCAGAAATGTGATCCTATGGTCCTCAATCCAGACCCCCTCCACCCCCTGGATGCGCCTAGAAATTCTGTCCATAAATACAATGAACAGAACTGGTGACAAAGGACAGCTTTGGTGGACTCCAACATGAACCGGGAACATGTCTGACTTACTGCCGGCAATGCGAACACAGCTCCTGCTCTGATCATACCAGATTGACAGCCCTTAGCGAAGAGCCTCAGGCCCCATGCTCCCAGAAGACCCCAATGCAGTCTATCAAACCTGTTGCTAACGCTAGCAGGAGCTGTCTTGGGAAAAGAAGCTGCCTAATTTGTCTTTTATTAATGGTCATATAATGATTTACAGAAAAAAAAAAGCTAAATAAATCACGTAAAATGGGTTAATACGATAATTTTAAGACCAAAAAAACAAACCTGATGGCAGCATTTGTAGAGAGAGGGGCAACGGGATCTCAACAGAAAGTGAACTGGAACCAGAATTGATGAAGTTGACTCATGATTACTTTTCGCTTAATTGGAACAGGGTCGCTAGCGGGTTACCTATATCCATTTATATTTATGCAGTCCATGGTAGACGTATGACGTTTTCTTCCTGTATTTTTGTACTTTTTTACAATAGATAATGCATTTTTACCCTGACAATTATACATATTTATTTAATGTGTAGTTCTATGATATAACACTGAACTGGTGCTTATTACTGGTCTGAAAGCTCAAATATTCATGTGTTCTGTGGGTCTGCTGCTGTGGTGTGAGCCGAGGAGGAAGAAAGAGAGGCTCTTTTAACTGCAGAGACCAGCCTGCATGTAAAATTCATGTGCAGTGCAATATGTGACACCGCACTGAGAAGAGAGAGAGAGGAGGGATTGGAAGTAGAGAGAAGATGAGAGGGAGGGAGAGGGAGAGAGAGGAGAGAGAGAGAGAGAAGATATGGGAGGAGAAAAGTGAGAAGAAGAGGGACAGGAGAGGGACAGAGAGGCGAGGGAGAGAGAGGAGAGATGGGAGAGAAGAGGAGACGACAAAGGGAGAGAGAGAGGGAGGAAAGAAGTGAGAAGATGAGGGAAGGAGAGAGAGGAGAGAGGAGGAAAGAGGAGGGAGGGAAGGAGGGAGAGGAGAGAGGTGGAGAGAGGAGTGGGGGCTGGCGATATCTCAAAATTGCTTCAATATAGTCTGTTTTCAGTATTAAACAATATAGTTTTGTGCTCAAAACAATAGTTTTGAGTATGTGTCAGCTGAAAAAAGCCGACTGCATATACCATGATCCTTTGCGCTGTGTCACCCGTCAGATCTGCTTTTCGAGCCAGTGGGATTGCACGCTGCACACTTTCCATACTTACGTTAACTACACAACAGCAACACGAGGATGGTGGCGTTTAAGAATAAGGGAGAGAGGATAAAGGAATAGAATATAAACTTAACTGCACAGTTTTATTTATTTGGTAGGGAAGAGAAATATTTTTGTAGAGCACAACACAGAGTACAGCCTTATTCAAAGTTACAGAAGAAGACAGTGTTAAAACTAAAACTGCAATGTAATAAAACATCTTTTTCATTACTCCACCAGGCTGTTCACGTTGCAGTTGTTGTGAACATAAATTGGTATTTTGCACTTTAGAAAAGCTATCATAGAAAAATGAAGACAAATGACTGGCTAATATCAGAGAGGGAGGAGGACAGAAGAAAGGGAGAAAGAGAATGAGAGGAGAGAGAGAAAGAAAGGAATAAAGAGGAGAGAAGGAAAAAGAGGGGAGCGAGAGGGCAGGGAACAGAGAGAAGTGATGGTGAAAGGGGTAATAGAAAGACAGACAGAGGTGAGGAGAGAGAATAAAAGAAAGGGCAGATGGTGATGGTGAAAGGATAGAGAAAAGAGGGAAAGAGAGGAGAGGAAATGAAGAAGTGAGATAGCAGAGGAGAGAGGGCAGGGGTAGAAAACAACAAAAGAAGACAAACGAGAAAAAGGAGGGAGACGAGGTTGGATGAGAATGAACTGGGGAAAAGGAGAGAGGCAGAGGAGATACAGAGAGAAGAGAAAGAGCAGAGGAGAGTGCGAGAGAGGGCACGGGGAGGGTAGAGGAGAGAAGGAAAGATAATATAGAGAGGAGGAGAGAGAGCGTAGAGGAGAGAAGACAAAAGAGAGGGGAGAAGGACAAAGTATACAAGGGAGAAGAGCGAGGGAGAGGGGAACAAATATCGAAGGAGAGGAGGGTAGAGAACAGAGGAAAGGAGGGAGAGATGAAGTAGAATTTGAGAGCAGCTTGAGCAGCAGCATTGGAGCCTACTTTTCAGATGCAGACTAGATAATGAACCTGACAAAAATTCAACCAGGAATACTGATTTCATACCAACTGTCAAATCACATCTTGCTTTTTTTTTTTTCATCAAATAAGAAATTCATATAAATGCACTCTCTCCTCACCATGAAATTGTCCACCATGTGTCCACCATGTGATTTGATAGAAACCTAACTATTTAATTTTAAAGGTCCTGTATTACATAAAAGTTACCCTTGTGAGCTTTCAGCCATTTTAGAATATTGTTACCCGATTGCTGTTGGAGAGTTCACTATGTGCTTGCTTCTATAGAGATGTTATTGCTTTGCTTGGAATAGTTTCACACAATGGCCATGAATGGAGACAAGCAGATCACACTACCAGGTTAAGTTACAAGCCAGTTCTATGAAGAAATACCCCGTTTAAAATAAGCCAACCTGACCTTTTAATGTAAAGAGGGGGCATTTTACTTCAATGGGATATTAACTGCTAACACATAACATATTTAGATCATCCAGCCCTACTGAATATTGCCACAAACTGTCACCAAAAACTAACCCCCAATTCAGATGTTTAATGCAGATACAGTAGCCGCATTATGCTCCATTTACTTTTTACAAGATCTTACTGATATAGTGCATCCTTGTTATGTTACAGTATTGCACCAATGCTAAACTGTCCAAAGTAGTTAAAAAATCCTGAGCAATGCATTATCTCGTACCTCTTATTTAAACAGCTGAGGATGTATATTAATTGTGGGACTAGAGAAACTGCTTGCTCAAAAGTATCTAGTTGCCATTAATGGATTGCAGTGTTTTATTGTAACTACTTCATCCAGTTTACTGCTTATTAAGGACAATGCATTTTTTGTCATAAAGTATTTACTATGACCGTATGCACTTTTACCCAATAAGACTGCAGGCCCTTGTTTCCTACTTTTTTCTTTTCTTTTTTTTTGTTTTTGTTTCTTATAAATAATTTTGAGAGCTTTTGCCACAGCCACTTTTTGGTCAACTAATATATTGACTTCTCCATGGTAACAAGCAGGTACCCTCCATCCATTATAAAAGTTACCTAGATCACCTTTAACTCACCTTTAAACTTACCCGCGATCATGAATAGTGCCTTATGCATAGCACAAACCAATCTACCAACTTTTGCTCTTTGGAAAAACAAGGAATAAGAATTGAGACGTCACATAATCTTAAGGAAATGGTTCATCAGGAAATGTGTGGTAAACAAATCCATAAAGAACACGACATCCAACGAAACTATCCAGGCTTCCATAAAACATATGCAAGACTTCAGAGCAGGGGCCATATAAATCACAGTGCCATCTGTTTCTCTGCCTCTCAAATGTTAACTCATTATCCTGCCTCATCAGGTAATGCCAATGACTTCAAGGACTATTTTATGTCTGGGAAAATCCAAGGCCTTCTTACAGCTTATAAGGAAAAACAATGAGAAAAGTTAATTGGCAGTAAAAATGGCAACACAAGTGGATTAAAATGCGGCGATTTTCTACAATTTGATGATGTCATAGTTTTAGAGGGCATGACTCTATGTAACTATGGAACATTTACTGTTTTGGGAAGAAATGTTCAAACACACGATCCACAAATGTTGAACGTGTTTTTGGTTTGTGTTTGGTCCCTCAAACTTATCATATTGATCTTTTGCTGTAAAATCCTTTCAACTGACAACAATCACATCTTTGGCACCACTTTCAGACAATATTGTAAAAAAAAACAAAAAAAAAAAAACAGTAATGAAATCTGTTAGTAGAAATAGTAGAAGTTATATATATATATATATATATATATATATATATATATATATATATATATATATATATATATATATATATATATATATATATATATATTCACCAGTGTTTCTCCAACCCACAAGTCCGAGGAATGATTCCTGCTCAGATCAAGTTTTGTTGTTGTGACTCAAGGCAAGACATGAATTCCTGAATGATTGGTGGTCAGAGGCACCAGTGACAGCCTCTCTTCTGTAAGTCTACCCCAGGGCAACTGTGGCTTCAATAGTCCTTTACTACCACCGAGTGTGGAGTGAATGAATAATGAGTACAGTGTAGCATTTGAGAGGCATTATCATCATCAATGCTAAACAACAAATTCCACCATAGACTTCTGATTGATCCTCCAGTTCAATTTTAAACTATAGGGATCCTAGCATGTTGTCACGGGTACAACATTCTTGAAAGTATGTTATTATTTCAGATACAGGACTCCAGCCTATTTAACTCAATGACTCTAACGCAAACTTGTCGTATTCATTTTATGGCTTAATTATTTCACCTTTGGGCTGACAGGGTAGACTATGAAGTTAGTGCAGTTTTATGTTTGAAGTGGATAGGCCCAGTAATTATAGAGATATTAGCCATAAACCAGGTCAACACATCTGCATTCTGAAAGTTTAACAGCAAATTCCACCACAGATCACATATTGACCTGGTTTAAGGTTAATATCTCTGTAATTACTGCGCCTATCCACATGAAATAAAAACTGGCAGAAACATCAACATCGTCAACATCTTCTCTCCCATTCACAATAGCTACAGAAAGCGGTGCCCTTATTCAACTCCAAAGATGTAATTGTTGTCAGTTGAAAGGACTTTAAACCAAATGATGAATATAGCAAGTTTGCGGAGCCAATCCCTTACAAACAATGATTCAACATTTGTCGATCATAAGTTTGGATATTTCTTTCAAAAACTGTAAATCCCCCGTAGAGTTTATATAGGCCGCTACCTTCCATCTTAAAATTTGACTTTCCCATAAATTCTATAACTACTTTCTTTAGCGCTTGCAGGTCATGTCTCTCTATTAAACATAATCTAAAATGGCCAGTTTCACTTCTGGCTCCAAATTACCAAGTGGGAGCCTCCTGAATGTTGAGTACCACTGGATCTCTGCCTTTAGCTGCAGGGCCTGGCAGTGTCGACTACTCCACACCAAAAACTGAACAAGGAAATGAATGTATTTACAAGCTGGCTCATCATTCACAAATATTTCAAGAGCTACAAGCCAAACAATTTGAAGTTAACTTTTGATTAATGTATCTAAGTGTGGTGCATATGGAGACAATGGCCAGTCTTTTAGTGGCAATTGTAATGAGGTAATTTGTTGTTTTCTGTTGCATCCTGTTCAGGCTGTACCAAAAAAAAAAAAAAAAAAAAAAAAAAAAAAATGAATGTGTCCATTTTAAATAGTTTGCAGTGGTTTAGAGTTATTCCACACATACCCTGTCAGAGGCCAGAGCAGAGTTGTGTTATCACGGTAATGCTAACAACTAGAACAACAGACCCAAAGCAAACAAAGGAAACAAAGACACAGAATGCTAATAGGTGTGAAAGCGCCCATTAAGAGCTGAATGAATAATCATGAATATGCATGAAGCATGACTAAGGCACAGTGCTCACTTAGTGTAGCTCAATAGACCTAGGCTACAAACAGAAACTGTAAACAACAGCTGTTTTCAGTTTCAGTGTAGTTAGCTCCTCCCTTCAGATAGATATAAGGCAGTGTCCACCAGTAATCTAACCAGAACTGAAGAAGCGGCTTGAATGAGTAGCGGAATGTCTTCATCCCACAACTTTTTGTCCAGCTGACAGATTTTACTTTTGGCTTTTACTAACAACAACTACCAAAAATCTAATCACGGGATCACCTTGCTGTGGGACAAGACTGCAAGCCACTATATCATTCTTCACAAGTTTTAAATTAGCATCTCTATATGGCAAACATGTTCAAAATGCCATCATGGAGGCAACTAGGGAGAAAAGTTAAGTAGATGACACATTTTAGGCAATCAATGTTTATGTTAAGACACTTAAAATTTGTCTTCTGCATTTGACCCATCCTTCAATGCCGCTGGGGCTCCACACCTGGGGACCCATCTATAAATCTTGAACTAGTCTTGGCCAGGACTACGTTAGCTGGAGGATTTTATCTTTTGTTTTTGGTTGACATAGTCTAAATAATAATGATAGTGATAAGTATTACTGACCCAAAATAAGATGCAATTGAAAGTATAGAAATGTCAGCCTGTTTGTTTGTGTTTGTATTTGAGCTTCACGAAAAGGTACATTTTGTGCAGAAGGATGTAACAAATCTACACAATAAAAGACCACACCAGGTCAACATTTCTTTAAGTATTCGTCCACTAAAACCAGTGGTGGATGAAGTACTCTTTTAGTAAATTTGTTACTTAAGTTAAAGTACAGATAGAGAAGCAGTAAGTTACTCAAATAAAAGTATTTCACACAAATGTTGTTATTTTTTCAAAATGCAAATGTAGCATATTTTGGTTAACATCTGCAATATGAGTCAGTTCATTAATTTTTCATATTAATTTTGTGTATTTATTTTTGTTTGTCCAAAGCCAAAGCTTGAACTCAAAAACATTAGTCAGGATGCTACACAGACATGGTAAAAATAACCCCTCAAATCATATGAAAAGAACTCGTAGTGGAGTAGAAAGTACAGTACCTGCTCAAATGTAGGAGTAAAAGTAAAACGTATCCACTGTAAAATGTGCTTAAGAAAAGTACAGAAACCTAAAAATTCTTGTTTTACTTCATTACATTCTACCACTGACTAAAACCTAAAATGTAAGTTTAAAAGTGAGTTTAATAATTACCCATTAAATGAATATAATAATACATAATAATGTTGTTTAAACTAGGCTTTGATGTTACTCACATGTAGCTAAGTGGTTAGCATTATTACCATGACATTCTGTGGCTGTTCCCATCACTTTGTCAACATCACATTATGTTCCCCTTCACTTTTGCCCCCAGTTAACATTATTTAATTTAGAATGTGTTTTCACAAAGAGTAAAGAGTAGACTTTTCATTATTTTAACAAACAAAATGTTCAAAGTGCACCTGGACATGATAAATCCTTGTTCCACTGGTATTTGTGATATTTTGTACAAATCAGAAATCAGGCCTGAGTATTTTCAGGCTTTCAAACCTCAAAATGAGGTGCATAAAAGGGTGTTCACATTGAATTTTTAGACCTTCTTTGTATTATGAGTTGAACACTATCAGTGATGCATTTAAGTTATCTAGTTATAGAGTTTATTATTTACATAGTGACAATTGTAAAAAAATGTATTTTTAATAAGTGCCCAGTAAATATTTGATGCAATAATTCAGAGTGCTCTGGTACATGTGTGACCTCTTTCTCAATATGGGTTGTTCATTACTTTTTTGTGTGTGTGTGTGTGTTATGTATTTTTCATATATTTTAGAGTGTAGCAGTACTCTTGCTTGAATAAAGGTTTTGGTTACTCTTCCCGCTGTAAGTCTACAAGTGATACAACCATTATGTTGACAGTATGAAATGATTTGAGTGTTTGTGTTTCTTCAGCCATGATTTAGTTTGTGTCATTTTTGTGTCTACCTTTTGATTTTGTGCATTATTAATTGGTTTGCCTTTCCAATCAGGCATGTCCTGATCTGAAAATGATATCGGTATTGGCTGTCTAAATAGGCATTATCGGCATAGAGCAGATTTGGTGAACAGTGTATAGTGTCCTTCACATGCAACTGCCACTGCTAAAGCTGCAGCTAACGCCCTGAGCAGCTTAAACACAGACTGAGGAGTCTCTAAAGCTGCTAGAACATTATTAATGACAGAGATAGTATTTGTTTTAACTCTGCAATGTCTTCAAGGAGCCTTAAGGGTGAAAACAAAACTTTGAACAAATTGGCAAAGGAGCAGAACCAAATGCACTAACTTGTTTACGTATGTTAAGTAGCCGTGTGCTTTGGGCAGGCCTCTCCTCTTTTCACAGGCCTCAGATGTGAACAATGTGGTTAAAAAAACACTTCCTTTAGAAACACAGGCTAAAACATCACTTAATGTCTCTGTCACTGTTTTTTATTATTAATATTTTGCAATATTATTTTTATATAGGCGTATATATATATATATATATATATATATATATATATATATATATATACACATACACACACACACACAATGAGTTTATAAGTGCTAAGCACACCTGATTCTCTGACAGTAAAACACTTTATAAATACACGCAGACAGCACGCCACAGATTTACTCTGACCTCTGAACAGTGGCTTATACAATATATCTGTACTGGGGCAAGATAAATTTTGCTCAGATACATGAGAAAATCTGAGGCATGACCTTTAAATTCAAATTATGAAGTATATTTTTACTTGAGTAGTACTTTCCCCAAATACGACCTTTAAATTCAAATTATGAAGTATATTTTTACTTGAGTAGTACTTTCCCCAAATACGTTTTCACTCTATCTTGATCAATAGCTTGGACCATTTGTACTTCTAATATTACTTTAAAACAATACTACTCTTACTTGAGTACAATTTTGAGCCACTCCACCCTCCTTTACTCCCTCTTGGGACACAAAATTACTAAACATGAAGTCATTCTCCAAAGGCATCCTCAAAATCAGTGTATTCCCAATTCTAAATTACACCAATTTGATGTAATCTCTTGACAGCAGATTTAAAACTTAATCGCACTTCCACGTTGATCAGATTAGATTAGCGCTCACCGTACGTTATCAATTTTCACACTAAGAGGAAAAATGCTAGTGCTAGCCTGTGCCGACGAAGACATGTTTTCCAATTATACATTCATTATCAGATAATCTCATTCCGCTCATTAGCGCGATGGGCTATGCTAATATGTTACAGTCATTATGTTAATAGGAAACCGTTCTGTGTTAAGTTTTCATTGCTGACTTGTGTTCACCGTTTGGCGCTTTCAAAATATGTTGCGTAAATGACACAGTTAGCAAGTAATCTATGGAAATAGAATGTCCCCAGTTAGCATGCGACCATGTGCATTGTAAACACGGGTTTAGTAGTATAAGGCTGATTTGTATTGAGGAGCGCGATTCAAAACAACTTTTAAAAATACAGAGACGACATTTGGCTTGTTTTCTTTCAGGGCACAAGAGTATCTGATTGTAATAATAGAGTGGTGAAGATGCATTTTGAAAGTGAATAACAACAGATTGAATTGGTTTCCACCTATTTATTTAAAAGCATCAATCTGCTACAATACTTTTATATCCGTTGAATATCCCACAGTATGTATGTACACCTGGAACAATCTTTCTAAAGATGTGAGACAGGCCTCTACTTTGACAATGTTTAAATCCAGGCTCAAAACAGCTCTGTTTAGCTGTGCATATGACTGAAAGGTTTTTATTCTGCACTCTTCTGTTTTAATGTTCATTTTATGATGATTATTTGCAATTATTTATGTTTTGATTTGCTGTATTGGAATTTTAAAATTATATTTCTTATTCTGTAAAGCACTTTGAATTACCTTGTGTACGACTTGTGCTGTACCGCGAGTGGTCTCATCCCCATTTCTTGGCCTGGGAGCTTGAGGGTTCTGCGCAGTATCTCTGCTGTTCCTAATACTGCACTTTTCTGGACTGAGATGTCTGATGTTTTTCCTGGGATCTGCTGTAGCCACTCCTCCAGTTTGGGGCTTACTGCTCTGAGTGCTCCGATGACCACGGGCACCACTGATGTCTTCACCTTCCAGGCTTCTTTGAGCCCCTGGTATTTCTCTAGTTTCTCATGTTCCTTTTTCCTGATATTCCCATCACATGGTATTGCAATGTCCAGCAAAATGGCTTTGCTCTATTGCTTATCCACCACAATGTCAGCATCTTTTGTGCTGGATTGTCTCATGGGCATATTTGCACAGCCTACACGTTGGGTCTTGTCTGATGTGGTAGATCTGGGCCTCTATCGCTCTGGTGCTCAAGGCCTGCTCATGTGCAGCCAGGATGACCGCCTCTGTGCTGTCCTTCAGACCAGCTCTCTCAAGCCATTGGTTGGATTTCTTGATATCATCCACTTCAGTCATGTTCCGGTGGTACATCCCATGTAGGGGCCTGTCCTTCCATGATGGTACCTCCAGCACCTCTTCCTCTGCACTCCACTGTCTGACACATTCACTGAGCATGCCATCTGTTGGGACCTTGTCCTTGATGTACTTATGGATCTTGGATGTTTCATCCTGGAATGTGGCTCTCACACTCACTAATCCTCGACCTCCTTCCTTACATCTTGCGCAGAGTGTCAGGGTGTTGGATTTGGGATGGAACCCTCCATGCATGGGCAGGAGCTTTCATGACCACAACGTCAGTTGTGGTTTGTATCTCCTCTTTTGGCCAGCCTATGATACCTTCTGGGTATCTGATTACTGGCAAGGTGTAGCTGTTTATTGCCCAGGTGTTGCTCTTCTTCTTAGGAATCGCCTTACTTGCTGGAGGTATTTGGCCGTGGCTGCTTTCCTTGTTTCCTCTTCAAGGTTGCCATTTGCTTGTAGGATACCAAGGTTCTTGTAAGTGTCCTCAATGTCTGCTATTGTTCCTTCTGGGAGTGAGAACCCTTCTGCGTGGACTTACATTCCCTCTCTTTGTCACTATCCGGCTACACTGCTCAAGCCTGAATGACATTCAAATGTCTGTGCTGTAGATCCTGATGGTGTTGATTATGCCATCTATGCAGAAGATGTGACTGATGGTGACCACATTCCTGAGTCATTATCCATAGCCAATGTTGTTTATGATTTGGCTGAGGGGGTTCAGACCTGTGCAGAACAGCAGTGGGGGACAGTGCGTCTCCTTGATATATGTCACATTTGATGGCCGCTTGCTTATTTGTCTGGCTTCATTATCTTGATTGTAACTCTTTAGGAGGCTGGCCAAGGTTTAGAGCCTTTGTTTGGCAATTTTCAGTTCAAGTACGGGCATCTGGCTGTACCTCTTGGGTACTTTTTTCTTTTTTTTTTTCCATTGCACCTTTCTTGGCCTCTGACATTTGGCTCACTTCTGTCCATGTGTTGCCTTGATTTTAGCCTCTAACTGTCATTTCCATGGTGGGCATTGTTTCTCATGGTTCCATGGTTGCTTTTATAGACAAGCATTTCTAGTATCACTGCTGCAGATGCCTATACATTTATTTTCCCCTTGAGGAAAATAACAATTCAGAAATTAAAAATACAACGATACCAACAAATGCATAGTATGTGGGTGTTGAAACTGAACAACTGAAATATCAAATGGTCAAAGCGTGGCTGCAGTAATGAGATGTTAGCTTGTCCATGAATAATGGAGGACGCACAGAGCTGTAGGAGCAGATCAAATATTGATGTAAGCCTTATAATGTGCTGGAGTCTGTTTGGTGACATTCACAAAGCAGCCTCTTCTTGGCATTTGCACATGTAAATATTCACTGCTCACAGAAAATAAGAACATCTAGTTTGTGCGTGGCTATGATAGTGTTTTACGGTGGAGGTATGAGATTAGAATTCATGCAATTATAATGTTTGTACTTATATGATCAGTGACTTAAACCCGCAACACACTGCAAGATTTCAGAGTCTGAAAGAACATATCACATATTATGCAAAATGGACTTTCATAGTATTTTAATCATGCTATAACATTGTTCTCTCATCATGCCTATAGTTGTATTTTGCTTTATTCACGCTTGTTTGATGAATCCTTGCTTAATAAGTCCGCTCCCCCTAAGCCCCATCAAAAAAAAAAAGAAAAAAAAGTTATTTTGAAATTTCCGTTTTTTGATGTGACAGATAAAAGTCTGGAAGTCTCCTTGGCAGTTTTTAAGTCCATAAATCAAAATCTGAGCATTTCTACCATCAAATCGCATTTATTATGACTGCATGTTTCTGTTAGCATTTCAGAAAAAAGTTGCTAGCCCTAGCTGTGGCTAATTTATTGATTAGTGATTACCCCTGCTGCCAGTAGATGGCGCTCTAACCCCAGTTCCCAGCATTGGAGTGCAAACAAGGTGTCTATTGTTTGAAGACAGCCATTATTGTAATTATTTATTAAGTTCTAAAATGTTCAATGCCAAAGCAAAGGCAAGAGAATGAAAATGCCATTAGATAATGCATAATATCTGATAAATACTTGTTTAAACATGTTTTTTAAACAAAAAGCTCAGACCACAGACATGAAGAAAGTTTACATCTTTGAGTGCAAAGACAGCTGCGAACGGACCACGCATCACAAGCTAAAAGTTGTGAGCTGGCAAAGCTAGCACACCTAGTGTCAGCTGTGTCCCATCTACTCAAGTTTTCAAAACAATCACAGCATGGCATGTCTAGTTTAGATGCAAATCAAAACTGTGTTATTATTTGTGAAATGTGGTGAAATGCAAACTGCACATATATGATAAACTACACAGGAAATAGTGTTCTGTTAACTGCCGCTAATCTGAAGCACCTTCACAAAGCTTTACAACAGACACACTAATAGGTATCCTATCTCACATTCTTACATACAGTCGCATACAACTCCATCCTTTTAGTCATAAAACCACATTCAGCCACATACATTCATTTTCAGCCACAGACACAACATACCGTTGTCTACATACACACACAGACACACACAGACATACAACAAAATTCAAACAGAGGCAGGATGGAGACAGGAGCATCGAGAGGTGGATGTTAGTGGTGACAAGACTGATTTTCAATTAACCATTTCTTTAACTGTAATTTAAATGAGATGTAAGTGGGGAGACTTCTAATTGTGGTGGGGGTGGTGTTCCAGTCATGGGCAGCTTTCACAGAGAAGGTGGTTTGGCCAAAGAGACTTTTTATGAGTGGGATGATGCAGTCCCCTCTCGATGCCCCTCTGGTTCTTTTTGGTCAGAGGTCCTGATGTGAATAAACTGTGTGAGTGGAGGAGATGACAAGCCATGAATGATTTTGTATATGAGACAGAGAGGAGCATATTTGACCATGTTTCCCCAGTTCAGTAGATTGTGTAAATTATATTGTGGACTCGCTTTGTTTGCAGAGGACAAATTGTAATGGATAATTTAAATGAAAATTAAGGGTATCTTAACAGAGGTGAATTAAAGTCACCTAATTATTATTAAACTTTGGGAAATCTGAAACTAAACCTGGACCAGACCAGGACTAGAACAGGACCAAACCCAGTCTACATACCTCAGTTTAGACTCAATTTTAATGTGGCATGAGTCCAAGATTTCCAAGATTCTTTACGATCTCGGCAGATATATTTTTCTCTATAATAACGCCTATAGATTTGATATCCATTCTTACTACGTCTTCCCCTTGGCCTAAGTTCAGGGTCAGTGTTAAAATTGTGCAGTGACGATATGCTCCTCTGGGATGCTCTTATGAGTATGTCCCCAGCAAAGGTGTGAGCAGACCAGCCCGTTCACACCCCAACCCATTCACACACTCGACACAGCGGTTGCATAATCATTCCGCTCATATCTGGGGACCAGCTATGAATTTTTCATCCTCATCCGCCTCAAAGAAATCAAACATGAAGAGGAGTTAGAGGGAAAGCCTATATGACTAATTGGTTTGGGGAGGAGGAGGAGAATCCCAGTGGTTTCAGAGGAGTGTATGGGCTGTAGCATTAGTCGGGAAAAACACAAAGAGAGAATATAGTTGAAGCCAAGAAATAAGTCATATTCATGGCTTTTCAGTTGTGTGGCATTGGATAACGTCGCTATGGGCCTATTGGAAAGCTGTGATGCTCTATCAAATAATACAGGAAAAGGGGAGATACTTTAAGAAGACAAAAGTTTTGGGATTTGATTCTTATGTAAACGCTTAACACCTAAACTCCGCCCACAACCACATTTGAAATAGAGCTGCTAAACTGGGCAGTACCTGGAGGACTAAAGGGGAGAATGAGGGGGTGGGGTCTGAAGGTATGAAAAACAGTATGATTTATCTAAAGAGTATCCGCACTTCAAACTCTGTCCCTGTAGTCAAGTATATGTAATTAGAAACACTTGGCTGTAAGCAGGCCAGTCCGGTGTGACGCCACATAATACTTGAAACTTCAGTGGCCATTGGAGGCAGCTCACAATTTTTCTACACGTTATGTACCTTTTGACTATGATCTCCTTGGATGGAAAACATCAACGACTTTTCCTAGTGTATAAAATTCTCAACCAACACATAGCAGTGTCACGCCCCTCACTCCAGCTGACCACCGAGTCAGATCTCATTATCAGACCTTAAAACCCAACACAAAACAGTATAAGCTGGCAAAACCAAAAAAAAAAAAAAAAAGATTTAGTGTTTAGTTTCACTTTAAAATAACATTTAAAAAAACAAAACAAAGAAACAACTTGTAATTTGCTAACATTGCAGACATTTACATTTAGTTACCTCCTTCACAATCCCTCTCTGTATACTGGTACGTATATATATATATATACAAGCTCTCAATGCATTCAAGAGCATAGAGTCATACTGCTACTTTGTGTCTAGATCGGTGAGTGATCTTAAAATAAACCACATGGGCAGTAGCAAAATGTTCTTGGTCAAGTGAAGGTGAAGGGTAAGTATAACATCAGCTAACATCAAGTCTAACCGAAACTGAACTTTCTCAGTAGGAATCTGAAGCGCTGGCCCCCGGATACACAGGGAAATGCTCCTCATCTTTCAAAGTACAAGAGTGAATTTAAAGAGTACAGAGAAGGGCAGCACATTCTGACTGTGATCATCTTGAATGGAAAACATCAATGACTTGTCCTGATGTATAAAATTACCAACCAAATCGTAGCAGTGCTGACCCCCACTCCAGCTGACCAACGAGCCAGATCTAATCATTCACACAAGAATCGGATCTTAAAACCTAACACGAATCAGTATAAAAATTAACAAAACCTTAACGTCACTTACTCTCTGAAATCATTGATTTGGAGTTTGCAGATTAATCGACCAGAACCAGAACTACCTGTTTGCAATGTCCAGTCTGCAAACAAGTTAACATTACCTGTTCCTGTAATGTTACCAGAAAACTGCTCACTGCACAGTCTGGAGTGAATTGTTGGAGTCCACTGGTATTTCCTGATGGCGATAATCAATTTCTGGTGACAAACAGGGTTTTAGGGATGTTATAGAAGAAAAATCCTTTCTTTTGAGACTTGTTGATACAGCCTACAGTGCAGCATGGTGCCTTCAGTAAGGTGAAATATAAACTAATGTATGTAGCCCCAATACAAGCCTCAGGCAACACAACTATTACAATCTTAAAAGCTCTTGCATTCAAAATTATAATTGGTGTATTAAAGCCAAGTTAAATTTAATTTACTAGATTATTTGAATCTTTTAAATGTAGATTTTTCAGTCTTCAGGCAGAATGTGGGGTAAGGAGATTTCTTCTTACGCAAAGGATCGTTCTTTGGTTTGAGATGAAAATAAATTGGAATAATTGGAGTCTATTTGGAATATATATATATATATATATATATATATATATATATATATATATATATATATATATATATATATATATATATATGGGTGACGTCACACTCACTTAGTCCACCTCTTTATACAGTCTATGGTTGATTATACAATATGTTTCATTGTACTCAGTGATTCACTCAAATCCCTGCGCCTTTTCCCCTTCTACTTCAGAAGCCCATTTCAATCTTTCTTTTCCCCATTCTTTTCTTTTTTTTTTTTACCTTAACATTAACTTTAAACTTAAAGAGCTGGTAATTCACTTTTATGGGGTATCAACAGTAAACACATAACATATTTAAATTGCCGTGTGATTCACGGAAAACAGAATGTTTTTTCAGACACTACACAGTGGTCCGATTTTAACGTCCGGAGCCCCTTTAGAATGCATCTGTGGTGTGGCAAGCCACGTTTTGCCACTTCACAATTAAGCTTTATTTTTGTTACCGCAGTTTATATTAGGTAATCAATACAGGGCTACAGCCCCGAATACACAAAAGAAGATAAAGACGTTTGCTGTATAGTGTTTTACCAAGTGCATAAATCATTTCTTACACAGAGTCGCTACTCTACTTCCACCTGTCCCCCCCACCCAGTATATTTACAACCTAATCTAAACTCATTGAGAGCATCCCCATAATCACGACCAAATGCTGTGCTCTGAGTCTCTAAGTCTATCTCTGTTGGCCCCAGCTACTCCAACATATGGACCAAAGACGTGACAGGAACCAGTCACTGCGTCAGTATACAGTTACATGAAAAATACATAAAAACAAAAATGCACAAGTCATCTCCAGTCAAAATGTCAAAAAAACAGTCCAGTTTAATCACAGTGGAGCCCATTAGAACAGTTAGCAGAGGGGACACATCTTGTAAATGTCCTGGCAGAGATTACGAGCGGCGGTGATGGGCTTGTTTGCTCTGACGCTCCAATGAATACAAATGAAAAACAGCAAGATAATGATGCAATGGAACACACATTCGGTAAAGTCCAATAACGTAGATGAGGGACAGAATGTTCATAATATGATTCTCTGAGAACAATTCAAATGGTTGTAATGCTTTTATTTATGGATGTGTAGTGTGATCAGGACATCAGCCAATCACAAGACGGGTGCGCAAGTTCAGATGCATTCGGAAGACAGGCAAGACTGACGTGTTTCTGTTTGGGGTAATGGAATTTTATTGTGAAGGTATAGTTACATACATAATGATCATGACTATAATTACGTAAATTGTATGGAGCTGAAGTTGGACCAAAATTCAATTTGAGCTATTATGCTGTTTCAATTCACATGAAGACTGACACTTGATTTTGAATTCTAACTGGTGTTCTTATGAATGTATTGTGGTGTGTGGTGTGAAAAAGTATGCAAATTTGTACTTCAGTAAAAGTGTTGTTACAAAGTGAAATTTTATTTAATTTAATATTTGTACAAAATTGACCTTTTGGAGCTTACTACCATATTCTCTCATTGAAAACATACCTGAAGAAGTTTTAGTTGTCATCCATGCATGGAATTTAGTGATCTCTCCCGGCTCTATTCGAATTCTCCTTTACAGTTAGCTATAAAATTCTGTCCAATGCTCTGCCCACAAGCCATGTCATCCATACCCCCACATGACAATTCTCCTTAAATTTACAAAAGCATGATACAAAGCAATACAACTTGACACCCCCTGATGTAATGTGCAGTAGTTTCATTAACAGGATGAATGCTAATTTGTTGTATTAGAGCTCTGAAGGTGGAGTGACTTTGCATAAAGAGCAAAGGGAGATGAAACTCAGTGTCAAAAGAAAAAGTTTGCTTCATCGTCAAAAATTTGCTACATCAACATATTAACTTTTGACAAAAGTTAACACGCTGATGTAGGCAAATACAGCATTTCTAAAACAACAAAAGGTAACATGGTAATATAAATATATTACGTGTCATAGAAGTAGAAGTACTGCTGCCACATTCGTAAAAGCATGCATGAAAAATATTATTTATTTACCCTTCGTCACGCCTTGTGCGAGAATCAAACTCGGCCATCCAATCAGATTTGTTTCTTTCAGTGACACATGTGAAACAAAGGAGCTCATTGGTCACACATTAACCACCCCACTCACATAAGATTGCATTTTTAAATGGAAATGTAAGCAACAAAAATATCTGTCATCCATATATTTTAGTTTAATGGCTTACTGTGCAGATGTTGCAGAATAGCACTTTAAAACTCGCTGCTTTGTTCAAAGTACTACATTTTGCTGCTTTTTTGCGAGTGACATTTGCAGTAACTTGCTTAACTTTTAAAGACTATAATTGATTTTTCACATAAACTGTTTTATTCTTGCTTTTAAAGGTCATATATCATACATTATTCACGCATTTTAAACTACTTCAGATGCTTTAAAAGGCCTGTATTCAATCTTTTTCTTGTAATTAAGTACAATCGGTCTTGCCCTAGTACAGATATATTGTAAAAGCAGCTCTTAAGGTGAAAATGAGACTGATGTCTGCTGTGTGCATATAATTATAGAGCAGTTGATTCTCCATTAAACAGGATGTGCATGTTTACATTGTAGTGGTTGTTAACTTTGTGGGTGATGTAAACTCAGCTCTGTCTGTACCTCCAATGGATAGCTGCACATCCAGCTGTGGATTTTTTATTTATTTATTTTTTCATTTGGACCAAAATGACTATATGATGCTGCCAAATCCTGTGTGTTTCACTGATTCGGTAATATGGCGTCTTGAATATAAGCGACTGAAGATTGCTCAAACATGCAAGAATCACTCCAAATACAACTTTGAGACTGTAAATGAGAAGGGGAAACATGGTTAAAAGCTCTGAAAATATAAATAATAATCAGGTACAGCACCTTCATCATGAGTATTTCTGACTTTATAATTAGTGGAGTAAATAAGGAAGCTGGCAGCTCGCATTTAAATTAAGGTTATTACAGTAAGAAGCAATTTGGGCGCAGACATGATCAGAACTGTTCCATTGAAGGACTTATTTGGAAAATTAAGATTATTCAAGGATTAGAATTATTATTCAAAGATGAGGATACTTTTGACCACCTAGTACACTGGCATTTCATGTTTATTAACTCTAAAATGTGTTTATTTGGAAAGCATAATCTTGTGCAGGGTTAAAGGCATAGTAACTGATTTTTACTCTCTTAAAAACATGGAAAACAGAACTAGTTCATTTTAAACGGTTCGCAGTGGTCCAGAGTTATTCCACATAAGCTAGGGGTCCCCCACCTTTTTCCTCCGGTGAGCTACCTTTACAAAACTAAAATACCAGGGAGCTATGGATTTTAATGGTTGCAAGACAGTGTATATAAGAGCCAGAGCAAGTCTTAGATGGGGTACAGTTAGATTACTATAAAACATAAACCATTATCCATTTATTGGTGCACATAATTACTGTAAAATGATACATTTGCAATGGCTTGCCTTATGCATTCAGACAATAACTAGCATGCTAACAATATACTACAGTACACTTCCTGATTATGGAACAATAAAACACTTTATAATTACATGCAGATATAGTACACAGCTGACTTATCTTGAACTCAAGAGCTGCTTTATTGAAATGAGCAGTCTAACCTGTCACATGCATCTCCTCCTGCATACCTCCACAACATTTGCCTTCTGTTCAGAACATTACAAAACAACACCTTTTTTACACAAACGTGCATAAACCCTTCACCACGTCCCTACACATTCTAACACTTTGTTCTCCCTGCTTTAAAGTCGGAGCAGGCTCGGAATAATTGCCAGGCTGAGCACAAAGATGTACAGCGCCAAGGAATATAAAAGTTTTGCTTCAACTAAACACATTGCATAATGCCGGCATTGTTATGGAGATGCTCAGATCCTATGTAAACCGCGAGTTGAAAGCACGAGAAAGGTTTTTTTTAAGGCGTTCAACAGTTTGTTGGTTGGATAAACAATTGCATGGTTGCAGACAGAGGTACAAGGAGCAGCATTAGGTCTTAAACTTATCACAAATGTAGACTAAAGCTTGATGGATGAAACATAATGATAGAATTCAAATGAGACCAAAGTAGTTTCCATTCACTTTTTGAAGCCAAATTCAACTCGAAAGATCCTGGTGGTGTTTCAATTATTTGATTCTATGAATAAAACATAAATGCGCAATTATGCCTTGTTTATCCCAAAACATTTTGTTTGGATAGGTTATTTAAAGTTTATTTAAAGAATATTTGTCACTGGTTTGCTTGAAAATAACTTGAAAAAAAATGGCAAGCCTCTTATGCAAAATCAAGTTTTCAGAGTTTTTAACCATGTTATAGTTGTTTCCCCTTTTCATTTACTCTCCGAAGTTGTAGTTGGAGTGATTCTTGCATGTTTGAGCAATCTTTAATTGCTTATTTTCAAGACTCTATATTGTTGATAAACCCCCATTTTCACCATCACTGGCATATGTCCACTCCTCTCTACTTACTTCAGTGGCATGTGGTCAGGGCAATCAAGGCAAGCAGTCATTTCTAATGATTAGATGTTAGTTTGTAATACAGGCAGTTATTTAATCAAATAGTGAGATTCAGGGTTATTTTGTGTGAAATGGAGCAATGGAGTGACAGTGGCTGGGGCAGCTAGGAGCCCGCCTGGTCAGTGGGGTCTGTGTTTATAAAGCAACAACGTTAAAATAATAACGGGACTATTACATGTCTGTAGCTGTTGTGGACCTGTGGCTGTTGTGGACCTGTGGCTGTTGTGGACCTGTTCTGGGGTCTAATCACTGATCTAAATGATCAGGTTCAATATTTGGGAATTTACCTTTTGGAGAGTTCAGGTCAGAATACAATGTAATCACAAGAAAAAAAATTAACAAAAAAAACTCTTGCCCCCCATCTGGAAATATGACATCATCACAGAATCTTAACACCAGCATCATCAGTCTGACTTTTACCAAGTTAGTGGAACATTTCTGGCAAAGCAATATCATCTCCATGGACACAAGTGAGTAGCTGACCCTTCAATAGAAAGGTGCTGTAGTGTACCTTTACATTATTCATAACATATTACCTTCATCATTCTGTACAATGACATGCATATCGTATCAGCTTTTAAGAGTTGTTCCTTGGCATTATGACATTGCCAAATAGGGTACATTTCCCCTTCCGATGCTCCGGCCCAATCTATAATGTGGTTCTCTCTTTTACAATAGTCAGAAATGGTCAATTTGAGTTGCTCCGGTTCTGCTTTGTGTTTTGTTGCTCGTGTGCATGTCTTCACTATTTCCTTCTCACATTTAGTAATATGTTCCCTTTTTTTCTGTGTACCCAATGCCCTCCCTGTTTTCCCAATGCATGTTTTATTGCAATACATGTACAGTTTTTCATATATGACATCACATTTGTGCTCCGGTTCTATTTTATATTTTGGATAGATGAGTTGTCACCTGAGTCTTCCGTATGGTTTTACTGGTGTGTTTATACATATATATCTTATTTATATGTAAATAATCAGAAGATCAAATGAACCTCTTTAAATTTATTTGGTCTTCTGATAATTTATTTCAATTGGACTGGTCCATTTCCTAGTTTCTACCTCGTCACCTATGTGAGCAAATAGCAGCCAATCATCTCATATAGTAAACGCACTCTCTCTTTTGCTCTTGCCACCTGTCTGTGAAAACTAACTTTTTAAAATGTAAAGTTCATTTAAAAGTGTGACTTGTGTAGTTTATTCCTCCCTCGTAGTGGTTGGAACCTCATATACACACCTCACAAAGATGTCTGACCCTTGATTCAACATTTAACTGGACTAATGACGCAGGTCTACAGACTTTACAAAGATTATTAAAGTGCCAATCAAACATTAGTAAGCGGCACTTGACACACAGTATTGGACATAATTAATAATGTATCTATCTATTACACATCCATTTACTCCCTGATGTGCATTGCAGCATAATCACAGTTAAGGCACTTTTAATCAAGATTAATTAAGCCTGGACTAATTTGGAATTCGCTGGCACACCCCTGGAGGATTTACGGCCGTAATGAACCTAAATGGATTCCACAGCACCTCTGCTCCTCTTCAGGTAGGCCTGTCCTTGCTAATGGATTCTGTCTATTGTATTACATCTGTTATCGGTCTTCTGCATAAGGTGACTTCACACTAGGCCCAGTGCAGCACTGTTTACTTGAAATAAATGTTTTTTCTCCCATAAAGTATGAAAGGGGAAATGTGTAAAATACCTGCATCGTTTGCCTCTAGCGTGATCAAACGTATCGAAAATCAGATATGAAATGATACTAAAACTACTCTTGGAACAAGATGCTTGTTTGTCACATTTGTGGGATAAAAATTAACCTTTACTGAATAGCTTTAGAAAGATTTTTAGCTGTATCAGAACAAGTATAAGACCACATAGACTAGTATACGCCCATGGGCCATTATGGAACCTACATGGACCACTGAGGGATTACACATGGTAAAATAAAAGAAAGTACTACAGTTTAATGTTGAAAATCACATTCTACAGAAAGAGTGTTTTTTTTTTTTTTTTTTATCGTTGGAATCAGTATTGAGTATTGAATTGAATCCTTGGTATCGATATCAAGTTTGAAATTCTGATATCGGGACACTATTCCCCTCATGGGCCTCTCACAACCGCTCTGGTCGGAAAACATCAGCAAGTTCTGACCCACATGCGAGAAACCAAAAATTTTAATTGTATTCAGTTGGAGACCACCAGCATGAAGTTGTGCTGTCACATTACTAAAATTTCCAACAAATAGAAAATGATAGAATGTATTTTTCAAATATAAAATAATAATACTCGAAGCCCCAAATGAAACGATTCAGAAAAGCTAAAATTTTGCCCAAGAATGGGATTTTTTTTGCTGCATCCATACCTGCTCAAACTGTAGTTTCCAGATTAGTATTGATTACTATTGTGATACTTTTGACAACCCTACAATGAAGAGCTTTGAGAATATGGTTAATGTGAGCCCTTCTATTCAACTCTGTCTGACTGCAGAAGAGTCAAGCATCAAACAACTGTCTTTGTGAAGTTTTGTCAAAATATGAGGTTTTGGCTGGACTGCATCATGCCGTAAACCAGGGTATGTTCTTCCTCTGCTTTTCCTTGTTTGGGTAGAGATCAGAGATAGGATTTATTGAAGATTGACTTGGCAGGAGACAACATTATGTGCTAATCCTCCATCTTGAACCTTTTCCACTGCTAAATTTGAGATGAAAACAACAGTAGATCTGACCACTGTTCCCTCAAAACTGCACGCGTGCGCAATTGCGCACTGCTGACAAGGTCTCCGCGCACAGAAAATCTGTGCTGCGCACCAAAAAATTGAACCAGAGTTGAAAATAAAATAAACACACAACAATTCATTCTGCGCTATTTTTCAATGTGAGTCAGTGAGTGTGACCAGCGACGAGCTGCTCCAGCCAATTATGTGATTTACATACGTATTTGCGCAGCTTATCAACGTCATGGACAGGCGTCCTCATGTGCCGCTACCAGTGTTTTAGCCGATGTGGCTGACGTGGAGTGAAGACTCACTTAATGATGCTAAGTGCTGTTTAACCCCTTAACGTTCCGACGGCCCGCCCTCTGGCAAAGATCCACGCTTAAAATTACGTAAGCGTAACTGCGTAATTTTACGCACTGTTTTGCAGCAGTTTTGCATTTTAAACTTAGCATTCCGGGTCATTTTGTTGAAATTGCCTTTGTTCTGACTTCTCCAAATTAAAATAATCACCATTATTGAACCCTCAGTAGTAAATACACAAGGTTGGGGTCTTTGTAAAGGTAACACCCTATAGTTTTACCCACAGGTGTCAGAATCACTGTAAGTATATCTGCTGAGCATTTATACACTTTGGAACACACATAAAAAAATGTTTTTCTCATCCTCGCCTAAATTCTTTTGTGAAAATGAAGGTGTAGAAAGCTGCAGTAGGGAGCTGGGGACAAAAATACACTATATCTCAACTGACACGATTGTTGACCACTTACATTTCAAATTTGAGGTCAATACTTATAAAAATGAGAGTTTTACAATCATTTTATCATGAGTAAGTCCAGGCCTCTCCAAACCTATCCGAATGAAGACATTTGGAGAACGTTTGGAAAAACTTCACTAACTTTTGAATGATGATGCAGATTTCTTGACTGGATTATATTCTCTGGACCTTTACGGAACAAATGAGACCAACTTTGTGTGAATATGTTTATGTTTGACAGAGCCAGAGCGCTCAATGGTAAGTGATGTCTAAATCCACATTTCTGACTTCTCTGTAAAAACGTCTTTCCTGTCAGCACTGTGGTGATTACAGGTGTAAGTGGTTTACATGCGGAACACTAAGTGGTTAAACATGACGAAACGGACAAAACAAAGGAAGTACGCGACCGAGGACACTGTGGATGTTTGTACAAGTTAAATTAGAGGCATCTCGGACCCGAAGCGGTTCGTGGAACCAAGTGAAGATCTCATGGTGGACTCAGGAGCAGAGGACCTTGTGTTTTGATGGACTGGATGCAGGTCCTGATCGGTAAGCGTGGTTTATTCTGCTATTGACTTAATTGTGGGTCAAATGTGTATTATGGGTAATCATTAGCATTAGCTAATGCCAATCTGCGCCCTCCCTCCGACAACCACCAATCATCACGCACACGCCACTTGGGTGAAGTGTCTTGCCATGACACAATGACAGAAGTTGGTCCGAGCGGGACTCGATCCTCCAACCTCTGTCACAGAATGACTATCACACTGTCACATGTACAGTGTATTTTTAGTTTCCAGTGTGTGTTTGTTTACATTTTGAAGTGTGTGTGTTTGTTCACTGTTTGCAATGTGTGGTTTGTAAAAATATATTTATTTTGATCCATACCACTTGTTTTGAATATGTTTTATATACAAATACACATTATATATTGTGTTTTGATATGATATGTAAATATACAGTAATAGAGCAGCTGGGTGTGCAGATACAGATTCCTCTCAGTGTGTATTGGTCATTGAATACTGTCACTAGTTTATGAGTCGTAAAAATCAAATGATCATGTCATATACTGTAAAAGAGTTACCGGACTGTCTCCGAGACCACAGTAGGACAATCTCACTCAGTGCACAGCAAAAGCTTCACACAATGACTTATACTGATAACACAAGTCAGAGCTTTATCATAAAAATGTTAAGTGTGTTTTCAACATTGGAGTTTACAGTTGTCTTGGTTTGGTTGGAAGCTCATGTTTTGCCATAGTTAAAATTAAATATTTATACTTCCAATAGCATTAACATACTACACAGGTCATGAGCAAGATTTTTGTCTTATAACAGAAATGTAAATGCGGTAATTTGATTCTTTTAATAAACCATTTAACTTGGATGGATGCGATGCAGCATGACCACAGTGCACATGTCTGATGTTGCTCACAGTGGTCCATGGGACCGCTCAGGGAGTTTTTGTGTGTTTGCTCAGACTCGTGAAAAATTAGAGGGAACATTGGATCTGACCATTTTGACCAATCACAGGGCAGTGTTGTAATTTGAGTGAAAGCCTAAGGTGTAAACCTGAATTACTGATGCCATTGGTTTTTTGTGTTTATTTTGGCAGACACATGACAAAAACTGCCATCTTGGCTCTAGTCACTACTCTAAACAAATCTAAACTCTTTAGAAAACCAAACATATTATCTGTCCAAATGATCAATTTTCAGGTGAGGAAAAAAACAAACAAAAAAAAAATTCTGTACTTAGACCATTAACTATCTCTGCCTGTTTTAGGTTTGTGAAAAGATAAAGATAAAATCTGCGCCCACTGCCCTGTTTTTTTTTTGTTTTGTTTTGTTTTTTTGTTTTTTTTGTGTAAGACAAAGACAATGCTTTGTGCATTTGTGGAAGTTAGTGACCAAATTTCTCAGCTTGTTTGTTGTTGTGATGCTTTGAAACATACGTCATCTAAACATTGCGTTGTTTCCTGACCGCTTTCAGGGAGAGCTCCAGTCCAAGTGCTACAAGCTTTTTTCAGGTTATTGTATTTCTTGAACAGAGTAAGGCCATAGATTGCAAATGGACATAGCTAACTTGCGAGCCACTACAGTCCAGATAGGAAGTGAGCATAGGCATTAAGTGGTTCCTTCGAGGTGGGGATGGGTGTATGGGATAGTGACTCAGTGCAAATGTGGGTAACGATACTGTTATGCAAATAGCAATTCAAATTAGCATATACAAATTGTTAGGCTGGCATCAATGTGACACATATTAGGGCCATATCTTCAATGTTTTGTCTCAAAACATCTCCAGCAGCAGCAATATTTGACTGACCCATCTGTGTCTGGTCTCTTGTTTGTCCTTTAGAACCTATATGCATTTAAATCCTTTCATCCTTAGGATTAGGCCAGTATCAAGTATTGTATCAGTATGGCAAAAATTACCCCCTTACAGAGATTTCCCAATATAGGTCGTGGTTGCAGATTAGCCACTATAAATGCTGTCCTTTATTGACTACAACCGTACACCATGGGTGATGCTCCACTCCCTCAAACCACCTCTACATACAGTGCAAGACCCAACAGCTCTTGCGCGCTGAGATGACTTTTTTACCCTAAGGGAAGTTTGAATGTGACGTTTTATGACATTTAGTCTACTGCAGCTTCCACAAAGTCTTGGACAGTTGTGGATATGAAATAGCAATGTCTAAACTGGAGTTGTTGAGTTATGTCAGTGTTTGTGAGAGAGCTGAGAGCACAGGTTTCATCACACAAGGCTGAGGAGGGATAGAGCAGCTCCAGGAGGCAGCTTCCCTCAGGGCTACACTCCTCCACCCCACTGCTCCATCACTACACTCCTCCACCCCACTGCTCCATCACTCACACAGACAGCAGCATGCACACCGAGCCAAGGCAGGAGGAAGAGCTTTCTCGTGGTTTTCTATACTTAAAAAGTGAGATGAATGCAGGATTAGGAGGGTTAGCAGAGAAGACCAGTCACAAACCAGCAAATGTAATGTGCTTAGATGTTTTCTATATTGAGAATCATAGATAGATAGATAGAAATAAAGAAAGACCATTTTGTTCATCCCCTAGAAAGCAAATTTTTCCATCCTTCCATCCATCCATTTTCCTCCGCTAATCCAGGGTTGGGTCACGGGGGCAACAGTCCAAGCAGGGACTCCAGGACTTCCCTTACCCCAGTCACGTCCTCCAGCTCCTCCAGTGGGATCCCAAGGCATTCCCAGGCTAGCCGAGAGACATAGTCCCTCCAGCTTGTCCTGGGTCTTCCCCAGTGCCTCTTCCTCCCAAGCATATCATAAGAGTCTGCTGGGAATGTCTGGCAGAGCCCTCTGTCAGGGGGTCTTCAACTCGCACCTCTGGGACAGCTTCTCCCAAATCTGGGGAGGCCAGGAACATTGATTCTGAGTGGGCCATGTTCTCCGCCTCAATTTCGTAAGGTCTGCCTGCTTGGCACAGCGGTAACCGCTGAAACTGGTGGCGGACACCGGAAGTAAGGGATGCCAACAGGCTGAAGAAGGAGTCTTATCGAGCCTTTTTGGCTTGTGGGACTCCTGAGGCAGTACCGGCGGGCCAAGCGTGCTGCGGCTTGTGCTTTCACGCTGGCAAAAACTCAGGGTTGAGAGGAGTTCGGGGAGGACATGGAGGTGGACTATCAGATGGCCTGACAACTCTCTGCAACATCGAGTATCGATCGGGGACGGTATCTCTGGACTTGCAGACTGGGATGGTAGTCCCTCTGTATAAGAAGGGGGAGTGGAGGGTGTGTTCCAATTACAGGGGAATCACACTCTTCAGGCATCCCAGCAAGGTCTATTCCAGGTTACTGGAGAGGAGAATCCGTCTGACAGTGGAACTTCGGATTCAGGAGGAGCAGTGCAGTTTTTGTCCTGGTTGCGGAACACTGGACCAGCTCCACTTGGGTGCTCAAGGCTTCATTAGAGTTTGCCCAACCAGTCCATATGTGCTTTGTGGATCTGGAGAAGGCATTCAACAATGACCCTTATGGTTTCCTTTAGGGAGTGCTCTGTGAGTATGGGGTCCGGGACCCTTTGCTAAGGGATGTCCGGTCCCTGTATGACCAGAGCAGGAGCTGTGTTCGCATTGCCGGCAGTAAGTCAGACCTGTTCCCGGTGCATGTTGGACTCCACCAGGGCTGCCCTTTCTCACTGGCTCTGTTCATTGTATTTATGGACAGAATTTCTAGGCACAGCCAGTGGCTGGAGGGGGGTCTGGTTTGGGAACTACAGGATCTCATCTCTGCTGTTTGCGGATTATGTTGTCCTGATGGCTTCTTCGAGCCAGGACCTATGATACAAGTGGCCAAAATGGGCTTCCTCCACAGTGTTGGTGGGCGCTCCCTTAGAGAATGGGTGAGGAGCTCAGTCACACAGGAGGAGCTCGGAGAAGAGCCGCACCTCCACATCGAGAGTAGTCAGCTGAGGTGGCTCAGGCCTTTGTTCAGGATGCCTCCTAGATGCCTCCCTAGGGAGGAGCAAATTTCAGTCGTAATAAAATGAAAGACCAAAATGGCAAACATATTTTAAAGTTGCAATGTGCATTTTTTTTTTTTTTTAAGACAGCCCATTGTATTAAATAAGACATAGTGTGCTTGTGTCTGCTATAAAAGTATAATCTATGACACCTGTGCATTATTATGTTGTAATGTGGAAATTTTAAAATTGTAATATTGATCTAAAAAAGGTCCTCTCAAACTGCAGTCTCTTTATTGTACGTTGCTGTAAACGTCATCACAACAAAGTGCAGCATGCTGTCGGCCCCTCCTATGCATGACCTGGGCCTGGGATGATTTGGGCCCTTTTGGCCCAAATGAAAAAAAAAAAAAAAAAGATGCAACACTGCCGAATCTCATGTGTATCACTGATCAAAAAAATCAAATTGGAGAACAAAGTGCAGAGCAGTGGATGTGTAGTGGTAGAAATGGTAGATTGCGGCAATGATTTCTTGCAGGAGAATAAAGATTACTCAGACATTCACAAAATCAGTGTGAATACTAAACCCAAAACCTTGCTCCTCTTGACTGTGATCAGGAAAAATCTCTCCATCAAAAATCCATCTGACCCTCTCCCCTGCATGCAGAGGAGAGGGTCAGCAGAGGATGCAGAGAGGGTCACACAACGCAGTGCATGCAGAGGAGAGGGTCAAATGGAGCAGAACATGCAGAGAAGATGGTCAGACGGAGCAGAATGTGCAGAGTAAAGAGTCAGATGGGGCAGAGAATGCAGAGGAGAGGGCCAGATGGAGCAGAGGATGCAAAAAGGGTTAGATGGAACAAAGAATGCAGATGAGGCAGAGCAAAGGGTCAGTGGAGCAGAGCAAAAGGTTAGCGGATGAAGAGGAGAGGGTCAGATTGAGCAAAGGATGCATCTGGCCCTCTCCTCTACTAAATCTGACCGTGACCTCTGAATCATCTGACCCTTTGCTCTGCATCCGCTGACCTTTTCCTCTACTCCTCTGACCCTTTGCTCTGCATCATCTGCATCCTCTGCTCCATCTAACCTACTCTTCTGTATCGTCTGCTTCATCTGACCCTCTCCTCTTCATCATTCCTTTCTAGATTACACTCTAATTTTTCACTTAGTTTCCTCAACCTCGATAAAGCAATTTTTCTTAATTAATTGAAACTAAATTGCACTTTGATGTTCGCCAATTACTCATTTGTGATTAAAAATTGAAATATGCAGAACGTTCTTGTGAGTCAATCATGACATTTTTCACATAAATATGTGGCGGGTCTATTCCTACCCAGCTTTTTCTTAAGCGTTAGTGCATTTTCAGAAAGGTCGCAAAAATCATTTATGCATCTCTCATCGGTCAAAAGGACAAAGGCAGACTGGAAAATGGAGAATTAAACGAACACAAATATGGTGTTTATGAAAAGGACAAACCCTTCACCCAAACATCTGAACTGACTTAATTATAATAACAATACAAGACAGAAACGTGACCTTATGTGGGCAATTTTTTTTCTTGGTCTTGGTTCATGGTTAGTGCATCATTTAGTCTTTATAACGCCCTTGTCACAAAAAGCTTTATCCTCTGAATATTATCTTCTAGAGAATTAGCATAAGTGCAGGCAAAGTGCAATTTAGCCTCTTCTGTTTAATGTATGATAAAAGCTAGCTACAAATGCTTAATGCAACCTTTCTTTTGGGGGGTACTAGCAGTCATCTGGGACTAAGTTTGTCAAAAGTAAAAAAATAAAAAATAAAAATAAATAAATAAATAAATTAGAGACTAGATACTCATTTGAGCAGGTAGCGCTACTAAAAAAGCTACATTCACAGAAATGAACCTTTCCTGAATAACTAGAATGACCTTGAGCTGTATCAGAACAAGTATAAGACCACATAGACTAGTATACACCCATACCACTATGGAACACACCTGGACCACTGAGGGGTTGCACAGATATAAGACCACATATAGATTATTTACAGAATGTGAAAATCCCATTCTGTTGCCTAAAGCAAGAGAGGGTTTTTTTTTGTTTGTTTGTTTTGTTTTTTAATCATTGTGGTGTTGAAAACGGCATTGTGTCTATTCCTTAGTATCAAAATCGAGTTTGAAATTTTAGTATCGTGACAACAGTGTCACCTTGTCTACGTGGAGATATCAAATTTGAATGCCATACTATGGAGCATTTCTGCCACATTTGTTATGATAATATGAACAATGCAGAAATTTATTCTAAACATATTTTTTGGGCAATGGAGTTACATAGAGTTGGTTTGTTTCAGTTTTTTATTTTTTATGCTAGAGTAGGGTGCCTCTTTATAATGCTCTATTGGTATATATCAGCTTGTGATGTTTTTTGTTGTTGTTTTTTTTAATACAAATTCACCAAATCTCTGATCACTTTAAAGAACCTGCAATGTTTCTTTTTTTGGGGGGGGGTCTGTTTTGCCTTGTGTGTGTATGTGTGGTGTGTGTGGGTGTGTGTGTGTGTGTGTGTGTGTGTGGGGGGGTGCATGTGTGCGTGTGTATTTGAGCAAAATGTATCTTGTTCCAGTGCAGATATATTGTATGAGCAGCCAGCTCTTGAGGTCAAAATAAGTCTGCTATGTACTGTCTGCATCTAATTTTAGTGTTTTTGTTTTTTTCTTTTTTGTCTGATAATCAGGAAGTGCACAGTTAGCATGGTAGTTGTTGTTAACTCCTATTAACTATAATGCTCAGAATGCATAAGGTAAGTGAGGAATAACTTGAAGTCCATTTAAAATGAACTAGTTCTGTTTTTCATGTTATCACTGTTCAGCCAATAAACTTAAGCACTAGCCATCACATTTTAGAGTAATTCCAATTCACAACCACATTAGTGTGAATGGACTGGGTAATAGAGGGGAATATCTTGCCTAAGAACGCAACAGCAGTATAGTATGTGTTCAAACTTTCATCTAACTGAATAAAGGCACATGCTTTACTGATCCCAAATCGAGAGTCGAGAATACTACAAGCTGTTATGAATTCAAGTCATTTTAAATTGTTTTCTGTTGATGTTGTTTCCGAAAGGACACTATTAGGGAAACGCAACCACCTGGAAAACAATGCTTACAAAAGTACAACTCTCCAATGATGGCTGTACAGTCAAAGCACAAAAAGCAATTCTGAAAGCAAATGGCTTCTCATTCCCCAAGGACCTGAATAGTTTCTTTAATCACTTTTGTAATGTTGGCTGCAAAAATCTCTGACCTGATGTGGTAAGATGCCCAATGCAATTTAAAAAGGTGCTGTACCTGATTTGAACTGTCTGAAGGTGAAAAACAGAATTACTTTATTTGAAACAGTTTGCAGTGTTCCAAAGTAATTCCTCACTTGCCTTATGCATTCTATGCTTCCTAATTATTCACCATGATGAGTGATGAGTGAGAGCACTGTTACACACTGATATATATATAATTTTACTCAAGAAGGAATAAAAATATGCTGCTAGAAAAGTCCAATTTCTTTACTTACTTAAGTAAATCTGGCAACAGCTAACATGCTAATCATGTACTTCCTAATTATCAGACAATGCTTTATAATTAGATATAGGCAGTACACAGTGGACTTATTTTCAACGCAATAGGTGCTAATACAATATGTATGTACTGGAGTAAGACAAAGTTTGCAAATGCACAGAATACCATCTGGTATAGTTCCTTTAAAATTGAATGTTTTTATTTTGTTAGAGTATAATTTGCAGTTATGGCTAATTTAGTGTTGGTTAAATTTAACTCCTATAATCATTAGTGATTTGTGAATAACAATGTGTTTTATTCCCTGTGTGTAATCATTCAGTCTGACTTTAAAAAGACTATAGAAAGTTCATAATAATAACAACAATTGCTTTGATATATATTCTGCTTTTCCGGCTTGAAGAGTGTGTTTTGTTTTTTTGTTTTTGTTTTTTTTTTCAGTTTATGTGATCAAACAAAATATTAAACAGCAGACAGTCTGGTATTTTCAAAGAATATACAATTACAAAAGGAAATATGAGGGAGCAGTGCAAGAAACAAACAGTGTCATATTGTCAACATAAAGCTTTTGTCACTTGTACACTTAAAGTGGGAAGAGTAAATAAAACTTTAGTATAGTGTGTACATAGTATATATAAACAAAAGTATAAGGTATAGTGCTAGAAAACTTAAATAAGTAAAAAAATCATATCCATCAAACATCATATTCATATGTAGGAAAGTAAGAAGTGAGGTGTCTTGCTCAAGGACAAAACAATATGCACTGTTGCAATAATATCTTTGAAAAGTGCTATTTGGGACTCCCTGTTTTTTTATTATCTAAAAATCTATCAATATCAGTTTGTGACAATTAGTCCCCCAGGGTTAATTGAAGCACGTTGAGCAGTAAAATACAATCGCAGAAAAACTCAAATGTGTTGGTGTAGAGTAATTCTTTAATATTAGTCTGTCTACATCTCCAAAGTTCAAAATGCTCCGTTCCACCTTGTGATGTCACTTAGTGGTAGTTTTCAAGTTAACAGCTACTTTTTATGTTTAGTTTGCCGATCTAAAGATTGGCAATTCTAGGACTGAAATAATTCAAATGATTCTAGTGAAGGTGTATGGACTTTAAAAGCAGTGTTTTTGTTTGAGAGAAGGATTTTAGTTACTAGTAGGAAGTTAAATAAACCCACACAATTAATTTTGACTTGTGAATTTGTGGACTTCCAAAAAAGTAATAATTATAATAATTAAACGCACATCCAAAACTGCCAGATTTATTTGGAACTAGTTGAATGCAGCCCAATGTATATTGTTTGTATTCAAGTCCAGAGTTTTGGAGGGACTAAGGCACATTTGTCAGTCCCATCTTGCAGAGGGTCTCACTTGCAGGTCATAGTTGACTGAAGCTCATCCCTGCTCAGATGAAGCACAGGGCTAACAGCTTAACCTTTCCACTGGAGCAGGACAGCCCAGTAAAATAGAGAGGTTTTCTATTCTCTTAACCTTTGCAACACCAGGACACACATCACCTACAACTGATTTTATACAGTTGCTTGCAAAAGTATTCATCCCCCTGGAACGTTTTCACAAATTGTCATGCTATAACCACAAATTCAAATACATTTTCTTAGCATTTTATGTGAATGAGCAACACAAAATGGCACACAAGTGTGAAGTGGAAGGAAATATTTTACGAGATTTCCACATTTTTTTTAAATAAAAAACTTAAAAGTGCAGGAGCACTGTTCAATCTATCATCCAGAAATGGAAAGAGTATGGCACAACTGCAAACCTACACAGACATGGCCGTCCACCAAAACTTCCAGAACAAACAAGAAGAGATCTCATCAGAGATGCAGCCAGGAGGCCCATGGTCCGCAGCTCAGGTGGGGGAATCTGTTCACAGGATAACTATTAGTCGTGCACTAAACAAATCTGGTCTTTATGGAAGAGTGGCATAAAGAAAGCCATTGTTGAAAACCATCCATAAGAAGTCTTGTTTACAGTTCACTGGAAGTCATTTAGGGGACACAGCAAACATGTGGCAGAAGGTGTTCTGGTCTGATGAGAAAAAAATCAAACTTTTTGGCATTTTTGTGTGGAGGAAAATTAATCCTGCACATCACTCTGAAAACACCATCCCCACAGTCAAAGACGGTGGTGGCAGCATCATGCTGTGGGGGTACTTTTCTTCAGTGGAACAGGGAAGCTGGTCAGAGCTGATGGGAAGATGGATGGAGCTAAATACAGGGCAATCTTGGAAGAAAACCTGTTGGAGTCTGCAAAAGACTTGAGACTGGGGCAGAGGTTCACCTTCCAGCAGGACAACAATCCTGAACATAAAGCCAAAGCGACAATGGAATGGTTTAAAGCAAAACATATTCATGTGTTAGAATGGCCCAGTCAAAGTCCAGAGCTAAATCCAATTGAGAATCTGTAGCAAGAGCTGAAAACTGCAGTTCACAAACATTTTCCATCAAATCTGACAGAGCGAGAACTGTTTCGCCAGGAAGAATGGGCAACAATTTCAGTCTGTAGGTGTGCAAAGCTGGTGGAGATATACCCCAAAAAGACTTGCAGCTGTAATTGCAGCAAAAGGCGATTCCACAAAGTATTGACTTAGGGGGGCTGAATACTTTTGCACGCTGCACTTTTTAGTTTGGTACTAAAGTGTAGTTGGTGACATCAAGCAGGACTGCCCTCAGGAGTAGTCTGAAGTGTGGATAGCTCTTTGACCAATCACACTGTTTCTTATAGCTCCAGAACCCACCCTTCCTCCCTCCTTACTCTTTTCTTTCTTTACCGCATTTCAAATAGAGCAGCAAACTTGGGCTAACTTGGCCGAAGTTTGCTGCTCTATTTGAAATGCAGTCTGAGCATAGTACATAATCATACAGCTAACTATAAGGAAGAATAGGGCCCACGAATGATCACTAGTTGCCTCAAATATGGATGATATTTAAAACCAGCTGAGGCATGTGTTTGATGGGGGAACTTTATAACTTGGCAGAAAGCACCAAAAAGTTATTTTTGCACAATACCCCCTCCTTAAATGTCTCAAAACCCTTTCAGTATATTTTATACAAGACTGAGTGATGTTAAACAAATATGTATCAGATTGTTCACTTATCACTTGTTTTATGGAAACTTCTATGAGCTTTGGTATCTCAGATGTTGACATACTCAACCCCTCAGCCAAGTATCAGTGTTCATATCAGGACTGAAAAAGTTCTCAGTAACATCTTAAAGCACATGATATGCAAAATGGACTTAGCTTTTGACCATGTTGTAACAGCGTATTGGTCTGCTTTTCATGGTGTCAGTGCTGTAAAAATAAAAAAAAATCCTGTATATATTGTCACCCACTATCTAGGTCTTCTTACTTGCAATTCTGCGTCAAATGCGTAAAGTGTGTGTGTGTGTTTTTTTTTTTTCTTCAACATAAAAAAAGTACTTATTGTACTACGAAGAGGAGGGAATCAGTTTTTCATTTGAACATAAAGTAAATTGACCTGTTAGTATAAAATTTGTTGCTTGAATTTTGTGTTTATAATTACCAACATGTAAAATTGTGATGTATGTATGTATTACTATGGAAAAAAATATCACAATATCATTTCTTTAATGTTGACAGTAAACTGGTCCTCTTTTCCATCTCCCTGTGGAGTTGAGGCTGTCTGATGTGCAGATCTAAATGCCTGGTGAGCCTTTAGTCCAATATAGTTTTTATGAGAACCCAGAGTCCATTTGTGCGGACGTGTTTCATCAAGTTGAGCTGTAAAATATTTTATAGTTCTCAATCTCCGATCATTTATGAAAGGGCGTGCTGCTATACAGAGGTCAACACTTCTTCAGTTTAATGAAACAAACCATCGTCTTAACAACAGCACCGCAGGTGGAGAAAACTTTGTCAAGATGAGATTTATTACATATTATACAATTCTTTTGAGTACTATCATTTCATACTTGAGTCAAAAATGTTTGGCTTTTCAAGTAACCTGGCTTCTTGTTCACGAGTGAGGAAAAGGAGCATAAGACTGATGGGGGCAAATCTCTTGATTAAGCGGTCATGCTACGTCCCTAACGTCACTTATGGTCATGAGCTTTGGGCGATGACTGAAAGAACAAGATCGCAGATACAAGCAGCCAAAATGAGTTTCCTTCACAGGATGGGTGGGCGTTCCCTAGGAGATGGGGTGAGAAGCTCAGTCAGCTCAGGAACTCTGAGTAGAGACGGGCATCTGTGTCTCTTGGGCTTGGGCAACCCTGGGGAGGTGTTCCGAGCCCAGTGAGGAGGCCTCAGTGAAGACTTGGGCTCCAGCTAGCCTGGGAGCACCTCGAGGAAGTGTCTACTCAGACTGCCACCTCAGTGTCCTAACCTCGAATAAAGGGGAAGAAAAGCGATGGATAAACCTTTCTATATCATATATGTGTTATGTGTGAAATTATATAAAATTAATATTAATTATATATAATATATAATTAATATAATATGTCTTTTCATGGTTGATAAAAAAGTAAAAATTAAATTAAATTAAAATAATTATTATATCATAGGCATAGATGAAAAGAATCCCTGTCTGAATAGGAATGGTGGACCAGCTGTTTTCAGAAGCATTTTGAACCCATGCAAGGACCACACCAAGTCAATCAAATGCTAATCGGGTACTGAACAACGCAGCAGGTGAGACAGCCAATACACAATAGGGGATAACAACCCATAATGATGTTGGGAAGCAAACAATGACAGGTCAGTGTCATTTTAAAACTCCTCCCTTAGGGGCTGAATTCAGAGTAGGATAAATCCTAGTGTTTCAAGCCAGTTCCATCATGTTGAAAATGGCTTCTGGATAAGAGCCGAAACATCTTGATTGCAAAAGCAATGTCCAGATGAGTACCACTGAAACCATTTCTACTTTGTAGGTGGTCTCATCATATCAGTACTCAAATTACTATATCACCTTGTCTTTAAGAGGGGATATTATTATGCAAAATCAACTTTTTGGAGCTTCCCGTCATGTTATAATGTTGTTTCGTCATTTAAACGTGCCTAAAGAAGTTCTTTATCAACACCCATGCATGTTTGAGTAATCTAGTGGTCTTTCCTGAGCCTTGAAACTTATAGAACATGTTAATACATAGCTTATGGTAAATATGGGATTAATAAAAGGTAACATGGTGATATGATGTTTTGTATTAGCAGTTAATACCCCACAGAAGTGTAATATCCCCACTTTACGTATTTCTCTCCTTTAAGTTATACATTTTTTATTCAGAGCTGATCCATTGTCATCTGACTGTTATTTATGTGGGCGTTCCTTTAAGCTTATGTTGAGTGAGTCATTTAGC
This sequence comes from Periophthalmus magnuspinnatus, assembly GCF_009829125.3. Lineage (NCBI taxonomy): Eukaryota > Metazoa > Chordata > Actinopteri > Gobiiformes > Gobiidae > Periophthalmus > Periophthalmus magnuspinnatus. The sequence continues at coordinate 20,015,781 of NC_047135.1, read as the reverse complement.
TGGGGGACATGTCCAGCTCAGATGTCCCAGTGTGTGACAGGAGCAGAGGCCTGTTCACAGCTGCAGTGTCACAGCAGTATGTGGTGTCAGCACCTGTCCACTGCTCCTGTCACATTCTGTCACACATCACTCTGACCCTCTTTAGGAAAAGTCTGTGGGAGTTACATGGAACTAGGCAAGGGCGATATTACACTTACAGGCAAAACTTTTTTTTTTTAATTTTGTGTTTTTTGGTCATTTCGGTGTCACCGCTTTTAAGCTTTGTGTGTGTAAAAACAACACAATTGTTCAATCTGCACTTAAAGAGGATGCTCCCACATGACAGTTCTCCATAAATATACAAAAATATGATACAAAACAGGCAGTTTGCCAGAATTTCTTTGAGGCCGTCCAATAGTCCTCCTCTATGGCCTTTCCGAACTCCTCTGAACCCTGAGTTTTTGCCACTACGATAGCACGAGCCATGGCACGCTTGGTCTGTCTGTACTCATTAGCAGCCTCAGGAGTCCCACAAGCCAACGAGACTTGACAGGACTCCTTCTTCAGCCTGACGGCATCCCTTTCTTCCAGTGTCTGCCACCGGGTTTGGGGTTGCTGCAACCACAAGCACCACAGACCTTATGACCGCAGCTATGAGCCAGCAATAGAGGCAGAGAACATGGCATACTCGGAATCCATGTCCCCACCTTCCCCTGGAATCTGGGAGAAGCTATCCTGGAGGTGCAAGTCCAGACATTCCCAGCATACCCTTACTATACACTTGGGCCTGCCAGAGGTCGACCATCGACCTCTGACCTAGGGTGTCCTGGTGCCATGTGCACTAATAGACACTTGAAGATGGTGTTCGTTATGGACAAACTGTGGCTATCACAGAAGTCCAATAACAGAACACCACTCGGGTTCAGATCAGGGAGGCTGTTCTTCCAGATTGCTCCCCTCCAAGTGTCACTGTCATTACCCACATGGGCACTGAAGTCCCCCAAGAGAACGATGGAGTCCCCCGGTCGGTGCACTGTCTGTACCTCTCCCAAGAAGGCCGGGCTCTCTGCGCTGCTCTTTGGCCTGTAGGCCGCCAGAACAGTGAGAGACTTGTCCCCGACCCGAAGGCGCAGGGACGCAACCCTCTCGTTCACCGGGGTGAACTCCAACATGAGTCGGCTGAGCTGTGGGGCAATAAGCAAGCGCGCACCAGCTCGCTGCCTCTCCCTGCAAGCAACAGCAGAGAAATAGAGAGTCCAGCCCCTCTCAAGGAGTTGGGTCCCATAGCCCAAGCTGTGTGTGGAGGTGAGGCCGACTATATCTTGCCGGTAATGCTCAACCTCCCGCACAAGCCCAGGCTCCTTCCCCCCCAGCAAGGTAACATTCCACATCCCCAGAGGCAGTCTCCATGTCTGAAGATCTAGTTGCTGAGGCCCCCTGCCTTCTTCTCCTTGCACCAGCCTTTCTGCAGGTCCACGGGAGGATGGCCCCACGTCGCTCCTTCGGGCTGAGCAGTCCCCACGAGGAAAGGCCCGGTCACCAGGGTGGGGCCCCGATAACACCAGTTCGGGTGGCGTAACTCGCCTTGGTCATTTACTCACCCTACCAGGGGCCTAAAGCCCCCGACAACATAGCTCCCAGGATCATTCAGGTACTCAAACAGGGTGACCCTCCCTGAACTGCCACCTTAACGTGGTGAAGGGGTTTCAGCACCTGGAGACTCAGTGTCAAAAAACTAAAAGTGAAACTTATACAACCAGGAACATAGTGGTCTAAATATGTCATGTGTTAACAGTTAATACCCCAAAGAAATAAAATACTCCCTCTTTAATAATCTTGGGGCCATACAGTTATATGTAAAATTGAAATTTCAAAGTACACTTTCTCAAAATGCATTTATCTTCCATGTGAACATAAGGACCAGCCCTTAAAATAACACCTACATATGAGATAAACAAGATTTTGACAGATTGTACAAAATGATTTGTTTATAACTAATTCCAAACCTTATTTATTGAAGTTTTAACACATAATATTCTAGATCAATAGATGTAACTTACTAATTTACAAGAACGAAAATATTCGCTACTGCAGCTTTAGTGCCTCTACTACGTCTGAACATGTACTTAGGTCTCCGGGGCTTATTGCATAGTGGTGTTACTCATACAACTACGATATCCCACAAGCATAGCCATATTAAAGAGTAACAGAGACATTGTCATTTCACATTCCAGCCCAGTGCGTTTGAATCCTGGAAACAGGGGAGCACGCTGGGCCCTCTCTCCCCATTAGACTCCCCTCTCTCTGGGCTGCTTGTTAGCCCTGAGCTGCAAGCCTGGTTCAGTCTCTATTACTCCGGTGCCTGTGTCTACGCTTGGACAATTCTCCTCTTGGTGGGAAGACAGAGCTGCCGCAGAGGTGGGATGTTTGGGTAAATGAGAATCTGAACACAGATAGCACAACTTCACTAGGACAAGTCCTGACCTAAGCAGTGACCTGTGGCTAACGGTCCAGCTACTCTGTTAATGGTTATACAATTTTTAAAGGCATGCTATGAAACTTTTCTGGTAGAGGGTCTTCAAAGATATAATTGCTCTGTCTGTAAAGTTCCACAGTATGGCATTAAAGGCGCTGTACCTGATTTTAACTGTCCTTAAAAATGTGAAATGCAGAACTCATTGTAAACGCTTTGCAGTACCCTAAAGTTATCCCTCACTTACTTATTCATTCAGAGCCTCCTACATTCTACCATGATGAGTTTGTAAGCACACAGATAATTCTAGCAATAACTAGCATGCTAAGACTTTCTGATTCTGAGGTAATAAAGTATTTATAATTAGATGCAGGCATATTTTGAACTCAAGACCAGCTAGCAATACATCTGCATAATGTCATATCTTGCATTTATTTACAGGTGTTTGAAATGTATACATGCATTGATACTGTGAGCGAGGGCACCTTTCCACAGATCTGACCTGTAACTTGGCTTGGTGCCATGATTGACATAGATAGACAAGTTTAAAAGTGTCTCTGTGGATAGATAGATAAGTAGGGGGCATATTAAGTAAATCTGAATGAGCCTTTAACCATATTATAATGACATTTACTCATCATTAGCTTACACAGAGCTTTTTTCTGCATTTGACGTTTCAACACTCTATATGTCTTTTCGCATATCCCCTATATCCACCACAGCCTTGCACCTACTTGTGTTTATTCAAAAATATTAGACTTCAAGTCATACAAGCAAGGTTTCAAAAAAAAAAAAATTAAAAAAAAAAAAAGCAAAGCTTTTGTAAATGAAAATCCCTATACTCTATATTTTTGGCTCCAATACAGAGTCATTGTAGAAACAGCTCTAGAGTTCAAAATATATCCACTGTGTGCTGTAAAAACATTATAACACAACAGCATGGATTCACCATATACTAAATGATCTGTGAGTTGTGTGGGTGGCATACTGCACTTTTATAGTAGAATTGTTACAAGTACAGTGAACTCTGGCCCAATGTGTGAATTGTATGATTCGTTGAGTGGATCATGAACTAAAAGCTAAGTGTAGCCTATTTGCTAGCATAAGCGTAGCCTAAGATTGATTTTCACGCTGCTACCTCAAATGCAAATCTCAAAAAACCTTTTTGGTAAAAGGTTTATTAATGGTCAGATATTGGATAGAAAAGCCAATGCAATTACGTGCTTAACTGTGACTACAATTTACATTACATTTACGTAGGAGTAGTACTGAAAATGATGGATTTATTAGAGTCTAATTGTCTGTTAGGATTAAAAGCAGAGGTGCGTAGTGCTCAGTTACATTTACTTTTTTTTTTATTTAAGTACTCTTACTTGAGTAAAGGTTTTGGTTACTCTTCTCACTGTAAATCTACAAGTTACAAAAGATTTATGTTGACAATATAAAGTGATTTGAACATTTCTTGCACCGCTCCTTCAGATAAGATTTAGTTTGTCTCATTTTTGTGTCTGTTTGAAAATGCTCGATTTTGTGCTGTATTGAATGTTTTGTCCTTCAAATTACTGTAACTTTGAAATATAAATCAGATGTTACGTTCTGACAGTTACTGTTTAGGTTAGTCTTAGTAAGTTAGTAGTTTTCGCAAATACATTTTAACTTTTACTTAGTAATTCCTTTGACCACTACTTTCTACTTTTACTTGAGTGATTAATTTGAAGTAATGTTACTCTTACTTGAATACAAATTTTGGCTACTCTACCCAGCTCTGGTTAGCAGGCAAATGATGAGGTGTCTTTGTCTGGGATCCAACATACTCACTTCTGCAATACTTGAATCTCCCTGAGTTCAGATGAGCATGATTGACAGGTGGATTTGCTGTTCATCAAAACAAATAAGGCTGCTTATGTAGAAACAAATTAAACCAAAAATATACATTACCGAGTTGAAAAACATTCAGATTTATGCAGAATCAATGAGCAAAGCAAAGCTCATAAACTCTGTTAGTCTGAAGTGAGAGAACTTTTGATTCTGTTCAAAATAATGGGAGACTAATGAGCTCTTATGCCTTCACACAGCAACACACCACTGTCTCACTAAAGCTGCCCAATTAATATAATCAAATCAACCAGAAATAAAATAAGGGAAAATGGAGAGCTACAAATAGACCTACATATGATGGTGATAATATGCCGGAACATTCTCTAAAGTTGTAATGAAAGCATAGATGAAAAAAAATAGTCTTCTGGATGTCTGTAGGGCCACTCCCGTTTAGTGTCTTGTCAGTAGTCTTAACTTGTCTCACTGAGGAATTGCCACTCTAGGAAAGCAAAGCCTCCTCTTAACCATGAGTGTGGAGGATAATCAACCCTAAAAAAAAAAAAAAAAAACTCAGAAAAATGCTTCCTCTGCACATCCAATGAACTGGGGGTATTATCCTGCCTTAAAGCATGTTACAAGCAGTTAGACGGGAGGCACTTTACTCTAGCCTTATTGACACTCAGTCAATATGTTGACTGTTCTTCTTAAAGCAGACCTATTATGCTAAATCGACTAGAGCTTTTAACCATATTATAGTTGTTTCTCCTCATCATTTATACGCTCAAAGTTGGGCTTGGAGTGATTTTGCGTGTGCCTGCCTACTGCTCTGTACTTACTTTGTTTTCTAGTTTTATTTTCTTAATTCGTATCCGCATTGTCTTCTCCCATTGGGTTCTGTAGTTTTCACATCAGGCAACTTGTTTCTTTTACTAAGCCATCTGAGATCAATACTATGATTCAAAATGTACAAATTATAACATAATGATTCAAGGGTATTATGGATTATAACTATATATCAGAAACAAGCAGAATATGCCCACTCACTTATGTAACACCAAAAGGACAAATAAAAAAAATATTAATAAATAAAAATAAATTTACACTCAAGCAAACAAAGATAAACTAGACTGAACATTAATTGGTTATATTAAAATTGTACATATAGAAACGTTTTTGCTTGGATTACTTACACAGCTAATGATGATTGTGTAGTTGACCCCTCCCATCACCAGGTGCTGCAGCAGTCCCACTTACCACAGTCTTGAAGATGAGAAAATATGGAAAAGGCACCAAAAGTCGTAAAATACTTAGACCAAAGACCTGACAAGATTGTGTGTGCACACTGAACCATACTGAAATGTTATACCTCACCAGCAGTCCTGAAATGCACAAACAGAAAGGAGAGGGAAAAAAGTCCAAACAGCTTTGCTAACAACTTCAAAAGGTCAACTGACAGTATGACTATAGATTAAAGGGTCCATATGTTTTCTGAGTTGTGTTTGTTTCATTCACACATGTTTAACACACAGATCCTGCATATCCACCTTAATAGATATTCATGTGACATCACAAGGTGGATGTCATGTGGTAATACAGGAAGTGCTCCACTGTGTTTTTAAACTCCATACATCTTTGCTAGAATGATTTTGGAATTTCACCAATCGCTACTAAATAAAAGTAAAAGGTTTTGAATTTGAAAAAATTCGAAAAAATTCAAAAATTTGAAAACTACCGCTTCATGACATCATAAGGTGGAACAGAGTATTTTGAGTTTTGGTGATCTAGACTAATAATAAAGAATTACTCAAACAACAACAACTCCCCCAGGTATGTTTGCGTGTTGGGTTGTCTGTTTTCCCCTGCTGCCCTTGAAAGCACCCTTGTCGGCTCCATCCTTGATCCTGCCCTACTAGTTGGAGACTATTTAATCCACCTGCTCCCAATATGACACTCTCTCTGCTGCTGCTGCTGCAATGTTGCTGCTATGCCTTGACTTTTTGGGTGGATTGTAAGTTCTGCTCTGCACTGTCATTGGTCTGGGAGAGTTCAACCCAGCATACATCTGCTATTGAGGGCTGGTTTAATTCCTGCTTGGCATTAAAGGGTGGCTGAACCTGCTGTTGTGGGTTGGGTCATACAATTAACCTTTTTGTTTTGTTTTGGTGATGCTTGGTGACTTCTGGTGGTTGGGCTAGGCATGTTGGTGAGCTTCCCCACCTTTTATATGTGATGTAGTGCACTGAGATCACAAGTTTAGTTTTGTGCACCTTTCACTGGTGGCCCCAGCTAGCTTATCAAGTTTTTTTTTGTTTTTTTTTTGTAACATTCAAATTCTACCTTTTTCTTGTTATAATAAATATACTTCTCTGAATTTAGTTGTCATGTTTAACTTTATTTTTTGCCATATTACAAGAATTTTCATTTTGACTTTAAAACTCTTTTGAAATAAAATCATTTGAATTGGTTTTTCACGTCTCATCTTTTAATGTGTGTCTTTAAACTATAAATTTGATTGTGACCCCTGGGTTTTAAACCCCCCAAACGCACCCTTGGTAGATGATTGCCACACTTGCAAGAGTCCATTTTGCGGAGAGGGTTATAGAATCTCTAAAAAATTTACATGATGTATAGATGTTTGTTTGAACAGAGGTGGACATGAATCACTTCCTTTGAATGTGCAGCAGTGTGTTTCAGTGGAGAGTCTATCTGTTGTACCTCTGTTGTTGAAAGGTCTCCTGAAGTCTACACTTTTGAGAATATTTATCAGTCTGTGCAAATGACCAAAGGTTCAGAAAGTCTAAAGTGGACATTGCATGCATTATTGTGACATTAGCTGGTCAGTGTGACATCTATACCAATAGAGTAATGTATGTATAATCCCTCAGCTATCCAGATATGATCTATAGCATAAGAAAGTAAATAAATTTTGTCAACTGCACAATAGGTTTAGAGTGAAGACATTTCACCACTCATCCAACCAACTTATTCAGTTCTGATCAGATTGCTGGTGGACATTGCCTTATATCTATCTGAAGTGAGAAGCTAACTACACTGAAACTTGCACATGTATTGTTTAGTTTTGGTTTGTTAGCTAGGTCTGTTGAATTACACTAAGTGTGAACTGTGCCTGAGTTGCAGGAATTCATAGCAATGTATAACTCCGTCCTTAGACCTAAATCAAAACAAGGAAAACAATAGTGATAGCCAATATGCTAATATTTGTGAGAGCACACATTAAAGACCTGAAAGATTATGCTAAATATGAGGCACAGTTCACACTTTCAATAAACCTAGCCAACAAACAGAAACTATAAACAAACTTGTGTTAGTGTTAGTGTAGTTAGCTCCTCCCTTCAAATAGATAAAAGGCACTGTCCACCAGCAATCTGACCAGAACCAAAGAAGCCACTTGGATGAGCAGCAAATCATCTTCACTCTAACATACACGGGGGGACTTTTACAGACACGGACGATTCGCAAGGAACTACAACGATGACCCAAAAAAGTTTGCATGTACCTTGACTTATTTTAATCTGTATTTTTAAATCCCATAATATAAATGCTATTAAAAGCGCCCTTGATAAGGTCGTTTCCTGTTCGTCTGGTTGGTACGGCACTTGTCTCGTACACGGCGGATTATATTAAACCCTTCGCAGCTCGTGGACTGCACTTGACAGGTTAGATGTTGAAGCGGGGAAGGTGATCTCTACGATTTAACTTTAAGTGGTTATAAATCATTTGAGGGCCCAGACAGATAATGCCGAGAGATGCACCCGGTAGCGGCTAATGCCTAACAATGCGCACGGAGGTGAGGAGCGGGAAGGCGCTAATTAAAGGTAAAGTCAGGTGATCCGTCTGCTGACTGACAGGTTCTAATTAGGCCCACACAAAGACAAGCTTCTACCCACACAGCAATATCACCGAACTCATGAACACATCTGTTTCCCTGCTCCTATCTGCTTCATCTGGTGCTAATAAAGCCACCTCATGATAGTGTTTTGGAGTGTGTTCTCTTTAGAATGCTGGTTGAAGTAAGTAAATTAGTGCCATTTTGTGTTGTGTGGTTGTTTGATGGCTATAACGAGATAATCTACAGTTAGATCGGCTGAGAAAGTGGTCATGATAGGGAGGGATTAAAGTGATAGCTTAGTCTTCCAATTTCTCAAGATATGTGTGTTGTTGATCAAGCCTGGCTTATTTTTTTTGTTGTACTTATTTTTTTTTAAGGTATTTACTATTAAACTATATCATATATCATCATTGCGTCAGTGTGTGAAAGGTGACCTATTATGCAAAGTTGACTTTTTAGAGCCGGTAACTATGTTGTAGTTGTTCCCCCTTCTCATTTAGAATTAATTTCTCATTTTAAGTTTTATTTGGTGTAATTCATTTTGGCACAAATGAAAAAAAGAACTTCTCTACTTGCTAGCATGATCTGTGACTATCCATTGGACAGGTCAACAGCTTGCGGCGCTTTGTTGTAATGGGGGACAGGCGGGAATCGGTTAAATTGTTTCCACAAAGTAATTTAAAGTATTGCACTTTTTATATGTGAATTGTTTTGTTTTTAATGTTTGTGACACCAAGGACTACAGATGGAAATTAGCATTTTGCTAAATCTGGTGCAGCCATCTATTTAACCCTTGGATGCACAACTTACCAATACCTACACTCTTCCACGAGTGGGGTCAAAAATGACCCCAGTTAAAATCAATGCGTTTTTGCAATAACCTCGGTGTTATTCTTGAAAATCTTTAAAACAAAGAGTTGGAATATTTTCATTTTCCAGGTACTACTCATAAAACATGTTTGTGACATGAGGCCATTTGCATTTTTATTTATTTTTTCATAAATTTTAAGAAATTGCTGTTTTTGTGTCACTACCCCCACTTCCACAAGTGGAGTCAAAAATGACCCCAATTGAAATCAATGTGTTTTTGCAATAAACTAAACACATTTCTCTCATGTTGGTTAAGATGATATATTTTTGCTCAAACAAGAGTAATTTCCCTTTTGACATGTACATTTTCTTTTTACTTTTCATTCACATTTTAGCAGTTAATAATGAATCAATCAGGTGACAAAACATGTTTGTGTGTACCTATGTCTGAAGGACGAACAGAGAACATTCCACAGGTCCAGAGACCATAACACTGTCCCCTGTGTGCACCGTCACAAGCTACTTGCTTCTGGCTGTAACCATTGCACACAGGGGTACTGCATTTCCAACAGCAATCAGTGGCTTTGTAATCTTTGTTTCGTGGACACAACTGGGACCTCTTTCTCTTCTGCTGGCCCTGTGTGCTTCTTTCCTGTGGCCAGATCGCAGCAGTTTTTGTCACGCCACACCTTCCCATTGCTTCAGTGATGTAGGTTGGTAGAGTCGGTGTACCTTCCAGTCGACTTTTCATGTGAGGTGTCACAATCTCCTTTGAGACGTCTGTGTCGTCATCCGTTGGTGATGACACAGATTCAGGGTGCTGAGCCCAGAAAAATGAATAGGCATTCAGAGCACCATGGGCCACCTCTGCGTCTGCCATTTGCAGGTGTAGTTGCCAACCGTCTGGTCCATAGTATTTACTCCTCCTATGGTCTGGTTGTAAAAGCGGATCACTTCTGTTTATTTTTTATTTTTTTCCTTTGGGCTGTTTTCATCCACCATCTTGCTGTGGTGCATTGTGCTAAGCAGCAGAACAGCCTTTCCCTTTTGTCTCACATAGCTGACCATGGTCATGCTGCCACTGAACCCAAATTCAGTGCTGTAGACCACTCTGGACCTGGAAGCCTTCATGATTGGTGGAATGTCTGGCTTGTTCTGTCGCAAAGTTCCCACAGTCAGACCCTTCTCCAGGAGATGCTCTGCAAGAGGCACACTGGTGAAGAAGTTCTCCTTGGTGATGTTGTGACCTGTGTGTCTGAATCCACAGCACAACTGACAGAAAATATTTTCCCCAGATTCTTCTGGATATCTTCCCCTAGCTGTCTCCCTAGGTACACGATCCCATCAACTGCATATGGGGTGCTTGCATCACAAACCCACCCCTCCTGGGGGGTGAGACTGCTGACATCAGATGTGTTAGTGAGACAATATTGACAGTCAAAGTTGCATCAGGTGTGAGAGATGACATCAGATGTGTAAGTGGCACAGTCAGAGTTGCTAAGAATTAAAGGTTCACAGAAGATTCCATAGGAATTGCTTGGGGTCATTTTTGACCCCACTTGTGGAAGAGTGGGGTAGTGATACAAAAACTGCAATTTCTTAAAATTAATGAAAAAGTAAAGAAAAATGCAAATGGCCTCATGTCACAAACATGTTTTTTGAGGAATACCTGGAATAAAGATTTTGAAGAATAACAACCTCTGGGGTCATTTTTGACCCCACGTGTGCATCTAAGGCAGTGGTTCTTAACCTTGTTGGAGGTACTGAACCCCACCAGTTTCATATGCACATTCACCGAACCCTTTTTTATTGAAAAATATATTTTTTTTTTTCAAATTCAAGCCATATGTGTGTTTTACTGGTGCACAAAATAAATCGTGCATTAACATCACTGTGTTCAAAGAATAAAACCAATACAATGTATGAACTCACAACAAATTACATACATACCTTTTCACAAAGACATGACCTTTTTTAACACTACCACACTGAAATAATTTTAATTTTCTATTGTATTATGTATTCCAATAATGAACTTATTGTATTTATGCTATTTATTATTTTTAACATTTTAACACACACCCATCACCTAATTTCCACCAGGCTACAATAATAATGAATATTTACTGCAAATCAGTGTGACTTCTGCTGTTGCCTTTGAGAGACCAGTTCAGAAATGCAGGGCTTTCCCTTGGCAAGTGCTACTCTCATGTCATTTTCACAGCAAAGTCTGTTCCTTTTCTTCGTTTTTATGTCGTTTTATGTTTTTATGCCGTTCGAAGTGACAGTATTCGAAGTGACAGTATTCAATGACCAATACACACTGAGAGGAATCTGTATCTGCACACCCAGCTGCTCTATTACTGTACATTTATATATCATATCAAAACACAATATATAATGTGTTTTTGTAAATAAAATATACTTAAAAACAAGTGGTATAGGTCAAAATAAATATATATTTACAAACCACACACTGCTATTGTGTGAACAAACACACACAGGAATCTAAAAATACACTGTACATGTGACACTGTGACAGTCATTCTGTGACAGAGGTTGGAGGATCGAGTCCCGCTCGGACCAACTTCTGTCATTGTGTCCTTAGGCAAGACACTTCACCAAAGTGGTGTGTGAGTTAATGATTGGTCGTCGGAAGGGGGGTGCAGATTGGCATTAGCTAATGCTAATGATTACACATAATACACATTTGACCCACAATTAAGTCAATAGCAGAATAAACCACGCTTACCGATCAGGAACAGCATCCAGTCCATCAAATCATAAGGTCCCTCTACTCCTGAGTCCACCATGAGATCTTCACTCGGTTCCACGAACCGCTCCAGGTCCGAGATGCCTCTAGTTTAACTTGTACAAACATCCACAGTGTCCTCGGTCGCGTACTTCCTTTGTTTTGTCCGTTTCGTCATGTTTAAAACGCAAAACTGTTTCAAAACAGTGCATAAAATTACGCATTATGCGCGCGTAATTTTACGCTCGGATCTTTGCCCGAGGGCGGGCCGTCGGAACATTAAGGGGTTAAACACCACTTAGAAACATTAGCGAGCTTTCACTCCACATCGGCCACATCGGCCACATCGGCCACATCAGCTGAAACACTGGGAGCGGGACATGAGGACGCCTGTCAATGACGCGGATAAACTGCGCAAACACGTATGTGAATCACATAAATGTCTGGAGCAGCTCGTCCCCGGTCACACTCACTGACTCACACTGAAAAATAGCGCAGAATCAATTGTTGTGTGTTTATTTTATTTTCAACTCCGGTTGGATTTTTTTGTGCGCAGCACAGATTTTCTGTGCGCGGAGACCGTGTCAGCAGTGCGCAATTGAGCACGCGCGCAGCTTGGAGGGAGCAGTGTTTGATAGGCACAGCAAAGGGTGCATTTGTCGAATTAGGACACGGCCAGCGTCTGGAGACGCTCGCAGTCCGCGAATCATATGAGTCGGGTGCGTGTCTTGACCTCCGCCGAACCTCTGGGACTGACTCACCAAACCCCTAGGGTTCGATCGAACCCAGGTTAAGAACCACTGATCTAAGGCTTAAACACATTTGACTTAAACACATTTGACTTAAACACATGTAGCCCACCTAAACCCAGTGTAATAAGGTAAGGGCCCCTGAGTTCCTATTCAACTCCTTTAACAATAACTTAAATATAGATTATAAAATACTTACTGCTTCTTAAGTCTAATACTTATATCACGTCTTACCCTTTAAGATAATAGCACCTTTAATCACACACTGTCAATAAGAAAATGATCAAACCAGAGTTAAAATATTCAACTTTAAATTTACTGAGCTAGAAAATTCAGAAAATATAAAAAACACCATTAACTGCATAGAACAAAATGGGTCCACACACCAAACACACACACATGCTTCAGGTAAGTATTATACTGCACTTATACACCCCCTGTTGCAGGCCTGAGCGATGCTTGGGAACGTGGAGACCAAAAACTTAGTGGCCGCTTCACTCTACGAGCCAAACAAAAATATATCCAAAAGTACCTGGTTTTAGAAGGTCATAGCTACTCTGGGAAGAAAGCAACAGTGTGTCCTAAGATGGCGGCGTGGTCTCGTCCCCTGGTTCTCGTTCTCCCAAGATCACGGGCGGTCACGTCCACTGGCCCTCTCTGCTTTGCTCCTCTCACGTATACCGGTCCGGCAAAACATCGGCAAAGTCACTCTCAAAAGTCTAAAGCTCCTCACAGTTCAAAATCTTCGTGCCTCAGGCCAAGAACACGAGAAAATATATTCTAGCACGTTGTATTAACTTAGCTTTCCTCAGATGCGCACACACCCGCTTAGCCAGCAGATGCTAAACTTGAGCTAGCGACTTAACTTAATTAAATATTTGCGAGTGCAGGTCCGTCTTCGAGCTGAAAAACGCTCCTTTACTCTCCAAAACAAATGCAACATAGGTCCCTATGCAAAACTGTCGAGCTAACAGTCCAAAAACCTAGTTTTTATCCTCAAAATGCGAGACACGTTTCTCTATTTCTGTCGTGGTTTGTTCCTCCCGATGTTAAGCTAACAAGTGTTACATCATGCACTTCCGGTTTTACGTATGTCAAGTTAATACAAAGATAAGACACCAAAGTAGTACACACATATGGCACTTCCTGTGAAATTTCAAAATAAAATAAATAAAATATATTTACTGCAATATACGGTTTACATCATTTTAACTTATTTCCAGCGGAGGTATATTAGTGCGGAGGTATATTTCAAAATGATACAAGTTCACATGGTGATCCAAGTATGGTATTGATCTGTCATAAAGATGGGGGATTACCAAAGATTCAGACTTGGGGTAAAAAGCTTGAATAAAGTTTATTTACAGATACGGAAATGTAATTGTAGGTTGACAGAGCTGACAACTGAGAGCACTGTCGTATGCTGTAGTCTATAATCAGGTCGTGGGTCAGAGGAGCAGAAGACACAATGAGGTCCTTGGATGGAAAGCTGTGTCCAGCGGAACTGCAACTGTCCAGGCGAGGGTGAGAGGACATGAGGACGTCCCTAGACAGAAGATGGTGTCCAGCGGAGCTGCAACGGTCCAGATTCTGACTCGGGGTAAAAAGTTTGAACAAAGTTTATTTACAGACATGGAAATGTAATTGTTGGATGACAGAGCAGACGGTTGAGAGTGGTGTCATATGCTGAAGTTTTCAAGCAGGCCGGGGGTAATGGGGTCAGAGGCTGAGGTGTTTGTACCGGTCAAGGTGAGCTGGGTCGGAGGCTGAGGTGTTTGTGACGGTCGCAGACAGCTGCAGAGTTCCAAGGAGCAGAATCACGCGGGATACATGGATGAATAAGCTGGAGGATGACATGAAGGATGACTTGTAGAAACACAGGAAGATGACTAGATGATCCTGCAGCCTGTGTAACAATCCTCAGCCCCTTTGTACTCCAGAGGTTGAAGCTCGATTGCAGATTAGCTGCAGGTGTGTAGTGGGTGGTGCCAGAATCTCTGCCCAGCTCCAGGCCAGACACAGAAGGAATGGGCGGAAACAGCACAGAACACATAAAAAAAACCAAATCCTGACAGAATCAACACTCCATAGAATAACCCCTCTTTGAACTAACCCTAGCTATTGTTTAATTACAACAACAGAGACATTCAACAAATTGTTAGAGCTGAGAGTCCTGAGAATGCCATGTGCTCTGCAACCATATACCGTTGGGTCATCTGGCAGCACATGTTATAAAATGTGCTTTGTTTTTCCATGCAAACTTGTTACAATGATTGTTTAATTTGCCAATAAAAAATAGTCATGTCACAAGTTAATTTCTATCACATTCACAATAATAGCGTTGCATAATGGAGGTTATTGGTCTCAGTACCACTTCTGACGCTAACTGTAGCCTGGTGTGACTCTGAACTTGAGAGCACCGTTAGCGTTCTTTGCTTGCTGTGGCTGTTATTACTGTTGTGTGTAATTGGTTGCAAATGTCAAAATGATTTCCATAATCTGCAGTGAAATTAATTCCAGCAGCGCCACAGCCTTCAGTCCCTCAGCGTTCAAGTGCCGCGGAGGCCTCCATTTTGCATCTGTTTTAATTGAATTGAGATGAAAGAGGTTTGTATTGGCATGACAGAGAACGTAGCCTTTGCCAAAGCAGGTTAGAGCCCCAAGCCAAGGTACGTGACACATAATTATGACTCACACCACTCCAAGCATAAGCAGGATGCGCTATTTTGATAACGCTATTTTCAGTTCATCCAAGTGAGATTTTTTTTGTAAAATATCACTCATGGATGTGTAAAACCAATGAATTTAATTTGTTTATTGAGTGAATTTGCTTGCTAACTGCTTCACACTAGTTAAAGCACATTGTGTTTTCACTGTTTCATCAAGATTATCATTTCAGTATCAGTAAACATTATAGGTACAGTGCTTTAGTGCTTTATTATACAGTATGTTTATATATAAGACATGAGATATTTAACAAAATTGTATTTATTTATTTTATAGCCCAAAAATGTAAAAAAAAAAAAAAAAAAAAGCAGACTTTTTTTTTTTTTGGCTTTCTTCTATTTGATATTACAGTCAAAGGAAATGTTGTTCCTTTGACTGTAATCTTCTGCAGTAAAGCATAACTATGGAATCATGCAGGTGAAGTGCCACCTCCAGAAAGTTACATACTATGGCTTTAAAACAAGGACAGTGAACAGATTACATTGGTCTCAAAAATAAAAGATGCTCTGTGCCAGACTTAGCTACAAGCTACTTTTCATCTGCAGTCCTTGGCCAAGTTTAGACAAAACACATCAAACAGCTTATTTACATAAAAGCACACATTAAAAATAGACTATCAAAAATTACAACTATCCAATTCATCATTTAATATTTTTACAAAATTAATATTTTTATAAATTCCATTAGTCATCTTAAGTCAATCTTAATACATGTACATACCTGCACAGTACATGTACAATACAATAATGTTGACAAACCTGTTTGATCAAAAGCCATAGTTTTAGCCCATGGTTTTAGAAAGTGCGGCTGTTAGAAGTTTTAAAGTCAGCTGGAAGCCATTGTTCTGTTGCGGCGTAAGGGTAAGCAGATTGTCCCATCAAAGTGCACTCAAAGAGAGTGGTGAGATCATAACTTACAGATGAAGTAGATGTAGTCATCTGCTCAGATCATAACTGGAAGAAGCAGAGGTGAGTAGAACTGTGAAAAATTGAAGCAGTGCCCCCCCCCATTGCCCCCTGTATGAAAATGTAGCATTGAGGAACATACCAGTGAGCCAAGGACCAATGGTGCCTTGACATCATCCAATATAGGATCAAAACCTCCATATTAAAAAGCTGGACAGGATTTTTTTGAATTAGTAGTCAATATTAAAGCTTGTTAATATACTGTCTTTTGTAGCACAGACTGCAAAGCACCTAAACGATGACAACAATTCATAAAAGGGCCTATACCTGTTTTATTTTCTTGTCCAGTCCAAGTCCGCTGTATACTATCTGCATCTAAGTATTAAGTGTCATATTGTTCCATAATCAGGAAGTGCACTGTTAGCATGCTAGTTGTTGTAAGCAACTCCCAAAACAACTTGGCAAAACTCCCCTTTGGAGAACTGTGAAAGGCGTTTAGGGGCTCATCGCTGTGAATAATTAGGATGCTTGGAATGTGAACTTTGGACCAATGGAAACTGTTCTGACCTAGTTCTAGTCCTAGTTCATGTTTTTAAGACAGTAAAAATCAGGTATTCAGGTTCCATTTAATAGAAAACTCACAACAAACAGGCTAATCAGTATAGTGGAATCAAAGTAATAAGTACTCAATTAAAGTTAGTAGAGATACTTAAACATTGTACTTACAACATCTTCTTTGTTACTAGCTATTTCTGAGGAGGGGAAAACAGGGCCTCACCTCTGCTTCAACAACAGCCACATTCTGAAAAAAAAACAAACACAAACAAAAAACAAAACAGTTGGAAGCTGCACAGTCTGGCCCTTTGGCTTCAGCAGCAGTTGCAATAAAAGCAACTCTACTGCCAGACCTACTCGAGTGTGAGACTCACCAGCTGAACTGATGAAGTCTCTAAGATAGGAGACAACAGTCTTCACCTTTGTGCATGTTTAAACAAGATATATTAAACTTTTTTCTGCCATAAAGTTATCATCTATGACACCCATTTTAAATTGCAGTATTGATCTATAATGCTTTAATAGAAGAAAAACAGGTTGGTAGACTTCCAGGTTGGAAGGTCAATGTGGAGCTCAATGGGAGCTGATTCCCACCTACCCCTTTGCGGCTGCCATAAATGTCATCACAACAATGTGCTGCATGCTGTCGGCCCCTCCTATGGGTAGCTGCAGGACACTCTAGAGGGTAGCAGATTTTTTTTTGGACAACAGAGCAGTAGTAGGGGTGGATTGCAGCACTGACGTCTTGATAACTGGTGTATAAAGATTCCTCAAACATGCATGAATCACATGAAATACAACTTCGAATAGGTACATGAGAAGGGAAACAACTATAACATGGTTTAATGCTCTAAAAAGTTGATTTTGTAGAATATGTCTTCTTTAAAAGCCATATTTATTTGCTTTCAATACAAGTGAGAAGTTTAAGAGAATGAAAAATTCCAAATGCCTTTGTATGACTCCTGTGAGATCTCCTTCAGTGTCCTTCCCTCCTTTGTCTTATCAGCGACTTGTTCCAGAAAAAGTGGGCCATTTGATTTCCACATTGAGCACATGCCTCAAATTTTAACCATTCTATGTGCTTCGCAATTCTATTCCTCAGACATTGAGTGCTACCCCAGGCAAATTTATTCCTATGAGGGCAAAGAAGCTCTATCTGAGACCTTCTGCCATGTTTTATCTGCTTGTGTTTTAAAGCATTATTCATACAGTGTCACCAAGGAGACGGATGCCAGATTCAAGATAGACTGTGAGTTATAGTGTAGGACGTTTGTAATATGTCTGCATACAAAAGCCTTTACTCTTGATATGCCACACTTTATTTCCCAGCTATGGCTCAGGATGCCTCAATCGTCAGAGCCAGCGTTTGGGAAGGTTGCTGGCTCAATTCCCAGAGCGCCCGAAGGAAAAGAACCTATTGATGGATGAGGAACTCCCACAGTGCTTTGCTTCCTGTGTGCACAAAGGCCTGGGAGTCTGGGGCCCACACACTGCGTCGTGCATACACTGGCTCTTTATTTATCCTCCGTGACTATAACTGTCTCACACTCAAAACACTCTACCAGTGCCAAGCTAGTACCTGCACATCATTTTACTAACATATTTGTTTGGATTAGCCTTGCATTTTTCCTTAGCTGTATTGTAGCCACAGAATGTTATGATTTTTACACTGCAATGTATTCACATAGTGTAGGTTGGGTTCATGTGATGTGAAGAGTCAGTAGTTCAACATTGAACTCAAAATTCTATGGGTGAATGATTTTTAAAGAGGACATATGAAAAAAACAAAACAAAAAAGGTTAAATAAATGAAGTTTCATGAGCTCTGGTCTGGGTCTGTGAGTGCTCGTCTCCTAATTACGAGTTTAAAACTCCTAATTACGAGTTTAAAACTCGTAATTAGGTGTTACAATCTCCTAATTACGAGTTTAAAACTCAAAATTTCGACTTCCTGTGGGGCTTTTATTTTATTTATTTTATTTTTTTTCCATGGCGGAAACAGGCTTCCATAGAATTGTCCTCTGATGAAAATTTTATTTGTGTAGTTTTAATCATGTGGTCAGTGGCATCCACCTGCTGCT
This sequence comes from Periophthalmus magnuspinnatus, assembly GCF_009829125.3. Taxonomy (NCBI): domain Eukaryota; kingdom Metazoa; phylum Chordata; class Actinopteri; order Gobiiformes; family Gobiidae; genus Periophthalmus; species Periophthalmus magnuspinnatus. The sequence goes on along the minus strand of NC_047135.1, from coordinate 19,997,083 downwards.
CCTAGTCCACTACCTTATCTTTAAATATTTATTCATTTTAGCTTGAATCGGTAAAAACCTCACAGAGATAAAATTGGTCAGGAAGTAGTGACGCTAACGGTGAGGTTGCCAGGTGCTGTTGTGCAGAGCCTATTTGGCACATGCATACATGTGGACACTCAACAGCATACAGTCAATGCTGTTAGTAGTCACTTAAAAGCTCTTAAATGAAATTAGTGCTCTTTCCAGCTACCTCTTCACCATTAGCTTATAGGCACCTGGTTCCACTCATCTTGAAAGTACTGTATTTTCTGGACTAAGTCGTACTTTTTTTCATAGTTTGGTCACTGGTGTGACTTATAATCAGATGCGACTTATATGTGAAATTATTCAAATATATAATTTCACATCTTTATTATTATCACAATGACAACTGCACAAGGGCACTCTATGCTTGTGTACCAGTATGACAGCCATGTGGAAGTGGAAGCGGCGCTTCATCTACTTTCGGAACAGGCGGAGTTGTTCAGAAACGACACCGAGGATCAAATTCATTGGATTTAGTGATTTGGAGTGAGATCATGAGTAAACTTGTATGCTTGTTTTTTTTTTTTTTTGTTTTTTTTTTTTATGTTTTAGTTATCTGATTAACTGTTAATATCATGTGTTAACATACCAGACACGTACTCAGTTCGCTGTCTATGCTTCATGTAGCTGAATAAATATAAATATGTTATGTTAGCGTGCTGTGCTGCAATTCAGCCTGTTCTTCTCTAGTTTATTGTTGTTACTATAATTTGCCTTTAAAGATAAAATATCTGTTCTCGGATTTTGTAAAATAAATTTCCCCCAATAATGTGACTTATAGTCCAGTGTGACTTATATATGTTTTTTTCTTCATTATGCTTAACTGACTGCAACATGTACTCACAATAACAATATGTAACAATATACAATAGGTTTGATTCCTGTCTGATTTAAGTATTTCTGTGTGTTTTCTCTGAGTTTCTTCCAAGAACATTAGGCAAATCCTTTACTTAAATTTATATGGATCTAAATGGCCCACTGTGTAAGACAGCTGTTGAGGCCTGTGCTGCAGGTGCGCTTACCTGGTTTCCCGCAGTGCATTCTGGTGGACTATATATATATATATATATTGCTCCCCCTTTGCCCGCACACATTTCCGGGTCCCTGTGTAGGCAGCTCTGTCCTCCATACCCAGGTAAAGTCCTAATCTGTTACTCTTAATTCATGAAAATATCCAAATTCCTAAATCATCACTTCTTTTAGTGCCGCCGTCTGACTGCAGATGTCTTAAATAGGCCATATTACAATTCTATGGGGGATTAATTAACACATAACATATTTAGATTGTCATGTTACCTTTTGTTTTGAAAATGTTGTCCATGCCACTAATGAAACTACTGCAAATTGAGTCAGGGTTGTGAAGTTGTTGTGTATTGTTTAATGTCATGCTTTTGTGTATTTATGAAAAATAGAGCAAGAGTGACGTAGGCTCGTGGATTGAGCCTAGTGCAAGAGGTGTGGATTCGTATTGCTAACCGAAGGGTTTGTTTATTCTCTGGGAGAGATTGGTAGATTACTCAAAGATGCATGATGACATATAAAACCATTTCAAGTGAGGGAACAACATTAAAACATGGTAGAAAGCTCAAAAAAATTTAATTTGCATAAATAATTATCATTTCAAAAGCTACTCTTTTCATTACAACCGCCTTTGCGCCACCTATGCAATGTTGTCATGCTGTTAAAAGTAACCATAATCACACACTTGGATTCATCCAACAGTAGAGAAATAAGATGGACTTTACTTGTGGGAGGAATAATCACATTACTCTACAGTCACTGCATATTTTGCTATGAACCAGAGTAAAAATAGTAAGGCGTTGTTGCCCTGGTCTGGAAGGCAAGCCCCCCAGATTCTTAAATAGCTGCAGTGGGAATGAGTGTATGGTTGTCATGTATTCTTGGAGCCGCTAAGGAGGAGAAGACCGTGATCCCACATGGCTTTGCTAACCTCGCTCTCTGTTTACAACATCTCTGCCTGAATGCAGTCTTTAAAATGCTGCTTTTCACCCTGGAGATAAAACTGGCCTATCGCTGTACTCGGGCCATTGCATTGCCATGGGAACCGCAAAGTGACTGATCGCAAGCAAACCCCAGGAGTAAACGGTATCATTGCACCAATTGTGTGTCTATCAGATGGAAAGAGAGCAAGAGAATGAGAGGAGAGATGGAATGTATGTCAGTGGGCCAGTATCCACTTTGCCCTGCGTGTGGTAAAGACGCTGTTACAATGGCATGTTGAGCTGAGCACCATAGAGTGTGAATGGAGGACTCTTGTGGAGAATGTCTGTATATTCTATGACAAGACTTCTCTTGGGGATTTCTTCACCACAAAACCAGCATTTGTCTGAATGAATGTACAATTAGTCTGAAACTGTTAAAGGCGAATTTAACACTAAATCCCCCATTGTGCTACTTAATTGTGTATATGGTTTTAGTAGCTACTGTTCCTAGTCATTTATATTCTATGCATTTTTATTTATTTATTTATGTATTTATTTATTTTTACAGTTTTAGTACAAATGGGGTATGTCCTGGCTCCAGTGACCGATGCATTTTCAAGCACTATGTAATATCACGCAAGACTGCCCTAAACTGTTGGTAACTGTAACCAATCATGCAGTTCTTTATTACTCCAGAGCACACCCCTTCTCTCCCACTCACTATCTTCTTTAGTCCTCCAGGTATTGCCCACTTCAGCAGCTCTATTTGAAATGTGGTTATGGGAGAGGAGTTTAAAATGTTTACTCCCATCTTAAGTGATGAGGATGTCTGCCTGGTCCAATAGAATACCAGTCTCTTTCACTGCAATGGCATTTTGAAAGTTTTTGCCTGCTCCAATGCTTTGAACAAAACTGTTTTCAAATTAAACCTACACAAAAACATGACAACAATGAGTTATGATTTTCCTTTGGAGATATAATAATTATGAACATATTTCCCCTGTTATAATCTGGACTAAAAACATACACTCAAGTATGTCAAAAAGTGAAACTTATAAAACATGTTAATGTTGTTTTTGGCGAATAAAGCGTTTTCAAAATAATAAACCTTACACTTACACTCTGTCAATGGTGGTGGCATGTTTGCGGGGCAGAGCGGGGTTCTGAAACATACTGGGAGCGTTTGCAATGCAGCGGCCCATCACCAATGTGCCAACCCTCTTTTTAGAGATAAAATAGCCTACACAAATCACCCAGATGTGCAAGAGGGTTGGGGGGGGGTTTCTCCTTCCTGGAAGAATTCAGCCAAAAAAAAAAAAATCACATAAATTCCTTTATTCTGCTGCATTTTAGTTATTATTGTTGCCAATAATAATGGGCTTAATATAATAACCTGGTGAGATCTTATCTATGCTTAAAGCTATGCATCAGACAATAGGCCTATACAACTCTTTTACATGTTATGTTAAATCATTTATTTCAAGTAAGATGTTCAATTCAATGGCTAATTTACGCCTACAAATCAGCTGAGTTACTGCATTGCTATTTTAAAACCTTGTCATTATAAGGCCCATTCTACAGTTTGTTTGTTTTTGTTTTTTTGAAAGGGCCAAGGGAAGTGTTTCTTTGATGTGAGCTGCAAACTGATATAGTGGTATGTACTGGAGGAACTTTTCCTGAGGTGTTGGGCCACACGGAAATTAACACCCGACCTGACAGCACTTTGCTGCCTGTGATGAAACAAAGCAGAAAGAAACGATGCACCGTATGGGAAGGGTCAGCCACTGACAGCTCCTCAAAGAGCCAGCAGCCTATGCCAGGCGGAGGAGATGCACAAAGAATGCCGCCGGAGTGTGCATCAGTGACCGCTCTGCTCCTTCGGCCATTCACCCCTCTCACATCTCTCCTACCTCGCATTTCACAAGCCCGGCACTGGCCCATATAGGCTGCCGGCCAACCAGGAAATCCCCTGTGTCTCCCGATTGCCACTCCGTCACTGCTTGGTGGTTAAGGGGCAATCATTGTGGCCTCACATTGAGAAGTTCCCTGGTTCAGGACTCAGATCAGATAGGGCCATTCTGTATAGTGTGCATGTTCTTCATGTTTCTCAGTCCTCTACAAAATTCCCTGCATAAACTCAAAACATGCACAATAGGTCAAATCCTCCATCTAAGGTAGTCTGGACCAAGAGTAGCTCAAGATCTGGAGATGAGTCCCTGGGCTTTAAACTGCACAGCTCCTGATAGGTTGCCTCATGGAGTGGGGATGGGTCAAATGCGGAGGACCAATTTGCATATGGAAACTATTAGGTACACCTTAAAAAAAATGTTTCTATACTTTGACCTAATGTAGCCTATGTCATCTTACTGTTTATGTCATAGATGATATATTCTGGGCTTGGATATTGCATAACACCATGTTTCTTGCTCCAGGTCATTCCCAACACCTTCAGTTTTCCAAAACCCGTGCAGTTAGTCAGCGAAGGGAGGGCTATGAAATGTTATCTCAGGACCACTCGGGCTGTTTTTGTGACTTATGTAAAGGTCAACCACACAGACACACGGGGAATGGCAAATACAAATATATGGAACAGCAGCTAGTTTAACCACAAATCATTACACATTTCCAAAAATTAACATCACTCATCAATTCATCAACAACCAACTAGCGTCAATAATATAAGCAGGGATATACACCTTCTGCTCAAGATTACAGAACTGTCTCTTCATAGTGGCATTTCACTGTAACAAGCAGTAGATTTTTATTCACATGTTTTTGCTTGTTTTTTTTTGTTTTTTTGCTGAAAAAGGCTAGGTGACATTTTTTAACTTTTAATTTTTTAAGTCTTAATTTTTGCAATAATCTGGAGTATGTTGTGTCATGTTTATCCATTAACATACACTGTCCCAATCAAACAAATGCATACATAAAATGAAAGTAAATTTTGCATATTATGTCCTTTAAAGCCAACCTACTCTGCAAAAATCAACCTTTTCCATTGAATAGTTTCCCCTTCTCACTTATCCTCTCAAACTTGTATTTAGCGTGATTCATGCATGTTTGAGCAATGTTAATGCTCCTGTATTCAAGACATCGCTGAGCAGTGGGCGGTACACGGCCACTGCTCAGCACTTACTCCGTTCTCCAATTTTATTTTCTTAATCAGTGATACACATAGACTTCTGCTGCTCATTATTGTGATGTGCAGCTACCCATCGGAGGTGTAGACAACTGCGTGGCTCTTTGTTGTGATGACGTTTACAATGAGCTCCCACTGGGCATCGATGTTTTCTAATGCAGAAGTCGGTGAACTTGTCTCTTTTAGTTGTTTTTGATGAATATTGCAATTTAAAATCTCCAAAAGCAAAGATCCACAGGTGTCATGGCTTATAACTATATAGCAGACCCAAGCATAATATTAAGTTTTGGATCTTTTTTTTTTTTTTTTTTTCGTTTGAATCAACAAAAAAATCATATATTTACCAATAGTTTGTCTGCTTTTTCTATATTTTCTCCATAGCAAACGACTTTTCCGTGACTGAAAGTGTCGGTTTTGACACATTGTACACAGCGCAGTGTTGAAGATGTGACACGGGGGCTGGCCATGCATGTTTGATTGACAGCCTGTCATCATGGCGTCTGTGCTGACAGTTTATCTCTGAAAGGCTCCAGAATCCCATCAGCGCAGTCAAAGGCCCGCTCCAGTGGCCCTCCTCCTACCGCAACACAAACACAGAAATATGGCTGACATTAGAACTGTAATTTCTTTTTCCATTATAGCTGTCTTTCTCATGTAAACATGTTTGTGGCGGAACGCTATCTCCACAATGCCAAGTTGTTAACTTTTGGCTGCAGTGAAGTATTGGACAGGCAGAGGCTTGACCCCACTTAGCCTACTGCTGTGTTATGCCAATGGAATATATACAAGTTAAAAATGGGCTGGAATATTGTTTTGAGTAATTGTGTTTTAGTGTGGAGCTGGGTTATATAATTTGAGCTTAACCAAACCACAAGGGAAATTACTAGAACGCGCTGGAAATAGTTCTTAATGAATGACAATGAGAGAGAAAAAAGTATTAAAATGACTAAATAATAGTATAAATTCAAAGTATACAAGTAAAAATAAAATAAGTCCCAGTGCACAGATTTTTATGTTCACTTAATTAGAATATAGCATTAGGGTGATATTATAGGTTTGTTTGTCTATTTATTTGGATCCCATTAGCTGAAAGCAGTGCAATCAGCTAGTCTTCCTAGGTCCACTCCATCGAAATATAAACTGTCTATTTCATTCCAAATATACACTGCTTTACATTGTGTAAGAATGTTTGTTTCTAGTGTAAGCTTCAAAGAGGACCAAGAGACTGAAACATAAAGTCAGAAGGGTTTAATAAATGCCGCACAGTGAAGCAACGGACTCAACAAAAAGGATAGGATGAGAGTCCTGAGAGGTGCAAGTTTACCATTTTTATAGTGTCTCTCAGTGCATGTGTGTATGTAAAAGAAGGATCCTCTTCTGGTCAACATAGCATTATCTTCGTGAGGTCCCACACAACGGCAGGGCTGCAGGAACCCACAGCTCTGTCCTTGACTCCAAGCATCAAAGTCTCCTGTTTTATTTTATGCGTCTGCATTCTACTGCGTTGTATAATTTTTTGTAGTAAAAACCTTAAAAAAATATAACATCAGCAGAGAAGTTCTTGATTCAAAAAGTCTGGTTTTATTGAATCAATTGTGCACAATTGTCAAAGAGCTGTTGTCCCTAATAGTGTAGTCTTGCCCTCAGCTGACAAATGAACAAACATACAGTGTACTTATACTATCAAAACAATCATACCTGTTTAGTCTAGTCCAAATGACTGGAGGCAGCTGGACGGATCAAACAAGCGATACACCCGTGCATAACAACATATGGTATTACAAAGGTTGGGTGAAAGAGATCCATAACAATACAAGTAAAGATTTAGGATAAATAAGGCCATAACAACTGATATTCACATGTTACAACATGTTCACATGTTGTAACCCTAACCCTAACCCTAACTTTAGCATTAGTACATTGAGGTACAAGTTTAAAGTAGGCACATTGCTAAATGTAGAGACTTTATAATTCTTAGCAATCATTACATTTGATTTTTTCATTACAATAAAATCACATTTCCTTAAAAAAAACTGTTCCATGCAGTTTTCTAGGTTAAGGTTAAGGTTAAGGTTTATTGATCCCTCCTGAAGTGAATTCATTCTCTGCATGTGATCCATTCTTCAATACTGTTGGAACACCTGTCAAGAGCATTACACTCCAGATCTGCAGCTAATCTTTGAATGTGCTGGACGCAGCTAAGGTCGATACAGGGAGAAACATGCAAACTCTACATAGAAAGGACCTAGAAGCTATATATCATAAAGACAGCTATATATCTCATAGACAATATATGCACACGCTAGGCCTGTCACAATAACAAATTTTGAAATTCAATTTTCTGCTGGCAAAATATAGATGATAAACAATAATACTGAATGCCGTTATGCCACTGACACAGTAACCCTAAAGCAGAATTATCCACACAAAACTGTTCTATGAGTATTTTTGCTAATGAACATGAGCTGCAATTACCCTGTTAACATTTCGGGCGTTGCCTTTACTTTACAGCTTTATATATATATATATATATATATATATATATATATATATATAAAGCTGTAATATATATGTATATATATATATATACTGTATTTCTGTGTCACCTACACAAACAATCTACACATCAAATGAAAACTAAGCCACTCATCTTTCTGAATTTTCACCTTCACCACAGGGCTGACAGGAAAGCCGTTTTTACAGAAAAGTCAAAAATGTGGATTTGGACTTTACTTACCTTTCAGGACTCTCGTTCTGTCAAACATCAACATATTCCCACAAAGTTGGTCTCATTTGTTCCGTTCATGTCCAGAAAATATAATCCAGTAAAGAAATTATAATTATGTCCACAAAATAAGTTAGATCCTCCATGTCCAATCTGCTGCAGGAAAGTATTACAAACATGAAATTTGCTCCATCACTTTTTTTGCATTTCTTTTATCAATTTCAAGGATAATGAACTTCTGACAGTGCAAACTTTGTTCCTCAGTGTTTGACACCAATGTTGGTCACTAAGGTGGGGGTTGTGGGTTACTGGAGCCCCAGACAGCGAATCAGTCCTACAGATGACTGAAAGTTTACGTCCCACTCTCCACCTTGTAGAATCAACCAAATACATTACAAACATTTAGTGATGTTTTTCCCGTTACAGCCAATGAGCAGCAGAACACGGCGTACATGAAGCCAGGTGGATACAGAAATCTATGCATAATGGGTGTGTGATTTTACACAGCAGTTGCAGCAGTTTTGCATTCTAAACATGACGAAACGGACAAAACAAAGGATGTTTGTTTGTACAAGTTAGACTAGAGGCATCTCGGACCCAGAGCAGTTCATGGAACTGAGTGAAGAGCTCATGGTGGACTCAGTAGTAGAAGACCTTATGTTTTGATGGATTGGATGCTGTTCCTGATTAGTAAGCGTGGTTTATTCTGCTATTGACAAAATTGTAGGTCAAATATATCGTGTGTAATCACTAGCATGGCTTCTGTGCACGTTTGTGTTTTTTCTTAGCCGATGAGCGTATCTGATAGGTCAGCGCTACCCATGTGCCTATTACGATGTTTTACACAAAAGAAAGAAATGGTACAAGACTTTTTTTTTTACATTTTGTGGATATTGTCATCATGACTGCCTTCATTCTCTATAAAGGACACTGTAAATCAAAGGGTAAAATCGCTAAGCACCAAAAAGCTTTTAGAGAAACTCTTGCTTTCTGACAGAGGCAGGAGCCATCAGACCACAGCAGGAAGAAGGAAGCAGGGAGAAGTATCAGTGTACATCAACACGAGCAGTGACAAGACACACAGGGCAGGTTGAAGTGCAAGAAGTGACATGACAAAACTCCAGTGAAATGTTTAACCCACAATATACCTCTGTGCTTCCAGCACAAAGAGACTGCTATAATGACTGGAACACAGAAGACCAGGAATCATGTGCAGGGATTTTCACTTTGCAGTGTGTGTTTGTTTACATTTTGAAGTGTGTGTGTTTGTTCACTGTTTGCAGTGTGTGGTTTGTAAATATATATATTTATTTTGACCCATACCACTTGTTTTGACCATATTTTATATACAAATATACATTTTATATTGTGTTTTGATTTACTGTATAAATTTACATCAGTGTATCAGGGGCTGAGCTTGTGCGGGAGGTTGATTGTTACCAGCTAGATATAGTCAGCCTCACCTCCACACACAGCTTGGGTTCTGAAACCCAACTCCTTGAGAGGGGCTGGACTCTCCATTTCTCTGGTGTTGCCCGTGGGGAGCAGCGGTGAGCTGGTGTGGGCTTGCTCACTGCCCCACAGCTCATCCACCACCACTGTTCCCTCCAAGCTGTGTGCGTGCGCAATTGCGCACTGCTGACACGGTCTCCGCGCACAGAAAATCTGTGCTGCGCACAAAAAAATTGAAATGGAGTTGAAAATAAAATAAACACACAGCAATTTATTCTGTGCTATTTTTCAATGTGAGTTAGTGAGTGTGACCTGCGATGAGCTGCTCCAGCCAATTATGTGATTCACATGTTTTTGCGCAGCTTATCAACGTCATGGATAGACGTCCTCATGTGCCGCTACTAGTGTTTTAGCCGATGTGGCCGACGTGGAGTGAAGACTCGCTTAATGATGCTAAGTGCTGTTTAACCCCTTAACCCCCTTAACGTTCCGACGGCCCGCCCTCTCAAAGATCCGCGCTTAAAATTACGCGCACATAATTGCGTAATTTTACACACTGTGTTGCAGCAGTTTTGCGTTTTAAACATGACGAAACGGACAAAACAAAGGAAGTACGCGACTGAGGACACTGTGGATGTTTGTACAAGTTAAACTAGAGGCATCTCGGACCCCGAGCGGTTCGTGGAACCAAGTGACGATCTCATGATGGACTCAGGAGTAGAGGACCTTGTGATTTGATGGACTGGATGCTGGTCCTGATCGGTAAGCATGGTTTATTCTGCTATTGACTTAATTGTGGGTCAAATGTATATTATGTGTAATCATTAGCATTAGCTAATGCCAATCTGATCTCTGGCCATGTGTTTTGGACACTCGGGTGAAGAGAGGGGCAGAGCTGTCAACCGATTACCACCTGGTTGTGGGTTGGATGTGCTGGCGGAGGAGGCGTATCGTGAGGGTCTGCTGGGAACGTCTAGCGGAACCCTTTGTCGGGAGGGTCTTCAGCTTGCACCTCTGGAAGAGCTTAGCCTTGATCCCAGGGGAGGCTGGGGACATGGACTCCAAGTGGGCCATGTTCTCGACCTCTATTGACAATGCAGTTGCTCGTAGCTGTGGTCGTGCGGTCTGTGGTGATTGTCGGGGTGGCAACCCCCAAACCCGGTGGTGGACACCGGAAGTAATGGATGCCGTCAGGCTGAAGAAGGAGTCCTATCAAGCCTTATTGGCTCGTGGGACTCCTGAGGCAGCTGACGAGTACCGGCGGGCCAGGCATACCGTGGAGAACATTTGGAAAAGGTTTGGATAAATTTGGATACATCAAAAGTCCCTCCATAAAATGCCTGGATTTACTAATAATAAAATGAGAATAAAAATCTTCTTTTTTTAATGTGTGTTCCAAAGTGTATAAATGCTTAGCAGACATACTTACAATGATTGTGACACCTGTGGGTAAAACTATAACTATGTTACCTTTACAAAGACCCCCAACTTGTGTATGGACTATTGAGGGTTCAAAAATGGTTATCATTTTAATTTGGAGAGGTCAGAACAAAGGCAATTTCACCAAACAGACCTGGAATTCTAAGGGGTTAATAAATTAAACACTTAATGAGTCATGAAAGTTATTTATTCAAAACTCCACACCTCAAACCTCATTGTAGTACTAAAAAAACAACAAAAGTTCACCACTAGTACAAAGAAAAGTACCCTTGATAAATATTGACCGCAAAAATTGTTCCATCTGTCATGTATTGAATGATAAGTCAATATAGTAATTATCATCTAGTTCTCACCCAATGAAATATCTTATTAAGTATAATTATAAGTATTATTAAGCAATGTTTTACAGAATAGTTTTTTATTTTTTTTTATTTTAATCTTTTAAAAACACTGATTGGCCCAATGTTCATTTCCCTGCTCTTAATAAGTAGCATGATCTTTCTCTGGGGACAGATAATTTCTCTTAATTAGCCAATTTTACTTAAACAGAGATATATAGTATGAATTCAAGTCATTATAACTCATTCAGATGTTTCATTTTTTGCAGTGAGTGGAACAAACTTGGATCAGGAGAAATGTGTCAGAAGCGAGAACTGAAAGCCTGAGAATGCAATGTCCAGCACTGCTTCAATGTAATCTGTGGAGGCAGATAAACATGCTAAGCACTTTGTAAATACAGCGTGACTTCCTTTGTACAAGGCTGCTTATGTGTACATGTGCAGAGCTTTCAAACAGACCTTTCAATGCCATATTTGATTCATGACAGGACAGTAGGAGGATGCATATACTTTTTGCAAGGTTCTCTTTTTTATAGCTTCATTCAGCAAGAAGCACACTGGAGGTTAGCTGCAAGTGTAGCTGAGAGCGCTATGTGCAGTCCCTAATGGAACAATAGCGGTTTCAAATCTGTTCTGTTGTACTGTGAGATGTGCTCATACTACTGTAAGTAACAGAAAAAAGTGTCATGTACCCAGGTTTAAAATCTTCCAGCTAAGGTAGTCCTGACCAAGCCTAACTCAAGATTGGGTGATTGGACGCCGGGTGCTGCATTGCGACAAATTGCTCTAACAGCATTAAAGGATGGGTCAAATGCAGAGAAATGTCTGTACAAGAAAATAAAGGTTAACCTTGAACCCTTCTTGATCAGATTGAAATTTTAACTTTATCTTGGAATTTGAAAATAGTTGCCTGATTACATTTTGAAACTAGTACAACAAATATGATGTAATGTTATTTAGATTGATTTTGTTCATTTGTATTGCACATGCTAGTCATTTATCAACAATGTTAAATATTAACTATGAAACTTTTCTGGCAGAGGGTACACCACTTTCTTATCTACAGGTATATATTATCGCTTATAATAATGTTCCATAAGACTAGACTTCTCTATCTTACAGTTATTCAACAACTGTTCCTATTGTTAAACAATATAGCCTAGACACTTTTTCCATTTACTTTTTCTTCTTGATTTCTATGATAATTTATACTCATTCTCGCTGAAGGCATCAACACTATGACCCATATGGAATGTAATCAACAAAAATAAACTCAAAAGAACTTGTTTTAGAGTTTCAAATAAAAATTCAAAATTGCCATCCTTTGCTTTGACGCTTGGTTCGCTTTTGGCTTTTCTTGACCCTGACAAGAAAAAAGCTGTGAAGTGAAAACCATTTCAGGAGACTTCATCGTTTGCACCATTGTCCACAAAATAAGTTATTTAACTTATTTTTTCCTTGCTACATAATTCCATACATCTTGCTTCATATATTTAATGTCTTCTGTATGTATATAAATTGTAGAAAGTAGTAAATATTAACAAAACATTGAATGGGAAGGTATGTCCAAACTTTTGACTGGTAGTGTAGATCATCTTAATCCCATTCTGTGAAAGATTCCAGGCAAAACAAAAAGCAGATGGCAGGCCCTCCACCAGAGAGGTTACCTAGTTCACCTTCTGTCATGATGTCAGTTTCCCTGTCCTCCCGTGCTCTCTCCCCCGCCCCTACCTGTGTGTCTGGAGCTGGGTGGAGTGCCTGACTCCTCCCGTGCGCACCTGGGGTGCATCAGCCTAATCACCACCACCTGCTGCTGAGTACAAGAAGGCTTGGCAGTCTACACTCGGTGCCAGACCGTCCGCGTGTAAAACGTGAATGTTTCTTGCTAAGCTTTGTTATATGGTACTTTCCGGCAAATGCTCATTTGGATTTATGCACCCTCCAGATTCCTGCCTCTACTCGCCCAGCTCCTGCCGCCACGTTCCAGTCCCGGTATCGCTTCCAGCTCGTCTTGTCTCCTGCTCGTCTCGTCTCCTGCTCGTCTCGTCTCCTGCTCGTCTCGTCTCCTGCTCGTCTCGTCTCCTGTCCGGTCCTGGTCTCTGGTTTGTCACCCGCTCCCCGCTCTGGTCTTCGTCTGATCCGCCTGCCCTGGTACCGCACCTGCTTCTATCCCCGTCCTGGTCCTGTCCTGCCCGCCTCTACCTGCACCGCACCCGCCTGACCCGTCTCCCGCTCCCCGGTTCCTGTACCTGCTCTTGTGACCTGTTTAAAGACTGCATTTTCACCGCTGTAAATAAACACTGTTAAAACTGCTCTGGTCTGCATCCTTTGGTCCTATCCGCACCGTTACGACAGAACGGTCTGGCCACTATGGACCAAGCAGGCTCAGATCCGGACCAGATGCGCCGCCTCACGCACTCTCACCCCGAGGCGGTGCTGGGTCAGCACGAACAATCCATTCGAACTCTATTGGAGCTAAATCAGACATTGTCCCAGCAGGTGGCACAGCTTAACCACCAGGTGGCCGCGCTCCTCGTCACCCCGCCTGCTGCAGCTGGAGCGCCACCATGCCTCCCGGAGCCGAGAGGCACGGATCCGGAGCCGTATGCTGGACAACCTCACCTCTGTCGCGGATTCCTGTTCCAGTGCGAGTTCATGTTCCAGCAATGCCCTTCTCGTTTCAGCTCGGGGGCCACCAAGATCCGATATATATGTGGATTACTCCGGGGCAGAGCTCTCCAGTGGGCAGAGGCGCGCCTAATGAAGACGTCTGTGGATAGCCTGGATTTTAATGAATTTGTGTCCACGTTTAAGCTGGTGTTTGACCACCCGCACTACCAGGACAATGCTGCCTCCCGGTTATTGACTCTCAGCCAGGGCTCCAGGACGGTAGCGGATTATTCCATTGAATTCTGGACACATGCGGCGGAGCTGGACTGGACGGACAGCGCGCTGCGGGCCGTGTTTGTGCGGGGCCTGAACGAGACTTTGAAAGATGAATTGGTTTCCCGGGACGAACCCCCCGACCTGCGGACCCTCATCTCCCTCGCTCACCGTATAGACAACCGCCTACGGGCTCGTCGCCGAGAGAGACGCCGGTCACCGGTCCCGCCGGAGCCACGCGCTGCCCCGCCCCCGCCGGATGAGCCCATGCAACTCGACAGGACCCTTGTGTCGACCGAGGAGCGTCAACGGAGGCGTCGTCTGGCCGGGGCTTGCCTCTACTGCGGTGAGCGCGGACATTATGTGGTCACTTGCCCAGTTCGGCCAAAAGGGGGGGCCCACCAGTAGCACTGGGAGTACTGGTGGGCGAGCAACACATCCTGGACTCTTCTAATAGACTGCGGCTCAGCGCCACCCTGTGCGTTCGCACAGAGACCTTATGCGTTTCCGCCCTTATCGACTCCGGGGCTGAGAGGGACTTTATTGATGCCCAAGTCGCGGAGCAGCTCGGGGTCTACCTGGAGCCCCTCGAACGCCCCTTAAATGCCCAGGGGCTCAATGGACGTTTTCTGGGGCACATCACTCACATCACAGAACCTGTCACCGTGATTCTGTCCGGCAACCACCAAGAGAACCGTCAGTTTCATGTCCTGTCCTCCTCCGCTTCTCCTCTGGTCCTTGGTTACCCCTGGCTACGCGCCCACAACCCTGTTTTCGATTGGGCCAGGGGCGGAGTTTCGGGCTGGAGTCCCGATTGCCACGCCAAGTGCCTTCGGTCCGCCCTCCCTCCGGCCGGGAGGTCCGTTCCTGTCGCTGATCCGTCCCCAGACACCCCCAATCTGTCCTCGGTGCCTGCTGAATATCACGACCTGGGGGAGGTTTTTAGCAAGAGCAAGGCCCTCTCTTTACCGCCCCACCGTCCATATGACTGCGCCATTGACCTCCTGCCGGGTGCCCCACTACCATCTAGCAGGCTATATAACCTGTCTAAACCTGAACGCGAGTCAATGGAGGACTATATCCGTGGGTCCCTGGCTGCCGGAATCATCCGCCCGTCCACTTCACCCGTGGGAGCGGGGTTCTTCTTTGTGGCTAAGAAGGACAAATCCCTGCGGCCTTGCATTGATTACCGGGGTCTGAACAATATAACCGTAAAGAATAAATACCCGCTTCCCTTACTGGACTCGGCATTTACGCCCCTCCACGGTGCGACCATCTTCTCAAAGTTGGATTTGCGGAATGCGTACCACCTGGTGCGCATCAGGGAGGGAGACGAATGGAAGACGGCCTTCAAGACACCCCTGGGACATTTCGAATACTTGGTTATGCCCTTCGGTCTCACCAACGCCCCTGCCGTATTCCAAGCCCTCATCAACGATGTGCTCCGTGATTTCCTTAACCGATTCGTCTTTGTTTACTTGGATGACATCTTGATTTTCTCGCGGTCCCCCCAGGAGCATCATCAGCACGTTCGCCAGGTTCTCCAGCGCCTCCTCGAGAATAAACTGTTCGTGAAAGCTGAGAAATGCGAGTTTCACGCAGAGGAGGTCAGCTTTTTGGGCTTCATTGTGGGGCGGGGCCAAGTAAGAGCTGACCCTGAAAAGATCCAGGCTGTCACTGAGTGGCCCGTTCCTACCAGCCGGAGACAGCTCCAGAGATTTATCGGCTTTGCCAATTTTTATAGACGTTTCATCCGGGATTTTAGTAGGGTTATCTCGCCCTTAACTAAACTCACCTCTCCTGCTTTGCCGTTTGCCTGGTCTCCTGAGGCGCAGACAGCCTTCGAGAAGCTTAAGAGACTATTTACCTCCGCTCCCATCCTGCACCAGCCCGACCCTTCACGGCAATTCATCGTGGAGGTCGACGCCTCCGACTCGGGAGTGGGGGCCGTGCTTTCGCAGAGGTTCGACCCCCACAACCGCCTCTGTCCCTGCGCCTTCTTTTCCCGGCGATTGTCCTCGGCCGAGGTCAATTATGATGTGGGGGATCGGGAGCTCCTTGCCGTAAAGCTGGCCTTGGAGGAGTGGCGCCACTGGCTCGAAGGGGCGGAGCAACCATTCATCGTCTGGACCGACCATAAAAACTTGGAGTACATCCAGTCCGCCAGGCGCCTCAATCCCCGTCAAGCTCGTTGGTCCCTCTTCTTCAGCCGCTTCAACTTTCTCCTCACCTACCGCCCCGGATCTCGGAACGTCAAACCAGATGCCCTCTCCCGCCAGTTCGCCCTGGAGGATAGCCCGGTCACCGCAGAAACAATTATCCCCTCCTCGTGTGTGGTGGCCGCGGTCCATTGGGATATCGAGGACACCGTCCGAGAGGCCCAGACCAACGACCCCGACCCAGGTAACGGCCCTCCAGATAAACTGTTTGTTCCCGATTCTGTCCGGTCTCAGGTGCTCCAGTGGGTCCATGCCTCCCGTTTCGCCTGCCATCCTGGTGCCGGTCGCTCTCTCTCCCTCCTCAGGAGACGCTTCTGGTGGCCCACGATGGACACAGACACCCGGGCTTATGTCGCCGCCTGCCAGGTATGTGCTCGGGCCAAGGCCTCCCACTCACCCCCTTCTGGTCTCTTGCATCCTCTCCCAGTTCCTCGTCGCCCTTGGTCCCACATCGCCTTGGACTTCGTGACGGGCCTTCCCCCTTCCCAGGGGAACACGGTGGTTCTCACCATTGTGGACCGCTTCTCCAAGGCCGCCCATTTCGTTGCCCTGCCTAAGCTCCCCACAGCCAAAGAAACTGCCGACCAGCTGACCAGTCATGTCTTCCGACTCCACGGCATCCCGGTGGACATCGTGTCCGACAGAGGGACCCAATTCACCTCTCAGGTATGGCGGTCTTTCTGCGACAGTTTGGGGGCCACGGTTAGCCTCACGTCCGGGTTCCATCCACAATCTAATGGGCAGACGGAGCGGGCCAACCAAGACCTGGAGTCGGCCCTACGGTGCACAGCCTCCGCCAACCCCGCGACCTGGAGTACTCACCTACCCTGGATAGAGTACGCTCACAACTCCCTCGTGAGTTCCGCCACTGGTATGTCCCCCTTCGAGGCATCGCTGGGATATCAACCCCCTCTCTTTCCCACGGAGGAGAGGGACCTCGCCGTCCCGTCTGTTCAGCGCCATCTCCAGCGCTGTCGCCGGATCTGGAAGAAGGCCAGGGCGGCCCTTCTTCGGGCTGGAGCGCGCACTAAGGCGACGGCCGATCGCCACCGTGTCCCGGCGCCCGTATACCAACCTGGCCAGATGGTTTGGCTCTCCGCCAAGACGGTCCCGCTGAAGACGGACTCCCGTAAGCTGTCCCCCCGATTCCTGGGACCGTTTAAGATCATGAGGATCATAAATCCATCGGCGGTGCGCCTCCAGTTACCCCCGTCTCTCCGGATTCATCCGACCTTTCACGTCTCCCAGGTTAAACCAGTCCGGACCAGCGACCTGTGCCCTCCGGCCGATCCCCCACCGCCCGCCCGAGTCATTGACGGCCACCCGGCGTTCACCGTCCGCCGCCTGATTGACGTTCGTCGCCGTGGTAGGGGCCTCCAGTACCTCGTCGATTGGGAGGGTTACGGTCCGGAGGAACGATCCTGGGTGCCCAGGGCACGCATTCTGGACCCCGACATGGTGAGAGACTTCCACCGCGCTCATCCTGACAAGCCTGGGGGTCCACCAGGAGGTGGACCTTAGGGGGGGGGTACTGTCATGATGTCAGTTTCCCTGTCCTCCCGTGCTCTCTCCCCCGCCCCTACCTGTGTGTCTGGAGCTGGGTGGAGTGCCTGACTCCTCCCGTGCGCACCTGGGGTGCATCAGCCTAATCACCACCACCTGCTGCTGAGTACAAGAAGGCTTGGCAGTCTACACTCGGTGCCAGACCGTCCGCGTGTAAAACGTGAATGTTTCTTGCTAAGCTTTGTTATATGGTACTTTCCGGCAAATGCTCATTTGGATTTATGCACCCTCCAGATTCCTGCCTCTACTCGCCCAGCTCCTGCCGCCACGTTCCAGTCCCGGTATCGCTTCCAGCTCGTCTTGTCTCCTGCTCGTCTCGTCTCCTGCTCGTCTCGTCTCCTGCTCGTCTCGTCTCCTGCTCGTCTCGTCTCCTGTCCGGTCCTGGTCTCTGGTTTGTCACCCGCTCCCCGCTCTGGTCTTCGTCTGATCCGCCTGCCCTGGTACCGCACCTGCTTCTATCCCCGTCCTGGTCCTGTCCTGCCCGCCTCTACCTGCACCGCACCCGCCTGACCCGTCTCCCGCTCCCCGGTTCCTGTACCTGCTCTTGTGACCTGTTTAAAGACTGCATTTTCACCGCTGTAAATAAACACTGTTAAAACTGCTCTGGTCTGCATCCTTTGGTCCTATCCGCACCGTTACGACACCTTCAAACTTGCTGCCATAATAATAAATGGAGAGACAGTGGTGTCTTGGAGTCACATTACTTTCATGATTGTAAATGTGTTGGTTTTATTTAGTGCTTTAGGATGTGCTTTAAAAATGTCATGCATTTTTCTTTCATTTATGGTGGTATTGTGCCCTTGGGTAAACGTGACAAAAAGAAGGCTGCCACTTCAACCACCAATCAAACTGTCAAATGTGCATGGATATAGGCCAGGAGACTGATGTGTTTTTCCCAATGACATGGTATACACTGGTCTGAGCTGGGGCTTGAATTGCCTGTCTTAAAGGCCTTCGATGCTAGTGGCAAAGAGGAAAAGATGGAGAGGCTGATGTGTTGCTGCTACGGTGGAGGAGCATTGAAGCTACTGTATATAAGAAATTTGATTTGATTTGTTCAGAAGCAACGGTAGGCTGTAATTGGATAATAGTGACAGGACAAGGACACACACTCTTGACTGAATCTGCACTTCATCTTAAATAAGTCACATTTCTTACACCAGTCATTTTCTGTGTAATCCCTTTGCTGTCCAGCTAGCCAACTGGACAAAAGCGTGTTTCATGGAGGTGACAGTTCACGCCCTAGGGTACTGCTACGTGACAGTTCACACCTTAGCATTCTTCAGAATGACAGTTCATACTTTAGGCTCATTCAGTGTGCCTAACTAATAACAGATATTTGCTATTGTAAACAACTAGGGTGTGTTAGTTTCAGTGTAGTTCTTACCGTTAGACAGATATAAGGCCTTACCAAAACTGAAGAGTCTACTTGGACAAGTGGCAGAATGTATACAATTTAGAATAAAATTTTTGTATTCTATGGACACTATCTGGATGCCTACACATTTAGGTAGTGTAGGGATTTCACAGATATCTTCATATGGGAGGTTGAGATTTGAGTGGTTGAGAGGTAAAGGTCAGCTCTGATTTGCTGAGAGTGACAAAACAAGGAAACATACTCTTAATTGAATCCACGCTTCATCTTAAATTAGCCACATTTACTACACCAGCTGTTCTAACAGTGGAATTCCCTATAGATCCTAGTTTTGGCAAATTTCCACTGCGCACATCCTGTTGTACTCTATGACATTGTGAATCTGTGAGGCGTGAAAATCCCAAACACCGATCACTGAAGCGCGACCGTCATGCTTAGGCAACTCCTCAGCCTGGTAATGAGGGCCAAATACTATTGCATCAAGAACAATGTAAGAATGGAGCACTTTGTTTCATATTCACGCTTGGTGGATGTGATATTCAACCATATTTTCCATTATTCTTTTTTAATATGATTGGTTTGAACAGATATACTACGCCGGGTGCTTTGTGATGAGAGGCTAGAGCTAGAATGGGATGGAAAGAGCTATAGAATGATAGAGATAAGAGATATGGAAGTAGAATTTTCATTGAAGTTCACAATGTCTTAATTTTAACTGCCAATTCTGCTCTCTCTGTTGTCCAGTCCTATAACTAATTTGACCATCTGCCTAACGTTTGTTCATTGCCTACTGCTACTTACCTCTAATGTCAGTGTAGTGCCTCAGTCGTCCAGGTATGAGCCATAGAAAAAGAAAAAAAATTATTCTGTCAACTGGACAAAATGATGAGTGAGGATGTGTAGAGTAGTGAAGACTATGTTGTCCCAATACTATTTCATAATATCATTATATTATTTAGAATTGACTGTTCAGTCTTTTTGAAGTGAAAGCATAGACTGTATATGGGAGTCATCTGAAGGAGTGTGACATCGCCCATAGTGTTTGGCACTGTGGCTGACATCACTTGGGGGCAAGTTCATTATTTGAGAGCCAATAGAGCCAAACAGAAGTGAGATTTTTGAAAGTACTCGTCCCTTCCCGCCCTCACCTTGTTTGGCAGCTATCATGCGCCACTGCTTAGTGCCCGCTCCGTCAACCGTTAACACTACCGAGAGTTGACCTTGTGGAAAGAAGCCACCTGATTGGTCTGTTTTTAATGTTCATATTTTGACCAAAATGATGAGACTGACAGCAGCAGTTACAGAGAGGGGCCACCATTTTTCAACAGAAGGTGAATTGGTACTAGAATCAAGAGGCCACTAACTGGCTTTCACAGATAATTTTTACATATTCATTGGACATCCACTGGGGACTCAGTGGTTTAAAGGAACTATATGTAAGATTTTCAAATTCTAAATTCCATAAACATAACCTATCTGTGTTCCCAGATATAAGGTAAACATATTCAAATCAAATATAACTTACTGATAACAATTATAATGGTGAATTATTTTTTTATTGCAAAAACATTGGACATGATGGCCATGTTGTTTCTTACTGTACATATGACAATAAAGCTTTGAAGTTTTGAAGTTTGAAGTTTGTTAAGCTTATCATTTGGTGTTTTAAAGCAGAATGAGCCTCACATAAGTCGCATAAGTTGCCAGTTTCAATGCTGAAATCCAGTTGCTTTAAAACTAAAATAACTCACTCTGATCTGAATCATCACTACCTAAACCCCAGCACCTGCAACCAATCATGAATGGATGCTAGTGCAGCCTCTGCAGCCCAGTGAGTGAGTGCAGGCTACATACAGTTCCTTTAAATAGCAATGTTTACAATGTTTATTGTGATAAATTTGAGAAGATTATAGTGATAATCAAGTTATTTTCAATTTTCAGTTAAAAGGCTCATATCATGTTATTTTCTAATCTCTACAATAAAGTTGTGTTTCATTTACACATGTTTGACAAACAAATTCTGCACATTTAGAATTCTTCTTTCAAACAGAAAGCATTCTGTTCCACTTGTGATATCATGTAGTAATATAGGGAGTGCTCCACTGTGTTGTTAACTTCCATGCATCTTCACAGGAATCATTTGCATAATTTCAGCCCTGGCACTGCCAATCTGTACTAAACAAAACGTAAAAGGTAGTTGTTGAAAACTACCCATTCATGACATCACATGGTGGAAAAGAGCATTTTGAGCTTTGAAGATGTAGACTACTAATAAAGGATTACTGAAACATGTGTGAATGAAAAACACAACTCCAGGTATGTTTTTGAGGAGGCAACTACATTATATCATGGCTTAAAGCTCACAAGAGTCAGTTTTGTTTAATATAGGACCTTTAAAATGAAATATAATATAAAATGAAAGTACGGTGAATTCCACATTCTGAATATCAGACATTCTCACTATTAGAGAGGCAGCTGTGGCTCAGTTGTAGGACCCCTTGTCAACCAACCCGAAGGTAAGTGGTTCGAATTCCACTGGGTGAACACTCTGTAATAGTGATGTCAATATTGGAATGGATAGTCACAAAAATGGTTATAGGTTATAGGTAGAAGGGGGTTAATCTGATGTAGTCATTACTGAAATGGAAACAGCCACAGGTATGGTCTTAGGGAAAAATCTTTGTTAAGACCCTTGGGACAACGCTACAACATAGCATGTGAAGTTTAATTAAAGCTGTCTTGAGTGTTCTACCATGTTACAACATTGTTCCCTCATGAAAAACATGCCTGAAGAGGTTTTAGATGTCATCAATTCATGTTTCCATATTTTAGCGATCTCTCCCAGGCCCTGTTTGAACCCTCCCTACAGTTAGGTGTAAGATTCTGTGAAATGCTCAGCCCACAAGCCTGCATCATTTATGTTTCCACATGACAATTCTCCATAAATACAAAAACATGATACAATACAATACACTACAACTTCACAAACCTGATGTGATATGCAGTAGTTTCATTAAGTGTACTCTGAGGGGAGTGACATAGCATGGGGACAAAGGATGGGAGGACTCAGAGTGACAAGAACAAAAGTGAAACTTATTTTACATGTTAATATGTTGTTTTCAGCTTATATAGCATTTTCAAAGCAATAAAAAGTAACATGGTGGTCTAAATATGTTAGCAGTTAATACCCTATAATACCTATGCAATACATGTTGTGTACACATGATATGTGATATATATATATATATATATATATATATATATATATATATATATATATATATATATATATATATATATATATATATATATATATATATATATATATATATATATATATATATATATATATAATCAGTGTGTTTTATTTTACTAATTCCTAAAATGTTCCTTTTAAATCCCCTAAAAGCCTTGTGTTATCTTTCTAAATTTCACAAATTTACAGAGCCCTTGCCTCCACTCTGCCGGACAACCCCCTCTCTCTGCTCTGACTCTTGTACAGACATGGAGCTGCACTCATTGATTTGTCTTCTGTGACTGTAGTTGTCTGTTCTGTCTCTCTCTCTCTCTCCCTTTCTCTGTCTCTCTCTGTTCTCTCTCCCTTGCTCTCTCCATTTCTCTGTCTCTCTCTCTCTTCCTGTCTCTGCTCTCGCCGGGTTGTGGGAGGAAGGGGGTGGCTGCTCGGAGACAGCGTGACAAGGGCCCGTGTCAGCCTGCTCTTGGTAATTGGTCCATTTCTATTTAGGCCCAGCGCAGAGAGACATGTGGCAAGTTCAACAGCTCGCGTATTTAAGGGAGCACTGCCTGATTCGCCTGGCAATAAGTGACAGAGCCATTTCAGCACAACAGGACCCTGGCACAAGTATGGCAAGCTGACAATGTGCAAGTTTAGAAACATAAACTGAGGGATAAAGACTTCAATACAATAGCATGTCAGTCACTGATTGGGTTCAGACAGTAGAATGTGCTCATGTCCCTCTCTAAGATACAGGGTAGGATAGCCAGCATACTGTATTGACTGTTAACATCTCAAAGCAAATGTAATACCATGTATATGTCGACATGCACTATATCTTGGACTATCTGAGTGCTCAGTGACCCATCTCCTACTGTAGTCCTGGTTTAGTTCTGCTTTGGTCCCAACCTTCTGCTGGTGTCCACTACTGTTGTCACGATACTAAAATTTCAAACTTGAATCTGATGCTAAGGAATAGACTCAATTGTAAAAGAAAAAAATAAAATCTGTCAACTGGACAAAAAGTTATAGCAGTGAGCCACAGATAAAGTAATGTGGTCTACTCCATTCAGTGTAGTGAAGAGTGCGGGGAGCGTTACATTGGAGAAACAGCCACTCCATAAGAGAATGTACCTAAACTATCACAAGAGCTTCTCGGGACCCCAGTCTGCTCTTTTCCATCTCAAAGCCACTAACCACTCCTTTCAAGACAGTGAGGTACAGATCTTAGCCAGAGAAATAAATGGTTTGAGAGGGGATTTAAAGAAGCAATTTTTGTTAGAAAAGACAATCCTTCTTTGAAGAGAAGTGGGGGCTTCAGACATCTAGACATCTATCTCCTATTTATAACTCCATCTAATAGGTGTGAGAGGCCTGAATGATTATGCTAAGAAACAGAAGCTGTAAACAATAGCATAGATATGAAGCAGTGTCCACCAGTAGCCTGACCAGAACTGAAGAAGTGGCTTGGATGAGTAGCCAAATAACTTCACTCCTATCTCCTAACATTTGACATATTCGAATTTTTCTTTTTTTTATTTATTATACATGGACGACTGAGGGATTGCATAGATAATAGACTCAATACTCCATATCAATGTCATAACACTTTCTTTAGACAACTGAGTATAATTTTCAACATTAAATCGTAATATTTTCTTTTATATTACCATGTTACCTAATTACCTAATTAAAAAGTATTTGGGAAAAGTATTACTCGTATAAGAGTAACTGTCGGGACATGACATCTAATATATAATTTGAAGTTAATGTTATTTGAAGGACAAAACATTAAATAATGCACAAAATCTGTTATTTTCAAAGGATGGACACAAAAATGAGACAAACTAAATAAGCTTTGAACCTTTAAGATGCTACAGACTTTTTACACTAAATGTGGCAGCAAATGTAATAGAAAACCTTGAAATCATTACCGATAGAAATAAGAGCTAATCGCTAAACTGGACCTCTGGGATGCTACAAACGTTTTAAACCAAATGTGGTGAAAGACCTTCCAGAGGAGATGCTAATCAAAACAACTAAGCAGAGTCAACCAAGATGGTAGCACGATTAAAGTCTGCGGCAGTCTCCACAGAACTACAGCTACTATTACTCAACAGCAGTTAGGCTGTTAAATCAGAGACTGTGATTGGACTATGTATTTCTGAATTGTGAATTGTGGTGGCTGTGAAACACAATTTCCTTTGTATGTAGCATAAAATAAATTAATCTAATCTCACCTATGTTGAGATGTTTATGTTGAAGCTGCTTGCTGACACATTGGTTAATATACATTGTCCTAATTCAAATAAATAAATACAAAAAAGCTGATCATACTGGGCAAAACACAAGAAAAATTTGGCAAAGGACATTTCATTCTACATGCATTGTTCTGACACAGCTGTCAGTTTACAATAGATCCTCCATTTCAAAACTGCGATATCGCACCTGGCTCTTCCTGTTGTTTTCGGCGCGTAACAGCGGCTGGCACCATAGCATGCCGCTCAAATGAAAGCGGTGCGTTCACTGACAGAGACAAGGTCGTACATTTGTGTTGTGTCTGGGGAGCGTGGTAGGGCTTGGCAGCTACACACCGCCTGGCTCTTGTTTTCGGAGGCTGCGGTGATTGCTACCTGCGAGGAGGAGTTCACGCTTTGACACATTCGGATTCTGATGCCGAGTGAAAGCAGCAGTCTCATTAGGAGCAGTACTATAGTCTCTGTACGGAACACCGCGGCACACTCCAACGCATCTGTTCACATCTACATGCTCAGATTAAAGCCATTGTATCCATGTTTTTTTTCCCCCTGTAATGACGTTAAATCTCCTTTGTTCCATAAAGGGTGGGTGTTAAAAGGCCTGTATAATGCAAAACTGATTCTTGTGAGCTTTAAGCTATGTTAAAATCTTGTTACCTCCTCAACTACATAACTAGAGTTGTATTTTGTTTCATTTATGCATGTTTAAGTTTTACATTTTGTTCAATAGAGAGCAATTCCAGGTCTAAAATTATCCAAATGATTCTAGTGAAGGTGTATGGACTTTAGAAACACAGTGGACACAGTTCATATATTACCACATGATATCACAAGGTTTTCTGATTGAGAGAAGAACTCAGCCTAAATTTGCAGGGTTTGTGTTAAACATGTGTGAATAAAAATTCCATTGTTGCATGTTTTTGATGAGGAAACAACATAACATAGATAAAATAAATAAATTAACATTCAAAAGCTATTGCATTTCCTCCAAACGTTCTCCAAATGTCTCCCTTTGGATAGGTTTGGAGAGGCCTGGACTTACTCTTGATAAAATGATTGTAAAACTCTAATTTTTGTAGGTATTGACCTCAAATTTGAAATGTGAGTGGTCAATAAGATTCTCAGTTGAGGTACAGTGTATTTTTGTCCCCAGCGACCTACTGCAGCTTTCTACATCTTCATTTTAACAAAAAAAATTTAGGCGAGGATGAGAAAAAATACGTTTGTGTGTTCCAAAGTGTATAAATGCTCAGCAGACAAACTTACAGTGATTCTGACACATGTGGGTAAAACTGTAGGGTGTTACCTTTACAAAGACCCCAAACTTGTGTATATACTACTGAGGGTTCAATAATGGTTATCATTTTAATTTGGAGAGGTCAGAACAAAGGCAATTTCACCAAAATGACCCGGAATGCTAAGGGGTTTTAATAAATAAATTAAAAAAATCCTTCATAATGGTTCGGTCCACTCTGTCCCTTGGGCTCATGAGCTGATGATTCAAACCAGCCTTCATTTTACAAAAAGTAAAATGAAGCATAAACCTTAAACCTTGCTGTGAGACAAGAGTGCTAGCTACTCAATCACTGTACGGTTTGTTTTGAGTTTTTTTTTTATTTTTATTTTGTATTTTTTTTATTCAAACTGTCAGTCAAAAAAGTGTCTGAGGCTATAGTTTTTTTTGTTGTTGTTGTTGTTTTCTTGTTGTTTTCTTTGTTGTTTGTTTTTGCTTGTATATTTGTTTTTTCTCATTATGTGAGAAGGCCCATATCTAATATTAGCTAATTCACTCATGAGAAAGTTAAACTAAAACATGTTTGAGTGAACCAATTTTTCCCTGGCCCTATTTGAACCCTCAAGCCCACAAACCTATGTCAGTCATGCTCCCACATGACAATTCTCCATAAATATACAGTATGATACAAAACTGTACATGCGACGTAACAAACCTGATGGGATGTGCAGTAGTTTCATTAGAGGGATTTATTTATTTATTCATTTGGCTTACTTAAATAGGGATGGGACAGAAGACACTGACTAACTGTAACATGCATCATAGTGCTTATAGCAAGAGCTAATTTCCAGCACTTGTTCCTAGAAGTGCTTTTAACACAGAACACACAACACAGAACAAATTAATGAGAAGAGACTGATACAAGTGAGTACAACACACATAACACGCAAAAACACATGTTGGAAACACAATACATCTACATTAGAAACAAGTTAGGAACACAGAAACACATTAGAAACATGCTAAACATGAGTGCAGTGCTGCCTGCTTGTAAAGGCTTTCGACTGGCTTGAGCGTAGTCCAGACCAGACAGTGGCTCTGTTGGACAGATGGGAAAGAATTATAGAACTTAAGAAGATGTATGCACACTCAGAATTTTCTTATTATCTTGAAACAGTTGGTAATGGTTTTATCCAAACTTTTAACTTGACATTTGAAGTTCAACTGTGAGTCTGATATTATCCTTAAATATTTCTCTTCGGTACTTGATCAATGAATTCCCCATTTATTTTAAAGGGTGGTAACCGAGCCTTTTGATGGAAAAACAAGAGCAGGACTCCTTTAGCCAAGTGGAGATTGTATTCAAACTATGTGTAACAGTGGTACAGTTTTTACCAGACACATGAACAGCTGTGTCATCTGCATACATTTGGAAGCTGACTTTTGGACAGACCGTAGGGAAAATGTTGATATAAACCTGAAGAGAATGGGGCCAATGGCAGTTCCTTAGGGGACATCCAGTTGGAGTTTTACAAAAGGGTAGATTTGCAATTGTCGATGATAAGACATTATTGACGGTTCTGTAGGTATGACTGTAACAGGACAAAAACTACCACGGCACCAACTATATTGCCTTTAGCGAGTGATTGTTTGACCTGGTCTGAAAATAGACATGTGGCTGTTTCTATTGAATGATTTTGTGTATAAGTAAATTGGAGAGAATTTAAAACATTTTCTTTGTTTTCCAGGTAATCTAATATACTTTTTTTTTTTTTTTTTACTTTTGATATGACAGGTAGAAGACTAATTGGCTGGTCGTTCGCTACTCCATGAGCGTTCCCTGTTTTAAAAAATAGGTTTGACAAGAGCTTGTTTACATCCTCAGGAAATTGATCAGTTCTGACAGAGGTGTTGATAATATGAGTGAGAGGGTCCACCAAGATATGACTCTGCTTTTTCAAGAAAACAGCATCTAGTTTGTACATGTCCTTGGCTGTCAAGTTGTTCAAATTATTTATAGCCTTTAATACTGTGACTCTGTCAACCTCTCTCATCTCAAACAGATCTGGGTGACTTTTGACTGGCATTTCTGTTTCTGGATTTGTTTCAGTAGATTTAACCTGTGATGCTAATTGCTTGTGTAATCAGTCATCCAGGTGATTCATAGTAAAAGAAAAAAAAAAATCCTTTCAAACTTTTGTCCAGTAAACAGAAGAGAATTTTTCATTTACTACGTGATGCATGCGGATTGTGTTGTAATAGCACTCTGAAGGGGGAGAGACTTAAGCAAAGCAAGGGGGGATTCAGAGCCTCAAATATGTAAGTGAAACATATAAAGCCTGTTAAGACGTTGTTTTTGTCGAATATAGCATTTTCAGAACAATAAAACATAGCATGGTGATCTAAATATGTCATGAATTAGCAGTTAATACCCCATAGAACTAAAATAACTCCTCTTTAATATTGATATCCACATTGCATAGCCGTGCCTGTTAGAAACTCTAGTCCACACTCCACTCTTGTGTCGCAGAGAGTGGGCCCTCCAAGTGGCTAGTCCCATTTGACACAGGGCGCTGGCGGAGTGCTGTTGTGTTTAATTGCAATTCTCCAGTGGAACTTCATTTCTCCTACGTGAGCCCCCTCCCTCTGCTATCGCTCATGAAAACACACACATACGAGTCATTAAAAGCAAAGTGCGCCTCTGCAGACCTCAGGGATCCGCAGAACGCTCCTTCTGACTGTTGCCTTATACCACGTCAAGGTTAATGATAATTGATTACAAGCATAAGGCTGGTAATAAGTGCTGCAGAAGAGCTGTCATTGGCTTCAATCAGAAAAAAATAAAATAAAAAATAAAAAATGCCAAGCAATGATTGCAATGATAAATGTGATAACACTTTATAACAGCTACATTTTAATTAGCCTAACGAAAGACTAGCGACATCATTAAGAGGTTGGGAGTTACACACACCTGAAGGGGTTTTATATGTCATCCATGTCTGAGTAATCTTGGTCTCCCCTAGGCCCTATTTGAACATCCTTATGGTTAGTTACACGATCATATCCAGTGCTCAGACCCAAGCCTACATTACCCATGCTCCCACATGGCCATTTTCCATAAGTATATGAAAGTAAAACAAAATCAAATTTGGTAGGGAGCACTATAGTGTACACTTTTCATATGCACCATAATCCATTACATTCAGGCCGGGAGCATGCATTAGTGGTTCAAATTGGAAGTTTGTAGGCCAATGCCTGTGGCCATAAAAGTCATCAAAGAAACAGGAAATGAAGGTGTTTTTTGCTAGTGTGCTACAATGTAAACAGTAAGGAGTATCCCCCCCAAAAAATATAATTTTTAAGTGTCAAGGTGTGTGTGGCATGCTGAATCTGAGCTTATTTGGAACAAAAATCTAAATCTGATCTCATTTTCAAAAACGATGCCAAAAAAAGGTGTCAATTTTTTTTATTTTTTTTATTTTTTTATTTTTGCACACTATGTTTTTTGCATAACATGCCAGCGAAATACAGCTACATCATTTCTTGATTATTTGATGACTTCATATGTCCTGGACCACACCGATATAAGTCAGTAGACACACTTCACTATGGAAACAGGTGAAGAGCAAATGGAGGCCTGGGTGGATGTCAGGAAAGGAGAATGCATGCTTGGTAGTAGCGTACAGAGGCAGTTGCGATTAAGAGGTCACAAGTCTGTGTTGGGTGCATGGGAGGGACACGTGCATGGTGGCCGCTGCTTGCAGCTTTAATTATACATTGTTACCTTAATAAACTATACTCACCTTATTACACACAATGTAACACACTGTGTAACAGCAATGGCATGTCATTTCATAGTTAAGTTGGGTTGAGAGCTTTCATAGATAATGAAAAGTAGAAGCTAGTAATTTCACTGTGGATAAATTTATTTCTTACATGTCTTTACAGAATGTGTCACACTCAGTGACATATTATGGCTAAGTAGGTAGAACTCAATGTCTCACACCAAGATGGTTATGGGTTTGATTCACAGGATACCCAGGCCTTTGGTGCAGAGAGCATGTGTTTGGATGGGTTTCCTCTGGACACTCTGCTTTCCATATCAAAATCCTCCAGCTAAGGTAATCTTGACCAAGACTAGATCAACTTAACTTATTGCAACTCAATTGAAGCACTTCACTGTTTCTAATATCAAATTTTAGTTCCTTACAACCAAAGCAATATTCTGCTGACCTAGCTACACACTGATTGACCTTGAGGTCTCACACTCCTCTGTTATGACCCCATGCGGTGCGGTTGGTCACATGCATTATCCGCTCTCCCTCTCTTTGCGGGTCACTGTCCTAAAGCTAGCTTCACACTGGCGTCCACTGCGACTCTGTTTAGTATTCCTGAGCTCTGGGAGTGTGGACCCTTCTGACGGACTGTGACAGCTATGCTAATGTGTGCCACTCTTTCAAATCATTCCTCTTTTTTGGTGCTGCTGCAGGGGATAAGTGTCCCTTTGTCAATTTATTCATGTCAGTCTCTTTCAAGCTCAGATGCAACTGTGCGAAAGGCTTCAGCGGAAACTATTGATGATTGTGTCGGAGACAAAATATAAGTCCATAATGTCATTCATCTCTAGGAAATATCACAATATAACACAATTTGGCTTCCAGTGTTTTACCTAAAAACAACAGGTCCTGAGCTTCAGCCCATAATCGTATGCGTTTGCTGACAGAGGATTGGCTCTAGACCTCTCCATTAAAAAGACCCAAACTAATCATTGATGCTTCGGAATTACCAAATCTTGATCTCAATTAAAATTTGATTAAATACATGGCCCAAGTCAAATTAGACCAGTGTGAAGAGGTGATCAGATAGCAAAAAGATCATTAATTTTATTCTCAGACCTATTGAAATCTGTCGTGTAGAGTTTGAATGTTCTCCCCTTGTTAATGTGACTCACTATGTTGAACCTAAAGCATAGAGTCATCGTCCAGCTCAGTACTCCTGACCAGGATCCTGCTTTCGATGATGGGCAGTGTTGGCGTTTAGAAACAGACACAGGTTACAGTCCTGTGTAAAGACACAGCCCCGATTTTCAGACGCTGTGTAGAGGTTCAGGAGCAGAAGGATCTTCCCCGATGTAACTTTCGCACGTCCCTCATGTCACACTAATAAGCTTGTCCATAGATATATAATGAAAATCCTGAGAGGAAATCGCCACAGAAATCCATTTAATACAATGGCGAGTATATTACATCTATGCTAGATCTGTTCTTGTCCTCCACGATGACATATCACGTCAGACACATCACCCAAAAGTAGAGCCACAAGCAAGTGAAAATGAGCCAAAACAAAAGTCTTTGGAGTTTTTTGCAGAGGGGAAAAAGCCAACTAAGGAGTCAGAAGAGGAGCCTACGACCTCCAAGAAAAAGAAAGCTAAATTTAACAGACAATACCAGGAGTCCTACTTAAAATATGGGTTTGTCACTACAGGTGACCCTCATGTGCCGAGTCTGCTCTCAGTAATATGCGGTAAAAGTAAACAAGACAATGGAAACTTCAAAACTGCTTTGGCATGGGACCACTTCAGTGCAAAGAAACAAGCGCAGGGCTCCCACTGATGCAGCAGTATAATGAGTTGTGTTTTCTATGCGCTTAACTTATTTTTGCTATATTTTTCTGCTATGCGTAGAAGGCCGATCTGTGAAAATAAAACCTACATTATTCCGGTCCATGGTGCAAAAAAGGTTGGGGACCCCTGTCATAAGCACATTATAGTTGTTTACACAGAGTGTAAAGGTAAAAAACAAACAAAAAACTAAACAATATATACAGTGTTATCTTCATTTTAGATGTCAAAAAATATTTGTGGCTCCCAGTGTTTGTTTGTTTTTTTCCATGGAAACCAGGTCC
Source organism: Periophthalmus magnuspinnatus (assembly GCF_009829125.3). NCBI lineage: Eukaryota > Metazoa > Chordata > Actinopteri > Gobiiformes > Gobiidae > Periophthalmus > Periophthalmus magnuspinnatus. Next base: position 19,965,309 of record NC_047135.1, on the reverse strand, counting down.
AAATGGCTCTTTGGGTGTTAAAGGTTGTCGACCCCTGGTCTAGCAGGTCTACCTGAGAACACACAGGTGTAAGTACAGGTTAACAGTGGTAAAAAAAAAAAAAAAATCATATTTACACCCTCAGTTCTTTTCAAATATGTGCTAAACCACTGTTTGTAGAATTAGTCAATTAGTGTCATGATGCCTGTTTGTGCTGCCCTCCTGTACTCTCTCTCCCCCTCCCTCACCTGTCTGTCTGGAGCTGGGCGGATTCTATGACTCCTTCTGCCCACACCTGGAGCGCATTAGCGCAATCACCATCACCTGCTGCGGTGTATAAGAAGACTGGGCAGACTACACTCGGCGCCAGACCGTCCGCGTGTAAAACGTGAATGTTCCAGCTCTGTTTTTTGCATTCGTATGACCCGCTTGCTTGTGCTCATTTTGAATTTTGCTCCCTTTCCAGACTCCTGCCTTCGCCCGCTTCTGCACCTGCCTCTACGCTCCGACTCCTGCCCCCGCCTCTACGCTCCGGTACCGTCATCTCCCTCTGCTCTGCCTGTCCTGGTCTCTGGCGTCCCGCCTGCCTCTGACTCTGGGTCCCGCTTCCTGGACTACGCTGGCCCCGCTTGTCCTGGTCTCGTCTCCGCCTCCCTCTTCACTCCGGCCCCGGCTTCCCGTTCCCGTCCCGCTCTCCGTCCGTCCTGCCTGCCTCCTGCTTCCCGGATCCTCGTGTGTGTGTCGTCTGAACTGTTTAAGACTTCTTTCACAAACTTGTAAATAAACACTATCAACCCGCTCTGAGTCCGCATCCTTTGGTCCTAAACCCGCACCGTTACAACAGAACGGTCTGGCCAGCTATGGACCAAGCGGACTCGGGCTCGGACCAAGCGCGCCGGCAAGCGCGCGCTCCCCCGGAGGCGGTCTTGGGACAAAACGAACATTCAATACGGACTCTGATGGAGCTAAACCAGTCGTTGTCCCAACAAGTGACGCAGCTCACTCACCAGGTGGCCGCGCTCCTCGTTACCCCGCCCGCCGCAGCTGGGGGGCCGCCGCGCCCTCCGGAGCCGAGAGGCACGGATCCGGAGCCATATTCAGGTCAGCCTCACCTGTGTCGGGGGTTCCTTTTCCAATGCGAGTTTGTTTTTCAACAGTGCCCCACTCGTTTTAACTCTGGGGAACTTTACCTGTTTTAGCCCTTGTCGATTCCGGGGCAGAGAAGGATTTTATTGATGCCCTAGTCGCGGAGCAGCTTGGCGTCTGCCTGGAACCCCTGGAATGCCCCCTCAACGCCCAGGGGCTCAACGGACGTTTTTTGGGCCGTGTGGCTCACATCACGGAACCGGTCACTGTGGTCTTGTCCGGTAACCACCGTGAGACCCGGCGGTTTCATGTCCTGTCCTCTTCTGCCTCTCCCCTGGTTTTGGGCTACCCCTAGTTACGAACTCATAACCCCGTCTTTGATTGGGCCAGGGGTAGCGTCTCAGGGTGGAGTCCCGGGTGCCACGTCAACTGCCTCCAGTCCGCCCTGCCTCCCGCCGGGGGGCCCGGTCCCGTCCTCGGTCCGTCCCCGGACACCCCCAACCTGTCTTCGGTTCCGGCGGAGTACCACGACCTCGGGGAGGTGTTCAGCAAAAGTAGGGCACTCTCCCTACCTCCCCACCGGCCGTATGACTGTGCCATAGACCTCCTGCCGGGTGCTCCGTTGCCATCTAGCCGACTATACAACTTGTCGAGACCTGAACGAGAATCCATGGAGGAATATATCCGTGGGTCCCTGGCCGCTGGAATCATTTGTCCGTCTACTTCTCCGGTGGGGGCGGGGTTTTTCTTCGTGGCCAAGAAGGACAAGTCCCTGCGGTCCTGCATCGACTATCGGGGGTTGAACAATATTACTGTTAAAAATAAATACCCTCTCCCCCTACTGGACTCAGCCTTTACGCCCCTCCACGGTGCCACCATCTTTTCGAAGTTGGACCTACGAAACGCGTATCACCTGGTGCGCATAAGGGAAGGCGACGAGTGGAAGACTGCTTTTAAGACCCCCTTGGGCCATTTTGAATACCTAGTCATGCCCTTTGGCCTTACCAACGCCCCTGCTGTGTTCCAAGCCCTGATTAATGATGTGCTTAGGGATTTTTTGAATCGTTTTGTTTTTGTTTACCTGGACGATATTTAGATTTTTTCCAAGTCCCCGCAGGAGCATCGGCATCATGTCCGCCAGGTTCTTCAGCGCCTCCTTGAAAATAAACTATTCGTTAAAGCCGAGCGAGTTTCATGCTGAGGAGGTCAGTTTTTTAGGCTTCATAGTGGGGGGGGACAAGTAAAAGCCGATCCGGAGAAGATCCAGGCCGTCACTAATTGGCCCGTTCCGACCTGCCGCAAACAACTCCAGAGATTCATCGGCTTCGAGAATTTTTATAGACGGTTCATACGGGATTTTAGTAGGGTTATCTCACCCCTTACTAAACTAACCTCTCCTTCTTTACAGTTTGCCTGGTCTCCCGAGGCGCAAGCCGCCTTCGAAAAACTCAAGCGGCTGTTCACTTCTGCTCCCATCCCGCACCAGCCCGATCCTACGCACCAATTTATTGTGGAGGTGGACGCCTCCGATTTGGGAGTGGGGGCCGTGCTGTCCCAGAGGTTCGAGCCCAACAATCGCCTCTGTCCCTGCGCCTTCTTCTCTCGTCGGTTGTCCTCGGCCGAGGCTAATTATGACGTGGGGGACCGGGAACTCTTGGCCGTCAAACTCGCCCTGGAGGAGTGGCACCACTGGCTAGAAGGGGCCGAGCAGCCGTTCGTAATCTGGACCGACCATAAAAATTTGGAATACATCCAGTCAAGCGACTCAACTCCCGTCAGGCTCGTTGGTCTCTGTTCTTCAACCGCTTCGACTTTATCATCACCTACCGTCCTGGCTCCCGGAACATCAAACCAGATGCCCTCTCCCGTCAGTTCACCCTGGAGGACAGCCCGGGCCCTGCGGAGACGATCATTCCCCCCTCTTGCGTGGTCGCTGCGGTTCATTGGGAAATCGAGGACACCGTCCGGGAGGCCCAGATCCGCAATCCTGACCCAGGTAATGGCCCACCTGGTAAATTATTTGTCCCTGACTCTGTCCGATCCCAGGTGCTCCAATGGGTCCACGCCTCCAGATTCGCCTGCCATCCCGGGGCTAGCCGCACTCTGTCTCTGCTCAAAAGATACTTCTGGTGGCCCACTATGGATACGGACACTCGGACCTTTGTCTCAGCCTGCCAGGTATGTGCCCGGGCCAAGGCCTCCCACTCACCTCCTTCTGGCCTCTTGTATGCCCTCGCAGTTCCTCGTCGACCTTGGTCCCACATTGCTGTGGATTTCGTGACGGGCCTTCCCCCTCCCAGGGGAACACGGTAATCCTCACGGTGGTGGACCGCTTCTCCAAGGCCGCCCACTTTGTCGCCCTGCCCAAGCTCCCTACAGCCAAAGAGACCGCCGACCAGCTCACCAGTCATGTCTACCGCCTTCACGGCATCCCGGTGGACATCGTCTCAGACAGAGGGACTCAGTTTACATCCCAAGTTTGGCGGGCCTTCTGCGACAGTTTGGGAGCCACGGTCAGTCTCACTTCCGGCTTTCACCCACAGTCTAATGGGCAGACAGAGCGGGCCAACCAGGACCTAGAGTCAGCCCTGAGGTGCACCGTCTCCGCCAACCCCACAACCTGGAGCTCACACCTGCCTTGGATTGAGTACGCGCATAACTCCCTTGTGCTCTGCCTGTCCTGGTCTCTGGCATCCCGCCTGCCTCTGACTCTGGGTCCCGCTTCCTGGACTACGCTGGCCCCGCTTGTCCTGGTCTCGTCTCCGCCTCCCTCTTCACTCCGGCCCCGGCTTCCCGTTCCCGTCCCGCTCTCCGTCCGTCCTGCCTGCCTCCTGCTTCCCGGATGCTCGTGTGTGTGTCGTCTGAACTGTTTAAGACTTCTTTCACAAACTTGTAAATAAACACTATCAACCCGCTCTGAGTCCGCATCCTTTGGTCCTAAACCCGCACCGTTACAACAATTAGTTAATTAGTCACCATGTAAGACTCATTTAAAGACTATAGACTAATGCTAATGCTAATTCTACTAAAATAATGACGTTACTGAAATAATTGACATATAAAACAATTAAGTAGTCTTTGCTCTTAATTTTTCTTTGGTTGTTGGTTTTATATTTTATGTTTTGATAGAGTTAAGAATTAGCTTTGCGACAGAGTGACCTAGCTGTTTTGATGTGCTTAAAAGGGTAATGCTAGCTTTTTAAAATACAATACAAATATTACAATAAGATATAAAAAGTAATACTAGGTCTTGTATTACCATGCGAAACCAACCTCTCATATCAAAAAGGTTCCAAGTTTGATTCTCCGGACACTCGGGGCTTCGGTTTGCGTATTCTCCCTGTGTCTGGATAGGTTTCCTCTGGGCTCTGGGCACTCACTATAGCACTTTTGTACTAATACTCTACTTTATGCCTCCCATGGCTCTGTTTATGTAATGCAAATAGAAATTTCATGGCAAACTATAGTACATATTATTACATGTCACTTTTAAGCAACTTGTGGCAGTGCAGGAGGTATTGTGGGAATCTCTTTAAGATTGCCATAAAAGCTCTATGCATAACTTTTAGGGACAAACTTAACCTTTTAGACCTAAGTGTATTGGAAACACAGACACTGTTCACGTATCTGAAGAGGACAAGCAGTTTTATGTCAAGAATCAACCCCAGGATTCTGCGGTCCTTTACACTCACTTGCCTTAAATTGGACACCATCCTTGGTTGCATCTAGAATTTCTCCAAATAAAGATACTAAAAATTGGGACTGTCATAAAACTAAACAAATTCTTGGTTGACTAAAGACATGTCCATTGATTAGTTAACTAAAAAGGGGGCTTGGCAAAAGTTCTCAAACTATTACATTTTCCAAACTGCACTCACAGGACTACACCTGCATAGAAGTTTATGCAGAAAAAAATACTATACAATGCAGTGTATTTAAATAAATAGAGATAAGACTTGCTAATCATGAGTTTAATCTTCCGTTTTACAGGTAAATACAAACAGCTAAATAAATCTAACTCACTTACTCCTCTTTGCTGTCCCCTATACAAATGTTGGTCTACTAAGACAACATTGATCTATTAATTGACTCACAAAAAGAGATGACACATAAGATTAGGTTCGCGAGACATGATAAGATTTGGACGGGTTGTTATTCAAATTTTGGTGCAGTTCAGTTCAGTTTATTATACTTATACTTTTTTGCTTTCACTGTAATGCTTCTTTTTGGAACTACTACTCTTTAAATATTGAGCACTTTTTGGATCATTTTTCTCATAGAGCTCAGATTGAACATCAAAAAAAAAAAAAAGTTTTTGGCAGGATGTGCTATACGTCCATAGAGATGCATTAGCCAAAGACTTATTACAGGATAATACGATTTCCTGGATCACAAAATCTTTCCATCACTTTGTACTGTCACAATGGTTTTAAATGAAGTCTTAAGTTTAGTATGCCGCAACTTGACATCTCCATTGGTTTAAAGTGGAACTAAACACTAAAAGTAGTGTTTTTTATATATATATATATATATATATATATATATATATATATATATATATATATATATATATATATATATATATATATATATATACACACTCACCTGAAGGATTATTAGGAACACCATACTAATACGGTGTTTGACCCCCTTCTGCCTTCAGAACTGCCTTAATTCTACGTGGCATTGATTCAACAAGGTGCTGAAAGCATCCATCCATCCATTTTCTTCCGCTTATCCGGAGCCGGGTAGCGGGGGCAGCAGGGACTCCCAAACTTCCCTCACCCCAGACACGTCCTCCAGCTCCTCCAGTGGGATCCCAAGGCGTTCCCAGGCCAGCCCAGAGACATAGTCCCTCCAGCGTGTCCTGGGTCTTCCCCGGGGCCTCCTCCCGGTGGGACATGCCCAGAACACCTCCCTAGGGAGGCGTCCAGGAGGCATCCTGAGCAGATGCCCGAGCCACCTCAGCTGGCTCCTCTCAACGTGTAGGAGCAGCGGCTCTACTCTGAGCTCCTCCAGTGTGACTGAGCTCCTCACCCTATCCCTAAGGGTGCACCCAGCCACTCTGCGGAGGAAACCCATTTCGGCCGCTTGTATCCGCGATCTTGTCCTTTCGGTCATTACCCAGAGCTCATGACCATAGATGAGGGTAGGAACGTAGATTGACTGGTAAATCGAGAGCTTCGCCTTCCGGCTCAGCTCCTTCTTCACCACAATACAGCACACACAAGACCGATACAGCAACTGCATCACTGCAGAGGCTGCACCGATCCGCCTGTCAATCTCACGCTCCATCCTTCCCTCACTCGTGAACAAGACCCCGAGATACTTGAACTCCTTCACTTGGGGCAGAGACTCACCACCCACCCGGAGAGGGCAAACCACCTTTTTCCGGTGGAGAACCATGGCCTCGGATTTTGAGGAGCTGATTCTCATCCCAGCCGCTTCACACTCGGCTGCAAACCGCCCCAGTGCCTGCTGCAGGTCCTGGTTCGATGAAGCCATCAGGACAACATCATCTGCAAACAGCAGAGATGAAATCCTGTGGTTCCCAAACCAGACCCCCTCCGGCCCCTGGCTGCACCTAGAAATTCTGTCCATAAATATAATGAACAGAACCGGTGAAAAAGGGCAGCCCTGGTGGAGTCCAACATGCACCAGGAACAGGTCTGACTTACTGCCGGCAATGCGAACACAGCTCCTGCTCCGGTCATACAGGGACCGGACAGCCTTTAGCAAAGGGCCCCGGACCCCATACTCCCGGAGTACCCCCCAAAGGACACCACGAGGGACACGGTCGAATGCTTCCTGCTTCCTCCTTGGATCATTCTCCACTACCTTTGAAGGTGTTTTTCACCTTGACTTTGAGGTCTCCAGACGTATACTAGTCTATGTGATCTTGTACTTCTGATACAGCTCAAGCTCATTCTAAAGCTATTCAAAAATGGTTCAATTCTGTCTTGTGAATGTCACTTTTTTACTATGGATACTTACTCAGATGAGAATCTAGTTTTGATACTGTTTATCCTGATTTTATGAAAGAAGTACTGCTATAGACAGCTTGTTAAATAGTATGCCTTTCCTCTATACTTTTCCTGATATATGTGAGGGTAATAGCATATGTCACAGTGGTTGTGTTTGCAGATAGAATGGGAGTGGTTAGCTGTGGTTTGCTCCAAATCGATAGCACAGGGTTTATCAGAGCAGAGGAGGTACATAACAGTTCTGCCTTCAGTGATAAGACTTAAGTGTTACAGATGCGACTGGAAAATCTGGGAATGTCACCGCTCTACTATCCTACACTGTGGGGGAGGAGGACACGATGCCATGTTTTAAAAAAAAATAAAAATCATCCATGTTTTATTTATTTCATTTATTTATTTTTTAAACAACAACCATAAACTGTATAAAGAAGTGGACTAAGGGAGTGTGATGTCACCCATGGAGTGAATTTGAGGCTGAGTTCCATTTGGAGCATCATAGCAACCAAAGAGCCAATCCAGAGCAAGGCCATTGATGAGTGCAAATCAAACTTATGAGATGCTGGCTCAGACGTTGCCCAACCAAACATGGTACGCACCAGGTGTTAGGGAACTAGAGCGCCTTGATGAGAAATGGGCCACTGGAACAAGATGGAAATGACCGAGATGCAAGAACAAGGCTCTGTTGGAATGCTACTTATTTATGTAGGTTTTTTTTTGTTTTGTTTTTTTTGTTTTTTTTTGCCAGACCAGATGTATAGCTGTATTCTACCATAAAGGGGCAGGCGGGAATGAGTGACACAGTTTTCAAAGTCTTCTGACTTATTGCTTTTATTAAGTCATTTTAGATGAAAATTGTGTTTTTAAATGTCCAAATTATCATGTAATTATCCACAAGATCATAGATTATAAATATATTGCAGACACAAGCACAAGTCTTCTTTGAGAGAAATATTAAAGACAAATATTTGGAGACAATTTGTTTTGGCTTGGTTTGAAAATGATTCACCATTACTATATTGATATTTGTAGTTTTTATTGTATTGTTTGATTCTGTAGTGAGGCATGAGGCATACCTTTGACATTTTATTTTAAGCACACAACATTGCAGAACAACAAAAATCTATTCCAATCTATTTGTCCAGGTAATCTTTTGAATGTCTCCAATGTAGAATCGCAAATACTCAGATTCACCAGATGTCCTTTTCAAACTTTTTGGTGAGTGGCAATCGTTGATTAAATCAGTCATGCATTTGCAATCATGAACTAAAATTAGTTTGGAACACGCAGGTATTAATTTTTTGGTAAAATTGTTTAAAACTCTGTTGTAGCTTTTATATTTCTTCTGCAAAAGTGCTAAGAATAGTAAAGATAAGGATTGTGTTGTCTGGCAGCTATGTTCTAGTCTCTATGTGTTTAAAGGTCCTTTATTACACAATTGACTTTATTGCACAATTGACTTGAACTTTAATCCATGATAATGGTTTTACCTCCTCATAAACCTATTTGTTATTTGGGTAATCCTGCATTATTAGTCTGTCTACATCTCCAAAGCTCAAAATGCTCTTGTGATGTCATGTAGTGACCTTTTACCCTTTGTTCAGTATATGCTAGTAATTCCAGGGCAGAAATTATCCAAATGATTCTAGTGAAGGTGTATGGAGTTTAAAAACACAGTGGACCACTGTATTAGCGTATAACATCACAAGGTTCTGTTTGAGAGAAGAACTCTAAATATGCAAAGTTTGTGTATTAAACATGTGTGAATGAAACATTATAACATAGATAAAAAAAATAAAAAATAAAAATAGTGTAATATAGATGAAAAAAAATGTAACTCACACCTAAACAATATAATTTTGTTAAGTATGCTCAGAGCTTCTATGATATTTGTCAAATTATTTATATCTGCTAACAGATAGTTATGCTAATAGGCCTCAGGTATGTAACAATCCCAAAAATGACCCACAGAACGCTTGTTGCACAAAATGACCGAAAGTGTAGTTAGTTTACGGCCTTGTACCCAATTCCCATGTATTTGTGCAAAATTTGTCTTTCCCCACTACAGATGTAGTGTATAATCAGCTCTTGAGGTCAAAATAAATAAGCTGCATGCTGTCTGTATCTTATTATAAAGACATTTTTAGCCAGATAGTCAGGAAATGCACATTAGCATGCTAGATGTTTTTCTGCTCTGGTCTCCAAATGTTGTGAAATACCCTGCATTTATTGCAGTGAATAATTTGGATACTCAGAATGCATAAGGTACGTTGGGGATAACTTTGGACCACATTTTTAAAACTTTTAATCAAACCCCCAAAAGACTCAGGAGACAAAAGATTGTGCTTTTTCTGGTTCTTATTATTAAATTACAACATGAGTATTTTATATTTTGTTCATTGTCCATTCATCCATCCATTTTTTTCCACTTATCCGGGGCCGGGTTGCTGGGGCAGCGGTCTAAGCGGGAACTCCCAGACTTCACCCCCGGACACGTCCTCCAGCTCCGAGAGATATAATCCTGGGTCTTCCCCGGGGCCTCCTCCCGGTGGGACATGCCTGGAACACCTCCCTAGGGAGGCATCCAAGAGGCATCCTGAGCAGATGCCCAAGACACTTCAACTGGTTCCTCTCGACTCATTCCATGTCCCCAAAGCTAATCTCCATGTCCGAGGCCCCCCGCCTTCGACCGCTGCCCAGATCTCTTTGCAACCACCCCTCATGGCTCCTCCCACAGGTGGGAGGATGGCTCCATGTCACTATATGTCCAAACATCTATATTATCATTTGTCCCAAAGACCGCACCTCTTCGCGCTAAGCAGGCCATCACAGACAAGTGCGTGGACTTTTGCTGTCAGGACCTTAGACCATTTTCAGTAGTTAGTGGCGAAGGTTTTTTATTAGTAGGCTTATTTTTACGCATGTTTAACTTTGTTTGGTTCTTTATTTTTTTTATTTATCCTCACAAATAAAATATGAAATTTCGGGTTTGCTTCGGGCTCGGGCCTGCAAATCAAGTTAATTGGTCGGGCTCGGGCCGGGTCGGGCTTTAATACCCGCGGGCCTGGGTTGGGTCGGGCTGGATTTTTTAGGCCCGATCTTACCTCTACTACTGCACTTTTTTCTGGACTGAGATGTCTGATGTTTTTCCTGAGATCTACTATAGCCACTCTTTTGGGCATGACCACAGGCACTGCTGATATGCCTTCACCTTCCATGCCTTCCCCAGCTTCTTTGAGCCAATGGTTTCTCTAGTTTCTTTTGGTATTACAAAAACCATTATGGCTTTGCTCTGTTATTTATGCACCACCACAATGTCTGATGGGTTTGCCATCACCATTTTGTCAGTCTATTTAGAAGTCACACAGGATCTTGGCTCAGTCATTTTCCACTATCTTTGGGGGTGTTCCAAACCTTGACTTGGGGTCACAGCCCATCCTCTGCGTGGATGTTTCTGTACACTACACTCGCCACTTGGTTATGCCGCTCCATGTATGCTTTCCCTGCCAGCATCTTACACCCTGCAGTTATGTGCTGGATTGTTTCAGGGGTGTCTTTGCACAGCCTACAGCATTGGGTCTTGTTCAGTGTGGTAAATCTGGGCTCCTAGTCTTTGGCCTCCTTCCCTACGGCACGCATACAGTCTTTGGGATGGGATGGAACCCTCCATGCATGGTCTGGAGCTTCCGTGTTTTTACATCTGTGGATTGTTTCTCCTCCATTGAGCTGACTCCTTAGGAGTTGCCTTACTCATTGAAGGTATTTGGCAATGGCTGCTTTCCGTGTTTCTTCTTCAAGGTTGCCATTTCCTTGTGAGATACCAAGGTACTTGTAACTGACTTCCATGTCTGCTATTGTTCCTTCTGAGAGTGAGACCCCTTCAGTGTGGACTACCTTACCTTTCTTTGTCATCATCTGTTCTGTAGATCCTGGTGGTGTGGAACAATCTTGAGGTCTGGCTTACTCTTAGCATACATCTTGAATTCAGTAATCCATGTGTGTGGCATTGAGTCGTAGGCTTTCTTGTAATCAATCCAGGCAGGGCAAAGGTTGGTCTGATGGGTTCTGCAGTCTTGGGCGACTGTTTGGTCTACCAGGAGCTGGTGCCGGTATCTTTGCCAATGCAGTTTTGTGCTGCGCTCATGTACAGACCCATATGCCTACTTATCTGAGTCGCAATGATACCTGACATTAGCTTCCATGTTGTAGAGAGAGAGGTTATAGGCCAATAGTTGGATGGCACTGTACCCTATGACGGATCCTTCTGGATCAGGATTATACACACTTGAGTTAGCCATTCAGGGTGAGTCCCATCCTTTAGCAGTTGGTGAATTTTTGCTGCCAGATCCTTATTGAGAGCAGTGAGTGTCTGTAGCTAGTAGGTGTTGATCGTGTCAGAGCCTGGTGCAGTCCAGTTTTTCATACATGAGACTCTTTCCTGGATGTCTGCCACTGTGATGGTGACTGTATTCTGCTCAGGGAGATTGCTTTGGTCTTCTCTCAGAGAAACCAGCCACTCTGCATTGCTGTTATGTGAGTGCATCCTTCTCTATACCTTGGTGGGTCTGCTCTGGTGTTATTACCCTGCCATTGAGAGTACACATTCACCGGTTGTGTGGTGAACATTATCTCACATATTATCTATTTCCCTTTAAGGCAAATGTCCAAGACTTGGAACCTTTGTAAGTCAGATGACTTACCAGTTGAGCTACCTCTATGTGTGTGTGTGTGTGTATGTATGATTTTTGAATCTTTTGACAACCCTAGTATTAAATTGAAATTTTAAAAAAGAAACAACTGCAGCTTCAGCATGGCATTAGTTTAGCTTTTGTTTTAATAACCATAGCGTTACTCACCGACACTGGTTGTATTTGCAGTTTAAACGTCTGCATAAGAATGAATGGGCCGCGGTGAATACAAATGTGTAAACAAACGTCAGCCGCCTGTGCTCCCTGTGAGCTGTGAGGAAACATTATCGCTAATTAGCATCAGAGCGGCACAGCGCGTTCAAATGTGTCAACACACTCTGCTAATGTGTGGATTCAATATGCTAAGTGAAGCTGTCGCAGCTACAATGGATCCTGTCCACGAGGATCATGCGCTTTTCAACACGGATAAAACTATAGGATTTTAGAATAGCTTAGAATAGTGCACACAGCTTGGTATCAATATCAAATGTTCTATCCAATAAAAAAAATAATAATAATACTCTTGTTGATTTTGTTTTTCAGGTGTGATGCTAACTGGAGGCACTACTCTGTCTGAAGCTCTGTCACTCAAGTTAAATGTTAATCTGAGTTTTGCTGTGACACAATCTGACCTGAAGGAATTGACTTAGTTATAATTACAGGTGAGCTAATTTGTGCTGCTAAACAAGTCTCTCTCAAATAGCATTACAGTCACGAGCTTGCTACTTTTTCTTTCTTTCTTTTTTTATAAGTAAATATAGAGCATTGGATGGTCACTCAAGCCTAAAATCTAGGACAATACAGTATTACTCAAACATGCACAAATTAATTAAAATACAGCTCTGGATAAGGTAAAAAAAAAAAAAAGAACACCATTATAATAGTCGATTAGTCGATTTTACATAATATGTCCCCATTGAAGCTAATTTGTGCCGTTAAACAAGTCTCTCTCAAATACCGTTACAGTCACAAGTTGGCTAGCATTAGCCAGTTTTCAGTTAGTCAATGAGGGTTTTTTTGTTTTTGTTTTTTGTTTTGGGCCAGTATCCGCTATTGTGTGCATTGTGGCGCCATTGTAACTGGTGAACATTTCACCACATACATATTATACTGCTTCCCCCCAGCGTGATGTCACTGCAAAGTATTAATATCTACATTACAGATACTATTGTATCAACTTACAGCTTAATTTGTTAAAGTTCACACAGTTGCACACAAGTCTATGAATGTTTGTGAGTGAATGCATGGTCCTTTGATGTAAAGCATTTAACATTTATTTCATTAAGTAATCCTTCATGTTGAGGCCAGACCAGAAAGCGAAATCAGAGTCAGAGGAAAGTACTATTTTGGCATAAAAAAGGGACATATTATGCTTTTGGGGTATTTGCTCATTGTAAATTTTAGTATTGATTTAAAGCTGCTTAATAACTGAAACGAGTCCATTTAGTTCAACAGATTTTCATGACCCTTTTTTATTTGAGATTTTTTTTGTGACCTAGAGTCTACTCTTTTAATTAGTTTATTTATTAATGTATTATGTTTTATTTATTTTGTATTAATAATAATAATAATAATAATAATAATAATAATAATAATAATAATAATAATAATAATAATAATAATAATAATAAATTAATTATTTATTTATTTATTTTTAAGTAAATAGAGAGCATTGGATGGTCATTCAAACCTATAATCTAGGACAATACAGTATTACTCAATACAGTATAACATGCACAATTTAATTAAAATACAACTCTGAATAAGGTAAAGAAAAGAACACCATTATAATATGGTCAATTTTACATAATATGTCCCCTTTGAAGTTGGACTGAAAGCAGCACAAACTTTTTGACTGTGTATATAGTGTTTTAATAGCATTGTCTACTGCCAAAAAAACAACTACGAACAATAAACACCATATTAAAACACCATATACAGAATTTAGTAGCAAAAAAAGTGGATTTAGAGTTTAGTTCTACTTTACAAACACAGACTAAGCACTTTCTAATTTGTGAGTTAAACATTTATGATTGTACAGAATGAGACAGCCTTTTTTTTCCAAAGACTTAAAAAACTTCTAAATGAAACAAAACCTGCTCTGATTTGGAGGTACAAACATGAAAATGCGGTGGGAGGCTTAGAAAAGTGGATTTACTGGAATACATCTCCACACACAGAGCCCTGACAGATGGTTCCCACGGAGACAGAGGCATCCACTCTGATTATTTACATATGTATATTATGTATATATGCTTTTTTCAGCCCATGAAACTGAAAGTGAGTGAGTATTTCTCTTTGCGACAGTCCCCTGCTGTCTTGTATTCTCTGCAGACAATAACACGATGATATCCCTGCAGTGCAACAGCATAGACAGCAAACAGACTCAATCAGGCCTCTTGTATTCAGCAACAATCCTCTCAATATGACCACAGGGATTATTATTAAAAATGTATGTACTAGTTTTAGAGTGAATGTGGTGCAATAGATTAGGTTTTTCCCACCAGCCAAAAGTTAGCTGGTTTTAACCTCACCTGAGAGCTTGTTGTTGTGTCTCCTAGCAAGACATTTTAGCCATATTGTCTTCTCTAGACACAACATTAATCCTTGACTTTGGGGTCTCCAGTCTGTATTCTGCACAGATGTTTCTGTACACTATGCCACTTGGTTATGCCGCTCCATGTATGCTTTCCCTGCCACATCTTACACCCTGCATTTATGTGCAGGATTGTCTCACGGGCCTCTTTGCACAACCTACACCTTGGGTCTTGTCTGGTAAATCTGGGCCTCTATCGCTCTGGTGCTCAAGGCCTGCTCCTGTGCAGCCAGGATGAGTGCCTCTGAGCTGTCCTTCAGACCAGCTTTCTCAAGCCATTGGTAGGATTTCTTGATATCAGCCACTTCAGTTATGTTATGTTGTTATGCAGGGGCTTCTTCCTCCATGATGGCTCCTCCAGCACCTCTTCCTCTGCACTCCACTGTCTGAGACAGTCACTGAGCACGTCATCTTTTGGGGCCTTGTCCCTGATGTACTTATGGATCTTGGATATTTCATCCTGGACTGTGGCTCTCACACTCAGTAGTCCTAGGCCTCCTTCCTTACGCTTCAGGCAGAGTCTCAGGGTGCTGGATTTGGGACGGAACCCACCATGCATGGTCAGGAGCTTTCAGGTCTTAACATATGTTGTCTGTATCTCCTCCTTTGGCCAGCTTATGATTCCTGCTGGGTATCAAATTACTGGCAAGGCGTAGCTGTTTATTGCCTGGGTCCGATGTCTGTGCTGTAGATCCTGGTGGTTTGGATCAGTTAGTGGATGTCTTGCTCATTCTTAGCGTACAGCTTGATGTCATCCACGTAGAGGAGGTGACTGATGGTGGCCCCATTCCTGAGTCGGTATCCATAGCCAGTGTTGTTGATGATTTGGCTGAGGGGGTTCAGACCTATGCAGAACAGCAGTGGGAACAGTGCATCTGCCACATTTATATCATGAGTGTGTGTGTGTGTGTGTGTGTGTGTGTGTGTGTGTGTGTGTGTGTGTGTGTGTATATATATATATATATATATATATATATATATATATATATATATATATATATATATATATATATATATATATGGGACTTTCATGTAAAAAGCTGTAAATCCAAAAGTGAAAAAAACAAACAAAACAAAACAAATCAGTGTACTGTTCTACACATCTTCGCTGAAGCAAGTTGGGTGAAGTGTATTGCCAAAGGACAAACCAACTATTGCAATCTAACTGCTCCATTAGAGCAAAGAGAAGTTCAATACCAAAGATCTGATTGTTAGCTAAAGCACGTCATTTTTAAACCATGAAAGAAGGACATAAATCTATCTAACTTATCCCTAGCTCTCATAAGCCATTTGGCATATCACTGGTATTCACATGCATGCATTTTCAGGCATGACCACAGCTTTAAAACAGCTTGTTTCAGGTGGTTTCTGTATGACACCCTGATCCCAACATGTTTTACACTTAGATTCAGGCAGCGTGTGAAGGTCTGATTTTGTAAAAGTGCCACTTTCCCAATAAACTCCCTGGGGAAAATGAAATGTACTCATTTAGAAGACTTGGTACAGGTACTGCAGCATTAAGTTAACACACATTTATCTTCTTGAGTCTTGAGCAAGGAACACTTTGTGACACTTTGTCAATCACAAGTAGAAACCTGTAAGAAAGTGTGCAGCTTGTCAAACAATAATAACATATATTTGTATTGTACTTTACAAGTTTGACAAGCCTTTCAGCGTGTTACAGTGTAGTCACTCATCCACTCCATACTCAGTTGTGAGCCATTAATGTAGCCACAGATGCGCTGGGGCAGACTCATGGAAGCAAGGCTGTCAATCTGTGATATCGGCTCCTCCAACCATCACCAACACTCACTCACACACACCACATTCATACTAGGCAATATGAGTGAAGTGTCTAGCACAAGGACACAGCAACATGAATGGTTAGAGCTGCAAGTGAACCATCAACCATGGGGTTGCTGGGCAAACCCTTTAACCACTCTTACCCCAAAATTACATAGGCTGCAAGTTGTGCAACTTGTTTTAAAGGGCCTGTACAGACCATAGACTGTGTAGATAAATGGACATAGCTAATCTGCTAGCTACTGCATGCCAAATAGGAAGTGAGCGTGACTCCAATTCACTTTATTTTGAAAAAAAAAATGTCTCCCTTCTCTCTGTAACTGCTGCTGTCATACTCATCATGACCTTAAAATATATTAACTCGCTCTACATGATCCTCATGTTTTGTTTTTTGTTTTGTTTTTTTGTTTTTTTTGTCTGTAAATCAAGATGAACATTAATAACAGACAAATCAGGCTACTTTTTCCCAAGGTCACTCCTGCTAACAACAGGTCTGATTGACAGCATTGCTAAGTGCCCATTCTCTGTCAAATCTGTGGCAAAGGGCCTTACCTTAAATAGCCTTGCTCCAGATTGGCTCTTTGGTTTGTCTGATACTCGCGGTCGTATTTCCAAGTATGGCTCCAATTTCGCCCGTCTAACTGCTAGCCTCGATGAGCTTCAATTGCTGTTGGTGATGTCACACTCCCTCAGTCCACTGATATATGGTACAGATATATTATATTAGCTCTTGAGGTCAAAAGAAGTCCAGACAGAGTGCTGTCTGCATCTAATTATAAAGTGATTTGTCTGATAATCAGGAAGTACATGTTAGTATACTAGTTGTAAGCTTTACCGTGTTAACTAAACTCTGCTCTGATTTTGGAAAAATGTAAGAAGTGGTTAGAAACTCATCATGGTGTATAATTGGGATGCTCTAAATGAATAAGGTAAGGGAAGACTTGGACTACTGCAAACTCTTTAAATTGTAAAACTGTTTCTTTTTTTTCAATAAAATCAGGCACAGTGTCTTTAAATATGTGTTGGTTTAAATCTCGTAAATCTCTGTACAGTACTGTGCCCTATGAAGTGAATTTTGAAAGTCAAGTTGATTTAAATTCCATCTCTCTACTTGTACATTACCATCTCATTGCAGTCTAAAACTCGTGGGAATTCCAATTAAATCCAGACTCTAACTTCCTCCTCCCTCTCCCTCATGACCACAGTGCTTTGGTCCAGTCTCCTGGTGATGTGGGCTCCTCGCCTTTGTACAGAGCGGGCCTGGTGTCTTTTGAGACAGCAGAGGCCCTCCACCGCTGGGACGGGTTGGCAGATCGGCTCTGTGCTGGATTAGCTGCTGTAATGAGCTCAAAGCCTTGCTCAAGGGCACCTCGGAGGCAGGTCCTGGGAGTGTGTTCTTCCAACCTCAATCGGAATAGAACATTTCCGAAATTATCATAAAGTGTAAGTGAAAAAGACTGAATACACTTCACTGTATAAAATTGAAAAGTAGTGCCAAAGTACATATGTTACAGAGAGAAAGACGTTATATCTGTACTGGGGCAAGAAACATTTTTGGGGAAAAAATAGGAAAGAAAAAACAAAAAAACATGGGGAGCAAAAAAAAAAAACATGGGGAAAAAAATCTTTGAGCTTTTTTGACAATAGAATGTTCACTGCCAAGAACAAAATAGATATTCAGTATTTTACCAGGGAAGCCAATTGAGAACACTTACTCATTTGCAATGACGACCTGGCCAAGAGGCAGCACAACGCATCACAGAATACACTCACAAACACTCACACATCAATAACAATGTGAAACAGTGAATCGCAACATGAGGCGGTGGAACTTTTCAGATTAAATTTATAAGATTAAAGATATAAAAGTGTTAAAAGCCTGCACACTGATCCAGTAAAAAACTCTGGATTGAGTTTTTAAAAGTAGACAGAAAAACAAACGTTAAGTTTTAAACTCTGCTGTAGGTGGTTCCAGTCATTGGCTGCAGAGAATTGAAATGAGAAGTTCAAGTTAATGTAGCTGTTAATGTACTAGTTGTACAGTTGTACAATTTACATTTACAAAGGTCCTTGTAACCACAATCCAGTTTGAAAATCTTGTTTTAAAATGCATAGACATTAATGCATTTTAAGAGATACAAATAATTCTTGTGCTTAAATATTGGGGATAAAGCTTATTGGTTGTAACTCTAATACATTTTATTTATTTATGTATTTATTTATTTATTTATATTTTACTTTTCATTAATTCATTTACCCCTTCATTAATTTCTTAAATTCATTCCTATACCTCTTGGATCACTTCCTCAATGTATTTATTATTATTTTTAATTTTATTTTTTCATGATTTTATGTGGAACCTGAATGGCGCTGTCCATGGTGCTGAAAACCAAAATTAAATAGTTTCATAGTTGTATTCAATTTAATTCAATTCATTTTATTTTTGTAATGCCCAAAATCACAACAACAGTTGTCTCGAAGGGCGTTCATGTTTTGGTTGATGGGGGAAACCGGAGTACCCGGAGGAAACCCATCCAGACACGGGGAGAAACATGAAAAACTCCACACAGAAAGGCCTGAGCGACCCGGGGATTGAACCAACCTTCTTGCTGTGAGGCATGAGTGTTGCCACTCAGCCACCGTGCTGCCTACACACGTCTAGTTTCCCTTGTAGAAAAATGAAACGGTAACATGCTTTATGTATTTATTTTAATTATTATAAGTGCTTGAATGACAAAAGTCTTTGGAATATATTTTGCATAATACTGAAGTCACTCTAAACTTTATATATTTACAGTCACAGCATCTCTGTGCTTGTCTCTATTTTCAGTGATCTGAGCTGAGTCAACTGGAAAAGACAAGAGCAAATGTCTCACCTGTAGAGAGTAGGACACAGGCAGACTGGAGAGAGGGGGAGAGGGAGAGGGGGAGTGGCGAGGAAGGAGGGAGAGAGACAAGCAAATGTTGCAAATAGAAGAGGAGGAGGAGAGAGGAAAGGGGGAGGAGAACAGATGGAGGTTGATATAGATGGTTGAGGGGGTTTATGGGGGGATTGAGGAACTGAAAACGACAAGAGAGAGAGGAGGAGAAGTGAGAGAGAGGGGTGAGAGAGAGAGGTGGGAGGATTGATGAACTGAATCGAACAAGAGAGAAAAGATAAGAGATGGGGAGCAATGGGGCCTCATTCATGAATGCTGTGTTAGAGAATGTGGACAGGGGGTGGTGACTC
This sequence comes from Periophthalmus magnuspinnatus, assembly GCF_009829125.3. Lineage (NCBI taxonomy): Eukaryota > Metazoa > Chordata > Actinopteri > Gobiiformes > Gobiidae > Periophthalmus > Periophthalmus magnuspinnatus. Next base: position 19,945,947 of record NC_047135.1, on the reverse strand, counting down.
CTCTTGGTAAATCACCACTCACACACTCACACACACATTCATACACCAGTGTACACAGACACTGGGAGTGAGGTGGGTTAAGTGTCTTGCCCCAGGACATCAGACTTGTGTCTTTCATTAAGTAGTTTTAGATGGATATTGGGATTTGAAATGTCCTAATTATAACATAATAATTCATGGGTGTCATAGATTATAACTATGTAACAGACACAAGCGCAATATGCCTACTATAAAGTTGCTGAGGACTCCTTCAAAAATAATTTTCATTCAAGTTGAGGTACATGGTTTTAGATGAAGTACCCACTTATTGGTGCAAATTGATATTTTGCTGATGTCATCACCATTCACTGAGGGTGTGATGCCACCTGGAGGCACTGATGTGTCTGTTACTCAAGTTAGTTTTAACACAATCTAACCAGAAAGAACTGACTTAGCTGGAACTTCAACAGGTGAGATGATGCATGTTGTTAAACATTGAAAGTCTCTTTCAAATAGCATTACAGTCGCAAGCAAGCTAGCATTAGCCAAGAGTTTTTTCCAGTTCTCAGCTTTTTGTTGAAAATTACCTAAACAGGATCAGGAACCCTCATACTGATCACAGGTACAGTCATTGATCATCAGTCATGTTTAAATCAAATTTGTATTTTTTCTCAAGTTTTCAGACTGCAATCATATATATATATATATATATATATATATATATATATATATATATATATATATATATATATATATATATATATATATATATATATATATATATATATATATATATATACATGCAGAATACCTCCAGTATGATGTTGCTGCAGAGTAATTAAAATAGTACCAATCATTCATTATATTACTGTATATCACTATATTACTATGAAAAAAACAAAAAAAAAACAAAAAAAAAAAACAACCAAAAACACTACATACATCAACTGTAACATTTAAGTACTTCATTGTATTTTCTGTATGACCATGTTTCCTCGTATCAGTAGAGGAAGTGCTGATTGAAGCATTAGCATGAGCAGGTGTTATGGCAGAGCTCGACTGTGTGGCGGGGCATCTGGAGTAGCCTCCCAGAGCCATCATACCTCTGATCCCAATTAACCCCATTCTTCTCCATAAGAGGTCCTGCTGTGTCATGCTCAGCTCCAGGGATGGGGCCAAGTCATCACAGTAACAGTGACAAGGGCTGCTACTACACATTACATTAAAGTATTATGCAAAATCGACTTTTTGGAGCTTTCTACCATGTTATAAAGTTGTTTCCTCATCAACAACATGCATGTAAAGGTTTTATATGTCATCCATACTTGTCCTGGGCCCTATTTGATCTGTTCTTACGCTTAGCAGTAATATTTGTTCAATGCTCCACCCACAAGTATACATCATCCATGCTCCCACACGTCCATAAATGAACGATAGCAGAATCCAAAACTTTACAAAACAGCATCACAAACCTGATGTGATGTGCAGTAGTTTCATTAGCAGAACACACACTGATTGTAATGTGACAGGGAATTTAGCATTTTTAAAACAATAAAAGAAAATAATTATAAGTAATCTAAATATGTCATATGTTAGCAATTAATACACCATAGAAGTAAAATACCCCCTCTTTAACACAGAGAAGGTATAGACCTGTTACCACAACTCTTGCTGCACATATGAAAGTTATCTTTGATGCCTGCAATTCAAATTAAAAAAAAATTACACAGTATGCTGTTGTCTTTCAGCATCATCTTAAATGCATAAAGGCTAATATTAATACACACTGCTTATATTAGTCTATCTGCACCATAGACCTCTATATATAAATAGCCACAGCTAACCTGCTAGCCACCACATTCCAAATAAGATGTGAACATGGGTGTGCAACACTATTACTAACAAAAATCACTGGTATCACCCATCATCGCCTTCAAGTGGATATGTTTTGATAAAAAAAAAAAAAAAAGTGTCTGATTAAACGCAGATGGGGTATTATACAAAATCAACTTTTTGGAGTTTTCTACCATGTTATAACATTGTTCTCTCAGCAAAAACATGCCCTATAGAGGTTTTAGATGCCATTCATGTATGTTTGGGTAATTTAGCAATCTCTCTCTCATATTTAAACCCTCCTTACTGACCAAGGCTCAGCCCACAAGCCTACGTCATCCGTGCTCCCACATGTCCATAAATATAGAGGTGCATTATACAAAACACAGCAGCTTGACAAACCTGATACAATGTGTAGTAGTTTCATTAGCGTGATGCATGCTGATTGTGTTGTGATGAAAGTCTGAAGGGCAGTGACTTGGAGCGTGGAGAGCAAGGGAGGGGAGGCTCACAGAATCAGAAACAAAACTAATTTAAGATTTTAATACATTGTTTATGGCGACTATAGCATTATCAAACCAATAAAAGACAACATGGCGATCTAAATATGTCATGTGTTAGCAATCAACAACACATTGAAGTGTAATACCCCCTCATTAAACCTAAAAATGTCAGAGTCAAACAGAGACACAAGAGTAAAGCACATGGATCACTGTGGACAGATCTCTCAGACCGGTGTCACTGTGTCAGCCCTGTATCCTCCAAGAGTGATGAGGAAAAGGCCGGAGCGTGACTATAATGTCACAAAGAAGAACTATATTATGCTGAATGGATTTTATTCAGCACTATGTCAATTTTATGGTGGAGGGCGCGCTAGTTAGCCTCTGTTAAGATGTTATTGCTTTGTCTGTCTCCATGGAAACAAGCAGGTGACAAGGCTAAGCTGCTTGTCAAATCTGTGGAGAGGCAAGTTCTCTGTTTCGAATGAAAAAAGGACAATAATTGACAAATAAGATTATGCCACACTCTGGAACAGTTCAGGCAAAGAAATAACTTCATCCATGGAAACAAGCTGATGGCAGTAGAATTACAATAACATTGTTGGCCAACTACATATATTATAGATTCAGCTGACAAAATAATTTTTACATGTTGTCCATTTTAAAACACAAGATAAGACTTTGTTCCACCTTGTGATGTCATGTGGTAATACAGGAAGTGCTTCACTGCGTTTTAAATTCCATACACCTTCACCAGAATCATTTAGATCATTTCAGCCCTGGAATTGCCAATTTCTACTGAACTAAAGGTAAAAGGTAGCTGTTAACTTGAAAACTACCACTACGTGACATCATAAAGTTGAACAGAGCCGTTTGAGCTTTGCAGATGTAGACAGACTAAAGATAAAGGGTTTGTGAATGACTCTGGGTATGTTTATGATGAGGTAACAACATTATGACATGGCTTAAAACTCATTAAAGTAAATTTTCTGTAACATGGGACCTTTAAACGCTCAGTATGTATTTGTTTTAGTATTAGTATGTATTTGTTTTGAATGAATAAACAACTATACTGTAATTGATAACTAAGATTATACCCTCCTGTGGAACATTTTTCATATATTATACATTTAGTTGACAAAATAACTTTTACATGTGGTTCACTCTAAAACACAGGGTGGTACATTTAGAATGGCTTCATAATAGACACAGGCCCAGTGACTTCAGCTGTGTGTGAACTCATGATGAGGGAACACTATTATACATGGAACAAAGCTGATGAGTTAATTATGCATGTCTCATTTAATTCAGAATTTAGACTAAAACGTACTAAAGTACTAGTCATAAAAATAAATTCTGAAAGATGAGGCATTTCCATGGGAGTATTAATTGCCTTTTATTGTTTTGAAAATGTTGCCCAAAAACAATATATTGCAATGTTTTAAAAGTTTGTTGTTTTTGACGTTCTGAGTCTCCCCTCCTTTTCCTCCCTTCCTTTTCACTCTTCCTTCAGAGCGGCATCACATCATAATCAACGTGTGTCCCGCTAATGAAACTACTACACTACACTACTTGTTTTGTATCCTGCTTTTGAATATGTATGGAAAATTGTTCTGCAGGAGCTTGGGTGGCAAAGGCTTGTGGGTGTAGCCTTTTTACAAACACGTTGAGCTAATTGTAAGCAGTTTGAATAGTACCCAGGAGAGGTTGCAAGATTACTCAAACATGCATGGATGAACCACTTCAGGTATTATTTTATTGAGAACAACGTTATAACATGTCTGTGTAATCTCTTAGTTGTCCACGTCTGATCCATAGTAAAAACAATAAATAAAATCTGTCAACTGGACAAATCATTGTAGGAGTGCTCACTGCTCATCCAAGCCGCTTCTTCAGTTCTGGTCAGATTACTGGTGTATACTGCCTTATATCTATCTGAAGGGAGGAGGTAGTTACACTGAAACTAACACACCTATGGTTTACAGTTTCTGTTTGTAGTGTAGGTTTAATAAGCTAAGAGTGAGCTGTGCCTGAGTCAAACCTAAGCATAATCATTCAGGCCCCTAATGGGTGCCCTCACACCTGTTAGCAAATTCCCTTCAGATAGATATAAGGCAGTGTCCTCCAGTTATCTGACCAGAACTGAAGAAATGATGTGGATGACAGTGAAATGTCTTCATTCCTACAACTTTTTGTCCAGTTCACAGATTAAAATTTTCCTTCAACAACATTATAACATGGTTGAAAGCTTCAAAAAGTGGATTTTGCATAATACCCCATCTTTAATAGACATTGAAATCAATCCTATAAAACCTAGCATACACTGTTTCCACATGGACACTCCTCCTCCATGCGCCTGTACCCTCTCGAGCCTGTGTCCTGAGCTGTGTGATCCCTGCTGTCTGACGCTGACGTGAAGCCGGTGCACTGTGTAATTGTGCTGATGGCTTTGTGACAGCTGTCCACATGTGACACAGCCCAGCACTGCTCGCTCAGCCCCAAAAGGGAAAATTACAGGCCACACGCTTCTAATTGTGCTTGTGTGAAATGTCTCTCTTTGTATCCGATGACATGGGCGTCCTCAGAACAGCCTGCTCTCACCCCCTGCTCTTTCCTTTTCTCTGCGGCTCTGGCTCTATCGCACAGATCAGGGCAAAGGCTGAAAGATACGCATGTAAATAGTGTTTTCAAGTAGTTTAAAAGAGCCAATATTGTGGCGTTTTCTGATCTGCATTATAATGTAGTTTCCTCATCAAAAATATACTCGAAGTTGTGTATTTTGCAGTTAAAATGCCTTAATTGAATAAATGCAAGATCAAAGCAACTGAAGTTTAGTGCCATAGTGTGAAGCAGTAGCATCTTCATGGAGACAAGCAGGTGGTGTACTCTCTACCAAAAAAGTTACATAGTTTATCTTTAAGATGGCTATCAAGAGCTCTACCTCCATTTGCCCGATAAAGACCTGGTGCCGAAACCTAATAAGAGGCCTAATAAAAAAGAAAGAAAATATTTGGATAATTTCTATTTATATAGTATCCCCATAGAGCAGGGGTCTCAGACCTGTAGCTACCAGTAGCTCTCCACCCTCTTCCAAATACCTCAACAATGGATTACTGAATTATGCGTTTTGTGCTGAATAACTAAAATTGGATTAATTACCTTTGTAAATGTTTAATTTCACATTATCCATGTTTCTAATCAATGGATAATGGTTTATGTTTTAACTACTCCATCTAAAGCTTGCTGTGGCTCTTTTATATACTCAATTTCATAGCTCCCTGGCATTTTCGTTTTGCAAAGGATGCTCACAGGAGAAAAAAGGTTAGAGACCTGTGCCATAGAGTATATTGTAAATGCAGCAATTTGTGAAAAGACTGGCTACGGCATGCTTTCTGGAATGTATTATATGTATGTAGTCAGGACACACACGCATGGAGAGGCCTCTTTCCAGTTTTATGGCCCCCGTCTATGGAACAGCCTGCCGGAGGACCTCAGGGCCGCAGAGAACATTCAGGTTTTTAAAAGCAGACTCAAGACCCATCTTTTTAGCATAGCTTTTGATTAGTATTTATCATTTTAGTTTACTTCTCTATTTATTTAGTCTTATTTAGGCTGGCTAGTGTGTTTATGTTTTACTTATGTTTTATTTACTTGTTTAGTTTTGACTTTGATTATTTATTGATTATTTTATTATTTATTTATTATTTATTGACTTATTTATTAGATTTGACTTATTTTATTATTTTTAGTCATTTTAGATTTGCCAGTGTTTCCTCTGAGGAGCCCTCTGCACCGGGAGCTGTGGTTGGCTGTGGCTCCTGGGCCCTGGCTCGTGGGCCCTGGAGGTTTGGTCTTGACCTCATCTCTTCTCTGGGCCCTGGGCTGGTGTCCTGTGGCTGCGGGTGACCCTGCTCCTGGTGCAGATGGTTCCTCTGGTGGCGCTCTCTCATCTGGTTCATCTTTATCCAGCCTGTTCCACTTAAACATATTTTAAATGAAACTGAGGTATTTTAACATGTGTTGAGGTGGGGGGTGGGAGTGTGTGTTGGGGTGGGGGGTTGTTTGGTTATGATTATTGATGTGTTGGGGTTGGGTTGTTGGGCTGTCGGGTGACTGGGTGGGTTTGGTGGGTGGGACTGATTTTAATGCTTTGTAAAGCACTTTGTGTTACTTTTTTTTGTATGAAAAGTGCTCTATAAATAAAGTTTGATTTGATTTGATAATTTGTATTGATCACAAGGCTAAATGTATGCACTGGTATTTGCTGGTGTTGGTGCTGTGTCACTACACTCTGTTTCTGAAGGTTTTAAAGCAAATATACATTCATTTTGTGTGTTTTGAATATATTTGCAGACTTTTTGTCCACATAGAAACCATAACCTCTGCATTTAACCCATCCTTCACCAAGTGAAGTCAGGAGCAGTGGGCGACTGCAATGCAGTGCCCAGGGACCCATCTCCAGATCTTGAGCCAGGATCTTGATTACCTCTCTGGAGAATCTACCTACTGCATGTTTTATGTTAAAGAGGGGGTACTGTGCAAAATCAATTTTTTTTTTTAGCTTCCTACCAAGTTAGAATGTTGTACGCCCATCAAAAACAAAGAGATTTTAGATGTCATCCATTCATGTTTGAGTATTTTTGCCATCTCTGCTCAGCCCACAAGCCTACATAGCCCATGCTCCCAAATGACAATTCTCCATAAATATACAGAAAAATGATACAAAACTGTACACAGTGTACACAAACCTGCTGTGATGTGTTGTTATAGCGCTCTGAAGGAGGAGTAACTTAATGTAGAGAGCAAAGGGGAGACTCAGAGCATCAAAAACAAAAGTTTAACTTATAAAACGTGTTGTTTTCAGCAAATATAGCATTTGCAAGACAATACAAGGTAACATGGTGATCTAAATGTTATGTGTTAGCAGTTAATACCCCATAGAAGTAAAATACACCCTCTTTAATACCCCACAAAAATAAAATACCCTCCGTTTAAGGTGCTTAAAATCACAATCCACATATTCTCCTAGATCTGGCCAGTCACAGCAGACGATGCTTTTATGTGTGGTTGTAGATGTAGATAACCATACACATTGTAATTAGTTTCGTCCCACCCATGATTTTGGCTTAGCTATAATTCCGTTTGCTCATAATGAAGGATGCCTCACATTTTTTTTTTTTTTATTCATGCATGTCAATAATCATTCATTTCAACCAATAAAATCTGTACCTGAAAGTCACCATAGCTGGTGTGGCTCACTAATCCACACATTTGTCCATGGAAGCTGTTAGGAGCAGTCGTAGAAGCATAATAAGATCTGGAGGATGAATCAAAGATGGCATCATATTGTTTTCAATGGCCTGTGCTCATAGGCGCGAAATGCCAACTAAAGGAGGTTTTCTCCTGCATTACTTCCTGAATACTGGAGTAATGCTGTCCACTGTGTGACAACAGAACATGCACAATGTGACCAGTTCTGACCAACCAGAGCAGAGGTAGCATGAACCGTTTTGAGCCTGGATTTAAACATTGTCAAAGTAGAGGCCTGTCTCACATCTTCAGGTCCAAAGGTCAATAAATAAGTAATAAATAATGCAGGAACAAAAAGTTGATCACACACACACATCATGGCAATAGAAATACCCAAAGTTGGAATCTTTTTTGCCTTTTAGATAAGTGACACACTGATAAGCACCATTCAAAAATCCCACTTGTTGACTTCAAACTCTTCAAAAAACTGATCAAGCCATCTCATTTTCCCACCCTTTTCACTTCCTCTCACACTGCCCCTGTATCCACCCTGAGTCCCTGAGTCGCGTATGCTAAACCTCCTCCACATCAGCTCGGGTTAGCTAGCTTTCATCAAAGCCTGTCTGCCCCTGCTGCTACATATCAGGCGATCACACGTTTGCATAGCTCCACAGCCATGCCAGTGCTTTGAAGGTGAAACTCCCGGGACTTCTCATCATCATCAGTGCACATTAGCTACAGCGCTACGCCATGCCAGATCTGTCCCCGTAACGTTTGAAAGCCCCCCTCAGATTTGTGCCTCTGTAACGCAGATGGAATAAGCTCGGTGATGAGATAAAAAGAGCATCAGTTGCAGCTTTAAGTGGCACAAGCTAATATACAGCATTTATCTTGGTTAAGATTATCAGGGTTGGATCTCGGAGGAACGTTTCATCTCTCGTTCAATCATCTCCGATAGTAATGCGTGGTGATAAAAGCATTTTCTAATTCCATTGGGTTTCTTAGCGGTAAGTTTGTAACACCGCACGGATCATTTCTGTAATAAATGTGCATTGTTTTGTAAATACTGTAGGGTGAGATATTAATGCTCATATATAATGAGATTATATCCAGCGAGGGTAGCATTCAGTTACATTAACTCAAGTCAATTAAAGAGGGAGGTGTTATGGGTATATTTTGGAGGTTTCTGCCATGCCTAAAGAGGTCATCCACGCATGTTTGAGCAATCTAGTGATCTCTCCCAGATATTCAAACTCCAGGGTTAGCTGTATGATTTTGTACAAAGCTCTGCTCACAAGTCTATGTCACCCATGCTCCCATGTAGCAATTTTCCATTAATATACCAAAGTGGGATGAAAACAATACACTACAACTTCGCAAACCTTATGAAGTGTGCAGTAAGTTTCAGTTTCAGTTTATATCACTCTGTTGGTGGACAGACAATGTTTTTTGCAAGTCAGTCAGTCATGTTATTTTCAAAACAATAACAGATAACCTGCGTTAACAATGAATTCCCCTTAGAAGTAATAAGTAATACCCCCTCTTTAAGAAAGTAGCAGTAGGAGTAGTTTCCCATACTTTTACTCCCACTTAAGTTTAATATTTTACAGGATGACACTCTAACTAGAAGAAGAAGTTGTGGTTACTTCCTACTTTGAGTAAGTCAACAAGTGACAAAAGCTTTATGTTGACAATATGAAATGAATTGTATTTCTTGCACGACTCCTTCAGATATGATTTACTTTTTTCTGATTTTTGTATAAATGCTTTGAAAATATCAGATTTTGTAGGTGATCTGTCATCGAATTATAAATTCAAGCTAACACACTCCTGGCTTTTTCATCAGAATTTAGGGGCAGTTTATCTGTTTGTAAATGTACTATTAATAAATTTGACCTAGCCTTTTATAAAAATGAATAAATAAATAAATAAAAATGACTCAAAATGCTGGTTGACAAAGGCACCATTGCGCAAACTGAATGAACAAACTAGATTGCGTTTTATTGTGATTAATTTTATTGCAGCTCAGATACTCCAAGGAACTGTATGCAAGATTGTGATTTTACATTCATAATTTTGACTAATATGTCAGATACATGGTAAACATCAAATCAAATATAGCTTTTACTGATAACAATTGTAATGCTGAATTATTCTTAATTACAAAAATATTGGACAAGTAGTTTATGTTATAATTTGGGGCTTTGGCTCTCAAGCCAATTATCCTATCATAAAGCCAAATGAGCCTCACACGAGTTTTTAATTCGGGTTGCCAGTTTCATTTACCTTCCCAGTTTGAATGCTGAAATCCACATGGTTATAACCTAAAGCACTATCTCTGATCTGAATGGTCACTACCTAAACCCCAGCACCTGCAGCCAATCATTAATCAGTGCTAGTGCAGCCTCTGCAGCTCAGTGAGTGAATTCTGGAGGTTCTGAGCTTTTACATGAGGCCTGTTCATATACTGACAATGACAAAAGAAAAACTTGTATGTGTCCTCTATCTGCAGGTTAAGACACTGGCAACATAGGTTCAGTTGTGATTGAAGTATCTTTATTATAACTGTAAGAGTGCATGACATAATATAGCACATAACATAACATAGGGTCGTCGGTATTATTGTTTATCTTTTTTTTTTTTTTTTCACAGTAATATTTCACACTTTAGTAAATGTGTTACCGTGGCAGTCCTCTCTGGAGTATCATATTTTATTTATATAGAATTTATGTGTACTTTCATTTACAAAAGCTGTTTACTTCTGCATCCAATATTATCCCATATGCAATGACTTAAGATAATGTAAATAAAATAAGTAGCTATGCACAAACATTTTTATCTGCTGAGAAAAAAAAACAAAAAACAAACATGGGCTAAAATCAGTAGCTGTTAAAACCAAGATTTCCGTACCAGGAAACCTAAATATAAGCTAAACCTAAATATGCAGGATCAGTAAAACTCCACCACTTATTTCCTAGTTCTCTTACACTTGCTAGTTCATTTTGTTAATGATACAATGCAATAAATCAATCAGGACCACTGGTTATACCCGAATACAAACACTCAATAATTCATATTCTCAAGAGGAGCTCCGAATGAGATTTGTTCATATCGATAGTGCACTGTGCTGTGGGCTGCAGTTATTAAGCCGTTCGTTGACCCGAGACACAGAGCGACTTAACACATGCTATTGATCCGTCAGACACTACACGACTGTGAGGGAGTGAGATTGTGTCTGCAGATGGATGCTCTGGGTTAGCAGAGAGAGCGAGGCCAGGTCACCAGGTTTATGAAATGTTACAGTATTTACAGTCTATGGATTCATATTGCTACCTTGCAGTGACATCATGCTGGGGGTGTTCTACATGTATTTCTATGGTGTAATATTCAGGCGTTGATATGGTGACACAATGCACACATGTTTTCAGGAGCCTGTGATCAACATGAACATTCATCGTTCAGTTTAGATGTTTCAACAAAAAAGGTGAGAATGACTAATTGAAAAACTGATGGCTAGTGCTAGCTAGAGAGAGTTGTTTAACAGCACAAATCATCTCACTTGTTGTAGTTCCAACTAAGTCGGTTCTTTATGGTCAGATTGAGTTAAAACAAAGCTCAGATTAAAGTCTAACTTGAGTAACTGAACTTCAGACGGGGCAGAGCAGAGTCAATTGATCCATCAGACACTACAGGACTGTGAGGGAATAGGATTGAGTGTGCTGATGGATTCTTAGGTTAGCAAAGAGAGCAGGGTCAGGTCACCAGGTTCATGAGATGTTACAGTATTATGGTTTCAGTCTATGGTTTTATATTGAGGTGGAGGACAGGTCACAATTGATCTGTTTTCTTCAGATTTATCTTGGACAAGGTCACGGAGGCAGCAGATTAAGCAGGGATGTGCAGACTTCCCTTTTCCCAGGCCAGCCTAGAGACAAATGCTGCTTTCACGTGTGCTTCAGTCAGTTTGGATTGGAAATTTCTGAGGGTGGTGGGTGTATTCTCGTGGTGGTGAAAATGGGAGTTGATCGGCAAGATGGCGTCTTGAAAATAAGCAATTAAAAATTGCTCAAACATGCACAAATCACTCCAAAAACAACTTTGAGCGTAACATGTAAAAGCTCTGATAAGTCCATTTTTGTGCAATAGGTCTGCTTTAGTGTTCACTTGATTCAAAATGTCTTGCAGTCAGTCTTATTTGTTCCAAACTCTTATTTAACATCCATCGATGTCCCTGACATCACAACTTGCTGCTTCCAAAATTCCCATTTCTCTGACTTCAGCAAATGTGTATGTGAAAGTCATATTTACGGTTTATCCACCACCACATGAAAGTGGCAATATTCCCTCCAGCGTGGCCTCTGTCTTCTCCTCTTGCATGAACTGCCACGTTATCGTAGTGGGAGAGTTTGATCCTAGGAGCTATGTTGCCGCTCCTATGTTTCTGAAACCCGTATGAATAATTTAAATTCAAGGACCGTGATGTTGCCCGGTATGGGATAGCCATAGCCCCATCCTAGAGCCAGGCCTTGGGCTTATCAGTTCTGACCAATCAGAGAGATGTGGCGCTACCGTGGGCTCAGAGCAAGGCTAGGCTAAATCTTACAAAGCTAACTTTTTGGTGCTTTGAGGATGGACATTTTCTAAAAAGTTCATGTTGTGAAAATAGAGAAGAATCTACAAAATCTTTGACCTTTATGAATGCTGTGGATGTCCTGTCAGCTAAACACGGGCAGTTTGATTTCACATAAAATGCATTGTGCTCTATGGAAGAATTCTTTCTGGGCCAGAGCTTCTGGGAGCTATAGTACCTGGAGTGGATTCTGTAAACCAGGTAAAAGCATCTGCATTGACAATGCAGATGCTTTTACCTGGTTTACAGAATTTCTTCCATGTATTTGTCTGTGTAATCCCTTAGTCGTCCAGGTCTGATCCATAGCAAATGACAAAGTTCTTCGTCAGCTCTTGAGATCCATTCAGTTCAATTCAAGTATATTTAACATTTAAAAAAACTTCAACTGCCCAAAGTGCTTCCCATAAAATAAATAATAATAATAAAAAAAGAACATTATTTTTGTTAGCAGAAGAGCTATAGCGTTCTGGACATTCTGTAAATGCTGCATGGAGCCCTGGTCCAGCCCCACATACAAAGACAATAAGAGGGCAGAGGACTGATCACACTGTCATGCCCAAGAAGTGGGTGAGTTTGACCAAACACCACAATTTCAGTTTTATTTTAATTTAAGGACATTTATGCTCAGCCAATTTTACAGATCCTTGAGAAAGTCCTGCAGAACTTTGATTGTGGTCTGGTTGTCATTGGTGGTCACTGGCAGATATATTTGAATGTCTTCCACAAAACAATGAAATGCAACATTGTGCTTTCTAAAAGAAAGAATCAAAATCGGTTGTGATTTGTAATAATAATAAAAAATAAATAAATACATAAATAATCGTTGGATAATTACGAAGTATACATTAGTATACTAGTTGTTGTTAGCTTTTCTGTGATGGCAAAACTCTCTGAGACTTGTGAAAAGCACTTATTAATTCATCACAGTGAATAATTAGGATGCTGGTAATGACCTAAAGGACAAGATACAAGTGGTCCAAATGAGTTTCTTCCATAGGATGGCTGGGTGCTCCTTTAGAGATAGGGTGAGGAGCTCAATCACATGGGAGGAGCTTAGAGTAGAAAGACTGTTCCTTTACATCAAGAGAAGCCAGCTGAGGCGGCTCTGGTATCTGTTCCAGATGTCTCCTGGACGCCTCCCTGGGGAGGTGTTCCAGATATGTCCCACCAGGAGGAGGTCCAGAGGAAGACCCAAGACACTCTGGAGACACCATGTCTCTGGCCTGGGAATGCTGCGGGATCCCCCCAAAAGAGCTGGATGAAGAGTGTGTGGAGAGGGAAGACTGAGCCTCCCTGCTCAAACCGCAGCCTCTGCGACTTTGCCCCTGATAAACAAGAAACCAAGAAAAATGGACAGATGAAACCCAAAAGGTGAAGAATGAAGAAAGTAAAGAATAACATTGAGCCACTGCAACCTGTTTAAAATAAACTATTTCTGTTTTTCATGTTTGTAAGACCGAAAAAATCAAGTGTCTGTAAGGCCAATATTTTGATACTATTTTGATATTTTGTGTAAAACAAAATAGCACAGTAGGTTTGGTGGAAAGATGACATAGCAGTTAGTGGGCAGTCTCAAAGGAAGAAGGCCAATATCCAGTGTATATTTTCTGAGTGGAGTTTGCAGTTTCCTGAGAGTGCCCTAGTTTCCTCTACCATCAAAACCCAATGGGACTCGCCTTGCACAGTAAGGTAATGAATTATTGCAAACGCACATATATCTTGAACCTTTCCCACTGCTGCATTTGAGCTTAATCCACAGGTGAATTTGGACCAATCACAGCGCAGAATTGTGGTTTGGGATGAAAGCAAAAGGGGAAGTGGCCAAACAAACTAAAACAAATATAGTGACAAGGATGAATGCAGGTATGGACAATATTTTAGCATAAATACAAGAAATGTTGTCTTTGAAAGAGGATCAGAGGGAAGCGTCTTGTGCATTTGTGGATAGCTAAGATGTCTGTGCTTTTCTTCCAAGAAGATCAAGTTTATCAGCTTGCTGTGCTGTTGTGATGCTAGTTTTAATGTATTCGTCTGAGCGTTCTGCCTTTTTCAAACAGAGCCACCCCAGACTGATCAAAGGACTCAGAGTGCAACACAAAAATCTGGATTTTTTTCATCATTATAATATCCATTCTAGGGTTGATAATGCAGTGAATTTGCAGAAAAAAACAAGGATAAAGTTCACAATTTTGTTTGAGATTTGAAAATTTGTCACTGCACACATCACAAGATTCTACAGTCATGTAATGTTCAAATGTCTTGTTTAATGACTGAACTATGTGTTTCCCGCCAAAGACTATACTGAAAAAGTGTAACAACTGATATGTCTTCCAAGGAGAAATAGCTACTTATATTCACTTCCCCACACTGAAGCACATCCCAGTTTACACTATAGCCAACTTAAGTGTTGACAATAACAAAAATAAACAGTTCATATGCAAATAACTAATTCCCCACACACTTAATGCCTGTTAATGACACGCAGAAAACTCAATAGCTCATATCAACATAATAATGATAACATAATAAAGAACCATACAAAAAATATAAGTAACAGGGTTCACCCCAGCTAAGGGAATCGGGCTGTGAGGACCTGTTTGGTCTTTACAAAGCCACATTGTGACAAAATGAGACCACTGCGCACTGCCTGCATCTAATAATCAGTATTTTGGAAAAGCATAACAAAAGAACAACATTTCCATGGAAACCAGCAAGAGGAGGTCAGGTTTATGGAGATGTAAGCAAGCTTAGCATAAGGAAACATTTTTAGTTTTTCACTGCAAAAAAATGAGGAAAAATAAATAAATAATAATAATAAAACATGCTTTCCTTTTTCTAAAAGTTACTGTGTTTTTTTTTTTGTTTTGTTTTTTTTTTGGGGGGGGGCAAAGGGTTTGTGAGAAGTAAGGACAAGATAGGAGACTCTGAGATTTTAAGAAGAATCTATTTTGATTCATTTTTGTATCGATAAAACTGTCAGGAGATGTGAACCAGGCCAATCCTATGTTGAGTCAATTTAAACAAGTCTTTCCAGAGGAACATTTTTATGTTCAAAATGTAATTAGGTTTGTCCCTCAACCCACTTAATGCACATGCTTTTTGCACCCCCGAACTAGACAGCCATACAACCTCCTTTCATGGTTTCAAACTCAGGCAATTCAAAGTATCACTAATACTGTATAAAGATTTGTGAATTTTACCATTTCTGCAACAACTCTCCTTCCGGCCATTTGACATCAACAATAGTTTGGATGGAACCCACTAGCAAGCCGTTCTGTTTCCCTGTATTTCCTGTCATATTTCCAAACACGGTAACATTCTGGTCTTTTTGTTTTCTTGTTCTGTGCCTCCAGATCTAATTGTTGTATTTGCGTTTGTGAGCTGAATTTACGTAGCTTATTGCAGCCTCCCTCTTTGATTTAGTGAGCCCATTTCCCATTGTGGGCCTGTTTTCTGCCGCATATTACATCTCTGTTGTTTTCGGGAGGCCAGACGCTACAAGTTCTCCAATAAACAAGTAAATCTATTGCAAACTTTCTGCATAACATTTACGTGCACTTGCCTTTAGAAGACAGAAAGAAGAAAAGGAACTTTTAAATATGCAGATATTATTGCTTTGCCAGGAATGTTCCAAAGCATAGAATTACACTCTTTCATTTCATAGCATTTGCAATAACTTTTCAAAATTTTGATTTTGAGAAAAAAAAAAAAAAAAAGGTTCAAATTTACAAGATAGTGTTGTCACAATACTGAAATTTCAAACTAAATTTTGATGCCAAGGACTAGTCTCAATAATTATTATGATACCATTTATAATAATAATAATAATAATAATAATAATAATAATAATAATAATAATAATAATAATAATAATAATAATACTGTTTTCAACATTAAATATTACTACTGTCTTTTATGTTACCATGTGCCCTTATATTTGTGTAATCCCTCTATCATTCAGGTAGGTTCCATAGTGGTCCATAGGTGTATACTTCTATGTGGTCTTATACTTGTTCTGATACAGCTCAAGATTGTTCTAAAGCTATTCAGGAAAAGTTCATTTCTGTCCTGTGGATGTGACTCTTTTAGTAGTGATACCTGCTCAAATGAATATGTAGTTTTGATACTAGTTTTAGTATTGATTAGTATCTGATTTTTGATACTTTTGATAATCCTACTAGAAGATGACTGACCGGGGCAGGTTGTGTTTTTTGTCAGTAAAAAGCTTTTCTGATTGGCCAAGGACAGAGCCAGTGGCACCTAGAGATGCAGCAGGGTCTGAAGGGTAGACTATTAAGTCATTAAGTATTAAATCATATGTAAATGATCTCTGGCCAGTATCTTGGACTGGTGTGTCCTACCTCTTTTCATGCGGGTTAATTGCCATACTCCGAAACATTCTAGGCAATGCAATGACACCTCTATGGAAAAAAGCAGGTAAGCAGACCTTTTACCGGATTGTTGCGGCATTTTATATAACAATCTCCATGAAGACAATAGGGTGACAACACCAGGTTGCCAAGTTACATATTAGATATGTGAAGAGGTGAGAGAAAGGTAAAAAATACATGTTTTCAGGGTATTTTGGAGCAGTAAGAACATCTACAAATATAGTTTAATGTCCTACAAAGACATTGTTAGCATTGTTTTATACCACGCAATTCAAGCAACCTTCGTAACAACACTATTAGCCTTAATAAAGCATGAAGAAAGTTGTAACCAGTGTTGGGGAAGCCATTTTGAAAAAAAAAAAAAACAGTAATTAGTTACCGTTTAAGAATTACTTGCTAACATATTACACTACTTAGTTACTGGCTCAAGAAAGTAACGGTTACATAACTTACTTTATTTGTAATATTGTATAAATTAAAGGATTTTGAGTGTATGTTTTATTTAAGGCCCATCAGGTGCTCGAGAGTTAATGGGAGTTTGTCCAGACAGTCCACGTGTGTTTTGTGGGTCTGGAGAAGGCTTTCAACTGTGTCCCTCGTGGTGTCCTTTGGGGGGTGCTCCAGGAGTATGGGGTCTGGGGCCCTTTGCTAAGGGCTGTCCGGTCCCTGTATGACCGGAGCAGGAGCTGTGTTCGCATTGCCGGCAGTAAGTCAGACCTGTTCCTGGTGCATGTTGGACTCCGCCAGGGCTGCTCTTTGTCACCGGTTCTGTTCATTATATTTATGGACAGAATTTCTAGGCGCAGCCAGGGGCCGGAGCAGGTCCGGTTGGGGAATCACAGGATCTCATCTCTGCTGTTTGCAGATGATGTTGTCCTGATAGCTACATTGAGCCAGGACCTGCAGCAGGCGCTGGGGCGGTTTGCAGCCGAGTGTGAAGTTGCTGGGATGAGAATCGGCTCCTCCAAATCTGAGGTCATGGTTCTAGATTGAAAAAAGGTGGCTTGCCCTCTCAGGGTGTGTGGTGAGTCTCTGCCTCAAGTGGAGGAGTTTAAGTATCTCGGGGTCTTGTTCACGAGTGAGGCAAGGATGAAGCGTGAGATTGACAGGCGGATCAGTGCAGCATCTGCAGTGATGCGTCTATTGTATCGGTCTGTTATGGTAAAGAAGGAGCTGAGTCGGAAGGCAAAGCTCTCGATTTACCGGTCAATCTATGTTCTTACCCTCACTTATGGTCATGAGCTCTGGGTAATGACCGAAAGGACAAGATAGCGGATAAAAGCGGCCGAAATGGGTTTCCTCTGTAGAGTGGCTGGGTGCACTCTTAGGGATAGGGTGAGGAGCTCGGTCACATGGGAGGAGCTCGGAGTAGAGCCGCTGCTTACACATCAAGAGGAACCATCTGCTTAGGATGCCTCCAGGATGCCTCTCTAGGGAGGTGTTCCGGGCATGTCCCACTGGGAGGAGCCCCCGGGGAAGACTCAGGACAAGCTGGAAGGACTATGTCTCTCGGCAGGCCTGGGAATACCCTGGGGTCTCACCGGAGGAGCTGGAGGACGTGTCAGGGGTGACGGAAGTCTGGGAGTCCCTGCTTAGACTATTGCGGAAGATAAGCGGAAGAAAATGGATGGACGGATGGTTTTATTTAAGATAAACAGAATATGAGTAGTGGCATCACAACAACTCTAGAAATGTGTAACATCTCCACAACGCTGCTACAATGTGCTACAATCTGCTTGTCTCTGTGTCTGAGGTGGTACGTGTTTAACTAACAAAATTACAACCAACACTGGTTGTAACTAAGCCTAATCTTTTGTAATAAACCATTTGTTCATGACGAAGTAAGCCTTCATGCTTTATTAAGGCTTATTCAGGTGTAGTTATTATAAAGCATGCAGCAACCACTGTAGCAAAAAACATGCTGCCATCTTGTTTGTTTGGAAGAAATTTTTATATCACAACACAGCAACGCCAGATGGGATCCCTGTGAGCAGAATACCATGGGAAAACCATTTGGCTATCCATGCTAACAGATCAATGGAGTTTGCTGGTTTAATGGTGGACTTGGTTGTGCTCACATTGATTTCCTTGCAGCTGTAGCTGGGAGGTTAACTGCTCGTGTGGGCTGGTTAGATTAGAAATGGACAGAAGAGCAGTGTCGGTGTTGGGTTGTCAGAGAGGTGAGAGAGGAGGGGGGACTTAGGAGGGGAGGAGGGGTCTGCATCCAGGATCCGTGGGTGCTGTGTCAGTTGTCAGGACTCGACGGAGGAGCTCGGGGCACTGTTGTGGCACATGGACCTGCTACGCAACATCTTTCCCTGAGAGGTGATCACTTAACCGCCCACACCTCACTGAGCTGCTACTTACAGCCATATACTGAATATTGTATTGTACTGAACATGTCCTTTCAACAAACAAGGTAATTGTCACCATAAGGACATTTTCTGCATTTACAACTATATATATATATATATATATATATATATATATATATATATATATATATATATATATATATATATATATATATATATATATATATATATATATATATATATATATATAACAAACAAGGTAATTGTCACCATAAGGACATTTTCTGCATTTACAACTATATATATATATATATATATATATATATATATATATATATATATATATATATATATATATATATATATATATATATATATATATATATATATATATATATATATATATATATATATATATATATATATATATATATATATATATATATATATATATATATATATATATATATATATATAACAAACAAGGTAATTGTCACCATAAGGACATTTTCTGCATTTACAACTATATATATATATCACATTTTCTCATCTTCTAGGCACTGATAGCACTTTGGGAATCACTCACACACACACATGCATATACCAGTGTCCACAGACTCTGAAGGCAAAGTGGGTTAAGTTCTTGTGGTAGCACCAGTGATGTTTATGTCAGGAGCAGGATTTGAACTGCCAACATCTGGATCAGTGGACAAACACTCCACCAATAGAGCTACTGACAAACACTCTACCAACTGAGCACACAGGACTTCCCTGATTACACTCAGGTGTTTCCAGTCTTAAAACTTATTTGAGAGTGTTTGTTAATGTGTGCATTGTGTCAACAATGGTAACAGCTGGACATTCCGCCATAGACATACAGGAAGTACACCCCCGCATGAAGTATCAATAGGTCCCTGCCCACCATTTTAAATCATGACATCATCACATTTTAAAACGTGGACGCAGCCTATTTGTAGACAAGCACCCTGACAAATGTACAAAATGAAATGGAAATACAATGCACAGACATTTTTGTAAATAAATCCAGTTCATTAACTGGATGTGTGTTAATGATACCTCATTGTTATAAGTGATAGAACTGTCTGGAGCTAATTACAGAAAAGGTGTCAAAAATAGTAGGAGCTCGTCTTATCACTTGCCAGAATCGATCTTTTGGGCTGAGTACATTGGCGTGAGTGAGATGATTAGATTTCACGCGTTGATGCAGTAGTGTAATGTTATTGGGCGAGTATGAAACAGTGGCGTCCCAACAGCGGCAGCTCTCAGATGGAATGAGGGATTGATCTGGGCGTCCGGGGTGTTCGATCCTTCTCCAAAACACTCCTGATTATTCATATGCATTAGCCCATGAGTCAATACCCCTGCCAGTGCACCAGAGTGTGTGGAGCAGCAATCCCAGCATGCCACGGGCTTCCTGGGCCTCTCTAATGCCAGGGTAAAGAAGGGTTGTCTACAGACAGTGAAAGGGTGCGTTTGGAGGAGTGAGAAAGTATAGTTGTTAATGGCGGGGCTTCAGGCTCTTTTGAGGAATCAGTTTTTTTGTGGTTTTTAAATTTTTTTTTACTACGGCAGAAGAAAATAATTTTAACAACAAATCAAGATAGAAATGACCACAGGTAAGATCTGTTAAAATGGTTCAAACTGAGAGTGGAGACTGTGTTTACCTAATGACATTATGCATAATCTAAATAAAATGTTATTATGATGCCAAATGTGTCTTCGTGGTGTCTACTCTGTTTCTGTGCTGATTCAATGTTATTCAGTATAAAAATGTATAAAAATTTGAGAAAAAAAAAAGAATTCAGTTCTTTTGAAACATGAGATCCAGCTCCAACCATTCATATAAAGCAGGGGTGTCCAAACTTTTTTCAAGAAGGGCCGCATATAAAATCACAGACAAAGCCGAGGGCCGACTGAGGGCCATAGACTGGTCGCCAATACAGTGAATACTTCAAATCTGTGTTATTATTACAAGTTAGACTGAACCGCTAGACCTTTATTCATGCTTACATACTCAATGGAACACATTAAATATTTGATAAGGGCTTGCTAAAAAGGATTTTCAGAAATATACAGTAAAATGTACTGCTTAAAGAAATACAGGCCAATTCACCTGGAAGCTTGAGGGCCAAGAAAAATTGGTCTGAGGGCCGCATTTGGCCCCCGGGCCGCAGTTTGGGCATGTCTGATATAAAGGAACTGTTCAAAAGAGCAAACATCACATCACTATCCTGCGTGTCAGAGCATCAGAAGGGCAGAGCTTGGGGTGATACTAAGTGTTTAATTTGTAAACAATTCAGTACAAAATAAGGCTGCACAATATATTGTGAAAATATCAATGTAACAATATTGACTGATGCAATAATTTGTATCGCAATAAATAAATAAATACATCTCACCAATACAAAGTTGTTGCAGGTTGTTTGCATGGATGACATAGGCTTTTGAGTGGATCATTGTACAAATCTTTCAGCTAACCATAAGCAAGGTTTGAATAGGGCCCAGGAAAAAAGATTGCTAAATTACTCAAACATGCACGGATGACATTATAACCACTTTAGGCAAGTGTTTTTGTTTTGTTTTTTTAATGAGGGAACAGTATTATAACATGGTAGAATGCTCCAAAAAGTCAATTTTGAATAATACCCCTCTTTAAGCCTTACATTAGACTTGGGTTGGTCTTGGTTTTGTCTTGGTTAAGTTTTTGTTTTGACCCAGTTTAGCTTTTAAATAAAGCCACGTGTATTTTATGCTTTCAATTAATTGAACTTATTGTGCCAAAAAAGTATATTAAAATATCAGAATAATATCGTTGCAATACACAACTATGTTATCGAATAGCCCATTGCATCTTTTCCTCATATAGTGCATCCCTAAAAAAAATAATAAATAAAATAATAATAATAATAATAATAATAATAATAATAATAATAATAATAATAATAATAATAATAATAATAATAATACAATCTTTTGAACTAAAATTTATTTATACTAGTTCATGTGCATTTGACATGTTTTTTGTAATTCTGACTTAGTTTGGTGGGATAGTACCTGTGCTAAACATTTATTATAGTTTTACATCAGTTAAGTGATGGTTTGTGGAAAACAAGGTGAGAAGAAAAGTACAAAAACATACAAACAAACAAACAAAGAAAAAGGAAGCTGTAGAGATTACTAAAACAAAATCCATCCCAAAAATTTGATCCAAAATGCAGAGACAAATTATGAGAAAGGAACAGCATTTAGTTAACAATGAAGGTGTTGTCATCTGTTTTCATTAATCTCATCATAAATGTCCTTTGTGTAAACATTTTTACCTATGCAACTTTTCTGATGGAAGAGCCGCAGATGTGTTTTTAAAGAGTAGCAGGGAAAACATGGCGTCTGGCAGGCTTGCATGTGACTGACAACATATTTGATAGCCCAAACCTTTTTCCTAATTTCCGTTTCATCCAGTGCTTAACCTTAACCTGACACAGGCATACTGTGAGGCAGGAAGAAGGCTGCCAATCAGAGGCCGCCATCGGCAGCTCTTCCCCTGCCGTCCTAAAACAAACAAAAATGCATGAAGAGTTTGCTACCTGCTTGTCTCCATGAAGATGTCATTGTTTTGCCTAGAATTTTTTATGGTATGGTATTACACTTGGCCATACAGAGACAAGCAGGGGGCATCACAAAAACAGCTTATTGGTCAGATCTGTGGAGAGCTGGTGTTAACCCTAAGAATGCATGTTTTGCAAATTTTTGGGCAATTAAAAGAAAATCAACAAAGGTAAAATAGGTTTGAAGTTTTTAAAGGTGCAGAACATTCCCCCAAATAGCATATCAATGATACTAGCAGGCGACAGACCTCCCACTCAAAAAGTTTCAGATTCCACTTTTAATGAACTGTGCATATAATATTGAACATTTAACATCAAGCTGCTGCTCTAATATGTGTGACAGGGAAGATGTGAATGTCCTCTTTTCCACTGTTTTCCATCTCATTGTTCCCTCTGTTGGGGGCGGCTCCCTCTAGCCAAGTCGCATTTCTATGCTCAGGGCATGGCTCCAGGTCCAGGGGCAGGGCTCTGCTACATGAGGCATTGACATCACCCAAACATAACTCATGTTTTCTTAATAAATCTAAATCATACCTGAAATATACTTTTAATCATGCTGTCAATCTCAGCGATTCACAAAAAGAGGTTTAACTCCAAGTTTGTTTTGCCATGAGATGTGCCTGAAGCTAGAGTAAACACTAAACTCCGGGGTTATACTTTGCATGTTTCTGCATTTAGTTCACTCCTTACGTTCACCTCTATGACACGTTTAATTTGTCTTTATCTAATGCATTGGGTTTGGCTAGTGTTAGATGCATTATGCACTGGAAGATCAAGGTTTTTGATCTTTATGCATATGGCGTGCATCGATAAATGGGAAAAGGCTGTTGCTTTGCCTGTGTGCTCAACATATAGGCTTAAGTGTGAACATATATGTTAAGCACTTATAAGTGCCATAACTGTAAATACAGCAGTTTATCACAGGATCAAGGCACCACTTGATGATAAATGATTATTTTGTGCTGCCAAATGCAGATGGAAATTAGCTTCCTGAGCTAGCATCTCTGCCTTCAGACATTGTGTAAGTGTACATTGTCCCGTTAAATACATACATTATATTTTGTAAATTAGCCTCTTATTATTTATCAAAGTGTAAAAATAAATAATAAAAGTTGTTGATGAAAAGCTTCTGTAGCCCCAGGATATAAAGTTTAATTTAGCCTCACTTATGCATTACTTGAGCTTTGACATAATACATAATAGTAAGTAAATGGGAAAACTGAACTTGACTTGTATTAATGATACTTAGGAGTTTAACGTCAGACTTCATTATTGAGTTTTTGTTTTCCTTTTAAAAGTACACATTTATTAAATTAAAACCTTAAAAGACTTTTATGCTATTTAAAATAAATAAATAAATAAAATCTATTTTGTTTCCTCATCAGAAACAGACCTGGAGTTGTGTTTTGTTTCATTCTCACATGTTTAACACAAAACCTGCATATTTAGGCTGAGTTCTTCCCTCAAACAGAAAACACTGTTCCATCGTGTGATGTCATGTTTTAATACAGAAAGTGCTC
Organism: Periophthalmus magnuspinnatus; assembly: GCF_009829125.3. NCBI lineage: Eukaryota > Metazoa > Chordata > Actinopteri > Gobiiformes > Gobiidae > Periophthalmus > Periophthalmus magnuspinnatus. Next base: position 19,921,903 of record NC_047135.1, on the reverse strand, counting down.
CACTGTATTTTTAAACTCCATACACCTTCACTAGAATCTTCTGGATAATTTTAGCCTTGGAATTGCCAATCTCTACTGAACTAAAGGTAAAAGATAGCTGTTAACTTAAAACTACCACTTCATGACATTACAAGTTGGAACAGAGCATTTTGAGCTTTGGAGATATAGACAGTCTAACAATCCAAGATCATTGAAACGTGCGAATGAAACAAAACACAACTCCAGGTATGTTTTTAATGAAGTACCAGCATTATGGCAACGTGGTTAAAAGCTCACAATAGTCTATTTTATGTAATATAAGACTTTTAAGGTCAGAATGGTGTGGTTTGAGTGTAATCTCTGAGCATATAACCTACACACGCACCATAAGGCAATAACATAGACGCTTCCATTGTTTTACTCATACTAAACTTCTCGAGAGTTCAGAATGGGTGTACAAACAGATCATAAATCACCAGCAGCCATCTTGTTTTGACATTGCCTCCATCTCTTTGTTGACTTCAGATAAAAGTCAGTCCGATCCTATCAACGGCACTCAATAAACTCATAGACGCCCGCTCACAATACCATGCATTATTATGAATTATGAGCGGTATCGGGAAGACAATCATCCTTCGGGAATGCAAGTCTGACGGATCCCACTTTTAGATGTAGTCAGTTTGAGGAGCGCTGCAGTTTTTGTGTCCCGAGGGATATGAGCTTATTAAAGAAACCGATGGAGTTTATATCAAACGCTAAAGATGGAAAAAAGTGTCCAACTTGACTAGTGTTTTAAATCAGAAATATATCCGTTTTGACACCTGCTGTAACAGAGCGGAGCCGGCTGAGGATTCGGAGATGGGTAATTATCTCGCGCCACGCATTGATCTTTGACGCGGTGTACAATTATAGTTTTAATAAGCGACAATTTTCCCGCAGAGAACGTTGTGATTATATTGTTGTTGTGGAGATGCTTGGTGAAACTGAGAACTGAGGATGTTCACTGAGTATTGCTACTCAGTTTGTGTAAGTTCTCTCATGATTCATAAGTACTTTATTAGAAAGAGTTAAGCTGTGATTGAAAGTTTGAAGCAGGCCTTTTTTAATCATCTTATAATTGTTTCCACTTATTTACACCCTCAAAGTTGTATTTAGAGCGATTCGTGCATGCTGGAGTAATCTGTACTACTGGATTCAAGATATCTTTGCTGCAGTCAACCACCAGCAGCACACAGCCTCTGCTCTGTACTTACTTTGTTCTTCAAATTTATTTTCTTTAAGTAATATGGGTATATTACAGTATTTTCTGATGTATGTTATAATGTCGTTTCCTCATCAAAAACATACCTGGAGTGTTCTTCTCTCAAACAGAAAACACCTTGTGATGTTTTGTGGTAATACAGGAAGTGCTCCACTGTCTTTTTAAACTTCATACAGTTCACTAGGTTCACTTGGATGATTTCAACCCTGGAATCTATACTGAACTAATGGTAAAAAGTAGCTCTTAGCATGGAAATTACATGGCCTCACAAGGTGGAACAGACGTCTGCAGGTAAAACACCAGGTATGTTTTTCATGAGGTAACAACATTACAACGTTATAACACACACACACACACACACACACACACATATTTTACCTACAATTAAGTCAATAGCAGAATAAACCATGCTTACCGATCAGGAACAATCTATCAAAACATAAGGTCCTCTACTCCTGAGTCCAAACGCTATCTTCACTCTTTGCAACGAACCACTCCAGGTCCAAGATGCCTGTAGTATAACTTGTACAAACATCCACAGTCTCCTTGATCGCGTACTTCCTTTGTTTTGTTCGTTTCGTCATGTTTAGAACACAAAACTGTTGCAAAACAACAGTGTGTAAAATTACGCACCCAATGCATGGATCTCTGCAAGACGCAGAAATATATGTACATTGCTGTAAAGTTGTAAAGTAAAGATGACGGCCTAGGGGCGAGCTGTCGGAAGGGGAACAGGTTGTCATTTAGGTGCAGCAGTTATAAACTGTGATTTTCCTTTGATGGACATGCTAAACTTGCTAACCACATGCTACAGTCTCCTCCTGACCTTGCAGACTTACCTCATCCCAGTGATCTGAATATAGCTTGCTGTTCCCCATGTCTCCCTAATCGATGGAAGCTGTAACGGCTGTGGACCGCTCAGTGTGTGGGGGACTCATGGGCTTGGCAGCGTGCAGCTCTCCGGAGGCCAGGAGAGAGACCCCATGCAGAGACACATATGCTCCCACCGCCTGGCCAACTCTGCTCCCATCCCTGAGGGGAGATCCGCTCTGGCAGTCCTGCAAGAGGCCAAACGCACTGTATGCCTTTTCATGTCCTCCATATGCCTTCAATGCAGACGGATTTAAAGAGGGGATACAATGCAAATCAAATTCTTGGAGGTTTCTACCATGTTATAATGTCGTTCCTTCATCAAAAACATGTCTGAGATTTTATGCATCATCCATGCATGTCTGAGTAATTAGGCAATCTCATGATACAAACAAAATACTATAAACTTCATAAACCTAATGCAATGTGCAGTAGTTTCAGGAGTGGAATGCACACTGATTGTGTTGTCATGAAACTGAAACTATTTAAGGACATTAATATAATATTTTCAGCACATGTAGCATTTTCAAAACAATAAAAGGTTACATTTTGATCTAAATATGTTTTGTATTATCAGTTAATATCCCATAGAATTGTAATACCTCTTCTTTAAAGAGGGGGTGTTATGCTAAATCAAATATTTGGAGCTTTCTACCCTGTTGTAACGTTGCCTGAACATGCCTGAAGCAGTTTTCTGACTCATCCGTGCATGTGATCTTGCAGTTTCTAAATATGATCTAAATATTTTATGTGTTAGCAATTAATACTCCATAGAAACACAATAAACCCTCTTTAAGTAGATAGACAACTGAATGAGTTGCAATGAATAGTTTCTCCTAATTCTCTTTACCCATGTATTTTAAAGACGCACAGTGCAACTTTTCTGTGGAGGGGAGTTGAGGTCCACCATCTAATTGTCTGTGGTTGCTTTTAAACATTACATTACACTTTGCTCAAACTTTTTCTCTAACTTTCTTTAAGCAAAAGTGTTTAATTGCTAAAAACATACCTTACTGTGAGTAGGGCCACCTCTCTTGAGATCTGACCTTGAACATGCTTTGATTGTATACTGAGAAACTTTCCAGCAAAGCAATAATATCTCCATGGAGGCAAGCAGATGGTTACATAGTGGGGAGTGATGGAGTGCATTCGGCTCCATTGACTCTGGCTCCAATTCGCTTCATTCTATTGAAAAAAACTGTTGCTGCAGACTCATCATTTTGGTCTTAAAATGTTCATATTATATTTGTTTTTATTTTGCTATTTGGTCAGTAAATTAAGATATGCCCTCTATCCCCAAGGTTGCTCCCTCTAGCTGCTAGAGGTGCTACTGCTAAAGTCTAGCACTAGCTCTAAGAATTTGATTTTGCACTATAGGTCCACTTTGAAGTTTTCATTTTTTCCTACTCCTTTTGGAGCATGCAGACCCATTTCGTTGCCTACATTTTTGTTGTTGTTTTATTATGTATAATCTTTTTTTTTGTATCATGTTCTAAAAAAGTTTTTTAAAAAAGCAAGACATTGGTGGAGGCATCACATTAAGCTAAATGAGACGTTTTATTTGGGACATGTCGAGACATCAGTCCATAATGTATGTGTGTATGTATGTGTGAGTGAGATCCTCTGACCAGATCTGACCCTGTTACCTTCTGGTGAGAGATGGAGGACTTACTGACTTTGGTACTGTAACCTTTCCTGAAATAGCAAGTTATGTCACTGGTGGCACAGTACAGTAACAGCATGTCAACAAAATGTGTAATTATGTTAATCATATGGTAATTACTCTCAAAAGGACACACATTATGTAAATGTTTTGTTTTTTGTTGTTTTGTTTTTTTTATAAAATTGTTCCCTCATCAAATTTGAATCTTATGCAGTAGGTTTGCTTCCCTTAGACCTCACAAAAAAAAGAAAAAAAAAAGAAAGGGGCAGTGATTTATGTAGTACCTTTGAAGATATCCCAATCACTTTTCTGTGCATTATTCATCACTCCACACTTGATGGAAGCTGGAACAGAGTGATGGGGTTACAGGGCATTTGCAGTCACAAACTATGGAATAGCCTCCTGTTAAGCATTCAATCTGCTTGAAATATTGAAAGTTTTAAAGCTGTACTGAAAACTTACCTTTTTGCACTGGTGTTTTACCTCCTGTTATTATGCTTTTTAGTCATTTTAAATGTGTGTAGCACTATGGACAGTGATAAATGTATTTTAAATGTGCTTTATACATAAATCTTAACCAACCGAGGACACAACATTAGAAGTTGGTCCAAGCTAGAATCAATCCCTTGACCTTCAGGTTGGGGGACCACAGCTCTAACCACTTTCCCAGAAATGTTGCATAACAGGTAGAAACCCTGCACAGTTTTTCTGTTCAACAAATCATCACCAGACTCATCCTAAGTATTTCTGCTAACCTGTGAGTAACTTATGAGCCCTGAAGAAGCTATGGCATCCCACTTTTCTGTAATAAAGGACTTTTAACTTTTCAGTCAGAGTGCCTCTGACAATTTTGCCCTATGAGACGCACAATAGGAGGCTTAACTATGCCTTTTTAAGACTGTAAATATGTCCTCTGCATTTGACCCATTCTTCAAGGCCTCACATGGCTAGAAGTTGTTATTTTAATCCTATAAAAAGTCAAGAACTGAGAACAGTAGAACCAAATAGAGATGCGTGAAACCAAAGGCGAGTACTACCGAGTTGGACCAATGGAAAATCACTAATACGATTTTGTCTAACCAAGTCACTCACTCAAAATTGGTACTGTCCTTCCACTACAATCAACACAAAAATCACTACCTTACACAACTAAATACCACCGTTTGGCAGCTTACACAACCAAACCTTTTTTTTAATAAGTTGGTCAGGACAGAAAGAGGTAATAACGTGCACATAGCCTAAACCCCCTCTATGCTAAAATAATGAGGTCATTGGCACTAATCTGAGTAGCGGACATCATCAAAGAATCAAACAATAGCTCTATGACCCTGCCCAAGCCCACAGACAGAGGCATCACAAGACCTGCATGAGGACTCCACTCAGCTCCCTACTCTGTTAATGAGACACCCTGAATAATGTAACTGATGATGCATTCAAATCAAAACAGGAAGATTAAAGTGCATTTGACAGATTTTAGTACTTTTTTGACATAGTTAATAGGACTAATAGGACATAGGACTAAACACCTAAACAGCCCACAACCACATTTCAAGAAGAGCTGCTAAACTGTGCAGTACCTGTAGGACTAAAGGGAAGAGTGAGGGGGGAGGAGGGAGTCTGGACATCTGGACAAATGATCACTTTGCCCATCACAGACCTCTCTCACCTCAACGACAAAGCCATAACACACATGACCCGGACAGTCAGCAGGGACTCAAACCAGCCTCTTCACAGACACTTGCGTCTGCTGCCTTCAGGCCCCAGATACAGAACTCTGAGGTGAAAGCGGGCACACCTGTAAAAGCTTTGTCCATTCTGCCACCACTGCTCCCAATAGTCTGTAATCTGGATCCTCATAGGTGTGTGTGTGTTGCCCTGTGTACATTTGTTTGTATCTATGTGATTTCTTTTGATAGTATCTGTGAAAATAATGTCAATAACTAGAACAATAAAGGTCTATCTATCTATCTTTCTTTCTTTCTTTCTTTATGAGGAACATTGTGATTGTTCTAAAAGGTATGGTATGATTGTTCTAAAAGGTACATGTCAACCTCTGTCCCTGCAGCCAGGTGTTTGTAACCAGAAACACCTGGATGTTCAAGACAGTTCTGCATGATGTCACCACCTACTGGAAAACTGCAGTGGCCAATGAAGACGGCGCAAACTTAGATTTAGGCGTTTGGACTAGAAAGCTGCAAATGTACCTGGTTTGCACTGCAGTTACCAAAAATAACTAGGAACAGTACATAATCCTATTAAAACCCAGTATACAGAGTTTAGTGGCGGAAAAAGTGGGTTTAGTGTTCCACTTTAATATAATTATCTTTAAGACTTTAGTAAAAGTCTTGCCAAATGTGGTCTAGTTTTTAATTTAGGTGATAATATGACATACACTGAGGTAATTGCAGTTTTGTTACCTAGCAACCATGCTGTCAACAATGGAACAATGGAGAAAATGTGTTTAAAATACACAACAGTTATAATTAGACTAATAGAGATAAATGACAACACCTTAATTTTGTTAACTGAAGGTTTAAACTGGCAGATAAAGCACTGCGCAGTCACATGAAAGGCTCTATTACAAATAAAAATTAAATTGATTGCAACGACATTTCCCACTTACTTTAAATGCTAAAATGACAGACTGAATTGTTTTTTTTTTAAGTAGGCTACTTACACTGAATAATAATTTAGGCAGCAGGCTGAATATCTGCAGATTGACAGTACCCCGTAGTTTAAGTGGCCTATGCTTATGAGATGTATGCATGATGCAACCGGATTGGTTCTGTTCACACATACGTACATACACACAAAGCATGTGTGAGAGATGTGGATGCTTTCCCTGACAGTGCGGAATAAATGAGAAAGGGATACATGGATCAGCAGCCGGGGGATGAGTGCTTTGGCTCCCAGGAAGAGCGCAGGTTGAACACAAATGCTGTAAACACATGAAGCTCTATAAGACCCCCTATTCTGCCAATAAAATATCAAACAGGACACGCAAAGTCATCCCCTTTCTTTGAGTGCGCAGGCCTAGGTTGGGCACAAATGATTATCTCAATTATGTAGACAGGGCTCGAGCATGCTCTCATTTGCAAGAGCTCCCCAAAATATGCAGTGTATTTAGTGCATGTTATATTTAGCGCATGAGCAAGCTTTATAAATGAGGCCCTTGGTTCAGTCCGTGGGAGCGGATCTCTCCTTCACTGTTTTTGTATTTTTTTTTTCCTTTCAAGGATCTATTTTCTATTTATAGTCCTTGGCACTACCCTCATCACTATAGTAACAGCTCATTATTAGTTATGTATATAGGCCTGTCACAGTAATGCATTTTGAAGTGCGATATATTGCTGAAGTAAATATAGACGATAGACGATAATATTGCAACTAATTTATGTCACTGACAAAATAACTAAGAGCAGATTTAAACTATAAAAAAACTATTCTAATTCCACATTTAAGTAGTTAGTTTGCATCTGCAATCAGTCATGAAAGTTATTAATTCAAACTTTTATGGCTTAAATCTTATTGTATAGTCAAAAAATAAGCCAAAAAGTCCAAAAAAATATACACACGAGAAATACTGACCCTCAAAAATATTGTTTGAGTTTTCATTTATTGATCATTACCATTATCTTGGTACAGTAATTGTTGTTGTGACAGGCCAAAATGTATCACATAATATACAATAAAAAGGGTATAAACATTGAATCCTCATTGGTCCAAAGACAAAATCTGAGCTCAGATTAGCAAGTATGTCAAAGTTAATCAAATTTGAAGGTGGATTAAGTTGTTAAAGTCGCCAGGCCAAGCATTGTTGTAACATTAATAATAGCTGTAATTGAATCTATAAGAGATACCTAAGTTTAATGTTAAGCCATGTTGCAGAACATTTCAGGCAATTGAATAACATTACCACAAGGCAAACCAGTGGCAGGCCTTTCAACAGAAAAGTTAAAGTGTATATGATTTTCAAGTTTTTCTAATTCTGATTTCGTTTGGTGGTGTAGTGCATGTGGTAAATATGTATCATAGTTTACATCAGTTCAGTGGCAGTTTGTGAAAAAAAGATAAAAAAGTTAAAAAGTACAAAAACACAGGAAGTAGCGGTGAGTTTTAAAACACTTATGTCCAAAATGCAAGGACAATTTACACATAAGGAAAGCATTTTTGCAGTAGTTCAAATATCCACTTATAATAAATAAAGGTGTTGTCAATTATTGCTATTCATCTAATCATTACTATTGTGTAATTTAGGAATTTTGGCCCATGTTAACATTATGGTTGCTATAGGTAACAGTTGTGGAATTACCTCTACCTCTATGTCACATCTGCTGTCCTTGTCCAACCAGACAGTAAAATTATAGATCTCAACAAAATGTTTCAATGTAGACAAAAAATACACACAATAGTCACCTGTCATATGCGCTTTAAACATTGGGCAACAGTATCTCAGTTGGTAGTGTGTTTGTCCACTGACTCACAGGTTGATGGTGCGATTCCATTGGTGTGTGAATGTGTGTGTTAATGACTGAATATTTCCTTTGATGTACATTGCTTTGAGTGCCTAGAAGATGGAAAAGCGCTATAAAAAATGTGACCGTTTACCACCATAACACTGTACGTTTAGAATAATATAAAAACCCTCTTGCTCCTTGTCACATGTGCCATCTAAACAACCTGTAATAACCCCTCGAGTTCCCTGCTTACTTTTAATGATCATGGCACATTTTGCATTACAATAGCATAATCCCCGTGCTCTGGAAATGAGACTGATTGGGTTTGTATTGTTTGCCTGATCATGTGCACCCTCCATATTTTTGATGGCGTCATTTTGGCACCATTGTTTCATTACAAATAGGCCTGATGGAGTATTCATTCCCCGCTTTTTACCGCCAAATGTGAGGTTTGCAGCAGCCGCCCGTAAAATGGCATGTATTAGTCAACATAATTAGAACCTTCAACTGGGTAGTCGTGACTGTTTTGGCAAATCATTGTGGTATTTTGAAAAAGAAATTATGCAAAGAAGACCTCTGTGATCCTATCCATATTTAGCCACGCTGCAAACTCAACAACTACAGCAGCTGCAAAAACAACTGTGTTATGGTCCTAAACAAGCATCTGTCTACTAAGACTGGTTCTCTCCATAGACTGTATATAAAAATGGACATAGCTAACCCGCTATCTGTCGCGTTCCAAATAGGAAGTGAGCATTGGCGTGGTTCCGGCTCCACTGACTCTGACTCCAATTCAGTTGCATTAGAAAACTCTTGCCCCTTTCTCTGTAACTACTGCAGTGAGCCTTGTCATTTTTGTCTTTGGTTTTTGGTTTTATTAATTGGTCTGTTTGTAGTAACAAGCTCTACATAATCCTGGTATTTTTGTTTCGCTATTGTGTCAGTAACCCAAGATGTGAACATTAATAACAGACAAATCAGGCACCTTCTTTTCCCAAGGTTGCTCCCGCGAGTTTGACAGTGTTGCTAAACCAGTGGTGAGGGTGGGAAGTGATGTTACCTTTAACAGTCTCGGGACTGACAAAATCACTAATCATAATCTTTTGGCATCTCCTCCAACTGTTTTTATCAAAAACACTTCAAACTTGGCCAAAAGACACAAAACCCATGTGTATTAAAATGTTTTCACTTACATTTTAAATCAAATGTTGGGTGTGGTCATGGTCATTTTTCACCAAAATGTAAATTTTTGGAAAAATGTAAAAATTCTGTCTTTCATAAACATTGTTGGATTTGAATGAACCCAGTGAATGGCGTGTGCACATTTCTGAGCTGGACATAATGACATGCCAATTAGGGTTCTATATCGTAAGATGGCTCTACAGTGCCCTCTTCAAATTTTATAAAAAAATAAAAAAATAAATAAAAAATCATAAAAGCCAATTTATTTGTCACATATCTGTGAAAGAATTTGCAGAGAGGCTTTTCATAATGGGGAGCAAGTTGACATGATCAACTTTTATTGTTTAAGCATAAAAAATGGATAAAAAAAAAAACAGATGGTGATGATGATGATGATTATTATTATTATTATTATTAATCCTCTTAACGAAGCAGCCATTTGAAAGCATAAAAATCCTTGTAACTTTATCAAAAAATTTGGGATCTGGATGAACCCAAGATAGCGTTTCTGTATTTTGACGAACTGGACATGTGTAACAATGATGTGTGAATTAAACTTGTATCTTTAAATAATGTCTCTCCAGCGCCCCCTACAAAGTTAAAATGGGATAGAAAAATGTTGTGTGTTTTAGACAAATTGTGTGTACCTTTATCACTGGCTGCAGTTTTTTTGTCCACAATTTGTCTTTCTTCTCAAAATAATTTCAACTGTGAATTGTAGTAACTGTCTTTACTTCAGTTTGAAAAGGAAAACACTCCTGATACTTTGCAGTGATATCCCGCTGGGGGTGTTCTGCATGTATCTCTGTGGTGAAGTGTTCAGTTGTTACCATGGTGACATACTGCACACATTAGTAAACACAGTCAAAAAGGTTTTAAGTCTAAAAACTCAAGAAAAAAATGCAAAGTGGATTTAAACAACACATTTTCAAGAGCCTGTGATCAATATGAGCATGCCTGTTCAGGGGTTTGATTTTCAACAAAAAATATGAGAGTAACTCTTAGATCCAAGATGACGCCGCGTACGGTCGCCCTGGTGATTTGGTGCACTGTGTGTATTTTGTTTTTGTGTGTTTGTCTTGTGTTCGCGTGCTCTTACACATGTGAAGAGCTCTTATCCATCAGAACTACCACTCCTGCTAAACTACTGCCAGTTTTTTTAGTGCCTGCAGTAGATTTTGTTCACTCTTTGGCCAAAAGAGTGAGACGCCGAAGACAAGGAAAGCGGGCTTTGGTGCGCCTTCGGAGACTTGGCGCTCGCACGCCCTTATCTGGGATTTTCCTCTCTAACGTTCGCTCACTCAGCAACAAGACAGATGAACTGGCGCTGCTGATGAGGAGAAACAAGGACTTTTCTTCCACAGACATGGCTTAACGAGCGTATCCCGGACTGCATGCTTCACCTGGAGGGATTTCAGCTCCTCCGTGCGGACAGACAACGGGGACTCTCCGGGGGAAAGACTAAAGGTGGAGGTGTCTGTTTCTACATCAACAACGCCTGGTGTACGGATGTGAGTGTGATATCCCAACACTGCTCTCCCGCCGTGGAATATCTGTTCATTAACTGTAGGCCTTTCTATTCTCCACGTGAGTTCACTTCATTCATTCTGGCTGCTGTTTACATGCCTCCGTGTGCGGACACGCACGAGGCCTAACGTGTGCTCGCGGAGCAGATTCTGAATGTGGAGCGAACCTTCCCGGACTCTTTACTGATCATCCTGGGGGATTTCAATAAGGGGAAACTGAGCCAGGAACTGACCAAGTACAAACAGTTTATTAAATGCCTGACACTGGATCACTGTTAAACAACGGTCAGAGGAGCCTACAGAGCCGTACCCCGCGCTGCTCTAGGATTCTCTGATCATGTCTCTCCAAACCTGCTGTGAGGACTTCTAAGAAGTGGACCAGTGAGGCTGCGGAGGAGCTTCGCACGTGTTTGGACACTACAGACTGGGATGTGTTCAAGGCTGCCACAGACAGTTTGGATGAGTACACAGACACTGTGACGTCATACATTCAGTTCTGTGAGGACAGCATCGTTCCATCATGCACCAGGGTGACTTTTAACAATGACAAACCCTGGTTCACACCCAGACTGAGACATCTGAGGAGGGAAAAGGAGATGGCTTACAGGGCAGAAGATCGTGAAGGCTACAGGCATTGCAAGTATGCATTTAGCAAAGAGGTGGAGAAGGCTAAAGCAAAGTACAATACACGTCTGGAGCAGCATTTCTCCACCAACGACTCTGCTTCTGTCTGGAGAGGGCTTAGGCAAATCACCAACTACAGGCCCAAAGCCCCTCCCGCCGTGGACAACAAACAGCTAGCAGAAAAGTTAAACAACTCCCCATCCTCCCTCACCATCATGGACATTACCTCCAAACCCACCTTGGACCCCTCCTCCTCCCCCACTGCCCTCACAGTTTTGGAGCAGGACGTGACTAAGCTTTTCAGGAAGCAAAACCCCCGTGAGGCCATGGGACTAGATGGTGTCTCTCCTTCCACCCTTAGACACTGTGCTGAGGAACTGGCTCCTGTCTTCACGGACATCTTTAACACCTCCCTGGAGTCATGTCACGTCCCACACTGTTTCAAGCTGTCCACCATTGTCCCCGTCCCCAAGAAGCCCAGGATCACTGTACTTAATGACTACAGACCTGTGGCGCTGACGTCCGTAGTCATGAAGTCATTTGAGCGCCTGGTTCTGCACCACCTCAAGTCCTTCATCTCCCCCCTCCTGGACCCTCTGCAGTTTGCCTACAGAGCCAATCGGTCTGTAGACGACACCATTAACCTGGCCCTTCACTTCATCCTCCAGCATCTGGACTCCCCGGGAACCTATGCCGGGATCCTGTTTGTGGACTTCAGCTCTGCATTCAACACCATCCTCCCTGCTCTGCTCCAGGACAAGCTCGCTCAGCTCAATGTGCCTGACTCTACCTGCAGGTGGATCACTGACTTCCTGACGGACAGGAGGCAGCGCATGAGGCTGGGGAAGAATGCCTCGGATACTCGGACTATCAGCACAAGATCTCCACAGGGCTGTGTACTTTCTCCTCTGCTCTTCTCCCTGTACACCAACTGCTGCACCTCCAGCCACGACTCCGTCAAACTGGTTAAGTTTGCGGATGACACCACCCTCATTGGACTCATCTCGGATGGCGATGAGTCTGCCTACAGGAGGGAGATGGACCGGCTGGTGTCCTGGTGCAGCAGCAACAACCTGGAGCTTAACGCCCAGAAGACAGTGGAGATGATTGTGGACTTCAGGAAAGTCACAGCCCCCCTGCCTCCCCTCACCCTGACGGACTCCCCCATCACCACTGTGGACTTTTTCCGCTCCCTGGGCACCTGCATCACCCAGGATCCCAGGATCATCAAGAAAGCGCAGCACAGGATGTTCTTCCTGCAGCAGCTGAGGAAACGCAAGCTGCCGGTCCAGATAATGGTGCAGTTCTACACGGCCATCATTGAGTCCATCCTCACCTCCTCCATCACTGTGTGGTTCGCTGGGGCCACTGCTAGGGACAGACAGAGACTGCAGCACATTGTGCGCTCTGCTGAGAAGGTGATTGGCTGCAGCCTTCCATCTATACAGGACCTGTACGTCTCCAGGACTCGGGGGCGAGCAGGCCGTTTAGCAGCTGACACTTCTCACCCTGGACATGGACTATTTGAGCCACTTCCCTCTCGCAGGAGGCTATGATCCATTGGGACCAGAACCTCTTGTCATAAGAACAGTTTCTTCCCCTCTGCCGTTTGTCTCATGAACACTTTATAATATTTGCACAAAACTGGACACTTTATAACATCAGTCACTTTAATAAGTCATGTTAGCACTGTTGTTCTGATGCTGCTGCTGCATATATTTTCTACCTTTAAGTATTTTATTTTATTTTTTAAGCATATCTTTTTTTTTTACTTCGTGCATGCCCTTATTTGTATTTATTCAGTGTGTTTTATGTTGCACTTTATCACCAAAATAAGTTCCTAATTTATGAACTGTGTTCACAAACGATGGCAATAAAAGGATTCTGATTCTGACTAACTGAAAAAAAAACTGTTGGCCAATGTTAGCTAGCTTGTGATTGTAATGTTACTTGAGAGGGGCATGTTAAACAGCACAAAATCACCTCAAATGTTGTAGTTCCACCTACGTCAGGTCTTTATCATCAGACCGAAAGGCCAACTTGAGGCCAACAGAACTTCAGACAGAGGAAAGTCTACTTTGGCATCACACCCCCATGGAATGTTGATGAAATCATGTGGTGACTAATACTGTAAACAAATTGTGATGAGACATTTAAAGGGCCCATATTACACTATTTCCTGATCTATGTTATAATGTTGTTTCCTCATCAGAAATGTAAGTGGAGTTGCATTTTGTGTCATTCTTGTTTAACGCACAAACCCTGCATATTTAGGCTGAGTTCTTCTCTCAAACACAAAACACTAAAATCCTTTTGATCATATCAGCCCTAGACTTCCCAGGCTCTATTACACAAAAAGTAAAAGGTATATGTTAACTTGAAATCTACTGCTTCATGACATCACAAAGTGAAACAGAGCATTTTGAGCTTTGTAAATGTACACAGACTAATAAATGAAACAAAACACAGTTCCAGGTATGTTTTTTGATGAGGTAACATTACGACATGGCTTAAAGCTCACCAGAGTCAATTTAGCATAATACAGCACCTTTAAGAGTTGTTGAAAGTAGTAGTCAGTAAAAATTAAAAAGATTTGAACAGCTTAAAATATCCTATTGTATTAAAGGTGTAAAACTACACTCATCTAAAGGATTATTAGGAACACCTGTTCAATTTCTCCTTAATGCAATTATCGAATCAACCAATCACATGGCAGTTGCTTCAATGCATTTAGGGGTGTGGACCTGGTCAAGACAATCTCCTGAACTCCAAACTGAATGTCAGAATGGGAAAGAAAGGTGATTTAAGCAATTTTGAGCATGGCATGGTTGTTGGTGCCAGACGGGCCGGTCTGAGTATTTCACAATCTGCTCAGTTACTGGGATTTTCACGCACAACCATTTCTAGGGTTTACAAAGAATGGCGAAAATGCCTTGTTGATGCTAGAGGTCAGAGGAGAATGGGCCGAGTGATTCAAGCTGATAGAAGAGTTGACTGAAATAACCACTCGTTATAACCGAGGAATGCAGCAAAGCATTTGTGAAGCCACAACACGCACAACCTTGAGGCGGATGGGCTACAACAGCAGAAGACACCACTGGGTACCACTCATCTCCACTACAAATAGGAAAAAGAGGCTACAATTTGCACGAGCTCACTAAAATTGGACAGTTGAAGACTGGAAAAATGTTGCCTGGTCTGATGAGTCTCCATTTCTGTTGAGACATTCAAATGGTAGAGTCAGAATTTGGCGTAAACAGAATGAGAACATGGATCCATCATGCCTTGTTACCACTGTGCAGGCTGGTGGTGTAATGGTGTGGGGGATGTTTTCTTGGCACACTTTAGGTCCCTTAGTGCCAACTGGACGTCGTTTAAATGCCACGGGCTACCTGAACATTGTTTCTGACCATGTCCATCCCTTCATGATCACCATGTACCCATCCTCTGATGGCTACTTCCAGCAGGATAATGCACCATGTCATAAAGCTCGAATCATTTCAAATTGGTTTCTTGAACATGACAATGAGTTCACTGTACTACAATGGCCCCCACAGTCACCAGATCTCAATCCGATAGAGCATCTTTGGGATGTGGTGGAACGGGAGCTTCGTGCCCTGGATGTGCATCCCACAAATCTCCATCAACTGCAAGATACTATCCTATCAATATGGGCCAACATTTGTAAAGAATGCTTTCAGCACCTTGTTGAATCAATGCCATGTAGAATTAAGGCAGTTCTGAAGGCGAAAGGGGGTCAAACACAGTATTAGTATGATGTTCCTAATAATCCTTCAGGTGAGTGTATATAACCATCTGGTAGAGGGTCTGCCATTTCCTTGTATTACAACTACCCCCATGGAAACAAGCAGGTAGCGCCACCAGACCAGGTTATGGGTCAGATCCGACCCACTGACAGTTAGAATGTCTGTTTTTCAAGGTATGTTAAGCTAAAAAATGCACACACCTTCAAAGTTACAGTGTACACCTTTAAAGGCCTATATTGCACTATTTTTGCTCTATGTTATAATGTTGTTTCCTCATTACAAACATACCTGGAGTTGTGTTTTGTTTCATTCCCACATTTAACACACAAACCCTGCATTTGTAGACATTTTAGGAGTTTTCTCTCAAACTAAAAACACTCTGTTCCTCTTTGTGATGCCATTATATGGTAATACAGCACTCCATACACCTTCATTAGAATCATTTGGATAATTTAATTTCTCTAATCACTCATTTTCAAAATGCCATATTGCTAATCAACTCCCATTTTCACCTCTACCAGCATATCCCCACTGCTCTGTACTTACTTCATTCTCCAAATGTATTTTTTTAATTGGTGATACATGTAGGATTCAGCAGCGTCGCATAGTCATTTTCTTACAAATGAAAAGACATTCATGGTTCGCTACTGTAATGGGCAGCTAGGAGGGGCTGACAACTACATGTCTCTATGTTGTGATGACGTTTACAGCAACGTCAGCTCCCACTGGACACCGATCTATTCAAACGCAGAAACCGGCCAACATGCTTCTTTTATATAAGTCGTTTTAGATGAATATTGCAATTAAAATATCCAAATTATAACAAAATATTCCACAGGTGTCAGAGATTATAACTATATAGCAGACACAGAATTAAGCTTTACTTGCCTAACTATTTTGGGCCACACTGTATTAGGCAGGGAGGCGTAGTGCAGTCACTGATGAATCATTAGCCTGAGCGCAGTGGGCAGATTACTACGCCAGTGCTGTGAACACTTGGATCTCCTGCTGATTCTGACACTCTATGTAGGAAGTGCTCCATCTGCGTATTACACTCATTTTACACTTCAAACCATCCTTGCAAACACTTCGTCACAGCTTACAGGAGACTGGAGGCTAGGACTGCGATTGTGAGAGAAAAATTGTATTATCATCAGAGGTGGGTAGTTACATTTACGCAGTTATGTGTTCCTGTCATGATAATCACTGTATCAACTTCATGCGATAGCTGGAACAGTATATTTTGGTGCTCAATATTTATTTAAAAAAATGTTATTGTGAGAGGCCTAAGTTACTTTTTTAAAGAAATTGTACTTTTCAGAGTAGAACACTTTTAGTTCTATTTTTATTGACGTAACAGTACTCTTACTTGAGTAAAAGTTGTGTTACTCTTCCCATTGTAAGTGACAAAAGCATATGTTGACAATATGAAATGATTTGAACATTTGTGTTTCTTGCTCCTTCAGATATAACTCCTTTTTGTGTCTGTTCTTCAAAACTACCAGATTTTTTGCATTATTTAGAGTTTTGGGCCTTAAAATGGCATTCACTTTAAACTATAAATCAGATGCTGAGCCTAAACATTTACTCTCTAAGTTACTTTTCTCAAATACTTTTTTTGTACTCTTACTTGAGTAATTTCTTGGACCAATACTTTTTTTTACTTCTACTGGGAAATCACTTTACATCATATTTATTACAAAGAACCACCCATTCACACATTAATATATGCAGAAACTGAAGCCGAGAGGGGTAAGTATCCTTCCCAACAGTATTCATCCGTGAGATATCTGGAATCTGGAATCCCACTCCTGACACTGGATGTCAATGTCAGGAGTAGGATTTGAACCTTCGGATCAGAGGTCAAGCACTCTACTAACTGAGCTAATGCACTCTAAAACTTGAGAACAAATTTTAGCTACCCCACCCTATTATCATTATCAGTATTATTCATGTATTTTGTAACAATGGGAATGCACTGGAATTTTCCGAGTTAACAGCATTATGTGATATACAAAATAGTTAACTTCTGTTGCAAGAAAGCTGAATAGATAAGACGAGTTAGGATTTGTGTGAACCAAGGTCATGAGAAGATAACAGAGTGTAATAACTAATCAGCTTCTTCCTTCTAGTAGTACAAAACTCCTCTGTGCTGTACAGTAGGGCAGTGCACACAGGAACCTCTACATGTATGCATTGTCCCCTTTAATCAAAGTGTAATTAAAAGGTGCTGTACCTAATTTTTACCATTTTAGTTATTCCCTAGTTACCTTATGCATTCTGAGCATCGTAGAACATTGCAGAATGTTGCCATGCTGATAATACAAATATATCATATATCATTAAAAGGCAATAAAACAAGCTGCTTATGCAATGTCTCCATGTGGGAATATGTCCTAATATTTTTTTAGCTTATTATATTTGTTTTTATTTGCATGTCATGACATTGCTGTGAATTTTGTGGGAGCTTTTATTTTGAACACACATAAAAGGACCGAAGCAGGAGACTACAGGAGAGCGGTGGCACAGGCTGAGACGAGGGCATGAGATTGGTGGCACGGGTGGAGACAAGGCTGAGAGAACAGCAAAAGAGACAGAATAAAGCAATGAGGGTGACAGCGATACATGAGCAAGAGAGGAGCGAGAGGGAGAGCATTCCCCACTCTACAGGCAATACAAATTTTAATCAAATACATGGGAAAAATCTGGTACATGATCTCATTAACTTTACCTTAAATTCCTTTAATACTATCCTTTGAAGAAAGCCAAAGAAAAGTTTGTATATTGTTGATCTGTGAATACTGCTCATATCAGGCTTTGCTGTCATCTCCAACTCGCAACATACAATAAATAAAAGATCAGTCGTCCGTACCTCCAGCGCGCCGCTTCACACCAGCTGTCTCACACCTCTGCGCTATAGTGAGTGGAATAATAAAGTTAGCGGCGGTATATCTCACAGTTGTAATCGCAAAGATAAACACATTTAGGGATTACAAGTCCCAGAGACCAGCTCCAGCCTGATTTAAAGGCGTTTCTCTCCGAACTATCGCTGCCCATTTGTTCTGAAGCTCTGACTTTGTTTACTTGCACTAAACACACACTGGGATCTGCTTTAGGGTTGTATCTGCGACTGGATTAAATCTTACTCTCTATTATTTTGGTGTCTTTAAGAAAATCATAACTTCTTGTAAAATGTAGTTCCATGTAGATTATTAAGGGAGGTATATTTTTACCATTTGAAAAATGTGATAAACAGAACTTGTTAACAGTTTTACCTTATGCATTCTGAACACTGTAACTATTCTAACTACTACTACTACTACTACTAATATCACTGCCATATAAATGTAAATATCACCACCTATTCCTTTACATGTAATGTTTCATGACAGACATCTCATCTGTCTTGCATTTCAATTACAGGTGTTTTTTTCTTGCAAAGGAAAACATGTCATTTTGCACTGTGATCGGAGTCGCCTCTCCACACATCTGATCTTTTTCCATCACCTGCTTGATTCCATTGAGATAGATACAATTAATGTCATACTACAACATTACAGGTAAAGCGAGACAAGGAGGTGGCAAACTCTCCACCAGAGAAGATACATAGTGTACCTTTGTGCTGATCAGAGGTCACACTCACAGAGTGAGTCACAGATTACTTACTTATTACTTACACAACATTACAGAATGTTACTTCAAATAGAGTGTTGACACATTACAGTGACATCACGCTGGGGGTGCTGCATGTATGTCTATATTCAGCAGTTACCATGGAGACACAAAGCACACATTGGCATGTTTTTTTTAAATCTGACAACTCAAGAAAAAAAAAAAAGCAAAATGGATTTAAACCACACATAGTGTCTGCGTACAATACAAGCGTTTATTATCCTGTTTAGGTGTTTCATTTTCAACATAAAGATGAGAGTGACTAACTCAAAAAACTGTTGGCTAATGCTAGCTAGCTTGTAACTATAACGTTATTTGAAAAACGACTTGTTTAACATCACAAATCAGCTCACTTGCTGTGGCTCCACCTAAGTTTATAGTGAAGATTGTAAAGTGTGTATTTGTTAAACAAAGCTCAGATTAAAGTCTAACTTGAGTACCCAAGCTTCAGACAGGACAGATCCTCAAGTTAACTTCTTAGTAAATAAGTCCATTATGTTTATTTGTGTTATGTTGGCTAGTAATTTGATTTCCATTCATCTTTAGACAGTGGTACCAGATAAAATGTTATGCAAGCCTGCATAGAAATGCCAGCTGCTACTTGTGCCTTTCCATGAAGAACAAAGTCTAAAGAGTAAAACACGGCCCTCCTTCTCCTCCTCTCTCACCTGACTTTCATGAGCCGAGGATCACAACTGCACCTGGAGTGGATTCAGAGTGTCACTAAACACTGACATAGAGGACTAGAGACTTAGCCCAGGTCAGTGAAGGCATCGTCTTATCCACCAGAGAAATGTGTGACAAAGGCTCTATCACTTCTGTCATCTTTAACGCTCAATGACCTTCCTGCAGTTAAAAATCATACCAAAGCTATTTTATGATTTGCAAAAAGAATTTCTGTTGTAGTTAAGTTTGAATACAAACTGTTCACCTTGATTTGAGGAGTTTTGACTAGAAGAAAGAGATTATGAATGATCTTAAAGCTGCAGTACCTGAATTTCAACTGTGAAAGGTAGATACTATTACTCATGACTTTTTCCTTGCCCTTTGTTTATCACTAGTCTTCTCGTGGATTAATTTCTCTCAAAACATAACATAGTAGCACATTACCAGTCCTTATTCCAGGTTTGCGATCAGTAAAATGCCCCATAGTTAGATGCAGAGAGGATGTCGCAGTCTGGTGTTACAGTATAGAGGAGGTATATATGAAGCTTCACTGGTCAAAATAACTCTTCTGAAGATATTAAACCCAACTGTCTCTGCATAACGGCGTTCATGTTGCAGTTAAAGGCCTAGTTAACTTTTATTGTGTTGAAAATACTATATTCTTGTAGTAACATGTTAAATGGCTTTCACTTTTGCAACAAGCATGCATTCCGCTAATGAAACCACCGCACATCACATCAGGTATGTCAAGATCTAATGTATTGCTTTGAATCATGCTTTTATATATTTATGGAAAATGGCCATGAGGGAACATGGGTGACTGAGACTTGTGGGCTGAGCATTCAACTAAATCGTTCTGCTAACTATAAGGAGGGTTGGAAGAGGGCCCTGGAAAGATTGCTATATTACTCAAACATGCATGGGTGACATTTAAAACCTCTTCAGCCATGAAGATGAGAGAACATTATAACATGGTAGAAAGCTCCAAAAAGTCAGTTTTTCATAATACCCCCTCTTTAAGGTTATTCAAAGACTTAAAATGGCAGACATTCAGCCTTTGGTCCAGATCTCGGCTGAGGCCCACTACTCGGGGACTCCTGCTATAGCCTATAGGGAGGAAAGACACATCTGGACTGTCCATCCTCAGGCAATGCCATCCACAACAGCTGCCTATCTCACCAATAGCAAAAACCATCACTAGTAGAATACATTTAGCAGGTGTGGCTACTCAGGCTTACACCAATGTCTCTCCCATGTGTATTGTTTTCTTGTACAAATTACATGGAGGAGAGGCATATCTGACACAATATATTTACATAATTGTGTTTGTCACTCATGCTTTGGCTTGTCAGTTATGCAGATGGTATATTCATTTATTTAAATTGAGGAATATAAGCCACGAATGAATTACATGTCACTGTATGCATGAAATTTCACGTGAGTAAAGATCCACAGATATATACAGTAATCCTTATGTCCTTGTTAAAGGAGATATATTGTGTCAGACATAATTTTATAACAGTGTTCTCTCATCATTAGTGTACTCAGATTTGTGCTTTGATTTATTCATTCTTGTTTGAGTAATCCTGTAAAAAAAAAAAAAAAAAAGGGGGGGGGGGGGTTGTCATGATGCCTGTCCTGTCTTTTTTTTTGTTCTGTCTCCCCTCCCTTCTGTATCTCTATCACACAAGTAGGGTAAAAAAAAAGTCACATTTTTCAACCAAAAAAATATGTAAATGAAACTCCACTACTTACTACCACCATCTTACTACCACTGTGAAGATGTAAGGCCTTTCAGTTTTGTAGTTTTGACCAGGAAGTCAGTGTTATTATAAAGCTATTTTACATCACTATTGCACTTTACAATGAACAAAATGTAAAACAGTGTTGCTGAAGTTGCCATGGGCGCCACCATTATTATTCTGGTGTATTAGGCCAGATTAGCCCCTGTCCAGACTAGCCCCAGGTAGTTTGGCCCAGACCACAGTGATTTTGCATAAGACCGCGAATCTCAGTGGCTAATAAGTTCTATATAGAGTCAGACTATATAGCCATTTTCAAACTTCCCAATAAATTGGTGCATTGGAATGCATTGTGTTGGTGCACATGGACATTTTAAACACTTCAACCTACTCTAAATCACTTACGCTTTAAACACTAAAAGAAATCACTAGGTTCAACATTTGTGAATTTACCTTTGAGATATTTAATAGCAAAGTGCATTGTATTGAATAGGAAAAAAAAAAAAACTTGTTCTTGTCGTCCATCTGAGAGTATGATATCATCACATTCTACAATTTGAAAACCACCAGTAGTTCTCCATTGAAATTAATTTGACTCTGGCTAATTTGTAGGTCAGTAGCAGTCAGAAACAAAAACTGACAAGAACTTTAAGGCTTCTAAGATTTTAATTTACCATGAGACAAAAAAGGGTTTGCAGTCCTTTAATCGTTTAGTCCAGCGACGTCCAAAATGATCTCATGGAGAGTGGCATATTGAAACACAGACCAAATGAAGACTGGTGGTCAATGCCATGACTCATTCAAAAAGGTCCTGAGGTTTTAAAGGCCCAGAACAACTTTATTCAGTCTCAGAACTTTAATATCAGATTAGACTCACATCAAAAATTGTTAAATATTTAAAGAAGGGTTATTATGTAAAGTCAATATTTTTGGAGTTCTCTCCCAGGTTATAATGTTGTTCCCTCATCAAAAACATGCCTGAAGAGGTTATATATGTCATTCATGTTTCAGTGATTTGGTGATCTCTCCTGGGCCCTATTTGAACCCTCCTATGCCTGTATGCTATAATGTTACTTCCTCATCACAAACATACCTGGAGTCGTGTTTGTTTCATTGACACAAGCACACAAACCCTGCATACTGTACTTCTCTGTATACATAGTTGTTTTTATCTTTTTCTAACAATTTTGAGAGTGTTTGGCATTGTCAAGTCGTGCTTCTTTTTAGTCAGTTAATCTTATAATTTCTTTAGTCAACTTCAGCTCCACTACTACATTGAAAATCGTATTTGTTGTTTCCAAAATGAACTATTCAGCTTGAAGAACTACAATGAGATCAAATTATAGTGTTCCCATTTTGGTGCACTAGAGGATGTTTTGGAGAATTTAGAATTGTTACAACTTTGATCTAACTCATTTAGCTTATTCAAGTCTGGAATGTAGTTAATATAAAGTGTAGACCCCAGTGGAGTTTTCAGAGGGCTGAGTCCATACACAGAATGGTGTCACAGTTTGATCTGTCCCCTGGTTGTTTGGTCAGTTCCTGTGATTGTGACTAAAGGCCCACCACCACCATCTGCGTGTGAATCTGAGTGTGCCGGGCATCTAAAAACCCACACAAACATTCACAGTCATCACCAATACACTAGTTATGGCCTTTCCCACGATCTTAAAATAACACCAGATTTCAAGAGATAACGTCTGCCATTACATATTTGCAGTTTTAAAGACAGGGTGAGGGGAGTATAGGCAGCTGGAGCAGGAGTTTTACTGGCCCAAGGATAACCAGCTACAGATGAATGTAGAGAAAACAAATCTGTACAATCCCCAATCTGTAAAGAACAGGGATCTCCAAGGGAGCTTGTAGCTTAGAAGCTACCAGTAGCTTTCCAATCCACTCCAAGTAGCTCCCTAAAGGATTTAAGAATTATACATATGATGATGATTCACATAGATGTCTACGCAGTAACATGTAGATAATGGCATATCTTTTATACAATGTACCCCATCTATGGCTCCACATCAGCGTAATGTCTACTCAGTTTCTTGAGATCATGAACAAAAATCGCTATTTGCCATTTTTGTTTTTGTAATAGCAGGTCTCAATGGGAAAAGGGTTGTACACCCCTAGTGGAGACTGTCATGTCTCATTCCTGGAAGTCATGCTGTACGACAGACTGAACTGGAGTAAAAACACCAACTTGCTCCACAACAAAAGTCAGACCAGCCTGTACTAACTGCATAGGCTGGCTTTTTTAACACCTGCACAAAGCTCCTGAACATGTTCTATGAGACAGTCATAGCCAGTGCTCTGCTGTATACTGTGGTATGCTCATGCAACACAAGTAAAAGGAACATCGGCTGAACTAGATCATCAAGAAGGCTAAACAGGTCGCAGAGCAGAGCACACTGTCCAAATATAGGGCAATCATGAACAATTCCTCACACCACCTAAAAAAAAGGCCTTCACCCACAAGAGAAGCATGTTCAGATCTACATAAGGCCTTCACCCAAAGAAGCATGTTCAGATCTACATGAGGCCTTCACCCAAAGAAGCATGTTCAGATCTACATAAGGCCTTCACCCAAAGAAGCATGTTCAGATCTACATGAGGCCTTCACCCAAAGAAGCATGTTCAGATCTACATAAGGCCTTCACCCAAAGAAGCATGTTCAGATCTACATAAGTCCTTCACCCAAAGAAGCATGTTCAGATCTACATGAGGCCTTCACCCAGAGGAGGAGAACATTCAGACCTACACGAGGACTTCACTAGAGGAGGAGCATGTTCAGACCTACATGAAGCTTTCCCCAGAGTAGGAGCACATTCAGACCTAGACGAGGACTTCACCAGAATAGGAACATATTCAGACCAAAATTAGGCCTTCAACAGAAGAGAAAGTGACTGAGAAAGTGAGAAAGATGTACCCTGAACCATCAGACTGCACAACTCTCTGACCTGGCACAAGAGCACTTTGAACCTACTTTTTGTGTGTCAATTTTAAGAAACAGTTTTATTAAGGTTTAGAAATGTATTCAATTATTTAATGATTGATTGGTTAACCTTCTAGTGCTCTTCATTCTTAGTGCAATTCAGTGTTTTATTTAAGAAAGAATTTGTATACATCTTTTACATTCCTGGAACGTTGACAAAATGACAAAATGACAAAATGGAAAAAGTGCAAGCAAAGGTCACACAAGATTGAACTTGTCTGCACCCATAATTAGTTATTAATGAAGTTTAGTAGCAACCTTTCACTTGCTGACCTGTAGTTAATACCATGACAAAGTAGCCGGGCAAAGAAGCACTTTTGCCTCATGACACAAAGCCCCCCTATTTCTTTAGATATTATAGTCCATCAAAGTGTAACCCTTATATTTTGATTTCACCAGTCTCTGGAGGCTGTGGATATGTCGGGTTACAGTTAGATATATTATGTGTTATCTTCTTCTTGCTGTTTCCCTTGCTACCCAAAAAAACCAACACGGCAGGACAGTGCGCCGCTCAACCGTTTTTATTCAGCAACTCTCAACTCTTCCCAACTTAACATGTGCGCGCCCTAATGCGCGTTCCTTGGTGCGCTCCCCAAAATGAGCTGTACCGAAACAAAACAATAGGAACCAAAATTATTATTAAGTAAATGTACCTTGCCCAACATAAAATAATAAATAAATATGAATTATTAATAAAATAAATACAAGGCAATAAACAAAATACTAATGTCCCCAAATTAATGTTAATACATAAAATAACATACATCAAATAAATGAAAGGTTACAGTCTTCCCCTGCTACCAAATGAAATGTCCCCATTTCAAATCGAACACACAACTCACAATTAACATAGAACATACCCTGAATGTGGCCTACATCAGCCAACAGGAAGAATATAAACAACAAAGGCATATGACCATTGCAGAACCATGGATAAAAGAGAAACAGATAACAATGATAGTATACAAAAAAAAACAACCCTTCAAGTGATAAAGTCCCTGTACCTATGTGGCACACAAATCCTGCGACCAGAGCGGGACACAACAGGGTGGGCAATGGGGGAGGCTGGAGGGGATACAGAGGGCTGGGGAACGGGGGAGGAAGGAGGGGAAGCAGAGGGAACAACTGCCTGGGGTGAAGGCGGAGCACTCTGAGGAGTAGTCTCTACTGCAGGTGCAGTTCCAGGCTGCCTACTCCGTCTAGGTACATGTGGTGAAGTAGGAGGACGAAAAGGCAGAGCCCCTGACAAAGCAGTAAGGGGAGGTGCCCGTGAAGGCGTATTGTCCTGTCCAGGTGAAAATGTCTTTTCCATATTCTGAATATCTGGCAAAGCTCCTTTGAAAGCTTTGAGTCTGTTGTGGTGTACAATCCATGTCCGTGAGCGTGCTTTCCTAGGATCTGTAATCTCATAGGTCACACCTGAATGTCCATCTTTCGTCACACGTTTCACAATGACAAACGGCCCTTTCCATCTGGGAGCCAATTTATTCATTCTGTTAGCGGGGTCATCAATGCGCACAAGATCTCCTGGCTCGTGTGGGTGAAACACAACTTTCTTGTCATAATGAGACTTCTGACGCAACTTACTAAGTGTGGAGTTGTGAGCTGCATCGGCAAATGCATGTGCCAAGCGTGAGGACAGGTAAGAAGCATAAGCTGCAGGGGTACCTGGTGTAGGTGAGGTCACAGTGGGACTACAGTTCAATATAACATCCAGTGGCAAGTTTGGTTCCCTGCCGTGTACGAGGAAGAATGGGGAAAACCCTGTACTAGAATGTACACTGGAGTTGTAAGCAAGTTCGACTTGTGGGAGAAACTGATCCCATTCACCACCAGTTTGCGCTATGTACTTAGCTAGTTGGTCTTTCATAGTCCTGTTCAGTCTTTCCACCATACCGTCTGACTGTGCATGGTATGGGGTAGTGCGTGTTTTAGTAATCCCCAGTAACTTACACAAGTGTTTCACAAGGTCTGATTCAAATTGTCTACCCTGGTCTGTATGAATCGACTCAGGCAACCCATGTTGTCTAACATAGTCCTCAAAAATGCATTTTGCAACTGTAATAGCACGTTGGTCTTTCAATGGAAACAGATTGGCATAGCGTGTGAAATAGTCAGTAATAACCAGTGCATACCTATTTCCTTGAGAGGTAATGGGTAACTCAGTGATATCAGCAGCTACTTTTTGAAAAGGTCTGTCAGCTTCAATACATTGAAGTGGGGCACGTTCATGCGGTACCGGAGAACCTCGTTTTTGACAAGGGAGGCACTCGGAACAAAAAGTGTGCACATCACGAGCCATGTAAGGCCAATAGCAGATACGTCTAGCTCTTTGAAGGGTGCGTTCTGCATTCAAATGTCCACTTAGCTGATTACCATGTAAAGCAGCTAAGGCTATAGGAAGGAGTGTGTTTGGTAAAACCACTTGGAAGTTTACAGGTGAGTGAGAACTCTGTTTAGTCTTCCTACAGAGAATCCCCTTTCTAATCGTAAGGTTGGGAAACTCATGCCACAGTTTCCTCAACGAAGGGGAGGAGTACCTCAGTTTACCAATAGGGGGCCTACATGCACTGTCTTTTACCCATGAAATCACTGTACTAAGACATTCATCATTTTGTTGCTGTTGTTTCAACTGTTCTGAGTCAATAGACAGTGTGTTGCTAAAGTCCAAATTATGATTGTCACTAGTGTCTGTGTCCACAGTAGCATTTGTGTCAGTGACATCTACAGTAACACACTGCACTACATGGTTAAGTCTTTCAGTGCTGGGGCGCCTGGACAAGGCATCTGCATTGGCGTGCCGTTTACCTTCCCGGTGCATGATAGAATAGTCATAGACGTCCAGCTCAAGGATCCACCTGCTGCGTCGGCCAGTAGGATCATTGTCAACTGCACTTTCCTTTAGGCTCAGCAGTGGCTTATGGTCTGTGATCACAACAAAGGAGCTGCCTGAAAGAAAGTGTTTAAAATGTCTCACAGACCAAACAACTGCAAACAGTTCACGATCAAAAGTGGACCACTTCTTTTCTGAGGGGGTTAAAGTGTGGCTTGCATAGGCAATAACATGTTCTTTATTGTCCTGTCTCTGGGCTAACACTGACCCAATGCCCTCTAGTGATGCATCAGTGTATAGCAGGAAAGGCTGGGAAAACACAGGATGTGCCACGACCGGAGGGTTAGTAAGAGCATGCTTAAGTGACTGAAATGCATCCTCACACTCAACTGTCCATTTAAAAATAGCACCTTTGTGAGTTAGTGAATGCAGTGGGGCAGCAATGACAGAGAAGTTCTTAACAAACCTACGGTAATAGGAGCATAGTCCAACAAAAGCCCTCACTTCTGTGGCCGTCCTGGGCAAGGGCCACTTGCGTACCTTTTCCAGGTTCTTCTCGTCTGGTTGCAGTCCACGGCTGGAGACAACATGTCCCAGAAACGTCACTTCTGTCTGAGCCAAGTGACATTTCCTCGTTTTTAGTTTAAGTCCAGCTTTCCTGAAGCGGTCAAAAACTTCACCTAGGCTCTTAAGGTGGTCACTGAAAGTACGGCTAAAGACTAGTACATCATCTAAATAGATTAAGCACTCTTTCCAATGCAAGCCGTGAAGGACTAGTTCCATCAGTCTTTGGAATGTAGGGGGAGCATTTGTCAGTCCCATTGGCATAACCTTAAACTGGTAGAGACCACTACCACTGTTGAATGCTGTTTTCTCCCTGTCTTGTGACTCAAGTTCGACTTGCCAATATCCACTGGATAGGTCCATTGTGCTGAACCAACAGGAGCCTGACAAGCTGTCAAGCGCCTCTGCTGGGCGTGGCAAGGAGTAAGAGTCCTTGATGGTGGCAGCATTAAGTTTACGGTAGTCTATACAAAACCTATAGGTGCCGTCCTTTTTCCGCACTAAAACAACCGGGGAGGACCAGGGGCTGTAACTCTCCTCAATGATGTCCTGTTCGAGGAGCTGCTGGACCTGCCTGTCTATCTCTGCTCGGATGTTTGGAGAGGCCCGGTATGCTCGCTGCTTAATGGGAGGGGTGTCGCCAGTCCTGATGCTATGCCTAACCAAGTCAGTACGGCCATAGTCTTGATCATGAGTACTAAACACGTCACAGTAAGATAAGAGTAAAGCCTGAAGCTTTTGTTTCTGGTCAGCAGTCAAAGCGGAGGTATCCAGGTTAACATCTGGCATTAACTGCTTAGTGGACTCAATCTGGGTAGTGACTGCGTCTACCTTTGTCTCAACTATGCAGTAGTCGTGGTCACCGTCTTGGCCTAAGGGATAAAAATCACTTAGTTTAGTATCACTGGGCACTTGTAAGTCAGAGGTAGTTGGATTCATGACCCTAACATAAGTCAACCCTGCCTGGACCGGAGTGACGGTACGTGCAGATAGTAATCCCTGGGAGCTGGGTGGTCCTGGTTCAATGACCCCTATATATTCGGCGTCTAAGTCAGGCACACCAATAGTGGGTTGAACTTTAGCTAGAACAGTCATTTGTGACATTGCAGGCACAAGGAGTGGTGTCACAGTAATGGCACTGCAACTCAAAGGGGCTGTCTCCATAGTAGACAAAAGTGGAACCTTGGCACGATTACCCAATTTGAGGATGCCTTCTTTCAAATCTAGAACAGCAAAATGTGCAAAAAGAAAGTCCCAGCCTAGTATGACAGGTTGTGTAACATTCCTGACTACCTGGACAGTGTGTGTGAACATTTCACTGCCCAACCTCAGGTTCACTGCGAGGGTGCCAAGATTGTCTAGGTAGTCACCAGTCACAGCCCTAGGGACAACTTGAGGTCGCTGTAATGGTTTTGTTCTCAGAGAGGGAATGGACATTCTAAACGCTTCACTAATCAGTGAGATGTCTGAGCCAGAATCTATGAATACTTTAGAAGCAACATTTTCAATAATGGCCAGTACATTTCGGGTGAATGTCTTATGTTTGGGTTGTTGAATTGATCTAGTGTGGGCCTCGTCACTAGGAGCAGACACTTGGCCCTCAGTGTCTACTGCCACTCGTTTCCCTGACTGTAGTAGTCGTCACTAAAGGTCACATGATGGTCTCTAGCATATTGTCTCGGTCTACCCCTGCCTGAGCGTGCTGAGGGGGATCTGGGTCTACCTTCATCATAAGTAGAGTTACGGTCATAGTCATGGTAAGGGAAGGACCTGTCACCATGGTAATGAGGACGCCATCTGTCTGGGCTGCGGGGTCTGGAGTGCCTCTCGTAGCTGGAGTGATGGTCCCGGTGAGGAGAAGGTGAAGAAGGTCCCGCAGACTGCCGACGATCACAACGGTCCGGTGACAGCCGACGATCGTGGTGGTCCGGTGAGCGCCTGGAAAAGCTGTAGTCGCTGTAGGACCTCCTGGACCGGTGATATGTGGGTGTAGTTGCGCGAGCATCTCGGACGGGAGACACAGATGGGGTGCGTTGATATCTCTCCCTGCCGCGGTCACCTCGGGAGTCACGTCTGGAAAAATCACTGTGGGGAGCATGACTATGTCTGGCATGGCTCACATCATGTCCTTGTAGCTTCAGAGAGCGAACATCTCTGGAAAGTTGCTTAATGGCATCAAGCAGTTCATCAGAGCAATCTACCTGGTTCTTTTCATGTTTGGTAGAGACCATGGCAGAAAGCGGCTCGTCTCTGGACGCAGGTGTTGAGGTATAGGATGTGTTAGTCAGTGGAAGTGGAGGAGGAAGTAGCCTCAAAGCCTCTTGTGCACGTTCCCATTTACATGCAACTGCCAGCGCGTCTTCCAATGTAGCTGCACCATGCTCGTGACATTTTGATTGAAGAATGGGGTCTAATCCGGCAACAAATCTTCTGAAGCGTTCCATGGCAATAGCAGGCTCTCCGTAGTTTGGAAAAGCTTCCAGCACTAACCTTGTGATTTCAGCAGCATAGACTTCTAATGGTTCTTTAGGCAGACGCTGTCTTGCATTAACAAAAGTTTGAAAATGCAGCAAAAATTCTTTCCTGCCAAAAACGTCATTGAGCTTGGCTGTACATTGGTCATAATCCAGTTGCACTGCTGGTGGCAAAGACAGCCAGTATGCTAACGCATCTCCACTAAGGCGAGTGGGAAGTATAGTAGCTATATCGAGCTTTTGTCCATCCGCGCAGGCTTTAACTGCAAGTTCCAGTCTGGTTTTCCATAGAGCAAAACTTTCTTTGTCCTTACCATCGCCGTGGAAACATGGCGGCAAATCCACTCGATAATGAACGACAGTCTGTGAGGCGTCCCGCTGCTGCGGAGCCGCGCCGGGCACATCAGCATCGCTGTGAGCACGTGCGCCGTTGTCCTCAACGTCGTTGTCCGGCTGCGGTTGCTGTTGCGACATATTGCAAACACTGTCCAGCTAAAACGAACAAGTGGAAACTCTGGGTCTGCACGAAAGTATCCGTAGACAGCAATATCGTATCTCCCGGACAAGTTATCCACCGCCGATGCTAGCTGACTGCCTTGGCTAAGTAGCATAGACAAAAACTAGCAAGAAAAACACCGCTGCCACCAGTCTGTAACCCTTATATTTTGATTTCACCAGTCTCTGGAGGCTGTGGATATGTCGGGTTACAGTTAGATATATTATGTGTTATCTTCTTCTTGCTGTTTCCCTTGCTACCCAAAAAAACCAACACGGCAGGACAGTGCGCCGCTCAACCGTTTTTATTCAGCAACTCTCAACTCTTCCCAACTTAACATGTGCGCGCCCTAATGCGCGTTCCTTGGTGCGCTCCCCAAAATGAGCTGTACCGAAACAAAACAATAGGAACCAAAATTATTATTAAGTAAATGTACCTTGCCCAACATAAAATAATAAATAAATATGAATTATTAATAAAATAAATACAAGGCAATAAACAAAATACTAATGTCCCCAAATTAATGTTAATACATAAAATAACATACATCAAATAAATGAAAGGTTACAAAAGTATAGCTTATCTCACCTTGCAGGGAGTTGAATCAGTGTACTCGAAGAGTAGTATTCCTCTCTGATGTATGCAGAAACTGACCTGAGGCAGTGATGAAAATGTAGCGTTGCAAAGTCGTGGCCAAATGTTAACTGGTGTTTAATCTCCATTCAGCAGCCAACACAGTGTGAGTCGCGAAGAAGTGACAGGCGCAGAGGTGCTGACATTTAGCCAAAGAGCAGGCTCCTAGACCTGTCCCCATTCACTGAGTGCACTGAGCAGGGCCTGTAGGCAATCACACCATAGTCACACCTGATTTGTACTGTCTTAAAATGTGAAAAAAACAGTATTAGTTCAATTTAAACGGTTTGCAGTGGTCCAAAGTTATTCCCCACTTATCTTATGTATCCTGGGCATCTTAATTATTTACAGTGATGGGTTTATAAATGCTTTTCATAATGGTTAGAGACCAGAGTGGAGTTTTGCCATCACGGTAATGCTAACAACAACTAGCATACTAACAATGCACTTCCAGTTCACTTCAGGTTGCTTATACAATATATCTGTACTGGGACTAAATCAGGCACATGGGCTTTAATTAAAGGTGTTCATATTGTGAAAAACATGCATTTAAAAAAATTAAATAAAAATTACTTCAGTATCTCCTGTGACACACTGTAACTGAAGCAGTTTAATGCTCAGTTGAAGCAAAACTATTAAGATGAAGATGAACAGCTGTGTCATGTAACCAAAGTAGCAGTTTCCAGTGTAGACATCTTAAAATAATTATGTGTTGCATTCT
This sequence comes from Periophthalmus magnuspinnatus, assembly GCF_009829125.3. NCBI lineage: Eukaryota > Metazoa > Chordata > Actinopteri > Gobiiformes > Gobiidae > Periophthalmus > Periophthalmus magnuspinnatus. The sequence goes on along the minus strand of NC_047135.1, from coordinate 19,889,781 downwards.
CACTGAGAAACAAGTTCGCCTCAATCACACAGTATTGAACAAAAAGGTTTAAGAGTAAAACAAATAAAACTAAAATCATGCTTTCTCTAACATCAGCCATTAATATAGACTTTTGCCTTAGTCACTGATAGTGGTTTAATGATTGTATGAGCAGATGTCAGGAGGTAAGCTGCTACTTTATTTCTATGTTAAAGTGTTTCTCCCTGAGCTGATGGCGCAGCTGGTAAGACATTGGACTAGTTCTTTGAGGACTGTAGTTCAAATCCTGCTTGACTTGTGCTTGAATCTTGCCATTTTTATTATCCAGCATACCGTGTTTCTCACAGCTGGCACCAGTTAAACTTCATTATGTGAGCAGAGAAACCTATTCAAAACTAACAACTTTGAGAGTTGGTCTAACCTGTGTAAGTTGTAGTGTAGTCACTACATCACACATCTGGGAAACTTGAGGTCATCGGTTTGAGACCAGACCCGGGCACTTTCATAATGTTACTGTCCCCAGTCACTTGCAATGACTTCAGCCATTCCACTGTGTCTAGTTTGTTTCTTCCTCTTAATCCAGGTCAGAATTGCCATTGTCTCTATTTCTATTCTCACATTTGTATCCCAGAGATTTGATATGCCCCCTCACCCCAATTTACACTATGTATTATACTGCACTATAGTTCAATTATATCAGAAAACAATAGACTGTATATGTAAAAGGACATAGCTAACATGCTAACCACTGCATTCTGAATAGAAGTGAGCATAAGCGCAAAGTGGTTCTTTAAAGCTCTGATTTCAATTAACTTCTACTGACAAATCTTCACCTCTTTGTAACTGCTGCTGTCAGACTCGTAATTTTGGTCTTAAAATGTTGGTATTAACCCGCTCCACATCCTGTTGTTTTTATCTAGCTATTTTGTCCTTAAATTAAGATATAAACAGACCTATCCAGTGCATGTATCCCCCGAGGTCGCTCGGTGTTGTGTTAGCAACAGGTTGATTGACCGCCACATTGCTAAGCACCCACCCCCTCTTGGTTTGGGAGGGGAGAGGGCATGCACCTTCAGCAGTCTTGCTCCTTCCAAATATGGTCCCTAGTTGCAGATTAGCCACTATGACTGCTAGCCTTGATGAGATAAAGGTGACATTACACTCTTAGTCCATTTTATCATACAGTCAATGCCAGAGACAGAATGCACCTAATAGGACCATTAAAGGGCCTGTATCTGTTCTGGCATTTTTGATCCAAGAATCAGAACTGTTAGCATGCTAGTTATTGTTAGCATTAACATGACCACAAACTCCACTCTGTAAACAAATAGTATGTTCAAAATGCATACAGGAAATGAGGAAAAACTTTAGACCACTGCAAACCGTTTCAAATGAGCTAGTTCTGTTTTGTAGTTCTGTTTTTCACATTTTTGTGCTGGTCGGGTATTTTGGTTGCCAACTTCAGGACTCCTCTGGCTGAATTTCCTTGTCCTTCCCGCTGGCCTCCTCTTATCTTTTATTAACAAATTAAAATTCTTTGGCACTGCCTCACAGATGCCCTGGAAGCCGAACAAAAATGAATTAGCTCTGATAAAAATGACCAGAAAAGTTTTGTCCGAGGCCGCTAAAAAGTAGTCAACAGCAGAAAAATTGGTCGATGTACATGAAGAGATAGAATCAATCAGTTTCACTTTATTTGACCCCAAGAGGCAATTTAAGCAATTTGAGCAGTAAAAGACAATAATAATAGAAAGCTCAAACTAAACTCTTAGTGGATACATAAATAAATAGATAAATAAATAAATCTTTCAAATTATAAAAAAGTAATAGCCCTCAGGACAAAAATGCCCCTCTTCTGTGTCCTTCAGCATCACAGCATCACTCAGTGTGTAGCATTGTTGTAAAAAGTTTGTAGCATCTCACATCTAGCTGGCTAACAGCTAACTGCTCAAATCAGACAATCCAATAGTCCTTAACTTCCATCCTTTGAACTTGCACAAGCTGGACTTCTTCATTAGTCAAAATCCCCAAATATTATGTAAAACACATAAGATAAAAATTGAAAAAAGTTTTAAAACTGCTCAGTGTGCCATCTAGTCAGCCACAAGGACAACCAACCACAACCCTGGTAACCATGTTTGTAATCTTGCTGTAAATTAATTCATTGTCCTCAAAACATTTGTTCCAGGAAGCCAGTGCCAGCACACCTCTGAGTGTTAATTATGGAGTCCATTGAGAAGATTGTTATTAATTAAAAGCCAATTAAAAATCCACTGAGAGAAAAATACAGGGTGCACAGTGTGGATGCATAGAAGTTGCCATGGAAACGTGTAGAGTGTCAGTGCCAGCACATGCTAATGAAGCTACTGTGAGCCCCATATAGGTCTTGTCTGTTCTCCAAGGGGATTTATGGATATGAAGAACCAGTGAACACAAGACTCCACATGTAAGTAGGTGATACTAAGAAATAGACTCCATACTCAATACTGATTCTAATACAATCAGTATTTAGACAATGTCATTTTCAACATTAAATCACAGTACTTTCTTTTATACTACCATGTGGTCTTTTATCTGTGTAATCTCTCAGTCATCCAGGTATGTTCCAATAGACTCTCTTCTTCTTCTGTCAAACGGAAACACTCTGTTCCTTGTGATGCCATTAAGTGGCAATCCAGGAAGCGCTCTACTATGTTTTAAACATCATACACATTCAAAAGAATTATTTAAATAATCCTTGGAATTATGAAACTTTGAAGCACGAGCTATTGCTTTAGCCTCTTTGAAACATCTTTGCTTCTCTGTACACCAGAAGATATTGTAGATTTTGTGGCAATCTCAAAACTTTTCTTTTTTTAGAAAGGACGACAATTTACATTGTTTTCTAGTGAACTGCAGTATATAGCTGTTAAATTTAGACTATAAATAGCTGTTAACTTTAAAACCACCACTTAAAGTGCCTATGACAGGTTACACTACTCATTTTATTGAAACACACTCATTATATATGCTTTTCTTTTCTTTTCTTTTTTTTTTCAAATTTTACTTCTTAGCTGACACTATGAAACTCTATAACTGTAACTTAGCCAAAACTCATCTAATCTACACATAAATTATTATTTGATAAATGCAATAATAAGAAATCACCTTATTTTACTGAAATAATGTTTAAAGTATCAAAAATTGTGTAAATTGTGCTTAGTGTGATGTTATATGTTTTGAAACGCTCTGCTTCCTGTAAGTTCCAACATATTTTTCAACTTTGATTTGCAATTTGCTTCTTGACTGGTGTAAAAGCAAAAAATAATTTGTATTTACAACCAAATTAAGTCAAAATTGACAGTACTTGCCATCACAAGGCGGAACAAAGCACACAGCCTAGTAATGCAGGATTACTCAAACATGTATGAATGAAATAAACATGGCTAAAAGCTCACATGAGCCCTTTAAGTGCCCTGGTTTGACACTAAGTAGGATTGTAGCCTAATAAAGTGTGACATTGCCCATTCCATTAAGTAGGGAGCATTAAACGTCCATTGTCAGTTGGTTTTGTTTACATCGTTTTCCTAATGAGGTCATGAGTGATAATGGTGGTTTGAAAACTTGTAGTGCTTAGAAAGTTGCCTTGCACAAAGAGATGAATCCCCACAATGTTTTTTGGAAATCACAAACTCACAAGAATCCATCTAGTACAGCTCCCACATCTGAGTGTCTGACTTCCAGCTATTGGGTGACCAGTCATAGGGCAGCAGTGAGGTTTTAGCAAGCACACCAACAGGGCAGTAGTGGAAGAAGTACTCAACTTCTACAAGTACAGAGAGAGGAGCCAAAAACTGCTTAAGAAAAAGAAAAAGAAAATCAAAATATCAATCAAAAAACTAAATACATGAAACTAGTTAAAAAAAATAATAGAATAAAATAAAAATGAAGAATTATGGAGATTTTTGTTCCACATTGTTCTTGTAATGTCCATTTATGTATTTTGTTCACTTACGGCAGAGACTTAAACTCAGACATGAGCATGCTGCTAAAAATAACCCCTGAATGACCTCAAACGAAATAATTTTACTTTTTAGTACAGTTCAAAAATCCAGTAGAGTAGAAAATACAGATACCTGTGTCCAAATGTAGTGAAGTTCAAGTAAAACGTATCCACTCGACAATGTACTTAAGTAAAGGACAGATACCTATAACATTTACTTTAGTACTGTCATTTTATTTGTACCTCGTTACCTTGCACCACTGCAAAAGAGACATGGTATTGCTGATTTTTCATGAATAATGAAAAATCTCGATATGAACATTAATAACAGACAAATCAGGCACTTTCTTTCCCTGTTTTTGCTCCAGCTAACATTAGCAACAGCTATTGTGACAAAAACCAGTGGTGCAGGTGGAAAGGGGTGAGGACTTTCAACAATCTCACTCCTGATTGGGTCTTTAGTTGCGCACTTGGGTTTCCAAATATGTAGCTTGGTTCCAAATTGGCTGCTATAACTGCTAGCCTCAATCAGTGTTGTCACGATACTAAAACTTCAAACTTGATTTTGATACTAAGGAAAAGGTTTGACACTCGACACCAACTTTGACACCACAATCATGAAAAAAAACACTTAAGACAATAAAATAATAGTGTTTTCTTTAAGTTACAATGTGGTTCTAACAGTTCAAGAAGGCTGGGCAATGCCAAAAAAATAAATAAATAAATAAAATAATAATAGTATTGATATACATAGTTGGAAAAGCTATAATAGTAATTTGAAAACAAAATGGGTTTTCTGTATAGCACAATTTTAAATTCAAAACAGTTACAGCATTTCAAAGTTTTTTCCTCAGACAGCCAAACATAATTCCAAATGCAGAACTCTAATTTGCAGCTACGGTTAATTAGGTTTAATCAAGGAACCTATTTATAATCTCAAAGGGACAGGTTCAACCCCTTTTCTAAACAATTAAAACTCTAATTAAGTCTCTTATTAGATTAATTCTACAAATGAACTGGAAAATAAGTAATTTAGGTCATAATATGATTGGACTGCTCAAACTACTGAGTGACAAAAGCTGCAGTGATGTCTGAGGGCACATGTACATTAGGAATTCAGACTTTTTTTTCAGAGTTTACTTTTTATTATTCAACTTGGACCTTTTCTGCTCTTAAAGTAGAAAGTTGTTTTTCAACCCAAAACATACCTGGAATATTTTTTTCCTCCTTCGTGAAAATTTGAATTTCATTTGGTGAGGTTGTCTCCTTCTGTGCAGACAGCTGGTACATTACTTCTTCCATGTCCAGTACCAAGGGAAAAACATAATTTTAAAAGGAAAAGCTTTTAGAGGGGCCATTTGCTGTGATTTTAACGACATGTTCTGCAAAATGGAAGCACAGTCAAAACATGATCCAACACAGCCATAATTATAATGACTTCAAAACATGAACATGAACAGTTTGTTGACTTTTATTGAAAAAAACATCCTGCCTCTGTACAACTGCTGCTGTCAGACTCATCATTTTAGTCTTAAAATGTTTTAACACACTCTACGTGATCCTGGAGTTTTTATTTTGCTATTTTGTCCCTTAATTAAGATATTAACATTAATAACAGAACAATCTGGTGCCTGTTTTCCTGAAGGTCCCTCCTGCTAGAGTTAGCAACAGATTGATTGGAGCTCCAAATTCACCTCTGTAACTGCTAGCATTGATGAGCTTCATTTTGCCGGAGCCAAACACTAAGGGTGGCATCTTCCTTATTTCACTTCTTTATACAGTCTATGTCTTTCCCCATGCCATCTCACCTACATGTTACAAATGCAATAACATGCCTGTTAGAAACTTGGCAATGGTGGTATGACAAATATACACACGTTTTGCGCAATGGGAGTGATTCGTGTCAGCATATTGCATCAGGGCTGTACTTATGGTGTAGTCACTGCTCACATGTCATTAAGCATGAGCAGGTGTGAAGTCGGCACACAGTTTGTAACAATCTGCCACAGGTTGGACCAAGATCAAAATGTTTAACAGAAGTGAGATGGAAATGGAATGGTAAGCTTACACATATTACACAACACAGCTGCCATCTCTGCAGGAACACACTGCTATTTGAATGTATTACAAAAACGTATATGGGCTAACATATGTAGCAGAAAGCATTATATTCAGAGAAATAAGTTTGATCTCTCACCAAACTCATCAAATTTGATGAAGCAATGACGTTTGCTTCATCAAATTTGAAGCAAACTTCATGCAATCTGGTACCATCTGTTACAGTGATATCCATAGATATCACTGTATCTTTCCAACGAGCCATGCCCAAATAAGGTGAAACACTGCAGGTGAATAGGAAAAAATCTTAAATTTAGGGTTATCAATTTGAAACTTCTTATATTGTCTACTGGCATAAATGGGGAAAAAAAAATAAAAAATAGATAGATAGATTACATCTGATATTTTGTGTTTACTTCAAAGTTGATAACGTTTGCAGTTCTTGTAACTGTTTGTTTTATTGTTATTGTTGTTAATGCAATTGCTTTTGTATGTGTCACTTGATTGCTATGCCAACAAGTTAATGTGAAAGTTCTATCAGTTAGTTACTGGTCAGTTTTGGAGGCTGGCTCTATTGAATTGTGTTGAATTGTGAATCGTGTTGTTGTTTTGTTCTTGTTATGGCATGAAGTAGCCCTTATGTTCAAAAACTAAACAACCAGAAGAAATTTGGCATGTTTCCTTACACCAGAACACTACAATACAAAAAAACAAAAAAACAAAAAAACAAACAAACTAAAAACTAAATTGTCCAAAAATTAAAATTCCGCCCGATGTTCTTTTTATTTTTTTAATTTTTTTTTCACTCAAAACATAAATCAGATTTGGAGATAGATATCAACAAATCCTTCTATATATTTTGTCAAAGTAAGTAAAAGATTGGAACGTTGGATGTATGCAACTGCTACTTTAAAGGGTGATCTTTAATTTCTTTTGCGGAAAACAGCCTTTACAATTTACAATGTCTACATAAACTTATTAATTCATATTGATGAAATGAAATATTAAAACATCTTTTTGTGCAGAGTGGACAAAAATACATTAATTAATTAAATAAAAAAGGAGTTTTGCCTGTAGTTTACCCTTAAGGCTTATTTATTATGAATTATTTAAGGCACTATACTGTTACAATTGTGAAAAACAGAACTAGTTCAACAGTTTGCAGCAGTCCAAAGTATCCCTCCCTTTCTTAAAGCATTTCCCATGAGTTTAGAAAAGCATTGCACAATTTTCATTGTTCTAAGTACTTGGCCAACTCCAAAATGTTAATGAGGTAACAACATTGTAACATGGCTTAAAGCTTCACAAGTTGCAAAAGTTAAAGTTGTAAAATATAGGACCTACAAGACTAGACAGGCAGAAGTGGAGTAGTAGGTTAAGCACTTACCCATAAAGTACAGGGTTGGCAGTTCAAAACATGCAAAATATCCAGCTTCCCTGTCTTTGTACCCTTGTGCAAGACTCACCATCATCGCGTACTCCAGTCTCTGTATGCGGCTGATTGCAGCAGGAAGGGCACTAGCAAAAAACTGCCAAATCAATGTACAACCGGATCACTGTGACAACCTCCAATAAGAACTGAAGTAGCTGTTAAAAATGTCACTAATGCAGAAATATAGGCCTTGGATAATTCATTAAAGTGCATATGACTGATAAAACTACTCATTTCACTTATATTTAAGGTTTTACAAAAAAAAATCTTGCCTAGTTTTTTTTTCTTTTTGTTCTATTTTAGTTAAGTTTATAATTTTACTTCCTGCTTGTACACAGGTAGCATATGACATATTGCTGGGTTTCAGATGACATCACAATATTCTACTAGGTCAATAATATTTAAAACAAATGCATATTGTTAAAATATAGATTACATTTCTTATATAATGTGTTCTTGGGTCTAGTTATAAATATAAATGATTAGCTTTAACATTTGTGAATTTACTCATGAAAATACCTTGGTCCCATCTGGGAGCATGACATCATCACATTCTGCAATCTGAAAACCGCCAATAGGGGTAATTTCATTGTTATATCAACCATAATGTTAACAAGGACCAAAACTTGTCTAAATTTCACATTATTATTTATTTGTGAAATGAATGGTTAAACTGTCTAAACATTGGAATGTGCAGTGTTGATAGTTAGACTTCTACTTGCTGTATGCTTTTACTTTTCTTTTTTTATTTCTACAAACTGCCACTTAAATGCCATGTACTTTTTTGAGCAAAAATGGTCTTGCCCCAGTACAGATATATTGTATTAGCAGCTTTTGAGGTCAAAGTAAGTATGCTGTGTACTGTCTCTAATTATAAAGTGTTTCATTAAACAATAATCAGGAAGTGTGTGGTTATCATGTTAGTTGTTGATAGCTTTACCTCAATGGCTCTGCTCTCTAAAAATTGTGAAAATGATGACTGAAAACTGATGTAAAACTATTATTTACCACGTACTATCCCCCCAAACCACATATTATGAAAAACTTAATACACGGTTAACAGTCCAGATAGCGCGCTGGAGTTTTGAGAAGAGAATCTTATTTTTACGTTCTCAATAATTCCTCTTCAAATGAATGGTGTAACTATATTTTTATAACTGTAAAAGGACACTTTCACAACGCCCTTTATTTTCTGTTAAATTCACTTAGGCCCGTCTGGTGTGTTGTTAAATGGGAGAAGAGCCGGAGCGAGATGCCAAGTACCACGACCGATTGCCCATTACGAGCAATATCTGCGATTGTGCTCCATAAGTGATATAATAAGACAGCAGTTTACGGCGTTTCACCAAGTGCCCCAAGACAATAAAGGGTTGAAATAGCTGGTGGAACACGACAGTGCTTCGAGCAGTCATTTGTGAGTGCACCTGATGTTCTTCTGCTCAAGGAGCTCCTTAGATAACACGAGACATGTCTAATAAGAAGACAAGACCGCAACACTGCCACACAAGAGCTCTATGGAACTGTGATGGGCTAAAGAAACTACACTTATGGAATATATCTATAATTAAAACTAAAAACAGGCTGAAAAAATGAATTCATAGAACAGAAACTTAATGTCCATTTCCATTTGTGCAACAAGTTAACTTCAACCAAGGTACTTTATTTTATTTGTAAATATTGGGCCAATGGCATTATTGGACAGGACAGCTGTAGTGTGAAATGTGGAGAGCACGGGTAGTGACATTTGGTAAATGGCCGTGACCGGGAAGCAAACCACACTGCTGAAGCTGTTAAAGACTCGTAAGTGCAACATCTTTAACCTTAATATTGCCTTTAGGATAACCCCCAAACGTATCCAGACACTGTTTTAACCTTAAAGAGAGGGTATTTGTCGTAACGTTAGGCACGAGGGACCAAAAATACAGAACTCGGGGAAGTTTTAACAGTGTTTTTTTACAAAGTGTAGATAGGCAAATGACGGTAGATCCGACGGTGTGTCGGGAGCGAGGAGTTAACCGTGGTCCAAGGAAAAACGTGAGGAGCTGAATCTGAGATGAGGAGAACAGTACTGGTACAGGGAAGCAGGGTCAAAGACAGGAGTGCTGAGCTGGTCCAAGGAGAGGGATCTGGTGAGGAGCAAAAGGTATCCAGTAAGCAACATAAAAAGCAGGGGGAAAACATGAACAGAGCCAAGCAAGGTATATTCACGTGAACACGCGGATGATCTGGCGCCAAGTGTCGGGTCCAGGCTCCTCTTATCCACCGCAGGTGCAGCTGTATTGTGATTGCTTCCAGGTGCGCACGGGAGGAGCCAAGATCTCCGCCCAGCTCCAGACAACAAATGAGGCAGGACAGACCGGGATCATGACAGTATTTTACATTTGTGAGATATTAATTGCTAACAAGTAACATATTTAGGCAACCGTGTTGCATTTTACTGTTTTAAAAATGCAAAATTTGCCAAAAACAGGGATTAACATGCATTCCACTTTGGGAGAGAGCAGCATTATAACATGTCAGAAAGTCCCAAAAAGGGGGCTTTTCAGTTAGGGCTTTTTCAATTATTTTTTTTTTCAATTATTATTTTTTTCATTTTTTCTTCATTTTTTTTTTTTTTTTTTTTTTTTTATATAGCTTTAAATAATGATGAAAGGTCAGAGTAATTCCTCCCTGTTTTCATATTAAAAGCTCACCTATTGTTGCTGCATTTAGGAGTGACGCAGCATAAATGAGAATAAACTTGATAGTTAAGTTGCATCAAACTGATCAGAGCTGGCACTGTCAAAATTGATCTAGAGAAGGGATATGGTCTCTAAAAATAACAAAGGAGCATGAAAAGGAGCTTGAATAACTGCCTAATGATATCACAAAGTGGAAAGCTTGAGCAGAGGAAGACAGCATAAATTCAAGGTATGTTTTCGATAAGGAAAAAACATAACATTGCTGAAGTCTAAAAGTCATTTTTTCTTCACATTTGACCTTTTACATACTTCTCATAAGTCTGACTACTTAAAGAGGTTTCCTCCAGTTAAATTAATTGCACAAGTTATATTTATGGTTCCATTTGAGCCTGGTTTTAATATGCAACACACAAGACAGATGTCATAAGTGCTAAGAGAGGTGAGGAGCTGACAGTACCTCATACGTGGCAGTGTGTGGAGCATGTTGTGTTGGCGTGTGTGTAATGATGATGTGCAATATTGGATCCAGCTCCGGTGGATCCAAGCTGCTCATACATGTGCTGCTGTTTCCATGTGAACACACTGACTCAGGCTGGGATTGTGTGGACAGGTGTTACACCGCCAGACACTGCTCATTTACAAGTCTTACACAAGACCTGTTCAGGACTACTGAAAGATTTTGTCATATTGAATATCATGCCATATTACATAGATTTTGAATAACAATCATGTTTTGATTGGGGGGAAGAAACCATACAAAGACGGACAGAGAGAGCTACAAAAACAAAGTTTAGCTGCAGAAACATACTGTCCCTCTGAGTCGTGCAGCATCACAGCGAGTGTCCAGGGGAAACCAGGTGAACACAATAGGAAAGCCTCACTCTCACTCTGCTCTGTTGCTGGTGATGAAGTAGTCCATTCCTTTGAAGTACTGTCTCTGGAAGAATATTTGCTACCACATTTAGTGTAAAAAAGCCATCTCAGAGATCTAAAGCTAGCTCCTTACCTAGCCTCTTGCACAGTCTCCATGGAAGCTGGGATAACAAATGGCTAATTTCACTCAATCCAACAGTTCTTTACTTACGTCCTTTGAACTGCACATGCTGAATTTCTCAAAAAAACAAAAACGTTTTGAAAACTGCCTGGTGTGTCAGCCAAGAGCAGCCAGAGGAAACCCTGTCAGACAGAATGTGAAAACTCCAGACAGGCCTCACATGAACCTGTTTGGAATTCATGCATATTTTACAGCTTGACTGGACCGATGGGGATCCACAATAAACAATACCACCAAGCTTTTTCAATATGGAAGCTTAACTAATGGAATCGACCAAGGTGAGGTAAAGATAAAGGAGGCAAGATGTTCTGCGGAGGACAGGACCATCTCAGCTTATTAAGAGTGAGTAGAAGAGAACCACACTGAGAAGGAATGCCCCTATGTATTTGTTGTTTTAGGTTCTATCTATCTAAGGCTTCAGCAAAGGAGAGGGGGGCATCCCGTCCCCACGTGTTGAGCCGACCAGGTGAACCAGTTTTTTCCAACGCTGGCGGTCTAGGGGCAGCTGCTCTGCATCCTCTATGGTGACTCCAAGTTGTTGGAGGTCGCCCGCAATGACGTCAAGCCATCGGGTGCGGGGCTTGCCTCGTGGTCGTTTCCAGCCTGCCGCCTTTGGGTCAAACTGGAGGATGGCTCTCGTGGGATGGTCAGCAGGAAGGCGGAGAACATGGCCAAACCAGCGGGTACGGCGTTGCGCAGCCAGGCAGGATGCTCTGGGCTGGAGCGTGCGAGCTCTGAGCCCCTGGTTGGAAACTCGCTGGGGCCACCTGATATTTTCGATGGTGCGGAGAGCTCTGCTATCAAAGCCATCTACTTTGGCAGCCAGAGTCTTGTTCAGGGGCCTTGTCTCCGAACCATACAGCAGGATGGAAAGTACGGCGGAATTATATATCCGGAGCTTTGTCGTGCGTGAGATGGTGGAGTGTCGCCAGAGTGGTTTCCAGAGGAACTGCAGGGCTGATGCTGCCAGGGCTCTTCTGCGGTTAATCTCTGAATTTAGGTCCCCGTTGTCCGTCACTATGGACCCCAGGTACACAAAGCGCTTCACAGGCTCTACAATGTCATTGCCAAGCTGCAGGGGGGGGTGGATCTGGCCCATCACCGACATGTATAAATTTGGTCTTAGCCCAGCTCACTTGGAGGCCAAGCTTCCCTGCCTCTTCACTGTATATGCCCAGAGCGTCTCTCAGCTGGCTGTAGGATGTGCTGAGTAGAATGGTGTCGTCGGCGTACTCCAGGTCAGTCAGATGGTAGTCGCCAAAGGACACTCCGGGGACCCGCTCACAGACCTTGAGCATCAGGTGGTCAATGATGCAGTTGAAGAGGTCGGGAGCAGCCACGCAGCCCTGACGGACGCCACTGGAGATGGAAAACCAGTCAGATTGCTGTTAATGCGGACACAGCTCTGTGCATTGCTATAAAGCAACTTGAGTAGGGCGACGATCTTGGGTGGTGCTCCAAGGGCCTGTAGGATACTCCACAGTGAAGCATGGCAGACGGTGTCGAAGGCAGCCTTCAGATCTATGAACCCGATGTAGAGGTGTCGGTCTTTACGGAATTCATAGGTCTTCTCTATCAGCAAACGAACGGCGGAGATGTGGTCGGTTGTGGAGCGATTAGGCATGAAGCCAGCCTGCTGGGGACGGCGACTGCTTCTGATGGCTGGGAGAGCACGGGTGAGCAAGATCCTGGTAAAGAGCTTGCCGGGGATGGACAGAAGGGTAATGCCTCTGTGGTTGCAGCAGTCTAGCCTGTCACCCTTGCGCTTCCAGAAGGGTAGGATAACCCCTCTGGTCCAGTCACTGGGAAGTCTCTCTGTCTCCCACACCTGATTGAATATGTGGGTGAGCCACTCGACAACGCCATCACCACCAGATTTTAGCATCTCAGCAGTTATGGAGCAAATGCCGGGGGCCTTCCTGTTGTTGATTTTATTCAGAGCAGCTCTGACTTCTTCTGGGGTGAGAGGGTCTGTGCTGCAAGCGTTGCTGGTGGATACGGCATTTGCAGTGGCTGGGATGATGGAATCAGCCGGAATGGAGCTGTGCTGCAGGAGAAGGGTGAAGTGCTCTTTCCAGCGTTCGAGGCAGGTTGCTTCAGTTGTTAAGAGGTGGCCATCCGAATCTTTCACCAGGGCTGTCTTGATGCGTGGACCATTACGGGCTTGGCGCAGCAGACTAAAGGTTAGAGGTCTTTAGGTTAAAGAAGTTTATGGTACCTGCACACCAGTACCTCAGAAAAAAGTGTAGTTGCCATTATTAGTGAACAAAATTGACAAACTTGGAACTTGCTTCTGCGTTAAGGTGCCAAAGAAAACTCAAGAACCTATTTAATACACTAATACTTAACAAAGTTTGTATGGTATCTTAAAGTTGACCTATTCTGCAAGATCCACTTTTTAGAGCTTTTCACCATGTTATAGTTGTTTTCCCTTTTTATTTACTCGTTTTCACTGCCACGGTACACATCCACTGTTCTGTACTTTTTACTTTGTACTCTCCAATTTTCTCAATCAGTGGTACATGTAGAATTCAGCAGAGCCACGCAGTCGTTTTTGCACAAATAAAAAGAATAAATAAATCGCTACTCACTAACATGATGTGCAGCAATCCACTGGGGGTACCAACAGCTTCACCCCTTTCTTTTGTTGTGATGACGTTTACAGCGACATCAGCTCCCATTGAGCACTGTTTTCTAACATGGAAGTCAGCAGACTTGTTTCTTTCATCAAGTCATTTTAGATCAATATTGCAATTTAAAATTTTCTAATTATAATGATCCACAAGTGTCAAGGATTACAACTATATAGCAGACACAAGCACGATATGTCTTCTTTAACAAAATAGTGGCAGGTGCAGCAAAGTGAATATTTCCTTCTGCTCTGGACATGACACAGACAGTACTGTATTTCAGACTGAAAGATGCACTCAAGTAGCAATCGTATGGGACTTTGGTGTTGTAGATGACATGGTGATTTGAAAAGAGAGCAGTGAGCAGGTGTGGGATAAAGTAAACAGGTGGAGGTCTTCTCTGGATTGGACAAATGGAGGTATGTATGAGAAAGAGCCCAGGAAAGGTGGAGTGACAGGCTGTGGACAAGAAAAAGGTTCAGCATTTCCCGTGTCAAAGATTCAACAGTCCTGGCCCTGGATGGACCAGTGAAGAGAACAACCAAAAGAAGGTTTAAAACACGATTTATAAGATAGTGGTGCTGGATGGATGTTGATTATTGTTAATGTATAGCAAACAATGAAGTTAAATCTGTCAACTGGACAAATCTTGTAGGGGTGAAGACGTTTCACTGCTCATCCAAGCCAGTTCTTCAGTTCTGGTCAGAATGCTGGTGGCCACTGCCTTTAAATCTAACTGAGGGGAGGGGCTAACTACACTGAAACTGTAAACAGCTATTGTCTCCAGTTTCAGCTGAGACTACCCTATTCAGCCCTTAACGACCCTGCTATTGTTCTCATTGTTCTGGGTCTGAGGATGGAGTTGTAGATGGGGGAGAGATTATGTCTCAGGCCTCCATTTCTGTTTAAGGAAGGATTCTCTTTCCTAACAAAAATGGCTTCTTTAACTCCTCTCTCAAACAATTTCATTTCTCTGGCTAAGATCTGATCTTCAAACTTATTGTTAATGTAGACAATTGAGAAAAAAAAAAAAAAATCTTGAAGATAACTTCAAATTTGGTCTTGTCATTGTCATTTCCAAATAAAAGTTATTTTTGTCAGTCATCCATCATAAGTCTGTTAAAAATACCTTTAATTTGGAAACTAATGGAGCTCAACAGTGACCGCCCACCCTCCTGGTTCTGGAAGTGAATTTCTCATTCATTTTTCCCGAAGATGTTAAAAAAAAAAAAAAAAAAAAAAAAATCATATTAAAAGTTTGAAAGCTCTGGGCTAATCAGCTATGTGGTACCTAATGACTACTGTTTCTGAAACTTTATAAACCAGAAAATTAATAAAGGATTTTGTACAATCTCGCATTATAAATGTGCTTTTTGGATTTAAAACAACCACAATATGAATAGTCACCATGTAGCTGGTTAGCCTGCATGTTGCCTTTAAACTCTATGGAAATATATGGAAGCGCATATTATATATATATATATATATATATATATATATATATATATATATATATATATATATATATATATATATATATATATATATATATATATACTTCTTCAGAGTCATAAGTTTACATATATTTCTTAAGTATTTTGTACCATTGCTTGGGTCAAACATTTTGGCTATCCTCCCACAAGCTTTCCGTCAATTATTGTTGGCCTATTCATCCTGACAGAACTGGAGTAACTGAGCCAAGTTTGTAGGCCGTCTTGCTCGCACATGCCTTTTCAGGTCTACCCATAAATCCCATACAGTTTCAGTAGGATTGAGATCAGAGCAAAACATTGACTTTGTTATTGTTAAGCCACTTTGTGCCCAGTTTGGCCCAGTATGCTTTGGGTCATTGTCCATTTGGAAGACCCATTTGCCCCAAGCTTTAACTTTCTGGCTGATGTCTTGAGATGTTGCTTCAGTATTTCCACATAATGTTTTTTTCTTCATGATTCCATCCATTTTGTGACGTGCACCAGTCCCTCCTGCAGCAAAACAACCCCACAACATGACGCTGCCACATGTGCTGTCTCATGCTCACTAGTCCTCGACCTTCCTTACGGCTCACATACAGTCTCAGGATGCTGGATGTGAGATGGAACCCGCCATGCATGGTCAGGAGCTTTCATGTCTTAAGATCTGTGGTCTGTATCTCCTCCTTCAGCCAGTATCCATAGTCAGTGTTGTTTATGATTTGGCTTAGAGGGTTCAGCCTTATGCAGAACAGCAGTGGGGACAGTGCATCTTCTTGGCATATGCCATATTTGATGGGCACTTGTGCAAGTGGCCTCAAGGTTGGTTTTCCACAACCTTAGTTTGAGTCGAATTTGCATTGAAGGCTCTTAGAGTCTTATTGATGATCCATGTGTGTGGCAGTGAGTCTTAGTCTTGTGTGTGTCTGTATATAGTCCAGAACTTTCTTTCAGTGGGGTCAGTGCTTGCCACTAAGCCACCATTAATTTGGACATTGGATTAGTTTTATGTTTGTTTTTTTAATCAACAGTCAATGCTGTTTTGAGTCTGAGTCCTACTGTTCACACTATGATCATGAAATTACTTCAAGTTCCATAAGGGTCCCCAAGGACGGAACATTATACCTCATGTGGCTTTCATTAGTGACAATTAGTGAGAGTAGAATATGCAGCTCACAGGCTCCTCTTGCACTTTGAGTAATGTTCATCAGGTGCTTTGACTTCCAGCATGAACCAAAAATAAAAATAAGTCCTTACAGCCCTAGTCTGGAACCCTGCTCCTGGTTTTCACCCAAAGGCAGCAGCTCTGTGCTCTCACCCGCACACTTCCATCTGCAGAGACATGTGGCGCATACGCAGCACATACATCTCTTTTATACATCTGTCATGTTCCACGGCTGCTCGCTCCTGAATAATTCCACTCCATCTGCACTAGTGTCAAAGCTAACATAAAAACACATTACATCTCCATTAAAGAGCCCAGCACCCTCCGTCACATGGCTGACACAGGCTACGATTTACGGAGCGGTGCGAATCAGCGGCTTTTCTGCTAACAATGTATACGTAACGGATCATGTTTATGGGAGGGCTATATAGACGATTGGATTCATGTGTCGGTATTGTTATCTCAGAGTTTATTGGCCATTTTTTGTCAATTAAGTTTATTCTCTGAGTGCGAGGTAACAGTTGGATGTTCAAATTGCCTGTAATCAATGAAAAAATTGCCAAACTTCTTTTTATGAAAATGTTATCTTTACGTATGAAGGCAACTGTGAGTAACTATTGGATGATTAACCATTATTAAGGTGTTGATGCATTAAGGGACCTGAACCCGATTTTGTTTGAGTATTTGAGCAATTTGTCCTGCCCCAGTACATATATATTGTATTGATACTTTGCAGTTAATGTCATCAACATTCTCTGGGGTGTGATGTTAACTGAGGGCTCTACTCTGTCTGAAGCTCTATTGGTCAAATTAGACTTAACCTGAGCTTTGTTTTAACACAATCTGACCAAAAAAAACTGGTTAATTGGAACTACAGCAGTTGAGCTGATTTTTGATAACTCCCTCTCACATAACAGTACAGTTACAAGCTAGCTAGCATTAGCCAACAGTTTGTATTTTATTTTTTTTCTTGAGTTTTCAGACTATCTTAGAACTTTTTGGCTGTTTGCTAATGTACGCATTTGCTGTGCCAACGAAAGGTGCTCTTCCGTGTAGCCGCCTTCGGCTGCAAAGGCCGTACCAAAATGGGACAGGCCTGCGCCACGGAGCGTGCATCAACTGCTGTCTGTGCGCTTACGCTACATCGCCTAGCAACTGTGACGGCCACTGACGAATAAGCTAAACGTATAAAAAAATAATAATTATAGTTTTACTTTTATTTATTACTAACTTGAAGAAGAGTCAATGTATCATTGTCACAGGCGTTTATTTCCATTTAGATTGAATGAAGTAAGGAATTCACCTTTGCCATTTGCATATCAATAGGCAAATGTAGTCTTTACCGTTATATGGATTGTATGACTGGAAAAATATGATTTACACGGTATAGAATCAAAGTGGCCACACAAACCAGTCATTTGCGTGCTTCTTCTTGAATGTCAGGGAGGATGTTCTTTAGAATAATAGCCATTTGAAATTGCCCATTTAGACCTATCTTTAATGACAAATGGTGGGACTAGGCTAACGCCTCTAATGGCTGGGCCTTATTAGCGTGTCACTCAAAATGTGACCGCTTTAATTAAGTTATCCATTTGTCGTGGCCTTTACATGTGTTGAGTGACTCCGGTAAGTGAATGCTCATTGAACCAGCAATCTAGACAGTTTTCCCTGTTCCTAACCGTGTCACCAGTGGAGCGTAATGGGCTATACATTGAATCGACCATGAGGGATTTTTCATCACCTGACAGCCGTCCAGGAAAACCATGGAATTCTCTTTACCTATGTCCTTTATAAAATAACCTTTTTGACCTTTGCTACGGAGCTGAATGATCCAGTCATTGAGCCACTTCTTCCTTACCACTCACTGCATTTACAAGGGAAGACAACCAAATAACCAAACTGTATAGAATCATGTAGCCTTTTTTTTTTTTTTTTGTTAAGTTACTACAACCACAATTGAACTGAGGTTGCCATTGCCTTAATCTGCAGAGAGAGGACAAATTCTAGTTTTTTCACATTGTCAGTATATGGATGGGTCATGCCTCATTTTAAAGCTCAGAATCTCCAGAATTCACTCACTGAGCTGTAGAGGCTGCACAAGCACTGACTATTGGCTGCAGGTGCTGGGGTTTAGGTAGTGACCATTCAGATCAGAGTCCTTTTAAACCGTTTAAAGTAACTGGATTTCAGCACTGAAACAGGCAACCTACATGGGAGACTCGTGAGGGGTTTTTTTCTGCTTTCTGGTCAGATAATCGCCTTGAGAACCAAAACACCAAATAAATAAATGGGCCATCATGTCCAATGTTGTTGTAATTAAGAATTTATTCATTTTAACTGCAGATTATATATAATGTGGTTGATATGTGAACAGTTGATGGAATGTATGGGTATTGTTGCACTGTAAATATTGCACTGTGTCCCCCCTCCACCTCTTCTCTGAAAGGACTGAAGATGGAAATCGGCTTCCTGAGCTAGAATCTGGGCTCTAGCATTTTAGCCCTCAGGCATTATGTAACTATACACTGTCTTGTTAAATAAATACAATGAAATGTAATAGTGGGACTTTGGTTGAGGTGGGAACAATATTCAAGGGTCAGCACTGGCAAAGAGTCTGAAGGTTAGCGGTTCAAACCTTGCTTGAACCAATACTGTCACTTAGGTTTTGGGCAATACATTTTAATACTGGAAACCATCTGTCACATTGTGTCCAGTCAGTTTTCTCTAGTCTGCTATAGTTACATTGTGTAGGCTATGAACTATAAGTATTGTGTCAATGCAGTGAGTCATTTCACAACTTGGCCAAAGAATAAAGGGGTCTAGGTAGAGCAGTGGACTCAGCCTGGAAATATCTTATAGACTCATTTTCCAGCTGGTTTATGGTAAGAAGTACTTTTGGGTCCAGGACAGTTACTGAATATGATTCTAATTATGGTTTGTCATTAGTACTCTTATCATGGAATATTTCTAATTATGACTGTGTTTGGTGGGATGGTATACCTGACTTGAATATTCATTAGGAAAAAGGCAATAACACAGTTTTTTGGTACTGATACAATACCAATACTCAATACTGGTAAGGGGTGTAAATAAATATATGTGCACAAAAGGGTTTCAAAAAGACTCTAAAGGGCAAACAGAGCACCTGACACACATAGGTCAGTCCAAAATGCTGCGGAAGTCAGCAGACGTGTTTCTTCCATTAAGTCATTTTAGATGAATATTGCAATTTAAAATGTCCAAATTATAACATAATGATTAACAGATGTTCCATATTATAACTGTATTGCAAACACAAGGACAATATGTCTTTTTTAATGTTCATATTTAGATTTAGGGGGGGAAAAAAGTGAAATAGAAACCCCAGGATCATGTAGGGCAAGTTAATATGAACATAAATAAGACCAAAATGACAGCACCAGTTACTGAGAGAGGGGGCACCATTTTTAATATATCAATTTGTACCAAACCTCGATGGAGCTGATTTGCACCCGAGCTCATGTCCTACTTTAGACATGGCGGCTGGCGTGTTAGCTATGTCCATCTATACATACAGATTACAGTACAAACTTACGTCTTCAACCAATGATGTAATTAATTCAGTTTCATGCATGCCATATTTTACTACACCGGTGTGTGATTTTATTCATCAGGGATACTTCACATTCTTCCTCTTACATAATACCACTGCACTTGTGTTCACTGTCACACCTCCTCCTCCACACTCACACGCATACGTTCTGTAGAAGGTGATCAGACGCTCCGTTTGGTGAGACATGTGCTAAAGACGTCATCTCAGCTCCACCAGCACCTGCTCTGTGCCACAGCAATGCAACTCTCCCTCTAACCACAGGGTTTACACTTTGATAGAGGATTAAATTAATATTATAATTTACGGGCAAAATGCGATTTTTATATACTTTTTTTTTCTTTTCTTTTAGCTTTATCCTCTCCTAATTATCAAATGACAATTTTTTTAGCAGCCCTGGTGTCTTTACAGGTACATAGGTACAGGATTACAGGTGCTGTAACTGATTTTTATGGTCTTAAAAATGTGAAAAACAGAACTAGTTCATTTAAAACTGTTTGCAATGGTTCAGAGTTATTCCTTATCTTTACCTTGTGCATTCTGGGCATCCTAATTATTCACTGCAATGAATTTATAAACTGAGATTTTTTGCCGTGTAAGTAAAGCTAACAACAACTAGCATCCTAACAGACTTAAACGCTTTGTAATTAGATGCTGACAGCACACAGCAGACTTTGCATAGTCCCAGATCATAGTTGGTTTGTTTATTTATTCATTTCATACTTAAAAGCTGCACTATTTACGTGTTCTGCTGCTGGATGCTACAATATTGAAAAAAATAAATAAATAAATATGTTTACTACTTAAATCTGTCTTTAAAGATCTGACCTGTAACTCGGCCAATAAAAGCAGTAAGATCTCTATGGAAACAGACAGCTGGAGGGCCCTCTTTGAGAAAAAACTACACAGTGCACTGTTAATCTATGGTAGTTTTTTGTCTAACTCATCATCAATGTCCTAAAGGTTGTATGTCAGAATCAAACGACACTGGATTCACAATTCTTGGTGCATGATTCAATTTTTTCCCATTTTTTTCAATCTAATGGTGAATGTGCAGGTGTGCAGTGGCAGCATGTCTGACACGGCTGTCCCCAGACCCAGCACGTTTCTTCATTCTACGCCATCTGTTACTTTAGAGGAATTATGCTAATCATCCTGGCAACGAGACCTGGGAGAGAGGAGGGTCAATGGGTGCAGAGGAAGGGTTAGAGTTCAGAAGATGAGAAGAAGTGAATGTGCAGTGGAGACCAAACAGAAAAAGTAGGACTGAGAGGTGCAAAGGAAGGATATTGATACTTTGCAGTGACATCACACTGGGGGTACTGCACGTGTCTAAATGGCGCAATGTTCAGCAGTTACCATGGTGACACAATGCACACATTAGCAAACACAATCAAAAATGTTTTTAGGTGTATGAAACCTCAAGAAAAAATACACAACGGATTTAAGCACATTTTCAGGAGCCTGTGATCAATACAAGCATCCATGGTTCTGTTTAAGAGGTTGATTTTCCACAAAAATGGTCAGAATGACAAACTGAATAAAAAAAAAATAATAATAAAATAAAGTTGCCTGCTAGCTTATGGTTGTGATGTTATTTAAGAGGGACTTGTTAAACAGCACAAATCAGATCCTCTGTTGTAGTTCCAACTAAGTCAGTTCGTTATGCTCACATTGTGTTAAAACAAAACTATGATTAAAGTCCAACTTGAGTAACAGAGCTTCAGACAAAGCAGCGCTTCTAGTTAGCTTCACCCCCACAGGGAATGTCCATGACATCAGCTGAGGATGGTAAGTGTCCAAGATGAATAGCAGTGATTATGCAGTGGAAACCAGAAAGAAGAAGAATTGTAAATGAGATGGCTGATGGGTGAAGAAGACGGGCTAAGAGAGGAAGCTTAGTTCAAATGGACCAGTTGGTGATCAGTCGACCACCAAGGGGTACAGGATGACCAGTGAATGATAAAGATTTCAAGAGGTGCAGAGGATGATGAAGAGGCTCTGTGCACAGCAGCACACTAGCTATTTCTTAAAATTGCAAAACATAAAATAAATAACCTATTCAAATTCAATTTAATTGAAATAAAGACTACCCAATTATTATTTGTAGAATACTTCAGCTTGTGGTGTTGTTTTAATATTTATTATGCCTCAAAATTAGCATTAGCAAAAGTACTGAGACACAAAGGTCTCTTTTTCTGAACACAGAAGTGTCCTCTGGTGAAGTATTCATTTTCATTATTTATGTATTAATCATGTTGTCAGTGACATCCACCTGCATCTCCCTGTCCACTGCCTTATCTTTAAATATTTATTCATTTTAGCGTGACTCTGCAAAAACCTCATGGAGATATAACTGGACAGGGAGTGGTGATGCTAACAGCAGTGCTGTTGTGCACAAAGCCGAGTGAGGGGCAAAAATCCATCAGTGCAAGAGGGTCAGAAGTGTGCTGAGGAAAAACACTGGAATATTAATTGCGATCAAATCAAAATTGGAATTTTAATGCAATTATCAAAAGGATGCAATTTTTGAGGCACCATCATTTCTTCCACAAACAACAAAATATCCTGTCTTATTCTTAGGGTTGGGAGAAGCCATTTAAAAGAAACAACTGGGTCCATGAGAATGGGATAAAACATGATTTTGACATAATCTATCATAATCTATTTGATAATTCGATAATCTATCAAACTGTTGTTCAGTTCACAATTTGTCACAACATCTCAAGAAAATCACCAGCACTTAACCCCTTTTTGGTCCGATCCAATCAGAAATAAAAAATATCACAAGATACATTTTTCTCATGTGTGCACAGTCTTGTGGCAATTTTGTCTTGCGGCATGAAATCTTGTGCCATCCACACTTACTCTGCATGAAATCTGCTTTGAAGATGTTCTGAAATGTGATCCTTGTATTATCAGTTCATATTTCAGTGTTTTTGTCAATTATCCTTGACTAAAATGTGAAAGTACATCTCAAATCTAATGACATTACTTGCCAGAAAATAATTCAACATTTTTTCACAAATTATTCAGGCCTAGTTTGAGAGGTGCAGAGGAAGTCTAGTGAGAGAGAGAGGATGAAGATCAATGAATTAAAAGGGATGCAAAGGGAGGATGATGGATGTGAGAAGAGAGCTGAGGGGAGCAGAGGGAGTTATAGATTCAGAAGACGAAGGCCAGTGTTTCAGGGAAAGGTCCAGAGGATGGTGGGTGTGCAGAGGAAGAGCAGTGAATGGTGTGAATAAGTTTATGAATGCTGAAGTATTGGCTAAAAAAGTCTCATTCACTGGACAAAAATGAACCTTTCTTGAATAGTTTAGAATGATCTTGAGCTGTATCAGAACAAGTATAAGACACACAGACTAGTATACACCCATGGACCACTATGGAACCTACCTGGACAACTGAGGGATTACACAGATATAAGGCCACAAAAGAAATTACCATGATTTAAAACTACTCACACGATCATGTCTAAAGAAAGAGTGTCTTCTTCTTATTATTATTATTATTATTATTATTGTGGTATCGGAGTTGGTTTAGTCTATTCCTTAGTATTGTGAAAACACTAGTAGGCATAGCTTCCCATTCTCACCTATGGGTATTTGCACTTGTGTGTCATTAAAAGTTTCACTTCCAAATCCAACAGTTCTTTTATATGTGCTTAAACGAAACATTACTCAATTGCAAATCTCTGCAGACCTTGTGAACTCCATGGAAACCACAGTCAGGGCCAATAATGGTTGACTTGTTTCTGACGTTTCATTAATTTAACAAGACAAGATGTACAGTCATATAATGCCCAATGGCAACAATACTAGTACTGGATGCTAGTTTATCAAGCCAGCTTCCATATGCAGTCCTTAAAAAGAGAGGGAGGATCGAAGTGGGGCACAGTGCAATATCTATAGTGCAAAATTTCTATACATTTCATGACCCCATCCATCCAACATACATTCTGTCATTCACTCACACACTTTCTTCCTTGGGATCCAGAATACATCCAACAATTTATGAAGATGTGCGTTTGGTCCCCAGTGAATTTCCCCAAATTCAGATGGGCGTGATTGACAGGGGGATTAGCCTATCAGGGACACGCATGGTCCATTTGTAACAAATATGGTCGCTTACGAGGAAAATAATAAGGGAAAAAATATCACAGGAGACTGAAAAAACATGGTATATGTCTGCAGAATCAATGAGCAAAGCACTAAACATTTTCAAAATGATGGACGGCCAATGAGCTTCTTTCTTTCACAAAAACAAAAAAACAAATCTGATTGGACCACTGTGTTTTTTTCTGTCTCGAGACACGACAGATGCAGCAAGGACCAGGCTGTACAAAGAGATATCAGTCTGGATTTGACAGGCAACACATCTTCCCTATCACACATTATACTAATGCAGATATGACAGAAGTGGATTTATGTTAAAATGACAAAATTATCTGTAAAATGACAAATTAGCCCCAGTTAACATGATAAAATAATAAATTATAAACAAAATTCTATAAAACATTCTATAAAAGAGCTATGACATACATTTCCGTAGTAAAAGCACATTCAGTACAATGAGTCAAATACAGCTAAAGTGCGTGCATCTCTGATTTTGTCTGAACCCTGCTAGAAGCTAGAGACGTTATTTTGGTTTTTAGTTTCTCAGCTCAGTGGGGAGCTGATTCCATTGTTTTGTTCCTTGGGTTGTTTTACACTTGGGAATATCGCATTGCCCTCTGCTAATATCATTTCTTTGCAAATAGCAGAATATTATTTTTACAACACCATAAAAAATCTATGAAAGGTAGCTAAAATTCATACATACTTAAGGTGAATTATGAGAGAGATAGAAAAGTTTAATGTCATACTGTTGAACATGGCCACACCTCCTTGCCACAACCTGACTTTGTCAAATCTCAGAAGCTAAGCAGGGCCGGGCCTGGTTAGTACTTTGATGGGAGACCACTGGGAATTCCAGGTGCCATAGTGGGGCACCAGTGTCAAAAACTGTTATTGTATCCTTAGGCACGACACTTCCCCCACATTACCTAGTATGAAAGTGGTGTATGCAGTGCAGTTCCCCAGCAGTGGATGTTGGTGCTCAGATAGATGGTGCAAATTGGCACCCTTGCATCAATCAGTCTGCCTCACGGCCACTGTGGCTACAATAGAAGCTTACCACAGGAGGAGTGAATGGATAATGTGTGAAATTGTAAAATGACTTTGAGCGTTTGGAAAAACAAAATACAAGACTAATTTATTATTATGATTATTATTATTGTTGTTTTGTTGTTGTTGGTGTGTATGTGTGTGTGTGTGTGTTTTTTTATTAATTATTATTTTTTTTTCAAATTACAGGCAAAACAATATAATTATATGTAGTAATATATTAATATTATTACATTCTCAGACTCCATTGCCTTTCTCCAACCATCACAATTACAACAATGAAATCTCAAATTAGAAAGGTAAAGTTTGTTGCCCACGGACACAACCTCAGCATGATTGTCAGATGAAGAAATCAAACGACCGACCTTTCAGTGGCTGAACAGCGCTTCATTAAATTTAGCACTTCATTAAACTTAGTGGAAGTCTGATAATACAATTTGGATGATTTTCAAATGTTTTCTCCAGTTTCAATATATATACAGTCAAGCAAGAGTATATGGCACATCACACATTCTATATTGTCCAAAACTAAATGTTATCTGTATTCTGAATATTTTTAATCATATATCTCTAAGTCTATATCTGCAGATAGTGAGCTTCTAATAGAGATCACTCTCCTTGCAGAAACAAATAATAGTATACCACTTTCCCTCTTTGAAAACAACCACAAAAACAGGATATGGGCCGAGAAAAGACACGTGGTCCCCTGTGGATCTGTCACTTCAGAGACAGAAAAACATTGTAAACAAGAAAATAAGGAAACAATCACACAGGAAGGATGGGTATATGGGAGAGTCTTAGCAGGATGCTGATGTTCGGCCATAGCGCTGACGTGGGCTCCGGCTGACATAATGGGCTTATTAGAGCGCGGAGAGGAGGAGGAGGTGTCGCCCGCCGGGACCTAAGGCGTCAGGAAACTGCTTAACACCTTGCATGGTGAAGGCAAAAGGACAGGCCAGGGCCAATACTGGAGCTCTTTCAGAAAGTAGACACCAGGCCAAAGCACTACCAGATCAGTATGCTTACATAGAGGGAATACACTTATCTGTGTTCTACAGATTGTAATAGGATTGTAAACCTGGGACTACAGTTGAATAATGATGGATGTATACAGAGAAGTCTGATACACTAGAGAGGCACTCAAATGCACAGGGTGTAAAACTGCCCTGGCAATATTAGACATGTATTTGGAAGTACTCATCAGCAACAATGGCACTTAAGGTTAGGACTTACACAATCCAATTACTAGTTACAAAGTCTGAATCATTCTTAAATAGGAGGTATTTAATTTTTCAGGGTATTAACTGCTAACACAAAACATATTTAGATCACATGTTACCTTTTATTGTTTTGAAAATGCTATATTCTCAGAAAACAGCACATTAAAACATTTTATAAGTTTCATTTTTGTATTTGATGCTCTGAGTCTCCCCTGCCTTCGCTCCCTGCATTAAGTCACTCCCCCTTCAGAGCGCTATCACAAGACAATCATAGTGCATCCCGCTAATGAAACTACTGCATATCACATTATGTTTATGAAGTTGCTGTGTACAGTTTTGTATCATGTTTTTTGTGTATTTATGGAGAATTGTTGTGTGGGAGCATGGATGATGATGATGATGATGTAGGATCGTGAGTTGAGCATTAGACAAAATCTTACAGTTCGAATAGGGCCTGAAAGAGATTGTAAAAATACTCCAACATGCATGGATGACATCTAAAACCTCTTCACGCTTGTTTTTGACATCAGCATTGTAACATGGAATAAATATAATTATTCTGCTTAATACCCACTCTTTAAAATTACTCACATGTGGTTGAGTGTCTTTTTCACAGTTTGTAATGTTTTAACCAATTAAAATGCATTAGACCCAACATTTAGGATGCAGCAGTTCTGGGTCAACAGCATAATGGAAGATAACTAATAAAATGCTTCCTTGTTCGTTTGGAGCTAGTCTGACACTGAGCAGAATAAAAAATGAAAATATAAAAACTAGCACTAAATAATGCAGTACACAACAGCACACCTAGGCTTTGTTTTCCCCGTGAATGCACTGCTGTACCTGGGTTTATTAAAAAGCTGTTTGTCCATCCCGCTCCCTGTAGTGGACTGGCTGAGTCAAGAGAAACTGCTCATTACTTCTACACAGCAGCTATATTTGAGTGCTCTGACCCCCGAGACATGATATTTACAACTCAAACAAAACATAGGAGAAAACTGACAAAGTTAGACATAGACCAGGAAGACGGAATCATACCAGACATATTATTTGGCAAGTTGTTTGTTATTTGCTCTCCATGTATTGAGTTACGTAGGGATGAATTGGAAAAAGTGCTGCAGTTTCGGAGGGTACATTTTCAACTCACAAGGGGTATTAACAATTCTATGCATTTCATGTTTGTTGAGTTTTAAACTACAAGGTTAGCAAAAAGACAATGTAAGATGTTGAAGTTTATAGAACTGAAAGACCTGTACTTAATTTCTAGTTTCCAAATCAAATTGAGCTTTCCAAATTACTCGATGGCTTGATATCTGTACTGAGGCTTGAATAATTTGGTATCAAGTTGATTATCCAAGCGGAATGGGCTTCACATGAGTCTCTCATTTGGGTTGCCAGTTTCAATGCTGAAATCCAGGCGGCTTAAACATAAAAGAGCTATCTCTGCTCTGACTGGTCACTACCTAAACCACAACACCTTCAGCCAATCATTAATCAGTGCTAGTGCAGCCTCTGCAGCTCAGTGAGAGAATTCTGAGAATTCTGGAGGTTCTGATCTTTCATATGAGGTCTATCCATATACTGAAAATGAGGAAAACTTTAATGTGTCCTGGTTCAGTTGGGATTGTGGTATGCTTTTTTTTTTTTTTTTTTTTTTTTTTTTACAACAATAGGAGTGCAGGCTACATACAGTTCCTTTCAAGAAGACATACTGTGCTTGTATCTGCCATAGAGTTATAATCTGAATGAAAACAGGGATTGATTGCCAAAACGGTGTCTTAAAAATAAGCGATTAAAGATTGCTCAAATATGCACAAATCACTCACTTTACAAATTACCCTTCAAGAGGGTAAATGAGAATGAAAACAACTATACCATGGTGACAAGCTCTAAAAAGTAAATTTTGCATAATAGGTCTGTTGTAAGAGAAAAGTTGGTTACTACAACTATAAATAATAGCAGCTTTTGCACTTTGCTTATTCCAACTATTCAGATAGTTATTGTGATCATTCCTGAAGCAGGCCTAGGTGTTTTACCACTGCTCAGATTAAATATTAATTCTATACCACATACTTAGCCTCCTTTGTAACAGTAGACCTTGGTCTCAATTTCCAATATTTTAATTGTATTTATTTATTTATTTTTTGATAGTAGGGTTTAGATTAAAGTTCACATTGTAAACATGCTCTGAAGCAACAGCATTTGAGAGGAAACTTAACTTTTTTTAATTAATAAGACATGATAATTTGCTATTTGTAACAGAGATTATTATTAGAGGTTAAGGTACACTTTAGCGCCCCCGGTGGGAAATTTGTCCTCTGCTTTTGACCCATGATGCAATGCAGTAAGACTCTGTGTGTTAGTCTTGGTCAGGAGTACCAAAGCTGGAGGGATTTGACATGTGCATGTTTTGTGTTGATCGGGAAAACTGGAGTACCCAGAGAAAACACACCCAAACACAGTGGGAATATGCAAACTCCACAGAGAAAGCCCTGGGCCACCTAAGGATTGAACCAGGAAGCTTCTTAGTGTGAAGCCACCATGCACTGTACTAGATTTTCCACTGGCATTTGAGCAAAATGTGTTTTGCTCCAGTACAGATATATTGCCTAAGCAGTTCTCAAAATAAGTCTGCAGCATGTGGTTTGCATCTAATTAAAAAGAATCACAAAGTGCACATTAGCATGCTAGTTGTTATTAGCTTTACCGTCACTGCAAAGCTCTGATCTGGTCTGAGGCCTTAAAACCCACTGCAGTGAATAATTAGGATGCTCAGAATGCATAAGGAAAATAAGGAATAACTTTCGACCACTGCCAATAGTTTCAAAATGAACGGGTTCCATTTTCCACATTTTTGAGATGGTAATCAGGTACAACACCTTTAAGTAAATAATTGCAATTGCGATTTGAAAATTCCAACTATTCAAATTGCGATTTTGGTATGATTTCTATGTATCTTGCAGCCCTCCTTTTGAAACACAGTACTTCTTCCTCTCCCCCTTCAGAACACCAAATGCCACTTGCATATGTTAGGAGCTCATGATAAATCCTAGGTCTTTAAGGACAAAGTCAAAGCAAAGATACAGGCGGAGCGCTTGTAGGGCTGAATGTAGTGCATGTCCAGGAGGGAGTGGCATTTGGCACAGAAATGTCATTCTGGAACACGGCGTTGTTCATCCGTGAATGGCCATCTGTACAGTGGTCAGGGCCTCCAGAGCGTACAAGAACAATGTGAGGAGTTTACACTGGTCCTACACATGTTCATATGACCTTCAGTTGTGACAAAAGAGGGACATGGAGAGACTTGGCTTTATTTAAGGGGGCTGTGTCTGATCTAAATTTCTCACGGTTGAGATAAATGGCCTTTATACTGCTAAGTTTCGGATGACATCACAACATTCTATCGGCCAATAATAGTTAATATTTATTTTAGCTGCTCCCATTTGTATTGTTAAAATGTAGATTTCTGTTGTAATACAGTGAGTTCCTGGCTCTAGTCACCAATAGAAATAATCAGGTTCAACATTTGTCTGTTTACCTTTTGGATGGCATTGGCAAAGTACAATGTCAATCAGTGAGGAAATCTGACTCTTGCCCACATCTGGGAGTATGATTTCATCACATTCTAGAATCTGAAAACCACCTATTCAAGTGGTATTAAACACCTAAACTTCACCACAATGAAATTTCAAATAGAGCCGTTAAACTGGGCAGTACCTGAGGACTAAAGAAGAAAGTGAGGGAGAGAAGAGGTGGGAACATTGTGGTCTAAAAGGTATCCACACTTCAAACTCTGCCCCTGCCAGGTGTTTGTAATCACAAACACCTGACTATAATCAGGGCAGTCCTATGTGATGTCACATAGTACCCGAAATTGCATATATATATATATATATATATATATATATATATATATATATATATATATATATATATATATATATATATATATATATAGGTTTTCAAACAGAAGACAATCCTATTAAAACACCACATGGACAGTTTAGTGGAAAAAGAAAAAAAATCTATCTATGTTGTCTCTCAGTTGTCCAGGTCTGATCCATAGCAAAAGAAAAATACAGTTGTCCCTCAATATAAGGTGGTTTGCCTTTCACGGCTTCGCTGTTTCACGGATTTTTTAAGTGCAATTTTTGGATGATTTTTTTTTTTTTACAGTATACGAGCGAGCATTGTGTTCTGCGTCCTGATTGGCTAAGGGACTGTCAATCATTATCAATCTCCTCCGTGCCATGTATCCTGTACAGTACAGAATGCGTTCAGCTTGCCATATTTACATAAATGTTTGATGACTAGCAGTGTGACTCTAAGTGCTGTATGTTTGCAAGTTTTCTCCCCGACAAAACCCACAATGTTGATGAAATGTTCTATGCT
Organism: Periophthalmus magnuspinnatus; assembly: GCF_009829125.3. NCBI lineage: Eukaryota > Metazoa > Chordata > Actinopteri > Gobiiformes > Gobiidae > Periophthalmus > Periophthalmus magnuspinnatus. The sequence goes on along the minus strand of NC_047135.1, from coordinate 19,858,962 downwards.
GAGAAAGGCACCTATGAATGTTTGAAGTGTTTAAACAAGAGAGAAATGTGAGAAAATGTTAATGCCTGTCTGAAAAAAGTGTATAAAGTCTGTGGTGAGTAGTTTTACAGCCTTAAAACATATATGATAATTGTAAAAAATAAAGCTAACTACTACAGATTTCGCCTATTGTGGGTTATTTTTAGAACTTAACCCCCGTGATAAACGAGGGATCATTGTAATATAATCTGTCAATTGGACAAAACGTGATAGGAGTGGAGAAGTTTTGCTGCTCACCCAAGCCGCTTCTTCAGTTCTGGTCAGATTACTGGTGGACATTGCATCTGCACTGCACCTGAAGGGAAGAGCTAGCTACACTGAAACTCAAAACACGTATTGTTTATAGCTTCAGAAACTGTACACTGAAGAAGCAGCTTGGATGAGCAGCAAAATGTTTTTAGTCCAACAACGTTTTGTCCAGTTGACAGATTTTATATTTTTCTTTTGCTATAGATTTACTGTTTTGTTTCACTTTAAGCAGTGTATTGTAGATGTAGATAACCGGGGAAAGAAAATAAACTGAAAGACATAACTTTTGCCTTTCACATAGAGAAGCTACTGACATGGTAATTAATTTTCATCCAATCAGGAACATTGCTTACTACGAAACAACTGCCCGACACTATTCCAGACACTTGATTCTCTGTCATGGAGCATTTCCAAGAGTGAAAATACTTGATGTGAGCCGTGCGGAAACAACTACATGACACTATCCCGAACAGTTGTTTCTGTGTCATGGATCAAGTTGTAGCAAGGAATAAGTTGGCTTGCCTTAAATCATGGTTAATAAACAGGTTCAGGGCCTTTAAAAAAATAAAAATAAAATAAAATAAAATAAAATAAAATAAAATAAAATAAAATAAAATAAAATAAAATAAAATAAAATAAAATAAAATAAAATAAAATAAAATAAAATAAAATAAAATAAAATAAAATAAAATAAAATAAAAATAATAAAAGAAGAAAGTCAAGCAGTCTACAAGTCTGCTCTATTGAAAGGAGATAGAGAAGGTTAAATATATTAAAGGAGATCTACTATGCAAAATCAACTTTTCAAAATGAACTTTTTAGAGCTTTTAACCATTTTATAATATCCCCTTCTTATTTACCCCCTCGCCTGTTTCAAGTCATCCATCATCGTTCCCACCCCCAAGAAGCCCCAGATAACTGGACTACAGGCCTGTTGCCCTGATGTCAGAATCTCAGGGCTGTGTAGTTTCCACCCTACACACCAACTGCCACACCTCCAGCCATCAGTCAGTAAAGGTGATCACATTTGTGGACAACACCACTCTCATTGGGCTCATCTCAGACAGTGATGAGTCTGTTAAAGGAGGGAGGTAGACTGGTGACTTGGTGCAGTGACAACAACTTGGAATTTAATATCCAGAAAATATTAGAGATGATTAGAGTGGAGATGATGGTGGACTTCAGGAAAGCCACAGCCCTTCCGCCACATCGCCCTGACTGACACCTCCTTTGACCCCCTTATTGACTGACATCCCCATCACCACGCAGACTCTTTCTGCTTCCTCGGTTCTACTGTCACTCAGGACCTTAAGTTCCATCAATTCTCTCATCCAGAAGGCCCAACAGAGGATGTAATTCCCACAGCAGCTGAAGAAAGCTAAGCTGCCAGCCCACATGATGGTGCAGTTTTACACGGCTATCATTGAATCCATCCTCACTTCCTCCATCATGGTGTGGTAAACTTGGGTTAGTGCCAGGGACAGACATAGACTACAGCAGAGCATTGTGCACCCAGGACCATCTCTAGTACTGGGGGGTGAGTAGGACGGACAACAGCTGACCCTTCTCACCGCGGATACGGACTATTTGAGCGACTCCCTTCAGGCAGGAGGCTATAAAACCTCTCGCTAAAGGACAGTTTACACCTTTCTGCTGTTGGACTCATGACCACTCTATAATGCCTGTCACGCTATAACACCTGTAACTTTATAACACCTGTCATTTTATGACACCAGTAACTCAATAACACCTGCCACTTTATAACACCTATGACTCTATAACACCTGTCACTTCATAACACATGTAACTCAATAACAGCTGTCACTTTATAACATCTGTCATTCTATAACACCTGCTACTCTATAACACCTGCCAAAATATAACACCTGTCACTTTATGACACCTGTCAATTAATAGCAACTGTCACTCTGTTACACCAGTTACTGTCACGTTAAACATATGTAATTAACATATTGATACTTTCTGCCATAGTTTATTTATATTTTGTATTTGTACATTAAAGTATATTTTTTACCTTACTTTAATGCATGCACATTGATTTATTTATTTATTTTATCATAGTTTATATTATTCTTTATTTGTTTATTGGTGCAGCATAATGCCAAAGTAAGTTCCTAGTTTGTGATTTTTTTTCAGTGACAATGACAGTAAAACTGTATCCAAGATGTAATTTCTTTGATCCATCTCTGTTTTCACCACCACTAGTACACTGCTGTCTATTTACTTATTTTCTTAATTGATGATACAGCTAGGATTTGGCAGGTTCGCGTGGACATTTTGGTGCAAATGAAAGAAGAAAAAAAAATCCTTTGCTTGCTAGCGTGATCTGCAGCTCTCAGGGGCCAACAGGGGCTGACAAAATCCGCTTTGTTGTGTTGACGTTTACGCCAACATACCATAAAGGGGCATGCAGCCATCACCTCCGCAATTTTCCAACAGCGGAAGTCAAGGGCCATGTGCTTTCAGTAAGTTGTTTTAGATCAATATTGCAATTTAAAATGTCCACAATATAACATAATAGTCCTAGGGGTTCACCAATTTTCACTATATAACAGACACAAGAACAATATGTCTTCTTTAATAGTATTTTTTGAGGTATGGTTGGATAAAGATATTGGTTTAATGGACCTTGGCATTAAAGGATATGATCAGATTCCTGGCATGTTTCACAGTATGCCATTAAGCTCATTTAATTCCATGCAGACAAGAAGTTGACGACATTAGGTCAAATCTGTGAAGAGGCAAGCCCAGTTACATGAAGAGTGCTTGTTTTTAAGATATTTTTGACCAGATAATTTGCTACTTAATATTTCACACTGCAGAAAATTCCAAGCAAAGCAATAACATCTCATGGAGGCAACCAGGTGCCTCTATGAGAAAAGTTACATAGTGTGGCTTTAAAATGTGAAAAACAGACTTAATTTTTAACGGTTTCTAGTGGTCCAAAGTTATTCCTCATTTACCTTATGCATTCTGTGTACTTTTCACAACTTTGAGAGACAAGGGCTTAGTTTTGCAACAACTAGCATGCTAATGCGTCACTTCCTAATTACCTGTCAATAAAAATGCCTTATACAGTACACAGCTGACTTATTTTAATCTTAAGAGATGCTCATACAATATATCTGTACTTGGGAAAGACACATTTTGCTCAAATATATGGGGGGAAAAAATGTATACTTAACCTTTAATGTTTCTACTGAAAGTACATGTACATACATTCAAATTAAAATATAGCTTCTTTGATTATGCTACGTTGAATTATTCGTAAGCCTCATATTATCTGAGCAAAACACAGAATGAGCTCTAAAAATGAAATGGTATCTCTTGTAGTATTATTAGGACATTAAAATTTCAAATTTTTTGATACTAGGGAAGTAGTACTTTCTTTTATATTCCCATTTGGCCTTATATCTGTGTAATCCCTCTATAGTGGTCCATGGGTGTATACTAGTCTATGTGTGTTATACATGTTCTGATACAACTCAAGACCATTCCAAAGCTATTCAGGAAAGGTTCATTTCAGACCTGTGAATATGACTTTTTTGTATCAATACCTGCTCAAACGAGTATCTAGTTTCAATACTTTTTTTTAGTATCGATTAGTATCAGATTTTTGTACTTTTGACAACCATTATCTCTTGTATTGCAGTATTTTAACCCAGCATTTTAACTTACAACCCATGTATTCAAATGAGCACCCAGGTTACGACTAGGTGCAGCTGTGACTCGTCTGAGTTGGGCCCCAGGACATACTCAAACCTGAGAACTACCAAACTAAAGCGCCACTAAGTTTATTTGAAAAGCCATCAACAGAAGAGAGTTTAAAGCAAGAATGTCAGCTGTGCAGTTTACAGAACATGAAGAAATACACAGTAAAATGAACAGTAACCAGTACAAATTGGTTATATTATAATTTAAAGGGCCTTTACCAGATTTTATTTATTTATTTTTTTACGGATTTGATCTCTTGAGGTCAAAATAAGTCCACTGTGTGCATCTAATTATGAAGCATTTCATTGTCCAATAATCAGGGAGTGCAAAGTTAGCATACTAGATGTTGTTAGCTTTAAAGTAACTGCAAACTCCACCCTGGTCTTCAAAAGTTATGAAAAGCACTTAAAAACTCATTATTGTGAATAATTAGGATGCTCTGAATGCATAAGGCAAGTGAGAAATAATATTAGACCATTGCGAACTGTTTAAAGTGAAGTAATTCAGATTTTTTGTGTTTTTAAGACAGTAAATATCAGGTAGAGCCTTTACATTCTGTACTGCAATACGAAGAGCTTATTTTTTTGATCCAATAAACCACTGTCTTCCCTAAGGAGCCAACAGTAGGCAGTGGTTTGAGCAAAATATGACCCTTTTATGACCCCTTTTAAACCTCATCTACAAATATAGGAGAAAAGCAACACATACTCATACAAAATAGTTTACACATCAAATCAAATCAAGGTACTGTACTTGATTTTGAGTATCTTAAAACAGTGAAAAATAGAAGTAGTCCATTTTAAACAGGTTGCAGTGCTCCAAAGTTACCTTATGCATTCTAATTATTCACAGCAATGAGCTTACAAGCACTTTTCACAACTTTCAGAGACCAAAGTGGAGTCTTGCCTTGGCAGTAAAGCTAACAACAGCTAGCATGCGCAAGTACGCTTTCTAATTATCGGACAATAAAACGGTTTATAATTAGACACAGACAGCACACAGCGGACTTATTTTGAGGGTAATTTTGCTCAAATACATGGGCTTTTAACTTGGGATAACGTTTACCTGCTTGTTTTCATGGAGTTAAATGCCATACCATGGAACATTCTATGCAAAACGATATATAAACCTGCATTAATCAGTAAAACAAATCAAATACTAAGGTCTCACACACAGACCACCAGTCTGATTTTCCACTATAGTGTTATTTTCTGTCCAGCCCAGATACGTCAGTGATTCATGTCACTGTTAGAATGGTCCCACGTGTCGACAGCTCTGGCCCACCACAGACAGCCTGCACTTACAAGGCACATTTTATCATCTCCACACAGCACCCATTTATTTAGAGCTCTCAAGTTTCAAGTCGTTGTGTTCACTACAGTCTAGAATTCCATGTCTTAATCTCAGATGGAAGGTATTGGCCGATATTTTGCAGCTGCTGCCATCAACATTACCTGGGGGTGTGATGCTAACTTGAGGTACTGCTCTGTCTGAAGCTCTGTTACTCAAATTAGACTGTAATCTGAGCTTTGTTTTAACACAATCTAACCATAAGGAGCTGACTTAGATGGAAATAAAACAGGTAAACTGATTTGTACTGTTAAACAAGACCCTCTCAAATAAAATTACACTCACAAGCTTGAAAACTCCCACTTCATGACATCATAAGGTGGAACAGTGCATTTTGAGCTTTGGAGATGTAGACAGACAAATAATGCAGCATTATTCAAACGTGTGAATGAAACAAAACAGAACTCCTGGTATGTTTTTGAGGAGGTAACTTTATAACATGGTTTAAAGCTGACGAGAGTTACTTATATAAGTATAATACAGGAACTTTAAACAAACTAGGTCAAAATATTCACATTTTTGACAGTTTTTAGCATTTTAAACTATAAGCATTTCAGAACACTATGATGTTGCATGAACCTTCCAGCTGTATGTACTTAAGGTATCCTTTTTAGCTGTGTATGTTGTTTTGCATGCTGTCTGTTGTCCTTCCCCTACGGTGTCATTGTTGTGCTTCCCCTCGCAAGCCCAGAATCAGCTCACAATCTGGGTTAGAGATCCGCGCCCGGGGGACCCGTGTCTTTAATAGTTAATGAGAAGAGCACTTAGATAGATGTGTGTGTGGTCTGTTAACAAGCCTCTGCAGGCAGTGGGTGCGGGTTCAATGGTTTTGTAATAAAAGGTATTCTACTATGTAAAATCAATACTAAGTTGTCAATGATGCATTTTTCATTTACATATTTTGTATTATTTATTTTATTGCATGCAATGTATATATATATATATATATATATATATATATATATATATATATATATATATATGTATATGTATATATATATATATATATATATATATATATGTATATGTATATATATATATATATATATATATATATATATATATATATATATATATATATATATATATATATATATATATATATATATATATATATATATATATATATATATATATATATATATATATATATATATTGCAAGATGAAATACATTTTATAATAGTTTATAGTTTATTATAATGCAATAAGAAGTCAGTGTTCCAGCACTAGTTTCCTAATTTACAAATTTTGTTTATTTATTTATTCATACTGACTTGGGTTATACTTCTGAACAACTGACCATCTGTTTTATGCATGTATAAAGGACTAAGAGAGTGTGATGTCGCCCATAGCTCTCAGTTCCAGCCAAATGAAGCCAAGGGAGGCTAGCAGTCATAGTGGATGACTTAGAAGCAAGTTCTATATCATGAAATCCAATGGCAAATATCATAGCAACCAAAGAGCCAATCAGGACCGAGGCTGTTGAAGGTAACATTCCTCTCCGCCTGCATTGCTGGTTTGGTGTTTAGCTACCCTGCCTATCAAACCTATTGCTGATGCTAGTGGAAGCGACCTGGGGGAAAGAAGATGCCTAATTTGTCTGTTATTGTTGTTCATATCTTGATTTTATGGCCAAAATTGTGAAATAAAGACCAAAATAACGAGCCTGAGAGCAGCATTTACAGAGAGAGGGGCACTGTTTTTTCAGTAGAAAGTAAATTGGAGCCAGTAGAGCCGGAAGTGCGCCCATGCTCACTTCCTGTCTGGACGACAGCGGCTAGCAGGTTAGCTATGTTCATTTATAAATAAAGTCTATGGTTTTATGCAAACGAATGGATGAGTTTGAAGAAAAAAATACTGTGAGACATTTGAATGTTTAAACCTCAGTATGTCACTTTTTAGCAAAAAATAGACAATATTTTCTTTTGCTGTAATTGTACAAAAATAAAGTAGAAAACCATGTGTCCTTACTGAGAGCGGGATGCATCTCCACAAACCTGACTCTTATTTGACTTGGAGAAGGGTTTCCACCTGCTTGTTCCCATGGAAATGTTGTTCATTTGGCTATAATATCTCACAACATGGCATATCCATGGAGAATGTTCCGAGGTATGGTTTTAACTTTCTATTTCCATGGAATCATGTAGATAACATGCCACCTTAAGAAACTTACACGGTGCTGCTTTCACTGACTAGTCACATTTGTAATCCAATCAATAAAATGTGGTAAAAATAAATACTGCACAAAGTCAGTGTTGAGATAGTAGTTTTAGTAGTCTTTTGTTTTTATGTATTTGTTAAGGATAGACACAAAAATGAGAAAAACAAAATCATATCTGAAGGAGCGATGCAAGAAACACAAATGTTTAAATCATTTCATATTTTCAGCATAAAGTTTTTGTCACTATCACAGTGGCAAGTGTAAAACTTTTTAGTAAGTAAGAGTACTGTTACACTGTACAATATATTATCCAAAAAAGTACAAATGTCAAATATATAAAATCTTGGTTCCATACTGCTGCTCATACTGTACATGCATTCCTGATCCCTAATCATAATGTGTCTGAAAGCATTGGTCCATTTGTTCCGCTTTATTGAGTGTCCAACTGAGTGGAGAACAGAGATTTGCATTTAAATGAGACAATTTTTTCAGACAATTTATTCTTTTTCTGTTCACTTAATTAGTATTGAATAAGCATACCAGGGGCAAAGACTATTAGTACACATTTATCACTGTAAATATCTAGCCCCTTTTGCCCACTCAGTAATTGCTTCATGAACCAAAGATAACTCTGCAACCTATGATCTGAGGTGGCTCTGTTACTTTTACTTCTCATTAAGGTATACATTTTTCCAGTACTCTAACTTGAGTAAAAGTTTTTTTTTAGTTTTTTTTGTCATTACTGCAAGTCTAAAGTAGCAAATACTTAATGTGAACAACAATTAAAACTTTCATTTGAACATTCAAATATAATTTTGATGTTTCAGTGGACTTTTTTGAGGTTTTACGCACGTTATACTGCCCTCTCATCAAAAGCATACCTGGAATTGTATTTTTGCTCTACTTATGCTTGCTTCATTAATCCATTAATCCAAAGCTGTCTTCTTTAAGCACTCAAAAATGCTCCGCTTGCATTTTGTTGGTTTAGCTTTGTCACAGATAAAACTCCAAACTTCTCCTGAATTAAATTAACAGTACTCTTACTTCAGTACAACTTGCGGCTTCTTTTCACACCTGGTTATGGTAAATGGAGATGGGTTAAGTGTCTTGTCCAAGGACACGATAACAGCATTTATCTGTGGGAACTAGAATCACACAGCCAACTTATGGGTAAGTGGATCTGACTGCTCAACCAACGACGTTTACCGGCCACCCTGCGGAGGAAACCCATTTTGGCCTCTTGTATCCGCGATCTTGTCCTTTCGGTCATTACCCAGAGCTCATGACCAAGGGTAGGAATGTAGATTGACCAGTAAATCGAGAGCTTTGCCTTGCAACTCAGTTCCTTCTTCACCACAACGGACCAATACAGCGACCACATCACTGCAGACGCTGCACTGATCCGCTTGTCAATCTCACGCTCCATCCTTCCCTCACTCGTGAACAAGCCCCCGAGGTACTTGAACTCCTCCACTTGAGGCAGAGACTCACCACCCGCCCACTCCAGATGGGTGGTGAGTCTCAGTCTACTCAATTTTGTTATTTAAGTAAAAGTACAGATACTGGAGCAAAAAAATCCAAAGTGAAAGTAAAAGTATCACTTGAAAGAATCTACTTAAGTAAAAATGTTAAAGTACCTGTTAAAAATGTACTTAAAGAACAAAAAGTAAAAGTATTTTGTGTAAATTTTCAGACCTAATGAAGCTTCAAATCGATGTATTGATTATGATAAACATTTGTGCTGAGTTTTGTTCAACAGAAACAAATGAATTGATAGGTTTTTTTTTCCGTTTTTATTTGTATACTTTTGTTTGATCAAATTATGAATGCACTCAAAATAAACCCTTTAGGCTTATCAGTAGGTCTCAAACTAACTTTACAACTCGCTCAACTTTACAACTTTATGGCATATCCTTTTTAGTACAACAAATCTGAATCCAAACAGCTACCAGTACCTTGGTTTGTGACCAGTTTGTTCATGCCAGTGTTGTCCTTCCTTCTATCGTCCATGGCTGTACTGCTCACAGCTCTGGTCTTTGCATGCAGTGAGCCTCCTGACCCCTCCTCTACTGTCTCCTCTCATCACCGCGGAGCTCTCTGGGTTTCAAACAACAGATTGGAGCCTCTGAGTGGAGTCCAGTCTTCAGCAGATGTCCAGCCTGTCACGCGCCGCTTTAGCATAATTGGTAGCTGCACCTCTGGGGCAGAAGATGGAAGGGAAGAGACTGAGGGAGCAAGGAGACAGAGCAAGGGGACGAGGAGACAAGAGAGGACACAAGATAGGACACAGTCATGCAGAAGTAGTGTTATCTCTATACTATACTAAAATTTCTAACTTTGATACTATTAAATACACTCAATACTTGATACAGATTCTGATACCACGAAGATAATGAAAAAAAAAAATAAAATAAAATCAACATTAAATGGTAGTACTTTATTTTACATTCCCATGTGGCCTTATATCTTTGTAATCCCTCAGTTTAAGTAGGTTCCATAGTGGTCCAGGGGTATATACTAGTCTGTCTTATACTTGCTCTGATACAGCTCTTGATCACTTTAAATTTATTCAGGAAAGAGTTGAATAGAATCAATCAATAAACATTCTGTTATCAAATGCTGCATCATTGTGATTTTTTATTTTTTTATTTTTTATTTTTTTCATAGTTTGTTGTTTGGGTCAAAAGTCAAAAGCAAGTTTTGATGATTCAGTCTGTTTACATGACCTCAAAGATGAAATAGATGTTTTGGGTAATCATATGCAGATTGAATGGTGTACACTTGTTTTAACTTTTGACACAACAAAAGACATTTTGATGGTGCTGGAGATGTAAGGTGCGTAAACATTAACAAAAAGCTACACATAAATCAAAACTACACAGCACAGAGAGTGTTTAAAAGAGAGAATGCCCCAGGTTCAATTCCTGGGCTGAATTGGTACTCCTCCTGACCCCTAACCTAAATTACACCCCCCCCCCCCCCCACACACACATACATATATATATATATATATATATATATATATATATATATATATATATATATATATATATATATATATATATATGTACTTGTTCTGATACAGCTCAAGATCATTCTAAACCTTTTCAGGTTCTTTTTTTTTTCCTGTGAAGATAGCATTACAACTGAATCGATCACAATCTGAGTTGGCAGCATTATCAAACTGCAAAGGCTGCCACTATTTAGGGAAACAGAATGTCTTCAGGAAAGATCAAAATATCCTGTGGCTTGCCGTGCCTGTGGTCTAGATTTCTACAAACATGTTGTGAAATGCATAGCATTCTTGCATTAGTTTATCAGTTCCTATTTCAGTTTTCTCTCAAATGTCAGTGTTTCTGGAGTTGTACAATGTGCACTCGGAACAGAATTCTAATGTTTAAAATATCAATTCTAAATCTAATCGCAAATACAAGACTAAAATCTCAATTAGAATGTTTCCCAAAATCATGCAGCTCTGGTATAAGAAACAACATAGCAGGACTTTGGCTGGGATGTGCGGTGTTCGGTCCCAGAGCAGATGGTTCATGGAGTCGTGGGTCTCACATTAGTGGGATGATATGGCACAGGGACAGAGTTAGTCCAGATCTGTAGACTAGACATGACATACTCACTGTGGATATGAATCAGCACTGTGTTTTAATCCCTTATCAAGAGGGTCTTTTATTTATTTATTTATTTTCCTAAAATGCCTCACTAAAATGATCCCCAATTCAAACTGAGTCTGTATCTGAACCTTTCAGAGTACAGACAAAGGGCTGGGCTCTTAGTGAAGCTGGCCTCTGTCTGATCTAGTCTCATTATAAGCAGGAAAAACTCTGGACAGAGGAAAAGAGATTTTTAAAACTTTTTTTGTTAAAATTTGATCAGGCATAGCTGGTGTCTGGATCATCCAACAGACAGTAGAAAGAGCATTTGTTGGGTACTGACACTTCACATACCTCTAAAATGAGCTCTAGGGACTTATAAGTAGGTAAAAATGTCCAGGTGGAATTAAGGTCCTATTTTTTGTGATTTATTTATTTTTATTTACTTATTTATTTTTAATGGGTTTTGAGTTCAAACTGGTCCTGATTCTTCAACAATTTCACTGAAAATAAGTGGGGTACAGATGGTGAACAAAAAGAAATACATAAAGAAAAAAACCTTGTTTAAACAAATTCTGACTTTTCCCCCATTTTTACTGGTGAAAATATATACATAAAAAATAAAACCACAATTTTACAATTTCCCAAGAGGCTATTTTCTATATTTCTATATCTTGTTCCTACTCAATCCACTTCTCTTTGATTGCAACAATATTTCTTAGATTTGTTGTTCCCTCAAGTATGCAAACAGCTAGTTAGGAATTATTCTTGAGTTTGCATTTATATATTCTCCCAGTGTCTGGATAGGACTCATTTGGATACTTTGTTTTCCCCCATCTAACATGTGTCAGTTCAGATACAAATTTAACTTATTTGTGTTATTTTGATTCTCAGACCTCAAAATGATTGGAATGTGTTGTAAATATTGTAACAGGACAAAGTTCATAAATCAAATGAATCCATAAATAGCTCTAAACTTCTACAATACTTTCATATTTACATCATAATGTGTCAATAAACATTCTGTTATCAAATGCTGCAGTATTGTGACTTTTTCATATTTCCCTGTTTGGGTCAAAAGTCAGAAAGGGAATTTTGGTGATTCAGTTTGTTTACATGGCCTCAAAGATAAGATAGATGTTCTGGGTAATTATATGCAGATTGAATGGTGTACACTTGCTTTAAAGTTTGACACAGCACAAGAAAATTTAATGCAATTGGAGATGCATGGTGTGTAAACATTAACCAGCAACTCAAAAATACCCAGAACGGAGAGTGTTTAAAAAAGTATGATGTGATAGAAGCACTCACACTTCAAAAGACATCCCAGGTTCAATTTCCTGAATGAAGTGGTATAAAGAATATATATGTATTACAACTGCAGTCAGTGATAAAGGGCCCTCGCAACCCTAGTGACCATAGAAGATAAATATTTAAGGCCCAGTTTTTGGGGTTTGAAGTGTGCAATGAACTTGCTCCATTTGAAGGGATGTACAGCCCTTCACCTTGCTACTAAAGAGAATTAATATACCTCTTCATCACTTGTGCATGAGCAAAATGAAGGGGTGGAGCTAAGGCAAAGCAAGATAGAACCTGAATACAGGTTCTATCTTTCTGTCACTGTTGAACTCCATTAATTACATGTATTATTATTATTATTACATTTATTATTATTATTATTATTATTATTATTATTATTGGTAGTAGTAGTAATAGTACTAAGATTATTTATTGTGGTCTTTGTCATGTAAAGAACAATGATATTGAGTTCAGCAAGCAGCAAAGTCAAGCAACTTGATACAGCTGGACCATGCATGTCACTGATTGGCTAATCCACCTGTCAATCACAGCCATCTGATCAGACTCACGTCTTCATGAGTATTGAAGAAATATGTATTCTGGATCCCAGGCAAGGTCCTACCCTAATAACTTTCACATTCCCAGTACCTCACACGTCTCTCCTTCATGTTTTTGTATACAATGACTGTATATGGAGTGTAATAAAAGAAAAGATTGATGGCCTTGTGTTTTTATAGTCTGTGAACATGCCTGCAGGGATCTCTAAATAATTAAGCCCTAGCCAGTGTGTAAATTTATGTGAAGCCATTAAGAGCCACGAGCTGCTGACACATCACATCTGGCTCCTTCACAAGGATGCTTCATATTCATACGCCTGCGTTTGAGTCAACTTTAATCATGTTTGTTTAAAAGGCTGACCCACAGGGCTTCAGGGCTAGCTAAATTAGCAACACAGATAAACAAAGAGTGTTATTAGAATATTAATATCTACAATGGCACACACTACCTGCTGTTGCTGCTATTTTGGTGTTTACAGATTAATATCCAAAAAACAAATTAGAAATAATAATGAGATAATAATTTCAATGTTGTTGGCAGGTACAGTATTTGTAATAACTATCAGTTGTGTAAAGCTTTTTTTTTTTTTTTCTGAAAGATGCACTGCTTTGTTTATGACCATCTCTTTCTTTAAAAGTGTAGTGTAGATTTTGCACTATGTATCTTCTCTCTGCTTCTCCATGGAGATGTTATTGGTTTGCCTTGAATGGTCCAAAATATGGCCTTATTGTATTTATTTCTCAAAAAAAAAAAAAAAAAAAAAAAGAGATCCAACTTTGCTATTTAGTTATTTATTTGTTCTGAACATAAATAATACTTTTAATAATAGCCATTTTAAACATGACAGTTTTCCAGCTGCTCCAAACCACATGCTTTTAATGACAGAGGATTGGCTTTAGGCCTGTTCTTTAAAAGGACAATTGACAATTACAAATGACTGAATCTCTTGATTAAAAGGCCAGTCCTACCTGCTGTGCCCAAATGTACAGGTTTATTTGTAAATCAAAATACTACGCTAAAAGGAGGACTGCTAACTCCCCACAGAGGTGTGAACCCAGCGCTTTTAGGAATTCCCTCCACTTTGTGTTACTTGGAAATATGTTCTGCTCCAACTGCTCAGCAGATTCTACACATTAGTTCTAATTAACTTCAATAGTTTTATTAATCAGTCATTGTTTGAATAAAAGTATGTTAAAATCCATGTCTCTGTGGGATGCCTATTTTCTCCAGATTCTTGGAGGTACTACTGTCACAATATTCAAATTTCAAACTTATTTTTTTTTTTTACTAAAGAATAGACGTTTTACTCAATACTGATTCCAATACCACAATGATACTTAAAACACTTTTTTCTTTAGATAATAGAATGTGATTTTCAACATTAAATGGTAGTACTTTATTTTATATTACTATTGGGGAAAAGAGCTCTTTCCTCTTTCGTTAATTTCTGCATGGACAAAGAATACACCTGAAACAAAAATAAAGTCCAAAGAAGAATTTACTTACTTTGCTGACAGTGAGTTTTATATGCAACATAAACTATTCCTATAGTGGGAGGCTACCATGGTTTAGACTTAGCATGTCTCCGTTAGTGCACAGGCCAGTCAGGCCTTTTGACACATTGCACATCTTGTCAGACCATGATGAGCATCTTTCTGTGGCATTGTTTCTTACTCTCATTATTTGGGCATCTTTAGCTGGTAAATTCAGAGTCACCCGTCATGAGTGTACATCCCTATCAGTAGTCATTGGCCTATTCAGTCAGTTGATTATCAGTTGTACATGTCCTGAACATATATCTGAGGCACACTCTCTTCACAGTAGAATAATAAACTATAGCCATCGTCCAGGTATGTCCCATTATGGTCCATGGGTGTATACTGGTCTATGTGGACTTATACTTGTTCCGATACAGCTCAAAATCATTTCGGTCCTGTTAATGTGACTTTTTTAGTATCAGTACTTGCTCAAATGAATATCTAGTTTTGATACTAGTTTTAGTCTTGATTGTACTTTTCACAACCCTAGGAGTTACATGCATATGGAACATTTCTGAACTCAACATTTACGACTAAAGTCAGAACATTTGAATTGTCACAATTACAGAGAAAAGGGCAGAGATAGATAAGTGAATATCTGAAAATGTCTGAACATCTAAAGAGGTAGTATGTAACTTTATGGAGGTAGAAAGTGAACAGCATGATTCCATAAAAGGATAAATTTAAAACAATCCTACAGAACATTTTCCATTGAGATAGATATACATTTTATGCCATACTGTGGAAGATTATAGTAAAAGGAACAACTTTTCCATGGAAACCAACAGGAGGAGGCCTTCCTCCAGGCCAAATAAGAGTCAGGTTTGTTTGTGTTATTTATGCTTTACTGTTTGATTAAAGAATGTTAAAATCTATGTCTAGGTGGGATGCCTGCATGGAAAGGCTAGCTCAAAAACGCATGAATCGCTCAGCAAGTTTATGGTGATCGAGCACTGTTGCAACAAGGAATTATATCTTAACAGTTAATAGTTTGAAGGTAATTTGGACAATGTTTCTGAAAAGATGATAACACTCAGTTTACCTACAAATGGGTCCTGCTCCAAGTGCTCAGCAGATTCCCGGCATTCATTTTAATTACCCTCAATGCTTTATTATTCATGTGTTATTGTTTGATTAAAGTATGTTAAAATCCATGTCTCGGTGGGATGCCTGCTCTTGTCTCCAGACTCTTGGCGGTACACGCATGCCGAGCTTTTGAACAATGTTTGAAGTGCTCTCCCGGTGGATTCGCGGTCCCTGGGAAACAGCAGAGGCAGGTTTTTGATTGGTATAATTAGCGGCTGCTGTGAAGTGTGTTGATTGGAGAGCCGGTGCAGATCGGGTTCCAGTGGTCCCTCTGGAGGTTCAGGACCATCTGCTGTGGGACTCACTCCTGCTCCCCGGCCTCGTCTGCAGTTCTGAGGAGCCCCCACCACTTGTTCAAGATGAGAACAGGAGTTTGTTGCTGCCATATTTTTCATGCACACATGTTTTAATCCTTCAAAATGTACATGTTACGCTAAAATAACTTCTGAGCATGTTAGCGTTTGAACCTTAAATATACATCAAATAGTGTTATGTTGCATTCTTTCCCATGTATTTGAGCACAATTTGTCTTGTCCCATAAGCAAGTCTTAAGATCAAAATATGTTGCTTTGTACTGTCTGCATTTAATTCTAAAGCATTTCTTGTCAGTTGATCAGGAAGTCAGTGTTGGCTTGCTAGTTGTTGTTAGCTTTACTGTCATTTCAAAACTCCACTTTGGTCTCTGAGAGTTGTGAAAAGTGTTTGTAAACTCATTGCTATGACTAATGCCCGAAATGCAGAAGGTAAGTGAGGAATACCATTGGACCGCTGTTTAAATTTGGCTAGTTTTGTTTTATTTATTTTTGAAACAGGAAAAATCAGGTACAGTACGTGAGTTATATTAAGCATAATTGTTTGGGTCCCTAATGGGTGAAACCCAATTGTAAAGAAAATAGGTATTTTAGTTAGTTTAATAGTTTAGAGTGTAGTTACCTCCTCCCTTCAGACGCAACTGGTAAAAGGGCAGCCACACGGCTGTTGTATAATTATGATAGTGAAGTTTAAACTCTTCTGTGAGAGAGTTGTAATCAATGTTGTGTGAAAGACATCTGTATGCTGGTGCAGATGTCTGGGTGAGTTGGGATCTGGGAGCCTGTCAGCAGCCATCTTCACCAAAACTGACCACCACCTGAGCTGAGAAGACCTCATGGTTTGCCAACTGTTGTTAAGCAGATGTACCCTGTCGCCAATGGCGTAGATTGGCAGGCTGGCTTCCGAAAGTCAGCCCAGGGCAGCTGTGGCTGCAATAATAGCTTACCACCACCGAATGAATGATGTCTACATTGTAGTGCTTTGAGAGGGTTTGACAAACCTGTAAAGCGCAAGTGTTAGACATTATTATGTTTTGCCATGAGTAACACTTTAATTATTTAAAAGTATCTGCTAATGCTTTATTAAGGCTTAACAGAGTGTAGTTATTAAAATATGTCACTGTCAGGAATGCCACTTTGCTGTGCCCCCAGGGACCCATCTCCATATGTTGAGCTAAGCTGTAGAAGAAATACATTGAAAAATCCATCTCCATGGATACAAATATGTGCATCTTCAACTATATTTAAATTGCATCTCAAATCTTTCCAGGAAAAATTACTCAACGCACACTAAATCAACACTGTACAGGCACAGTATGTGTGTGGAGAATAGCTATTTACCAGAGAATAGGCAGAAAATGAGATGCATATGTCAGGCTCCTCCTCCAGTCCACTCTGCCTCAGGCCTGATGCTTTCGTATCATCACAACACCTCTGATAGATAGTCGCACACTAGCAAGTGGACTTTTTTTTCATGTGCACTGAAATTACTACATGGCACTGCCAAATCCTATGCATATCACCGATTAAGAAAATATAATAATAATAATTTAAAAAAATTGTAAGTACAGAACAGTGGTCGTGTACCGGCGGCAGTGAAAATGGGGGTGTATTTCCAATGTGTTGTCTTGAAAATAAGTAATTCAAGATTGCTGAAACATGCATAAATCACTCCAAATACAACTCTGAGGGGGTAAATGAGAAGGGAAACAGCTATAACATAGTTAATAGCTCTGAAAAGACAATTTTGCATAATAGGCCTGCTCTAAACATGTCTTTTGAAAACACTAGTTATTGCAGCCACATCTTAAACTACATTTAAATTACATCTCAAATCTTTCCAGGAAAAAAAAAAGAAACACTAAGACCATAATAAGCCAACACTGTACAGGCACAACCAAACAGCAGAAAAACACACAACTTCCAGTGTGAGATGTGCAGATCAGACTCCTTAAGTCCACTCTGCCTCAGATCCAGTGCTCTCACGGGTCACAGACGGGTCCACGCCTTGCTGCCCTCCAAAAGCACCCCCCAGGGAACACTGTGGGCCCTGGGCCGACTCTACACTGAGCTGCCTGACCGCTGGTACAGACACACACAAGCAATGTTTCTCCAGTGAGGCAGAGAAAGCAGAGTACGTATTCTGTGGGCTTTGTTCAGAGCTGTCAATGCAGAACTGTCAGAAAGTCCATCACATGGAGTGGAGGAAGAGCTGACGCCACCAGCACGAGTGAGATTAATCATCAAATATCTCACTCCAGACACCTGCCCTTTGAACACCATGAACGAGAACAGACCAAATCCAACTTAAGGTCAAAGCAGCCCGGCTAAATATAGAAACTTAATAAAACAACACAAATGATTCATTTGCAGATTATTTTTGGTAACTGATGAAACAATTGGAGAGTTAATTTGCAGAAATAGATGTCTCTGTTTTTTTGGAGAAAAAAAAAGTTCATTATTCATTTATGTATATATATATATATATATATATATATATATATATATATATATATATATATATATATATATATATATATATATATATATATATATATATATATATTTAAACAAATCGATAGAATGGATTTTTTTTTTCTTTATTGACATTGTACTTGTATCTGCTATATAGCTATAATCTATGACACCTGTGGATCATTATGTTTTAAATTGCTATGTTTATCTAAAATGACTTGATAAAAGAAAAAAGTCAGCTGACTTCTGCTTCCAATGGGAGCTGACATTGTTGTAATTGTTGTAATCATCATCTCAACAAAGAGTCGTCTGTTGGCACCTCCAATGTATAGCTGGACAGTGACATATGACATAGTGAATAAGTCTGCTTTTAAACAAGTCTTTAAACACTGAAAAACAACCTTTACCTCAAATCATATATGGCACTTATCTTTATTATTTTTTCCTAATAATAATCATTTAGTTATTGTAGCCACAGCTGCCCTGGGATAAACTGACAGAATCAAAACTGTCAATCTGCGCCATCTGCCCCTTCGATCATCCTAGGAGCTCACCCACAGACCACATAGGCTACTACCCAAAGTGGGTGAAGTGGCTTATTTAAATAGACAACAATAGTAGGCTATGGAGTCATGACCACCTCTCTGTGGCACCAGTTAATTCCAGCAGTGTCCCATCCAAGTACTAACCAGGCTTGACCCTGTGTAGTGTGTGTCTAAAAATATATGGTAAAAACCTTGCTACACTACACTTATAGTGACAACATTGCTCCTACTAAGTGTAGTGTTATAACACATACAATAAATTTAATACACTATGTAACATCTACTCTGAACCCTCTACCCCCAACTCTAGTACACTGTTAAACAGTCACTTGGTTTACATTGCCTGACAAATCCACAGTTATACTTCTCTGTATTCTTTATAGAGGGATATCAGTCTGGTCACCACTCCCTCTGGCATCTGTCATGTTTGGCTCTGTCATCTCTCGAGCCAGAGCCAAACATGATCATGCAATCAGATGAGTTTATTTCAGTGACACATGTGAATTGGTTACCTACCATTAAAAATAAAATCACATTTTTAGTTTAATGCTTCTGTCATTGATTCTGTAGAAAAAATCTTTGAAAAAAACATCACAAGGGGCTGAAAAACAGTGCTGTTTTTCAGCCCCTTGTGATGTTTTTTTTCCAAGATTTTTTCCTTGTAAGCAGCCATATGTGGCAATTGAGTGGTTAATCATTTGAGATAGTACTAATAAATATAAGTGTTGCAACAACGCCACCCCAAATCTAGTTTGGGGACTAAACCCCAAGTATAAGGCACACAGGTAAGCATATCAAGATGAAAGAGCCAGGTTCCATTCCATTTACATCATGTTTATTTTACATATTAAAAGGAAACAGTGTTTTAATTTCAGTAACAATGACTACAATACATATAAAATCCGCTTTCACCGTACACTAATTCAATCCATTAAAAGTTTACCGAGCCCAAACCCACCGCCTGCCAGACCATATACAGGACGAAATACAGCGCGATGCAGAGCTCAGGTGCACCAGCCCGAGCTCAGCCCAGTGGGCCAACTTAAACTGTACGTTGGGTAAGGCAAAACAAAAAGATAAAACAAAGCAAAAAGACAAAAAGTCAAAAAGGGGCAAAGCGTCAAAAAGATAAAGCAGCAGAGGCGGCGTGCCCTGTACCACTGCTAACCACAGAGGACACCGTTGGTTAAGTAGGGTGAGCACACAATCCCAGGGTTGATGACTGGGAGTCCACTTTGCGCAGCTCACTTTCTGGAGTTTGCAATGAGGACGCAGGATGTCTCGTATCGTCCTTGGCACAATGCCAGCTTTTATTGATGAAAACACACCACTGTGCGTAATGGACCTGGTACAGCGAGTACAGCCGAGCAGCGGGACTGTCACCGCAGATGAGGGCACACAGCGACGCGCACTTGGCCCAAGGTGCAACGTTACAGCAAAGCAGTGGAACTGTCCCCAAAAAAGAGGGCGCACGTAAACGTGCTACGACGTTCAACCGAGGGCGCACGTGAACGTGCTACGAAGTCCATCGTGTTGAATAGTGAAGCGGTGCTGACCTGCAGTCAGACGGCGGCACTGGGCATGAAGGACAGAACTGCCTACAGAGGGACCCGGAAATGCGTGAGGGCAAAGGGGGAGCAATGAGACAGGGAGTGCTTATATAGTCCACCAGACCACACCGCGGGAAATCAGGTAAGCGCACCTGCAGCACATTCCTCAACAGCTATCTTACCACACATATTTGTTTTTTTGTGGATATTACGTGCCAATGAGCACAGATCATTCAAAACAATACAACACCATCTTTGGTTCATCTTCCTGTGTCCAGGATGCAGTCCTGGACACATCTACAGCCTGTTTCAGTTCTGTTCCAGTCCAGTCCTGGTTCAGTCCTAGTTTAGTCCTGGTTTAGTCCATGGGACTAAACTGTGACCTTCATTGTGGTTTTCCTCAAGGTTTCTCTTTTGGGTTTGTTGGAATTGTTCCTGCAGAAGGAGGGTCTAAGGACAGGGGGCGCTCTGGGACAGTTATGCCTTTAGTTGTTTTCTGTGAATGTTGATTAATCTGTCTGTTCTTGACCAATGACTCACCATTTGATTTTCTTACCTTCTCTTGGTTAAATAATACAAAAATGTGAAGCCCTGCGAGGCTACTACTGCTGAAATTTTGGGCTTTAGAAAAATAAATTGAATTTCACTTGCTAGGAAATATGTTGCAGTTTTTAATTTCTCTTTTAACATAATGAACCAAAACCAAGTTACATCAGGGACCAAACTTTGTGCCATCCCTGTTCTGTAACATTTATCAGGCTGTCACATATGGAATGGATGTAAACATAGACACTGCTACATTGAACTTCATTAGATAAAAAAAAAAAAAAAAAAGTATTATAAAATATAACTGAGAAGATAGCAGTTTAATGAAATCAATAACTCTCCATTGTATTCTTGGCCCAAAGTTGTTTGCTGATCTCAGGTGGTGTATTAGAAACCTGCCCTTGGCCACCCTGGCTTTACATCCTCATTAGCATTTACAGAGGCTTGTGTAGACCTGATCCAGCCTGACAGGAAGGACATCTGTGTGAATGCTCTTCCAGACATCAGTATTCTGCTGGTGGGACGGACGTAGGGCTGCCTGGACAATGTGTATGCACAGCCAAAAAGGACTGTCCAGATCTGTGAGACTTGAATTCAGGATATTTATGTTTTTAGTAGTTTTAAATTAGTAGTTTAGTAAGGTGTTAAACTGTATGTAAAGAGGCAAGTTTGAGTAGAGATACAGACATAACTTTGGTTTTGAAAAACATGCAGCAGGAAATGCTTGCAGATGTCTGTGTAGTTGACTGAGTGTTTCACATTTTCCCCATCACTTGCAATGGGGAGATGGATAATGGGCACAACGTGGTTTGTAAAAGGTGCCAGAAAGATTGTTCTAAAAGTCATATAAAATGCTTAATATTATACCATAGTACCATCCATAGTGGAAGGATAGTTTCCACCCATGCAAGTGATATTAATAGGGCAGTATTCGACTGAAATTCTTCTTCTTTCTGCCAGTCAGTTAGCTGACTAAAAAGTGAGCGTGGCAAAAGCTTCCAAAACTATTATGAATCTCTATGTATGCAGAAAAAAGTACTAGGAAACAGTGTATTTATATAAAGTTGGATTAAACTGATAAATACTACAAAAATACGAAATGTTCATCTAACTCTCTTACTTCACCTTTCTGCTGTTGTCCCATATGAATCCTTCTAATCTCCATAGTCAACTAACAAATTTTGGACAGCTAAAACTCCATCTGCGATTAATCAACTAAACGACTAAAAGCATACAGCCCTAGATATCAAATAAGCAATTCTTTGATCTGATCTTAGTCACTGAAAAAAACACTAAAGTGATGGGCTTTAAGAAAGGACCATGCACATTTAAAAGTCAATCAAATCAACAAGAATCATTTCTGTTGGTTTTATTTAAACACAACCCTAAAAGACAACCTTAGAGTTTTATGAATATTTTATGTGTGGTTTGTCATATAACCGTTGGTTAGACTCGCTAACTTAACCTGTCCTAACTGTTTTTTATCTTGTAGTGATCCAGCTATCACCCCAGTGTTTAGTATAGTGCCTACGATTGTTGCTGATCTCAGGTGGTATATTGGAAACCAGCCTGTAGCCATGCAAGTTTTAAATCCTCATTAGCATTTACAGGCCTGAGTTACACCTTGTAGCCATTGATAACATATCAACCATAGACTGTATAAAGAGATGGACTAAGGGAGTGTGATGTCACCATTATGTGGTAGTTGGATGGCTCGTCAGTTTTTGGGTTTGCTTAGTTCAGGGTTAATTTCATCCACTTTTCTGCCCTCCTTTGGATCATTTCTAGTCTTGAACTACAGTGGAAATGATGTAGCCCACTTTTAGACTAGATTTAGCCCTAGATTAGACCTGTAATAGACCTGGGTTAAATCTGGTGGTGGAAAGACAAATCTTTTTTGTTGGAGGTACTTGGTGTGAAAGGTGTGAGAGCCACTCACTTACTACATTATTGGCAAGATGTTATTACGTTATTGGCTCACCATAGTTATTACAGTATTGGCTTGTTAGGACATTATGAGCTTCCTATATTTTGCAAAATAGACTCTTGCGATCTCTTAGCTGTGTTTGCTGTTACCTCATCAAGAAAATACCTGGAGTTGTATTTTGTTTAATTTACACATGGGGGTCTTAGACATCATCTATCACCTATTTATAACTCCATCCTCAGACCCAAATCAAAACAAAGAAAACAAAGGCTAGCCAGGATGCTAATAGGTGTGAGAGTTAGAGGCTTGAATGATTATGCTAAATATAACTCAGGCACAGTTCACACTTAGTTTATGTAACGTAAACTGTAAACAATAGGTGTGTTAGTATCAGTGTAGTTAGCTCCTCCCTTCAGATAAGATATAAGGCAGTGTTCACCAGTAATCTGACCACAACTGAAGAAGCAGCTTGGATGAGCAGCCAAATGTTTTCACTCTGTCAACAGGACAAAATGTTGACAGATTTGAATTTTTCTTTTACTACTTTTATTTTACACATATTCGAGTTACCCTTTATTATTAGTCTATCTACATCTCCTAAGCTCAAAATTTTCTTTTCCACCTTTTGTAGCCTAATAAAATAGCTCCGTCTAGGATGTAGACTGTAAAGTTTGATGCGTGGATGAGTATGCATTTCTATCACGTCCACATGCCTTGTTCTCAGTTACTTTTGCACTGAGAGATTATATAAATGGTACAATAAATAAAATGGTCTAAATAATTGCCTAAATGTCTTGTAACATTCTATGAAAAAGTATTTATTTACAGGTAAAATATTAGGTCTATAACTTATTGCTGCAGATTTTGCTCTTTTGGAAGCTTTGCATGGTCACATCTGATCTGGCTGAGCGCGCTTGACAAACTAACATAACAGGCTATCTTTATATGATAATAGGCAGCAACCTTTAAGATAAGAAACACAAAGCTCATTTACCTGTATCCACAGAGGCGCTGCTCTGTGGAGGAGCTGCTCTCTGGCCTCCGGGAAATTGACTGTAGGCCACCTCTTTTACTCACTTGCTCCTGTGTCCATAGTCTAATCTAAAAAGAATTAGAGTTAGACCAAAATGTAGTCTAAAATGGCAATGATGTCATCCTTCTTTCTTCCCAGATGATATACACCAACATACACATTAATTTAGTCCAGTCATAGTCATTTAATATGTTTTTGAAAGTCGGGAAATGAAAACTACAGTAATACGTTCCCCTGACGTCCCCCTCATGTCCTATAACTGCAGCACATATAGCAGCAGGTTGAGATGCAGCGGGTCAGAGGTAACGAAATGCTGAGAAATCTCGACGTGTTGATTTTTAGAACAAAATAAACACATGGCATTATAGAAAACAGGCACATAAAAAAGTAATTAAGGGTTAGGGTCAGCCTTTGGCATTTTGTTTTAATGCATTGAATTAGAATATTTAACCAGACCAGTATAGCTCGCCTAGACTTTTATTATTTTTTTTAGCCATAAAAATCATGTTAAAGGAAGTATCAGAATGTACTGCATTTTTTCACATATAACTACCTTTATTTTACATATCCAGCCATATTTTTTTTATTTGATGCATCAAATAAGTGACTGGAAAAATCCCCGCGGCATCTGCTCTCTCATTCATCACCTTCGAGGGACAACGGAGGCAGATTACCGTAATGACGGTAAAATATTTAAATAGCCCCATGCCTCTGCTTTGTTATGCTGTTTGAATTTACATGATGGCACAATTGGTTGCAGAGTTAGGGTAAGTGAAAGTCCGCAACCGCACTCTACCGGTAACAATATCATCCTCCACTATAGGGTTAACAAGCTTACTGTCATGCTGACCATTGCGGTGGTTCTAATGTTAAAAACACAGTGGAGCACTTCCTATATTACAACATGACGTCACAAGGTGGAACAGAATGTTTTCTGTTTGAGAGAAAAACTCAACCTTAATGTGTGAATGAAACAAAACAACTCCAGGTAGGTTTTTGATGAGGAAACACATAACTTAGATCAAAAAAATAGCGTAATGGGCACCCACACCCACATTGCCAAGTATGAATGTGGTGTGTACATGAGTGAATAGCGATGGGTCGGAGGGGCCAATGGAGCAGAGTGGCAGCCTTGCTTCTGACAGTCAGCCTCAGGGCAGCTGTGGCTACAATTGTAGCCAAACACCATCAAGCATGGAGTGAATGAATAATGCACTATAAAGCATCTGTGAGTGTTCAGAAAAGTGCAATATATATCGGATGCATTATTATTACGTTACCATTTGCTACAGACATGCTGTAGCCTGACACAGGCCTCTCTGTATGAACCAACCTACGTGTGTACATCTGTATTCCTCTGGTGTCACACCTCCCTCTCTGCTGCCATTCTTGTCGCCCCGGGTCCTCAGTCATCCCCTACACTTCATCACCATGCAGCCCACCGCTCTGCCAATTACTGCCACACAAAGTCACTTTCACGACCTGCTGGGCATCTCGTGCAGCCCGGGAGTTCGGATATCTCAGCTGATATGTATGGGGAAGGCTGGTGTCCAGAGACAAGAGCACAGAAGTGAACCACAGTGACCCGGTGAGAATGGGCTCACAGTATGTATGAGCCCCTCTGCACTTGCCCATTCCAGGCCTGTATATATCCATATCAATGTGATCTACCCTGTACCTTTTGCATCACCAAAGCAATGTTTTATTTAAAGGGGATATTACATTACACTTATATGGGGTTTAATTGTTAACACATAACATATGACCATGTTACCATTTATTTCTTTGAAAATGCTATAGTCGCTGAAAAAAAACTTAAAAAACCCCCAAACATATTAACAAGTTTTATAAGTTCTACTTTCATTTTTGAAGCTCTTATTTCCCCCTCGCTTTGCTCTCCATGCTAAGTCACTCCCACTTCAGAGCGCTATCACAACATAAAGTTGCTGTGTACAGTTTTGCATCATGTTTTTGCATATTTATGGGGAATTGTTGTGTGAGAGCATGGATGATATAGGCTTGTGGGATGAGCATTAAACAGAATCTTACAACTAACTGTAAAGAGAGTTCGAATAGGGCGGGAGAGATCGCAGAATTAATGAAACATGCATGGATGACATTTAAAACCCCTTCAGGCATGTTTGTGATGATGGAACAATGTTATAACATGGTAGAAAGCTCAAAAAAAAAAAAAAAAAAGCCCTCTTTAAGGTATCAGAAATGCTAGCTAAATGCACATATCTTGATTATTGAACAGTAATACACTTTATATTATGTATTTGGTATTTGTTTTTATATATATATATATATATATATATATATATATATATATATATATATATATATATATATATATATACACACACACACACACCCACACACACCCCTACATACATACATACATACATACATACATACATACATACATACATACATACATATAGATAGATAGCTGATTTTTTTTTTTTTTTTTTACAATTCCCAAACCCCAACAATAAAGTACAATAAGATTAAAAAATAAATAAATAAATAAAAATAGTAATAGCTAGCATCAGAGTTAGCTGATATCTGGAAGATCTTAACACTATATCATTAGCTTTTCTCTGGATTTGCTATCAAACTCCTATTACCAGACCTGGGACTGTGGAGTGTAGGTTCCATTATCCTGATGACTATTGTACAGTACAGTGGTGGTCTTCTATAGGGGTGCACACTGATGATGCATAAATAATGAACCACATGTGATGCTTGGTCTTCCTTGTGGATTTCAGTCCCTGCTGTCCTTAAAGTGCATCTGACGGGTTTTTAGATGAACTAGTTCTGGTTTTCAAAGTAAAAATCTCATACAGTACCTTTACACAGTTTATATTATGCTATTTTCTGATCTGTTATAATGTTGTTTCCTCAACAAAAACATACCTGAAGTTGTGTTTTGTTTAATTCACACATGGCTTATTCTATAATGAGGGGTACATTTCAACTCCACTGGTTGTATTTATCAGTGTACAATTATTTCCTTGAAGCATCAAGGTGTTTACATTGGTCCATCATCCTCTCGTTGGACAAAATTTGGTGACCTGATGGCCTTTGCTAAATTTATAATCCCCAAAATTCATGGTGTGGCTTAAACAATATGATAAATGTTGTGTTTTAAAACATCTGAAGTCATTATATGTATATTAAACACTTTATTAGGTGCTTGTCCATTTGTATTTTTTTTTTTTTTAAACTGGGTAAATTCTAAAGTAACAAACTCAATATCATAATGAACTCTCAGCCTTACTGGAGTTATATTTGAAAAGAGACTGCTCAGGGTTAAGGCAAGGCAAGGCAAGGCAAGTTTATTTGTATAGCACAATTCGTACACAAGGTAATTCAAAGTGCTTTACAGAATAAGAAAGACATTAAAATCACACAAATCAAAACATAAATAATCACAAATAATCATCATAAAATTACCATTAAAAGAGAAGAGTGCAGAATAAAAACCTTTCAGTCATATGCAGAGCTGAACAGAACCGTTTTGAGCCTGGATTTAAACATTGTCAAAGTAGAGGCCTGTCTCACATCTTCAGGAAGAATGTTCCAGGTTTTAGCTGCATAAAACATAAACACTGATTCCCCATGTTTAGTCCTGACTCTGGGCACCAGCAGGAGGCCGGTCCCTGAAGTCCTCAGTGTGTGAGATGGTTCATATGGCACCAATATGTCAGAGATATACTTTGGACCTAGGCCATGGAGAGACTTATACACAAGCAGAGCTGCTTTAAAGTCTATTCTTTGAGCTACAGGAAGCCAGTGCAGAGACCTGAGCACAGGACTTATGTGCTCATACTTCCTGGTTCTAGTCAGGACCCGAGCAGCAGCGTTCTGGATGTACTGCAGCTGTGTTAAGGCTCGTTTGGAGAGGCCAGCGAGCAGGCCGTTACAGTAGTCTAACCTACTGGAGACAAATGTATGGATAAGTCTCTCTAAGTCTGGCTTTGACAGTATACCTTTGATTTTTGCAATGTTTTTTAGGTGGTAAAAAGCTGCAGATGTTATTGATTTGATGTGGCTTTTAAAGTTCAAGTCTGAGTCCATTATTACCCCTAGATTTCTAGCCTGATTTGAAGGTTTTAGAGAGAGGGACTGGAGGTGACTGCTGACACTTTCTCTATGTTTCTGTGGGCCAAAGATGATGACTTCAGGCTTGTCTGAGTTTAGCAGAAGAAAGTTGTTTTGCATCCACACACTGATCTGTTGGATGCAGTGGCAGAGTGAATCCACTGGTCCATATTCACCTGCTGCTAGTCTATGATAGTAATAATCTCAATAATCTCACAGCTAACCATTAGGAGGGTATGACCTGGGAGAAATCGCTAAAATACTCATGTTTTTTGATGAGGGAACAATGTTAAAAAATGGTAGAAAGCAAAAAGAAAAAAAAAGCATAATACTATCTCTTTCAGACTTTTCTGACACTTGTTGACTATACATACTGCACTTACATAATATCTGAAGATTCAGAAACTGAATCTTACGATGTGTCCTTGATACTATGAGAGAGATATAGACAAAAAATAATTTCAAGATATATTTTTTGCGATAATCCACCATAAAATCATACCCTTGCAATCCCACTGAGATGTGTGAAAATGTGCTAGTTTGTGTTTTGGTTTAGATTCAAGTATTGGGCAAAAGTAAATGAACTGTGAAATTAGCCACAAAAGTACAGAAATATCACCTTCTCACCATGCAGTCAAGCACAAACTCAAGTGAGAATGCCTGTGATTGTAAATGTGGAACCTCTGGCCACACTCTCAGTAATAGGACATGTGCTTATATAACATAGTATTGTTATATCAATATAAAACACGGTATAATGGAAAATAAAGGAACCATATGTAAGATTTTGATTTACAATTTCATAAAACCTCTCCGTGTCCCCAGATACAAGGTAAACGTGTTCAACTCAAATAGAGATTTTTCTGATTATTGTTATGCTGATTTATTCTTTATAATTCAAATTTCCTGTGTTTTAGGGGACCCAAGTTGGAAATCTCAGAGCTCATTGCAAACCATCTTTACAAGTAGCCTATGTGAAAATGAATGTGCCTTTCAGAATGAAAAGTCTCCATCTATTGACATCTATACCACAGGAACAGTTACGCACAGGCTGATAGCAGAATTGTCAGCACCTCAGATGCCATCTTGGTTGCATGGCGGTGTGGATCATAGACACCCATGGGTGCAGAGCATAGACGCATGGGTGCAAACAGGCTGAGCAGACAGACACATGCTGGGCTGTGTTGTGGCAGCGGCTCATTGTGCTCTGATGAATGAGTCTCTGCGTCATTAACCTGCTGACAAGGAGAATGCTCTGTGCTCACTGCAGACACTACACAGCCTGGACAAATCTGATACACAGCGTATACAGGACAGGGTTTACTGTCAGAACAGTGATAATACAAATATATTACCTGACGTGGAAAGTCAATCTATATTTAAAATGATACAACATTCAGAGTTTGTGGAGATGCAAGCCCACTCATTATAAGGCATTATGTTATGTTATGGGGGTATTTATTTATTATAATATTTAACTACAAAGCCTACTATCTTTTGCCAGAACTTTGCTTTACAGAACAAATGTGTATGGTGTGAATCAGTGGAACTCTTTGGGCAATGAACTTAAAATTGTCTCAATTCAGTTTAAGTCTAAACAAGAAATGATGAAATCATATGTATAGGAATATAAAAATATCTAAAGAATTCCATAAGTAACCAACAGTATTAAGTTTATTATAGGAAGTCATCCATGTTTATTTTTTTCTATTGTTGCAAAGAGAATGGGGTAAGGGTTAAATACTACTATATACTCTTATGGTGTACATTCTCAAGAACAAATAACAAAAATAAATGTGAAAAAGATGGCCTGTCTCAAAGTGAGATCAGCTCACATTTCAGCAGAGTTACAGTTATTGATTGCGTTTTTGAAAATGTATAAAAAAAACCCCAAAACATTAGTGGCTGCCATCTTTGCTGTAAACAATAAAACAATAAAATAGAGATGACTCTAGAGATCGAATACGTCAAATACACTGAATAATAATAAATAAATTAATGTGTGTTTTATCAAGGTATCTTTGAGTAATTAAAACACCAGCAGACAAGAGACAAATTTAAAGACGTACTGTGAAACATGCTTTACCAAGTAATGACATAATTCCTAAGAGTTCAGACAGCTCTCTAACAGTCATACTTAACTCTGCTATTTTTTTTTACATGACACGGTTTACAAATGTAACTTTTGAACCTGTACTGAAGTCACAGGAGGAGTTTGGAGTTTCGTTGGAGGAGTTTACATTTGTCTGGCCTCAACTTCAGTCAATGCCTCCAGAGCCATTCAAACACATCTATACCACAGGAACAGTTACGCACAGGCAACTGCAGGTGAGTATCAAAGTCAGGTGCGTACACAATTATATCATCCAGATATACAAGCAGGGATTCTGTAATCTGACCACTTAGACATTGCTACATTAATCTCTGAAATGTGGCGGGCGCATTGCAGAAGCCAAATGGCATGCGTTGAAATTAAGCAAATAAGGCCAACCGTGTGTTGAAGGCTGTCTTTTCCCTATCTTTAGGGTCAAATTCTACCTGTCAATACCCGCTGGAGATATCCGATGTAGAGAACCACTCAGGCTTGGAGAGGGAGGTGAGCGTCTCTTCAATCCTAGGAAGAGTGAAAGCATCTTTATGAGTGACACTGTTCAATTTTCTGTAGTCAACACAAAATCTCCATTTCCCAGCCTTTTTCTTAACCATGACAATGGGCGTGGCCCAGGGGCTGGAGCTTTCTGTTATTACACCCCTTTTCAACATGTCTGCTAACAATAACCTAATTTCCTGGTACATGAGTACTACCAAAGTCCTCTTCATGTTTTGAAAAAACCTTCTCCCACCTTTGCATAAGGGAGGTCAACTTAACAGCTTGTTCTTGCGTTAGGTCTGTTCTGTTAATTAGACGTTGCACATCAAAGTTGTCACTCCCCTCGGACCCTTCTGCCTCTACCAGCCAAACCTTTATCTCTCCATCATTGTTGGGAGTCAGGTCAACATCGCTGCCATTATGAACATCTGCGTCATCCACTTGATACAGGCGACAAATCTTTTGGTAATGTCCTAGAGTGATGGGATATTCATATTTCTCAGTCGGACAGGGATCGTACCGCTGTGGACAACTGTGAGTGTCCAAGCCACAGAGACTGTGTTCAGCTCGTCCAGGGCCTAAACCAGGCCACTGTACTCCCTCCCAGCTGGTCCGGCTCGAGCCCGTCCCCAAACCACGATCTCACTCCGGGCGGGGATCCTGACTTCTCGTCTTTGAGATGGCCGCACATATCCTCAAAATCCATCCTCCGTGCTGACAGCCATTCCTTGGCACAGGGCAAAGGCTGCTCTCCATGCCTGCCGGGACCCAGGGCTTTGACAAGAAAAAGACAGGGGCCTTTCGGGGTTATGGAACACAGCATCCCCACAAGGTCTATTTACATTCATGCCAATAATAAAAGCATTGGTGGAGCATTCAGTCACAACAAAAACACCTTTTTGGTCAAATTCAACACCCTCAATTTTAAAGTCCATTACTACATAAAGTATGCGGGAGATTTTAAGACCATTAGCTGGATTCATCTTAACATAGGAGGGTACATTGTTAACACTGTACTCCAAAAAATATTTTAGGAACAAACTCTGCTCCATCAGCGTACCTTGCGAACTAGTGTCCAGGACTCCCTCCATGTTAATGCCTCCTACTGACATATCCACATAGGGGCATGGGCCTCAACAGTAGAGCAGCTTACTTTCAAGCTGGCTGGTTTACAGGGTGCGCTCTACAAAATCTGGCAATATGACCTGGTTGGTTGCAATTTCTGCAGATCGGCCCACCTCCTTCATCCCAACGGTTAGTGGAGTGAGGCTGCTGGTACCTTCCTTCAGACTGAGGCTGGGGGGGGGCGCTGTTACGGCGCACAGGCATATGTGCAGGGCTGTCTGATCTCAGCTCCTTCACGAGCTCCCGAGCACAGTCCTTCATCTGGTCCTTTAATTCCTCCACAATGTCCCTCTTTAGGTCCTGCTTCCACGTGTTGGCCTGTTGGTGAGATCTAAAGTGGTTAGGCTCTCTTACTGCTGCACAAGTCACTTCAGGCCACCTTGCGCTCTGAGTTTCTTCCTCCAGTAGAAGAGCCTCTTGCTGTAGGGCCCTGAAGGTTGTGGCCAGGTCCAAGCGAACAACTCGCTTAAGTGATCTCTGTAAGGCGCCATCCTCCAGGCCAAGCATAAACTGGTCCCTCAGGTGGGAGTCTGTGGGTGCTCCCTCCACGTCATGTTGCTCTAGCCTACGATACAGCTCTCTCAAGCATAGCACACAAGCTTGGATGGACTCAGCCGGCTTCTATACAAAACCAAAGAATTGTGATCTTAAAACACACACAAAAATTTTCTTGACATAAAGCTCATCTAGAGCAGCGAATACTTTTACAGTCCTGTCACGCTCATCCTCAGCCAGCACATTAATTTTTCTCCTAGGTGGCCCAGCCAATGCACCAATTAAAATTTTTACCTTTTGAGGTTCTGTTAAGTTATTAGCATCAAAAAGAACTTGCATTTGCTCCTTCCATTCCAAATATTTTAAGTTGCCATCTTGGCCTTCAAATTTAGGCACCCATTGCATCAACATGTTGGGCACTTAGCAATTTAAAACTGGTTACAAAAAAAATCTCTGGTTTTACACACTGCTCACGATCCTGTGATTCTGCCGACAACGGCAGAAAAGGGCCTGTGGCCGAGAGAGGACCCTTGTAAGAGAATTAAAATTTAACTGAAACTATCCCCACTTTAAAATCAACAACGCCACCTAGAGTTAAAAAGTCTAGGGCTCTGTTTTAACTGCAGGTAACCACAGGGGCGAGCAGTGAATAAAAAAGAAGATTATAAAATTATTGAAGAAATTTACTACAACACGAAGGTTAAAATCACCATAACATGAATTTCTATTAAACAAAAAAAAAACACAGAACGTTCACAAGCAAAAGCTAACATCCATAAACCAGAGGGGTTAAGGTAGCTTGGACAGGTCCCAGCTTGCTTCGAGCTCCTCTGGGCTACACCACTATGCTGACCCTGGGGGAGGGCACAAAACAACAGTCAGTTGGGAGTGCAAATGGCGCTTTACATAAGCCCACCCCAGGCGTGGCCAACTCACTGTGCTGAACAGCTGTTGAGAGCGGTCCAGTAGTAGTAACACACGCCCTAGTAGAGTCCGCCTTTACTCCGTTCCCTCTCTTCCTCCAGCCACCATGCACCACGAGTCACTTTGGGTCTACACTCCTGGCTCCTCCAGGCAAACCCGCCATGCTGCTTCTAGGAGGGGGACAGAACAAATGCCAGTGGGAAGTACAGTTGAGACTGCTGTGTCTCGTGTCTGTCTTGTCTGCCTCTCCGGTCTATTTATCAGGCACTTGTCAACCTGCTATTAATTGGAACCAGGTGCATAGCACCAATGTCCTTCCCACTGCTTTAGGCAATGGGTGGGGCCAGGCCCAAAACAACAAGACAGTTCAAAATCAAAACATCCAACGAAACAAAAAAAAAAAAAAAAAAAAATCAGCTCCAAATCAGGAAAAAAACACAAATTATACAAAACAAATATCAAACATAACATGCGAATTAACTAATTAGGCCACATTGCCACACCCACACACACATTTCATCTAATATTATAATCTCATCAGAACCAGTGACTAAGGAGATGTAGAGCCAGGCCAAGTTCTCAGATGACTATTGATTTCTGATTGTTCTTTGTCAAGTTGCCTGAATCAGGAGTTGAGCCAAAATCCAGGAGCGGGAATGAAAATACACTAGTTTGACCTGTGACCACAAGTCCGTTTGGTTTATGGGAGCTCACCCAACAATGCAGTGCTGTGGAGCTGTTTGTTCAGTTGACAAAAGTAACTTTGTTAGTTTTAATCATTATGACATTACTTTTAATTTTATTTTTCTCTAGTTTTCTAGTAACATATCACATATTTATATTGCCATGTTATGTTTTATTGTTTTGAAAATGCTATATTTACCAAAAACAACATATTAACATGTCTCCCCTCCACCTCTAGAGTGCTGTCACAGCAGAAGTTGTAGTGTATTGTTTTGTATCATAGTTTTATATATTTATGGGGAATTGTTGAGCAGGAGCAAAGGTGATATAGGCTTGTGGGCTGAGCTTTGGACAAAAGTAATATGTAGCCACTTTTAACAAATAAACCATCTATATAAGGACGTAGGACACCCAGAGTGAATCGCCTGTGCTCTTACAGATTTCAGAAAGGAACTAAAGAAAGGAATAATATCTCGTAATTATCAGTGTCAGAATTGTTGTCTGTAAAAGCTATATTTGATTTGAACATGTTTATCTTATATCTGGGGACACCGATAGGTTTAACCTCAAAATCTTGCATACAGTCCTTTTAAATGAGTCTCCTCTTGCCCTTGCACCACTCTGCAAGACTAACATCCGACTGTGAATCCTTCTCAGTAAAAAACAGTTTGATGTCTTTGCGAGTCGTTTTGTGGCCTGCGAGCATTACTCTGGGTGACAGTAGCATTGGCTGTTCCATTGATGAATCATTCATGTGGCTCAAATGATATCTCCAAACGAGCGCGCGGTTTTCATGACTAATCTATACGCGGCCATCCTCACTGTGGTCAATGAGGCACAGTCTCCGAATGAAAGAGCTGACAGGGGAAGAACAAATGGCACCGTTCTCAGACACATAGGAAATATTTGTCCAACTCTGCCTGTGAGTTGACAGATAAGTCCAAAGTAGAGATACGACACAGAAGGAAACTATAGCAAGACACGGGTGGGTAGAGTAGACACAGATTGTCAGCAAGATTACTTACAAATAATGTTATTCAAGTAGAAGTATTGATACTTTGCAACTGATGTCATCAACATTCCCTGGGGGTGTGATGCCAACTGCAGGTACTGCTAGACCTGTCATGATAATGACTATATTGACTTATTGTTCAATGTATGATCAATGGAATAATATATTTTTTAGAGGGTCAGTTTTTATTGGTTTTCTTTGCACTACTGAGAGATTTGGGGTTATTTTTTGGCTGTAAGATAAGATTTGAGCCGCAGAAGGTTGAATGAGTAATTTCTATGAGTCATTACAGATGCAAAGAAAGCACTTTAGTGTTTCTTTCCGCTACATATTTATTGCAGCTCATCTTTTCTTTTTTTTTTCTTTTTTTTCCATACTGTAGATTTAGAAGTTTTTTGTGGTTTAAATCTTCTCTTGGGTTATTGTGTCAGTGGCATAAATTAGTTCGTTTATCATCTATATTTACTTCAGCAATATATTACACTTCAAATTTAGTTCATTCCATAATTTTACACCAATAACTGAAACACATCCTGATTTAACACTTGTTCTTACTTAAGCATATTTGAAATTATGCAAACCTTTTAAATCATAACAACCAACTTTTAGTTTAAAGAAATTCTGTATGCTTTTTGGAATTATATTATATTTAACTCTGTAAAGAATCTCTCTACTCTTTCTGTAATTTCCAACATATTTTTCAACATTTC
The DNA here is from genome assembly GCF_009829125.3 of Periophthalmus magnuspinnatus. Classification (NCBI taxonomy): domain Eukaryota; kingdom Metazoa; phylum Chordata; class Actinopteri; order Gobiiformes; family Gobiidae; genus Periophthalmus; species Periophthalmus magnuspinnatus. The sequence continues at coordinate 19,823,307 of NC_047135.1, read as the reverse complement.
TTCACAAATTGCTTCTTGATTGGTGTAAAACTGAAGTGTATATTCACAACAGGTATTATCCCACCAAATTAAGTTAAAATGACAGAATCATCAAAACCCGCATAAGCACTTGGTCTAAGAAATCACTTAAGAGTAAAAGATGTAATTGGGGAAACTGCTACTCAGGTAAGATAAAGCCTAACTAGAACCAATGTTTGATTTACTGTATAATTTCAGATAATTGGAAGGACAAAACATTAAATAAGCCTACACAATCTTGTTCATTCCAATCTAGTGTGGTTGCTATGCTTACATTCTAGGGATTCTTATACCTTTGATGACACTAGCCAAGATAACAAGGACTGAGCTGGCAGTGGGGGGCTGGCACAGCACAGCAACACAATTTCTCACGGCTCCTACCCCTACATTAATAAAGGGCCTAATTTACACAGAATTGACTCTTGTGAGCTTTAACCCATGTTAGAATGTTGTTACCTCATCACAAATATACTGGAGTTTCATTCATACGTTTAAGTAACCCATTGTTATTACTTTGTCTACGTCAAATGCTCTGTTCCACCTTGTGATGTCATGAGGCGGTAGTTTTCAAGTTAGTGTCAGCCTTTTACCATTTGCTCAGTAGAGATTGGGAATTCCAGGTCTGAAATTTTCCAAATGTTTCTAATCGGTTACTTAAAACAGTGTGGTAGAACAGCGAGTTTTCTGTTTCAGGGAATAACTCTATATGCAGGGTCTATGTATTGAACATGTGTGAAAAACAAAATATAACTCTAGGTATGTTTGTGGTGAGTAAACAACATAATAACATAGATCAGATAATACCACAATATGGGTCCTTTAAACTGTTCGAGGTATATAATAATTTTGCGTTTTTTAATGAATAAAATGTGAAATAATGAAACGTGAAAGTTTACTGAATACTAGAAAAAAAGTTTACTATGTAAAAATGTCTTCTGTAACATAAGATCCAGAAATGAGTGTGTCAGCGTTATGAGGTCATTAGCAAGGTTAAGTAAGTAGTGCACTCCTCACTACGCAGCATATTGTCCTCTTTGTAATGTGGGACTATAAAGTGACTGAAGGGTTAGTGTGGACACAGCCCTGGACTTTCTTTGGACTACAAATCCTCCATTAGGCTTTGTTACACTCGTGTGCTGTTCTCACTGACAGTCTCATGTTCTGGAAGCAGACGCTTGGACCACAGTGGATCACTGGCCAACTGAGCATCCTGTCATTCACCGCTGGTCTTGGCTCTGGTCCACGTTGGATTATGGACGCTGTAAGGCTCGTCAGCATTCACCATGTTTGACCACTGTTTACATGCTGTACTCCACTGCCAACTTTTGCCTTGGCCCATTTTTCAAACCACCAAAAATGTGCTAGGCCTGTCATGATAACATATTTTGACTCACAATATATTGCTGCAGAAAAATATTGCGATAAATGACAATATTGAGACTGCTCCAAAGCAGAATATTCCCAGTGACCAATGTTTTAAGTATGTAAAATACCATTAAAGAAGACTAGCTAGTTATTATCTACGACACTCGTGGATCATTACCTTATAATTTGCACATTTTAAACTGCTATATTCATCTAAAATGACTTAAGAAACAAGTCCGCTGACTTCTGCGTTAGGAAACTACGGTGCCCGATGGAAGTCTGCAGGGCACTATAATTATAAAGCATTATTGTCCAATAATAAGGAAGTATGTGTGACAGGCTAGTTGTTGTTAGCTTAACCATCATGGCAAAAGTCCACTCTGGCCTTTTGTGAAGTTGTGAAAAGCACTTTTAAACTCATTGCAGTGAATAATTAGAATGCTTGGAATGCACAAGTTACATGAGGCAATAAAATCAGATAAGGCGTCTTCACGTATTTAGAGAGACTAAGTCATTCTTAATAAAACTATTTTATCATGCTTTATTAATGTGAATCAATATGAAAATGTAACTGTTTATTGTCTACATGTTTTTCCTGAGCTGAATCATAGTTCAAGGTTGGTGAGCTGTCCCTTTTTCCCCAGTCACACTAAAGACTGTAAATAAAAATGGACAAAATGAAGTGTGACGTCACCCAGTCAAACGAAACCAATTGAGGCTAGGTTTCATAGTGGCTAATTTGGAGCCGAGTTCCATATTTGGAATTCCGACTGCAAGTATCATAGTGACCAAAGATGTCTGCATATTTCCTCAGCCGTCCAGGTCTGATCCATAGTAAAAGGCAAAACTAAAATTGGTCAACTGGACGAAAGGTTGTAAAGTTGAAAAGTTGTGGGAATGAAGACGTTTCGCTGCTCATCCAAGCCAATTTTACTTTTCGCTTTTACTAGCAACCAAAAAGCCAAACCAGACTGAGGCCTTCTTGCCCACACTGCTGGTTTAGCATGGAGCGAGCGCTTAGCAATAGTATCAATAAAACCTGTTGCTAATGCTGACAGAAGCAACGTTGGGGAAAGAGGGCAGTATGTTATCAATGTTCATACAGTGGCAGTCGAGGAGTTAACAATTGGGGATAGTTCTAAAACACATAAGTGTTGCAACAATGCCACCCCAAATCTAGTTTGGGGACTAGACCCTAAGTATAAGGCACACAGGTAAGCATATCAAGATGAAAGAGCCAGGTTCCACTTAATTTTACATCATGTTTATTCTGCATATTAAAGAAAACAGTGTTTTAATTTCATTAACAATAACTACAATATATCAAATCTGAGTTCACCGTACACTCACACTTCAATTCATTAAAAGTTTACAGAGCCCAAACCCACCGCCTGTCAGACCATACAGAGCAAAAAACAACCCTACGCACAGAGCTCAGGTGCACCAGTCCAAGCTCAGCCCAGTACAGTGCCACTAAAAGAAGACAATCTCACAGTGAACCAACTTAAACTGTAAATTGATCTGGGCAAAACAAAAACAAAAGACAAAACAGCAGAGGCGACGTGCCCTGTGCCGCTGCTGACCACGAATGACACCTAAAAACATGAATGGGGAGTTACCATTAGTTGAGCACACAATCCCAGGGTTGATGGCTGGGAGTCTGCTTTATGCAGCTCACTTTCTGGAGTTTGAAATGATGAGACGCAAAATGTCTCGTGTCGTCCTTGGCACAATGCCAACTACACAACCAAACTAATAGTTAGAGGACTCACGCTTGAGTTGAAATTACATTTGGGATGCATTTACCTTTTTCTGTTGATGAAAGCGCATCACTGAGCATACAGCCGAGCAGCGGGACTGCAAGGGACAGATGCGTAAGAATTTGGACATTTTATGAATGAAGAGGTCCCACCTGTCACTGCAGATGAGACACTTGGCACACACTTGACGCGTGCTTGGCCCAATGTGCAATGTTACTGGCAAGCAGAGAAGCTACATGAAACATAGACTTTAGTTTGGACAGTTTTGTGAATGGACAGGAGTAGTGAATATTAATTACCTGTCGCCAAAGACGAGGGCGCACGTGAACGCGCTACAAAGTTCAGCCGAGGGCGCACGTGAATGCGCTGTGAAGTTCAGCGTGTGGTGAAAGTGAAGCGGTGCTGAGCTGCAGTCAGACGGCGGCACTAAAAGAGGCGATGATTTAGGAATTCGGATATTTTCATGAATGAAGAGTAACAGATTAGGACTTTACCTGGGCATTGAGGACAGAGCTGCCTACACAGGGACACAGAAATGCGTGTGGGCAAAGGGGGAGCAATGAGAAAGGGAATGCTTAAATAGTCCACCAGACCACACTGCAGGAAACCAGGTAAGCGCACATGCTGCACAGGCCTCAACAGCTGTCTTACCACAATACCTTGATTTAATAAAAACACGAGGATCATATAGAACGGGTAAATATCAACATTTTTAGACCAAAATGAAGTGCGCCCATGCTCACTTCCTATTTGGAACACGACAACTAGTGGTTTAGCCATGTCCATTTATATCTACAGTCTGTGGACACGAAGAGCTGGTGAACCTTACACACAGAAAAGTAGTCCCACTGAAATAATCACTTAAACCACTTTTTTTTAAAAACCACAATTGATTTCTGGGTCAGACTGTGTACTTTCTGCTTTAATCTGCCTTACCCCGGACTTTCAGCACTCTCCTTGGCAGACTTGAGCTCATTCATTTGGATGTGACTCACCTCTCTCTCTGTTTATTACAGAAGGGTAAATGTGACAGTTTACTTTACTCACACCAGAGTCAGCCTCAGTGTTAAAATGCATCAGAAAAATGCCACAAAACAAACAGCTTGACCCTAATTTGAACATAAAAGCACCTAAAGTAGGCCTACATTTGAAATGATTAGGCTATGGGCTGCATTTCACCCAGACTACACCCTAACTGATTTCTGTGTGTGTTGTGTAAGCTGTAACCATAAACTGTATATAAATGGACATAACTAACCTTCTAGCCACCACGTTCCAAATACGAAGTGATCACAGTTTTACATTTTACAATCTGTGGCCCCTCTTTACAGACAAATCAGGTGTGTTCTTTCTCCAAGGTTGCTCCCACTAACATTAGCAACAGGTTTGATTGACAGCATTGCTAAGCACCCGCCCCCTGCTAAACCAGGGGTGTGGGTGGGAAGAGGTGTGACCTTCAACAGCTTCGTTCGAGATTGGCTCTTGGGTTGCTATGATACTCGGAACTTGGAATTCCAAATATGAACCTCTAGCCTCGATGAGCTTCATTTGACTGGAGCTGAATGCTGTGGGTGACGTCACACTCCCTTAGTTCACTTTTTTATACAGTCCATCGCTGTAACTCACAAAAACAAAAAACAAAAAAAACAAAAAAAACAAAAACAAACAAACAACAACAACAAACAACTTTCAGCCCTGTCTATGGGTCACACATGGGCAGAGCGGAGTCTAATTGCTGGGCCTCAGTCTGATTACAGAGCTGTCGGTCAGAGCTGGGCACTTGACACAGATCACACTCTGAGCAAACAGGGCTCAGGCTGAGACAGGCAGAGGGAGGACCACCAGAATAGGGGGAGCAAAGGGAGCTGAAAGAGGGGGTATTACACTTCTATGGAGTATTCGTTGCTAACACATAACATATATAGAGCACCATCTTACTCTTTATGTTTGGAAATTGCTGTATTTGCTGAAAACAATGTACTAACATGTTAATACAAACTAGGTCACTCCCTCTTCACAGAGCCATCACAACACAATCAGCGTGCATCCTGCTAATCAAGCTACTGCACATCACATCAGGTTTGTCAAGTTGTTTTGTACAGTTTTGTATCATGCTTTTGTACTATCCTTATTCCACCTACCCACTTTTGCCTCTAAATGCTATTAAACCGCCCTTTCTTCATGGTGTCACCTCCAGTTAGGCTGGAATCTCATTCATTTCAATAGAGAATTTGAGAAAGGTTTTGCCACTAAAATATGATATAAAGGAGGTTCATTTCTGTTAAACGTTCTATGTTCATGTGACCAACAAATCAACACTGCACCAACTCTCTGGGAGGCTTTAAAACGGCTATAATCCATAGAGAACATATTTGCTGTCACGAACGGCCCCATGCAAAATAATATAACCCGAATAATGATGGCACTGCCCACAGCAACCTCCGGAATAAGGTGAATATTTATGGAGAATTGTCATGTGGGAACATGGATGTGGGCTCAGCATTGGACACAATCTTACAGCTAACAGCAAGGAGGGTTTGAACAGGGCCCGGAAGAGATCGCTAAATTACTGAAAGATGCATGGATGATGTATAAAACCTCTTCACGCATGTTTTTGATGAGGGATATAACGTGGTAGAAAACATAATACCCCCTCTTTAAAGGCGCTGTACCTGATTTGTACTGTCTCCAAAATGTGCAAAATAGAACTGGTTCATTTTAAACCGTTTGCAGCGGTCCAAAGTAAATTCTCACTTACCTAATGACTTCTGAGCATCCTAATAGAGCTCCCTTACCCACATGACTAAATTTGTTAAGGACATATTAGCAGGTGTGAATTAGCTTTAATGAATGGTGTCAAGTCCACTTTTGGAGTTTTAAGGTGTCAAGTCTATTTTTGGAGATTAAATGAAATCGTTGACAGTGATTTATCTCAAAACTAATCAGAAAATACACTAGCGATCACATCCTTATCTGACACATTATTTTTAAGAGTATAGATTGAGTAAACTGTGCCCTAAATCTGCAATATCAGGACTCTGCTTAATTAATGTAGTGCTCGATTACCTGCCAACCCATTTAGTTGCAGAAATCCATTTCAAAAGAGTGGAAGTTTGGAGTCACAGTAATTCGAACAACTAGCATGCTGAAATGCATTTGGTGATTATCGCACAAGAAAACACTTTATAATTAGATGCAGGCTGCTCACAGCAGTCTCATTTTGACCTCAAGAGCAACTTATACAATATATATGTAATGGGGCAAAACAAATTTTGCTCAGATACATGGTAAAAATCAGATACACCGCATTTCAGAAATCGTCATTGCATATTGAACTAGAGAAAAGAAAAGAATCCAAATATATATGATTGCATATTTCTGCCATTAGCCAAGTGCCACTTCAAACTGTTCAATCACCACTGAATGGGCTCGGTAGAAAGGCCAGGTTTCTACAGCATTATTATAAGGCGACTGTGTGATAAAGGACCACATTAAAGATATAGTAATATGCAAGAGCACCCCGACTGTTTAGCTGAAAGAGCACGGGCGTTTAATTCCACAGATGTTAGCCATAAAGTTCACCATACACCCAGGCAGACGGATACGCCTGCACTTCAGCTGTTGAGGCATAGTATGCAGTTTTTCTCCATAAAATTCTAGAAAGGGTCAAATTATAGAGAGCTGCCATGTATTTGTTCAATCCAAGAAATGTAATGTTCTTTTTCTAGGAAGTCAAATGAATTTACTTCTAATTGAAATAGCCAAATAATTCACAGAGGTGTGAACAACAGCACTAAACGTTGTAAATCAAATCAATCAATCAATCTAGTGGCTCAGTGGTTAGAGTATACCCACTCCCTGGGCAAGTCACTTCAACCATCTACTTTTAAACCTTTAACCATGTAATAGTTATTTCCCCTCCCCATTTATTCACTCAGAGTTGTATTTGGAGTGATTCATGCATGTTTGAGCAATTTTTCATTGCTTATTTTAAAGACACCATTTTGCCGATCAAATCCAGTTTCACTGCCACCGATATACGCTCACTGCTGTATACTTCCTTCATTCTCCAATTTAATCTTATTATTGATGATACATGTAGGATTCAGCAGCACTGCATTGCCCTTTAGGTACAACCGAAGCTCTCTAGTGTGATGTTCAGCTACCCATAGTAGGGGCCCACAGCTGCATAGCTCTTTGCTGAAGATGTTTACATTGACGTCAGCTCCCATTGGACACAGTAGTTTTCTAACATGGCCAGCAGATTTGTTTATTTTATTAAGTCATTTTAGATGAATATCGCGATTTGAAATGTCCAAATTATAACATAATGATCAGTGTTGGGCATCTTACTTCAAAAATATAATTAGTTATAGTTACAAGTTAAAAAAGTAACTGAGTTGCTAACTCAATTACTTTTTGGGAGAAGTAACTAGTTACTAGGCAAAGTAACTATGCCGTTACTTACTATGTTAAAACAATAAAACAGAACAGTGAACTTTTAACATTTATTTCACTTTTTTAAGTAAATTATAGAATGTATCAAAAATATATATATATTTTTTTTTTTAAATTGCATTTGTAGTGCAAATAAATCAACATCAAACAATTCCATACAACTGTATTTCATTAAAATAAACAATAACAATAAAGTGCTTTCAGTATAATACTGTAATAAAATAATACAAAACATTTAAGCCTTCTCCTGGTCATACACCGTAATTCTCTGTCCAGTATTCAAATATTAATCACTCTTATTTCAACATAAACTGAACTTTATCCAACTCTTGAACATTCATTAAACGATTCACACAACCCCTACTAACACTTATCTATTCCTTTATTTATCTATCTATCCATCCTAATGATTGAACCAGTGGTTGTATCTTAGAAGCAGAAGTCTTTCAAACCTCTGATCTGAGAGCCTGTTCTTTGGAGAGAACACAGTCACGTTTCTGATCAAAACACAACTTGGACCCAATCAGCTGTCAATGCACGTGTGGACAGGACATCATTTCCCATCATGCATTAAGCGTTTGTAGTCCATGTCGGCGGCCGCAGTCGATGGAGAGCTGCTGCGCTCGCCTTCCTGAAAGACTTCCCGTTACCGCCGCACAGGTTACGTCAGAGCAAGTCGGTGGCATCTTGGACACAAAACTAACCGGCATGCACCGCGCACGATCGACAGTGATCGTATCTGTGCCCCCCTTGCTCATCTCAAACAAGCCTTTTATCTCACCCCTTTCACCAAAGAAACACAACAGCGTTGCAGCTCCCTTGGCAGAGAGACTGCTCTGATGAAGAGCAGAGTGAACTGAATTAATAGTAACGCGCCACATTTTATTGTCAGTAACAGTAACGGCGTTGGGACGCTGGGAAAAGTAATTAGTTAGATTACTCTGTTAGTGAAAAACAACGCAGTTAGTAACGCCATTATAGTTTAACTCTGTTATTCCCAACACTGATAATGATCCACTGGTGTCATAGGTTATAACTATATAGCAGACACAAGCACAATATGTTTGCTTTAACAAACTGGGAATATATTTGTAATAATATTTACTATGTCAGCCAATACTAAACTACAATTAATTCAGGACAAAGGTACTACATAGAATTCACATTACAATTCATATCATGCATCACGTGGGCTTCTCCAACAGTGACACCTGCGCTCGCTGCACAACACAAAGATAATCATCTTCATGCATATTGGCGCTGCACACCCACTTCTGGCCAGGGGTCATGAGGGAGCTCTCAAAAGTGCTTGGCCTCAGCGTCCCGGTCTCCCCAGTAGTAGCATTAGTAGGTGATCTTTCCAGTCTCAAAATCCTCACAACCTCCTACTAATACCTCTCACAATGGCTAAAAAGGCCATACTTTAAAATTAGGAAGACAAACACAAATCTCCATAAATCACTGGCACAGTCTATTAACCAATCATGAAAACTCGGAAATCATAATAAAACACCTCATTACAACAAAACCTTGAAAACCTGTGCATTAAATAAAGAACTGATTCTCTCTTAGCTCAACCCAGCCATTCCCAACGTTTTGCTCTTCATATTTTCTGTGTAATCTGCTATAAAAAGTTGTTTGTCTTAAAGAGGGGAGATTATGGAAAATTGACTTTCTGGAGCTTTTGTACATGTTATAACATTGTTCCCTCATCAAAAACATGCCTGAAGTGGTTTTGTATATCATCCATGCATATTTGAGTAATCTACCGAACTGTCCCAGAACCTTTTCAAACCCATCCATCCATTTTCTTCCGCTTATCTGGGGCCGGGTCACGGGGGCAGCAGTCTAAGCAGGGACTCCTGCTTCCCTCACCCCAGACACGTCCTCCAGCTCCTCCGGTGGATCCCAAGGCGTTCCCAGGCCAGCCGAGAGACAGCATGTCCTGGGTCTTCCCCGGGACCTCCTCCCGGTGGGACATGCCCAGAACACCTCCCTAGGGAGGCGTCCAGGAGGCATCCTGAGCAGATGCCCGAGCCACCTCAGCTGGCTCCTCTCAACGTGTAGGAGCAGTGGCTCTACTCCGAGCTCCTCCTGTGTGACTGAGCTCCTCACCCTATCCCTAAGGGTGCGCCCAGCCACTCTGCGGAGGAAACCCATTTCGGCCACTTGTATCCGCAACCTTGTCCTTTCGGTCATTACCCAGAGCTCATGACCATAGGTGAGGGTAGGAACATAGATTGACCGGTAAATCGAGAGCTTCGCCTTTGGGCTCAGCTCCTTCTTCACCACAACGGACCGATACAGCGACCGCATCACTGCAGATGCTGCACCGATCCGCCTGTCAATCTCACGCTCCATCCTTCCCTCACTCGTGAACAAGACCCCAACATACTTAACTCCTCCACTTGGGGCAGAGACTCACCACCCATCCCGAGAGGGCAAACCACCTTTTTCCGGTCGAGAACCATGGCCTCGGATTTTGAGGAGCTCATTCTCATCCCAGCCACTTCACACTCGGCTGCAAACCGCCCCAGTGCCTGCTGCAGGTCCTGGCTTGAAGAAGCCATCAGGACAACATCATCTGCAAACAGCAGAGATGAAATCCTGTGGTTCTCAAATCAGACCCCCTCCGGCCCCTGGCTGCGCCTAGAAATTCTGTCCATAAATATAATGAACAGAACCGGTGACAAAGGGCAGCCCTGGCGGAGTCCAACATGCACCGGGAACAGGTCTGACTTACTGCCGGCAATGCGAACACAGCTCCTGCTCTGGTCATACAGGGACCGGACAGCCCTTAGCAAAGAGCCCCGGACCCCATACTCCCAGAGCACCCCCCAAAGGACACCACGAGGGACACGGTCGAATGCCTTCTCCAGATCCACAGGGTTCATGGGCAAACTCCCATGAACCCTCGAGGACCCGATGGAGAGTATAAAGCTGGTCCAGTATTCCACGACTGGGACGAAACCCACACTGCTCTGTGCACCGAGTGGGGACTCTGTTGTTCTCCTGGGGGACTTCAACGCCCATGTGGGTAACGACAGTGACACCTTTTCAAACCATCCCTATATTCTGCAGTACGATCCTGTTCATGACTCAGCCCACGAGCCTACGTCAGCCTTACTCCCTCACAACAATTTCACATTTCACAAATATAGGAACAAAACAATACTCTATAACTTTACAAGCCTGATGTGTGCAGTAGTTTCATCAGTGTGCTGATTGTAATGTGATACCACTCTGAAAGGGGAGTTACTTAGCACAGGAAGCAAAGGAAGGGGGGACTCCTTTCAAATGTCTTAATACGTTCTTTTCAGCAAATATTTTCAAACCAAGAAAAGGTAACATGGTGATCTAAATATGTTACATCACCATGTTATATATATTAAAAATTATATATATATATATATAAACTATAGCCCTCTTCCTCTTTACGTTACACTCAGTGCCATTTGTGAGGCACTATCACACATTCTCTGCCCCAAATGGGGGTATTTTTACAAATTTAAAAATTTGAGCAAACTGTACGGCTGCGTTGCCAAAGACCATAAATCATTTACAAAATATCTGGGAACACCAGACTGTTATTTATCTCATATTTTGTTTTGACATTTTCAAGATTTTTTGAAAGGAGATGTTTTCTGCATTTAAGAAACACAAACACAAATTACCAGCTGTGGTCAGACCGTCTGAGGTTAGGATAGAGGATTTTCACGCTCTATTGTAATTTCTGGATTTGAACAGAATGTAGAAGGGACTGGCTGCTCAGACAAGGGCATCTGGCAGAGAGGACCCGGGTTGAGTCTGGTCTTGGGGAGGGTCTAGAGATAGAACACACTTATATTTATTTAAGTTGTATAAATTGGGGATAAATCTGTAAGCGTTTTTAGTACATAAATAAGTATATAGTATATCATACGTACTTGATCTCCTTCATAGCGTTTTAGCCTCTCGTCTCTTGTACTCTTGGCCAGTTGTGTTGACAGAAAATGTACTTCTTGTTGTGCTGCCTTCATTTGGCTGGTTATTTTCATTACATTGGCAGCCAGTTTCTCCCTCAGGAATTGTGGGCCCTGAGCTTGATACTGGAAACACAGAAACTGTAAACATTTGCCAGATTTACCCTTTTTGAGTGTTTCATGTGTTAAAAAAGTAAGCCGTATTTTTGTTTTATTATTATTTCTTATTAGTATAGTATAGTTTTTTTATTAGTGAAATATAGTTTTTATTTGTATAGTATTGTTTTTATTAGTATAGTATAGCTTTTTATTAGCATAGTCTTAATTCAGAAAGAAAAACTGACAGTGGAGCAACTTGACAAATGTCAATTTGTCATGTTACATCTTTGCAACATTTTTTTTTTTTCCAAGCATGTTGTTGTGTCTAACTGACAATGATAAGAGACACTTAAGGAATTTTAGGGCTTGAGAAGTGTAGTCGGATGGTGACAAAGAGGGAAGGTATTTCACACAGAAAGGGTCTCCCTCCCACAAGGAACAATAGCAGACATTGAGGAGAGCTACAAGTACTTTAGTATCCCACAAGCAAATGGCAATCTTGAAGAGGAAACAAGGAAACGTGTATGCACACTTCATTTGCTTCATTCAAATCCGACATTTGTGAAGCTTTTCTAAAAACAGACATTTTGTTGAAAAATCACCATGAGCACAACCAACATTTTATTTAAAATGTAACTGATAACGTTTTATTTCACATGGGTTTTGTGCCTTTTGGCCAAGTTTGAAGTCAATCAATCAATGTTTATTTATAGAGCGCTTTACAACACTCATGGTGACCAAAGTGCTTTCCAGTAAAATCAAATCAAAAACAAGTTAAAATCATACTAAAACAGTAAAATAGGAGAATAAAATAAAATAAAATACATTAATACAACAAAATATAAATGATGATAATGTGTCACAACATTACTAGGTGTTGAAAGCCAGTCTGAATAAATATGTTTTAAGCCTGGATTTAAAAAGACCAAAGTCAATAATGGTGCGCATATCAGGAGGCAGTTTGTTCCAGAGTTTGGGCCCAGCCACAGAGAAGGCCCGATCACCCCAGTGTTTGTATTTAGTTCTCGGAACTTCCAGAAGGAGTTGATTAGATGACCTCAAGGCCCAGTTTGGGTTTCGGACCACCGACAGTTCAGCCATGTTGGGTGAGGGTGAGGCCATTAAAAACAAAAAGTAAAATTTAAAAATGAACTCTAAAAGAAACAGGAAGCCATTGGAGCGAATAAAGGACTGGGGTGATGTGTTGGCGTCTGGATGTGTTGGTTAAAAATTGTGCTGCACCATTCTGCACAAGTTGGAGGCGACCCAGGGACGACTGGGAGACACCAACATGAAGTGATTTGCAATAATCTATTCTAGAGGTAATAAAAGCATGAATCGTTTTCTCAAGATCATTGCGATTTAAAAATGGCTTGACTTTTGTTAAAAGACATAGTTGAAAAAAGCTTGCCCTGACCATGCTGTCAATTTGTTTGTCAAATTTAAAAGTGTTGTCAAGAATGACTCCGAGATTTTTAGCAGTTGGTCTGAGCCTTGAAGTCAGTGAGCCAAGATTTAAGGGGGCAGAATTACCAAACAAAATATATTCTGTTTTTTCTTCATTTAAGTGAAGAACATTTTGTCCTAGCCACAGCTTGATATCTGCAATACAATCGAACAAAGATTCAAGTGCGTCATGTTTCCTTGACATTACAGGTAAATAAATCTAAACATCATCTGCATAGCAGTGGAATGCAAGCTTGTACTTGGCTATAATTGACCCCAGGGGCAGCATATAAAGTGAAAACAGGACAGGCCCAAGAATGGAACCCTGGGGTACTCCACAAAACAGGGAAGCAGTACAGGATGATAGTTCACCTATCTGCACTGAAAAGTTCCTTTTGGTCAGGTATGAGGTGAACCACTCAAGTGCTGCACCGTGAATGCCAACATGGTGATTTAGCCGGGACCAAAGGACTGAATGGTCCACTGTATCAAAAGCAGCTGTTAGATCTAGCAGCACTAATACAACAGGACATTTGGCATCAGCAGAAAGGGCAATGTCATTGTGCACTTTCAGGAGTGCAGACTCCGTGCTGTGGCGTGATCTGAACCCGGACTGGAATTTCTCTAGAATAGAGTTTTCTTCTAAAAATGACTACAATTGTGTAAAAACATTTTTTTTTCAAGAATTTTTGAAATAAAGGACAAGTTGGAAACAGGTCTAAAATTAGATAAAACAGAATGATCCAAATGAGGTTTTTTTAAGAAGAGGCCTAACTATAGCATGTTTAAAAGCATTTGGGACACATCCTGAAATAAGACAAATGTTGATTAAAACCAAGAGGGAAGGCCCAACAGTGCTGAACACCTTCTTTAGCAATTTGGTTGGTACAAGGTCCAAAGGACAGTTTGTTGTTTGTTTGTCTGCAATGCTGCCTAAGAGCACAAGGGATCGGTTCTTGGCTTGGTGGACCTGTGCTTTAAATGAGCAATAGTGTCCAGGATCCCAGAACATGTTTTGTAAAAAGATGAAAGGAGGGTGTTTGGGCATTCAGGTACAGCACAGTCCTGGGTAAAAAACTGTGCAGCAGCAGGAAACTCCTCAGCTGTAGAGGACCTGATGATACGATGGCAGGAGGCTGGAACAGGAGGCTTGCTGACTGGAGGTGGAGCCAGAAAATTGAAAATAATGGGCAGATGATCTGAGAGGACAGCCTCAGATATTTCAACAAAGTCCATGGGAAAGAATCAGGTCCAGTGTGTGACCAGCATTGTGAGTAGATCCATCCACAGACTGAATTACCGTAAATTTCGGACTACAGAGCGCACCTCAATATAAGCCGCACCAGCTAAATTTGAAAAGAAAATCAATTTTGTCCATATATAAGCCGCACCTGAATATAACATGAGATATTTACACAGAAAGACGGTGCACCGACACGCTTTTTTTAAAACTGTCCCTGAAAATTGGCACCGACACGACATCAACACGGGATGAACACATCTGCAGGTTTAGAAAATAAAGCTGCACCAACACGGAAAATCTGCTTTTATTTCCTCTGAAAACTTTTGTCGTCGTTTTACATTGACCAAGTTGGATTCATTGATGCCAAGCTTATGTGCAGTGGCTCTATTTCAGGGGTCGGCAACCCGCGGCTCCGGAGCCACATGCGCCTCTTTCAGCCTTATACTGCGGCTCTGCGTGGCTTGGGAAAATAAATTTTAAGTATTTAATTGAAGTGTATTTTATTTGTGTTAGCTCTTTTTTATTGTAGTTTAAATTGGAAGATTATTATGATCTTAAAATAAAATTATATTTTCTTATTTTTCGTTGCTCAAAATAAGCTTCACACTCACGGAACAATGTTCAAAACAAACACCGCTCACGTCTCACGTCTCACAGACACAGACACTGACACAGCTCACAGTCCTGCGTAAAGGGCCTTGATTTTCAGACGCTGTGCGCACAGGGGTCAGGAGCAACTTTCGCCCGTCCCTAATGACACACTAATAAGCTCGTCCGTAGATGTATCATGGAAATCCTGCTGGAAATCGCCACAGAAATCTATTTGATGTAGTAGCAAGTATATTATCTGCTCTTGTCTCCGCGATGACGTATCACGTATAACACATCAGACACGACGCACAAAAGTAGAGCCACAAGCGAGTGAAAATGAGCCAAAAACAAAAGTCTTTGGAGAGCTTTTTAACAAAGGGGAAAAGAACAACTGAGGAGCCAGAAGAGGAGACTACGACCTCCAAGAAAAAGAAAGATAAATTTAACAGACAATACCTACTCAAAATCTGGGTTTGTCGCTACAGGTGACTCTCACGCGCAGAGTCCGCTCTGCATAATATGCAGGAAAAGCAAATGAGGCAATGAAACCTTCAAAACTGCTTTGGCACATGGAGAATAAGCACCTGGGATTAAACGATACGCCTTTGGAGTTTTGGTTTTTTTTTTTAAAGAAACTGCGGAGCAGAGTAGACATAATCACATAATCAGCGCAGAGCTCACACTGATGCAGCGGTTTGGTGAGTTGTATTTTTTTATGCACTTAAGTTGTTTTTGCCATATTTATCTGCTACGTGTAGAAGGCTTGTCCATGAAAATAAAACCTACATTATTCCGTTACATTATTATTATTATACACAGCGTTATCTTCATTTTAGATGTCAAAAAGTATTTGCGGCTCTCAGTGTTTTATTTTACGTGGAAAGTGGGTCCAAATGGCTCTTTGCTTGTTACAGGTTGCCGACCCCTGCTCTATTTCCTTCTTTATCTTAAAAACTGCATTATATCCATTTCATGATGCGCAAAAGGATCGTTCAAAATCAAAACTAGTGAATTCTTCAGAGCAGAATCTTTCCCCACGTCTGTCTCACGTTTACGTTTACAGCTAGAGAGCGCCCCCCAGGGGCCGTTATCCAGTAAAATTCCATAAATAAGCCGCACTGTTGTATAGGCCGCAGGGTTCAAAACGTGGAAAAAAAGTAGCGGCTTATAGTCCGAAATTTACAGTAAATCAAAAGAAGTCAGAAGGAGTCTGAAATCATTTGCAAACTGATCAGATGGACAACATACATGTATGTTGAAATCCCCATAGACAAGTATATGTTCATATTTAGGGACCACGTCAGCTAAAAATTTAGAAAAGTCCTGAATAAAGTCTTTATTATATTTAGATGGACGGTAGATTACTGCACATAAAACAGGATGAGAAAGCTCTATTGTAAACAACTGCATTTCAAAAGAAGAGTAATTGTTAACAATTGTTAAGCTTGCATTTAAAATTGTCCTTGAAGGCTGCTGCGACTCCGCCCCCACGGCCAGACACTCGAGGTGAGCTGAAGAAAGAGCACCAAGGGGGGAGGAGCTCCGTGAACACGCTGTTGTCACCTGGTTTAGTCCAGGTTTCCGTCAACAACAGAAAATCCAGGAAATTAGTTGAGAAGAAATCGTCCAGGATAAAAGTTTTATTTGTGTGTCTGACATTTTTCTGGACTGGGCTCCCATTGGGGCAATGCAAATCGATATTTAAGGTGGTGCTACTGATCCATCTTTCAATATTTTTTCTTTAGAATTCACTAATTTGTATTTTTCGATACCACTTACTTGTCTATACATTCTCTGTTTACTGCTTGTTTTTTGGGGTTTTTTTTTTGTTTGTTTGTTTGTTTTTTTGCCATTTTCATTAAAATTGTGCAAATACAATAGGTTTCCCATAGGAGCTGACTCAACCTCCTCACACATCTGTGCTTGGGCCCTAATGATGATACATGTATGTTAGAATTTAATACTTAATACCTCAAAAATCACAAAATGTCTCCTTTTAAAGAGGTGGTATTATGTAAAAATTGACTTTTTGGAGCTTTCTGCCATGGCATAACATTGTTCCTTCATCAAAAACATGACTGAAGTGGTTTTGTATATCATTCAAACATCCATGTTTGAGTAATCTAGCTTTCCCGGCATTAAATGTCCCGTAGAAGTAAAATACCCCCTCTGTAAATAAAGTAATAATAATAATAATAATAATAATAATAATAATAATAATAAATGTATTTATTTTATAAAGATGACCAAAAAAATTTCTGAGATAAAGTTTAACGTATGAGTCTGCGCTGTGTGACAGGATAGTTGGTTTGAGAGACACTTGCTGAGTGGGTCTTTTAGCCTCTTCAGCTCAATGGCTCTTGTTTCATGAGATCTCAGTTCTAATGGTGACATTCAGTTCACACTCACACTGAGCCCAGACAGAGGAGACGTCTGCAGATGGGGTTGTTGATTAGAGAGGTCCATTTGAATGAGAATGATTCAAGTTTTAATGAAGCACAATCATTCAGAGGTTGAGGAGAGGAGGCTACTGGTCTGTTAGTGGCTATGGAATTTGTACATTATTTAAACATAACATTTATAGCATTTTAAACACGGGTTATTTTACTTCTATGGGGTATTAACTGCTAACACATTACATATTTACATCACCATGTTACCTTTTATTGTTATACTATATTAGCTGAAAACAACATATTGAAATGTTTAACAAGGTAGAAAGCTCCAAAATGTTGATATTTGCATAATACCCCCGCTCATGATCTATGCAATTTTAACATTGTTTGTTTGTATGTGCTTTATGTATTTTTTTTTATTTATTTTATTTTTTTTCCAGCACAACAGTCACAGTGAGACTAAACACATAAACTCCCACAACCACTTTTCAAATAGAGCTGCTAAACTGGGTAGTAACTGAAGGAAGAAAGAGAAGAGTGAAGGGGTAGGAAGGTCTGGACATACAGTACAAGGAACAGTGTGATTGGTTTAATGACCACACTTCAAACACTTCCCCTGCAGCCAGGTGTTTGCAATCAGAAACACCTGGCTGCAATCAGGGCAGTCCACCTGTGATGTCACATAGTACTTGAAACTGGCGACTGAAGGCGTGTCACAATTAATTTTTGACCAAAAAGCTGCAAGTTTGCCCCCCTCCCCAAAAATTAGCAAGGACAGCAGACAATGTTACTTAAAGCCACTTTTTACGACTGAACTGTATGCATGTTATGTTTTGTTTAGTTCCACTTAAAACCCTAAATACTTACAGCTCTGAAAAAGTCATTCAATAGTAAAACTGAAGTGCTGCAGTGAGTTTGTAAAGTGCATTACAGAAGAGTTCTATTTTCACCCTGTGCCACACGTCCATCAGACACAGAGGTGACTTTGAGAAGTGCAGAGCATTCAGATGTGAACCCCGACAGAGCTCAGAGCATTACATAGAAATTACTCCACAGGAACAGGACAGGGCCAAGTGTGAACCAGACACTCCTATAGGGACAAAACAACCAGCCAATCACATCATCGCTGTGACATTTTAGGAGCAAGTGAAATTCAATGAGACAAAAATAAAACAAAGGCTACCTTTGCTTTGGCATTTAATGTTTTAGAACTAAAAGCAATGACTTTGAAAAGACCTACACATTACTTTTCAGCTTGGGTACTTCCCATACTGAAATCCGGTGTATGGCTCCATCCACTAGCAGTAGAATGAATGACTATAGGCCTAAAATTGTTGATTGACTGTTGCGTCATAGGGAGATGGGGAGGAAATCTCCCTATGATGCAACAATCCTGGGAGAATTCAAAGTTCCTTGTGATGTCTCAAAGGGAGCGGACTGAAGCCTCACTCAGACTGCAACTGGTCCAGCTGCTACACCTGTGTCGGAGCAGTTTTGTTGCAGTGTGAAGTGAGTGAAGAGTGAGTGAAGAGTTTAAGTTACATGCTTAAAGGACACATGCTAATGTAGCTTCTGACATCCTATGTAAATGCTTGTTCAACCTATACTTTGCACAGCAAGGTAACATGTTTGTGAGATATTTGTGGGTTTGAAATGTTTTCACATTTTACCCAATTAGTTTGCAGTATTATGTTCCATCTAATCGTGAAATGTTTAAGTGAAAACCATCACCAATTGATGGCCTGACGTCTGCTAAATAGTTCCACCAGTCAATATGGAACAATGTTAGCTCTGCTAATGTGTTTAATAACCAATGGCATTGATCTTGTTGTACAAAAGCACATCAGGTTGCAAATAGACAGATCACTTTACCAAACACTTGCAGCTCTTGGACAGTGGGTGGCAGAGAGCACCCAGAGAGCACCCACATGCCACCCAGGAAGTTCATGTAGACTTCACTCAGATTCACCAGATCAACCAACCATAGCCAGATCCTCAGAGGCAGAGGTGCTATGCTCTTCCAAAATGAGCCTTGTGGCTTTGTGCTGTTTACATGAACCTTTTTACCTGGGTTTAACCTGTGGTAACATCCTATTGACTTGATCTCAATTAATAAATAGTAACTGAATTGATTACCAAGTTTGTGCTGTGTGATGAAGAGGCTTGTCAGGGTCAGATAGAGCAGGGGATGCAGAGGTGAGAGTCAGATGGAGCAGAGGATGGAGAGGAAAGGGATAGATGGAGCAGAACAGAGGGACAGATGGGGAAGAGGACGCAGAGGAGAGGGTCAGATGGAGCAGATGATGCAGAGGAGAAGGCCAGATGAGGCAGAGGATGCAGAGGAGAGGGACAGATGGAACAGAGGATGTTGAAGAGCAGATGAAATGGAACACCATAGTCGGTGGATTCAATTTTTAAAACCTTTAAATAATTTCAAAACAGTCTAGTCTCACTACACGGCTTCAACTTTCTCTGCGCTGTTTAATGGCTATAGCTAATAATCCCTGAAGACACTTTGCATTACACCATTGTTCTTTCTGTTTCTGGCTCAGAGGTCTCCCCAGGGACACAGAAGAAGAATGAAACGCAAAAGCGACCGCCCACCCCCTGGTTCTGAAAGTAAATTTCTCATTTGTTTTCCCATAGACTTTAAAGAAAAAAAAAAAAAAAAAAGGAATTTTGAAAGCTCAGGGCTACTCAGCTATGTGCCAACTAATGATCACAAGACCTATTATTATTTAAAGTCTGGTTCTGAAACATTTTGGGCTTAAAACAACCACGTTATGGATATTAGTTAGCACATAGCTTTTAGCCTTCGCAATGCTTTTGAACTCTTAATAGTTGAAGTTTTATAAAAGTCTATGGGAAAAAGTAATGGAAAATGTATTTCGGGGACCAGAAATGAATGATGAAACAGAGGGATACTTTCACTGGATTCACTTTATTTAATTCCTTACCCATGACCCTTGCTGGGCTCCGTAAATTCCTTTGTAGACCAGAGTTTGTTGAGCCTGGATCAATGGAGCCCCGCTGAGTCAGATTGCTGAGCCTGACTAAGTGCTTGTTCAGCACAGTCCAGCGTTTAAGACTTACAAACGGGTAACAAGTCATTAGCAGCACACCACTCGCAGGGTCAGGGGAAAGACTTGGCAAAGGAAACAAAATGTCTTCGGTGTTGCAGATTTTTGCAGCAGTCCCCAGAGGTAGAGAGAAAAGTCTGTGTTGAAGCAAAAGTGTGTTTATGAAAAACACTGAAATGGGGAGAAAAGGAGTAGTCAACAAAAAATAACATTAAGTTCATCATCACCATAAAACCAGCAATGTAAAGATTACATTTTTTGCAACACTGACTGAACTGGGCAATGGGTCAGAACATATTGGAAGACATTTGCGGATATATTGAAATTAAAATGATTTGACTTGTTTGTATTTTATTTGACAATAAAGAAATAAGTAGTCTTAGTAGTTTATTAGTGTATTATTAGGTTCCCTATTAGTCCAACAAAACAAAGTATTACAATTACACTATTTAAAAATACATTCATATCATTGCAAAAATGTACACTGATAAAAAGGCTATATTTAATTTATAGATAACTTGCCTAAAAACTTTTAAATAGAATTTTAAAAAAGATAATGGCAACACATTCCACTCTTTCATTGCTCTGCGTGTAAAAGTGCATTTGAGAAAGTTTGTGTTTGTTCTCCAGTGGCATACCCATGAGAATCGACACTCTTTTTAAACTGTATCACAATTGTGGTGTTTTTAGGTGCTTTATTGTTAATATAAATGCTGCACAAGCAGCTTTGATCTGCATCAACTGGAGCTTATCAAGATCTTTCTTTTTAGTAGTTGCCCATATGCTCTGACAATAGGCCAGCTGAGAGATGATTGGGTGTCAACTACTGACAGCATCTTGTCACTGTGGCTTAAGATTTTCCCATAGTTTTAACCAAGTCTGTGTGTCTTCACCAGGGCAATTTACTGTCCAGGTAGATCCCCAACAGCTTAGCCAATGTCATCTGCTCCATGAGGGTGTTATTATCCTAAGCCCATTGCTCTGCAGTGTTAAGGTCTTTGTTTAATATTGATGACAGCTCAGATGTGGGTTTGGTAAACTGTTGTATCATATGCGTACATTGTTATTTTCTTCATTTGGTACCAGTGGTAGGCCATTTGTGAAGATAGAATACAAGAGTGGACCAAGACAGCTTGGGGAATTTCACAGTCCACTGATATATATATATATATATATATATATATATATATATATATATATATATATATATATATATATATATATATATATATATATATATATATATATAAACTGCCATTAACATATACACACTGTGACCTTAGTCCAAAATGACACATGTTTACAATGAGGGCCTATTTGTGGACCCTTTTGAGCACAAATGACTGGGCTCATTGTGAAGATGAGACTGTGTAGTTTAGGCCTCTGACTGACCTGCTCTCATTATAAGTGAAACAATCTATGCACAGATGAACATCAATTTTCAAATATTAAGGATATAATAAGGATAGATATATGTCACAGTTTGAAATAATGTGCAGTTAAAATTTATAGGGGTTTATTACAAGCTAAAATGTCCAGATTTAAAATCTTAAGAAGCAGAAAAATAAAATGGGTAAAACCATGGCAAAAGTTCCAGTCTTTACGAGCAGGACACGAATTCACTGGTGCAAAACAGCATTAGGTCCTCAGTCCCTCCCAACACCTGGTTGCAGGGTTAGCTGGAATGTGTGCTGTATATATATTCCCCAGCAGCACATCTCGATGACCACAGTCTTCGCCCTGGTCACCCCTCGTCCTTCAGCAGATTAGAGATGGAGAAGAAGCTGTAGGGCATAAACAGCGGTCAGTGGACTACACCAAAACAAATCAGGTGCACACAAGCGCAAAACAGCAGCACAGGTTCATCCTTTAACTTAGCTGGATAGTGGTCTTACAGCGAGCCTCTCCTCCTCTTCTCAATCGTTGTGGTCACCGCAATTCGATAGTCCCACGGTCTCCACACTCACTGGTGACAGGCGCTCCTGGGGTGTTTCTGTGTTCACATTTTAAAAGAGTCCGGTGATTGAGCTGCAGCTGTGGGAGTCTACCATTGGTTATTCAAGCAGAGCAGTCCATTGTGACAGGGGTTCACACAGATTATAAAACACTATAATTCATGAAACAAAAACAAAACAGATAAACGAAACATGCAAATGCTTAACCCTGCACCTGGCCTCCCAGTTTCCCATCCTGACTTATACCTGGTGTCTGGAGGGATGGTCTGATAGACGTAGATAGAGCATTTGGGGTATTAACAATTCCCATTTCTTTAAAAAAGATAGATTTTTAGGAACTTGTTATGAAGTAAAAAAGTTTATGCGGAATTCCTTGGAATTGTGGTTCCCTTTCAGTTCTGTTATATCAGATCAGACAAAAATAAAGGAAAATTCTGTGATGGAACTTATGGCTGGCCAATATGGTGCTGATATGATTGATATCCATTTTTGATTATTATTAAAATGTATTTTTTAAAACAAAATATAAATAGCCTTCAGTATTAATGTAAGAAACATAAATATGATGCAGTTTAACACAAAAAGCTGTCAAATGTATAGAGCCTACCAGGACCCAATCCATAGATATCTTGCAGGAGGATTCATGTGACTTACCTCCATCCATAAGCCCCTAAAAGTAAACACAGCAGTCATGCTAAAAGACTGCCAAAGTCTGCAACTGTTTTTTTCAATGTAATGCTACAAAAGTGGACATTGTTTTACAATAAAGACGAGCCCAAACTCTTTTTCCTGACTTTAATCATTTGTGCCTTATCTTAACCAGACACAGGGCCTAAGGCAACACATTAACACACTACAGAATTCTATCTAAAATACTTATATTTTCACTATTGTAGGCTACATGTTGATAGTTAAATGTTGACAGTTAAATGTGTCTTGTTTGTGACATGTTTTAAATTGATAATTTCTCTCTGTAGAACAGATAAGATGAACAAAATTTATTAAAAGGAAACTTTGGAAATGCTTTAGTAGTAACAATCTTTGAAGTGCTAATCAGTGCAAGAATTTGAAATGAGTTTTATCATCTTTAGTAACATTTAATTGAGAACTACAGCTGAATAACAGCTAAATCAATGAGTCAATCAATCAATCAATCAATCAATAAGCATATAATGAGTCTAATGAATGACAAATGTAAAAATTGTGGCATGTGGGTGGAGGTGCATCCTGGTTGAGGTCTGTGAAGTAGGGTCCTCTGGGTGGAGGTCTGCAGCCAGACTCTTTTGGAATTTTGACTTTGACAGCACAGACAAATGGTTCTTGTTTATATGTTTTTTGTTTATTTGTTTGCTTGTTTTGTACATTTGCCAATTATTAATAACTGCCAATATTTAGCTTTCAGGTCAAATTTCCAATGTTTTCAATAAAGTATGAAGGATTTGTGGCGCTTGATGAAGTAAAACTTACAGCTTACTGTCAAACTTGCAGCTTGCTGTATTTTTAGTGTATATCTGTCCAGCATAATGTAAGATCTGAAGAGAGGATATTACTCAAAATGTACTTTTTGGAGCTTTCTACCGTGTTCTCTCATAATGTTCTCTCATCAAAAGCTTGCCTGAAGAGATTTTATATGTCATCCATGCAGGTTTGAGTTATCTAGTGATCTCTACGCACCCCTATTCGAACCCTCCTCACAGTATGTTCCTGTATAAGGCTCAGCCCATCAGCTCATGTAACCCATGCTCCGACACAACTAAAAGTATGATACAAAACAATACACTACAGCTTTACAAACCTGATGCAATGTGCTGTATTTTCATTAACTAAATTTCAGCTGATTGTGCTGTGATAGCACTTTGAAAAACTTAACTGTATCTAATTACACATTTGAATATATTGTTTTCGGTGAATAAAAGGTAACATGTTGATCTAAATTTGTTATGTGTTAACAGTTTATACCCCATAGTTTTATATCCCCTCTTTTAGTGTGATACCTCTCTTTAAGAAATATTTATTACATGGCCATTAGCATGTATTCTAAGTTTGGTGCTACGCTAATTGCTTACATTAATAATCCACGCAAAACAGTGTGACACTTGATAACGAGGCTCTGATATTACTCTTGTGTGGTTGAGAGGTTGTAAGTCGCCAAAACAGCTGTGGTTTTTCATAGTTTGTGATGTTTGGAGGCTAAGTCTAACTCTTATTGAAAATATACTGGGAGCTAACATATGGATCTGTACCAGCCTTACCATCCCTGCTGTCTGTTTACAAACACTGGAAGGGTCTTCCTAAATTGAAACTCTGCTCTTAACTACATGCTTTTACTGGCATAGTATTGGATGTAGACCCGTCAGGAAACCTCAACCATAATCTTGATGATTAAACAGTACCGTGCAGTGATTTTTGTGATTAGGTAAGCAGTCTTATGGTGGACGTCAATCTTTAGTCGCTAACAATTTAATAATGCAAATTTTTATACAAACTTCATTGCAAATTAGTACATTAAAAGCATATATACTAAGTCATTTTGGAGTCTAATTAGAGAAGCTTAAATCTATAGTTTATTCATATGTTTGACTATATTTGACCCTGTCTGTACAAACAGGTTGAGTCAGTGGACTATTTGTTTCTTCACAGATTTTTTCTGCTCCTACACCTCATTTATGCAGCTAAGCCTTCAGCACTAATGTTATCTATGTAATTATCATTAGGCATCTAGAGACCATATGAGTGACACCTCTACAGATGTGCAATGCATTTACTACACAAAATATATTCATGAAGATATACTAACAACTGCACTGGTCAGACAGTTGCACTGGTCAGACAGGTACACTTATAATACAGGCTCATGTGTCACAAACAGAGCCCGAAATTAGAACAGTGCGCTCTCACAGATGCAAGTCAAAGCCTCGTATTTCCTAAAGAAATGCCCTGTATTTCCTTGAAATTTGGAGTCACATTTATATTTCCTCCTATTCCACTAATACTTTTGCTCCTTCGCAAACACACAGATCAGACAAGCTCCTAGCTGAAAGTATTGAAAGTGTTAAATAACAGAATTAAACAATTTAGTAGTCATCATAGTAGTAGTAGTAGTAGTAATAGTAGTAGTTAGCTTCTATAATAAGTCATGTAAGTTCATAATTCAATCTTCTACAGCTCAAATCTCATTGTAGAACAGAAAAAAAAAAAAAAAAATTCGTCCCACTAGTACAAAAAAAAAGTACCACGATAAATAATAACCCCCAAAAATGATTGTTCCATCTGTCATGTATTAAACAATAAGTCTATATATTAATTACTGTGACAGGCTTACATGCACACTAAGTAGAAATCTCCCCAGGGGTTTATTCAGTGCTGTTTGAGCCTGCTGTGTCCCCTGTACATATGTGCAAGCCTCTAAAACAACTGGCTGATCCCTCTGGTTGTAAAAGCACATGGTGAAAGTGTGGCAAGGTTGCACAGGAAAAGACAATTTAATGAGACTTTGGATCCGCTCTTGAAGAAACCTGCTCAGTGACTAGCAGGGTGTACTAAAACCATGCTTCAAACAGGCAGAAATGAAGGGAAAACAGGATCATTTGGATATAATTTGCAACTATTTAATTATACTTTTGACAAGCAATTATTTTAATACAGATGAGGAGCAGCTAAAATGAATATTGTTAAACAGCAGATTTATGTATATAGTGAAAAAGCAAATTCTAAGGTCTAGTCACAAACAGAAATGATCAGGTTCAACATTTGTGTATTTACCCTTTAAGTATAGTAAATGAAATCACAATAGGGAAATTTGGCTCTTGCCCGTCATCTGGGAGTATGACATCATCACATTTTAGAATCCAAAAACTACGAATACTGAATTAAATCCAATTGATTGCCAAGCCCTAATGCAACTACTCGCAAATACAATTCTACAGTTGAATTTCAACTATCATGCTTTAGTGTACAGAGGTCTCATGTATTTTAGCAGAAACAAGGTCAGACAGACAGATCTTTTAGAGACAGAGGGGGTGGCTATGACAGCGCCCCCGCCTGGAGCAGAGCGGGAGACAAACTGGTGTTGTTCCTGCATAGAGGCGGCGTTTGACAGAGACACATTGGACATTTACGCAGCCATAACTCTCACCTGACAAGCTAACTCCTCTACCCACGGCACAGGCACTGGGCGAGGGGTGTCAGGCGTGGAGAGGCTGGGATGGGAGCAGAGAAAGAGGGGCAGAAATGGAGCAGACGTGAAACAAAAAGGCATGACACTTTACTGGGCGATGTGTGGAGATGGTGCATCGTCAGCACAGCTCTGACAGACCACCTCAGCTCTCTGCATTCCAATTCATACTGACGGCCATACTCCTAATGCAACTCCAGTCCCGTTCATGATAAATGGTGCAGAGATTTTTGCAGGAAATTCTGACCCAAGACCCAGTAATCCTTGGGTAGTAATTGATCAAGATTTTTTAGGGGCTGTTGCCATTGCTTCAGAAGGTTAAGTGGTTGCGATGTAACTAAAGTACCATCCAACTACTGAGTGCTGTTGTGACTCTGTTGTGTGTGTGGATCATACAATTCATCCATTTAACGGTAGCTAAGTTTGAATTTAGTGTATATATGATCCAGACTGGTCAGTACTTAGTTTGAGCTGATTCTAACTGAATTTGGACCATGGACTGTAAAAAGAAGTGGACTAAGGGAGAGTTATGTTACCCCTAGTGTTTAACTCCAGCCAAATGAAGCCAATCGAGCCTAGAACTCTAAGTGTGTGTCACATAGCAACCAAAGAGCCAATCAAGAGCGAGGGTGTTGAAGGTAATGTCCTGGGCACTTAGCAACGCTGTCAATCAAACTTCTTGCAAACGCTTGTTGCTAACAGACAGAATAGCAACATAAATTGACACCAGGACGTAGAGCGGGTTAAAACTAACATTTTAACACCAAAATGATGAGGCACACAGCCACGGTTACAGAGAGAGGGGCCAGAGTCGATGGAGCCAAATCACACCGATGCTCACTTCCTATATGGAAGGTCGTGGCTAGTGGGCTAGCTATGTCCACTTATATATACAATATATGGTTTGGACAGGGATTG
This sequence comes from Periophthalmus magnuspinnatus, assembly GCF_009829125.3. Taxonomy (NCBI): domain Eukaryota; kingdom Metazoa; phylum Chordata; class Actinopteri; order Gobiiformes; family Gobiidae; genus Periophthalmus; species Periophthalmus magnuspinnatus. The sequence continues at coordinate 19,795,842 of NC_047135.1, read as the reverse complement.
AGTGGTCTAAACTGGATTTGGACTAGGGCTGGGTACTGCCAAGGACCTCACAATACAGTTCTGTATCTCTATATGGGGTCCATGATCAAATCCATTTCAATTTCATGTCCACAATCCATTTTATGCCAGAACACAATTGATTTATGAATAACCCACTTTTTAGGTCTTGAGATTATATCCCTTCAGAGCACTATCACAACACAGTCAGCATCTGCATTCCACTGTCAGGTTTGTGAAGTTGTAGCATATTGTTTTGTATTCTGTTTTTGTACGAGGGTTTGTGCTTGGGAGAGATCACAAGATTATTCAAACATGCATGGATGACATATAAAACATTTGCATAATACCCCCTAATGCAGTAGTAGTCAAGTAGTACTGATTCTGACTAGGTTCGGGCTGATTCAGACTAGTTGCAAGTAACCAGAAAGTTACTGGTTCAACCCCAGCTCCAACCAGTGTATGCTGTTGTGTGTGGACAGTGCAATTTACCCCCTTTTATTGACCCATGACTGTTTCATTGTTTAATTTTAAGTTTATGAAGCCCTGTGAGGCAACTGCTGTTGTAATTTTAGGGGAGTAATAAAATACATGGAATTGAATTGAAGCCAGTAAAGTATGCCTTAGTCTGAATGGTGTATATACAATTTGTGATTGGAGGGTGTTGGTGCTATTTCTTTTGTTCCATAAAATAATTTAAATAATGTTAAGTAATGTTCAACTATGCAAAATTACAAAAATAAATCAAGGCATGTTCAAGGCTACCTGTTTTAGTTGAGGGCAGAGTATGTATATGCCTATATTCTTGCATTTGCGTAGGGCACTGCAAAAGTCCTTATAATGGCTGTAAGCTGGATCCTTGTCATTTCGGGCCATTCTCACCACTCTATTTGATTCATTCACTGTTAGTCTTTACTTTACGGCTCTCTGAGGGATTTTTATGTGTCTTTTATGGAGAAAACTGACAACAAAAAAATATGGACGTCTGCTCTGAGCCCATTCCGCACTACCTTTTTCTCTTTTGATTAAATGAAACTCCGTTGTGAATTCAACCAAGAAGACTGTGTTCTCCAGTCATTGTCAGCCAATCAGATGCACACCATCTTCCCTTCAACATCCTGCTGTTTCACCTATACATGTAAAAACCATACTCCATTTTTTTCTCTAACGCAGCAATAGAACCATCCACCTCCTCAGCTTCTCCTGCTCCTCATCATCACCACTTATGTGTAAGCCAGAGTTGAATATTTTGCCTAACAAATCCATCAATCTCTCCCTTCATCAAATGACTGTCTCTTAACTTGACAACAAACTTAACCTTTTGTTTCTTTTTTGATAAACTATTAATTGTATCTCACTCTGGCTATTTAAGTCTTTACATTCTGGTGAAAATATTACAAATATTACCTGTTCAGTGTTGAAGTCTCTTGCATTGAACCAATCCAACAAGGACTACAATGAACACATGTAAAGGTCAGATTTATAGCTCGAGCTCAAGTCTATCTTTACTATCTCAAGTAAGGATGTGCCTATACTGAGACCAGTGTAGATATAGTGTGCCAATAATAGACAATTCACCATCTTCTGATACTGATCATCTAGTCCAATGTATTGTTGTCAAACATTGTTAATCATAAAAGTCTTTAACTGAACTGTATGGATTTGAGGCTTTCCAACCAAATTGAACTAGGTGAAATGTTTTTTCAACATTATCTTATACTATTAAAAGGCATGTATTTTCTGATCTATAATGTTATAATGTTTTTTTCCTGATTAAAATATAATGTTTTATTTTGTTTCATTCACTTATGTTTAACACTTAAACTGCAAATGTAAGACTGAGGTCTTCTCTCAAACAGAAAACGCTTTGTTCTAACTTTTTGTGCTGCCCATGGGACAGAAAAAAAAGCTTTTTGAAAAATTAAAAGGACAACTTTATCTATGGAGAAAGAAAAAAGCACATTATAGTTAGTTTTATTGGCTCGTGGGGCTCAATGGATTATAAAGTTAACATATGTAGGGAATAATTTTGAAAGGAAGGATAGCAACCTCGGGATGTAATAGAACCACCAAACTGACAAATGGGGCCATATTTGTCTGCAGAATGATCTCTAGTACAGAAGCATCTCATTTGATATTTAACTGTGCTTGAGAATGAGCTATAGTAGAATGACTCAGTGGTGATCAGAGCAGACATTAGCAGCTGTTACAGAGTCAAGAACGTTCACAACAGCTATAGCTTGCTGACTGTGGCACATACCCAGAGAGAAGGAAGTTTATTGGAAGTTTATGAGCGGAAAAGTCACCATCTTAGACCCACAACGGGTGAGCAGAACAGAGCACAAAACCAATTTCTATGTTCTAACCTTTCCAGGCTTACACTCACCTGAAGGATTATTAGGATCACCATACTAATACGGTGTTTGACTCCCTTTCGCCTTCAGAACTGCCTTAATTCTACGTGGCATTGATTCAATAAAGTGCTGAAAGCATTCTTTACAAATGTTGGCCCATATTGATAGAATAGCATCTTGCAGTTCATGGAGATTTGTGGGATGCACATCCAGGGCACGAAGCTCCCGTTCCACCACATCCCAAAGATGCTCTACCGGGTTGAGATCTGGTGACTGTGTGGGCCATTGTAGTACAGTGAACTCATTGTCATGTTCAAGAAACCAATTTGAAATGATTCGAGCTTTATGACACGGTGCATTATCCTGCTGGAATTAGCCATCAGAGGATGGGTACATGGTGGTCATGAAGGGATGGACATGGTCAGAAACAATGTTCAGGTAGCCCGTGGCATTTAAACGATGCCCAATTGGCACTAAGGGACCTAAAGTGTGCCAAGAAAACATCCCCCACACCATTACACCACCAGCCTGCACAGTGGTAACAAGGCATGATGGATCCATTTTCTCATTTTGTTTACACCAAATTCTGACTCTACCATTTGAATGTCTCAACAGAAATCGAGACTCATCAGACCAGGCAACATTTTTCCAGTCTTCAACTGTCCAATTTTGGTGAGCTCGTGCAAATTGTAGCCTCTTTTTCCTATTTGTAGTGGAGATGAGTGGTACCTGGTGGGGTCTTCTGCTGTTGTAGCCCATCCACCTCGTGCGTGTTGTGGCTTCACAAATGCTTTACTGCATTCCTCGGTTGTAACGAGTAGTTATTTCAGTCAACACGGCTCTTCTATCAGCTTGAATCACTCGGCCCATTCTCCTCTGACCTCTAGCATCAACAAGGCATTTTCGCCCACAGGACTGCAGCATACTGGATGTTTTTCCCTTTTCACACCATTTTTTGTAAACCCTAGAAATGGTTGTGCGTGAAAATCCCAGTAACTGAGCAGATTGTGAAATACTCAGACCGGCCCGTCTGGCACCAACAACCATGCCACACTCAAAATTGCTTAAATCACCTTTCTTTCCCATTCTGACATTCAGTTTGGAGTTCAGGAGATTGTCTTGACCAGGACCACACCCCTAAATGCATTGAAGTGATTGGTTGATTAGATAATTGCATTAAGGAGAAATTGAACAGGTGTTCCTAGTAATCCTTTAGATGAGTGTGTATGGTCATTTAATTTGCTATAGACTGGAAGAGAGCTCAATGTAGTCTATAGTGTCCTGTATCATGTTCTTGAAGGCATCCTACTAATCAAATATCTGTACATTAGTGACGGCTATATTTTGTTTTTTGGAACTTCTAAAACTGAAAAAAATAAAAATAAAATAATAATAATAATTGTAAAATATTGAACCCCAATGTCCGGTTTGTACCAGGTCTTGTTTAATGTTCACCAGTTTATTCACTTGAGTTAAAATCTATAGTCTACTGTAGTGCACTTTAAATGGCACAGCCAAAAACTTTGGAGTCCATTCCTATGATCTTGCAATTATCTCTGGCCACCTCACAGTCCAAACATGATACCAAACATGACACACAAATTTTTGTTACAGAATGGGTAAACAGCTACCTACTTGTTCTTAAAGCCAAAAACACTAATAATGTTGTTTTATTGGGTTGTTTGCACTAAAATACACTGAATCTAGGAGAAAGATGTATTATAGCATACTTCCTTTAACACATGCTTGTGAATTACAATTCCCTTGTGGACGTATATTGTGGAGAGTAAACCTTAAAGGAAAAGTGTTCTAAGGTGTGTGTATTGGTCAAATCAAATCTCTTGTAAATACTGTTGAAAAACTTATTTATTTTACCTACAATATACTCCAAAAAACTCATAGATATAATACAGTTCACAAAATCCTACAAGGTGTTCAAAACAATGTCTTATATGGCTTAGCAACTTGATTTGGCTCTAGTAAGTGCCTTGCAGGGATAAACCAATATCAGCCAACTGATATATTGGGCCAATATTTGCACTTTTAACTTAAGGATATCTTCAACATGCAGGCACTTTTGCTGTTGTTCAGAGGCCCCGCCCACTTCTGAAAACATCCCACTTCATTCAATGAAATGTAAATACAAATTGTAAGATCTTCTCTCCTTTTTGGCGTAAAAAAAACATCAACCAGCCATCAGAACCATGGAAAAACAGTAGCGCTTTCTCACAGTTGTATGAAATCACTGCCAATGCATGAAAAATTTGATGTTTTAGAGGAAATAACAGACACTTAGTGCTAGCATCCCTCTGCCCCGGGTGAATGGCTCCACACAGTGGGCGTCTTATCGAGTACAAACTCATTCATCCATTTAATTGCTAGTTTCTTAATGACTAATAAATTAGGTAAATATTCAACCATGTGTTTGATCAGTGGATCCAAAATTAAAACTGTTGTTCAGTGGGATTGGCAACTAGTCAAGCTTATGGTAAACGAATCCACAGATCATACCTCACACAGATAGGTACGCAATGTTGTTTGCAAAAAAGAACAAAACAAAAAAAACACTAATACCGGTGTTAGCCATTACATCCAAAAATAACATGATACAAACTATGTTATGGGTAGAAAGACTACCTGTTTATTGTATGAGAAATACCAAAAAACCTAGCACAAAGCTCAATGAAGAACACGCAGATCACATATCTGAGTCATATTTTATAAATTTATTTTGAAGTCATTTGCCATAAAAAGTGAGGATTAAGAGGCATTAGACATGCCTCCCATTGGAGTTTACTGCTCTCGCTGTGAATTGTCTGAAGTCAAAATTTGCATTCCTTTTGTCTTTGACTATAGAAATCACTAAATGTATTTGATTTTGAAGTTAATGATGGCTTGCATTCTCATTAATTTGAATTCATTTCAGTGAGGCTTCTGTTTTCACCCAAAAAGTGACTGTATTTGAAGATATCTATTGGCTGTCCGCCTTAAATGTCCAGCACAGGTTGATATTTCGTTTTGTCTGACCTGCTGCATAAACATTTTAGTGGGAAGAGATAACTGCACAAAATGTAACTGCACAAATTTACTATAAATGTACTATAAATTCACTCACACAAAGGGCTGTGTGTGAATTTATAGTCAATAATAATAACATAAATAACATTTTTGAGGAAAATTGTCAAAAGCAGCCCTACATATCGGCCCCAAAATATCGGCAGAAGTTTTCGGCTATCGGCTGCTCTGGATTCTATATAATCGCCCTTGGCCATGAAAAAAAAAACGTTACCGCTCTTTATTTTGTATTGAGTTGAAGGCAGCTCACATATGTCTGTGTGTCTGATCATATGCCTGCATTCACACATGCTCCTGTAACAAACATACAAGCATCTCCAGAGAGTAGGGCAGAGGTGGAAGCCTCAGCTGCTGCTACACATGTGCTAGTCCAGTACCTGGTATCACTGTGTGACTGCCTACATGCACGTCAATAATGTGTCAGCCTCCATGTGATATTGCTAACACATGAAGGAGGTATGAACACACTAAACATGCTACAGTGAGCCGGCTGCCTGTCACACCAGCGAACACAGAGTGGATTCATACAGAGGTTAAGGCGAAACACTGCAGGTGAGGTAATTGAAATATCAATTTAAAACTTCTTCTGTAGATTACTTATATAGAAAAAAAAATATTGCAAGTTGTTCATGTGTACAAATGATCAAAACTGACCAAACATTTGAATCTCAAAAATAGATGGAGCCTGGTTTGATTTTTTTGCTACATTTTGTTGACATATTAGATGCTAAAAAATGTATAGAGGGATTTTGGATAGCTTATTTAATATTTGAGCAAACTTAATCTCACTGAAAAATTGCCTGAAAATCAAATTTCGCCTCATTTTTTTTTGAAGATGAAACAAAAAAATAAATCAGGCTTGGAATTAGATATCAAAAAAATTCTTCTGCACAATTCATCAAAGTCTTCACACGATGGGAAATGTTTGGTGTATGTCACTGCTAATTTAAGGGTTTTTAAAATGCATTTGCATGCAAATATTAATTATATATGAATACAAATTAACAATTTCTTTTCTTTTAATCAAATTTTAATCCATTTTCTATGTATGCTATGTGAGCACGTAGTGGACCGAGGTGCAGAGTAGGTGCAGATTGGCTTTATCAGTCTATGGCAGGGCACTAAAATTAAGTTTATAGAACCCAGCAGTATTTCTGCCTTATTTTATTTTACTAGTGTGATTTTCTGAGAGGATAGAACCTTCAAAAAAGTATAATGATCTAGACAAACCCAAACCTCTGTTCAACAGGGGGCATAAATATACGACTGACACTGGTTCAAATATATAAAACAAGTACCTAAAAATATCTCCTCTTTTTCATTCAGGCTGTTGTAAAACCCATATGAGCAGTCTTGCAGTTTGCTTGGTATTTTATGGAGAAAGAGCAGTTCTTAAATATGGTGGTGGTTGTGTGTAAATCTGCAGGAGTAGTGGTAGAAGCTGTTTTGGAGTAGAAGAGCCTTAAATTGATGAGTGTCCCAAAGCGTGCGATAGATAACTCCTGAGTTGCTGTGTGGTGACAAATCTGGGTGTTCCTCTCCTCTGCGCCTCACTGGGCATAAGTCACCCTTCAACTGCCTCTGCTCCTGTCCACAGGGCTTAGTTTGAAATATTTTCAAGAGAGTTAAATCAGTAAATAAACAAGTACAACACTGCGTAGGCTACTATACTGACTAGTTTGATCATTATTGCTAATAAAGATGTATTCATTAATTCAGTGCAGCTTATAATATATTATACATGTGTGGAAAAACTATAATAATCCCTTTGAATGCAAGTGCAATAAGGGATGGCATCAGGTTTATCATTATTATTATTCACCATATAACAAGACACATATGCTTTTTATTTTTATTTTTTTTCTCACTGACATGAACTCAGACTAAACTTGTCCTGTTTTGGGTCAGTGTGTGTTTGTTTGCGAACTCAAATACTGCGAGAATCCTTCTTGCTGTGCAAGGTTAGTGAAACTGCATCACCTTGGTAAGATACACACCGCAGTACACCGTACGTGTGTTTATGTATGTATGTAAGCACTGCAAATTAGCTCCGGCTATAAGCATGCATCGGGTTGCTGGATTACAGTTAGTCAATGTTTTTGTATTTGTCCCTATTCAAATGAACCACATGAAAAAATAAATCAGCCATATTTCCTCTGGAACACACCTGTGACACTCCAATTTCAAGTGAATTTCCCATATGTCTCCTTGCAGACAACTGCCGCCTTTTCAATGTGCCAACTGTGACCTTTGTGATTTTAGTTTGATTGCAGTTTATCGTATGTCCTTCCAGTAACTTATGTGTCCAATAATTTGTATGCTTGGCACATAATATATATCTACAGCTAAAATGACTTGAATATTGAACTCATCTTGTTTGGAAGAGTTTAGATCTAGGTGAAAACTGCCCACCCATCAAAAAAAGCACTTGACTTCAGTAAGTAATGCGTATCCGTGCACAGCCCTCTTGAGTGTAGCAGGCAATCTGAGTAGAGCTGTCCCACTCCCATCACCTCAGGCACTGCTGCTGCTCTTACAGGGGATCACTACAGCAATTCTCCCAAATCTACTCTCCTTTGTACCTACAATTGTGCTCTCTTGCTAGCTAACAGCAGTGTCCTTAAACTTGCCCAGTTAATACTGACTGCCCTGGGTTAATACATTTTGTAGAGTGTCAGACTTAGACAGGATTTTCAGCAACCCATTCTCTAGCACAAAAAACATATTAACGCCACTGTAGGCTACCTGATTTTCTAAAAAAAAACAGAAGCTGTTAATTTTAAATGCTCTGCAGTGGTCCAAAGTTATTACTCACTCTAATATGTCTGCTAATGCACACTTCCTGATTACCAGACAATGAAACCCTTTATAATTAGATGCAGATCGCAGGAGGGGATTTATTTTGACCTCAAGAGCTGCTTTTACATTATATTTGTTCTCGGACAAATAGCTTACATAGGAAGAAATCATGTACAGGACCTTTAATCTATGGGTGAATAACTGCGGATGCATTAACCACCGTGTGTTCCTCGTGAGAGAAGAGTATGGCACACATCTATGTCAATGTGAATGTTAATGAAGCTGAAATAATGTAGCATCCAGGCCGTGTTTCACAGTTGAGCAAGTAACATGGTTCCAAGGGTCAGACACATCAGCCACTGCACACACTCAAATAAACTACCAATAACAAACACAACCATTAGATCATGTTAATAGCCTTTGGCTGAAAAGTACATTTCAGGTCAGATTTTTTTCAACGTTTTTTGCCAAATACATTTATTTATTTATTTATTTATTTATTGTGCATGTTATTACATTGGTGACATTCCATCTCCCCAGAGCCAGTCTCCATGTCCGGAGATCCGGACAGATCTCTTAGCACCAGACTTCCATGGCTCCTCCTGCAGGTGGTGGGTCCACGGGAGGACGGCTCCACGTCGGTCCTTCGGGCTGAGCCTGGCCGAGTCCTGTGGGGAAAGGCCTGGCCATCAGACAGGCCTGGCTCCAGGGCCCCAGTAACGCCAGTCTGGGCGATGTAACTGGCCTTGAAGCTCTCAATTTACCAGTCAATCTACACAGCTCCTACATGTCGAGAGGAGCCAGTTGAGGTGGTATAGGCATCTGCTCAGAATGCCTCCTGGACGCCTCCCTAGGGAGGTGTTCCGGGCATGTCCCACCGGGAGGAGGAAGAAGACCCAGAACACCCTGGAGGGACTATGTCTCTCGGTTGGTCTGGGAATGCCTTGGGGTCCCACCAGAGTGTCTGGGGTGAGGGACGTCTGGGAGTCCCTGCTTCGACTGCTGCCCCCGCAACCCGGTTCTGGTTAAGCAGAAGAAAATGGATGGATGTTATTGCATTGTTAGCTCAGCAAACACATGTAAACTGTTTTGTTTCATTTACGCTTGTTGAGATTCAATTCAAAATGCTCAATCATCAGTTGTTTTGTTGTTGTTTTTTTATTCCGACTGAACTGGGTGGAACAGGTTGTGTTCATGTGACATCACAAATTTCTAAACTCCTTTAGATTTAAAATTGAATGTGAGGTTAGGTAAGTGCCATTATTCCATCTCTAAATTTGGCTGTCCACTGCACGATTCTGTCTGTCTGTGATGAGTGATTTCTTGTGGGGAAAATCTTGAGCCTTGGCTCTAAGTCGTTGGTTGTAAGTCTCACAGTGAGACTGGGACAAAGATTAAACTTAGAACCAACGTACAGCCAAAAACTAGCTGCGACTGATGTCAAGTGTGATGGATATTTTGGTGTCTTGGTGCAGAGTTTCACTGGGCAGAGTTGCCAGATTTCAGTGGCCAAACACACACCAGAGCATATGAAATGCAACCCAAAAACTCCCGTATGAAAGACACAATTACTTCTGGAATGGTGTGTGGTCACTTGAGCTTCATTGCAGTTTTACAGAGTTCTGATAGCTTTGGATATGATAATTTGTTCGTAAAATTCAGGACGCTCATTAGGATTATTCTAAAATTAACACATTTTACATTTAAAATAGCTTTTCACCCATGGTAGCTCTTAAAAAGCCACCCAATTCCGCTTTAAAACTGCAGACCCAGCAACACTGCCGCTGCATCGAAACATGTCAGACATATGACCAAAATGTGCTCCGTCAGAGTACAGCAGAGCATAGCCATGACCCATATCTCTCCTTTTCCCTTTCACTTACTAACTTTTACAAACATAAAAACAGTGCTACCATGTAGTGCTAGCCTTAGCTAACTGGTACAATTTCTGTGACTTTACCATGCAGAGCCTAGAGCCTGATATCTGTGCAAACTTTGGTCATATATAGTGTGACATCCAATAATCTTATGAGATGAAAAAAATCAGGCAGTGAACACCAGGTGAGGTTATTTGGGGGAAGTTTAAACCATTATGACTGATATGCCATGCTTTTGGAACTGATCACAAGATTCAGCATTTGTGGATCATAAAATTCAATATTTCAAAATACAAAAATAACAAATCTCGCATAGTGTAATAGGCCGCTGCATTTGAAGATATGACATGGCCAAATTCTAGAATGTGAATGCAACTTATTTGTTTTCATTGCAGCATCTGAAAAGGAAGCAGTGTCATCACAAAAAAACAAACAAAACAAAAAAACATTCAATTCTACAAACAGAAAGGACATGTTCAATCTACAGGTTGATTTAGGGTTCTAATGACAAAGGGGATGAAACTGTGTCCTTTTGTGTGTGTGAGACTGAAGCCAAATGACCACACCAAACAATTATTGAGAGGCTGAGTATGCTTTTGATGATGGCTGGCTGTGTACAAGGATGAAAACAAGGTAGGTCTTTGATTTTTGATATAATGATGTTAAGTGGTGTTTTAATGAAATTAGAAGCTTAACCTGTGTTTTCAGGACAAATACTTGTGATGATGTGAGCATGTGCTTGTCTCTGTTCTCTCCATTAAAGTGGAAGAGCCTGACAGAAGAAGGAGGATAAGGACCCGGTGCACGTGTGTCTGGTCTGGCTGTGTTTGAACAGAAAGCACCATCTGCCTCAGACTGACCCACCTGTCCACTCTGCTCCAGGGAAACCAGCTCTCAACCTGCACACTGTTTTACACACTGGTGCACACACTGAATGGGCTACTGTTTAGACTACTGATTGTGTGTAGGTAACACACTATTCTTGGATTTCAGACATGAGGATTTCTGTCTGATTTAAAGGAATTGGTATAGCAGCAGTCCTCAGTTCTCAAAGCCATAAAGCAATCTAAATCAAAATATTATTTCTTTTAAATACACTGGCCCTATCTCTGTTGGCACCAATGGTTCGATTCCAGTCGATTCCAAGACTGGAATTGACAGTACCAATACCAATCCCAAATAAGTTTTTATCTCATTTGCAGGGTCATATTTACAAATGTTTAAGCATAATAACTTATTAAGGTTACAGCACTAATTATTTGCAACATATTCATAAAAGTTATAGAAAATATTTGAATCCATACAATTAATGTCAAATTTCATTGTAAGTATTACCGTATTTTCCGCACTATAAGGCGCACCTAAAAGCCTTTAATTTTCCCAAAAAACCACAGTGCGCCTTATAATCCGACGCGCCTTATATATGGATCAATATTGGTCAATTATGACATCCGTAGTCAGGAGGCGTCGCCGAAGTAATAATGGTAATAACCCTTTAAGGACTGAGCACACTATGGGCCAGTATAGCTCACCTAGACCTAGACTTTTATTCTTTTTTAGCCATAAAAATCATGTTAAACGAAGTATCAGAATTTACTGCATTTTTTCCACACAACTACTTCTATTTTACACATCCATCCGTATTTTTTCTTTTACGCATCGAATAAATGACTGGGAAAATCCCTGCAGCACCCGTGCTCTCATTCGTCACCTTCGAGGGACAACAGAGGCAGATTACCGTAATGATGGTAAAATATTTAGATAGCCCCTTGCCTCCGCTTTGAGACGCCGTTTGAATTTACATGAGAGCACGACTGGGTGCTGAGTTACACTGCTGGAAAGTCCACAACTGCGCTCTATCGGCGACGATAGGATCCGACGCTATAGGGATAACGGGGAGACGGGCAGACAGCGCCGGGCGACATACGCCACAATCTGCCAATGGATTGTGGATGCCTGGGCTGATTTATCAGTCTCAACTGTGGTCCCAGCTTTCACAAAGGCAGGAATTGTCACTGAACTGCCAGACAACAGCAGCGACACGGATAATGGCGATTTTGACGAGATGGAATCGGGCACTTTGAATGCCGAGCTCGCCCAACTGTTCAACTCAGACACTGAAGAGGAAGAATTCGACGGATTCGTGAATGAGGAATGAGCTGAAAAAGTGAGCTTTACGTGTTTCTTTCACGTGTTTACAACTAAACAAGGCTGGGAGATATTGTGAATATGGACATTAACGTTGAGTTATTGTTATTGCTTTGCACTATTTCGAGAGTTACTATATTGTGAATGCATTACTTGTTTTGTGAGTTTATTCTATTAATAAAGTTTGACTGATTGACTTATCTGTTTTGTTGACATTCCCTTTAGCGCAGCTCCATCTCGTGGATGCGTAACACAACCTCAGCTACTACAGTAGTTTCAATTCTATGCGCCTTATATTGCGGTGCACCCTATATATGAAATTTGTTTTAAAATGGGCCATTCATTGAAGGTGCGCCTTATATTCCGATGTGCCTAATAGTGTGAAAAATATGGTAGGTACATGTTTTATTTTTTGTTTAAGATTGAACATGTACCTGCATATGATTATTTTTATAATGTTAAAGTTAGTCATATTACTTTATTTGATTGATCTGTCTGCCCTTTGAGTGATCTGGGTCATTGTGCACTGAATGGAGTTCTATGTGCCTGAAGTTTTGAGGAGATGTGACGACTTTACATTAAAGCCATGACATATATCCGTGGGCCTCAGGCTGGAGCACACTCACATCAGGTGATTGGACTTCATGAACAAATATCAGACTTCTAACCTACCGGGATCATGATCAGATCAGTTTCATCTTTTTGTATTGGACAATACTTTTGGAGACAATGGGACAGCAGATGGAGGACACACTATCTAATCATGGAGCCTCACAGTTAAATAGTATTAAAAATTTGTATAAAATGAGGTTGTGGTTGCGACGTAACACTGCTCCAGTGTCTGTGGGTGGATGTCACTGACAAAATGTGAAACACTTTACAAATGCAGGGAAAACTTTCCCAGAGGATCACACACATGAATGGGAGAAAAGCACTACTGTTCATGGTCGGTGGGCTGCCCAGCCACCGGATGTACTATGCCGCTGAGCTCGACCCATTCACTTAAACTGTGACCATGTTTAAGCTTTGGTTAAGGCTTGGGTAAATTATTCAAATTAACAAGCTCTCAGTAGATCTTTGAAATAAAAAAAGAATCATTTGCATCACTCATTTGGGCCCTATGAATTGCTGGAATTGCTGGATTTCAGATGACGTCACAGCATTCTTTGGGTCAGTATAATGTAATATAGATGTGGGGCAGCTAAAATGAATATTGCTGAAATACAATTTTATTTTTGTAATATAGCGACCTCTTGGGTCTAGTCAGTAATAGAAATGATCAGGTTCAGCATTTGAGAATTTACCTATTGGATATTTCATGGCAAAGTACAGTGTAATCAATAGGGAAATCAGTCTCTTAGGGAAATCAGTCTCTTGCCTCCCATCTGAGAGTATCATCACATTCTAGAATCTGAAAACCACCAATAGCACTATTTACATACTTCTAAACTGGTACTTACACAATAAATATTTTGTCGGTCCCCAATCTCTTTATTTCATTTTAGCCTCTGGTGAAAACCTAATCATTTAAAACTCATACATAGACCTCTTCAAAAGTGCGTATGGGTTAATGGCTCTAAGACATGACATTAAAGGTAGAGCATGTAACATTCTGATTGCAGTTAGATAGATATGTTTTAACCCATACTGTGGAAGATTATTGCCAAAGCAACAACATGCATTCCTTCATGGTGAGAGGTCAAAGCTTATCTTATCCCAGTAACTACCACTTATTCTCCAGTTCTCCAGTGGTAATTACAGCATGAGGGACCATTCATGTGCAATTTCCCACTCCCATTCTGTTATTTACCATAATTCCCTCAGCACATAAAGGCAGCATAATTAGACTTAGCTTACATATTACCTGTGGTGTAACTTGAAGAGCCTATTATTTTGTTTTTTGGTTTGTTTGTGTGTTGTTTTTTTTTTATTATTATTATTATTATCTAGGTCATATTATTGTGTCCTCATCAGAAACATGGCTGGAGTTGTGTTTTGTTTTATTCACACGCTTAACACAGAAATCATACATATTTAGTACTTCTATCAAACTGAAAACACTCCACCTTGTGATGCCATCAAGTGGTTATACGGGAAGCACTTCATTGAGTTTTTTTTTTTTAAACTGCATACATTTTCACCATCATTTGAAAATGTTCAGTTTTGGAATTGCCAAACTCTGAAGCTAGAGCTATTGTTTTAGTTTCTTGCTCACACTTCTTCACTCTTCGGTGCTCCAACAGATATTGGAGACTTTCTGTGCCAATCTCTACTGAACAAAAAGGTGTTTTTAGTTTTGTTTTTGTTTTTTAGTTGTTGTTTTTTTAAGATAAAAATTTAAAGTTATTCTAGTGCATTGTAGAGTAAATCAGTTCAATTAAGACTAAAATAGCTGTTAACTTTAAAAGTACCACTTGATGACATCACAAGTTGGAATGGGGGATTTTGAGCTTTGGAGATGTAGGCAGCCCAAAAATTCAGGGTTACGCAAGTGCGAATGTAACCGAAAGCAAATCCAGGTTTATATTTGATGTGGTAACAGCGTTTTAACATGGCTACAATCTCACAGAAGTCAATTTTGCTTAATATAGCACATTTAAATACCTATTTCCTCCCTTCACAATCAGGTAACCCCAGCTTTAAACTATGGGGCTTTCAGAATGTTATGAAACCTAACATTGTGAACTAAACCACATTTACGGAACACATCATGAGCACATAATAAATGTGTCTTGAACAGTAAACTACAGGCGGAGAGATTTGTGGGCAGACTGCACACGGAGCCTGTGGCACAGTGTCCAATCACATGGCACTAAGTCAAAGAGACATCGCCTCACACACGTACACACACACACATGCACACTCACACATCATCTGCTCTCTCTTTGCTGTCAGTCAGGAGCAGACCAGGATGGACACATCACTCGCTGCTCAGCTTTTATAGAACACTCGAGCGTATGTCCAGCATGATCCTGTGGAAAACTACAGTCAGTCAGTGAAATACATACCCCTTCATGGTTCTTATTCTATAGGTTTCTTAAAGGTCCTATATTACACAAAACTGACTCAAGCTTTTAGCCATTTTAAAATGCTGGTATCTCATCTAAAAAAAAAAAAAAAAGAGTTGTGTTTTGCTTTATTTTCACATGTTTGAGTAATGCTGTATTATTAGTCTGTCTACATCTCCAAAGCTCAAAATACTTTGTTCAACCTTGCGATGTCATGAAGCAGTAGTTTTCAAGTTAAGAGCTACTGCTTACCTTTAGTTCAGATTGGCAATTCCAGGGCTGAAATTATCCAAATGATTCTAGTGAAGATGCATGGAGTTTAAAAACACAGTGGAGCAATTCCTCTTTTATCACATGACATCACACAGTGGAACAGAGTGTTTTCTGTTTGAAAAAAATAACCTAAATATGCAGGATGTGAGTGTTAAACATGTGTGGATGAAACAAAACACAACTCTGGGCAAAGCAAGTTTATTTCTATAGCACAATTCGTACACAAAGTAATTAAAAGTGCTTTACAGAATAAGAAGGACATTAAAAACACACAAATCAAAACATAAGTAATCACAAATAATCATCATAAAATTACCATTAAAGGAGAAGAGTGCAGAATAAAAACCTTTCAGTCGTATGCACAGCTAAACAGAACCGTTTTGAGCCTGGATTTAAACATTGTCAAAGTAGAGGCCTGTCTCACATCTTCAGGAAGACTGTTCCAGGTTTTAGTTGCATAAAACCGAAAGGCTGATTCCCCATATTTAGTGCTGACTCTGGGCAATAACAGGAGGCCTGAACTCCCTGAAGTTCTCAGAGTCCGAGATGGTTCATATGGCACTAACATGTTGGAGATGTACTTTGGTGCTAGGCCATGGAGAGGATTGTACACAAGCAGAGCTGCTTTAAAATCTATTCTCTGAGCCACAGGAAGCCATTGCAGAGACCTGAGCACAGGACTTATGTGCTCATACTTCCTGGTTTTATTCAGGACCTAAGCAGCAGTGTTCTGGATGTACTGCAGCTATGTTAAGGCTCTTTTGGAGAGGCCAGTGAGCAGGCCATTACAGTAGTCTAACCTACTGGAGACAAATGCATGGATTGAAAAAAAAAAAGAAAAATAAAAAAATAGAAAAGTCTCTCTAAGTCTGGCTTTGACAATATACGTTTGACTTTTGCAATGTTTTTTAGGTGGTTAAAAGCTGCAAATGTTACTGATTTGATGTGGCTGTTAAAATTTAAGTCTGAGTCCATTATTACCCCTCGATTTCTAGCCTGAGTTGAAGGTTTTAGAGAGAGAGACTAGAGGTGACTGCTGACACTTTCTCTATGTTTCTGTGGGCCAAGGATAATGACCTCGGTCTTGTCTGAGTTTAGCTGGAGAAGGTTGTTTTGCATCCACACACTGATCTGTTGGATGCAGTGGCAGTGAGTGAATCCACTGGTCCATATTCACCTGCTGCCAGTGAGACAAAAATCTGAGTGTCATCTGTATAGTTGTGGTAGGACAGATTATTGCTACGTATTAACTGGCCTAATGGCAGCATGTAGAGATTGAACAACAGGGGTCCTAGGATTGACCCCTGGGGCACCCCACAGGTCAGGGACATTTTATCTGAGACACATTTTCCAATTTCAACAAAGTACCCCCTGTTTTCTAGATAGGACTTGAACCAGTGTATTTCCGTACCAGAGATGCCCACCCAGTTCTCTAGTCTCTGTAAGAGAATCCCATGATCCACAGTGTCAAAAGCAGCACTCAGATCTAACAGGATCAAGACTGAGACTTTGCCTGCATCAGTGTTCAAATGGATGTCATTTGTCACCTTGATAAGAGCAGTCTCAGTGCTGTTGGTGTTTAAAACCTGACTGGAAAACATCAAAGGAGTTGTTCATTTGGAGAAAGTTAATAAGATGTTGATAAGCAACTTTTTCAACGACTTTGTCTAGAAACGGCAGATTAGAGATTGGTTGGTAATTGTTATCATATCATGGCATCAAGACTGCTCTTCTTTAGGAGAAGAAGAGCAGTCTTGATGATAACCGCAGTTTTCAAAGCTCTTGGGAATGTTCCAGGTTGAAGTGACACATTAACTATGCAAGCGAGTGGTGACAGCAAACTGTTGAGCACAGACTTTAGAAATTTAGTGGGCAACACATTGAGGCAGCATGTAGATGAACTCAGACTGGTGACAATCTCTTGGACAGCTTTGTCAGTTACAGGTGCAAAGTGAGTCAGCTCTAAGTCTGTAGGTGGATACTGTGTTGTTATTTGCGTTGTGGAATTGATGGCATTTTTAATGCCCTGAACTTTATCATTAAAGAATACTGCAAAATCATTACACTTAGATGTGGAAATTAGTTCTAACGGCAGTGGAGCTGGGGGGTTTGTTAATCTGTCACAAGAGTTGTTACTACAACTTCCAATAATGTCAGAAAAATACTTCTCCCTTTTTCTACATAAAGTGTGGTTGTACATGTGCATCTTTTCTCTGTAAATCTCAAAATGAATCTAGAGCTTTGACTTGCGGCATTCTTGTTCAGCACTCCCATTTCTGTGTCCTGACCGAGTAATCGTTCCTCTAGTCTATGGCATGTTCTGCTTATCTTTAACCATTTTAACCTTCAATGGGACAATGGTGTCCAGAACATTCAAAATACTTGAAGTTACAGAGTTCAACAAATCATCAACATTAGAACATGAGGCATTTTCAGTGTGTATCATTTCCATGAACAGTGCACCTGTGTTATCATTTATGTCGAACATACCTTCAAACTCTAGGTATGTTTGTGATGAGGAAACAACATTATAACATAAATCAGAAAACACATGACATGGTGCACTACATAATTCCCTTGTCTCTATGGAGATGTTATTGCTTTGCCTGAAATGTTCTGTTTTTTGCACCTGTTTTATATGTGGAGAAATGCTGCAACTGAAATATTCCTTAGTAGAGCTGTAGATCTTTGTCGCTTAGTTCATTAATCAATTGATGGAGTCTTAGTTAGCCAAAATTTGTCAACTAATCATTTTTTTAGATGATAAGGATTTATATGGGACAACAGCAGAAAGGAGAAGTGAGTGAGTGCATGAGTGAGTTATCTGAAGATTATTCACATAAGGCACTGTATATACAGACTATATAAGGTATTTTTAAGTATTTATATGTAAAAAGTCATGATTCATAATTTTAACCTGTCTTTATATAAATGCATTGTTTCCTGGTACTTTCTTTCTGCATACATAGTTGTTTTTGCATGAGCTTCATGCAGGTGTAGTCTTGTGAACGCAGTCTGGGTCAGATATAAAGAGATGCCACGCCCCCCTTTTTAGTCATCTAATCAAACGGCAGGACATGTCTTTAGTTGCCCAAGAATTTCTTTAGTGGAGTACAGGGGAAGTGTTGCTCTTAAACATATATATATTTCATTTATTTCTCCATAGATGTGAACTGTAACTGCCTGGTATTGGCATCTACTGGTCTATAAATAAATATATGTGTGGCTGTACTGTGGTACTGTTCAGGCAAAATAATTACATCTCAACGAAGACATGAATTCCATTAGAACGCTCTTCAGTACATTTGTAAACAGAGTTGTTGGAGAAACAAAAGTCACTTGTGTCATTTCTTAGACTTATTTCAAAGATAGTATATCCAACTCTAGTTTATTTGAATGCACTCCCTCCTTTGTTGTTGTGGTTGAGTGGTTAAAGCCAGCAACGTCTTTTTGAGTGAAGCAAGAATTTGTTGATTTCATTCTGACCAATAAATACGTTTGGGGTTTCCCTTCGATCAATAATTCAGCAAAGTAGCTCTTGTTTATTTTCCAAGCTCCTTCCCTGCTCAAATGGGGATGTAGCTCACTAGTAGAGCACGTGCCTTGCATGTGTGAGGTCCTGGGTTCAGTCCGCAGCATCTCAAAGCAATATTCTGTTAATGGTACCTGGTAAAAATTGTGCATATTTTGTTCTTATATCAAATTGAAATCACTCTGTTCCACTTTGTGATGTCATCAAGTAGTAATACAGGAAGCTTCATTGTGTTTTTAAACTCCATACACTTGGAATTTCTAAACTCTGAAGCTAGAGCTATTGTTTTAGCCTTGCTGACACTTCTTTACTCTTCGGTGCAGTTGAAGCTAAAATAGCTGTTAACTTTAAAAGTACCACTTGATGACATCACATGTTAGGATGGAGCATTTTGAGCTTTGGAGATGTAGATAGCCCAATAATTCAGGGTTATGTGTGAATGAACTCCATTAGAATTATTTGTAATAGACTTGCAAGAGAAGCAAAAGTCACTTGTGTCATTTCCTTTGGCTTATTTTAAAGATAGTATATCCAACTGTACTTTATTTGAATGAACTCCCTCCTCCATTGCTGTTGGGGTTGAGAAAAATCACAAATTCAGAAGTTGCTTGGATTGAATTTGAAGAGAATGAAGCTCAGACTACCTTAAGTATAATTTTTTGAGCAAAATATCAAATGAACAATTCCTTTTATGTTTTCCAGTCAGGTTTTAGACCCCACCACAACATTCTGACTGCTCTTATCAAGATGACAAATGACATCTGCCTGAACACTGATGCAGGCAAAGTCTCAGTCTTGATCCTGTTAGATCTGAGTGCTGCCTTTGACACTGTCGATCATGGGATCCTCTTACAGAGACTAGAGGACTGGGTGGGCATCTCTGGTACTGCACTAAACTGGTTCAAGTACTATCTAGAAGACAGGGAGTGCTTTGTTGAAATTGGAAAATGTGTCTCAGATAAAATGTCCCTGACCTGTGGGGTGCCCCAGGGGTCAATCCTGGGACCCCTGTTATTCAATCCCTACATGCTGCCATTAGGCCAGTTAATACACAGCAATAATATGTCCTACCTGAGCTATGGAGATGACACTCAGATCTATATCTCAATGGCAGCAGGTGAATATGGACCAGTGGATTCACTCTGCCACTGCATCCAACAGATCAGTGTGTGGATGCAAAACAACTTTCTTCAGGTAAACTCAGACAAGACTGAAGTCATAAGTCTTTGGAGGTGACTGTTGACACGTTCTCTTTGTTTCTGTGGGCCAGCCTCTCTCTCTCTCTAAAACAGGGGGTCTCAAACTCAATTTACCTGGGGGCCACTGAAGGCAGAGTCTGGGTGAGGCTGGGCCGCATCAGGTTTACCACAAGAAAAGCTTTGTTTTAAAAAAATTAAATTTGCTATATTCACCATAAACAAGGTATTTTCAGTTTCAGTTAAGTTTTTGAGCTCTGAGTCTTCCTTTCCTTCGTTCTCTGGTTAAGTCACTCGCCCTTCAGAGCACTATCACAACACAATCAGCATGCATCCCGCTAATGAAACTACTGCACATCACATCAGGTTTGTGAGCTTTTAGTGTATTATTTTGTGTCATGCTTTCATAGAAAATAGCAGTGAAGGAGCATGGCTTGTGGGCTTAGGTTTGAACAGAATCTTATTGCTAACTTTAAGGAGGGTTCAAAAGACATCGCTAGATTACTCAGACATGCATGGATGACATATAAAACCTCTTAAGGCATGTTTTTTGATGAGAGAACATGGTAGAAAGCTCCAAAAAGTCAATTTTGCATAGTATTTAGTATCTTAATAACCTTAACATTAGGCTAACTGAAAATTACCTGATCCCAAGCTCTATTGCAAACCCCCCCCCCCCAAAAAAACAAACCCAAAACCCACAATTTTGTAAAAGACGTCACCTTTTGATTCTGAGTCATTTTTGTTTGTGTGCATTTTGTATTGCTTCAGCTTTGTTCCAAAACTTTGACGTAATGGCCCAACAGCGACGTGCATACTCCTGAACTCACATCTGCCACATTTGTTTTACGAGCGCAGCGCAGCACTTGTCTAACTCGTGATTGAATGCCAAACACACCAATTCCAGAGTGTGACATTGAGTGTGGCCTCCTCACCCCCGAGCAGCAGTGGGCGCCTCTTTGCAGAATGGCTCATTGTAAAGCTGTGTTTAGACTGTCAGGCCTGCTTTTATGGGAAACAGCATGAGAGGATCAAATATTATAGATGCTCCAGACTGCTCCAAGAGGGTCAGAACACAGACATCCGGAAGCCCACGCTTCAGCTGCTGCATACTGATATATGCAGGAGAAAATACTCAACTTTGTTAGCTAAAACATGTCCATATGGTCAGGCTTGTGTTGTCAAAATGGTTTGTTGAAAATCCTTTGTAAATTTGTGAAGTGAATTGTTGGAGAGTAAATAGTTGATGATTTATAAAAGCTAAAAGAACCACACTTTTTGCAGGTGTTGAGTTTGATTTAAGCTGGTTTAAATTTGACACACTACAAAATAATACTTCAAAGCCAAGACACATTTCTCCTAGGGTCTGGGACTTCTCTACCTGAATTTCATTGGAGTGGATTAACCAGTCACACAAACGCAGGTTTCTGCAGAATGAACTGGCAACCATAGGCTATATACACAAATGGACATAGCTAACCCATAGAATTCCAAATAGTATGTGAGCATGGGCGTGATTTGACTCCATCAACTCTGGCTCCAATTCACTTTTTACAGAAAATGGGTGCCCCTTTTCCCTTTTACTGCTTCTTTCAGACTCGCCATTTTGATCAAATAACCCAATTACAAGATCATTATTAACCAATGAGCTGCCCTCTTTCCCCAAAGTTGCTGACACTAGCAACAGGTTTGGCTTCCTGCGAAGCCAGCGGTGTGGGTGGGAAGGGCTGTTATCGTGAACACCCCCACTGGTTCACTGTTATGATACTCATGCTCGGATTTCCAAATATGAAACTCTGCTCAGAATTGACCTCTATAACTGCTAGACTTGATTGGCTTCATTTGGTTGGAGCTGAACACTATGAGTGACCTCACACTACCTCAGTCCACTTCATTATACGTCTATGCTGGCAACAGTAAATGCTATTAAACTGAGGCGGGAAATTAAACAGATTGTGTTCTGACCGACACAAGGATATTTGAGAGGATATCCAAATGTATCAAAATGTAATATATAGTTTTCAAATTCTGTCACACTCCCAGATGAAATGTAAGAACCAGATTCCATCATTGATAACAGTTTTTTATATGAGAAATACTGTATCTAAAAATGTAAATTCACAAATACTGAGGTTGCAAGTTCTTGTGGCTAGACCCCAGAACTTGTAATACTGTTACAAAAACCTGTATTTTAACAGTGGTGGTTGGTCCATAATGGCCGCTGAAGTGATGCCCTACAATCATTCATGCAAATTTGTAAAAAAATGTTTAACATTAAAATTTGAGATAGGTTGGCATTATTAGTGTTTAAATAATGCATAAATGTTGATTACACACAACATAAAGCCTAATTTGTTTCTTTATATTCTGTGTTTCAAAGCAAACCGGCTGAGCACTTGGGGCGATCTGAAAACAGTGCATTGGCTCCATTGAAAGTCTATTCCAGAAATCTGACCAATCAGATCCTCGCGTCTGTGCGTCAAACTGACGCCAACACTAAACTCACACACGCCAGTGTGTGAGTTTAGTGTTGGGGCAGTCAGTTCGACAGCCCATAGTGGACGTGTTATTCTGATGCAACAGCTAGCCCAGCTCCCATTGTAAACACCTGTGGAGTGTCCTCAAAACCCCTGGGCTCAGCTCCAGAGTCACATGACAAAAGCAGACTGAGGACAGAGAGATGCCCACACATTTATATCTGACAGTGGGTGAAAGGAATGTGTGCACAAGAAGAGGTTTGTTGAACCTTTACTGCATGAACCAGAAGCTAGAAGTTTAGCATTGCTGCTGTAGCATCACTTCTAAGATTATCTAATTCCTTGCTCATTAAAAACACCAGGTCAGTTTGCACAAGCTTTAAGATGAACTGGGACATGAATATAAGACAGAGGAAATAAGTATTACATGAACATGGATATGTTTGGACAACAGCATGGAGCTAACACTGTAGGGACAGACATTCATTCATTGCAACACCTCCAAAACTCCAGATGAACAACCCAGGGAGTAGCTCAGCAAACATGTAAGTAACAGCTGCATTTACCACTGCCTTGGTAAATACAGTACATGTACATATTTATAAAGTGGTATTTTTCTACAGATTGCTGCGTTCATACTGGCATTTTGAACTAACCCTGAGTTTAATTCTTGACTCTGACTTATCATACTCATAGGTTTGGAGCAGAATTAGACCACTGAGTTTGTTCACTTTGAGTTTAGCTGAGGAAAGAACCCAGGATCAATGGATCCTAGAAATGAGGATTCACCATAGAAACTAGAGGAGGCGTCCATGTTAGAGGAAGTCATGTGACTATGGACAGGTTAAATTCAGTTTTGATATTAAAATGAATAGTTAGTGTGATGAATTACTGAGCATTAAAACATTTTTTTTTTTTTATACTTGTTCTATTGTAGCTCATTAAAACTATTTTACAATTTTGAAGTAATTACACACATTTAGCACATTTTGCTTCTTAAAACAGAGCGATTATGTTCAAATGTGATGCCCTGTATAACAAGAATTAATGCCAAAGTAAACAGAAAGCATGCACATTTTACCTCTGGTATTGATAATAATCTATTCCCTGTTCTGAAATAATCTTAGTCATCATATATAGCCGAATATGTGGTAAATATGTGGCCTTCACAGATTCCTTTCACTCTTGCTTCAGTGAACGTTTTTAGTTACAATAATATCCTACTAATATTATTTTAATATAATAATGTAATGAGATAAGTTGTAGCAGGAGTAGGTGTGACTGTCTGTAGGCGAAGGCTCATAGCACTGTGTGTAATGATGCGCTCCCTTTTCACTCCTTGCTATCTGATTGAAAACACAACATGTCTCTTGCAGACAACAAACAGCTTGTGCAGTTTCTCAAATAGACTACCTCTAGTCATCCACGACATGGGTAAATTTAGCACTAAGCACTTTATGATTCGTTGGTGTTACGCCAAAGAAAGATGAGTACAAATATTTTGAACTCAACCTTTGGCAAAGGAGTTTGATCTGATTTTATATTTGTAACTATATTTATTATTCCACTACTATATTTCATTGGGTCCTAACATTTAACTCTTGCTCTTTTAGTACTTACATATATTATATGGTTTTATAAAATTTCAGGCCATGGTGCAATATGACATAGTAATCATATTTTTGCATTTTTGGTAATATTGATCTGTGTGCATTCTGAGAACAGCACTGGACATTTGATCTACTTTTGCTAAATTGCCTGTTGCCTATTGCATGTTTTAAAAGTGCAGTACTTGTTAAATAAATTTGCTAAACTTATTTCCAGTCTCACTCCTGTTTATTCTGGCACTTGCATATACTGAATACTACAATAATACAAAAAGCAATACCTGCTAAATTACTCTCTCTTAATAAATACATTGCACCAAATGAACAGTCAGCCAGGCAACAAAATTATAACATTTGAGATGACACGATAATTGTATCTGAATCTGTAACTGTAGCTCCATCTACCATAAAGAGATAAGTTCTTTTCTGTCTTGGTGCAATGAGCATCACTTAACTCTTAATGTGAACAAAACTAAGGAGAGACAATTTGAGCAGGTTGCATCTTTTAAATATTTGGGCATGTATACTTACTTCAACTTGTTGAAATGGAATGTACATGTTGATTTTCTTTGTTCCAAGTTGTTCCAGAGACTTAGGCTATGTGATGTGAGCACAAAAATCATTAACTGTTTTTACAATGCTGGACAGCATAATATGCTACAGTATGGTTGCCTGGTTCAGTTCTTTAACTCCATCCATTTTCTTCTGCTTATCCGGGGCCGGGTCGCGGGGGCAGCAATCTAAGCGGGGACTCCCAGACCTCCCTCACCCCGGACACGTCCTCCAGTTTCTCCAGTGGGACCCCAAGGAATTCCCAGGCCAGTCGTCCCTCTAGCGTGTCCTGGGTCTTCCCCGGGGCCTCCTCCTGGTGGGACATGCCCAGAACACCTCCCTAGGGAGGCGTCCAGGAGGCATCCTGAGCAGATGCCCGAGCCACCTCAGCTGGTAGGAGCAGTTCTTTAACTGTCAAATGTAAAACTTGGAAAACTGGTAAATAAGGCCATGAAGGTGATTGGCAGGAAAGTTTCCTTCTCTTCAGGACATTTTTCAAAAATGCCTGCTCAGGTCAGATGAATTGTCCAGAACCCCTCTTACCTGTTGCATGGTGAATATGAACTTCTTCCATCAGGCAGGTGTTATCGAGCTCATAACTTTAAGAGTAAGAGATATAAACTCTTGTTTGTGCCAACTTCTGTTGCCCTCTTGAATAAATCTGCTCAACAGAGGTGACTTAAGTTACTTTAATCTCCAATGTGCTTCAGTATCTGTGAAATTTAATGTTTTGAATTTATGGTTGTTATTAATTATATTTGTGAAGTGGGGCTAGTGCTATAACTTGGACACTTTATGGTTGTGCAGTGCACAAAATCGACAATGGGCATTTATAATGGACAGTTATTGTCTACTTATTTTTGATGAGCTCTGACTGTTGTCTGTCTGTAGTGCGGTGTTTGAGTGTATATGTATTTTAAGCTGCGGGCAGTGAGCCCAAGATAGATTTTCCCTTTTCGTATATACGTTTTTCTTAAGCTTAATCTGAAAAACATAATTTCTGATCATTATTTATCACTTTTTAAAATAATTGAAAACATGCAATAGTCATATTCACCATATTCATTTTAACTCCCCCCATCTGTATTACATATTTTTGACCTATAGAATGCTATTATGATGGACTCTATTCTAGCGGTGATCAAGTTGGACCAACAGGAGGTGTAGGAGGGTGAAAGTTTTTTTGACCATAAAGCTCCATTCAAGAGAAAACTTGAAACTGAAAAAGTTGCGCATCATCACAGGAATGGGATCACAATTTGATTTTCTCACCATATTGTTCAGCCCTAATTGGATCAACAAAAACAGCTGATTGAAATAGTTTGCTGTGTGCCTGGTCCCTCTCTGACCTTCAGACTCAAAGAAGCAGGTGTTATCTCTCTAGGCTACAAAAGACCTGCACCACCGTCTGTGTGGAAGCAGAATGAGCCCGCCTTTTCAGACAGGTCTTAGATTGCATGTTTGGCTGCATCTGAATACATGAAAATAATGCTCTTGTTTGTCATTTGCCTTTATAAGATAGGACATTACCAAGAAAATGGGGTATTAACTGTTTTAAAGCAAATTCGACATACACTACCAGTTAAAAGTTTGGATACACTTATTTATTTATTTTTTTCATTTATCTTTCTTCTTTATTTCCAAGATTGTTTGCATTTTAGATTCTCACTGAAGGCGTCAAAACTATGAATGAACACACATGGAATGTAGCAAGGAAACTCAAAATAACTTAACTTGTTTTAAATTAAATAAGACATATTGTGTTTTTATCTGCTTTATAGTTATAATCTATGACATCTGTGGATCATTATGTCATATTTTAGACATTTAAAATCACAGTTGATTTAAAGCGACTTCATAAAAGAAACAAGTCTGGTGCCTTCCGCGTTAGAAAATTGCAGTGCCCAGTGGAATCGCCTTAAATATCACAGCAAAGTCATAGAGTTGTTGGCCCTTCCACTGGATAGCTACAGATCACACTAGCAAGTAGCATATTTTCTTTAAATTTGTGCAAAAATAAGTTAGTACAGAGCAGTGGCCATGTACCGTGGTGGTGAAAACGGGGGTGGATCGGAGCAATGACTCCTTGAATACAGGTGAATAGCGATTACATAAACATGCATGAATCACTCTAAATACAAGTTCAGAGGGTAAACGAGGTAAACTATAACATGGTTAAAAGCTCTAAAAAGTTTATTTTGCGAAATAAGTCCCCTTCAAAAACATCACTGGTTTGCACTTTTGGCATTTCTTGACCCTGACAAGACAGAAGTGAAAACCATTTCAGGAGATTTAATCAAGAACCTTACTGAGAGATAGCCAAGGGTTTGCAGCCCTGTCAACACAGCAAATAAATATTTGGTTGAGTTTATATTTTGCATCATATATTTGATGTCTTTGGTATGCATATAAAACATATAAAGTAGTAAACATAAAAAAAAAAAAAAGTATAAGGAGGTGTGTCCAAACTTTTGCCTGACAGTGTATATTGTCTTCACTGTCCTGCAGCATATCACATACTTCGGCACAGACTTATCTTTTGCTCAGACAGTGCAGCCCACATGTCTGTCACGTTGAACACCAGTGTGACAGAGAGAGCTCTCACGGCTGACATCGATCCCACCGCAGCCTCTCGCTGTGGGGCCACTCTTCCATCACAGCCCCCATACCGCCCCACAGCTCCAGACTCCATATAGAATCTAGCTTATCTTTGATGTCAGGAAATGAACACAACCTACCGTCAAACATGGCTGCCCTGCTCACTGGCAAGTCCAATAAATCCAAATGATGTCACCTTCAGCTGAATAACACCTTTGTCTGTCTGTGGAACGGTACAGAAAGCATTGTGAAAGAGCAATGTTTGGCATTCATGCTATAATATTGGTTTGCCTGCTATGTTGTAGAATTTCAGACCTATTAGCATTGGTATCTCATGTTTTAATACAATTTATATTTAGTATGCAAACTGGGAATTCTGTGCATATAAAAGATAATTGTTATCAGAAACTTTTGTGCGCTGTCTGAATTTAATTATAAAGTGTTTTTATCTTCCACTAACCAGGAAGTAATGTTGGTGCACTGTTAGCAGGCTAGTCGGGACTGCAAAACTTTGCTCTGGCCTTATGAACACATCGCAGTGAATAATTTGGATGGTAGGAATAAAATGAGAGATACGTTTGGACCAGTGAAGTTGTTCTGCTTTTTATGTATTAAAGAGAGTAAAAATTAAGCACAGGGAGTTTTGAATAAGGCTAAAAAACAGTAGCTGCAACCTTATAAAGCATCTGTTCACATACATAGTAAAGTCAGCGCAGGCTAAACGATCAGAACGAGCCCATCAAGGGTGTTGACAAAACATGCACAAACACTTCCTGAAGACTCCATGACTTCATCCCTGAATGAAGCAAAAACACATAAAACAATATGGGCCCCTACGATTTGCAGAGTTTTAGAGTACGCTCCAGTGGTTCCAAATTTGTCATGATGGAAGAGAATGCACAACAGCACAGAAATGTACAGTAGAGATATATAGCATAAGCAATGTATGTCTGTTATCTACTGCCTGCATCTAATTATGAAGTATTTTAATCTTTGATAATCAGGAAGTGCATTCTTAGCATGCTAGCTGTGGTCTCTGAGAATTGTGAAAAATGCATATGCAAGTGCTTCTCTTTTAATACTAATTGCATGATTTACTTGATTATTTGTGATTGTTTATGTTTTGATTTGTTGCATTGTGATTTTAATGCCTTTCTTATTCTGTAAAGCACTTTGAATTACTTTATGTGTAATAGTGCTATATAAATAAACTTGCCTTACTTTCACATTTTTGAGACAGTAAAATTCAGGTGCAGCGCCTTTAAAGTTTTTTTATTTTTTTATTTTACACGGTCCCTTTAGGGTTTTCCTTATAACATTTCAGCAGCACTGAATTCACAAGCTCACATATTCACCAAAGCTTATGTTGAGAATGAGACTCACATTGCACACAATTCTTTCCGAGCGGATCCCACGCACACACCACCCAGGAGCCTCCGATCGAAGCTCTCTGATTGGACGGGCCCGCTGCTTTGTGCTCATGCTAGACTGCCACAGGAAGAGGAAATGAAGACGGCTTGATTAGTATTCACATGCTAATGCACACTTAGCATTCAACAGGCCGTGTGTTAAACGCAGATAATCCCCCGGCAGCGCTGGGGCTCGGCGCGCTGCCTTTCTTCTGGGATAACACAGGAGTCAGTCAATCTCCAGCTCTAATGCCACGTTGACATGAAGACAATAGCACACACAGGCTGGAAGCGCATGCCATCACTATCTGTGTATTGTACTTTCTTATGTGGAGTGATAGTTACATCATTAAAACAACACAAAGGCCTTTGAAATAGTGTGTTATAGACTTGCTATTATATCATTAACAAAGATGGTATCAATACGCAGTTAGGGTTTGTTTCTATGTGAAAGTCATTTCAACTGATCAGTGGGGTTCAGAGCAATGAAAAATTTGCACCACATTACCACGGAAATTGACAATTCAAAACACAATACTATTTATTTTGAATGATCAAAAGTCCTCAGAATGTTGTGTCTAATGATTGGGTCATGTGCAATGCTTCACCCACCTCTGACTAAACTATAGTAGTAAAACCCCTGGATTTATATGAATTTGTTCTTGTTATTTCAGATTTCTTACCTTGCACAGCACGATGGATTCTCACATTATAGAGCAAGATCGTAAACTCATTGGAATACAAGATGTGCTTGTGCATTGTAGCTACCCTACCGAATATCACCATACTGTCACACTGACAAACGTACTTCTGCCTATTTTAGGAGAAATATGAACTATTTAGTTTTTGAAAATCGTGCAGAGGGAAGCGCTTTGTGTATTTGAGGACAGGGAAAATGTCAGCTTTTCTCTCATCTGGATTTAACTAAAGTTTGAATTATTGGCTTGTTTCTCTGTTGTGAAGCTTCGACCACTGGCTTAAAGTATTCATCTGAACATCCAAATCCTTTCATCGGCGTGATATCCATTCGGAATTTGCTGATTAATCAACCAGAACACCCCAAAGGCTTTCAGTGAGAGCCGTTAAAGATTGATAATATAGAACTCATTTCAGAGTGCTACACATATCAATCTGGTGGTTGGCAGTTTAAGCTCCAACTGTTTTCACCACAAAACATCAACATCATCACAAATATTGTATGTTGATATAATTAAGGACACAAATAATAGCCCCATGTGACCAGAGGTTATCTGATTAGTTAGTCACTACATTTACTCCTACCAAGACTGAGGAGGCCGAAAGCAGTTTAGAAAGTCATATCAATACTTACGTGGACCTGTAAAGATGATAACACAGAATACATGTTACTTCAGCTTGTGTCTCCCTCTCACTCCACACAGCAATCCAGCCCCAGGATCCCCATGCTCCCTCATTCTTCCTGTTTGGCACTTTGTCATTAGATTCCAAAACCGTTCACTGGGAGGAAATAAACTTTGCTGAGTATTTTGTCAATGTCTCTACAGCACCTGCCCCAGGTATTAGAACTTGGACCAGTTCAATGAACCTCTCACTGCCACAATTCACTCTGTACAAGTTAGTTCAACAAGACTCCAAACTGTTATTGTGGAAGTGCTGCAGAAGCACTGTATGGAAACCAGAGATAGGAATCATCTGAAAATGTATGTTGTTAAAATGTATTTTCTAATTATTGCATTGAGCTTTTAATCATGTTAAATTGTTGTCCTTTTATTTAAAACATATCTGGAGCTGTATTTTTGCTCCATTCACGCTTGTTTCAGTAATCCATTCATACAAAACCATCTCAAGTGCTCAAAAATGTTCTGTTCATGTTTTGCCTAAATTGTTATGCCACAGGTAAAGCTCTGACTTTGTGCAGTTTTTAAGCTCATACACCATCACTGGACTCATTTTGCAGTCAAACTGTGTTCACAACAAACATATGGCTCTATTAGCATAGCATTCATGGGAGATTAGGACGTAATTTGTTTGCTGTGCCATTGTTCATTTCCATTGCTGACAGTAGAGGGAGCTCCAGTGCCTAAATGCCTCATTGGAAACAGAAATGAAGTTTATACTTTAGATTCTTATGTACAGACCTCTATTCTTTCATAGTTTAAGCAGTTTGAGCAGTTTGGGCTGCAGTCTGCGATCTTCCTCAGAAGTGTCATCTTTCTGTGATGTGTCTGGTCAGCTGATTTAGCAGACAATGCTAAGGTCATCGGCACAGAGAGCTTCAAGTAACACTGTTGGATCGGGGTGGCCATTGAGATCAGGAAATGTGCCCACCATGCTGTTAATCAGGATAAGGGGGCGAATCAACTTTCTCATACCTGAGATACAGTTCTGAAGAAGCAGATGGCACTGTCATCCTACTCTTCCAAGTAGGAAGAAAAAAAAACAACACACACACAAATCACTGCATTCATCTTGTTGACATAGTCAGTTTAATTTAGCATTTTACTGAAAACCTTGCTAGGAGGCTAACGTGTGGTACTCATGGATCTGCCACAGTTTCTGTCTGGATTTTGACACTTATAATGGGCATTTATAAAACACATTGATGAAAGACAGCTATGTGCATCTGCATAACCTAGAATCTAATTCATTGCAGATGGAAATGATTAGTTTGGGGCTTTTTACTCTGCAGGGCCATAGCCAATTGTAGCAACAACAGTGTCTGGCTTGGAGAGCACTTCTGGGTAACCACCACTTTATGCAGAGTGGAGGAGCAGTGTAGTGAGCACTACATGCAAGACTAATCAAAGATGTGCGGATGAAAGAAAACACAACTCCAGGTATTTTGGTGATTTTTATGTTTGATGATTTTTAAAAGGCTCAAACAAGCAATATTACCATACCAACACCATAAATGTTCCACCAAAAATTGCCTTTCAGTGAAAATACTCAATTTTAAAAGGCATTCTTAAAGGGTGTATTTTACTCTGCTAAAGTGTAAAACTAATCAGAATCAATGTACAGTGATGTTTGAAGCCATGCGGGAGTAGAATAATTTACCACAGAATACAAGGGAACAAAGAAGTGCTTATAGCTCAAAGCAACTTAAATGTGTTATTATAAATAAATGTATGCACAGACAGATAATATGGCAGGTGTGAATATGCATTGGTACACCTGTAATCAACATGTGAAAGGAATTGCATTTAATGTCACTGTATTTAAACTACAAGCAAGTAGTGTTGCGATGTGTTTCTTTAGACAATGCAATGCCATTTTCAACATTAAATCCAAGAGCTCTCTTTTATATTGTCATTGGGCTTTATATCTGTGTAATCCTTCAGTGGTCCAGGCAGGTTCCAATGGTATCGTAACAGAAAAAAAATGGATCCGCTCAGCTCATCTGTCTCTGACCCTGCTCTCCACTGCCGATACAAATCTCACCTCTTCTGATCCAGCTCACTCCTACTGGTACTGCTCGTCTCAGACCCCGCTGCTCACGCTTCACGCCAAACACCCTGCTCTCAACTCCCTGATCAATCTACCTTAATTTGCACATTTAAAACGGCCAATAAACATTGTTAAACTTTTCCCCAAGTTCTGTCTCTTTGGTCCCCCCGTCAGTTGTTATGACACATGGTCCATGGGCGTATACTAGTCTATGTGATCTTATACTTGTTCAGCTCAAGGTTCATTTCTGTTCTGTGATACATTTGACAACCGTAGTAGCAAGCTAGTGTGTATTGGTGTCAAAAATGTAACTGTTTTCATTTGAATGATTGGAAATCTTACAAATTACATGAATTATAAGCTGTAACTTGCAACCCAGGAGGAGTAGCTGATGGTGTATGTGACAGATACCCAACTACATCTAAATAAACAATATACAAGTACTTTTACAAAATGTGTCACCTTTAGAGGTGATGTATCATGCAAAATTGACTTTTCAGAGCTTGAAACCACGTTATAGTTGTTTTACCTTCTCATTTATCCACTCAGAGTTGTATTTGGAGTGATCCGTACATGTTTGAGTAATCTTTATTCTCCTGTAATCAAGACATCATTACTCTGATCAACCCATTTTTACCGCAACCGGTACACTCTCTACTCCAATGTTTTGTTTTGTTTTTGTTGTTGTTGTTTTTTTTACTTCGGTTTTTACTTTTTACTTCATATCCATTTTAGCACAAATGAGAAGAAAAAAAAAATCTGTTGCTTGCTAGTGTGATCTGCAACTATCCATAGGACTTACTATATAGGGGCAGCTGGGAATCTGCTCCTAATACCTCATTTTCCAACCGAGAAGTCAGTGGCCTTGTTTCTGAAGCTGTTTAAGATCAATACTGCAATTTAAAATGTCCAAAATACCACGATGATCCATGAATGTCATAGATAATAATACAATTATATAGCAGACACAAGCACAATATGTCTTCTATAACAAGTTAACTCCCACTGGACTGTCTTGCTTTATAAAACTGTTGATTTTCTTTCCCAAGTTACCTCCGTCCATGATGATCCCATCCATCATCACACCTGGGTCATTCTCCACCTGTAATGCCTGGCTTTAATCTGTCATTAGTGGTAAGTGGAGTGTGAGATCACCAATAATACCACCACCAACTCCGCAATTAGAGCCATGTTTGCCGCAACTGATGAGCACGATCGATGGGGAATATGTTGTGTATTGATTAAGTGTCCGTGATCACAGATGAAGCCCTCACAACTACAGCCGTACTGTCATGGTGCAGACCGCTGTTGCTAAGTTACACCAATGTTGTTCCTGTTGCAGTTATTAAAGAGGTGAAGATCTAAAGCTGCACTGCAACAAAACATAACATCTACGTTAAAATGACTTGAATTCAGAATATGAAAGTCAGGGTATTACGCAAAATTCCAAATGCATCCAGAAAACACTGGGTATATTTACATGCACACCAAAATCTGATTATTATTATTATTTCTGGATTACTTCAATAACACGCAATCCACAAAATCTGATGTAATTATAGGAACCATGATTAGAAATAAACTGGATGATTTACCTGTTTATGTGTCATTTTACGTGTCTTACACCTTCAAAAATCTGTTGATAATTGGATTTTCAGTGCACATGTAACTGCAGCCATTGCAAATTTGAAAAAGTTACTGCTTAGAAATGTCAGCTGTAGATAAATAAAATCACAAACTGAAGCTAAATGTTTATTACATTGACATGAGTGATTTAGCTGCTACAATATCTGCACATTAGTTAGAGCCCATGATGTTTTGACTATTCTATCAAGATCACATTATTTATAGGGTAAAGTCTATGCCATGTATGCTCTGTAAAATCACACTCATGCCAGGTCACCCATGTTTAATCTGAATAGTTTAAGATAAATCATTGGCTACAATTTCATTTAATGACAAAAAACTGACTCGGTGCCGTTCACTGCCAATATAGTATCCCTAAAGGTCCTATATTGTGCAAAATTGACTCTTGCGAGCTTTTAGCCATGTCAAAGTGTTGTTAAAGCATCATTGTTTTTTGTTTAGTTCACAGACTTTTGAGTAACCCTTATTATTATCCCTATTATTAATCTGACATATATCCAAAATATACATATATAGACATATCCTAAGCTCAAAATGCTCTTGTCAGTAAGTGGTAGTTTTCAAGTTAAAAGCTACCTTTTATGTTTAGTTCAGCTGAGATGGGCAATTCCAGGGCTGAAATTATCGAAATGATTCTAGTGAAGTCAAGTGGAGTTTAAAAACACAGTGGGGAACTTCCTGTATTGCCACCATGACATCAGAAGGTGGAACAGAGTATTTTCTGTGTGAGAATGCAGCCTAATTATGCAGGGTTTATGTGTTAAACACGTGTGAATGAAATAAAATAAAACCCCACATGTGTTTGTGATGAGGAAACAACATTATAACATAGATCAGAAAATAGCGTAATATGGGCCTTTCACATTTAGTTTGGACCAGATCATCTGTGTTATGTATAATTAAATTTAATTCTTGAGCAGAAAAGACAAATTAAATATATGGATGACAGCTGCAAACCTTCTGCCCCATCTTACTGATTTCTAGGGCCTTTTTCAGTTTTTATCTTTATTCCCTATCCCGAGAAGAGACTGGACTGAAATAATAATTGACCATATTATAGACCTAACCTGAGAGATGACCCGAAACTATTGCACTGGGAATTCTGATAAAAGATGCAAACATAGACCAGTGGCTATGACAAAAAACAAAAAAACAAAACAAAAAAAACAAAAAAAAAAAACCAGCTTATTCCATTGAGAGTTCAAGCAGGTTAGAGAATTATTCATGAACAATGGGGAGGGTGAGGTTTCAGCTGGATCAGGTGGTTATTGATGTAGAAGAGAGGATAATGCATAGGTTGCGCTCACACCATTCTGCAATATGAGGTCATGCTTTTAGATGGAGGGCAGGAGTCGATAGGCTCTAACATTAGGCAATTTGCTCGTTTTCAAAGGATGATGCAAACTGAAAATCCATTAATGTTGAACCAATAATATTTTTGATGAAAATTTGGTCCATTGATATGCAATGGCTAATAGTCATATCAACTGACTGAGGCCTTGTGTATTGACAGAGAAGACTTTGTGCCAGTTTCATATGGATAGGCCCAGTGATTACAGAGATATAAACCATAAAACAGGTCAACGCTGTACCTGATTTTTAATGTCTTGACGTGACTAATGCAAATTATTCACTGCAATGAGTTTACAAGTGCTTTTCACAGGTCACAGCAGAGTTTGTGCTGTCAATGTAATGCTAACAACAACTTACTTCCTGGATGCAGATCGCACATAATGATCTTGGATTGACCCCAAGAGCAGCTTTTACAGTATATCTGTAATTTGGCTAAAACTATTTCTATTTTTTTTTTTTTCCCCCATTTACTTTATTGCATAAAAATCAGGTTCAGCACATATTAAAAGGTAGAATTCTGATTTGCCCTTTAGCTCAACATTAAACATTACAATTTTACATATACCATATTCAATCTACCAAAAAATATTTAACCTGTCAGCTGTTTGCGGGTTCCCTTGCTGATATGGGTCACACTATATATTTTAGAACTTGTTGCGATTATACTTTGTGAAACCATGTAATTAAATGGGAAAAAGTCTTACTGATAGGGAGTGGGTTGCAAGTTATCACATGCGGTACTTAAAGATAAAAAGAAATTTTGCATATTATTCTACCATGCTATAATGTTCCCTCATCAAAGTCATGGCTCAAAAGGTTTTAGATGTTATCCATGCATGTTTAAGTATTTTAGCGATCTCCCCGGGGCCTTATTCAAACCTTCCTTACAGTTAGCAGTATTAATTTTGTCCAAGACTCAGCCAACAGGCCTCCATCACCCATGCTCCCACACAACAATTCTCCATAAATATACAAAAGCATGAAACAAAACTCTACACAACAACCTGACAAACCTGATGTGATGTGCAGTAGTTTCATTAGCAGAATGTACGCTAATTGTGTTGTGATAGTGCTCTGAAGCGGTGGTCACTTAGCACCGAGAGCAAAGGGGAGACTCGGAGCGTCCAAAATGTTAATGCTAATACAGTGCTTTCAGCGAATATAGCATTTTCAAAACAATGATCTAAATATGTGTTAATTAATGTGGCAATTAATACCATAAATAAGTAAAATATCCAGTGTTACTGTGAAATCAAGTGTGACTTGTGTGGGGAGAAAGCTATTTATCCAAGCACATGGACACAACTGCTGCAATATTAGAAAATATAATTAATTAAGAAAGAATAATAAATACAGTAATAGCTTACTTTTAGACTTGCAAGAAAATGCATAGGCTGGCCCTAGATAACCCAGAATAAAGCTTTAAAGTGACGTCTCATATGGACAGAAGGTGAACTGCGACGCACGCCTGGAGGCCAGACAACAACAATATAGACAACGCCGCCCCGAAAACATACGCACGCATTATTCCAAACACTTAAAGCTTTATGAGCAGTCTGCCTTCACATCTCCAGGCTGAACGTGCTGAGGTGAAAGTGAAGAAATTTACATTCAAGTTTGCATAATACTCTTCACGCACTCTTAGCTCAGAGGTATGCAGATGAGCTAGCGTCCACTCGTAGCAGACGCACTGAAAGAGGCTGATTCTGGTGCAAGAGCACTAATGAGGCTAAACAGCTGTATTTAGGCAGGTCCAAATGGGTGCTAGCTCGCGGCAATGCTGATCACGCTAACGCAATCAGAGGTACTTTGTGTGTGCAGATCTGATGGTACAGCGTTGTAAGTGTGTGAGAGTTTTGTCAGCTGCAGTTTACAAATATGCATGTATGTTTATGTGGCCTGATGTAAAATAAATATAACATCATGGACAATATGATGTGATTGGGTGGGTAAGAGTTCTTGTTTATAACATCAAACTTATCAAGCGTTAAATCTGAGTATTACACACAAATGTTATGTGTTAGTCAAGCTTTGGAACTACTTCCAATGTTAGGGCACACTTTATTGTTTCTGTTGGGACATTTGTCCTCTACGTTTGACCCATTCTTCAATGAATTTGGAGCAACCTGTCAAGGGTAGTGAACACCGCAGTGTAGCATCCAGGGATTCATCTGCAGATCTTGGGCTTGGTCAGGACTACCTTAGCTGGAGGACTTGACCTATAGTGCATGTTTCTTGGTTGATGGGAGAAAAATACCCAGAGGAAACCCACTCAGACACAGGATTAAACATGCAAATTCTGTGAGTCAAACTCTAACCCTTCTTGTTGTGGCAAGAGCTCTAGCCACTCAGCCATGTGCCACCCTAGCTTTATGGTCACTTTGGTATCTTATCTTAAATCAAACGTATTATGCAAAATTGAACTTTTAAGCATGTCAGAGTTGTTCCCCCTCACCATTTACTCACTTGAAGTTGTATTTGGAGTCATTTGTGCAAGTTTGAGCAATCTTTAATATTGCCGATCAGCTCCCACTTTCATCACCCACTGCTCTGTACTTACCTCTTTTCCAGTTTTATTTTCGTAATCAGTGATAACGTGTCCCATCTGGCAGTGCCACGTAGTCATTGTGGTACAAATGAAAATAAAATCTGTGGCTCGCTAGCATTATGTGCTGCTAGCCATCAGAGGTGCCGACTCTTTGTTGTGATGACATTTACGGCAGCGTCAGCTCCCATTGGGCACCACAGTTTTCCAACGCAGAAGTCAGCGGATTTGTTTATTTTATTACGT
Source organism: Periophthalmus magnuspinnatus (assembly GCF_009829125.3). NCBI lineage: Eukaryota > Metazoa > Chordata > Actinopteri > Gobiiformes > Gobiidae > Periophthalmus > Periophthalmus magnuspinnatus. The sequence goes on along the minus strand of NC_047135.1, from coordinate 19,757,723 downwards.
AGTTTTAGATGAATATTATGATTTGAAATATGCTAAATATAACATAATGATCCACAGGTGTCAGAGATTATAAATATATAGCCGAGACTGTTGGTGGTCCCAAAAATTGTGAGGAAACCGTGGGGACTGTGCCTTCTCTGTGGCTGGTCCAAAACTGTGGAACGCGTTGCCCCTGCACCTTAGACAGGCTGAGTCACTTTCTACTTTTAAATCAGCTCTTAAAATGCACTATTTCTCTTTAGCTTTTTATTGATTTGTTGACTTTTATAGTGTACAGCTTGTAGTTATTTGTATGTCTGTCATTTATCTGTGTTTTTAAAATTACTGTTGTGTACTGCACTCTGGTCAACTCTGTTGTTTTTAAAGTGCATTAGAAATAAAGTTGGATTGGATTGGATTTATAATAATGCATTCGTATGGAAACCCAAGTAAAAATATCCAAATCTTTTGATTTCTAAGCACTGAGAGTGTAATGACCTACCCTCAGCTTCAGCACTGCAGTTCAAATGAAGCAGAAATGAGTCAGAAAATGATACATCGTAGTCAAAGAAGGCAATTTAAGTCCTGAGATGATCAGAATGAGTCCAGTCAAATTGTATGTGTCACAAGGTGACACCATTATGTGTGCTTTGAGTGTTTTGAGCCCTGAAGAGGATAACACTTTATGTACAATTTAGTGGGTGCTCGTTTCCAAGAGGAATTTCTTTCGCTGAAGATTCAGCTCTTATGGCTCCCAAACAGCTCTGCATATATTATTGTGAGCATTTAAAAAAACTAAATAATTAAGAGTATGTCTTCTTAGATTTTGTCATTTTAAACTAATGACATTTAAGAATAGTAAAAGCCAAATTTAAATCTGCCTGTAAATCTGTTAGATCTGGTCTGAGATTAGAGTGCTGCCTTTGACACTGTGAGTCATGGGATCCTCTTACAGGGACTAGAGGACTGGGTGGGCATCTCTGGTACGGCACTAAACTGGTTCAAGTCCTATCTAGAAAATAGGGAGCACTTTGTTGGAAAATGGAAAATGTGTCTCGCATAAAATGTCCCTGTGCTGTGGGGTGCCCCAGGGGTCAATCCTGGGACCCCTGTTGTTCAATCTCTACATACTATCGGTAGGCCAGTTAATACGCAGCTGACACTCAGATCTACACTCACCTGAAGGATTATAAGGAACACCGTACTAATACGGTGTTTGACCCCCTTTCGCCTTCAGAACTGCCTTAATTCTACGTGGCATTGATTCGATAAAGTGCTGAAAGCATTCTTTACAAATGTTGGCCCATATTGATAGGATAGTATCTTGCAGTTCATGGAGATTTGTGGGATGCACATCCAAGCCATGAAGCTCCCGTTCCACCACATCCCAAAGATGCTCTATCACATTGAGATCTGGTGACTGTGGGGGCCATTGTAGTACAGTGAACTCATTGTCATGTTCAAGAAACCAATTTGAAATGATTTGAGCTTTATGACATGGTGCATTATCCTGCTGGAAGTAGCCATCAGAGGATGGGTACATGGTGGTCATGAAGGGATGGACATGGTCAGAAACAATGTTCAGGTAGCCCGTGGCATTTAAACGATGTCCAATTGGCACTAAGGGACCTATAGTGTGCCAAGAAAACATCCCCCACACCATTACACCACCAGCCTGCACAGTGGTAACAAGGCATGATGGATCCATGTTCTCATTCTGTTTACGCCAAATTCTGACTCTACCATTTGAATGTCTCAACAGAAATCGAGACTCATCAGACCAGGCAACATTTTTCCAGTCTTCAACTGTCCAATTTTGGTGAGCTCGTGCAAATTGTAGCCTCTTTTTCCTATTTGTAGTGGAGATGAGTGGTACCTGGTGGGGTCTTCTGCTGTTGTAGCCCATCCGCCTCAAGGTTGTGCGTGTTGTGGCTTCACAAATGCTTTGCTGCATTCCTCGGTTATAACGAGTGGTTATTTCAGTCAACGTTGCTCTATCAGCTTGAATCACTCGGCCCATTCTCCTCTGACCTCTAGCATCAACAAGGCTTTTTCGCCCACAGGACTGCCGCATTCTGGATGTTTTTCCCTTTTCACACCATTCTTTGTAAACCCTCGAAATGGTTGTGCGTGAAAATCCCAGTAACTAAGCAGATTGTGAAATACTCAGACTGGCCCGTCTGGCACCAACAACCATGCCATGCTCAAAATTGCTTAAATCACCTTTCTTTCCCATTCTGACATTCAGTTTGGGGTTCAGGAGATTGTTTTGACCAGGACCACACCCCTAAATGCATTGAAGCAACTGCCATGTGATTGGTTGATTAGATAATTGCATTAAGGAGAAATTTAACAGGTGTTCCTAATAATCCTTTAGGTGAGTGTATGTCTCACTGGCAGCAGGTGAAGATGGACCAGTGGATTCACTCTGCCACTGCATCCAACAGATCAGTGTGTGGATGCAAAACAACTTTCTCCAGCTAAACTCAGACAAGACTGAAGTCGTCATCTTTGGCCCACAGAAACATAGAGAAAGTGTCAGCAGTCACCTCCAGTCTCTCTCTCTAAAACCTTCAAATCAGGCTAGAAATCTAGGGGTAAGAATGGACTCAGACTTGAACTTTAACAGCCACATCAAATCAATAACATCTGCAGCTTTTTGCCATCTAAGAACATTGCAAAAATTCAAAGGAATACTGTTAAAGCCAGACTTAGAGAGACTTATCCATGCATTTGTCTCCAGTAGGTTAGACTACTGTGACAGCCTGCTCAATGGTCTCTACAAACGGGCCTTAAGACAACTGTAGTATATCCAGAACGCTGCTGCTCAAGTCCTAACTAAAACCAGGAAGTACGAGCACATAGGTCCTGTACTCAGGTCTCAGCACTTTAAAGCAGCTCTGCTTGTGTACAAGTCTCCCCATGGCCTAGCACGAAAGTACATCTCCGACATGTTAGTGCCATATGAACCATCTCGCACTCTGGAGGACCTCAGGGACCGGCCTCCTGCTGGTGCCCAGAGTCAGGACTAAACATGGGGAATATGCGTAAAACCTGCTAAAACCTGGAACAATCTTCCTGAAGATGTGAGACAGGCCTCTGCTTTGACAATGTTTAAATCCAGGCTCAAAACAGTTCTGTTTAGCTGTTCATATGACTTTTTATTCTGCACTCTTCTCTTTTAATGTTAATTTTATTATGATTATTTGTGATTATTTATGTTTTGATTTGTGTGATTTTAATGTCCTTCTTATTCTGTAAAGCACTTTGAATTACTCTGTGTACGAATTATACTATACAAATAAACTTGCCTTGCCTTGCCTTGTCGGTCAACTGGATAAATCGTCCAGTACAGAAGATATGTATGTTAGGAAAGATAATCCTTCCTTAAACATGAATGAGGACCTCTCTCCATCTACAACCTCATCCTCAGACCCATAGCAAACAAAAGAAACAAAGAGAACCATAGTTGGGCCATTAAAGGTTGAATAGGGCCATTAAGACTAAAACTGAAGACAATAGCTGTTTACAGTTTCAGTGCAGTAAGCTCCTCTCTTCAGGTAGATATAAGGCAGTGTCCACCAGCAATTTGACCAGAACTGAAGAAGCGGCAAAATGCCCTCACTCTCACAGCGATTTGTCCAGTTGACAGATTTAACTTCGGCTTTTGCTGTGGATCAGACATGGATGACTGATGGATTACAGAGATGACATTTATTAATAAATATTTCTAAATTGTCTTTTTGTATGTTACAGCATTGGATATATAAATTCTTGCATGAAAAGAATGTGAATAAAGTTTGTGAGAGCTAGAAAAAAGGTGGGGCTAATGTTTAAAATACCCTGTACCCGATGTTTTTTCCATATATTATATTTCATATATTGTGTAAGCAGCTCTTGAGCTCAAAATATGTCTACTATGCTTTGTCTGCATCTCATTTGTGTTTTATTATCCAATCATCAGGAATTGCACTGATTACTGTGTGCTAGCTTTTTACCATGACACTAAACACACTCCCTCTGTCACTTGTAGTACAGAGAGAGGAAGTACTATGACTAGTAATATATAATTGCATTCTACTGAGTAACCATGTCCGTGTATAGCCTACAGATCATTCCAGGTTAAGGTTTACTTATTACAATACTTCCCCCAATCATCGTACACTTTACAAACGTCTTTTTAACATTGGCTTTACACAGTTTGTTAACCCAATCTCCATCACTTCTTGGCTCCTCATGCTCCTCACGTTCTTCCTAAGTACATGACAAAATGCACTGGCTTGGGGAGAGGTATATATTGGCGTGTTTTGTGTTTTTGTATGAAACGGTTCTCTTTTCGAATGCCGTAAGACAGGTAATTATGGCGAAGATGGACTGCGCGGGGGTTTTAGTGCGAGCGGAGGGAGCGTTATACAAGTGATCCGAATGTGCTTATCTCTCCCTCTGCTCGCTGCTCTGCCACAGCTCTGGGTAAAAGAAGAGAGTGGCTAGCCCCCAGGAGCGGTGTTTACAGCAAAAATATGGAATATGGATGAGGTGAGGGCATCCAAGCAGGTCTTTGGGCTCACTGAAATTGAATGGTCATCAGCGGTAAGTACAAAATATAGTATAAGAGAGATTACCTTCAAGGGGAGACGTAAAGAGGGAGTATTTTACTTCTATGGGGTATTAACTGCTGAAAATAGTTAATTAGACATAAACAACGTATTAGCATGTTTTAAGTTTTCAGCTTTGTGAAGTTGTAGTGTGTTTTTTTGTATCATGCTTTTGGATATTTATGAAGAATTAAGATTAAATCTGGTACAAATAATCTTTTCTTTTGTATGATTACTGAATTTATCATACAAAAGACATGGTCCCTGACAAATTAAGAATAAAGAAAGAAAGAAATCTTACTCCTAACAGTAAGGAGGGTTTGAATAGGGCCCAGGAGATATTACTATATCTCAACAACAGTTGTCTCGAAGGGCGTCCATGTTTTGGTTGATGTGGGAAACCGGAGTACCCGGAGGAAACCCATCCAGACACGGGGAGAAACATGAAAAACTCCACACAGTAGGGCCTGGGCGCCCCGGGGATCGAACCAAACCTTTTTGCTGTGAGGCATGAGTATTGCCACTCAGCCACCGTGCTGCCTACACACAAAAACAAACATGCATGTATGACATACTCTTCAGGCATGTTTTTGATGAGGGAAAAATGTTATAACATGTTAGTTTTGCATGATATCGCCTCTTGAAATATTGTACTAGCTGCTTTAGAGGTCAAAATAAGTCATTAACTTACTGTCTACTGTTAGGAAGTGTGTGTTAGCATGCTACTTGTAATTAGCGTTACAATAAAGACAAACTCCACTTTCAGATCTGAGGGTTGTGGAAAACTCTTATACATTAGTCACAGTGAATAATTATGATGCTCAAATTGCATAAGGTACGTGAGGAACACCTTTGGACCACTGCTAACTGTACAAAATTAATTACAGTGTTTTTTGTGGTTTTAAGCCAGTAAAAATTTGGTGCAGTGCATTTAAGTAGAAATTTTAGTGGTTCCATAAAGGAGGGCTTGAGATCATGCTGGTTAGCAGTATTATTGATTACTATAAGATAAATAAAGCTGTCGTGATAGCACTCTGAAGGGGGAGACCAAAGGGAGGGGGGACTTAGAGCATCAAAAATAAAAGTGAAACTTACAAATCATGTCAAAACAATAAGTAACATGGCGATCTAAATATTTCATGCGTTAGCAGTCAATAGAAGTAGAAGTAAAATACCCCTCTTTAAACATCACAATATACTCTGATATGCACTAAAATGACTGTTCCTGCTAATGTACACATGCACAGATTTGAGCATTACTTCTCCCTGCCCTTTTGAAATTTTCATCTGGCAAACGTGTTAAAAGCCCGGCTTGTCAGTTCCCCTCCTCCTCTGTCCCTGTCCCGAGCCCCCCGCTCCTCTGTGGTCCCTGTGTCTTTGGGAGGAGGCAGATGCAGGATGTTTTATTCACAGTCGGGCTGAGTGCATGTGCTACGGGCTTGTACGGTGTGCTCTCACCACCTCTAATGCTGTCACTCTGCATGGAAATTAGCCCCTCGCGTTTAGGTGAATCACACTCTCTCTTTGCCCAGTTTGAAAAAATGCATCATCAACATTGCGTAACATTCTCTATAGAAGGTAAGACGAGGCCATGAGTTAAAGGGCTTGGACCAGATTTTTGTATCTGAGCTAAATTTGCCTTACCCCAGTCAAGATATTTTGTATAGACATTAGGGTTGTCAAAAGTATTGAAAATCAGATACTTATATGATATGCCCCGGTCTCTGAAAGTTGTGAAAAGTGCTTTTAAACTCATTGCGGTGAATAATTTGGATGCATAAAGTCAGTTAGGAAGAACTTTGGACCACTGCAAACTGTTTAAAATGGACAAGTTTTGTTTTTGACAATTTTAGGAAAGTAAAAATCTGGCAATTGTAAAGACAATACTAAAAATGTTTGCAGAGGGTACATATGCTGTCTGCTTGTCCTCTATGGAGATGTAATTGCTTTGTCTAGAAAGTTTCATGGTATAGACTTAAATGTCTTCTTCTCCATGGAGACAAGAACCAGGCCAAATTAAAGCTCACAGTAAGAATATATCATGTTTCTATATCTTGGAACATTCCAGGATAAGCAATAATATCTCCATGGAGATAAGCAGGCAAGGTGAGTTAAGTGTCTTGCCCAAGGACACGATAACAGTGTTGGAACTGGGATCCAGTAGTTTACTTGTTCTGATAATTTTAATACTAAAATTACCTTAACTTAGCTAACCAATTGTGTCATTGTAGCAGCAGCCTGACCAAAACTGCTTCATTCCTTAGTTAATCAGAAGTTTGTGGGCCCTCGCTTGATTTTTTAATAAAAGCAAACATACAGATTCAATAGCTTATTGCATTATCCTGTAAACAACTGCGTGATAAGAAATAAAGAATCATTTTAAAAGAATGAGAAGTTAACATGCAAAACTAAACCACCTGAACTTACCTAGTTTTCGAGCTGTTTTAGTTTTACTTTTTGATTTATTCTGTTGGTATTTACACATCTTAGCACAGCAACTTCATTTTTTTTAAGTTAAAGAGTGTCTCTCCTAGGCCCTATTTGAACCTTTTTTTTACAGTTAGCTCTAAGATTCTGTCCAGTGCTTATCCCACAAGCCACAACCTGACAAACCTGATGTGTTGTGCAGGATTGTTAGCGGAATGCACAATAATTGTGTTGTGATAGTGCTGTGAAGGGCGAGTGACTTAGTGCAGAGAGCAAAGGGTGACTCAGATCATCAAAGACAAAAGTGAATCATATAAAACATGTTAATATGTTGTTTTTGGCAAATATCACATTTTCAAAACAATAAAAGGTACCACGGTGATCTAAATATGCTCCATGTTAGCAGTTAATACCCCATAGAAGTAAAATACCCCTTCTTTAAATGACATGATCACACACTTTCATATATTTTAACATGATTGCGTTTGCATTTCCTCATTTATTTTTTTATACATTGTTGTAGAATGAATAATGAGATACCAGGCAGCAGTAATTAAACTGAAGTGGCTGTCTTTTTAATGATAAGTGTCATTTCAAGTGTCTTGATTAGGACACTTGTCTCATGTCTTTTGTCTTCACCCTGTTTACACATTCAACAGTGTTCGAATATCCTTGTAGATGTGCCACTAAAGGAAAGTGTATTGTAAAGAATTTACAATTGGGGGTCTACATGGACAAAAAAAAAGTGTGGAAGAATAAGCACATCTGAATCCAAAGCTATAGTTTTGAAAAAGGGTGGTTTGTGGTTGAGAGAGTCCCTGCCTGAAGTATAGAGAAGATTAAAGGGCCTGTTCCCATTTTTTTTTCCTTATGTATTTGAGAAAAAATGTGTTTTTCCCCAGTACAGATTTGTATAAGCAGCTCTTGAAGTCAAAATAAATTTGCTTGCTGTCAGCATCTAATTATTATTTTTTTATTTTTTTGTCTGATAATAAAGGCATGGATGTTAGCATGCTAGTTGTTAGCTTTACTGTCATGGCAAAACTCCACACTGTTGTCTGAGAGTTGTGAAAAGTGCTTATAAACGTATGGCTGTGAATAATTATGATGCTGTAAATGCATAAGATAAGTGAGAAGTATCTTTGGACCACTGCAAACCATTTAAAAAGAACTAATTCTGTTTTTTTAATGTTTTTAAGACAGTCAAAATGAGGTACAGTGACTTTAAGGGTTATATTTATGAAATCAATTGCTGAATTAAGAATGCAAACTGGAAAAAATAAAAAAAAATTAAAAAGCATCACTTACTGAAAGAAGACATATTGCTTGTGCCTGCTATATAGTTATACTCTATGTGGAACGTTGTGTTATAATTTGGTCTTTTAAACCCAATGGGAGCTCACATCGACGTAAACACCATCACAACAAAGAGCTGTGCAACTGTCAGCCCCTCCAATGAATAGCTGCAGATCACTCTAGCAAGTAGCAAATTTTGGAAAATCCAATTAAGAAAATAAAATAGAGCACACAGTAAGTAGAGAGCCGTGGGCGTGTACTGGTGGCAGTGAAAACAGTTGATCAGCAAAATGGCGTACTGAAAATATACTATTAAAAATTGTTCAGTCAGGAATCACTCCAAATACAACTTTGGGTGAGTAAATGGTGAGGGGAAAAACTATAATATGATTAAAAGCTCTGAAAAGTCGATCTGGCAAATAAGTCTGCTTTAAACTCACATCTAATATGTAAAGGGGAGTTTACTGTCTAAACAGAACTGGTTATTGCTCCTAAAGCCATAGAGTGTGTAAATACATGCTTAGGCCAGGCTAGTTATGACTGTGAATGTGTCACTGTAGGATAACTTTTTAGTCAACACATTCCAAATAGGAAGTGAATTTGGTGTGATTCAGCTCAGCTGACTCTGGGTCCAATTCACTTTCTATTGAAAAAATGTCACCCCTCTCTCTTGTAACAGCTGGTGCTCGACATTTTGGTCTTAAAATTTTCATATTGACCCATTCTAGATGATCCTGGTATTTTTATTCAAGATATAAAGATATGGGGGAAGTGCCGTTACCTTCGACACCCTTGAATGGCTCTTTGGTTGCTGTGATACTTCCCAAATATGGAACTCGGCTCCAAATTAGCTGCTATAACTGCTAGCCTTGATTGGCTTCATTTGGCTTGAGCCAAACACTATGGGTGATGTCAAGCTCCCTCTCTTTGTCTACAGTATAAAATCTATGGTAACTATATGGAATTGAAATGGAGTTTGTTTTTGTTTTTTGTTTTTTTGTCTCTCTTTTTTAAATCTGTTACACATTGCACTAGATTTAGGGTTATGTTTTGAAGAGGCTGAATATCATGACTTATTTTTGCTGCTAAAACCAAAACCAAATAATTTTGTATGAGAAAAGACACAGTGAAATAAGATGACCGGTTCGATAAACAGGTGGTTTTATTCAGGGCTGGTCAGTGCAGACATAAAACTGTTTACAGTGCTCCATAGGCTGTAAATGCACCTGGGAGCTGTGCAGTCTCTGAGCTCAGCAGGTCTAGCTGGTGGAACACTGTGAAACATTCACTGTATTGTGAGAACAAACGTGTGGATGTGGCTTATAATCTGAAAGAATCCTATCCCTCACGCTCCGAGTTAACCCGCAAGACCTTGGATAAAAACATGTTTATTGGTGTAGTTTGAACAAAAGGGAGACATTTTGTGTGAAAACAACAAGTCCCATCAGCCCCTGGGCTTTCTCTGTCATCAGAGAAGGTCAAAGTCATTTGGATGTGCGTCACAATCTGCTCACTGCTGATAAAGAGCTCACGTTTGACTCCAGGCTCAGTTGACACCACTCACTTTGGTTCGTTGGACTTTTCTTGATGTCTTTATGCGAAGTACTGTCACTAAGTTTAACTTTGGTTATAATGTAAATCACCTGGTGGTAGTGGTACAATTTATTGCACTATTAGTATCGTTCCATATTACACAATTTTTTGAATTCTGTTATAATGTTGTTTCCTCATCACAAACATACCTGGAGTTGTGTTTTGTTTCACACACCCTGCATATTTAGGCTGTGTTCTTGTTTCAAACGGAAAACACTCTGTTCCACCTTGTGATGTCATGTGGTAATAGAGAAAGTTTTTCACTGTGTTTTAAAACTCCTTCACTACAATCATTTGGATAATTCCAGCTCTGGTATTGCTTATCTATATTAAACAAAAGGTAAAAGCTAGCTGCTAACATGACAACTACCACTTCATGACATCACATGGTGGAACAGAGCTCTTTTAACTTTGGAGATGTAGACACTTACTCACTTACTGGATACTGGAATTTCCCACTGTGGGACTAATAAAGGCATATCTTATCTTATCTTAAAGCTCACAAGAGACAATTTGCACAGTATTCGACCTTTAAAGATATAGCATGTAACTTTTTGGAAGTGGCATGTCACCTCTATATTTCTAAGGAATAAGAAAGTTAAAACCATGCTTTGATTCCCCATTGAGATACAAATAAGGCCAAATAATAGTCAGGCTTGTGGAGATGCAAGCCCACTTACAGCAAGGATGCATTGTTATTGAATAAACAAAAATGCTTTTATTATAGTCTATTTTGGCTCAAAAGGTACATACTGTGGCTTTAAATAATCATAATTGTTTTCTGGACAAGCACTAAAACATACCAAAATACATTTTTACTACACAAAGACAGTGGCATAATTAAGTCAAAAGATTTCCATCATATTTTGACCTTTATTTGTTTAAAAATGTATTTTGAAAATACAAATTTACAGTAATAATAATTTGACTAGCTGTGGCCGTATTGCTTTGCCTGAAATTTTCCACAGTATGGTGTTAAACTTCTCCATAGATGCAAACCACCATCCCACCATGTCAGATCTGTGAAGAAGCGCCCCAGCTCACAGCAGAGTTCATGCTTTGAATGTATTTTGCGCAATAAAAACACTTGTAATAAAAGCATTGTAAAATATATCGACTCCTCCTAAACACCATCTACAGTGGGGCAAAAAAGTATTTAGTCAGCCACCAATTGTGCAAGTTCTCAAATTATGGTGGAAAATAAGTTTTTGGTCAATAACAAAAGTTTATCTCAACACTTGTTATATACCCTTTGTTGGCAATGACAGAGGTCAAATGTTTTCTGTAAGTGTCCACAAGGTTTTCACACACTGTTGCTGAGTTTGGCCCGTTCCTCCATGCAGATCTCCTCTAGAGCAGTGATGTTTTGGAGCTGTCGCTGGGCAACATAGGCTTTCAACTCCCTCCAAAGATTTTCAGTGGGGTTGACAATTTTGTTTCTGGTACAGGTCTTTCTCATCTTTTTAAGTGGGAGAACTTGCACAATTGGTGGCTGACTAAATACTGTTTGCCCCACTATAACTGTAGCGCCCTTCATCACAATGTCTTCTGCCGGGCACTGAGTTAAAATAGGTTTACTATCATACTGTGGAACGTTCCAAGCAAGCTGGTGGCATATCCTCGATCAGTAGAGTAACATTTAAACTGGTAAACTGGTCTGGTAACTGGAGGGTTTCAGGTTCACATCCCTTCTGAGCACATACTGCGGTCGTCTCCCTGCCAATGAATATGCACATCGCCCACTCCACTGCTTCAAGCACATTTCATTTGACATGACCTTGCACTCATTTAGGACACGCATTTCATAAGACAAAAGCGTTCACTCTCACTTTCATTTTTTGTAAAACTTCAATGATTAAAGCAAATTCTGTCTTTGTTCTAGTGCTGGCAATTTCTGAGTTGTTCAAGGTTAAGAATCTAAAGGGCAAATTCTGTCATTCAGAGACATGCACAATTTCATATTCAGAGTATGGGACCCATTTAAAAAGACTCAAACTTTCACAGATAAAATACATAAATTACAATATATTTTTTTTAAAAGAAGAGCCATTATGCAAAATCATCAGGTTACATCATGTTCTAACGTTGTTCCCTCATCAAAAACATTCCTGAATAGATTTTAGATGTCACCCATGTATGTTTGAGTAATTTCGCAATGCACTGCCTATAAGCTTACGTCATCCTTGCTCCCACACAGCAATTCTCCATAAATATACAAAATTATGATACAAAACTTCAAACCTGATGTGATGTGTAGTAGTTTCATTAGCAGAATGCATGTGTTGTGTTAGCTCTCTGAAGGGGCAGTGACTTATTGCAGAGTGTAAAGGGAGAGGGGACTCAGAGCATTAAAACATAAAAGTGAAACATGGTAATTTGTTGTTTTCAGTGACAATAGTATTTTCAAAACAATAAAAGTTAACATGGTGACTTAATATGTTATGTGTAAGCAATTAATGATCCATTAATGATCCCTCTCTTTAAAACTTTTTTGCAGTCAAATAAGTTTATCCCCTTTCAAGCCTTTACGATTACTATAATACATTTTAGCAGGGTTTTATTTATTTATTTATTTTTCTATTGGAACTTTAATTTTGCAGGGAACAGCACATTGTTTATGTTATGGTGTTTGTGTCCCCTGATATGTCCTTAATTCATCAGGAGTTTCAGACAAAGTTTCTGCTGTTTGTGCCTATGGAAAGATTGGACCCTTGATGTCAAACTAAACAGTTCCAGTGCATGTTTTCTACAGTTAAATGAAAACCCATATTGACAGCCAACACTACCTCTCGTTGTCCATAGTTTTGTGATAGTCATGTGATGTATACATACGAAATTTTAACTATTGACTTCAATGATCCACCCTAGATTGGATGCACCAAGGTGAGTTATGATTTATGCTACTAAACTGTGTACATGCTGTTTTAATAGTATTCTCTGTTGTTATTTATTTTTATTTAATTTTTTCATCATTTTTTAAACAAACTAGATAAACTTTCAGATTTGTGGTCACTGACTCCCAGACCCCAACCCTGTTCCCCCTTCACTCTCCTCTGCCCCTCCACTCTTTAGTGTCCTGTAGCCAGCCGTCACCCCCATAACCCCCTCCCCCCATCTCTCGTTTAGCCCTTTAGACCCCTCGTCCCTCCTCACTCTCCCATTTAGTCCTTCAGACCCTGCTCTACCATCCCTCCTCTCCCTCTCCCGTCTAGTCCTCTTACCCCTTGACCCCTTTTACTTTCCCCCCTTTAGTCCTTCAGACCCCACCTCCCAGGCTCTGCCTAGTTTAAAAGCTCAGTTTGAACTGTGGCTAGAGTTTAGGTATTTAGTCCCACTTTTAAAAAAAACATGAGCTACAACTCTATCTCGCAGTAGTTGTGGTTTATATCAGAAGTAGCAGAGCCTCACCAGACTGCCTCCTGTAGCACCTCTGGCTAAGCTCACAAAGCCTCTCCTTCAGGTGGTGTGTGACAGCTGTCAGCCATGTTCCCTGTGATTGCTTATGACAGGCCTGTTGTTGTATTTGCTCTTATCTGCGTTCCACACGGGCTGCTCTGTGACGGAGCTGTACGCACAGGCCCCACCACGCAGCATCAGAGCACCACATGTGGGCCCCACCGCGCAGCAGCTATTTTCAGCTCCACCTCCTCCACACAGGGCCCCGCAGGCAAATATGGGCACCTTGGATCAACTCCATTATAATGTGAAATGCAAGTTGTGAGAAATGTCTACGCTTGAATTCAGAAGATTATGCTATTATAAGATTTGAAAGATTCTATTAGTTCATGAAAATTGAAACTGGTAGGTTCAGAATGATATCTCTTTGTATTTCTTATACAGAGGGATATCAGTCTGGTCACCACTCCCTCTGACGTGTCTCAAGTCAGGCTGAAAGCAGATTGGTTTATTTCAGTAACGGGAAGGAAGTGAAGGAGCTCATTGGTCACCCATCATTTAGAATAAAATGACATTTTTCTCACCTCAAATTAACAGAGGTTAGTGCTTTGTTCATTGATTCTGCAGAAATCAGTCCTCTGTGATATACTGTATATATTTTTATCATAAGCAGACACATTTGTTTTGATACAGACAGACCATGCATATCCCTGATTGGCTAATCCAAATGTCAATCATGCCCATGTAAACTTGTTGCCTGGAATCCAGAATACACACTTCAGTACTGTAGAAACATAGGAGTTTGGTCACTGGTGAATCTCCACAAGTTTGTATGGGCATGATTGACAGGTGGATTAGCCAATCAGGGACATGCATGGTCTATTCATATTTATTAAAAATGATGGAATGACCAATGAGCTTCTTCATCTCACCTGGGTCACTAGAAAAAAATCTGGCGGCATTAACATGTTTGGTTCTGGCTCAAAACCCAATGGAGGAAATAATACAGAGAGATATCATTTCAGGCAACTCAACTGATAAAGACTCACCAGTGACCACTCATATCTTCGCAAAGTGTTGGAGAAGTGTGTATTCTGGATCTCACACAAGTGACGTTATGTGCCAGAGGGACATAACGTAAGGGAAAGTACAGTTTCCACACTCCTTTGGAAGAAAAGTTACATTGAAAAACACCACATATACAATTATATTTTATATTTTTGTGGGAAAAAAATAATGTACATTATACTTTATTTTATTATTTACTTCTTTTACCCAAGATCCAGACATTTTCCATGTACCCTTATCCAGCTCTCCTTATGTGTGTGTCTAAAACATATTTGCAGTAAGCCTAACTCATTTTGGAAAACATGTACAGAGTTAGGAAGTAAAACTTACAGACAATGAGGTCAAAAATATAAAGAAAACCCAGATGGCAGCAAATTAACTTGTGACTCTTTTGCTTATTGAAAGCAAAAACAAAATGGCTGACTTTCTGTCACGTCTTTATTCAGATATTCAAATTGAAAGATAGTGAAAGGACCTAAATGCAATCTACTACAAAAAAACAATTATACAGAAAACATTTAGAATATATTTAGGGTAAAATAACTGTCCTGGGGGATATAATTGTATGGAGGACACTATGAGAGCACATGTGGCGCTACGGGAAGGGCTGAAGGATATTTTACACACTCATTTCTCATAGCCTTTGTGTCTGTCTGAGGGCCCTGCTCAGGTGAGTGCTCTCTGAGGTGAGAAATAAAACTGATCATGAATTGCATTTATGTTAAGCACTGGACTTGTTTAATTCCATTTCAGTAATCCAGTAATAAATTATTTGTAACAGCAGAATCTAAAAATAATGAGCTGGAGGACATATCCGAATTCTGTGATATAATTTGTTGTTTAACTGTCAGATTGCAGATTTGTTGACCTGTTTTATGGTTAATATGTCTATAATTACTAGGCCTCAACATGAAATAAAACTGGCACAGAGTTAAATGTCTGTCAGTGTAAAACAAAATAAAAAAATAAAAAAAGTAGTTGTTTTTTTTTGTGTTGTTTTTTTTTTTTTTTTGCAATAGCTTCAATAAGTGCTCCCATTATTCAACCCAAAAGACACGATTGTTGTCAGTTGAACTTTAAGCCACAAGATTAATATGACAAGTTTAATACAAGATTAATATGACAAGTGTGTGGAGGCAATCTATAACAATAACAATATTCAACATTTGTGGATCATAAGTTTGGATATGTCTTTCAAAAACAGTGAATCTCCCATAGTCAAAAATTATGACAAATCAACATGAACACAACCTAGTGAATATATTTGTTCTTTACAATTACAATGCCATCTATAAATAAACTGATTCTTTGCAGTGACAACACACTGGGGATGTTCCACATGTATGCCTCAGGTGGAATGTTCAGGAGTTACCATGATAAATTAATGTAGCATTCATTAGTAAAAATGTTTTACAATAGTCTTAAAAAAAGTGTAAATTAGTTGAAACTGCACATTTTCAATAGCCTGTGATCAGTATGAGTGTTCATGGTCCTGTTTAGGAATTTGATTTTCAAGAAAAAAGTTAATGACTGAAAAACTGTTGGCTAATGCTAACTAGCTGTGAGTGCATTTTTATGAGTGAGAGATTTGTTTAACAGCACAAATCATGCTGTAGTTCCAGCTATGGCAACTCTTTATGGCCAGATTGTGGTAAAATAAAGCTCAGCCTAACAGAGCTTCAGATAGAGCAGTGCCTCCAGGGAATGTTGATGACATCAGCTGTTAAGTATTGATGGATGGAAGTTGATCAAATGTAATACAATGAAACTTTACTGTGTGGAGGCGTGTGGAATGCTAACAGTTGTGTCTGTCCTTAATGGCTGAGTGGGGTTCTACATAGGGACTGCCGACCACCTGGAGACCCCCGTCTGAGCCCTGATGGACAGCAGACTCAGCAGCAGCAGGAGCAGGTGTGTCCTCAGTCTGATCACAACCTAATCACACATTATAAAGGAGAATGGAGGAATAAGTACACCTCAGGAGGACCACGAGAGTCAACACAGAGTCTCCTGCCCTGCACCCAGGGGACACTTAAAGCCACATTCCCTACTTGGCCCTACTCTACTTTAACCCGGTTTGCAGTGATTCTACTAGTGCCTTCTTAAACAGTACCAGGTAATTTTTAGTACTTGATCAGCCTGAATTCTAACCAGCTCAAGCAGTTACTTAACCTGCCCTGACACAGGATCTGATGACCCGATCTGACCAGTGCTCTTGAGTCTAGTCTCTCTATGATAGTTGTATTGACTGTTCAATGTGTTTAACTTGCCCTCTGGGATAAATACTGTTATGTTGATTGAGTTATTTGTTGATTTTGAAGTCCACCAAATTCACTCAAATCACTTCACTGCTAAAACTCCCTCCACCATAGACTGTATATATAAATGGACATAGCTAAGCTGCTAGCCTCCATGCTCCAAATGGGAAGTGATCATGGGCTGCTCTTCTGGCTCCATTGACTCTGGCTCCATTTTACTTTAGATCAGAAAACTGTAACTGTCTGTAAATGCTGCTGTCTCATCATTTTGGTCTTAAAATGTAGGTATTAACCCACTCTACATGATTCTGATATTTTTATTTTGCTGAACTCAAGAACAGACAAATCAGTTGCCTACTTTCCCCAAGGTTGCTCCCGCTAGCGTTAGCAACAGGTTTGATTGACAACACTGCTAAGCGCCCACCCTCAACTAAATGAGCGGTGTGGGCGGGAAGGGGTGTTACCTTCCACAGCTTCACTCCAGATTTGCTGACTGGTTGCTATAACTTAGCTTTGATAAGCTTCATTTGACTGGAGTCAAACGCTAGGGGTGACGTCACACTTACTTAGTCCACTTCTTTATACAGTCTGCCTCCACTGACTACATACTATCTATCAGCTAACACTGTAGGTTGCTTTTCTCTAAAAGTATTTACAAATGCCATTATAAAGTACACTGCCTGGCCAAAAAGAAAGTTGTCACCTGGATTTAACTAAGCAAATAGGTACGAGCCTCCTCCAGTTGGTCAGGTCTAGGTTCAGCAACAGTCTGTGCTCAAAGAATGAGGTCAGCTGATGACATGACCAGGCTATTCTATCAATGGATTTTGTCTTCCCTGATGGCATGGGCATATTCCAAGATGACAATGCCAGGATTCATTGGACTCAAATTGTGAAAGAGTGATTCAGGGAGCATGAGACATAATTTTCACACATGGACTGGCCATCAAAGTCCAGACCTTAACCCAGGGGTGGGCAAACTTTTTGACACACAGGCCACGATGGATTCTAAAATTTGATAGAGAGGCTGGGCCAGGCTATATATGTACGAGGGTCATTAAATAAATAAGGTGAATTATTTGGTATAAGGACTTTTAGTACAGTTAGAAGCTTACTTTTTTTTTTAACTTGCTTTTCACATGGATTTAATTTCTTTTGCAGATAAAAAAAAAACAAAAAAAACTTTGAGAGTTTTGGAGATAAACAAAGATGACTAACCAAGAAGCATGCTCCGGGATTGAACAGAGGTCAGTTATCAAGTTTTTGGTTGGTGAAGGGTACAAACCCCTTGAAATTCATAGGAGAATGTCAACTGTGTATGGTGCCACATGTTTCAGCCAAAAAAATGTCTACAAGTGGGCTAAATTGTTTAAAGAAGGACGGAGCAGTGTTGAGGATGAAGGCAGGCGTGGGAGGCCTACAGAAGTGAGGTCTCCTGAGGTGATCGAACCATACACAGTTGACATTCTCCTATGAATTTCAACAGGTTTGTACCCTTCAGCAACTAAAAACTTGATAACTGACCGCTGTTCAAATCTGGAGCATGCTTCTTGGTCCGCCATCTTTGTTAACCGCCAAAACTCTAAAAGTTTTGTTTGTTTTTTTTTTATCTGCAAAAGAAATTAAATTCATGTGAAAAACAGGTAAAAAAAATAAATAAATACATAAAAAAAGTAAGCTTCTAACTGTATTAAAAGTCCTTATACCGAAAAATTCACCTTATTTATTGAATGACCCTCATAAATATTACATTAGAGATTTGGCCTGTAACATGTAGCAAAACATAAATATGCAAGGGTCATTGTACAAATTGTTTTCTAAATGCATAAATTAAATTAATAATGAATGTATTAAATTTCAGTTAAATAAACAGCAGAAAAAAATGAGCAACATTTATTTGTACCTATTTTAATATAATTTGGTCACGTTCGGCGGGCATAATAAGCCCAAAGGGCCGTATGTGACCCCTGGGCCGTAGTTTGCTCATGTCTGCCTTAACCCCTTTGAGAATCTTTGGGATGTGCTGGAGAAGGCTTTGCACAGTGGTCAGACTCTACCATCATCAATGCAAGACCTTGGTGAAAAATTAATGCAACAAATCTTGTGACATTACAGAAGCTTACTGAAACAATGCCACAGTGAATGTGTGCCGTAATCAAAGCTAAAGGTGGTCCAACAAAATAATAATAAAGTGTGTGACCTTTTTTTTGGTGGCAACTTTATTTTTGGACAGGCATTGTAGTAGTTGTAGACTATGACTACTACTACTACTACTACTACTACTACGAGTAGTAGTAGTAGTAGTAGTACAAGTAGTACTAGTACTACTACTACTACTATGCGTAGTAGTAGTAGTAGTAGTAGTAGTAGTAGTAGTAGTAGTAGTAGTAGTAGTAGTAGTAGTAGTAGTAATAGTAGCAACAATAAGCCAATCAAATGATAATAAGGTACTTTACAAGGCTGGAGGTGAGACAGTCAACACACAAAAGGACATAACAAACCATAATGTTTGCTATTAATTCACTTTAAAAGGCCTCCCTTTGGGAACTCGGGTTAGGATAAAGACCAGTGTTTCAAGCCAGTATCATCAAGATAATGGTTTCTGAATGGAGTCAAAATATCTTGATCGGAAAAACAGAGTCCAGATGACCATCGTCCAAATCTTAGTAATGTAATGTAAATGTGCCAGTATCAGGTATCTGTACTGTTCAATCTATATTCCCTCATTCATGAATTTTATTTAAATAAATGTTTCTATAGTGAGTAATGAGTGCATAAGCAATTCAATAAAAGTGGCTCTGCATTTGATGATGAGTGTATTTTAGAGTGTCTTGATTAGGACACTCATCTCATGTTTCTTGTCTTTGCCCTCTTTATACATTCAGCCTCATTTAAAGTACTTGTATAGTAGCAGCAGTAGTAGTAGTTGGAGGAGGAGGAGTAATAGTAGGAGTAGTGGTAGTTGTAGTAGTATAGCCAATCTGCATTTAATGGCAACTTTTTTAGTTAGATCTGTTGAAAGACTACCTACTGGGGTTTTCAAAAACATTAAAAATCAGATACTAATCAATACTAAAAATGTTATTAAATCTAGATACTCATTTGAACAAGTATCAATTCTAAAAATGTCACATTAACAACACAAAAATGAACCTTGCCTGAATAGCTTTGGAATGATGTTGAGCTGTATCAGAGTATACGCCTATGGTATACGCCTATAGATCACTATGGAACCTACCTGGATGATTGGATAAAATCGAATTTGAAATTTTAGCACCATGACAACATTACTATCCACACAGTAGGGTATTAAGGTATTTTTGAGCCATAAAAATGTGTGTGTAATAAATGCTGACAAACATTACATGCAAAGCTAGAAAATCTCCATAGAGACAAGCAGGTATCAGTAGTCCCCCACCAGGAAAGTTACATAATGCGCTTTTAAGAAAGACTTTTTAACTTGTTAAGAATAATGTCTGCTGACTGGAAGGTAACTTGTGCAAAGTTTTCTGTTGATAGAAATGCAGACTCTCACCATTTCCCTGGAGAGAAGGAAAAAAGTCCATCAATCTGCTCAAGCTGTCAGCGAGCCGTGTTCCTGTTAACAAAAGTCTGCCACACTCCTCATCTCCCTCAAGCTAAGTAATTATTGTTATGCTTAAAATCAGCAGAACAGCAGCAGCAACCTGTCAATCATATGTTCTGTCATGCTAACTTAGCGATTAATTAACTCAAGTTTCAGGTTTTTACAAAATGTGTGTCATTGGTTTGGACCAACTTAACTTTTTCACTTAAACAGGTATCATGCAAAATCGATTTTTTTGAGCTTTATGTTCTAACATTTTTCCCTCTTCAAAAAGATGCCTGAAGAAGTTTTAGATGTCATCCATGCATGTTTCAGCAATTTTGCAACCTCTCCCAGACCCCATTCAAACCCTCCTAACGGTTAGCTGTACGATTCTGTGCAATACTCAGCCCACAAGCCTATGCCATCCATACTTCCAGATCATAGTTCTCCATAAATATACAAAAACATGATATAAAACTGCACACAACAACTTGATAGTGCTCTGAAGGGGGAGCAACTTAGAGCAGGGAGCAAAGGGAGGGGAGGGAAACTTTAAAAAACATGTTAATACATTGTTTTCGGTGAATATAGCTTTTGAAAAACAATAAAAGGTAACATAGTGATCTAAATATGTTTTGTGTTACCAGTTAATACTCCATAGAAGTAAAATACCTGCTCTTTAAAGTTACAATTGATAGAATGTTAAAGGTCCTATGCTGTATCAAAGGGGTAATCCTGTTTTAGACGTAGTTTAGCCTAACTAACTTAGACCTAGAATAGTCCTAGTCCAATAAGGTTCATCTGGTCTTCCGTTTATTTAGGTTAATAGACTCTTCCCAACCTAGTTCAAGTTTATTTTCATACCTAACAGTTTTGACTGCTCACTAGCGGTCTTCAACAGTCTGCCTGAGATAGTATCCTGAAGAAGTCGGGCTGCAGATGGCGCTGTCGTCCTGCTTCCACCAGTAGGTAGACAGCGCCAATACCTGTTTAAATCACCTGGCCAGATACATCACAGCAACATCACGTGACCACTCTGAGGAAGACTGCTAGTGAGCAGTCAAAACTGTCCTTTATGAAACAAAATAAACCTTGGTCTGGAAAAAAAAAAAAAATCTATTAAAATAAAACAATTACATTTAATATTTTCTAATCCACACTATGTACTTCCCATAGTGTTATCCCTTTAAGGACTGAGCACATTATAGACCAGTGTAGCTCGCTTAGACTAGACTATTCTTTTCAGCCATAAAAATCATGTTAAAGGAAATATCAGCATGTACTGCATTTTTTCACACAACTATCTCTATAGTGGGTGTTTACCCGTGGCAGTGAAGACGGGTCTTATTTTCAAGACGCTACATTAATCAACAATGTAGCGTCTTGAAAATAAGAAATTAAAGATTGCTCAGACATGGACAAATCACTCCAAATGTAACTATGAGAGTGTAAATGGTGAGGGAAAACAACTATAACTTAAAAGCTCTGAAAAGTCGATTTTGTATAATAGGTCTGCTTTAAGAAAAAAAACAGGCAACAAGGCACAAGTACAGCAATATGAATAATTAATAAATATACCTTATCTGCTTATTGATTAAAACCTCGCCTTGGCAAATTTTTGTGCAAGAACAAAATGTTCTGGTTTTAAAATGCTTCTCTGGACTGTCACAATATCTCCACCTGGACTACAGAGAGTATTTGTAACCAAGTTTGACAGCAGAGGGTAGTGACTTTGTTCGCCATCAACCATCTCAGTACATTATCAGAGTTCGACTGGCTCTGCTTCTCTCTGCCCTAACGTCACTCGATCATGGTGGGGTCATATTCTGAGAGTCCTGATGGTTTGGAAGGTCTCTCCAAATAACAGCCAGTGCACAGTACTTTCTTTTGCTGTTATAGATCTGCAGGCTTTTGATCTCGTGGTCCGGTGGTCTCTGAAAAACATCTTATAAAGAGTCTCACTCACATGCACTGTTTTAACAATCTCTGCAGCAGTTATTGTGTTGGCTGCATTGTCTCTCACTGGTTGTGGTCACATGCACATCAAAAATCTCATTATTAACAGATTTCTGGGTTGATTATTAAAATGATTAAACTGACATTAACAACAAAATCATCTGATTTCTTTCTGATCATGGTCCCTCTGATTACTCACATCAGATTTTGCACTGTGCCTGTCATATAAATAATCTTCCAGTCCCAGAAATAATATAATAATCAGATTTGTTCTGTGCTTGTGAACATAGCCATTGTTTCCTATGTTATGCGAAATAAACTCTTGTGAGCTATAAACTATGTTACAAGGTTCTTACCTCATCAAATCATACTTGGAGTTGTGTTTTGTTTCATTCACACACGTTTGAGTAGCCCTTTATGGTTCCTTGATGTAAAGCTCTTTGAGTTCCTTGAAGGTGGAAAAGCACTATATAAAATGTGACCATTTACCATTTAAACTAAATGTTGTTATATTTTTGCCTTGAAGTTGTCTGGAGGTGAAACAACTTGTTATCATCCTCCTCCGTCTTGTTCACTTACTGACCCGTGCAGCAACTGCTTTTCTGGCATCTATGGTCGAAATGTGTACTGCACCATATGAGCCAAATTCTAAATAGCCCCCTCTGCTATTTATAATAAATAAACATGTTTTGTTTGTTTTTTTTTTGTTTGTTTTTTTGTTTGTTTTACAGTGGAAAACCATTCAAACTGAGTAAAGCAGAACTGTGGCATGTAGCTTTTTGGCAGCCTACTTTTTCATATCTACTACTCAAGGTTACACAAATTTCTAACAAAAAAAAATCCATAACCGCTCTAGCTTTCATTCAGTCTCCAAACCTCTCCTCTCTCCTCTTACTCCTCTTTTGCATTAGACCTTCAAAATATGTCGGTTGTAAAATGCAGCTTATGTCTTACACAAGGACACAATGATACTATGCATTTGTCAGAGCTGGGATCAAACCTTTGACCTTTGTGGGCAAGGGCTTTAACCAATGAGATAACCAATGAGCCAGCTTGCTTCAGGTTGGGAATTTACAGCAGTTGCATCAGACACATGTTCACATTTTGCTAATTTGTATTTTACTTTTTTCAATGAACTGCAGCTCTGACTCAAACGTGTTATGTGGAAAATTAATGTGATTCCCAGAAACCTAATGAACAACTTAGAAACAAAACTGGTGAAATAACGTTACCATGTTGGTTGCACTGATGCCTAATTGGGTTTGTTGCAAATAAGAGACACCAGAACTAGATTAAAGGTGCTGTACTTTATTCTTACCATATTAAAACATAAAAAAACAGAACTACTTCACTTTAAATGGTTGCATTCTATAGAAGCTTGAAATAAAACTATCAGTATTGTTTAGATAATATTGATGTATTTCAGCAAACCAGAAAGCTTTTTTTTTTTTTTTTTTTTTTTTTGTTAGTTAGTTGTTTTGTTTTTTGTTTTTTTGTCACTGGATACACCAGCTGCTCTTATTCTCTGCCTTACCAGTTGTTTGTTACTTTTTTTTTTTTTTTTTTTTTTTTTTTCTGGTATATTTATCCTACTTCATGTTGCTCACTGCTATCTCATTCCTCTGTTAAGTATTTGATTATTTGTATTAATGGGATACCCAATGACAATATAATATGAAAATAATATACAGATAATACACAAATAAAAATATACTATATATACTGGACGTAGGGCCTACAAAGACGGTTTGTTAGTATAGTAGGGATGGGACAAGATCTCATGCCACAAGATTGTCCACACATGAGAAAAATGATTCCTTGAGATTTTTTCCACATGTTAACAAGTGCTTAGACTTACATTTCTTGAAACAAAAACAATAAAAATATTCAATAAAGTAAATAAAAAAATGATGAAATCTATTGAACTGCACAATGTATTTATCCTAAATGTCAAAATCTTGTCTTGTCTCATGGACCCAGTCTCATTTAGTATAGGTTACATTTAGGTTTGATAAGAGGATCTTGCAATTAAGGGTATACTGACAAATATGAAAATGTCAATATTTCATGTCAATCCAACAAACAATAGCTAAAACATGCCTGTAAAAAAAATAAATTCAAAATGCTTTTCGCAACTTTCAGAAGGGAGTTTGCCATGCTGTAATGCTAACAACAACTAGAATGCTAAGTGCACACTTTCTGCTTCTCGCACAATAAAAAGCTTTATGAAAAAGATGCAAACAATTCATAGTGGAAATATTCTGATGTCAAGAGCTGATTATACAAAATATCTGTACTGGCACAAAATAGATTTAACTAAAATGCATGGCCTTTTAAGTAGCTCATTTCTCTTCAACAAACACTCTGTTTGATCACCTGAAATGACTCTATGATCCATTACCGCCCCAGCTGTGGTCAAGCCCCTCCTCTCTCTCTTTACTCCTCTTTTGCATTAGACCTTCAGCCGCTAAACACGTTGTAGAACGCAGCATGCCTCTCCTCCGGGAGGCCCTTCATCGTACAGTGAATTAATCGTCGGCCCCACTCACCTCACATCCATCGCTCTGAGTGCTATCCACGGTCTCGTCCTGTGTTGTTAGCCTTGAAGAGAGAGGAGGAGGGAGCGGCCCCTGGAGGAGATGAAGGAAGAGGAGGAGGGGAAGGTGGTATGAGGAAGACTATTTGATGATGAGGGAGACGCGCATGCTCTTAACCTAATCTCTTTACCATCTGCCGGAGGTCTGGAGTTAACTGTAGCCATCATGTGCCATTACCACCACATGCGCGCCTCTCTTCACACCTGTGCAGTATATAGAGGGCTCTCTGTATGACAGAGGCTAGAGGTGGAGGATATCACAATGGTTGTCAGGGAGATAAGCATAGATACTTTGTAGCTGATGTCATCAACTTTCCCTGGGGGTGTGAGGCTAACTGCAAGCACTACTGTGTCAGAAGCTTTGTTACTCAAGGTAGACTTTAATCTGAGCTTTATTTTAACACAGTCCCATCAGAAAGAGTTTAGCTAGAACTACAACAAGGGAGCTGATTTGTGCTGTTAAACAAGTCTCTTCCTCATAAATTTACAGCCACAAGCTAGCTAGCATTACCAACAGTTTTTCACGCTCACCTTTGTTGTTGAAAATCAATCACCTAAACAGGACACTTGGATTGATCACAAGCTCCTGAAAATGTGTTGTTAAAATCAATTTTGGATTGTTTCTTTTGTTCTCAGATTACCTTAAATCTTAAAAATGTGTGCTTTATGTCACCATGGTAACTGCTGAACATTCCTCCATAGAGATACATATAGGACACTCCCAGTGTGATGTCACTCCATCACAACATTACACATTTTTTGAATGAGGCAACATTATGAGTGTCAATGCCAAGTAATACAATTCTGTAAAAACTCAAAGTGTGAAAATGCTGCTACAGTTTCATAACAAATATAAAAATCTACAACTCTGCTACATATTTAGTTTGTACCTGACATCTGAAACAAGAAAATTAAGTCAACAGTACAAAACCAATGGACAGCTAAACAACAGAGACACTGCAGGCTACGTGTACATTTATCACTGATACAGATTTTGCGATCATATTAGAATAATGTAGAAGTTTACAATAAAAACTGTGTAAAAAGACTGCAAAAAGAGATGAGTAAATTAAAATAAAACACACACGATACATTCATATGCCTTTAATTCTCTTTTAAAGATGCTTTTGATCTCCTTGGAAATATTTCACATTTTCTAACTTAAGAAAAACAAAACATTTGGGGAATATACTTATCCCTGTGAATGCTATGCTAAAGCCCTGTGTTTGTGGTGAAAACAATTTGACCGTGGAATGAGTCCAGTGGTTTATGGAATTAAAAACTGCACAGAAGAAGTCTGGAGTTTTACCTGTGACGCAACAAAATGGACAAAATCTGAACAGACCATTTTTCAATGCTCTGAGAAGACAACTCTTGATTGATGGATGAATGAAACAAGTATGAATGAAGTAAAAATACACATCCAGGTACAAATCCATGACAGTACAACATTGTCAAAAGCTCAAAAAGTCACTGAAGAGCAATTTTACCTATATCCTTGAAGACAGGGTGTTACATTGCTATAGGGTATTAAATGCTAACACATATTTAGATGACCATTTTACCTTTTATTGTTTGGAAAATGCTACATTCACCAAAAATAACGCACTAAAATGCTTAATACGTTTCACTTTAGTTTTTGACAGTCTGGGAAAGTTTTTTTTTGCTGAGGGAACATTATAACATGGTTGAAAGCTCCATAAAGTCTATTTTGCATATTGCCTCTTTATACCATAACATATTTGCACTTTAGTGGTTATTTTTATAATTCAATCACACTTTGTGCAAAAAATCCCAAATACTCAAAACCTCAACCATGACAAGCATTTTTACTACATATTTCATAGATTGCTATAAGATTGTCTGAATATTGTCATTGGGGAAAAATAAAACATTAAGTACAATAAACTACACTGTACATAATGTGATAGGCACAATTAATTAACGGAAGTGAAAAATATGAAAGAGTTAAAGGGGTGGCTGACAGAGATGGGTAGAGTAACGTTACTTAAAAATGATATTACTCAAGTAGAAATACAAAGTAGTGGTCCAACAAATTACTTAAATGAGTAAAATTTGGGGGAACTACTACTCAGGTAAGAATAACTTAAAGGTCTTATTTTACGCAAAATTGATTCTATTGAGCTTTAAGTTACCTTGATGTTACCTCCTCAAAAACATACCTGGAGTTGTGTTTTGTTTCATTCTCAAATGTTTGAGTAATCCTGCATTATTAGTCTGCCTCCATCTCCAAAGCTAAAAATACACTGTTCCACCTCGTGATGTCATGAACCTGCATGTTTCAAGTTAACAGTTACCTTTTACCTTTTGTTTTGTAGAGACTGGAAATTCCAGGGCTTAAGAAAACACAAACGTTTAAATAGTTTTATATTGTGATTATAAAGCTCTTGTCATTTATAGAATTACTCACAACCTTTACTATCCACCTCTGATGGCCGAGGGCAAGACGTTGCAGATGAATAGGAAACTTCATTTTTCTGGAGTTAAAACTTGAATAAATCAGGCTTGGAATAAGATGTAAAAAAATCATTCTGTTAGTTGTAATCAAAATCTGGAGAATTTGGTGTATGTAGGTGCTGCTTTAAGGGGTCAGCCGTATGTCCTTATGGGAGAAAATTGCATTTTGAGAAAAAGGCCTTTGAAATGCCATGTAACTCTGTGGATGATCATGTTAAATTAAATATAAATATATTTTACAGTGCATAGTGGGCCATTTTGTTGTTTCCACACACACAAATGTTTAGCCTGTAGTGTTTCCCCTTCGATGTTCACCTGGCATGTGGAGGGTTCAATTCCTTTGCTGTTGCTCAGCTATAGTGTTGGTTTAGTTCTACCTATACATATTTAATACAGTGAAAAGATTGATAATCCCTGACCTAAATAATGCATTAGACTGGACCTTTAACACATGTACTATTACTGAACAGATTTGCGATTGCACAAACTGGCTGCATAAACGTTGCATCTCAGGCTGGAGGTGTCGTTTTGACCCCGGTTGGGCTGAGAGCTGTGTGCGTGTTTGGGGCTGTCTGCACTGATGGACTCACAGTCCAACGGTCTTGCTGTCTCAGGAACACTTAAGTAAATGGGATTTGTGTGTTCAGTGGGTCTCCGCTCCACTCCGCTTTCCCATGTCTCTGCTCTCATCTGGATCCACATCTGAACGCTTGGACATCGCTGTGTCATGTCAGGTCTTTTGTAAAAGGATTGTGCTAAATGATTGAAGTTATGTCTGCAGACTCCAGGCAGAACTTTATCTAATCTGACAGTGAACAATGGGAGATAAGGCGAGTGTGAGCTCTGATGTAACTGCATTTCAGCTTTTTCGAACCACATGCTTGAGAAATAATCTGAAGTATCAGTGTTCTTTCAAAAGACTTATATTTTTAACACTCAAAATATAAATAGGTTAAGGTTCCTATATTAGGGAAAAATTGACTCTTGTGAGATTTCAGACATCTTATACTGTTGTTACCTCTCCAAAAACATACTTGGAGTTGTGTTTCGTTTCATTCACACATGTTTGAGTAGGAAGTTCAAAATGCTTTGTTCCACCTTGTGACATCATGAAGTTAATTTTCATTTTTCCTAACAGGGGCAATGGCCGCTACAGTAGGCCTACCATTCTTGGGAACCCATCTCCACATCTTAAGCTAGTCTAGGTCAGGACTATCTTAACTGGAGGATTTTACCTATGCTGCATGCTTGGGGATGATGATGGAAAAACATAATGCCCTGAGGAACCTGCCCAGACACAGGGGAAGTTGAGGCTGGAATCTTCTTGCTGTGAGGCGTGAGTGCTAGCCAATAAGACAACATGCCGTGAAGTAGGTTGCGTCCCATCTAGAAATTGATTGTTATACTTTCTATGGGAAAAGTCCACTCTTTTGTTTTTTTGTTGGTTTTTTTTTGAAGAACCAGCCAAAGTTGATGAACATGTTGTATGATTATTTGTTAGAGATTGGCTCCACAAACTTTCCACATTAATCTTATTGCTTGAAGTCCTTTTAACTGGCTACAATCACATCTTTGGTGTTGAATAATGGTAACACTTTCTGAAGCTATTGTGAAAAAAAATCTTTATACTAGTCTTTGCTTCATGTGGATTGGTTTGGTTATTACAGACAAATTACCCATAAACCAAAAAACTCTGCAATCTGACAGTGAGACAGCAAATTATATCGTATTTTTTTCAGTTGAAAGGAATGGTTACTATGACAACACCAAACAACAGCTGGACTGCATTGTCATCTTTTATAACGTTTCGAAGAAAATGTGATATGGCTTGCTAGCTTATGATCTAAGAACTTCAGTAATAGGTGAAAATTTTAGCGTTAAAAAGTATCTGTGCAGCTGTTATAATGAAAATCCCATAATGCACTGCAGCATGCATATATAAATAGTATTGCCTGACTATTATTTGAGCAAAGAAGGTGTTTGAGATTGGGAGGTCTTGATCAGATTTGATGGGGCTCAGCTGGATCGCACAGCCAAGTCAGATAATGCAGTTTTCATCCTGCCTCGAGGGAGTTAGCCCCACCAGCCCCTGTGATCCTGGAGCGGGCATTGGAATAACTACTTAGGTCTTCTGTATGCGATGTGTGTGGGTCTTTGTGATTACTGAATTTGATGGGTGTAATTATTTTTTTAGAGCTTTTAACCATGTTATAGTTGTTTCCCTTGTCATTTACCTACTTGAAGTTGCATTTAGAGTCACTCAAGCATGTTTGTGTAATCTTTATTCTCCTGTATTCAAGACATCATTGCTTCAATCTACCTGTTTTCACCAGCACACGGCCACTGCTCCATACTTACTTCACTCTCCAGTTGCATTTTCTTAATTGGTGATATGCTTACGATTCGGCAATGCCACGCAGTCATTTTGGTACAAAAAAATAATTAAAAAATATCTGTGGCTCACTAGTGTGATATGCAGCTATCCATAGGAGGATAGTCAGCAGATTTGTTTCTTTTATTAAGTTGTAAAAGAGGAATTTAGACTTAAAAAATGTTCATTTAAAATAGTTGTTACTATAAAGTGTCCCCAGATTTAAATGAAGTCCATAAACCAAAAAATAAAGCAATGGAACCATTCAGCCATTCCCAAAACCACAGGAGCTACTTGATGTTTTGAGGGAAAAGTGTTGGACTGCTTCAAACTTCTCTGCATCCACAGCAACTCCATCAGCAGAAACAATGTGGCCCACAACCAGTGTTAGTCGTTGGAAGGTGACTGGAGCATTTTTCAACCCCCATCACTTTATATTGACCAGGCCATATGCACACACAAAGGCAGTCTTCTCAGGACTTTCTGGATCCATTTGGACCTGTCAATGGCCGCTATTGAGGTCCAGTATGGTGAACACCTTCGCTCCTGCAAGGGACTTGAAGATGTTTTGAATGAAAGGAATGAAATGAAAGGATATGTGTCAGTGAGGGTTTCCACATTCAGTTTTCTGTAGCACGAGTCAGTTGGGCTGTCAGTCAGTCACCTGACTGGCTGACATCAGGATGTTTTTTCCCAGTTTGTGGAAAGGTGAGAAACATATGGCAGAGAGCGGTGAATTGCGGAGATGGAGACCAGTTCTCTTTAGCGAAATAATAGACCGTTGTGTGTAGCTATAGAGGTTTTCACAGCCTCGGACAGTGTGGTGAACAGAGTGGTTGCGGCTGCTCCTGTTGCACTGGGGGCACTGATATTTTGGAATGTTATGAAAGAGGACAGTTTGAAGATGGCGTGAATGACTGACAAATAGGTGAGTAGGCAGAGTGCAGGGCCTTACTGTATAATGTAGTGAGGAGAGTTGTTATGGACAGGACAGTGTTTGTGAGCTGGACTGATAAATGGCTGTAATTTTCCATAGGTGTTAGTTGCTAGTATAACCCGGGTGTCATAGATTATAACTATATAGCAGTACAATATGTCTTTTATAACACTGGAGCATATAACAGGATAAAATGCTAAAATCCTGCAATGTTCCCTTAATTAAATATCCCTGGATTTGTGTTTTTTTTTTCTCACGTTTGAGTAATCTTCCATCAAAACAGTGTGTTTTACCTGACATCATGTATCTTTTGAATGTGTTCAATGGACTTTCTATGGAGGTTACTTTGAATGCAAGAGGAGGAATTGTAAGTGTTTAAATCTGTCTAACTCGTCTCTAGCTCTTCTAAAGTGAAACTGGGTTGCACTACCAATCTGAGAAATATGAGATGAGAAATAAAAATACTTTATCATTAGGTGCAGACGGAGCACAGCTGTTTCATCCTTTCACAAAGTTCTGCTTTCACAAAGTTCTGCTTTTACAATATACTCCTGGCAGGAAAGCGCAAAAGGTACTAATTTCCAGAAAAAAGAAAAAAAGAAAAAAAACTTTAAAGGTATGCAAAACTGACTCTCTCTTGTGAGCTTTAAGTTATGTTATAATGTTATTACCTCATCAAAAAACATACCTAGAATTGTGTTTTGTTTGTTATTCACTTGTTTGAGTGTTATTAGTTATTAGTCTGTCTACATCTCGAAAGCTCAAAATGCTCTGTTCCACACTGTGATGTCATGTAGTTAACAGCTACCTTTTACCTTTTGCTTAGTAGAGAGGGGCTGAAATTGTCCAAGTGATTCTAGGGAAGGGGTATGGAGTTTAAAAATGATGTATTACCACATAGCATTACAAGGTAAGGAGAGCTCAGTCTAAATATGCAAGGTTTCTGTGTTCAACATCTGTGAAAAAAAACAAAACAAAAACAAAAACAACTCCAGGTATGTTTTTGCTGAGGAAACAACATTATAGCATAGATTGGGAAATAGCATTATAACAGTCCTTTAACAGATATGCCTCTAAATAAAGAAAATCCAGAGGCAACCTACATACCACCATAAATGTATGATTATGTTCTTAGCTCCAGTTTTTTATTAAAAAGCATACTGATATAGCCACTTCCCCAAAGCACAGTTGTACAGATAATGTATGTCCCTTCACTCCTCCTGTTGGGACATGCACAGAGCAGCACCCAGGGGAGGTGTGTGGGGCACCCAGAACAGGTGTCTGTGCCACCCCTCTGCCCTCTCTCTCCATGTCTGACAGCCACTTCACTGCAAATCCCTATGGAATACCAAGTCAGGGAATACATTCATCAGGAGTAGTCTTGATCCTCACGTTTTCAGAAGAAATTGGCAAAAATCAATTTCACGAGGTGTAGTAGTTACGAGCGATTTTGTTTATGTCTGTCTGTTGCTCCTGCATCATGACTTTTGATTGGTTACTCTGAATCGTAGCTGCTATCCTGCTTTAATTCTCGTGGCAACATCTCCAGACTAATCATAGACACACGACCAGTCAAAAGTTTGGACACACCCTCTCATTATTTAAATTTTTTTCTTTACGTCTACTACTTTCTACATTATATGACCAACTATATGAAGAAAGATGTTTGGAATTATATAGCAAAGATAAACACTGAAATAGCTCAACTTTTTTTTATTAACTCATCACAGTTGTCACCCTTTGCTTTTTTTGTCTTGAGTTTTTTGTCTTATATGTGTTCATTCATAGTTTTGATGCCTTCAGTGAGAATCTACAATGGAAATAATCATGAAAATAAAGAAGAAACACAAATCAAACAAGAGTGTCCTAAAGTGACTGGTAGTGTGTATAATGTCTTAAAGTACTACACCACCGCTATTTTGAAAAACTACAAAACTATTGATTTTTACAATTAGTCTGAGTCAGCCATTTGCTGACTCAGACTAACTGGCCACAGCTGACTTTGTGGCCAAAGTCAGCTGTGATTAATTATTTCAGATGGCTCTACACGGTGGGATTTTACGTATCTATCCTGCATTCATTCCGTTCCAATTTGTTTTTTGTTACGTAAAAGTACCTTTCCAGTTTTGCTTCTCCACAGATCTGACTTAACCTTAATGTTGAATATTCAACAGTATAACAGTAATAATGCTTATATTGATAAATATTTATTTGAATATGCATAGGGTGACCTCTTCACAGATCTGATCAACACTTTGACCTGCTGGCGCTATCTACTTGTCTCCATGGCGATAGATAAGTTTAATGCCTTACCGTAAAACATTCCAAGCAAAACAATAGCATCTCTATGAAGACAAGCAGGTGGCAGACCCTATGTTATAATTTGGACAATATTCATCCAAAACAATGTTGTTGTAAACCTCATCACAACAAAGAGCGGTGAAGCTGTCGACACCTCCTATGAATAGCTGCACATTACACTAGGGAGCAGCAATCCTACGCCACTGATTAAGATAATAAAACTGGAAAACAAAGTAAGTAGAGAGCAGTGGCCATGTAACGGTGGCAGTGAAAATGGGGGTTGATCGACACAATGGCATCTTCAGGTGAGTAAATGCTGTGGGGGAACAACTATAACATGGTTAAAAGCTCTAAAAAGTCAATTTCAATAGGTCTGCTTTAAACAAAAAACACATAGATCTATTATGATTCTTCTTATGAACTACTTCATTGTATATATTATATATTTCCATGATTCACCATACCAAGCACATTAAAAGCTCCACTCCACTACCAGTAAATTTCTGGCTAATTTCTGTTCATATTTTATCAAATTGAAATAAGTAATTGTTTTCCACTTTGGCTTGTCAAATAAAAAAAGAGCCAAGACAGCAACAGAATAAGAATTGAAAATGCCCCTGGTAAAAGACTTACTCTAAAAACAAATGTATTAAAAATGCACATGTTCTTCAATGTGAGCTGTCGGCAGAAAAGCAGTAGGATTCTGCATAATTTAACAGAAATGATTTGAAGCTAATAATGAGCACTGGCCCTGATTAAACTTTTAAACTGCTAACCACACACACGTGCTGACAGAGGGGGTCAAATATCCAACACTGTAATCAAATAAGAGTACTGCTACTTCAAAACACCTGAGTACAAGTAAACAGGTGTGATGCTGTGTAGTCAAAAAGGTTCTATGTTTCCCTTTTTTTTTTACAGTCAGCACTTTGTTATAAGGTTATAAGGTTGGGGCCTTGTTTTAAGATTTGGTCAAGTTTAGGGCCTTTTTCTACCCTGTGGTTAAAGTTGCATTATGGTTACCACTCCCCCTGCCCTGGATCCTCCTCTTTGCATCTCACGTTAGTGTGAATGATGCTGTCATGTATATTCTGCAGCATGCTCACTCTCACCTGGATAGTGTTCAGAGCTTTGTGAGGATATGCTTAAATTTCATCAGCATCTTTATAAATATCCAGCCCTTTTGATGAGTGAGAAGCTACTCAGGATGGGTATTAGCTCCTCCATTGTCTCCTGGATTACTAGCTACTTATCAGGCAGAGACTATGTGAGACTATGTGAGACTATGTGAGACTGGGAAGCACCCTGTCCGATACCATGGTCAATAATGTGGAGTAGGGTAAAGTTCAGACTCCATTCCAATTCACTCTGTACTCCTCTGATTTTAAGTACAGCCCTGGGTCCTGCCACTTGCAGAAGTTTTCTAATGACACTGAAGTGGTGGAGTGTATCAAAGATTGACAGGTGCTGGAGTGCAGGACACCAATTTTGTCACACAGATCACAGATTTTGTGGAGTGGTCCTAGGCAAGCCATGTCCTTCTAAACATTGACAAGATCAAGGAATTGGTGATAGACTTCAGGAGGAAGAAGACACCAGTGGAGACACCATCCAGGGCCATGAGGTGGAAATGCTGTACAAGAAGAGCATGAGAAGACTGTACTTCTTGAGAAAGCTCAGGTCTTTCAATGTGTGCAGCAAATTACGATCTTGAGATCTGCAGAAGGTCTCAGGTAAGATAGTTGATATACATATAGAGATATATAGATGTAGAGATCTAGAGAGTAAGATACTTCATCCCCCCCCCCCCCCCCCCCCCCCACACACACACATATATATACATACATACACACGTATGTATGTGTGTGTGCATGCATGTGAGTTTTCTAAGAAAAAACAGACATCTCCTAAAAAAATGTGTCCACCTTGTAACACCGAGGTCCACAGATAAACCTGTTTTACTTGTTGGCAAAAATCCACAAACCATTTTACATCACCTTTAAAACAAGGCATTTTGTTCTCCTCTAATCAGTTTATTACATACAATAAAGAGTTATTTAGAAAATGGAGAGCTCCAAAAGGGCGGAGGCCACACCACAAGTGTATTTTTAATTATTTATTTATTTTGTGTAAATCTCAGCACATGCAAACATAAAATAAATTGTTTCCCAGCATGCCTTGCTTCATGGCTTGCTTAACATCTTCGCAAACTACACACCCATGACCGAACTGTATGCACAAGAGCTTAGTATAATTTATATACCAGTTTGTCTTACTGGTAGAGAGCGGTACTGCAGCCAAAAATTCTTCTAGCTCCCAACATGCCCCACGCCGCAACTTTAAGTAGGTTCTGACAGACGACCATGACTGAGAGCTGCATGCACAAGAGAGAAGCTTGTGGAAGGTTTAATTATTTAGAGATCACATGTTATGCTAAATCAACATTTTTAGCTCTTGGTTGTGTTTTCCTAGGTCTATAGGGTCTGTATTAACTCATAATAGCTCAATTTGAACTATTCAGTAGTTGTAGAGATATCTTTATATCTTATTGGAAACCTCTCATTTCCGGTTCATATACCCCGTTTTCATTTTCTGGTATCTGTTACATATTTTGCGTCGCTGATTTTCAGCGGAAATCTCCATAAAAGGCCAAACAAGTTCAATAACTTCCATCTATTTATTCTCCGAGTCCGCCATCTTGTTTTTGGGTTGTAGTCCAAATTCAACATGAAGAAGAAAGTGCACATTTATAAAGCCAGGTGTTCGGGCATTGGTTGTATTAACCAACTCGTATCATTACACCGACCTCCAGTCACAGGACCTCTGGATAACGTTTATTTTACAGGGAAATGTGTTTACAAACATGCCCAGGACGCTTTTTGTATGTGGCACTACTTCAGGGAGGAATGCTTCTCAAACCTGCACCAGTTTAGTGACAGATTTGCTGAAAGGCTCCATTTAATAGAGGGATCATTTCCTTCTGTCTGTCCAGTTGATGCGGTAAGTCAAAATCTGCACTAAAATAATGATAAATAGTGTTGTATAAGATAATGTTAATAACGTGATTGTGTTGTTTGTATATCTGTCTGCGTCTAGTCACTCTTGTTATTTTTATATTCATTATGGAATTGATAACTGCGCCTTTTGCGTTTTCATTTCATTATCTTCCACCTGTAAATGCTAAAACGTGAGTTAGCTGTAGCTTGTAGCTCACTAGGCTAATCACTTGTTTTAAATGCACGCAGGCTACGTGTTGGTCAGAGGTGGATTTGGGTGGTATTTGGTGTTTAACACTAGTTTTATTGTGTAACATTATGTTCAAACCACAAGGAAGAATAAACACTGTGGTCTTTAGGAGCCAGTCCCATTATCACAGGCTACGTGGAAAACATCCAATGCATTTTCAATGGAGGAGATGGTAACGCTACTAGATACACAAATGTGTAAATATTCGTGATGTGTCTTTACAAATGACAACCAAGTGCCCACACGTGAGCTGTAAGAAAACATAAGCTGCTTTATCATATGTTTCGCTCAAATACTTTATTTAGCTCGCTCGGAGTCACATTTAGCATCTAATAATAACAGCATAGACAGGCAAAGGTCACTTTATTCCTGTTTTGATGTTAGGATGTGTTTACCTAAATTTAGTGGATAACGAACACTTCTAACTTTAAAGCAGAATACCTAATGACCACTGAAGGACTATTACTTATTGACTCATTACATATTGCACAATTAGCATGTTATTGCTGTTTAGGGGACTTCGAGTGCAGACCAGCCATTGTTTGCTACAACGGGCTGCCACACAGAAATAATAACAAGGTGCAATATCCCCAACAACAGGGACAGAGCTCTCTAACAAAATGCTGCAGCCTCATTTTAGGAGTATATGTATGTAAACATTTATACTATGGTAAGTGGTAAAGAGATTAATAGTACCCTATTTTCTTATATGAATTTGGAGCATAGACCCTGGGCTGAAAGAACTGTAAGGCTAATATCAGTGTTTCTTTGTTGTTGTTTGTTTATTTATTTATTTTTTTTACATAGGAACTCAGACAACCCCACGGTGTACATATGTTGGTTTTGGTATGTCCACTGCTGACTTTGTACATAGACAGTCAACACATCTCTGCCTAAAACAATTTTGCATGCAAAAAAATTACCATCAGAAACTATACAGTACTCTCCCATATTTGCTGTACTTTAATGAAAGCTGTGCAAAATAACAAATATCAAACATCACAAATGACTTATAAAGTATTAATAAATAATCTCTATACCACAAACACAATTAACCTCTATAATACAATATACAGTAAATACAGACACATTATAAACTGAATATTTTAAACTTTCAATAAACTGGAAAAAACTAACAGATAATTGTCTATTATTACAGATTATGTTGATGACATCCTGGAGCTGATCTTTGAAGAGTTGTTTCCAGACCCAGCTCCATTTGTCCAGGAGATGCTACAGATCCCCATTCCACCTCCACCGTTCACTCAGCACTCCTGTCCAGACAAGGCAACTGTCGTCTCTGCTTTTACCTCCCGCTTTAATTCAGAGCTGGTCCGAAGCCCACATACTGCACCTCTTCATCTGGGAACTCTTGGCATATTCGAAGGACGACACAATATGGCAGAACCACGCAAACTCTCCGACCCAACCATCCCCAGCACCATGACACGAAACTTCTATAGGCACAGTATCTATAACCACTGAAGCACATATAACTGATTATACAGCGTGCAATAATTATGATGTATTCTATTTATTTATGTTTGTTTTTTTTAAGTTGTGTTATGGGTGTGCTTGCAGTGAAACAAAAATGAGAGGTTATACAGCATGCAATAGCTTATTTATTTGTGTTTTTAATTATGTCTTTCTAGAGTTGTGCTTGCAGTGAGACTAAAGTAAAAATCTATATATACAGTGTGCAATACTTCATCTATGTGTGTTTTTAAAGTTGTTTATTTGGTATGTTTGCTCTGAGATCAAAGTAGTTACAGTGTGCAATACTTATTTAAAGACTTTTGCATGTCTGTGTCTGCAGTGTTAAAGTAAAAATATTTATTGATATAGTGTGCTTTTTATCATATATATAATTTTTTTTTTTTTTTTTTTTTTTTTTTTTTTTTTTTTTTTTTTTTTTTTTTTTATGTGATTGTACTTCCAATGTAACTTTTAGTGTTTGATGATAAATTGGCACCATAATCAAAAAGTCACACAATTCCCCTCAACTGTAATGGTCCACACAGTGCTTTGTACACGTTAATGGCATTTTGAAGGGAGTATATATTTAGACATACATGTGGGTTGGCTGGGGACTTCTTCCATTCTTGCGCGCACCTACCAAATGTATTATCAATAACGTGAGTGTGCATAATATACAGTAAATGAAAACTCACTTCAGGGGTTTCTTGACAGCATCCGTTTTCCACTTTAATTTCAGCATTGTAGCGCAGTTGCCACGTGTGTCACACCCAAAGACGCGATATAAACAAAATGAACTACAGCAATTGCACACGTGAGCCAAAACGACATGCTTGATCCGCAAATAACATCAAATGTTCTGTTTCCACATTCTGAAGGCTCTGCAGTGAGGTACGCACTTGTAAACAAACTATGTATACACATGTGGTTCATGAAGGAGTTTTATAAATGTATTTTTAGTTGGGTTTGATTTAACACTATTATATAGCCAAGCAAATTATACTTTTGCTCAATTTCTTTATCATAGAAGACAAGCATGTGAATAGGTTTAAAAACACATGACCAAGCTTCACAGATGATTCCTTTCTTAGTGTATAATTACTAGTTAACCAACTCACCATTAAGAAGTGCTCATTCTAGATTCCAAAGGTTCATCTTGTTCAACATCTTTGTGTTCCAGGTCAGATTCTGGTTCAAACATGTAGGACTGGACGGTAAAGTCTTCGTGTTATGCCATTTTTAATCCGTAGTTAAAAAGCAATCAAATTTCAGCAAAACCTCCACAGCGTGTGATTCCCTTATCTATGGGACTACAACAATGGCTGCCGGGGGCAGGTATAGAAACACTCACAGGTACCAGGAGGGGAGTGGGGTGTGAAGTATCTGATTTGCAGTTAAAGGAGCCAGCGCAAAACGAGTCATTTGCAGTCAGTGCTCTGAGCAAGTGTCTGAGATGGAGCACTGGAGCACAAATTCTGAGAAATTAAGACCATAGAATAATATTACAAGTATTATACACCATACATACAGTACATGTTTCGGAATGTCATAAAACACATAATATTTGTTCCTTAAGTGATAGTTACTGTTACTGTCCCTTATTAGACTTATTAGACAGAGGGCATAGTCAGACTCATGGTGTGTACTGTACACAGGAATGAAGTGTGATTACAAAAAAATTTGATTTCATTAAATGTCATGGCAAGTATTGCAATTATGATCCAATAATGTCTGATTTGTAGTCAAATTAGAGCTGGTGAGTGATTAACATTTTTAATTAATCGCATGCCTAATCAAGATGAAAAATGTTAATGACATTGCACACAAAAAATAATTGTGTTGTTTTTTTACTACAAAATAGCTCTTTATTTTACCATATACGCCTAAATATAGTATTGTTTTCACACAGTGGTGTGCTGTTTTGACTTAGATTTTTTTTTTTTTTTTTAAACAAAGTCCAAATAATATCAAAAGGCTCAATATTAGCTTATTTTATTATTTTCCTCATGTCTACATTCAAAAATAGGATTAGGATATTATTTTGTCTAACTATTTTTCAAATCAAGAGTCTCTAATCCTGCAGTTGTCCTGTGTAGTCTACTGCTCACTATGGGCCCAATAGAAGAACCCACTGTGTTTTTAAACTCCATACACCTTTACTAAAATCATTTAGATAATTTCAGCCCTGGAATTGCCTGTCTCTGCTGAACAAAAGGTAAAACGTAGCTGTGAACTTGAAAAATCACTTCATGACATCACAAGGTGGAACAGAGAATTTTGGAGATGTAGACTAATAATACAGGCTGACTCAAACATGTGTGAATGAAATAAAACACAACATTTTGATGAGGAAACAAAATTTCAACATGGCTAAAAGCTTACATTAGTCAATTTTACGTTATATAGGGCCTTTTCAGATCAGAATGGTAAGCCTGTCAACAGCAGTTACAGAAAGAGGGGCCACCATTTTGAGCCAAATTGCGCCAACACTCACTTTTACAACATGGTTGGTGGGTTAGATATGAGCATTTATATACGGTCTACCATTACTATCCACCCCTGATTAAAAATACTTGCAGTATATTTGCGGGGTGCTGACCGTGAATGGCCCCTTGTGTTCTTCCATGGCGATACATTGATTTCCCTCATGCCTATACCACCAGAAGCCGCTACATATGATCCAATATCCCTTTAAACGCGCCTTATTGAGTGGATTAGCTGACAGCCATAACATGTGGATATGAAAATCATTATGTCCCGCACATGCTTCCAACAGCACCAGGCCCTTTGTGTACGCTTGCAGTCAATAGCCCATTGGCACTGGCTTGTCATTTAGCATATTTGTTTAGCCCATGGAGACCAAGACATGTTTTTGTCTTCCATTGTAAAGCTCCAAAGCCCATAGCATCTGGCTCTCTCAGCAATCTAAGCATTTTTTGTGACCTCGGAGCTTGTTAAGCACTGTGCCGCTAACCTCCAAGATAGTGCGCAGCATGAGCAGGGCCTGCATGCAGAGCTGACATGGCAAACAACTTAGGGAGCACGTTATTTTGGGGAAGTTATCATGTTCATAATTCTTATCTGAGAATGTCCAAAAGAAAAGTATGCGAGGCCATCTGCTGTTTAATTGGAGTTTTAAGGAGTAGTTTTGCACCCAGGGACTTATGGGTGTAGTGGAATGACAATGGTAGTGTTTTGTTAGTGATACAAGGAGTGGTAGTATACTTTTTAATTAGAGTCTTTTTTAGTGTTTTACAAAAGAGAGACAAAATGCATTTTTAAAGGTGTGATACTTTTCTGGTGGGGTTTCCATTACCTGCTTGTTTCAATGATGATGTTTTGCTTGCAATGTTCCACAGTATAGCATTAGACTGATCTCTCTTAATGGAGACAAGGAAGTGACACTACCAGGCCAAACTACAAGTCAGAACTGTGGAGAGGTGATTCCAGTAACAATACATATTTATCTGTTTACTTTTTTTTAATAACTCAACACAAGAAAGCTAAGTTTGATGCTATATGGTGAAAAATTTCAGGCAAAGCCATAATGAATTTCAGTGTTATGTTCCCACATTTGTCAGGTTATAGGTTAGGACCGTGATGAAGGTAGGGTTATCGATTCACTTAAAAAAAAAAAAAAAAAAAAAAAAAATCCTTTAAATGTGAGAAAACAGGGCTGCGGGATATGGATAGGTCCATTGTCTTGATTTCTTGCACTTTCACTTTATCAATGCACTTTAGCTTACCTTCGGCTAGCTGCCATGACAATCTTATTCTGTCTTTGCGGATTTATGTGGCACTCCCAAAATGAATGACCAGTCTCACTTTCATCTTGATTTTGGGGCAACATTTAATAACAGTCCTCAGTCCAATGTATCAAGCGTACTTCATTTTCTGCCATTCCACATGATATAAATGAGTGTTTCCCATTAATACAAGCGAATATGGTGGCCCCCATTTAAAGGTAAAGCTCGTGAGCTTTTAGCCATGCTATAGTGTAGATATCGCCTCAAAAACATACCTGGAGTAGTGTTTTGTTTCATTTACACATGTTTGAGTAACTCTTCAGTATTAGGCTGTCTACATCTCCAAAGCTCAAAATGCTCTGTTCCACCTTGTGATGTCATGAAGTTGTAGTTTTAGTTAAGTTAACAGCTCCCTTTTAACTTTTGCTTAGTAGAGCTGTCAATTCCAGAGCTGAATATTATAATAATTCTATTGAAGGCATATGGAGTTTAAAAACACAATAGAGCACTTCATGTATTACCACATGACATCACAAGGTGGAGCAGAGTGTTTTCAGTTTGAGAGAAGAACATAGCCTAAATATGCAGGATTTGTGTGTTAAACATGTGTGAATGAAACAAAACACAACTCCAGGTATGTTTGTGATGTTAAAAACTCCTTTATAACATCGATCAGAAAATAGTGTGATATGCCCCCTTTAATGACAGAAACATTGCATTTTAAGTTCCATTAACTTAACCATCAAGGATATTTGACTCAGCTCCTCTGCCAGGCTGAAGGAGGATAATAAGTTGTTTCACGTCACGGTCACTTCTCTCAGCTACTCTGTCATTTTCAAAACAACCCTCTGTCCTTGTTTACTCTCAGCATCCTCACCTGGTGCACATCCAGTTTACACTGAAGACCTAAAGTGCGTAAGATGTTGGCACATTACGTGTGACTTTGGCTGTGACAGTAGCTCAGTTGATAGAGCGTTTGTCCACTGATCTGAAGGTTAGTGGTTTGAAAATAAACATAAACATTGGTTGAGCTGTCAGATTCACTGACCCACAGGTTGGTGGTGTGATTCCAGCTGCCACAGATGAATGCTGTTGTTGTATCCTTGGGCAAGACACGTTACACACCTCACCCCAGTGTCTGCGTACGCCACAGTCTGTTTATACATGAACATAGCTAACCTGCTACCCGCCGCATTCCAAATAGGAAGTGATCATGGGCGCGCTTTCGACTCCATAGACCAGGGGTGTCCAAACTTTTTGCAATGAGGGCCAGATTTGGTGAGGTGAAAAGGTGCGGGGGCGACCATTCACCCTGATCATTCTTTGAACCATTAATATTAAATGCACATGAACTATTTAATTTTTTTTTTTTTTACTTTTTATTGCAACTGGCTTTCACCTTTCAAAAACAAAATGAATTATAGACAGATTATAAATATGAAAAAGTGAACATTTAATCTGTGGTTTTGATTATCACAATCAAATTAATTCACTGAGATTTTCAAATTTATTCACCAAACAAACTGAGACCGGACTGAAACTGAGATCTGGACTGTAGTAAATAGGCCTGGTCCGGCTCAAAGATGGTGGTTTGGACACGCAAAACAGGTGAGAACTAAACAAACTCGGCATTTTCTTAGCAAATGTTCAAATTTCTTTAAACCTGTCTTTATCCAATTGCCGTTAAAAGTCAGGAAGAGTGTGACCTCGGAGCACGGCCCGGATCTGCTGCCATCCTTGGTGAAATATAATATTGCTTGTA
This sequence comes from Periophthalmus magnuspinnatus, assembly GCF_009829125.3. Classification (NCBI taxonomy): domain Eukaryota; kingdom Metazoa; phylum Chordata; class Actinopteri; order Gobiiformes; family Gobiidae; genus Periophthalmus; species Periophthalmus magnuspinnatus. Next base: position 19,714,674 of record NC_047135.1, on the reverse strand, counting down.
AATGTATTTTACGTTGGTCAACAGTGCAACGGGCCACACATAATTATTTTTATTCCAGAGGCCGCGGGCCAGTGGAAATTTGTACACGGGCTGCAATTGGCCCCCGGGCCGGACATTGGGTATGCCTGCCATAGACTCTGGCTCCAATTCACTTTACATTTGAAAATGGTCACCCCTCTCTCTGTAACTGCTGCTGTCAGTCTCATCATTTTGATCTTAAAATGTCCGTATTAAACCGCTCTACATGATCCCTTTTTTTTATGTTGTGTCCGTAACTCAAAATATGAACATTAATATGAGACAAATCAGCTACCTTCTTCCCCTGAGGTTGCTCCCACTAGCGTTAGAAACAGGTTTGGTAACAAGGTTGCTAAGCCTGCCCCCTGCCAAACAAGCGGTGGAAGGAGCATTGCCTATAACAGCCTTGCTCCAGATTGGTTCTTTGGTTGCTATGATACTCGCGGTCGGAATTCCAAATATGGAACTCGGCTACAAATTCACACCTACAATCTCTAGCCTCGAAGAGCTTCATTTGACTCGAGCTAAACACTATGGGTGACGTCACACTCACTTAGTCCACTTTTTTATCCAGTCTATAGCATACATTAGTGTATGAATGTGAGTGCAAATGAATGAGTGATTCCTTGATGTAAAGCGCTTTGACTAGATATCAATGTGACCATTTACCATTCACACGTGATCTGATTAAAACTCTGGTGAATGTTCTGCTAAGTAAGCTTCATTTGTGCAGATACAAACGCCAAGCCAAACCAGACCCACACCAATAAAGCACACCCCAGGTCCATTTGAAATCAGAAGTCTCAGTGCAGACTTATGTGGGAATTGCATAATACAAATAATGTGTATACCTCACAAGGGCATATGAGGAAATTAAGACTGTAAATGGTAAAAAAAAAAAAAATAAAAAAAAAAAAAAAAACATTTGACGGTGCTAAACATGTAAAAGTTGCCTGTCAATGTGTACTTTGTCTTCTCAATCAATCTCCAGAGAGTCCTTCATATTCAAATTTGCTGATCCAAACTTCAGATTTCATACATTTTAAAAATGTGTAGTAATTTCTTCTTCTTTGTATTCAACATGCTGAGACACTGCTCTCTAGAGAATGCACTACCCTCACCTGGCGATTGATGGCACTGCACTCTCAGTCAGTTCCATTCATTTGGCAGAAATCAAATTTGCACATCAACTACACCAATGGTGTCATGAAGACTCTAGATTGCTGGCTTATTGTTGAGGCAATGTGAATTACATTATCCCTGAAATGGCAAATTTCTCATTCACATACATCAACAAGATTCAATCCATGCAAAGATTCCACATTTCAGCTGCCACCTCATCAGTGAGAGGTCATCGTGAAAGCCAGGACTCTAATAATAGACTTGAAGGTTTTGATGCCCATGGTTGCTTAGAAGATATCCTGTCTGCTCATCCCATAGGCTGTGTGTCACTTCGCAGCGGGACATATAAACAGGGGCCAACAGGAGAAGCCCAAAGTAACTGTGGGGGCATCTATGTACCTCCAGTCTGAGACAGTCTGTATCCTGTGCATGCTGGTGTACTCGAGGATCAGTGCTGTGATTTGTTTGGTAAAAAGTAAATCAGTAATGTAAAAGTACATGTTCATCAACTCACCAGTTCTACTGATGGCAAAATGGCTGGATCCAAGGGCTGTTGGAGGTTTGGAGATTAAAATGAAGTGGCACAGAATACAGTGTTCCCTCGTTTATTGCGGGAGTTATGTTCCAAAAATAACCAGAAAAAACAAACACGCCTCTTCGTTGCTCCGCTGTAATGTCCCGTAATGTTCGTTTTCCTGCAGTCACTGATCCACAAAGCTAAAGCAGACTCCATCCGCACGATGGTTACAACCCTTTTTGCATCCTTATTAAAACTTATTGCTGATGTCATCCTTATGTTATTTTCCTCCTTCTTTATGTTGAGTTTTCCATGCAAAGTCTCTAGTGGACTCGTGTCTTCAAGTGTCAGAGTGGTGCAAATCTGGTGCTGACGTGGCGCGTCTTGAGCGTTCAGGCATCAGACGCTTTGTTTGCGCGTCCAAAAGTTGAAAAAGCTGAACTTTTTGGCGTTCGACGCGCAGCGTCAACCAATCAGAGACTGTGCTCCAGTGGCAAAGCAACATCATTATCCGGAACAAGTAGAAAGACATCAGCCACAAACTAGCAGCAACTTAATTATCCTGGGTGCACCTGCTAGCGTAAAGGCTAGTCACAGACCCAGACCCGCCGCCACAGAGCTGATCACCTCCGTTGATAGGTTTTATGTAATAAATACATTAAAGTAACTCTCTCACCCTGGGCTGCAGCGTTCACAAAGACACAGGGAAAACAAAACATCCAAAGGCACTCGCAGATCACAACGCGAGTCCAGAATGTCCGTGACGTGCGTCGGAGGCATCTGCCTTCAAATGTAAAGGTATCCAATTTGGAGGCATCCAACGCCTTCTTGATGCCCCGGTGTTTCAGAGTCACACTGCTAGCATTGAACATTTATGTAAATTTGGCTGAACGCATTCTATACTGTACAGGAGACAGGGCACGTCTAATAGTCAATCAGGACACAGAACAGAATGCGCGTTCATACGTTGTAAAAAAAAAAAAAAAAAAAAGCATGCAAAATTGCACACAAAAAAAATCAGCGAAACAGTGAGTCTGCGAAAAGTGAACCGTGATATAGCGAGGAAATACTGTATAGTAAAATCACTTAGTGGACACACATCATTCCTGAGGACTTAAATTATGGGGAAAGTGAAAAACTGCACGTTTTATACTCATGTAGCGGACCAAGGTGGTGTAATAAAATAATAAAATGTGAGACCAGGAATGCACAAATACACCAGCCACAACTCTGGTTTACACTTAGGCTATTATACCATTCGTGTGGCTTTATTCCCTTTTTAAACATGCTCCTGTTTACCTTGGGATGAGTGTTTAACATTTTCTAACTTAAAATAATCTCTGAATTCGGAAAACATACTTTACAAATTACATATTATTTATCCAATTATTTGGATCAGCTGTCAGCGATAGGAATGAACTGTGGCAAAGTAAACACACTGGGTACTTATCCCCTATGAATGCTATGCTAATAGGGTTATGTTTTGTTGTGAACACAATTTGACTATAGAATGAGTCCGGTGATGCTTTATGACATAAAAATTACATAGGAAAAGGAATGAGTTTTATCTGTGACACAACTGCATGGGTAAAATGTGAATGGAGCATTTTTGAGTGCTCAGAGAAGACAACTTTAGATGAATGGATTAATGAAACAAGCCAGAATGAAGAAAACATACAACTGCGACTTTGTTTTTGATGAGGAAACAACACTTTAAAGGTCCTGTATTACACATAATTGACTTCTGTGGGCTTTAAGCTATAATGTTGTTACCTCCTCAAAAATATGTCTCAAGTTGCGTTTTCTTTCATTCACACGTTTGAGCAACCCTTTATTATTAGTCTGTTCACATCTCAAAAGCTCTGTTCCACCTTGTGATGTCATGTAATAGTAGCTTAGTTAAGTTAACAGTTACCTTTTACCTTATGTTCAGGAGAGATTACCAGTTCCAAGGCTAAAATCATCCAATCGATTTTAGTGAAGGTGTATGGAGTTTAAGAACATAGTGGAGCACTACCTGTAATACCACTTGATATTACAAAAGTGGAACAGTGCTTTCTATTTGAAATATGCAGCGTTTGTGAATGAAACAAAACCCCTAGTATGTTTTTGATGAGGAAACAACATTATAGCATCAAAACATAATGTAATATTGGCCTTTTAACAATTATATGGTTAAAAGATGAAAAAAGTCAATTTGCATAATATGTGTTCTCCAGTTATTGTACATATAGATTGTTCAAAGCCCTAAACTGATATAAGACTGGGACAATGGTATGAAGTCACACACCAAGGTCATGCATTTATGCTTGACGGGTAATGTAAAAAATGCCAGGAGCAAATATGCTATAGAAATATGCCACACTGCACAGTCTTACAACATCAATCAAAACAACTCATGCAAACATAGCTATTCCTATTGTATTCCTCTGATGTGGAACTGCGATGGGGGCCGTTGTTTATGTAGCTGTATCGGACATGCAGAGGAGGAGCGCGCTGGGGTCCCTTGGGTGACTCATTGGTGTCACCCACTTCCTGCGCCTGACACGGCCTGTTAGCTGGGTGCTCCGTGTGGTGTGGGGGTGGGAGCAGCTTTAATGACCGCTCCGAGCCGATTACCTCTGCAGACCGACCACACATGGAGCGGAGGAGAGGACATCTGAGAGAAATAAGGCCAAGGAAAACGCAAACAAGGTGAGAAAGACACAGGGCGCTATACATAGAGAACCATGAGTTTACTGCAAAGACAGGATGCTTAAAACTGTGAGCAGTTTGAAAGTTTTGGTCTAAGTAATATTTATAGTAATAATAATTAATCAAGTTAAGACAGAAAACAAAAAATTATATATATATACAATTGAAAAGAGAAGTAAGCTATAGATCCTAATGTAATCGAGTGGAAGAGAGGCTCTTGATGTCTGGGCTTCCTTCTTAATAGAATACGGTAATTAGCTTTTCCTTTGGAACACATAGGCACTTTGTGGATATGGGGGATCAGAGAGAGGCTCGAGACAAAATAAAGTGATAAGGTGAATAAGGTGATTTATGACAACAATTACATAGACTTTATATATATATATAATATATGTCCGGTCTCACTGGTAACTACTACGGTAATTACCAGTACAAATAGTAGTAAGTACAACAGAAAGTACCAGTAATTACTAGTGTAACTACCATAATGTCTCGCTTTAAAATACAGTCCGGTCTCACTGGTAACTACTAGGGTAATTACCAGTACATACAGTAGTAACTACTATGGAATGTACCAGTAATTACTAGTACAAACTACAGTAAGTACTATAGATAGTACCAGTATTTACCAGCACAACTACCATAATGTCTTACTTTAAAATACAGTCCGATCTCACTGGTAACTACTATGATAATTACCAGTACATACAGCAGTAAGTACCACGGAAAGTTCCAGTAATTACCAGTATAAACTACAGTAAGTACCATTAATTACTAGTGCCAGTACCATAATGTCTCACTTTAAAATAGCAGTTAAAGTATTGATAGTTACCAGTATGTTTTTTTTTATTTTTATTTTTTTTTTTTTTTTATTTGTCTTGGGCAAATAGACATCTTTTCTCTTGCATAGCCTATGCAGCCACAATCGATGTCAATCAACATGATACAAGAGACAAGGAAAAATAAACAAAAACAGACAGCAAAACACACACCAAAAAAAAGAGTATCTCCGATTGCCCAAAAAGGAGTGGGAAGAAGAAAACTTATTTAATCCCACCCCCTCTGCTATTATTTCTTAATTTTAGCATACTTTACTTCCTTTTCATGATTGTATTACATGATTACATTGGGGACTATGAGTTAAACTCATGCAACTTATGTGTTACATCATATTGGATAAGGTGCCAACAATGGTAAGGAAAGTTATTAATACCAACAATGGTAACGGACAGTAAATACCAACAATGGTAATGAACAGCAATACAGCAATAGTAATGGACAATAAATACGACAATAGTAATGGACAGCAAAATACAACAATGGTAATGGACAACAATACCAACAATGGTAATGGACAACAAATGCCAACAATGGTAATGGACAACAGATACCAACAATGGTAATGGACAACAGATACCAACAATGGTAGAGAAATGGCAGATACAAGCCAGCATTACAAGATTACTGAAATTATATTAAGACTCTTCCTCTAGATACTGCGACCAGATCATATTTTTATATCGATGCTTGAAAGTACTGATACTATGGCATTGCTTGATGTGTATATCCAGACTGTTCCAAAGTTTAACACCACACACCGATACACAGAAACTTTTTCGAGTAGTTCTAACTTTAGGCAATTTGAATTTCTCATATTCTCTAAGATTGTATGTTCTCTCTTTGGCTGTAAACAAAACTTGCAGCTTACTCGGTAACACGTTTATGGAAGCTTTAAATAGTATAGTTATGTATCACTGTCATGTTCATTTAAAACGTAGAATTTATTTGTTATTGTCATTATTGGAAATTTCTTTTCAATCTGATTGTTGTATTAATGTGAAATTTGTCATAATAAAGTGTTTGTGTTTTCACAATGTTTTGCCTTGTGTATTTTCTATGAACTTATAATGAAATCAAAGATTCATATGCCTAATAACACCATATTCTTTAATACCATTCACTTCACATGACATTTGCAGTAAGTACCAGTACTAGTACCAGTAGTTATTAGTCTAAGTATCACTTCTGGTACCACTATAAGTACCACTGTAAGTACCACAAAGTACCACTATTAGTTATACAATATGTATCAGTAAGTATCAATATAAGTACCAGCCAAGGTACCGCTACGTATCAGTATAATTACCAGCCAAAGTACCACCAGAAGTTCCATAGTAACCTGGAGCACATCAGCGCAATCACCTCCACCTGCTGCGGAGCTTAAGATGGACGAGCTTCAGACACTCGGTGCCAGACCGTCCGCGTGTCAACGTGACTACTCCTGCTTCGTTTTTGCATTTTATCATTGTGACCTTTTCGATGCTCATTGGATTTTTGCTACTCTCCAGGTTCCTGCTCTCCCGCTCATTGCACCCCAGCTCCGGTACAGTCCACCCTTTGTCTTCGCCTCCTGCCCCGTCTTGGTCTCCGGCTTGCTCCTCGTCTCCCGCCCTGGGTCCCGCTCTCTGGATTACTCCTGCTCGGCTCGCCCTGGTCTCGTTCCGCTCCTGTCCTCGCTCCGATCCTGGCTTCCCGTCCCCGCTCTGCACTACACCCGCCTGGTCTGCCTCCCGCTCCCTGCTCCCCGTTTGTGACTTATGAACTATTGACTTATATTTCTTCACAAATTGTGAATAAACGCTGTGAACTTGCCCCGAGTCTGCACTCTTTGGTCCGCACCTGCACCTGCCATTACGACAGTAGCTTCTCCATAAGGACCTTGAACATGTCTTTAGTAGTTTGTATGCATAAAAGCAGAGCTAATATGTTTGACTCCCATTTAGATCTCAGAGACAGCAGCCTATCTTTGTCTGGGGAACGTGATGGCTTTGTTCACCAAGGTCATTACTCCGAACAACTCCTAAACAGAGGCTTCTACTGCTGCTGGAGCACACTGGGTTAGCTTAGCGGATTAGCCTTGACCCCACTCTCACACTGCACTACCTGCTGCTCGTGTAGTGCACGTAATCAAAGCAAACACAGCCTCTGCAGGAGTGGTACTGACTTTACTCTGTGTTTTTATGGTAATCAGGTCATACCACAGTACTGCTGAGTGCAACACATTCACATCATGAGGAAAAACTGCAAGCCACACAAAGACAAAGTCAACTTGTTAGTAACTTTCTAGAAGGGCCAACAATTAAATACTTTAACTGCTAATGGGCTACATTTCTTAAAAAAAAAAAGACAAACAACATTTTGTACATCACATTTTACCTATTAATACTTACCAGAATTGGGTCACCAAAAAATGGATTGTACATTTACTTACTGTGTGGTATTGACTGCTAACACATAACATATTTAGTAGATCAACATGTTACCTTTCATTGTTTTAAAAATGTTATATTTGCTGAAAACAACGTATTAACATCTTTTATAAGTTTCACTTTTGTTTCTGATGCTCTGAGTCTCCCTGCCTTTGCTCTCTGCGCTGAGTCACTTCCCCTTCAAAGCACTATCACAATACAATCGGCATGCATCTAATGAAACTACTACACAACATATCAGGTTTGTGAGGTTATTGTGTACAGCTTTGTATCATGCATGGATGACATCTAAAACCTCTTCAGGCATGATTTTGATGTTATGATATGATAGAAAGATTAAAGGTAAGTATTTTGCATCAAAAAGTCTTCTGCATATGTTGTTACTGCTTTGTGTGTAATGTTTCACAGCATGGCATTAAGCATTTATTCCCATGGAGACAAGAAGGTGGCGCTACTAGTACAAAATACAGGCGAGATCTGTGGAGAGATAAGCAAACATACAATTAAGATGTTTTTAAGGTATTTTTGAACCTGCTATTTGAGATAGCCAAAATTAATAAATACAAGGAAGATAACTTGTACTTATTAACTTGTAAAAAGACACATATGTTTTGTTTTTTTCTGACTGTCTGACATGAAATCAGACTAAACTTTCCTCTTTTAGGTCAATTAAGATGGCCAAAATTATTTCTATTTGCCAAATGCCAGAATAATGAGAGAATTCATTAATTCAGAAGTCAGAAGTTTACATAAATTTCATTAGTATTTGGTATCATTGCCTTTAAACTGTATAAGTTGGATCAAATGTTTTGGATATCCTTCCACAAGCTTCTAACAATAGTTGGCAGGAATTTTGGCCCACTCTTCCTTACAGAACTGGTGTAACTAAGCCACGTTTGTAGGCCACCTTACCCGCACATGCCTTTTCAGGTCTGCCTATAAATTTATGGTGGCTCCAAAACTCCAAAACATTGACTTTGTTATCTTTAAGCCACTTCATAACCATTTTGTCACTAAGCTTTGGGTTATTGTCCAAGACTTGTTTGCGCCCTAGCTTTAACTTCCTGGCTGATGTCTTGAGATGTTGCTTCAGTAATTCCACATAATGTTCTTTCCTCAATGCCATCTACTTTGTGAAGTGCACCAGTCCCTCCTCCAACAAAACAACTCCACAACATGATGCTGCCACCCCCATATTTCACAGTTGGGATGGTGTTCTCAGGTTTGCAAGCTTCCCCCTTTTTCCTCCAAATTCCTGTGCTCAGGTCTCTGCACTGGCTCCTGTGGTTCAGAGAATAGACTTTAAGCAGCTCTGAAGATGTGAGACAGGCCTGTACTTTGACAATGTTTAAATCCAGGCTCAAAACAGTTATTTTTAGCTGTGCATATGACTGAAAGGTTTTTATTCTGTACTCATGAAACTCACAAATCCTAACTGCCTTAAAACAGGAAAAGTTTAGTCTAATTTCATGTCAGACAGTGAGAAAAGGATACGTGTATTTTTATATAGTGTATCTAAACTTCTGGTTTCAACTGTATATTGAAGAAAAAAAAATCTAAATGAATATATATATATATATATATATATATATATATATATATATATATATATATATATATATATATATATTATATATATATATATATATATATATATATATATATATATATATATATATATATATATATATATATATATATATATATATATATATATATATATATATATATATATACTGCACTTGATGCCTTGTACCAATCCACACTGCACTGTTTAACAATAGGTAATACCTGATGTAACCCTGACATACTGCGACAACTTCTAACATGAATTTATAATGGCATTTCTCTATTGTGGGACAAGTAAAGGTTCTCTTCAAGGGCCCATGTTACGTTATATTTTATCTGTTATGATGCTGTTTCCTCATCAAAAACAGCCAGAGCTGTGTTTTGTTTCATTCACACATATTTAGCACACAGACCCTGCATATTCAGGCTGAGTTCTTCTCTCAAACAGAAGACACTCTGTGATGTCATGTTCCACTGTGTTTTTAAACTCCATACTCCTTCACTAGAATCATTTGAATATTTTCATCCCTGGATGATCTCTACTGATAGTAAAAGCCAAAAGTAAAGTCTGTCAACTAAACAAAAAGTTGTAGGAATGAAGATGTTTTTGCTGCTCATCCAAGCTGCTTCTTCAGTTCTGATCAGATTGAAGAACTGAAGAAGTGGCTTGGATGAGCAGCGAAATTGACAGACTTTACTTTTGTTTTTTACTAAGGATCAGGCCTGCACGACTGAGGGATAACACAGAGATCTCTATTGATCTAAAAGTAAAGGGTAGCTGTTAACTTGAAAGCTACCGCTTCATGACATCACAGAACATTTTGAGCTTTGAAGATGTAGACAAACTAATAAAAGGTGACTCAAACATGTCTGAATGAAATAAAACACAACCTGGAGTTATGTGTTTTTGATGAGGTAACAACATTATAACATGGCTTAAAGCTCACAAGAGTCGATTTAGAATAATATAGCGCCATTAACATGAAAACTAGGGATTTTTTGAGCTGACGCTGATATGTGGCCTGCTGTTGTGACTGATAACTGATATTTGTCAGTACCATTATTTATCTTATAAAATCCATAATAAGGTCGACAAATGTATATTAAGTTGAAGTAAAATTAAAAATAGTATAAACTGTATTTATTTGTACATTTTTTTTTTTTTTATTTTATTTAATTATACAATAATTAGTTAGATGTTGTGTAAACATTGTAAACAACAGCCATATAACCTTTTTCTATTTCCATTTTTACTCATGGGTCTGTTCAAAAAGACAAATCATTACAAACTGGTAATAACACATAGAGAATGGGGCAATGGAAAAATATTTGTATCAAATACAGATATTGGCCGATATGATACTGGAACCGATATATCACCCATCCTTAATGAAATCTCAAGCTTTAAGTATGTGTGTAATTAGATGATAGTCTAGTTGGGACAGTGAGCCAACAGCAAAATATGTCCCCATTTATTTAGATCTAATAAAACATAAAATGTATCAAAACAAGTTAAGGAGTCCAGTAACATCATGAATTCCATCAGCATTAATTCTATGTAAATATGACCTTTTTGCCGCATTTGTGTTTTATCCTGTCACTTTCTAAAGTCACTCGGGAGCATGCACAGCGCTTTTTTCTGCTACATTTGAGCCATTTTTCCACTGACAGGAGTCTAAAGCCACATCTCACACAGAAAACATAGTGGAGTGATGGCTGAACAAAAGGTTACAAAGGGTTGTTCCAGGGTTTGTTTTTCACTCTGGAAAAAGAAAACTTTCAAAAGAAAAGGTTTCAATGGGAAGCTTTTGTAATCTTTTAATTGTGGCCTTTCAAGTTTCAATTTTTGTTAAAACTGTGGTTTTGATTCAGTTGTAATTCCCATCTGTCTTGTTAAGAATGGACTAGTAACAACAAACAAGCCTAAATGGTTCAAAGTCACTTTTCACTCTGGGTACCAGATTTGTCTTTTGTTTCATTCCCATGCTAATTTCATCAAATAAAAAGATTTTTATATTTTGAGATAGTTTTCATCAAAAAGATTAAAACTAAATTGAAACTGTTTCATTCACATGTTTCAGTGATCATGCATATTTTATTTAATTAAGCCTAAGTAATTCATAATCGTGGATGTTTTCTTCAATTATGTAAATTTTTTTTTTTTTTTTTTTTTTTTTTTTTTTAACTTACCTTATGTGTTCTTAGTGTAACTTAGAAAGAACGGTCACAGGAGATAGGATTCTTTTTTGCAAATTTAATGACCTTTAAAACAATAGCAAAAGATTTGGATTCTCTATGAAGACAAAAATAAAATCAGCATTGGAAAAAAAAAAGTTTTTTATAGGCTAAAAATAATTATTCATTTTGATAGTAACATAATTGTCAATTAAACTTTATATTTGCATCATTTCAGCAAAACAAGTGCGAGCTCTATTTTTCAGGGTGACAATGTGGAGCACAACTCACCAGCACACAGGCTGCTCTGTTCTGATGGGACAGAGGCAGCTGTGCATGTGTACAGCAGGGTGTCACACTAATTACGGCCCCCGCACAACAGTGGAACCTTTGTGAACCTTAAAGAAAAATAGAACTGTCCATTACTGTAAGGTGTTGAGAATGTTCACGAAAAAAAAAAAAAAAAAAATTCTACATGAGCATCCTAATTATTCATCACGATACATATATAAGCTCTTTTCACAACTTTCAGAGGCCAGAGAGGAGTTCCATCACACTAGAGAATAAAAAGCTTTCTATATAGACACAGATAGCACACAGTGGACTTATTTTGACCTCAAGAGCTATTTATACAATATATCTGTACAGACAAGAGACAAGAGACAGAGGCAAGGCAAGTTTATCTGTAAAGCACAATCCATACACAAAGTAATTCAAAGTGCTTTACAGAATAAGAAAGTCATTAAAATCACAATACAAACTAATCAAAGCATAAATAATCACAAATAATCATCATTATAAAATTAACATTAAAAGAGAAGAGTGCAGAATAAAAACCTTTTTGTTCATTTGCACAGCTAAACAGAACTATTTTGAGCCTGGATTTAAACATTGTCAAAGTAGAGGCCTGTCTCACAGCTTCAGGAAGAATGTTACAGGTTTTAGCTGCAGAAAGCTGAAAAGCTGATTCCTCATATTTAGTCCTGACTTTGGGCACCAGCAGGAGGTCAGTTCCTGAAGTCCTCAGAGTGCATCATGGTTCATATGACACTAATATGTTGGAGATGACAGACACAGTTTGCTTAAATACATGGACAAAGCCATTTTAGCTCACTATTGCAGTTGACAACTAACAAAATGTAGAATAATGACCCATATTATGTTATATTTTACACCATAAAAAATAAGGTCTCCATGGCGTGTCCCCGCCTGTCCGATCACTTGATAAAGCCCAGACAGGAGCCTTCACACTGGGCTGCTCAGGGTAAATATAGGCCTGGGTGATCCGCGGCTGCTGCCTCCTGTGTCACCTTGTGTGCTCACAGATAAATCAGCCCCAGATGGACCGCTGACCTTGAGGGGGGACACGGGACGGAGCGGGTGTCCACACATGTCCACGCACGTGCAGGACATGTCCACACGGAGGGGGGAGGGAAGCTGTTTTTGGGTTCAGACAGGTGCAGACAGGAATGTACATAGCCATGTTTTCTGCTACACTGGAGAACATCAGGCAGTGACAGGATTCTGAGGCCACATAGCACAAAGAGGCAGAAAAGAAAAACATGTTAGGGGTAGGTTAAAAGGTGAACGCTTTTGCTAGCTTTTGGTTGGGTTGTTCTTGGTTTTGTACACTGGAACAGCGGAATTTAGAATAATTGATTTAGATTTTAAACATTTCAGTATAATTTTGTATTGTTTTGAGTTTTCAGCGTTTTTCATCTGTGAGGAGTTTGCATGTTCTCATTGTGTCTGGGTGATTTGGGGTACTCCAGGTCCCCCATCAACCTAAACGCGCACAGCTTGATACTCCTGAAGAAGACCCTGGCTACCCAAGTAGTTTTGATGTACTGCACTGCAATCACCCACTGCTCCTGACAGGTTGGTACTGGCTGAACAATGAGTCAAATGTAGAAGACAACTTTCATGGTGGGGACAACAAAGTAAGTAAAACAGAGGGGATTTTTTTGTTTTACATTATAAGTTATATACACTTTTGTCCAAGTTTTCTCATTGAAACTTTCTGGGGGTGGCACATCACCTGAATGATTCCATACAAAGTTAAAATCATACTTCTACATACTACTATATACATTTTACACCGTACTGTGGAAGACTGTAGCCAAAGAAACATCATTTCCATGGAAACAAACAGGAGGAGGCTAATTAAGACTCAGTTTGGGGAGATGCAAGCCTATGACGGAGTATAAGGGTCACTTAAGTAAAATAAAAAATATGCGGACGATACGAGAAAAAAGGCATAATATTATGAGAAAAAAATTGTAATATTACGAGAATAAAGTCGTATTTTTGTGAAAATATAGGCTGCTGTACGTGAATGAGTGACCAGTGCGTTATGCATTATGGAGAATTTGGAGCATTTTGTTCAGATAAACTTTCAACTGGGGTTTACGCATGATGAAATACTGTGTCTTTTAGCCCACCATCACCACACTATTATTAGTATAAGTACTCTGAAGGGACACTGCAAGCATTTGAGTTTGTTTAGTCGAAGGAATCAGACAGATTTGGAAGAAATTGCTATATCTGAACAAAATGCTCCAAATTCTTCAAAATGCACTGGTCACTCATTCACACACAGCAGCCTTTATTTTCACAAAAATACGACTTTATTCTCGTAGTATTATGACTTTATTCTCGTAATATCACGACTTTTTCTGGCTTCGACTTTTTTTTTGTTTTATTTAAGTGACCCTTATACTCCGTTGTACAAGCCCGCTCAGAGGGAAAAAACATGTTTTTTGGTTTTGTTTTGTTTTTTGCAATAAACACAACCAAATGTCTTTTGTGTATTTAAAGCTTACAATAATAACAATAATAATAATAATAATAATAATAATAATAATAATAATAATAATAATAATAATAATAATAATAATAATAATAATAATAATAATAACAATAATGCAATGACTTACAATTTCTCTCAGTGAGGTAGCCTCTCCACAGAACTGACCTGTATCTTGGTCTGTTTGTGCCATCTTTTTTTATCTCAATGAATGCACATCACTAGAAAGGAATAACATCTCCATGGAGATAAGCAGGTGTCAGACCATTCATCAGAATAATGACAATCTGACAGTTATGAGAAACAGAACTAGATCATTTTAAATGGTTTGCAGTGGTCCAGAGTTATTCCTCTTTACCTTATGTGTTCAGAGCATCCTAATTATTTACCTCAATTAGTTTATAAGCTCTTTTCACAACATTTAGAGACCAGAGTGAAGTTTTGCCTTAGATGTAGCCAGTACACATCAGACTATTTTGACCCCGTGAGATGCTTATACAGATACATATATCTGTACTGGGGAAAGACACATTATAAATACATGGGGAAAAATTACAGGCCACTTAATGAAAATGTATTGAAAAAAATAACAATAATAAGACATTAAGTGCTATTCATGTTATCTGACACTATTTCACAATACCTGGGCTTTATAAAGTTACTACAAATCGCCATTAAGATGAACAGCCACAACATTTTATTTACAGAGTGCTCCTTGCTTGTGTGGGTTGTGTAGCTGGTCCCATTTGCCTGATAAAATATATGTTTATAAAAATATCCATATGCAGACTTGGCTGGAGGCCGCAGGAGGCACAGGGGACTGCAGAGCTGAATGATTCCCGGCTAAGGGTCATGTTCAGACTAACTCAGTCCAAGAACCCCATGGAGCTTCTGCCCTCAGGATACACAAGACCAGCTACTGTGGTCCATGAAGTTCAGCAACTTTTTTTTTAGTCTATAAAGAAGACTTTCTGATGCTGTTTTAGTTTGTACTTATTACTTGATTACTAATATTATTAGAGAGATCTGGCTGAAGACCACCCAGAGGACACTGTTTTCAACGTAACATTAAGAAAGGTTGACAGTGACTCCTCTCCTAACCTTAACCATTACAGATTTGTCCCTAATTCGTAGCATCCCAAGACCTCACTGCAATGAGTTTGTGAGTACGTTTCACAACTTTCATAGACCAGAGCTTTTATCATCACAGTTAAGGTAACAACAACTCTAGCACCATAGATCTGTAAGAATAAGTAGATAGAGTATTGCTAGCTAACCTTGCACAGCAATATCAGCGCGTTCACAAACTCACGAGAATCCATGTTGAGAGACTCCTGCTGTAAGGTTAAGTTGGTGGATAGACCAATCACAGAGCAGCATTGAGGTTGTGTGGAAGCCTAATGCGAAGCACCCAAATAAACCAAAACAAACACGGCAACTCGACAGACAGAAAATACAGACGGTTTTGCTTGGGAAAAATGTGCAGAAGGTAAGGACTTGCATTTGTGGACAGGGAAGATACTCTTCTTTCAACTGAATGGAACAACAGTTTGATTTTTCTGCTTGTTTCGCTGTTGTGATTCTTCACCCAATCAGATTCAGATAATTGCCATGACGTTCCACCTTTTCTGATTCCATTCAACGAGACCCATCCCAGATTGAGCCCTGACTGATATGTGTAGGACTCTGAATTGTGTTCTACACATATCAAATAGGGCTCTCCTGCCTACCGACCATGCACATTAATGGGAGCAGTGAGAATGAGAGTAGCTAGAGCGGAGCTAGAGTGGAGCCAAAGCTAACGATTAAGTTTTAAAGACAACTGAAAGATTTTAAGCTGAGAAAAAGTTTATGATCTGAAAATAGGTACAAATTGTCACAAACTTTGACATTTTTGAAAGCTGTTGATGGACTGTCAGCTGAACATGAACAGTTTGTGATTGCATTGCACTCTTTTTCCAACTCGAGACAGTTCTAAGTTAGCAACACCCTATCCATTTCTTTTAATTGCTATCTTAAACCTGTCACAAGTCTGGAATTGTGGAATGTAAACACAAACTGCTCTTGATCAGCTGACAGAGACTTACAGCTTTCACAAAGATCGGATTTGTGACTATTTGAAGCTATTTACAGATCATACATTTTTTCTCTGTCCAAAATTCTTCAGTCGTCTTAAAAATAAGTTTTTTGTTTGTTTATTTGTTTGTTTGTTTTTTTAAATCTGCTTCTCTCTAGCTACTCTGGCTCTGATTGGCCAGAGCGCTCACTTGGTACGCGCGACCACACTACTTCTCCTGAACGCTGGGCAGCCACCAGATGTTTGCAGTGTAGTAGTGTGTTTTAGAGTTATGGTATGGTTATGAGATTAGGATCAGAGCCAATACTGCAGAGATGCTTAGTAAAGTCTTATGGTCAAAAACTTTCACAAAACTGCATTTGAAAATAACCTACCTGAGTACAGATGTTTGCAGAGGTACCAGTGTGTAGCAATGTAGACTGTAGCAGACAAACTAAAGTTGTATTGTGTCTGGAAAGAAGCACTGTTAGTATTAGTTTAATCAATCTCGAGCAGAATAGACCCTGTGTACTGTTCATTATGAGGTGTCCTTTTGAACACAACTGCTGAACCAAGCACTAGCATCGGGGTGAGGGCCCCATGGCTTCCTTTTGCAAACCTGCTGCCTGAGAGGAGACCGACTTTAAACCCCCCCCTCCCCCCAAAAAGGAGGTCCTTTCTGTGCACACTTTGTTCTCCCGGTGCCTTCCTTCAGTGGCCGTGTGCTGTGGTGGTATAAACAGGTAGTATAAACACGAGTTGATCGGAGCAATGACTTCTTGAATACAAGAGTATTATGAGGTTACTCAAACATGAATGAATCACAATGAATATAATTTCAACAGGGTAAATGTGAAGGGAAAACCATAATAACATGTTTTAAAGTTCTTAAAAAGTCAATTTTGCACAATAGGTATCCATTAACAGTTTAATGAATAACTGGGACAATGTGGTGCAGCGCTTGTGACTCTTGCCTGCAAAAATTTCTTAAAAGTTAATTTAAAACAAAACAGTTGATGAATTTTCAAGTAACTAGAACAATCATGCCATTTATTGGCATTTGAATATTGGTGAATACAGGTTAAAGAAGAAATATTTTCAATATCACTCAAATAAAATTATCTTTCAACAATTTCCTCATCATTAACAAGTCAAGTTGAGTGCCTGGTGGTAGAGTTGACCCAGCTCATAGTAAGAATACATGTTATTTAATCTATAATAATTCTTTATACATCTGTAATTAAACAAAAGTATGATATATTATCATATTCTTGTGGCTTTAATTCTCTTTGAAACATGCTTTTGGTTGCCTTGGAATAAGTATTTCACATTTTCTAACTTAAAAGAATGTCGGCATTTGGACATTATACTATATATTTCCAGTCCTCAGTGGAGTTTAGGCGTCGATGCTCCCTGTGCTGTCAGCAACAGGAGTGAACGACCAGAAAACAATCAAATGAAGCCCTGGTCCCTATGAATGCTATCCTATTAGAGAAAAAGATGAAACAAAAATACTCCAGATATGTTTTTGATGAGAGGGGAACAGTATAACTTAGTTAAAAGGACCAATTGCACAATAAAAGTTGCATACTGCACCTTTAAAGAAGACCTGCTGTGCTTGTG
The DNA here is from genome assembly GCF_009829125.3 of Periophthalmus magnuspinnatus. NCBI lineage: Eukaryota > Metazoa > Chordata > Actinopteri > Gobiiformes > Gobiidae > Periophthalmus > Periophthalmus magnuspinnatus. The sequence continues at coordinate 19,696,825 of NC_047135.1, read as the reverse complement.
TCTGATATATAGTTATAATTTATGACACCCGGATCATTATGTTATAAATTGGACATTTTAAATTGCAATATTCATCTAAAATGACTTAGTAAAAGAAATGCTCTGTTCTCTGACTTAGAAAACTGCGGTGCGCAATGGGAGCCGATGTCACCATAAGCACATCACACCTTTTACTTTTTTCATTTGTACCAAAATGACTAGGTGTAATACAACTTTGAGAGGCTAAATGCTGAGGGTCGATTTTGCATAATAGGTCTGCTTTAATGTTGAGCTAAGTTTGGGATTGCTACATAATAATATTAATCTGGCTTTTGCTTCATCATTGTATCCACCTGCAGAGGTCAAAATCTCTTCACCAAACCTCTTGCAGTTAAATTTGGATCGTTGACTAAATATAGGCTGCTTGCATCCTCTCATTCTGGTCCCAGTTCGAGGCAGTACAAAAGTGGCAGGTGAAGTGGCGGGTGAAGTGTCAGGTGTCATGATGGATGTGTTTTGTATTGCGGCCCACCTATGAGGAGCTTTCTGGAGGCTGATCTCATTTGAATACAGGACTCTTGTTGGGTGAATGAGCAGATGTGAGGGGCACTCCACCGGCTCCGTGACTCACTGCTCCACAGTCAAATGCATGAGGCTGATGTCCCACACACACACCCTCCTGAAGTGCACCTGGCCTGCCTGTGTCCAACCAGTGTTATGCCCACTCGTAAACCTGCCAAATCAATGTCCCACTGTGAAATAGCAAACGTTGAACAGGGCCAATTCAGGAGATCATTTAAAGAAGGGGATATTACATTTCTGGACTAAGTGTTAATATAAGCGCAAAAAGAAGAAATTATCGCTGTATCTCTTTAGAGTGTTTACTCATTTAATAATAAACTAATGCAATTAAATCACCTATAAAGAATAAGATAATGAGGGAGTAGCAGCATGTCGGTGGAGGTGCATCCTGGTGGAGGTCTGAGGGGTAGGGTCTTATGGATGAAGGTCTGCAGCCAAACTCATTTGCTTTGATTGGAGGTGAGAGGCTTTGGCAAAGGGACAGGCAATGTGAGAGCAATAACTAACACATGTGATATGACTTTACATGTACTATATATGACTTGACGTGTAAAGTGAGTTTAGCACATGTGAGGCAGACTAATGGAACTAGATGTAAGATTTTGGGTTTAAATTTCATAAACAGGACCTAACTGTCTCCCCAGCAGGGTTGTGAAAAGTATGGAAAATAAGATACGGACCGATATTAAAACTAGTATAGAAAAGATTTGAGCAAGTATTGATTCTAAAAAATTAACATTCTCAGGACAGAAATGAACCTTTCCTGAATAGCTTTAGAATGATCTTGACCCGTATCAGAGCAAGTATAAGACACATACACTAGTATACACCCATGGACCACTATGGAACGTAGCTGGATGATTGAGGGATTACACAGATATAAGGCCACATGGTAATATAAAATAAAGTCCTGTCATTTAATGTTGAAAATCACATTCTATTATCTAAATAAAGAGTGTATGAAAATCAGGTTTGAAATTTTTTGTATCATGACCTAGTAAGCCTAGTGTCCAGATATGAGGAAAGCATGTTCAAGTCAAATATAGTTTTTACTGGTAACAATTCTAATGCTGATTCATTCTTGATTACAACAACGTAGGACATGATGTCCAAGTTGTTTATCTTAAAATTTGGTGTTTTGGTTCTCAAGATGATTATCTAATGAGAAAGCAGAATGAGCCTCACATGATACTCTCATTTGGGTTGCCAGGTACAAAGCTGAAATCCAGTTTGTTTATTTCTAAAATGATTATTTCTGATCTTATCTAAACCCCAACACCTGCAGCCAATTATAAATCAGTGCTAGTGCAACCTCTGCAGCTCAGTGAGTGAATTCTGGAGGTTCTGAGCTTTTACATGAGGCCTGTCCATTTGCTGAGAATGAGAGAAAAACTTGTAAGTGTCCTCTATCTGCAGGTTAAGGCACTGGCACCACAGGTTCAGTTGTGATTGTAGTGCCTTTTTTTAAACTGTAAGAATGCAGGTTACATACAGTTCCTTTAAGTTATGTATTTTCAGACCAAGAGCCACAAAAACCTTTTTCTGAGCACAGTCCACACTAGTGGTGTTGCTAGCCCTCTATGGGACATTAACAAAGGTCAGAAATAATTACTAGCAACTTTTCTGTCTCAACCAATCCCTGTCAAGAGTCTGCGGAAAGGTGCTCTGTCACTGGCTGTTCCCATGGTGTTATTGCTCTGTATTTGCATAAAATTGATTTCAGTACAACTGGCTATCGCTCAGGTTTCCAGTTGTTGCATTGTTGTCGTCAGCTTTGCCATTATGCTGTGACTGAATAGCCCAGAGGGAGTGTGCATACTGATGGAAGTGTGGGAGAGAGTGGGAGTTTAGGGTAAATAATCTAGTGTTAAAGGGGACACTTTGTATAAAATTAACTTTTTATGAGCTTTTAACCATGATATAACAGTTCCCTCATAAATTTACGCAGAGATGATTTTGAGTGATTTATGCATGTTTGAGTATTCACGGCTTGAGTGCTCTGAATATTATCTCCACCCACTGCTTTGAACTAGTGATCATTTAAAATAATTCAGACTCCAGGTCAAACCTGTAGAAAATCTGCTGCTTGTAACAGTGATATGCCACTATGAAGAGGCGGGACCTACAAGCTTTGCAGTTTCAAACAGGAAGTCAAAGTAACTGTTTCAATCATTAATTCACTTTAGAATTGCCTGGGATCCAGAATACACATTTCTTCAATACTTTAGGAAGATGTGAGTCTGGTCAACGGTGAGTCTCCCTGTTTTCAAGTGGGCGTGATTGACAGGTGGATTAGCTGAAAAATAAAGGAAAATAATATCACAAGGGGCTGAAAAACACTGAAGATTTTTTGCAGAATCAATGAGCGAAGCACTAGACTCAGACTGTTAATCTGAGGTGAGAGAAATTTTATTTTATTTGTAAATCATAGGAGACCAATGAGCTCCTTCATTTCACATATCACTGAAATAAAACAAATCCGACTGCGCAATCATGTTTGTCCCGGCTTGAGGGGTTAACAGAGGTCATGGGGACCAGACTGATATCCCTCTGTTTTAAAAATACAGAGAAATCAGTCTGCATATACTGAAATCCATAAATGAAGTGCCACTATGAAGAAGGCAGGATATACCAGCTTTGGAGTTTTGAACAGGAAGTGAATGGATCTGTTTCAATTATTAACAGTTATCTATGTTCCTGTACTCAATTTCTTTTTCCATGTATTGGATCAAAATGTGTCTAGCCCCAGTACAGGTAACAAGGTCAAAAGGTCATAAGAAGTCTGCTGTGTACTGTGAACTGCTTGTAAATATAAAGTGTTTTATTGTCTGCACAGGAAGTGTGTGTTAGCATGCTAGGTGTTGTTAGCATTACAGAAAAACTCCGCTCTGGCCTCTAAAAGTTGTGAAACATGCTTATAAATTATCACGGACCACTGCGGTTTAAAATTAATTAGTTCTTTTTTTCCAGCACGGTTGTGTAGTCATTTTTCTTCATTTTTTATTTATTTATTTTTTTTTTTAAATCAGCAGCTCGCTATCATGATGCAGTTATCCATAGAACGTGCCGACAGCTGCATGGACTTTGTTATTTACCTTAACATTAGCGTCCATTGGGCACGGCAGTTTTCTAACTCAGAAGAAAATGGACTTGTTTCTTTTATTAAGTCGTGTTAGATGAATATAGGGATTTAAAATATTCAAATTGTAACATAATGATCCACGGGTGTCATAGAGTATAACTATATAGCAGACACAAGATGTTTCCTTTAAAGTCTATCACACATGAGGAGCAGAGGAGCCGAGGAGAGAGAGGTCAGGGCGCTTTTGCCTGCAGCACACGGACACAGATAAGTGGGTGAAGATGGATGGGTTATCAGGTCAATACACTGTACCTCTTTGGGGCTAGTGCCAGGCCAGCCCAAGGCCAAGTCTGCTCTTATTCCATACAAAGAGGTTACCATGGTATTCTGTGGCTTCAGTATCATTTCAGAGTAACCACTCAATGTCAAGCTATTTGGTGGTGCGTTTTCCCTTCATGCTTGGATGTGCAATAGTACTCAGTGGCTGCTTTTGTCGACTTTGAATTTGTTGCTTTTTTTGGTAAAACTTTATAACTACACTTTTAATAGTCTTAATATAGCATGACCAAAGACTTAATTCATAATGAACAATTGGTTTATGGAGCTCAACTTTGACTGCCTGCCCCCTAGGTCCGGAAGTAAATTTCCTGTTCTTTTTTTCCCCCCATAGACTTTCCAAAAAAGATTTATATTAAAAGTTTGAAAGCTTGCTCAGGGCTTATCAGCTGTGCAGTGACAAATTACCAAAAGACCTATAATTTTATGTAAAATCTGTTTCTGAAACTTCATAAACTGCTAAGTTATTAAAACATTTTGCAGAATCTTGCATTTTAAATGTGCCTTTTGAACTTAAAACAACCGTGTTATGGATATTAGTCAGCACATAGCTGGTTAGCCTCCATGATATCTTTGAACTATTAATATTTGAATTTTTCGAAAAGTCCATGGAAAAAAATGAATAGAAAATTTACTTCCGGAACCAGAGTAGACTTCAAAGAGGATGAGACTGTTGAACTCCATTAAGAATGTTTCAGGCTTGGAAACGACTTAATTAATATCCTAACCCTAACTCCTAACTCCCTACTCAAATGCATATGGCAGGTTTTCATGTTTTTCTAATTATGACTTGGCTTGACAGGACAGTATCTGTGGTCAACATTTATCATAGTTTTAAGTTAAGTGGCAATTTGTGAGAAAAAAAAACAAAAAAACACTAAACACTAAAAATGCCATCTAAAATGCAGAGACAGTTTATGCACAAGGAAGACATTTTTCTGAAAATTTAAAACCCCATTTAACAAAATAAAGATCTTGTTATTTATGCTGCCAGGAAGTAAAACTAGAAATTTATCAAGAAATTATAAAACTAGATAACATTAAACAAATGTTATGTGTGTATGTGTGTTTTAGTGAAATTTGTAGTCTAACCCTATCATGTGCACTTTACGTTTTTATTCACGCTTTATAAATGCTAATTACAGAGTACTTAATATATACTGGCATCATTTTGTATGTAAGCTTAAACTAGTTTTCTTTTTTCATTACATACTTTGGGTTTGTAAGTATGACCTTATTGTGCAGCTAATCCAGCAGATGTTGTTGTGAGTGTCATTATTCGGCAGGTCCCTGAATGCACCGCACTGGATTGATGCTGATTCCAGCTTCATTTGTCAACCTCCACATGTGACATTTAACACTCCTGACACCGAGCCTGTGCAGCCGAGGGAATCTGCCGCTCGATACTTCAATACAACTCCCACAATCCCCTGCAGGCACCGACAGGAAGTGCGGTAATAGGAGCAGGAGCTGGGCCTGATGTATGGGGCCTAATGAGGATTGGGTTTGTATACAAGGCTACACGCTAATAATGGCACCATTGACATGTACGCGAAGAGGGTATTTGCATATATTTTATGTATTTTTTGTATGCATTTATTAAAGAGATGATGCATATTCAACACAAAAAAAAAAAAAAAAAAAAATACTTGTAAATATGCAGGATTGTAGCTGAAGCTCAGTTCCATCCTTAGTCCCCTGTGAGGCCAAGACCAGCCACACAACAACCACGCAATTCATGAAACAAAATGACAAAATCCAAAAAAAACAACTGCCACATGCTGACGTCTCACACTAATACACTCTAAAACATGGACATACAAATTTACAGCATTCGGATAACAAACAAATGTTGGTGTTCGTCCACTGATCCGAACTTTTCAGGTTCAAATCCTGCTCTCGACGTAAACATAATTGGTTGAGCGGTCAGATCCATTGACCCACAACTAATTAAAATTTGAAAACCCCATTGTAGTTCAATGATACCGCGTATGTGCTTTCCTGTGTTTTCTCTGCTGTTGCCTATAGAAAAATGACACGTCTCTGAACACCTGATGGAGGATCTTTTAATTACTCACACGATTGCTGTGCTCAGAAGGTTATGCTACAAAGAGCGTGGCTGTCAGTGGAACAAAGGCGCACCACGCTCCACACCATCATTATGAGAGAAAACAGAGAAAACCTGCTCTACGCCGTGGACAGGATTCACTCTAGCACAGCTGACAGTTGATCACGTCGGCCATCTTGTGTCAGTCTTCATTAGTTTCAACTGGCCTGTCACAGCATACACAAGCGTAGTGGAGAATACATTAGAGCCAATCAGCAGAGGTGGGTAGTACTCAGTTACATTTATAGGAAAAACTTTTGAAACAAATGGTACTTTTCAGCGTACTTGTCTAGCAGCATAATTTTACCCTTACTTTAGTAATATTTTCATAGTAAGTCTACAAGTGACAAAAGCTTTATGTTGACCATATGAAATGAGTTGAACATTTGTGTTTCTTGCACCGCTCTTTCAGATATGATTTACTTTGTCTCATTTTAGTGTCCATCCTTCGAAAATACCAGATTCACTTTAAAGAAGACATATTGTGCATCTGCTATATAGTTATAATCTATGACACAAAACCACTGTGAGCTTAAAGCTGGACTAATAAAACAGAATGCAAAAAGGAGTGACATTACAAGTTCAGAACATTTTGTCAAAAACACATAATTTGTACATTTTGGTCTGGTTTGATTAACTTGGAAAAATGAGAAGTTTCATCTACAATAGACCTATCATAAAACGTTTATGAAATTTCTTATGAACCGTAAAAAAGTGAAAATGAGTTTTCAAGGCGCTGAAAAACAAAATTAGTTCATTTGAAATGATGTGCACTGGTTTAAAGTTATTCCACACTTACCATATGCATTCAGAGCACCATATATATATATATATATATATATATATATATATATATATATATATATATATATATAGTATTAATTCATTTTTATTATTATTATTAATAATTTTACCTTGGTGAGTTTATAAACACTTTCCACAGCTAAGTTTACCATGATGGTCAGCTTAGCAACAATTAGCATACTAGCAGTGCACTCTTTCTCATTATTGGAGAATACAATGCTTTATAATAACATGTAGACAGAACACAGGGGTCTTATTTATACCTCAAGAGTTGCATATACAATATGTATGTACTGGGCCAAGATCAATCAGGTACAGGCCGGTAAAGATACTGTGTTACACCTCATCAACCTGATAAAGGTTCACTATAGAAGTGAACTGTACATCACAGTCTCCATGATGTTGTTACTTTGCCTGGAATGTTACTACATTTACATGGTACTACACGTATGCAAAATGTAAGAACAAGGCTGTGGGCGGGGACATTATCTGAGAACTCAAACCTAAAATATAGGATTACTCAAACACACATGAATCATTCAAAATACAACTTTGGGTGGACTAATAATGAACACCATTATTACACGGTTAAAACCTCAGAAAAAAATGTCTAACCTAATATGTCCACTTTAAGGTTTGACTTACTTCAAAATATGTTTTTTTTTTTTGAAAGATAAAACCATACTTAAGAACATTGTCCATGGGCATAGATAGGTGTTATGCAATAATTTGGAAAACTATAGCTAAAGGAACAACATTTTGATGGAAACAATCAGCTGTAGGCCCTACACCTGGCCAAATAAGAGCCAGGTTTGTGAAGACGCAAGCCCATTCACAGTAAGGACACACGTTTTGTTAGTGTAATACACACAACCTAAATGAAAAACATCCTTTTATTTTGGTGTATTTTTTTTTTTTGCGTGAATTTTACATAATGTGGCTTTAAATATGAATAGCGTTGAATTGAGAGTGCAAAAATGACTTAAATAACATTCTTAACCACTCAAAAAGCAAAGTGTTAACTTGTGTGTTGCTCCTTTAAAGTAAGTTTAGTAAATTGGATATTGATTGTCCATGGTGTAAATACAGTGACTCAACAATTGCACTTCGTCTGTGTCTGGGCCTTTCCTCTCAAGGTAAACCTGTCTAAAAAACCTGTTTGGCAGTCTCCTAACAAAACTGCAGCCAACCAGCCTACAGAGAAGTCATCCAGGTTAGCGTGTACTCATTTCCTCGTTGTGAATGAGGTGTGCGTGTTTGCTAACCGCTCTGCTCCGGGCACGATCAGGCAGAGCAGTGACCCCGCGGTGCTTTGTTATTCCTGCAGCACTCGCTATTATAGACCCTAAAGCTGGCTGCATGCCGCCACACCAAAGGTCAGGGGAAATTGGCCGCGACTGGTGCTTTAGCGTTCCCTTATTGTGTTACATATGGAGCGTTGCAGAGTGCCGGTGTGCTGGGCTAATGTTGCATCAGTCCTCTCAGAGCCCTCCGGATGTGCTCCAGACAGGCGGCAGATAAAATGGCCAAGTTATGGTGACAGTCCATCTCGCGCTGCTAACCTTTGAGAAGCCTCGATTAGCCAAAGAGCCGTGAGGAGTGAGCCTGGAGAATGCACACTGCTCTACAGTTCCTTACAAACTTGCTTCTGCTTTAGTGCTTTATGCTTACTAAGGCTATGGTCAAGGTTCTTTTATGAACAATCCCAATGCTATGAAAGAGTTTTCTTAAAGGTACAGTGCATAACTTTTCTGACAGGGAGGGGTCTGCCAGTTGCCGGTCTCAGGTGTTATGGTTTTGTTTTTGTTATTTATTTATTTATTTATTTATATTTTTGTCCTTGAATTTTCCACAGTCATTAAAGAGGGGTGTTATGCAAAATATGTTATAATGCTACTTCATCAATTTTTAGCGATCTCCCCTTGAACCTATACCACTCTTTATGGTTAACTGTAACATTTTGTGCAATGCTCCGCCCACAAGCCTACATCATCCACATGACTATTCTCCAGAAATATACAAAATCCTCATACAAAACTGTACAACTGTGCAACTGTACTCTGAAGGGGGAGTAAAGAGGAGGCTCAGAGTCTCAAAATGAAAATTGTCAATATGTTGTTTTCAGTGTATGTAGCATTTTTAAAACAGTTAAAGGTAACATGGTGATTTACATATGTTATGTGTTGGCATTTATACCCCCTCTTTAAACATGTCCGTGTTGGATTTATTGAATTATGCTTGATCTGTTTTAGCAGATAAAAAGTAAACATATTGGGAGGGGGTACATGCATATTCACACAGTCTGAGTCTTGAACATGAGATCTTGTTGCTATAGGGGAGAGTCAAGCCATTATGCCACTGGACAAAAGTAATGAATGATTTTTTGTGTCAAAGAAGAAGAATGGAGTCATTTTATAGGCTATACAGAGGAATGGTACTGGGAGGGGTAGGCTACTTAAAGGTTAAACAGAACTTGATTGATTGTCAGCGCAGTGGTTAAGTGCTAGTCCCCCAAAGAGAAAGCTCTGGTAGACCCTATGGAAGAAGACATGTTGACTGTGTTTGTCTTGTGAACACATTACAGGGAAGAGTTTGTTTGTGTAAGTGGGTGGCTAGGGTAGAAAAATTGTATGCGTGTGTGTATTTTTCTACCCTATCCACTCACACACACAGAAGGTTAAGGACACACAGTTTCTTTGGACTGTAGAGAGAGTAGAGTAAAGCAACATTTATTTTTAATTTAAAGAGGAGGTATTTTACTTTTATGGGGTATTAACCGCAAACACACACACACACACACACAAAAAAAAAATTAGAACACCATGTTTTCTTTTATTCTTTTGAAAATGCTATATTTGCTGAAATCACCATATTAACATGTTTGACTTTCACTTCACTTTCATTTTGGATACTTCGAATCCCCTCCCCCTTTGTTCTCCACATTAAGTCGCCCCTTCAGGACACGATCACCACACTATCAGAGAGCATCCTGCTAATGAAACTACTGCACATCACAGTTTTGTACCATGTTTTTGTGTATTTATGGATAATTGGTGTGTGGGAGGGGGCTTTGAATTGGGCCCAGGAGAGATCACTAAAATAATCAAACATGCATGAATGACATCTAAAACCTCTTCAGACATGTTTTTGATGAGGGAACAACAGTGTAACATGGTACAAAAAAAATAAAATAAAAATGTACATAATACCTCCACTTTAAATTGTGTTCTTTACAGCACATTTGTAAAGTTGTATGTCCATATAGATTACACAATAAGCAGACAAATGTCCTAAAAAGAACTAAGAGCTACCACTTCGTCCAGTTTAGCCAGGGGCAGAATCCTTCTGCCACTTCACTCCCACTCGCCCCATCCACTATCTACAGCTGCAGCAGCCTGTTGAGCCACGAGAGGGAAGAAACAGAGATCCAGGGAAAAGAGAGGCCCACCACAGGAGCCTGACAGTCAATAAGTCAATTAGATAACAAACAGATAACAAAGATACGTGAAAGATTAAGGAAACGTGGCAACATAGGATAAGTTCATTAGTTACGGAGTTTGCAGCAGGCCACTGGCGCACTCAGAACTCACAGTCGACCCTCACGCTAAACTGCATGGCAAAGCTAAAAACAAATAGTGTTAGGTATGCCTACATCCCAACTTGGATATCACTGGATAAAACAATGCCACCACTCACCAACATGCATTGACCCCATAGAATGAATCTATAAATGGACATAGCTGGCCTGCTACCTTTACTTTTACTTGTTTTTTACTTTATTATTTTAAATGAAGATATGAACATTAAACAGCAAGATAGGCACCTATCTGGTGCCTGCTTTCCCAGAAGTTGCACCTGCTGATGTTATCAACAGGTGGATCGACAGCTTTATTTATTTATTATTATTAGTTTATTTGAAGGGACAGTGTGCAAAAAAACATTAATAGATGCTTTGCACCAGATTAAAGCCGAAGGTAGTTTCCGTCTGTAGTCCCTGAACAGGTAAAAAATACAATACAATATAAAATATAAGCAATATAATACAATACAGGAACTAAAGTGCAGGACATAAACAACAAATAACAGAATAAATACAGTGTAGTCGCTATCAGATGATACCCACGAGGGTAGCATCTGATAGCGCTGTACCTTATTGGTATTGTGAATGTAAACAAGACAGTAAAATGACACTAAAACAGTACAATAACACTCATGATCTGGTAATCTAGTGGCCATCAGATGGTACCCACGAGGGTAACATCTGATGGCCGAATACCCGTCTGGTATTGTTAGTGTGAGCAGGACTGATGGTCAAGAAGCCAGTTTTTAAGAGCCCCTGAAAAACTGTGATAATCTGCTATGTTCTTAAGATTTTCTGGAAGCCCGTTCCATTCCTTGATGGCTTTAAAAGAGAAGGCAGATTGAGAAAAAGCGGACTTTCTTATAGGAACATTGCAGTCACCCCTATACACAGACCTTAACACTCTGCTAGTTAGTTGAGAGCGAGGCTGTACATAGGTCTTTAGTGGGGGTGGGGCTGCGTCATGCAAGATTTTATGTACCAGGCGAATATCAGAGAACCTGATCAAGTTGTCAAAGCTTAATATTTTAAATTTGTCCAATATGTAGCAATGACGGTAACGTCTGGGCTTTTTATCGAGAATTTTCAACGCCTGATTATGCAATGATCACTTCATTGCTAAATTCTTGCCCTCTCAAACTAGCAGAGGCATGTGCCTTCAATAACTTCACTCCTGATTGGATCTACTTTTTTAGGGACATTCATCTTTTTTTTCTTATTAGACAATTATAGGTGATGATTGCACAGGGCCATGCTAGTTTAAAATACATGAACAGCAAACTACTACTACAGTTTTGGCAGCGCAGGGTCATAGGCTGGATCCCTGGCTCAATCCAAAGAAAGTGTGACATTTTGCTGAAGTGCAACTTTAGAATACATTTCATGCCAACAGTTTGGCATGCAGCATCAGCAGAATAAGAGCAAAACTGGTGTCCAATTATTAGGAATGCACCGATCCGATACTGTTACAGAATATCTGTGGCGAAAAAATTAGCTGGATCAGGTATCGGCTTCCAAATATCGATTCAGGCAATATCCTGGTTGGACATATAAATTGATGTAATAACACTGTTTACTGGCCATAGTTGGCCCAGACAGTCTCATAATGTTTTAACTTTTTACTATAGAAAGCTGTTCTGTCGTTACATGAAGAATAGATATAAGTTATATAACACATTTCGAGTAGTTATGTCTTATTTTATTTTTGTTTTCTGCATCTGCACTGATGTCAGTTGATAGTGGCAGTTACTTAAAGCTACAGTATGGAAATCGGTATTGGAATTGAAAAAAGCTGGATTGGTACATCCCTACAGATCATGAAGAGCTGAGGCTGAATGTGATCTTGGCTAAATCCAACTTGTGCACATATATTCAATTAAAATACACATCAAAGACTGAATTTTATGTCAGAGCAAATATGACCAGGAATCAAAGATTATTAATTGCCCAGCTGCACACAAGAATTCTTCCTTAGAAACTGGGAGGTTATTTTATTTATTTTTCTAACCTCTGAAGAAGGCAGACTCTATGGTTTGTGTGACTTTTTGTGGTATTGCCCTTTTCATGATGTGTATCCAATGTGCATCCAATACCGTGATATGTTCTGGTGTAACCATGACAACAAGTTGAAATGGCCGTTTAATTCTAATGTTTAGAAGTTGGCATAATTTCTCTGTACAGCTTGGAAGAAGCAGCAGCAGTTTGTTTAAATGAGTACATTTGTGTTTGTTACACGCACGTCTGGCAACTGGCCTATTGCATTTTGTCAATGGTCCCATGAAAGGGCTGGGCATATTTGTATTCAAGACACAATAGTAAAATCAATTAATTCACTACTTATATATTCTATGTCATGGCGGCGCGCATAGTCGCTGCGGCTCAATGCTCGTTCTGTCTCAAAAAGGGCCAACACATCCTTGGGGACACCTCACACCCGGGGCACTCTCTGTTGGAACTGTTACCGTCGGGTCGGAAATACAGATTGATCAGAGCAAGGACAAATAGGTTGAAGGACAGTTTTTATCCTACCATCGTAACCACACTTAATAAACATACCCGCACTTACTAAATATATGTATATATTTATATATTTATTATTTGTATGAGATTGTGTAATAGGTGGGATATGTATGATGTATGTGTGAGGGGGTCTGTTTTCCTAGCACCTTAAACTGCTCGACACTTTTTAAAATTTCGTTGTACATGTGGCATGTTGCAATGACAATAAAGATATATACTATACTATATACTATACCAGGGGTGTTCATTACGTCGATGAAGGCATTTTGGGTAGATCACGTCCCGTCATCCATCCAGTCACATGACTAATATACAGGACAACCAGTCAGATTACACCTGACTCTAGGTCACATCATGGGTGCTGCACACGCATAAACAAGCGCGAGTTAGTTTAACCCTATAGCGTCGGATCCTATCGTCGCCGATAGAGCGCGGTTGCAGACTTTCCAGCAGCGTAACTCCGCAACTAGTCGTGCTCTCATTCAAATTCAAACGGCGTGTCAAAGCGGAGACATGGGGCTATTTAAATATGTTACCGTCATTACGGTAATCTGCCTCTGTTGTCCCTCGAAGGTGAGGAATGAGAGCGCGGGTGCTGCGAGGATTTTCCCAGTTATTTATTCGATGCGTAAAATAAAAAAATACAGATGGATGTGTAAAATAGAAGTAGTTGTGTGAAAAAATGCAGTAAATTCGGATACTTCGTTTAGCATGATTTTTATGGCTATAAAAAAAAGACAAAACCGTAATTAACATGATTAGCTCTGTTATCGCTTTCAAACGAAAAATGCTATTTTCCTCCTGGCTGGCTGTCAGAAGCTACTGCCCGAACTATGCATCCCTCACTGATTCCATTCAGTGCAAGTCATCAGAGCAGTAATCATCATTCAAGTAATTATGAACATGTAAGAAGTTCAGTTGTGCTGTGCTGTATTATCTCATGACGTTGTGCAAGGTACATCAAAATGCACTGTACATGTAAGAATTCATAATACATTTACAAATAAATATATGTTTAACATTTTTGTATTAGGTGGTAGATCTTTCAGACACGATCATTTTAAAAGTAGCTCACATACTGAAAAAGTCTGAGCACCCCTGTACTATACTATACTATACGATATATACTATATACTACTACTACTACTACTACTACTACTACTACTAATAATAATAATAATAATAATAATAATAATAATAATAATAATAATAATAATAATAATAATAATAATAATAGTAGTAGTAGTAGTAGTAGTAGTACAATCTGGCTTTGAGCGCAGAAAGGAATTGTCTGCATGATTAATTTCAAATCAATGCTTGTTACGCCTTCCCTGGGCTAATCCATAGAACTTCCATGTTCCACTTGAAGCTCCATCACTGCTGCCTCACTGCTAACTGTGTGCACTGAACCAGGAGCAGGAGCAACTCAACAGTTATTGACCTCGGTATAGATTTCAAATGTTACACAGTTTCATATATCCAGCACAGACAGACCATTATAAGATGAGGGTAATATGAGTACCTACTAAATTGGTAATCTATTTTTACTATTATTATTTTCACTCACAGTGACCTAAAGAGAGTCATTTATTAAATCATCATAAATAAGGGTCAGATATGGAATAATGTAATGTATAGATAGAGCTATGCACACATAAAGCTGTTATTAGTAAAGTTAAAGTTATTATTAGCGGAAAAGTGTGTGAAGACAGAACAATCAAGTTTCTACATAAAACGCTCAAATATCCGAGTTCTAATCTTTACTGTCAGCTGTGGTGCAGGTATTTATGCAATAATAAATGGCACTGTACGAAAGTACAGTTGCATTTTAAAACACACATTTGCTTTCTTTGCAGCAAGATGTTTATTAATTGCTAAGGAATGATTAGCATTTTTGATTAGCATACAGGTCACATATAATGGACTCTAAGGGCTGAGTCACACCTTAAAGTCAGCTTACATCATGCGTACAGTGATTTCAGTGGGGCATCCTACACTATAAGTGAGTAAGCAC
Source organism: Periophthalmus magnuspinnatus (assembly GCF_009829125.3). Classification (NCBI taxonomy): domain Eukaryota; kingdom Metazoa; phylum Chordata; class Actinopteri; order Gobiiformes; family Gobiidae; genus Periophthalmus; species Periophthalmus magnuspinnatus. The sequence continues at coordinate 19,681,821 of NC_047135.1, read as the reverse complement.
TGTCATTTAGAGCGCATGTGTTCGATATGTTCTCATTTAAGAGTGCGTTTGGTAAATGGAACATTTTGCTTTATCTGATGTGACAGTTTGCACTACGTTGTTGTTGTGGTTGGGAAGGAGAATAGCTTAACTGACACTAATTGTGATGCATTTGGTGATTTTAGGACAGATAAGGCTTATTTTTTCTCTCAAGCAGCAGGCTGTATTTTGGCAGAGTGGTTTGCAGTTATTTTATCTGGAAGCCTAACTTTACTAATGTGACACTTGATGAAACCAAGAGTCTTTGCAGCTCTCCACTGTGATAAAGCAGCACAATATGTAACTTTACTGTAGTTACCAGGACTTTGGACCAAACCAAAGAGGAATGTCCAAAAGTACAGACCAAAGGTTTTAAGTGTGAAAACATCCTAAAAATTATCCTAACACCTGAAGTATGTCTGGCAAGTATATGAAACAGAGCTGTACTAAATACACTAAATATGAATTAAGTTTTCAACATGTTTTGAGCTTCCATTGTTTACATTGATAACAGCCTCTTATAAGTCTGTGTAAGTCATGTGGAAAAAAACAAAAACAAAAAAAACTAACAAAACATTCAAAAGACGCTGTATCTGCAGTGACTGACACAGTGACACCTTTTACTGTCTCCTGAGTGAGGTCAAATAAATGAGTATATGTCTGTCCACAAACTTGACAGTTCAAAGCCACACTATTGGATCTCAATGTGTCACTGTTCAAACCAGGGCCACAGCCACTAACAGGAAATGTCTGCTTTGCAAAGCTAAAGATGCCACAGTGCAGTATGTGAAGACAGAACAATCACAGAGTAACCAGTCAATACGTGTTAATTCAATCCAAACTCTTTGCTTTAGAAACAAAAGTAGTTAAGGGCTTCTTCACCTGATAAACTTCCCTTCTTATCTGGTATTTTTTTTTCCAATAATAAAGTACAATTTCTTTTTCCCTAGTACAGATGTATTCTAAAAGCATCTCCTAGGGCCAAAACAAGACTATTGTGTGCTGTCTGCTTCTACATATAAAACAGTTTTTATCCTCCGCGACATTGTCTAGTATGATTGTAGTGTGTGTGTTAGTGTTGGTAGTGGTTGGAGGGGCTGATGGCGCAGATTGGCAGCCTCACTTAGGTTAACCTTAGGGCAGCTGTGGCTATAATAGTAGCTTACCACCACCGAGTGTGGAGTGAATGAATAATGCAACAAGTTGTAGGTCTAATCCCTCGCCCAGGTCTGATCCATAGTAAAAGCCAAAGTTAAATTTGTCAACTGGACAACAAGTTGTAGGAGTGAAAACTTTTTATTTCCAGTTGACAGATTTAACTTTTACTTTTACAATGCACCAAATTGTAAAGTGACCTTGAGCATCTGTAGTCAGTAGAAGTAGTAGCAGTTAGTAAAATGAGATATACATTTTAAAATTTGCTAGTTTGACACTCTGATGCCTATTTTTTTCCCAATAACTATGTGCCTGAAGAAATGAAGAACGCTAAGATTAGTTTAAAATCATCTATATTTGAAGGTGGGACCATGTTTAGTTTTTGAAATAATGTGGTATCTAAATAAGATGCAAAGTATTTTTTCGTGGAAAACACTTATTCTTGCTGCCTGCTCTGCTCACTTGTTGCTACTGTATGTTCTTGAGTTAATTTTGGGTACATTTGTGTAAAAGAAAAGGAGGGGAAAAAAGATGCAAAAGATTTCAAAAATGTCTAATTTGAAGTGTTTAGCGCTCTTTTAAACAAGACATTGAGTTAAGGGAACTGTAAGATTTTTGTTTTAAATTCCATAAACTTGATCTACCTGTTTCCCCCAGATATGAGGTAGATATGTTCAAATCAAATATAGATTTCACTGATAACAATTGTAATGCAAACACATTGGGCATGATGTCCCATTGATTTATGTTCAATCAGAAAGCAGAGTGGGGCTTAAATGAGGCTCTCATTTGGGTTGCCAGTTTCAATGCTGAAATCCAGTTGGTTTAATCGTAAAATGACTCTCTCTGGTCTGAATGGTCACTCCCTAAACCTCAGTACCTGCAGCCAATCATGAATCAGTGCTAGTTCAGCCTCTGAAGCTCGGTGAGTGAATTCTGGATGTTCTGATCTACCCACATGAGGCATTGTCTGTCCATATACTGAGAATGAGGAAAAAAAATTGTATGTGTCCTTAATTTGTGGGTTAAGGCGCTGGCAACCTAGGTTCAGTTGTTTTTGGTTTTTTTAATAACCGTAAGCGTGCACACTACATATGGTTCCTTGTAGTGTCCACCCACCAGCATTCCTTGCAAATATACCTCACCAACTTCTATGAGCCCGTGCTTACAGTATTTTATTATACAAGTCTATAAAGCACATAAATCAAAATGGCCGTGCAAACACAAACTAAGCAACCGCCGCTTCATCCCTGGTTCATTACGCCTTCATTCCCCCTGCATCAGCCCCGCTTCTATTGACCACCGCCTGATGGAAGATAAAACAGATATATTTGTGCTATTGCCGCTGCCACACTCACAATGCTCCAATCGCATGCAGAGATAATCATGGGCTCCTCAGACAGCCCTGTGCTTCCTCTTGTAATAACTCGCCTCTATTGGAGCGCGCCATCCACTCTGGCAACCAGCGGTGATTCGACGTGATGCGGGTGGAGATGGGACCGGAGACAAACACATCCGGAATCACAAAACGCACTCGAACGGAGGGATTGTTGGGCTGAAATGATTAGAAGTTTGGAGTGTGCTGACTAATGTTATCACAGCTGTATTATGAATGTTTCAAATATTATGAAAGAGTAATGTTCCACTGCACTTCTTATAAGTAATGCATGTGTAACCAAGCATGGGATTAGAAAATGGATTATTCCGTGCATATATTGCTATTACGACCCACTAACAGTCCTGTGCAGATGCATACTGGTTTAAAGATTATGTCGGACACATTATCATTTTGTGTTTTCCAAGATAATGAGCTGAATTGCGGCAATCTCAGCATGCTACTTTTATCTTGCCATTCAGATGCTCTCTTACCCCTCACAGAAGAAAATTGAATTCTGACAAGTTTTCTTTTGTAATGGAACCATAGACTGTATAAAGAAGTGGACTGAGTGAGTGTTACGTCACCCATAGCAATCGGCTCCGGCCAAATGAAGCTCATCGTTGCTAGCAGTTATAGAGATGAATTTGGACCAACTAAAGAACCAATCCAGAGTGAAACTGTTGAAGGTAATGCCCAATAATGTTCATATGTTGATTCACGAACAAAATAGCAAAATAATAATACCTGGATTATGTAGATCAGGTTAATATGAACATTTTAAAACCAACATGACGAAGCTCACATCGGCAGTTGTGCTGAGAGGAGCGATAGCTTTTCAATAGAAAGTGAATTAGAGCAAGCGTCGATGGAGCTGGAAGCACACCCATGATCACTTCCTATTTTGAACATGTTGGCTAGCAGGTTAGTTGTGTCTGTATATATATACAGTCTATGTGTGGAACCTACCTGGACGACTGAGGGATTACAGACGTTTTTCTCCCCTCTTTAACTTCTGTCAGTTGGATGATCACTGCAGCCTCCTCAGCCTCTCCATCTTCTCTTTTTCACACCACCAGTGCTGAGGCCCTGGGGGAGATATTTTCACAAACAAGTCTCTGATTCTCTTTACAATACATTAATCTCCACCTGCTGTAGCTGTAGTTCTTATCTCTGCCCACTAATCCTATCCTCTCCTTGCCTGCCAGACTGTCCAGACTATTTTTTATACAAAGGGATATGAGTCTGATCCCCGCACCTTCTGTCGCATCTCCAGCCACAACCAAACGTCATACATCAAATCGCCTAAAAAGCTTCTTGAAAAGACATGTCTGTGTTCATCTGAATTTATTCAATATTTGGTGTGTTTTTTTGTTTTGTTTTTTTAATATATGACAGCATTATTGAGCACAGAGTCAAATTTCTAACCCTGCTCCAACCTTAACCAAATCCTAACCTTAACCATTTCTTAATCCTAATTTAAACTATTTCCTAACCCTAACCATTGCATAATCTTTTAACCATTTCTATGCCTAACTTTAACCATTTCCTAACCCTAACCTTAACCCTTTCCAAATCCTAACCTTAACCATTTCATAACCCTAACTTTAACCATTCCTTAATCCTAATTTGAACCATTACGTAATCCTAACCATTTCCAAACCTTAACCATTTCCTAATTCTCACCTTTATCAAGATTTATACCCATGTTCTTAAATGTAATTCCTTTTAATGACAGATTGCCCCTCTGCACTGTTCAAGGCTTTATTTATTTCTCATCTCTGTCTTACACATTAGTCTGATCACATGGCTAGAGCAGATTTGCACCACTCTGTCACTCTCATCTGACAACCCTTTGTTAATATTAACTAGCGGAAAATCAATTTTATCAATCAATTTCAACCCTTTTTAAAATTCACATTGCATAGTAAAGGTTAATTTGCCCTGTTGTGTTAAAAGTAAGTGAGATTTATTTGGAGAGACAACGCAAAGCTCCCTTTAACACATTTCGTGTTTTAACTGCAGACAGTCCTGAACAAATAAAGACTTTTTTGCATTTCCAGTCGCACGGGAGAGATTTGTTTTCTGCTCTCGCACAGATCAGCTTTTTTCTGCCCTGAAATAAGTGAAAGCCATTTTTAATTCTCTTTTGTGGAATGGTCTCATTTTCATATAATTGCTTGTCACTTCTATAATAACACTAGCTCCAGAGAAAAACATGTCTGTTTTTGTGAGGACGTCAAATGGCCCCTTGATTCCGTTTAATTGTGCTTTCAGCTGCATTGCTATGAGCCGATTTTTTGCCCAAAATGGACTTGTTTCTCAGACTGTTCCACTTAAGAAATGTAGCGTTTGCTGTTTAAAGGACCATAGGATTGTTGGTTAGCTTGTAATCTAAAGAGAGCAAGCTGAGAGACTTGACTTAGAATTCTAAAAATTACACATTGGAAGACATGTTTTCAACAGATGTTGTTGCTACTAATTAGCATACGTAATTTTTTACTCTGGGATTAATTTTAGCCATGTTAGGGCCGTGTTTTCATTGTTTTGTGTCAAACATCTTAACCAGCAGCTGTTTTGTCCTTTATAGCCTATTTAAAACCTTTTTGATTTACATATATTTATTTAAATGTCTTCAACTATAAGATTAGACCATAATCGAGTATTGGTATGGTAATGAAAAATTACCCCCAAAAGTATTATATATATATATATATATATATATATATATATATATATATATATATATATATATATATATATATATATATATATATATATACACACACACACACACACCTTCTTTAAATGCTGCTGAAAATAATGCAATAATCTGCAATGCCAAATACATACTATAATCAAGTGTAACTGAAACATCTATCAAGCTTGTTAAAACAAAACACTTTTTAAAACACATGATTTGAGTCATTCTCACATACAGTAATAGTTTGGCAGCTAGAGTAATGACACTGGTTCCACATAACACCATGATGTTTTTGTAAAGCCACCTAATGCCCTTTGATTATGGGTGATTGTGCGGTGTGAAGTGCCAATTGTTGGATCCAATTCACAGCAGCAGTGAACTCATTTAGAGGAGTGGAATATTTGACCATTGTGTTAATAATTCAAACAAACAGAGAGGAACAAGAGGTAATAATGTGATTTTCCTAAATGACTCTGCAATAGCTCCAGGCTGTACTCAGAGAAGGTATGATGGGAGAATAAATGATCTTTGTTAAAGGAATCTGCTGATATACTATAGTCTTATTAGGACTGTTGGACTCATTTACTGTAATGTCTTTACCTGGCAAGAAAAGACTTTAGGGCAGACCTACTCTGCAAAATCGACTTTTTACAGCGTTTAACCATGGTATGGTTGTTTCTCCTTTTCATTTACCCAATAAAAATGTATTTAGTTAGTTATGCATGTTTGAGTAATCTTTACACTCCTGTAGTCAATATATCCTTCAATTCAATTGAATTTGTGATACATGTAGGATTCTGCAGAATTGCGTAGTCATTTTCGTAAAAATGAAAATAAAATAAAATATAATAAATAATAATATAATCTGCATTTCGCTAGTGTGATCTACAGCTGTTCATTGGAGGTGTCGACAACTTCAGGGCTCTTTGTTGTGATGAAACTTACGACGATGCCAGTTCTCACTGGGCACTGCAGTTTTCTTTTGTGGAATGCAGCTGACTTGCTTCTTTTATTAAGTAATTTTAGATCAATATTGCAATTTAAAATGTGCAAATTATAATCCACAGGTGTGATAGATTAAAACAATAAAACAGATACAAGCACAATATGAACCCTCAAAAGAGGTAAAGGATTCCAGTTTTGGAGTACAATCGATGGACATTTACAGTATATATACTTTAAAAGAGCTGCCATAAACTCCAAGGGAATTTATTCCAAAATGAAAAATGTGTTGTGATTTGAGCAACCACATTGGCTTTCTTAGTGAGAAAAAAGCCAAAAGTTAGGAAAGAGGAGCCGGAGTTGGTCTTAAATATACCACCCAGACTGAATGAGTAATAATAATAATAATAATAAAAAAAAAAAAAAGTTTTGCCTGGTAAAGTAAATGTAAAAAAATAAATAACAAAAAATAAATAAATACATAAAAAACAAAAAAAGAAAGAAACATACTAAGTGCAACTACAAACCCACTGATCAATGAATACATTTTTCAGTGGATACTTTTTACTTTTACGTTGCTACATTTGAGAGTATGTACTGTACCTGCTGAAAAGGTTGAGGGGTTTATTTTTAAACCAAGTTCATAGTTTGAACAAACAAAAATGCACAAATAAAAACTTGATTCAGTTGCTTCAAAATTCTGCACAAATCTTTGCCAAAATCAAACATTTGAAGATTTATTAGATCTCAAAATCTGTGCGAAAAACTTTTACTTTTTAGTCTTTAAGTACATTTATAAATGTCTAGCTTAATATTTTTACTTTGATACTTTTCCTTTTTTTTCTACTGTATCCATACTTTAACTAAAATAATAAAATTGTCATGTTGGTCTTTCACCACTGCTGTCCATCTGTAACATGCAAACATGGATCCTCATGTTTATGCTCACAGCACCTGCTGGGGCTACAAACCAGGTGTACATCCTCTGGTATAGGAAAAAAAAAATGTGTTTACTATATTATGAAAAATAAAATAAGGTTTTGCTTTTATTGCTAAAGGAACACCGCTAATGTTATTATTATTAGTATTGTTATTATTATTATTATTATTATTATTATTATTATTATTATTATTATATCATTAAATAAATAGATGGAAATTACCCTTTTTTATTAATATTATTATTATTATTATTTTTTTTCTACAAGAGTTACTTTCCAAACTTGTCCAGAATGGATAAGTGAAGGTCTAAAGTCTTCTGTTGGTGACAAAACAATAGATGACCGATGAACTCCTCTGTTTCCATGTGTCTGAAATGAACAAATCAGATTGAAAAAATCTGTCTCAGTTTAGCCTCAGAAGCAGAGGCAAATCACATCTGCACTCGATGTGATCAGAAATTGTGTAAGAGGCTTAAGAGTGAAATTGACATAATTTAGCAAATAAAGAGCCAATCAGGAGCAAGTTTGTTGAAGATGCGCGCCTCTTCCCATTGCATTGCTTGTTCGGCAGGGGGACTGTCACTTATTAAAGGCATGGTAGTTGTTTATCAAAATAACGCTATCTGTGGCCAACTTTTGTGTAAGAAGCCAACAGATTCATCTGTGATCATTAGCACACAAAATACATCAGGATCATGTAGAGCAGGTTAAAGCAAACATTTTAAGGTCAGAATGAGAAGCCTGACAGACACAGTTACAGATACAGGGGCAATGTCTTTTTCAATAGAAAGTGAATTGGAGCCAAAGGTGATGGAATCGAATTGCGACTATGCACACTTCCTATTTGGAACACAGTGACAAATGAGCTAGCTATGTCCACGTATACATGCAGTCTATGGTTGTTACTGTGTGCTGTTGTTTTAAATAATTCTTGTCCTTGGGTCTCAATAGCATGAATTTTTAGTGGTGGTAGTGGTAGTAGTAGTAGCGCATACTTTGTCGTAATACTGTGTGAAGTGTGCTTCATCGATTCCACATCCATACATTGACCCTGAATGTGGCTTTCTCTGATGGATGTCTCCCTGTGGACTTGGCCTTAACACGTGCTTGATGACGGGGCTCCTCTAAAATGTCCATAACTCATTCGCTTAATACCAGCTGGACAGTAATATTGTGAAAAGGATATTAATACCATACATTCATGCATGTAGTATATATGACAGTAATTGACCAGCGGCGCCTGTGGTATTGCTGCACGCTCCGTTTGACCAATCAGAGTCCAGGGCTACGACCAGCTAACGCCTTCGCTAGCACATACAAGCTACTCTCTCTGTGGCTTCTACTGATGGTCTGACCTTATGTTAGCTTTAATGCCGTCACACTCCGCTACTCTCATGTACTGTGGGATAGGTTCACTTAAAGCTATACTATGGATGATTATAGATGCTAAGGAATAGACTCTATACCAATTCTGATACCATAATAATAATAATAATAAAAAGAAAAACATACACACATACAATCATTAAATAGACAATAGCATGTGATGTTCAACATTAAATGGTGGTATTTTGTTTTCTATTCTCATGTGGCCTTATATCTGTGTAATCCTTCAGTGGACCAGAGAGGTTCCATCATGGTCCATGGGTGTATACTTATCTTTGTGGTCTTACTGATTTTCAGTACTTTTTTGTCAACCCTTGTGCAACAAAAAAAAAAAAGAAAGAAAAAAAGAAAAATGGTTTCATAAAAACACTGGAAATGCTGTCTCCAGTGGAAGCGGCGAGCCACTTAAAGTGTGATTGCATGTTTTTCAAGTTTTTTTTTTCTATCAGCATAACAAAAATCGTGTTGTGGGTTTGTGTTTTAATTAAGTAAAATGTTTTGCTGCAGCAGATAACGTCATAAGAGCCTATACTTCAAAAATTAGATTGAGGGCACGTACATCTGATCAAAATCAAGATTTATGATTATGTATTATATCTATGTAATTGCTTGGCCTAACCACTTAAAACTAAATCCGTCACAAAGATGAATATTGTGGCGCACACACGCAGACACATACACACGCACACAGGAAGAAATAATATCAAAAAGTTTGTATTTTTAATTCATCTTTTGAATTGAATAGTACAGCTTGTCAAGACATTTTTAGAGAAAAGTATCACCTCAACAAAATGCATTAAATGCCAGGCAATGATTAGAATAGGAAAAGTGGCTCAGTGGTTAGAGCACTCAGTTACCAACCTGGATGGAGGATCGATTCCGGCTAGGATCGAGTTCTATTGTTGTGTCCTTAGGGAAAACACTTCACCCACCTGGGAATGTGATAAGTCCATACAATGATTGGTGATGGTCAGAGGGGCTGATGCTGCAGATTGGCAGTCCCACTTTATGTTATAGTATTGTTTCCTCATCAAAAACATTCCTGGAATTATGTTTTGTTTCTTTCATATGTGTTAAACGCATAAACCCTGCATATTTAGGCTAATTTATCTGTTCCACCTTGTGATGTGATGTGGTGACATAGGAAGTGCTCCACTGTGTTTTTAAACTTCATACACCTTCAAAATACCTCAAATACCTCAAAATACGCCTACTGGCTAAAGAAACTCACTGCTCTCCATGAGTGCCTGGTAGCACAAATGAACTAGCTGCTGGTTGGGACTCACCCTGAATGGCTAACCAAAAGGCATATGATCCTGATCCAGAAGGATCCCTCAAAGGGTACAGCCCCATCCAACTATCGGCCAATAACCTGTCTCTCCACAAGGCATCGCGGCTAAGATAAGTGGGCACATGGATCAATACATGAGCACAGCGCAGAAGGGCATTGGCAAAGATACGAAGGGACAACAGCAGAAATTGAGGACAATTACATGTATCTTGGTATCCCACAAGCAAATGGCAACCTTGAAGAGGAAACAAGGAAATCAGCCATGGCCAAATACCTCAGATGAGTAAGGCAAGTCCTAAGAAGTCAGCTCAATGGAAAGAACAAGACCCAGCCAATAAACAGCTATGCCCTGCCATTAATCAGATACCCAGCAGGAATCATAAGCTGGCCAAAGGAGGAGATACAGACCACAGATGTTAAGACCCAAAAGCTCCTGACCATGCATGGCGAGTTCCATCCCAAATCCAGCACCCTGAGCCTGTGCGTGAGCCGTAGGGAAGGAGGCCAAGGACTAGTGAGTGTGAGAGCCACAGTCCAGGATGAAACATCCAAGATCCATAAATATATCAAGGACAAGGCCCCAACAGATGATGTGCTCAGTGAATGTGTCAGACAGTGGAGTGCAAAGGAAGAGGTGCTGGAGGAACCATCATGGAAGGACAAGCCCTTGCATGGGATGTACCACGGGAACATAACTGAAGTGGCTGATGTAAAGAAATCCTACCAATGGCTTGAGAGAGCTGGACTGAAGGACAGCACAGAGGCACTCATCCTGGCTGCACAGGAGCAGGCCTTGAGCACCAGAGCGAGAGAGGTCCAGATCTACAATACCAGACAAGACCCAAGGTGTAGACTGTGCAAAGAGGCCAAATCCAGCACATAACTGCAGGGTGTAAGATGCTGGCAGGGAAAGCATGCATGAAGCGGCATAACCAAGTGGTGGGCATAGTGTACAGAAACATCTGTGCAGAGTACGGACTGGAAACCCAGTGGTCAAGGTGGGAAACACCTCCAGAGGCAGTGGAGAATGATCGAGCCAAGATCCTGTGGGACTTCCAGATACAGATTGACAGAATGGTGATGGCGAACAACAGAGCAAAGCCGTTGTGGTGGACATCGCAGTACCAAGTGATGGGAACATCAGGAATAAGAAACATGAGAAACTAGAGAAGTAGCAGGGGCTCAAAGAAGAGCTGAAGAAGGCCTGGAAGGTGAAGGTATCAGTGGTGCCAGTGGTCATCAGAGCACTCGGGGCAGTAACCCCCAAACTGGAGGAGTGGCTACAGCAGATCCCAGGAAAAACATCAGACATCTCAGTCCAGAAAAGAACAGTACTAGGACAGTACAGAGGGTTCCGCACAGTACAGTACTGTGCAGAAAAAAGGGGATGAGACCACCCGTGGAGGGTGAGGAGGATATATATATGTATATATATATATATATATATATATATATATATATATATATATATATATATATATATATATATATATATATATATATATATATATATATATATACACACACATACACCTTTAGGTTATTATTATTGTTATCAGTATTATTAGTAGTAGTATTATTAGTATTATATACTTATAATTCCATCACCATATAACATATAAACTCATATAGCTAAAAATGCCACATTATTCCCTATCAGTTTCAGTTAGATCCAAACAAACAATTAGCATAAAAAATAAGCAGACCAGTCAGTAGTGTGGTCCTTGTCATAATAAGCACTAGTACACAGATTTGAAGCCTGTCTTCTCCTGGGGGCCAGCCTCTCTCTGGCTCTCACAGCTGCAGTGGCCCCTGGGGAGGCAGGGACTATTTGAGAGCTTGTAGATATTTTGGTGGAGGGGCCTGGGGTTCTGTGGTCATGCGTGACTGTCAGGGCTGTCACAGAGATGATGGGCAGCTGGAGGCCCAGCTGCACAAGTGAATCAAGGCTTTTTTTAAACGCCGTGCTATGACCTTAACCCACTTTAAAGACTGTGGCAGCTCTTTGAAAATACAACACAGACATAAGCAGTCAAATGCAGTAACAAAGAAATAACATTAGCATTGTTTAATCCAAAATAAAATGCAGTAACTCTATAAAGAGAAGTGCTGGCTAGGACACATCATATCATAAGGCTCTTTCGGTTTTATAGAGCTCGGGATGGAGTGCCAAAAAATGTCAGTTTCCATTGAAATGCGTCTCTGGCAGTACAGCAAAACGTCCATAGAGATGCATTAGCCAAAACAACATTAAAAAGTAAACAAAAGTGCAGTGGAACAACGCAATAAGCTGCTGGGTCACTACTGGTAAATTCATCTATCAATTTATTATGTCAGTATACTTATGAATAAACGCCAAGTTTAGTATTTAGTAACTTAAAATCTCCACTGGTTTGATGTTAATGCTAAATGAAACTTCTATGATAGCAACATTTGGCGTGCCACAGCTCCAAAACCCCAAATTGCAAGGTAACATTTTTATATGTATTTGTGATCAGCTTTAAAACAGTAAATGATAGCAGCCAGTTTGCACCAGAAACAGTTGCCTGGTGGTGTCAACAGAAATAGCGGAGGACACAAACTGTAAGCTTAATGGGCCCCTTACCTCCAGATCACACTGCGGAGGGAATACACTGCTCTGCTTTTTGTTTCATTTTAGCTCTAAATAAGAACAACATGGCCACTCACCTCTCATGTTTCCTGAAAACATCAAGTGTGTGGTTCACTGTCCTTGATACAAGTGTGAGAAAAATAATCATCGCCTTATGTTCTTATGTTTTTTTTGTTTTTTTTCTAATCCTCTAGTGCAGTGGGCCTAAGTGTTGTAGCAGAGGACGAGTCCTTGTACCATCTGCTGGAAACAGGAATGTCTTCCTTATTACTTCTTTTCCAATTTCAATGCAAATACAATTATTTTAAAGATGGAATGACAAGACCAAGAGATTTGCAAATCCAGACTGACTGACTGCATTTTTTATACAGATTGATATCAGTCTGGTCACCACTCCCTCCATTGCATCACGAGTCTGACCAAGAGTGATCATGCAATCAGATTTGTTTTGTGAGGCTTGTGAAGCAAAGGAGTTCATTGGTCACCCATAATTTATTAACAAAATGATTTCTCTCACCCCAGATCTGCAGACATTTTTGATAGGCCCCTGTGATATATTTTACTTTCTTTTTTACTGATAAGCAGCCCTATTTGTTTTGATACTGTTGGACCATGCGTGTCCCTGATTTGCTAATCAATCAATGTCAATCACGCCTCACAACTGAATTTGGGAAGATTCACTGGTGACAAGACTCACATCTTCATAAACTATTGAATAAGTGTGTATTCTGGATCCCTGGCAACCAATACATAGTTTAAAATCCCAAACAACACATTAAATAAGACTCCTTAAGACCTCTTAATTCTGTGTGTAATGGACAATAATCCTGATGTTAGGATTGAAGACATGATCTGATGGAGCAGTCACATACAGACCTGCCCCTGCGCCAAGAGGAGCATGTGAACTAACTGTGAACCTGAGTATTACCAGTGAGTCATCAGTCAGAACATGCTGCACTACTGTGAGGCTATGGGCATAGGAAGCAGGGCATACCACAGGCTTTAACATTTTTTTGTGTTTTTCATCAATTGGTTGCTGGTATATAGCATTTAAAGCTATATATATATATATATATATATTATATATATATATATATATATATATTTTTTTTTTTTTTTTTTTTTTTTTTTTTTTTTTTTGCCAAAACATGTCCTTACTGTGCGCAGGCTTGCATCTTCACAAACCTTATTATGATTCATATTTGACCTGAAGGATGGCCTTTTTCTGCTTGTTTCCATTCACATGTTGTTGTTTTCACTATAGTTCCAGAGTATGGCTTAAAATTGATCTATCTCCATGGAGGATGTTCCGAAGCAATGTTTTAACTTTCTACTTCCATGGAATCATGCAGTTGACTTTCCACCTTCAAAAAAATTACATACTATCACTTTAAGGAGAAATAAATGTATACATTTTGTGACATTCAATTAAACAGAGACAAAAAACTAACACAAAGTACAAGTGGGGGCTATAGATCCAAGTTCTTAAACGTTTCTGGTATAGGGTTTGCAATCTCGGGGGTTAACATTTTATGGAGATGTTATTAACATTCCTTTGTCTGGAATGTTCCACAGCATGAGATTTAATGCAGATAACAAGCAAAGGTACTACTAGTCGAAGTAACTGCGTTTGTAGAGATGTGAAGCAAATGGCAGACCATACCAGAAAAATTACACAGTACCCAGAATTCCATTTTTATTCATTATTTATTTATTTATTTATTTTTGTTTTGGTAGCAATAAGCAAGTTGATTCTCTATATTTTTCTACTGACTAACTTGTTGGTGTTTCTGGTCTCTCATAAGGTCTCATTAAGTACTAATCTGTAATGGAGATGTCTAAAGCAATGAAAGGTTAATCTCCTACTGATTGGTCTGTTTTTCTGTTAGACGCCCAAATGTCAAGGCCACATTGATGACTCAGACAGGAATGCTCGATAAGCTCTCACTAGTTAACTCTAGTTAAGTGCAGCTTGAAAGTTTAACCCAATGTCTGGCCATCTGCAACTAAAGATTTCTACCAAAAACTGTGAACTGAATACAGTTGGTTCAAACTTAAAAGGACTCTCTCTGATCTGAATCCTCATTGTCTAAACTCCAGCATCTGCAGCCAATCATTAATCAGTGCTAGTGCAGCCTGTGCTGAGTTCATTTCTGGAGGTTCTGAGCTTTCACACGAGGCCTGTCCCTATACTGAGAATGAACAAAAAAAAATTTGTACGTGTCCTCTATCTACAGGTTAAGGCACTGGCAACCCAGGTTCAGTTGTGATTGTAATTGTATATGTATATATATATATATATATATATATATATATATATATATATATATATATATAGAGAGAGAGAGAGAGAGAGAGAGAGAGAGAGAGAGAGAGAGAGAGAGAGAGAGAGAGAGAGAGAGAGAGAGAGAGAGAGAGAGAGAGAGAGAGAGAGAGAGAGAGAGAGAGAGAGAGAGAGAGAGAGAGAGAGAGAGTGAGTGCAGGGTACATACTGTTCCTTTAATTGAAAAAGCTCCTCTCTTTTAAAACCCAACGCACCATCAGAATAAATAGTAACAGCTGCCGTTAGCCACATTTGTCTGTCTCCCTTTACTGTTCTGCTGATGCAAATACAGCAAGCACTGAGAGCTCCAGCCAAACTCACACTGTCTAGAGCAGAACTTCTAAACTTCTTCCATAATATGAGCAGAGAATGTCTATTGATGTAGAGGATGCTCTGCTGTACTCATTACAAAGAAATGCCTTTTTTAAAAATCAGGATATGGAGGATTGTTGTGATTTTTTAAGATTACAGAGCTATTAACTATACACCAGTACAAAAGTCTTATAATTCTGACCAGCCAGTCCCTTCTACATTCTGTTCAAATGCAAAAGGGTCTGGAACAAGACCATAAAGTGTGAATCGTAACTTGAGACGGTCCGACTACAGCTGCTAATTTGTATCACATGTTTCTTAAATGCAGAAGACATCTCCTTTCCAAATCCTCCTATCATTCAGAACAAAATATGTAAGTTTTTGGTTTTACCTGAGATACATAAGATTGCACCAATCTTATGTGTTTATGTCTTATGTGTTATACTGTTTCTTAGTTCTCTGTGTGTGTGTTTTGTTTTTGCTTTTTTTCACTTTTTTTTACTTGTAAGTTGCCCTGTTTGTTTTGACATGAATGGACCACGCGTTCCTCTGATTGGTTAATCTTCCTGCCCATCATGCCTCTCTGAAATCGAGCAGAACCAGATGGTTTTGAATGGCCACTGAACCCGTAAGTGACTATACCTGATTATGTCCATGTAGTTGTGCAAAATCGTTATGGCCTTAGCACATATTGTAGAAGTAGCTCTTAAAGTAAATTTAACACAATTGTGTGCTGGCTACATTTAATTGTAAAGCATTTTATTGTCTGATAATTACTTGGTTAGCTTTTCCCTTGACTGCAAAACTCTGCTCTGGCCTCTGAAAGTTGTAAAATGCACTTATAAACTCTTTGCATTGAAATAGGGTAGTAGAAATGTATTAAGAAGTTGAGGATTAAGTTTGAAAATTAAGTTCTAAAAATCTGGTCCAGTGCATACCCAAAATACTGGTTATCCTACCTCAAGTTTAAACTTTCAGCTATTTAGGATGTATAACACATGACCATAATAACAGCAGTGATATTTACTCTTACAACCTGTCTGCTCCGTGCAGAGGCATCGTATGATAGCTCTGATCTGTGGGGAAAAATAGCCTGACTGTGACTGACAGATGAGTTCCATTTGAAGTTAATGGGGCCGATGCTGATAAAAGTGTATGTTAGCTTGCAGGTCATTCATCAGAGCATTAGCCAGCCAAGGATAGCGCGGTGCTCTCCAAACAGAAGCGCGTGCTGAGAGGAGAAGCTAACGTCCCTGCACAATTAGAGATGTAGGAGACGACGACAGGCGCGGAATGGGGAAGAGCTACGTGCTGAAAATAATGGAAGGCATCTGAAGACTATCATGAGCAAGCTATTTACATAAGAAACGCAGCCATAGGGAAAAGTACTGCTGTACACATAGATTAGAGAGGGTCAACATGGCAGAACAGTGTTTGAGTGACTAGCAAAACTTAGTTCTGGCTTCAGGACTAAACATGGGGAATCAGCATTTCAGTTTTACACAGCTAAAACCTGGAACAGTTTTCCTGAAGATGTGAGACAAACCTCTACTTTAACAATGTTTAAATCACAGGCTCAAAATGGTTCTGTTTAGCTGTGCATATGACTGAAAGGTTTTATTCTGCGTTAGTTAATTTTATTAAAATTATTTATGTTTATTTGTATGTGATTTTAAAAAGGGGCTATTTTACTTCTACAACATATTCAAATGTAGAGCGTGGGGAGCAAAGGGAGGAGAAACTCATAGCGTCTAAAACTAGCCTGAAACTTATAATACTTATTTTAACTGTCAACATGTAGCCTGCATAAATGCAAATACATATTATATAGCTTGCCCAATAATGTGTTGCCATAGGCCCTGTGTCAGGTTAAAGGGCCCATATTGCTCTCTTTTCTAATCAATGTTATAATGTTGTTTCCTCATCCAAAACATACCTAGAGTTTTGTCCATTCACACATTTTTAACACACAAACACTGCATATTTAGGCTAGGAGATCCTCTTTACAAGTTATTTTCTCAAAGAAGAAAACACATTGTGATAACAAAAGTGCTCCATTGTGTCTTTAAACTCAATACACCTTCACTAGACTCATTTGGATAATGGTGGAACAGAACATTTTGAGTCTTGGAGATGTATACAGACTAGTAATAAATGGTTATTCAAAATGAATGAAACAAATCACAACTCAAGGTATGTTTGTGAGGAGATAACAACATTAGAACATGGCTAATAGCTCACAAGAGTCCATTTTGCATAATGTAATCTTTAAGATTAGGCACAAATGGTTAAGGTTAGGAAAATGGTTTGGGCTTGTCTTAGGTGTAAAACAATGTAAACTTTTATAAAGTTATGTTAAAAACAGCTAGCAGGAAACACTAGCTGGACTTTGGTGGTATTTTGGCATGGCTGCTGTTTGTTTTCTTTTAAGGACATGTGAATGAAGGTACATCACATGGGGGTCCTCTGGGTAGAGGTCTGTGGGTTGGGTATTCTGGGTGGAAGGTTGTGGGCTGGGTCCTCTCGGTGGAGGTCTACGGGTTGTGTCTTCTGTGTGGAGGTCTGCTAGCTGGGTGTTCTGGCTGGAGGTCTGTGGGTTGGGTCCTCTGGTTGGAGGTGTGCTGGGTGGGTGCTCTGGCTGGAGGTCTGTGGACTGGGTCCTCTAAGTGGATATCTCCTGGCTGGGTGTTCTGATTGGAGTTCTGCGGGTTCGGGTCCTCTGGTTGGGGGTTTGCAGGTTAGGTCCTTTGGGTGGAGGTCTCCAGCCATATTTCTCGCAATCAAAGACAGCTAATGATGAGGCCATTAATCTCTGGGATCCTCCCTCTCCTCTAGAACATCTTCATCCGAGCGGCAAAACCTCGACAAATCGTCTGCTCTCTGCTCTCACGCTCAGAGACACGCTCCCCAAAGAAGCTGATTACCGCGTTTTCATCAACTCCCCTCTCTCTCACCGTCCAGATCTCTCGCCTGGAAAAGCCGTCTTGTTGATGTTGCCGTTCCATTGGTTAGTTACAATAATAATATGCTCTCTTTCCCGTCTGCGTTCAATGCAAGCAGATTGTATTGGGTGTGCGCGGAGCCATCCAATCTATGTGTAAATGGGCTCCAAATGAATGCAGGAAGTAGCTGGGAACTGTCACTAGGAACGGATTTGATTCAATTGGTAATAAGTGCAAGTGCGGAGGGCTCGGGCAGCAGCCGCAGCAGAGAGAGCTAATGAAGGATCTGACAAACGCTCAAATGTTGGTGTTACAAGTGGTTTCAACTTTTATTTCATTATAGAAATGTTTTTTTTAAGGAATTATGGGAACAGTCTGCTGTTTTATACACAGAATTGGAATCAGAGCTGGTAAAACTGGAGTTTATTTCTGAGATGAATTGAATTGTGTACAGTCAAAGATGCAAAAATATTAAACAATAACCGCATTTCAAATAGAGATGCTAAACTGTTCGGTACCTGGAGGATTAAAAAAGAGAGTGAAGTGGGAGAGGAAAGGTGGGGTCTAGGGTATAGGGAACATTGTGATTGGTCTAATAGATATCCACACTTCAAACAGTCTTGCTTGATGTCACATAGTACTTGAAATGGCAGTGGCCACTGGAGGCAGCACACACTTAGATTTATATATTTTTGACTAGAAAGCTCCAAACCTAGTTTGCACTAAAGTTGCGAAAAAAATGATTAGGACCAGTAGATAATGTTATTAAAATACCATATGCACAGTGAAGTAGTGAAAAAAGTGGAGTGGAAAATAGTGGAGTTGAGTTTATTAAAATAAAAATTAAAGTATTATGTAGTGAAGGCAACTTGGGTAGGTCTTTTGCTAAAGGACACAATTGGCAGTTGAGATTTGAACATGTTACCCTTATTACTACCCTTATTACTACCCCCTTGTTCACTGGTTTTAGTATTAGAACCTGGCTACCAAAATTCATGATTTATTTGTGTTCACAGAGATGTTGAAACTTTTTATTTATGTATGTATGTATGTATGTATGTATGTATGTATGTATGTATGTATGTATGTATGTATGTATGTATGTATGTATGTATGTGGATAGGCCCAGTGGTCAACAAGGTCTTGAACTCATTCTCTGCATTTGACCCATCCTTCAACCAGTGCTGCTAGGGCAACCTCTTAGGAGCACTGGAGTGGAGAAGTGGAGAAAAATGCATTTTGAGAAAGCAGACTTTGAAATAACAATGTTCCATATGATAACAAATGTATTAAATAAAATATTAAAACATATTTCAGTGCAGAGTGGAGCATTTGTTTGTTTGCACAAGAATATACTATAAGACCAAACTAACCAAAACACAACAAAAACTGAAGATTTTTTTGTGTTTTGTGTCTCCTTAATTACTCACGGGTGTCCATACTAGGCTGGGGACCAAATGCAACCAACAAAACTTGGCCTTGTGCTGAATTGGCCCAAATTATAGGGAGCAGTTTTAACTGAAAATTTGAGTAATTCTACCACTATAACCTCAGTAACATAACACTATGTTCTGATTCAGCATTCCCAGGTTCCTATAGGTCCTATATTAAGCTAAATTGTGAGCTTTAAGCCACTTTACAACATTGCTACCTCCTCAAAAACATACCTGGAGTTGTATTTAGTTTCATTCAGGCATTTCAGTAATCATTTTATTAATAATCTGTCTACATCTCCAAAACCCAAAATACTTTGCTCCACCTTGTGATGTCATGAAGGGGTAGTTTTCAAGTTATCAGCTACCTTTTGTCTTTTATTTCATAGAGACTAGCAATTTCAGGGCTGAAATTATCCAAATGATTCTAGTGAAGGTGTATGGAGTATAAAACCACAGTGGAGCACTTCCTACATTACCACATGACATCACAAGGTGGAACAGAGTGTTTTCAATCTGATAGAAGATGCAAGATGTGTGTGTTGACCAATGTTCCCTCTAATTTTTCACGGGTCTGAGCAAACACACAAACTCCCTGAGCGGTCCCATGGACCACTGTGAGCAGCATCAGACCTGTGCACTGTGGTCATGCTGCATCGCATCCATCCAAGTTAAATGGTTTATTAAAAGAATCAAATTACCGTATTTACATTTCTGTTATAAGACTTTTAATTAAGTGCTTTAGCCACTTATACAATGAAAATGACAAGGCAGAATAAACCATGCTTACCGATCAGGAACAGCATCCAGTCCATCAAAACACAAGGTCCTCTGCTCCTGAGTCCATCATGAGATCGTCACTCAGTTCCACGAACCGCTCGGGGTCCGAGATGCTTCTAGTTTAACTCGTACAAACATCCACAGTGTCCTCGGTCGCGTACTTCCTTTGTTTTGTCCATTTCGTCGTGCAAAACAGTGCGTAAAATTTGCGGATCTTTGCCCGAGGGCGGGCCGTCGGAACGTTAAGGGGGTTAAGGGGTTAAACAGCACTTAGCATCATTAAGCGAGTCTTCACTCTACGTCGGCCACGTCGGCTAAAACACTGGTAGCGGCTCATGAGGACGCCTGTCCATGACGTTGATAAGCTGCGCAAATACGTATGTGAATCACATAATTGGCTGGAGCAGCTCGTCGCTGGTCACACTCACTGACTCTCATCGAAAAATAGCGCAGAATGAATTGTCGTGTGTTTATTTTATTTTCAACTCTGGTTCGATTTTTTTTTTGTGCGCAGCACAGATTTTCTGTGCGCGGAGACCGTGTCAGCAGTGCGCAATTGTGCACGCGCGCAGCTTGGAGGGAACAGTGGTGTTAACCCTTAGTCATTGTACAATTCTGCAATGTCACATGAACCCAAACTACAAATCAACTTTAAAGAGGGGGAGAAATCTCTAAAATACTCAAACATGCATGGATGACATAAAACCTCTTCAGGCATGGTTCTGATGAAGGAACAGCATTACAATATGCTGTAAAAATAAAAATAATTTCCATATCAGTATAAAGTTGTTATATTTTTGGCCCAGAGCTCAGAAGAGTTCTAAATGAGTCTTTGGCTGAGTGAAGCTCCGGCTTTTCCTGTCCACAGTCTTTAACAATGAGATCAGTATCGAGCGGGCACGCCTGATTGGCTGACGCAGCGCTGTCTGAGGAGCCGATTGCTTGGGCTGACACAAGGTTGCACTTTAACGGCTGTTATTACTCTGTTACGAGCTGAGAATCATCATAAACCAGAAAATAAAGTCTTACCATAAACTACAGGTATTTTTAAATCTCCAGTTGATTCATGGGGAAAAACAGCTTCAAAATGTTGACACTTTATGATCTGCGTATAATAACTGCATATGAATTACTGTTTGATGGTTATCACTAGGGCTGCTCGATTTTAGCAATTAGCAAAGTGCAAAGACTTTTTTCATGAAGTACCATAATATCCTTCACAAGCAACAAAATCTCCTGTCTTATTTTGCAAAAAACTGCTAACCCTGTAGTTTATATCTGTACAAACATGCTCTGAAATGCTTCTGTCTTTGTCTTCTAGAGGAGTTTAAGGCAGATGAATAGGGGGAAAAAAAGTTTCCTATTCACCTAGATATATCAATTTGAAACTTCTGCAGTTTACTTACACGTATGATAAATAATAAAATATATGACATATTTTTTTGGATATTTGGACCTCGTCAGTTTTAGACATGTTGGGGTCATTCTTCATTTTTTGTGTATTTTGTCAGCTTATTGGAAAGATCCATCCATGTGAAGTGTTCTGTTTGTGCTTAATAGACTATTTGAAACTCTTTTCTATACATATATTTATTGAAATGCTTGCACTCATATGGTTAAAAACTACTACTACTACTACTACAAAACTATACACAACAACTTGACAAAACCTGATGTGATGTGCATTAGTTTTATTAGCAGGATGCACACTGATTATGTTGTGATAGCACTCTGAAGGGGGAGTGACTTAATGCATGGAGCAAAAGGAGGGGAGACTCAGAGCAGTAAAAGCAATTAAAGGTAACATGGTGATCTAAATGTCATGTGTTAGCCGTTAATACCCCACAGAAGTAAAATACCCCCTCTTTAACATGCATACAATACTCACCCCTAACAGCTTGACTGATTAGCACCATGGACAACTGCAGTTGTATACCTGCCTTGTCCTTTCTTTTATACATTTAACATTTCTTCATCAAACCTATGTATGTGAAATGAGAAGTAAAAAATTTCATGTTTTTTATTTATTTATTTTTTATCATGATTTATATAGTTAGATCTTTTGGTTTTGTAATATTAAAGATGCACTATGTATCTTTTTCTGTTATAGGGTCTGCCACCTGCTTGTCTCCACAGAGGTTATTGTTTTGACTGAATATACCACAGCATGTCATTAAACCATGGAGACACTATTAGTTTAAAGTCACATCTGTGGAGAAGCAATCTTGCTCACTGTGAGAATGCATGTTTTTCAAGGTAAAGGAAAGACCTGTAATAGAAGAAATGTGATTGATAACAATACTGCACACTGTGAAATTTGTGGAATGTATTTAATATTTGGAATGTATCTATTGTATTTATTTATTTATTTATTTTTAATCTATGGACTGATGTTACTGTGGGATGTAGAAATTGTAGGTTCTAGATCAGGGGTCACCAACCCTGTGCCCACGGGCGCCATGTCGCTCCCAAGCACCACATGAGTCGCCCGCAGACCGGTTCTAAAAATAGCACAACTCACTAATGAGCTGCATCTAAAATTTAATTTGATTCCGTTGCTATTTTTTTTAATCACCTTTGTTTATATAGATTTAAAAATGACAATATCTTAAACATATGTTCATTATATGTGAAGTTTAGATAAGTTAAGGTGAACTTTGACCTACTCACTTCAAAGGTCAGTATTGTGCGCGTGACAAAACCAGCGCTTCACTCGCGAGAGCTGTGAGGATGCGATGAATGCAGTTTCTTACTCCAAAACATGGTAGAAAATAAAGAGATCACTTTCACAACGATTTAAGACTGTAAAAGAAACCTGCGCGTATCTCATCTGCGGAGCGACTGTGTTGACGGCAAAATGGCACAATGTGGAGGGACACTTCACTACGTCTCACAAAACTCCACACTAACTACCCACGGGGACGCACACTCCCCACGGGGACGCGCACTCCCCACAGGGACGCGCACTATGGACAGAACAAGCCCAGAGCTAAATGCAGCTTTGAGTAAACAACAGGCTTTTTTCACGACACCGGTGAAAAAGTCACACAACGCAACTGAGATTTATTTAAAAATATGTAACCTTATTTTTCTTTAACATTACATAATTGATAACTTTATGAAACATGGTGCAATGTATATTATTTATGTTTTGTTAAAAAGGTTTGTCAATGGATAGTGAAAATGGGGCACTTTTCCTATTAGAAGTGTCATCTGGAAATTTAACAATTACTAAGATTAGTAAAGTTAAAGTGCTGAATACTGATATCTGTTCCCCTCCTTGCTCATTGTTGATAATGTGATCAGTGTCTTGCAACATTATCAATGTGTTCACATAGATGATTATCATTTATCATTATTAATAATGTATAACTAAAGGCAAACTGAGAAAATGTGTTATTTCAGAAGAGCGTCTCAAACTGGTAGCCCTTCGTATGACTCAGTGCCCATAAAGTAGCTTTCAGGTTAAAAAAGGTTGGTGACCCCTGTTCTAGATGTTTCATAAGATGAAGAAATGAAACTGCGCTGGCAGTCTTACTGCTTAAATGCATAAAAACCATGTCAGAAACACAGCACTGGTCTCCACATACTTCCCCATCAGAAACCATCAGCTGATTGATATAACCACATGAATCAGAATGAACACACACATCAACAACTGAACACAACTCTAGTGGCACATGTTTTTCCTGTATGTTATCTCATTAACTATAATCTTAATGACTGCAGAGACATAGCATGGCATAACAAGCACCACACTTGTTGCATTTGCATCACTTTGTTGTCAATGTAAATTTTCATTTACATAAGTAATGGGAGGTGGAGACGCCACATTTTGCCGTTAGAACCCTTAATTCACTTAAAAGTTTATTCACCTACTTCAGGTGGATTTCGCTGGTGATGCTGGCCATCAAATAACTTTTAATACAAGTAAAACAGTGACGCACCAGCTGGTGGCCACTCCAGTCATTACTGGAGCAGCTCAGGCCTGTGAGAAGCGGTGGATGAGACTATACCAATGCACCGGGTTTCTGCCTGTCAATCAACTGCAAAGCAAGAATCTAATTGGTCAGTTTCAACACCAGGGCCCTCTGCTTGCTGTCTGCAAACCAAGCAAATGAAATTTCTGAACATGTAACACTCACAACAACACCAAATCTGACTGGCCACAGTAGTTTTCTGAACACAGTACAGATGTTTGATAGAAATATAGCTATTATTGATGTAGATTTTATTCATATATTCTGGGCAATTTAATAAAATATATAAAACAATAAATGCAACTTATAAATGTTGAAATGTCCCAGATTGTTTCTCTATGTACTGCATGTGAGTGTTTATGGGTCATTGATTGAACATTATGAATTGTTCTTATTATTGTTGTTTTGTGTAATTGCAATTTATAATTTATATCTGTAAATCAGGGGCCACAGATGGAAACTAGCTAGCTCTTTGGCTATAATCTGCTCTGGAACACCTCTATCATCTAGACTAAACTAAACTTAATACTGGAAAAGCCACTTAGGTAGGAATGCTCATGGGTTTTGAAGGTATTTGTAGTAGCATGATATATCATGTTTAATATTGTCAATAAGTAACAATAATATTTTATAATACAAATGACATTTCAATTATAAAATGACATGGTCAAAATGACAATGCAGATGTAAGTGCCAGAAGACTGCGACAGAAGCATTTTTAAATCATCTTTCTCTGTCTGTGACTAAAATGCATTTTCCATATCAGCACATCTCCATTATAAAGCACTCTGCATCACTTGTGCTCAATTCTCCTGTCTGAGGATTTAACCCTCTTCTCACACAATCACAGACTAAATGAAAAACGTCTGGATTATCTTTATACATTGTATCACTTTATAAACAAATGATATTGGATAATTACTTACCCACTTCATGCAGCTCAGTCATTACCAGATTGAATTATGTGTCCAGCTAATGGCTAAAACAATTCTGTTTTCACATTAGGCATCAAAAAAGGCAGGTTTCAGATGATATCACCCTACCGAGCACATTTGCATGAGGTCTAAGCCTATAGTTCAAAGTTATTGCTGTGGTTGTAAACCTTTTGGTGTTTTGTTTTAGATGCACAATTTGCATATCAAACTGGCATCTGAGTCAAAAGCAAATGCATTTAACGTCAAGATTTCTGGTGTTGCACGGTTGCGATTCATGCATATCAGGTGTCATGGTCGTGTTTGGCTGCTCTTGTGTCTGACTGGCTGGATAACTGAGCAGTTTTTGGACTGCACATTTTTATGTTACAGTTTCAGATTTTGACCAACTAAAAAGTGCAGCATGCACAGTTCAAAGGACAGAAGTTGATAATTATTTGATTTGATCAGTTTTTTTTCTGTATCTATGATGCCCCTGATTGGAGATAGCTATTATAGCCAGCTAGCTGAAATGCTACAGACTTTTTATGACAATGCAACAGACTTTCTACACGAATTATGGGAGAAGACATTCCAGTGGAAACATTTCAAGGGAATGGCCCGTATCATCACTGACCACAACAACAGTGCGAAGTGAGAGGCTTAGGAGAAGCTTTGGAGAGGCTTTCTTGTTGTGTGTCCAGACTTCACCTAGCTCCCCCTGGACACTGCACTGATGCTGCCAGACACAGAGAAGAAACACTGTTGTCCTGAGGCCTATTAATCCCCACAAACTGCCCTGACACTGGATCTGATCACCCTACCTGTTGAGCTGCACTGAGACTTCTGTTTGAGTAGAATCCTGCTGTGGATGATTAGTTAAGAACTAAGAATTTATATTTATATATGTATATGTTTATTTAATATATATTTATATTTGTGGCTCTACCATTACTCCCATTAACCTGGCCAGACAGCTAAAATTCACCAAAAAGCAGAAAATCTCATGTCAAATTTTCCCCAAACCCTGCACTCACTTCAACCAGAAATGGACATTTTTACATCTATACTTCTACATTTCACTGCATATAAGATAAATTTGAACAGTAATGGTTTATTTTCAGCTATTACCTGTGATTACATGCTAATTTCCAGAGATTAAATTTAAATTTACATTATGCGCCTGATAATAATCAAGAAGTCCGTGTTAACATGCTCGTTGCTGTTAGCCTTATTCTTATGGCAAAACTTTGAAACTTTGAAAGTGTTGAAGTAAAAAATTAGCACCTTTAATGGATGTTTAGAAAAGTAAATATAATATGCTTTTGTTTGTTTGTTGGTTCTCTATCTATCTATCTATCTATCTATCTATCTATCTATCTAAGGCTCCAGCAAAGGGGAGGGGGGCATCCCGTCCCCACGCGTTGAGCCGACCAGGTGAACCAGTTTTTTTCCAACGCTGGTGGTCTAGGGCCAGCTGCTCTGCGTCCTCTATGGTGACTCCAAGTTGTTGGAGGTCGCCCGCAATGACGTCAAGCCATCGGGTGCGGGGCTTGCCTCGTGGTCGTTTCCAGCCTGCCGCCTTTGGGTCAAACTGGAGGATGGCTCTCGTGGGATGGTCAGCAGAAAGGCGGAGAACATGGCCAAACCAGCGGGTGTGGCGTTGCACAGCCAGGCAGGATGCTCTGGGCTGGAGCGTGCGAGCTCTGAGGTCTGGCCCCCTCTTGGGTCTGGCCTTGACGTGGCGAGGGGGCTTGTGTGTTCCCGGGACCTTGGAGAGCGATACCGTCGGGAGCTTGCTCCTGGTAGGGTCACCCTTGGCGGGCCGGTCTCCAGGGTAGGTTCCAGACGAACATAGACCCCAGCGTGTCGGTACGCTGTAAGGTGGCAGTCCCATCAACCGACTATCCTGCGGAGGGCCAACCCACCCAGGAGAAATCCTTTTGTTACGAAACCGACCAGAGTTTGTTGGTTGGTTTGTTTTATTTTATTTTAGTGTGCCACCCCTGTTTGAGCTATAGCTGGCCACCCTGCTAAAAGATTTCTGGATCCGCCATTATTACCTTAACGTAATCTAACCCTGGCGCATTTTGATGGTTGACAATCCTAATACTGTTTACAATAGCAAACCTGAGAGGTTTCCTATTGTGAATCACTTTATGCTTTGTAAATGTTTTGTGAAAGGGCTTTGCTGAAACATCATTACAGTTTTTCATTGTCTCCATTATTGTGTCCATGTATTGAGGCCATGACAATATCTGATGAATGAAGCCCATTGGTCTGGCTGCAGGAGGCTGGTTTACATGTGTGTGGTAAACAGGGCAGTAAGAAAGTCACATTTCCTCAAAAAAAATAAAAATAAGATAATACTACTACTACTAATAATAATGGTTATTATTATTATTATTATTATTATTATTATTATTAGTAGTAGTAGTAGTAGTAGTAGTAGTAGTAGTAGTAGTAGTAGTAGTAGTTGTAGTAGTAGTAGTAGTAGTAATAATAATAATAATATAATTTTGAATCTAGGATTAAGTGTCAGATACCCTAGCTATGTCATATTAAGAACTACTCAGATGCTAGGGGCAAGGCGGGTTAAGTGTCTTGCCCAAAACACATCATGGTATTCATCTGTGGGAACGAGAATTACACCACCAACCTGTGGGTCATGGATCTGACTGCTCAACCAATGATGGGTTTTTTTGGGTTATTTTATGTCAAGAGTGGGATTTGAATCACCAACCTTTGGATCAAAGGACGAACACTCTCCCAACTAAATCCTGAACACTATCATGCTTGTTGTTAGTTTCACCTATGAAGCAACTCTGCTCTAATCTCTGAGAGTTGTGAGAAGAGCTTATCAACTCATGGCAGTGAACAATTAGGATGCTCAGAATGCTTAAGGTAAGTGAGGAATAACTTTGGAGTCTCTTCCTCTCTTCAAATCATGACTCAAAACATACCTGTTCAGATAATCCTACACCACATAACCATTCACACTGTCACCCACTTTGTCATTGTATTATGTGTTTGTTTTGTTTTTTACATGTTTTTAGCTTGGTCTGTACAGTGTCCTTGGGTATTTTGAAAGGCGCTTATGAATAAAATGTATTACTTTTATTATTACTGCAACCCATTTAAAGTGAACTAGTTACTTTTTCACAGTTTTGAGTGATCAGGTACAGCACCTTTAACGGCAATAAATATCAGATAACTGGATTAATCAGATACTCAAATATTCCATCTTTCATCTGCTTCTTGGAAGTCTGACAATCCAAAACACCTGGTAAGATTGGTTAGTACATCAATGGATTTTTACTGTAATAAAAGTATTTGGAGGCTTTGAAAGTTACTTTGCCACTGTGTGGGATTTCACAGTTTGACTCTAAATTCCTGGTGTTTCTTATAGTCAATAGTCATAACCTAAACAAATATTTTTTGGCATCACTACTCTCAAGTCAACAGAATTTTCTTATAAATAATAATGTTGCATGGTTTAATGTCTCATTGTACATCGGACTCTGACCCGGGTGAATGTGTCCTTGAGCAACTGACACCTGTCCACATTACCTGTTTGTAATGTGGTAGTAATTTGGTCCACATTGCCATATTTTGGCTACAACTACACACAAGTTATGACAGAAGTGCATGCATATGCACCTGTGTACCTGTGTCAGTATGAATTAAAACAGCCAACAAAAATACACCAGCTCTGAGATATGACACTATTTCAGAAAAGTAACACACACACACACACAAAAAAAAAGTCTTTAGTTAGCAGTATACAAGCAAACAAATAGGACCTACCTTAGCTTGGTCACCACTCTTTGATTATCTGTGCAAGTTCCTTCATCCAGGAGAATTCTTTAAAATGTTGAAAGAGGTCACATGGAAGTTTGTCACTCCAACCAGAAAACTGACCTTTTTAGGTCTATACTTCTACATTTTACTGCTTGTATAGCTGATAAACAGATATTGATAGATAACTGTGAAGAGCAATGTTTTATTTTCAACTATTACCTTTAATTACATGTTCATTTTCAGAGATTAAATTAAAATGTACATTATGCACCTCGTAATAATAACCAGGAAGTTTGTGTTAGCATGCTAGTTGCTGTTAGCTTTATTGTCACCGCAAAAATCTGCTCTGGTCTCTGAAAGTGTTGAAAAGCTTATTGTGGTGAATAATCAGTCATTTTAAAACAGTAAAAAACACATACAGCACCTTTAATGGATGTTTAGAGTCATACAAGTTTGTTTTATTTATTTTGTATTTAATCTAAAATGTCTAATAAATGTAATATGTATATTTGACCTTGATATTTGGTCTGAACCTCAGTCATCTGTTGAGCTTAAACTGTTAACAGCATATTCCTTTGGCAAAAATTTTACATAAGGATATCAAATCTGTGCATCCAAATAAGTGCTTGGAAATATACAAACAAATTCACCTTATATTTATTATTATTTATTTACTTTTATTATTTATTCATGTATTTATTTATTTATTATAAGTCATTTTAATGTTCTTTTTGTTTTTGGCAAAAACTAGTGGAGATTCTTCCCCATTATAGTTGTCATATCAGTTAAGTCATTTCTGAAAAAATCCTCTCAAGCCAGACTTGCTTTTTTATTTCACCCTTAACCCCTTCTAACCGCCACCAATAAAGCACCCTTATCTGTGCCGTTTTAAACACAACACATACATACATCTCTCACACAAGAATAAGATGGCTCCTTGGCAGTGCATTGGGCCTGTATTGAAGCTGGACGATCGATGTGCCTGCTCCTCCACTCGCGCCTTGCCATCCCGCTAGGCGTCGGTTTCCTCTGCTCTCTCACGGTAATTGATTCTTGCCTCTCGACATCCCTCTGTCACAGAATAGCCAAGGGATCGACCTACGCGCAAACAAAGATAGAATGCTGGGTAAAAGATAAGACGTGTGAAAACGCCGCTCGATAAAGTTGAAGCTGAGAGGTTTCCGCTCCTCAAAATCTCACTGTATTCCTGATAAAGGAGAGTATCTGTGTACCAGTTCTTTGTATGTGAGCACATTCCTCTGATAGATGGATCTCCTGTGTTTGGCTCTGAGGTAAAGCCAAAGAGCTGGTTGTTTTATATTTGTGTAAAGGTCCCTCAGGGATCAGTGCTTGGACCAAAACAATTTTCTTTGATTTCAAATAAATCAGTATGTGTGCATCTTGAGTCTTAGGGAAGCTTAGTGGTAAAACAAGTTTGTTAAAGTGCCTGTACCTGTTTTTTTTTACCATGTTGTTGGACAAAATGTGTCTTGCCACAGTACAGATTATTCGAAATGTAGCTTTTGGGGACAACTCTGTGCTGTCTGCATCTAATTAGAGAGCGTCTGAGTATCAGGAAACAGAGGAGATCAGAGGCCTTCAGAGCACAGCAAAGGGGCTGTGGTTGACTGGGCTCTGAATCTTCCCAAATTCAAATGGGCATGATTGACAGGTAGATTAGCCAATTAGGGACACGCATGGTATGTCTATGTAGTCTGCAGCGCGATAAATATAATTTTGTTGATAAATGATGGGCAATGAGCTCCTTCAAGCGTATGTGTCACTGAAATAAACGAATGTAATTGGACACTGTGTTTGACTGATATAATTCTGGATTTGCCAGGCAAATGCATGTTTGAGCAATGCTTAATCTCTTATTTTCAAGACGCCATTTTGCTAGTCAACTCCCGTTTTCACTGCCACCAGTATGTGCCCACTGTTTTGGACTTAATTCATTCTTCATAGGATACAATAGCATCCCACAGTCATTTTGAATGTTTATTACTGTATGTTTTTTTTTTTTTTTTTATAATATAAGCATGGCAACTCTCACTGTCTGCTATAATTTTGTACTGCCTACTCATTGCATAATTCAAATAATTGTATTTGCTAATTATTCACCTAATCAATTATACCAACTGACTGTACATCTTAAAGCAGAGTATATTGAAATCCTACTCCCTGAGTGCACCTGGCTCCAGTTTGCTTTGACAGTATTGCAGCCAGTCCCAAAGCACTTCACTCAAGCGCATTAGTTGCTCCGAGTGCCATCACATCTGAACAGATCCTCACCGGGTAATCTAACACGCTATCATGACCGGGGAAAGTACACGCACCTTGATCAGAGTAAAACAGCATGTAACAGCGCACGAGACACACTGCTGCAACCAAAAACCATCCAATCTCCCAGAAAGCCCGGCACGTTACTTAATGCCATGATTTATGCTCACGATAAAGCCACAGAGACGGATGAAGTCGTCCGGAACATTTTGGCTAACGCTTCTAAAGAGTTCAAAACGGAATCGCTAACTGCTCCATGTGACACCTCCAACAAACTGAGACCTGAGACTTCAGATATACAAGCTGCTGCGCAGGCATGAAAGTATTAAGTAATGGGTTAGTTAGCCTGTGATTAGAAACACCACAAATGATCATTTATTAAGGGGTTTAAATCATTTTATATGCTTCGAGGTTGTAAGAGGATACTTTTTGGCCATTAAACTTGGGCTTAACACCTAAATTCCACCCACAACCACATTTCAAATAGAGTTGCTAAACTGGGCAGTAACTGGAGAACTAAAGAAAAGAGAGGTGGGGTTAGGGTCTAGAGTTATAAGGAACAGCGTCATTACTCTAACCTACCTATTCACACTTAAAACTCCATCCTTGCAGCCAGGTGTTTGAAATCAGAAACACCTGGCTGTAATCCTGTGAAATGTCACAAACTACTTGAAATTGCAAAGGCAGCACACACTTAAATCTAGGCATTTTTGACCTGAAAACTGTGCATGTACCTACTTAGCACAAAAATTGCCAACTTTATGGCAAAAGCAAATGACTAGGAAAAGTAGATAATGGTATTCAAAGACCATACACACAATTTAGTAGCAAAAAAGTGAGTTTAGTTCCACTTTAAAAAACTGTAACACATTTCAAGTTAAAAGTCTGATTTTCAACCCATCAAAGGAGAAAGTAAGCATTTAAGAAAAATAGTCGAAGCTGTTCCTAGCTCACAGAAACCTTTTAGCACAAGGTTAGCATTTACATGCATGTATTTTTGGGTAGAGCTTTAGACACGTCTAACATGCAATGTAATCATTAAAATTGATACTGATGTAATCACTGTTCCCTCCAAGCTGTGCGCGTGCGCAATTGCGCACTGCTGACACGGTCTCCACACACAGGAAATCTGTCCTGCGCATAAAATAATCGAACCGGAGTTGAAAATAAAATAAACACACAACAATTCATTCTGCGCTATTTTTCAGTGTGAGTCAGTGAGTGTGACCGGCGACGAGCTGCTCCAGCCAATTATGTGATTCACCGATGTGGCCCATGTGGAGTGAAGACTCGCTAATGATGCTAAGTGTTTAATCCCTTAACGTTCCGACGGCCCGCCCTCGGGCAAAGATCCGTGCGTAAGATTATGCTTGTGTAATTGTGTAATTTTACGCTCTGTTTTGTAGTAGTTTTGCGTTTTAAACATGACGAAACGGACAAAACAAAGGAAGTACGCGACCGAGAAAACACTGTGGATGTTTGTACAAGTTAACCTAGAGGCATCTCGGACCCGGAGCGGTTCGTGGAACCACGTGAAGATCTCACGGTGGACTCAGGAGCAGAGGACCTTATGATTTGATGGACTGGATGCTGTTCCTGATCGGTAAGCGTGGTTTATTCTGGTATTGACTTAATTGTGGGTCAAATGTGTATTATGTGTAAATATTAGCATTAGCTAATGCCAATCCGCGCCCCCTCAAATGATCATGTCATATACTGAAAAAGAGTTACCAGACTTTCTCCCAGACACAGTAGGACAATCTCACTCAGTGCACAGCAAAAGCTTCACACAATGGCTTATACTCATAAAACAAGTCAGAGCTTTATCATAAAAATGTTAAGTGTGTTTTCAATATTGGAGTTTACAGTTGGCTTGGTTTGGTTGGAAGCTCATGTTGTGCCATAGTTAAAATTAAATATTTATACTTCCAATAGCATTAACATACTACACAGGTCATGAGCAAGATTTTTGTCATTTTCATTGTATAAGTGGACTAAAACACTTAATTAAAAGTCTTATAACACAAATGTAAATACGGTAATCTGATTCTTTTAATAAACCATTTAACTTGGATGGATGTGATGCAACATGACCACAGTGCACAGGTCTGATGTCGCTCACACTGGTCCATGGGACCGCTCAGGGAGTTTGTGCGTTTGCTCAGACTCGTGAAAAAATTAGAGGGAACATTGATTGTAATCTAATTTTGTGACAAAGTATTGCAATATCTTCCAAATAATCTTCATATTATCTTTCATATTTAGCAAAGATGCTTAAACGGGGGTATTTTACTTCTGTGGGTATTAATTGCTAACACATAACATATTCAGATCACCATGTTAACACGTTTCATTGTTTTGAAAATGCTATATTTGCTGAAAACATGTATTAAAATGTTTAATAAGTTTCAGTTTAGTTTTTGATGCTTTTGAGTCCTCCCTCCCTTTGCTCTCTGTGCAAAGTTACTCCCCCCTTTAGAGCGCCATCTTTCATTTTCATGAAAAATTGCCGTGAGGGGACATAGGTGACGTAGGCATGTGGGCTGAGCATTGGACAAGATACCTCTAACCATAAGGAAAGATCGCTAAATTTCTCAAACATGCATGGATGACATCTAAAACCTCTTGAGGCATATTTTCGATGAGGGAACAATATTATAATGTAGTTGAAAACTGCAAAAAGTTGGTTTAACATAATACCCCCTCAGGTAACGTTTGGAAATAGGACTTGAAAAACTAGTAATTTAACATATTCTGTTTAGACAGACAACAAAGCAATAGGCAATACTTGAAGAGGTTTGAGAGACATTTGTGTGAGTCCTCAAATGATCCCAACAAGACTGTTAAAGTGGCCAGAAGAGGGAAAGAATTCTCTGCTCTATATTTATAGACTCTGCTGTACAAGGAAAAGCCAAGATCATGAATCAGGACAAAAGTAAAAGAGTTATCGATTTAAACTTCTATAGACTACTGACATATATTAAAATGTGATTGTAAGTTGTTTTTCTATTTAAAGGGCCCATATGACACTATTTTCAGATTTATATTATAATGTTGTTTCCTCATCAAAAACATACCTGGAGTAGTGTTTTGTTTCCTTCACCCACACACCCTGCATTTAGGCTGCTGTCTCAAACTGAAAACACTCTGTTCCACCTTGTTATGCCATGTGGTAATACAGGCAGTGCTGCACTGTGTTTTTAATCTCCATTCCCCTTCACTAGAATCACTTGGGTAATTTCAGACTTCGAATTTCCAATCTCTACTGAACTAAAGGTAAAAGAAGCTGTTAACTTGAAAACTACCACTACCTGACATCACAAGGTGGAATAGACCATTTAGGGCTTTTGAGATGTAGATAGACTAATGATAAAGGATTACTAAAACATGTGTGAATGAAACAAAACACAACTCCAGGTATGTTTTTAAGGAGGTAACAACATTTAACATGGCTTAAGTCAGCTTTGCATAGTATAAAGGTGTTGTTCTCAATGTTCCCATATGGAAATAAGGGATTTTAAGTGTAATACTTGTATAACCCATACATCTGAAAAAAGACAGATATTTTTTGTAAAAAAAAATTGATTGTTTTTGGAGACTTACACCCTAATAAGCGAGGTAGTAGATATAAAAAATTTGAAGTCCTTCAACGTTGAGTGGAACATTTGGTCCGTTTTAAATGTGCTTTTGTCTGCTTGTTGGCTTCCAGCACATGCTTTGCTGCAATGACACAGCTGTGTTGGTCACTCATAAGCGTGTGTTGTCCTGTGTCCATTTGTCTTTATTGTTTGTATCTGTGTTGTTTCTTTTGACAGTGTCTGTGAAAATTTCCCCTCGAAGACAATAAAGGTCTATCTGTCTGCTATAACAACTTAATAAAATAAACGAGTCCACTGAATTCCACGTTAAAAAAAAGCGGTGTCCAATGTGAGCCGACGTCGCCAAAAACCTCATCATAACAAAGAGCCGTGTAGCTGTTGGCACCTCCAAAGGATAGCTGTATATCAAGCTAGCGAGCCAATGTACTAAAAGGACTATGCAATGATGCTGAATCCTACCCTACCTTAAATTAGAGAGCGAAGCAAGTACAGAGCAGTGGGCACATGCTGGTGAAAACAGCAGTTGATCAGCAATATGGCATCTTGAACATAAGCAATTAAAGTTCTGAAAAGTCAATTTTGCATAGTAGGTGCGCTTTAAGGAGAAGTCTGTTTGAGTATAAGAAAAATACTATTTAAGAAAACAGCTTTGCTGAAGTAATAGCCCATTTAAATAGCTGATTCAGTTAAGTAATACCCATTTTAGATGCAAATGTAGGTTGAATAATTCTTTGTTCTGAAAGTACACTTTAAAAGAGCAAAGTGACTCAAAGACCCAAAACAAAAAAAGGGGTCTTGATTTAAAGGTGTACAATATAACTTTTCTCATGAAAGGCCTAGTGTCTTTGCTTTGTCAGGAAGGTTCCACTTTATGGCATTAAGCATTTTATTTTTATTGTAGTTTTTTGCATGTATTCAAATGCATACATTTTTGTGCTCAAAGATACCTTAGAAAAACATGCATTCTTAGTGTTAGTCTAGTCACCTCTCCACAGATCTAACTTGGCCTGGCGGTGGCCACGCTTGCCTTCATGGTAGCTACATTTAGTGGCATAAATTGGAACATTCTAGGTAAAGCAATGATATCTCCATGGAGACAAGTAGATGGCAAGCCTTGCACCAGAAAAGTTACATAGTGCACCATTAAAGTGGGACATTTTAAATAGAGTTGCTAAACTGGGCAATGCCTGCAGGACTAAAAAAGAGAGTGAAAAAGTTTGTCAAAAGTTTGGACACAATTTTTCATGTATTTTTTCTTCTGCTTTTCCATGATTATTTACATTGTAGATTCTCACAGATTTTTAGATTTTAGATATTTAAAAAATAGTTATATTTTTTTCTCACATAATTCCATATATCTTGCTTCATATACATCTTCTGTATGTATATGTATGTATAAAAACATGTATAAAGTAGTATGTAAGTAGTAGTAGTTAATAAGAAGGTGTGTCCATACTTTTGGCTGGTTGTGTAAGGGGAACACTGTCATTGGTCTAACAGGTATCCACACCTCAAACTCCACCCCTGCAGCCAGGTGTTTGTAATCAGAAATATCTGGTTGTAATCAGGCAAGTCCTGTGCGATGTCATGTATTCCTTGAAATTGCTGTGGCCACTGAAGGCAGCACACACTTAGTTTACTCTAAAATTGCCAAAATTACAAAATCACTAGAAACAGTAGATAATGCTATCAAAACACCATTTACACAGTTAAGTAGAATATTTAGTTCCACTTTAAATAAACCAAATAAAAAGCAGTTTTGGACATTTCCGAAGTAGTGAACATACATTCATTCACTTTCCATGTCAGACAGGCAGCTTTAGCCATGATGAAAAAGTTGACATGATGGACTAAGCCACGCGTAACATTTAGGCCGTGTAAACATTTCAAATTGAATTGCTAATTGTGTTTCCGCAAAGGATAGTGCAAGGGTAAAATTACGAGCCACACCTCAGGCACACGGAGAGCTGAGCCAGAGAGGAACGCGATCTGGGGACGCCTCCAACACCTCTGATATTCTAGCAGACATACATACACACACATGCAGAGACACACATATATGGAAACACAGACACACAGGCATACACTGACCGATATGCAGGCACTTGTTTATCTACTTTAGAGGAGTGTTCTGACCAGCCATGCGAAGAAAAATAAATAAATAAACAGCTCAAATCCCCTTCATGATTCTGACTTAAATTTGGAGTGCATTCACAATTGCATACACCACATCAAAATTGGGTCTAAACCAAAGATCGGTAGAGTAGCCAAAAATTTTACTCAAATGAGAGTAATGTTACATCAAAATAATATTACCTAAATAGAAGTACAAAGTCCAAAAAGTATTTGGGAAACCTATTACTCAAGTAAGAGTAGCTTAAAGAGTAACTGTGGAGACATCTGATTTATAATTTTAAATGTATGCAGTTTGAAGGACAACACGTTAAATAATGCACAAAAGGACAGACACAAAAAATTAGAAAACTAAATTATATCTGAAGTTGCGGTGCAGGAAACAAAAATGTTAATATAATTTCATATTGTCAACATGAAGCATTTGTCACTTGTAGACTTTCTCACAGTGGGAAGAGTAACCAAAATTTTTACTTAAGTGAGAGAGCTGCTAAGTAGGAGTAACTGCTAGAAAAGTACTCTGAAAAGTACAATTTCTTAAAAAAGTTACTCAAGTAAATGCCACTGAGTTACTGTAACTACTAAGCGTCTTTACTTGTAGTGTTTAGCAAAGATGGGTTCTTTGCTAAACACATACTAAACCCACAAATTAACCGGGACTAAACTCAGGTATAAGG
This sequence comes from Periophthalmus magnuspinnatus, assembly GCF_009829125.3. Lineage (NCBI taxonomy): Eukaryota > Metazoa > Chordata > Actinopteri > Gobiiformes > Gobiidae > Periophthalmus > Periophthalmus magnuspinnatus. The sequence continues at coordinate 19,644,227 of NC_047135.1, read as the reverse complement.
TAAGTGAGGAATAACTTTGGATGACTGCAAACCATTTCAAATGGACTAGATCTGTTTTTCACATTTTTAAGCCAGTAAAAATCATGTACAGCACTTTTAAAAAGGGGGAGGTGTGGTGTATCAGTTTTAGTGTTACTGGTTACTAAATGGTTGGATTGTTCTAATGGAAATAATATCCATCCATCCATTTTCTTCCGCTTTATCTGGGGTCGGGTCGCGGAGGCAGCAGTTTCAGCAGGTAGGGCCAGAGTTCTCTCTCCACACAGACTTCTAGCTCTTCCGGGAGGATCCCGAGGCATTTCCAGGCCAGCCGAGAGACAGTCCTTCCAGCGTGTCCTGGGTCTTCCCTGGGGCCTCCTCTCGGTGGAAAGTGCCCAGAACACCTCCCTAGGGAGGCGTCCAGGAGACATCCGGAATAGATGCCCGAGCCACCTCAGCTGGCTCCTGTCGGGCTCCTCCCGTGTGACTGAGCTCCTCACCCTATCTCTAAGGGTGCGCCCGGCCACCCTGCGGAGGAAACCCATTTCGGCCGCTTGTATCTGCGACCTTGTCCTTTCGGTCATTACCCAGAGCTCATGACCATAGGTGAGGGTAGGAACGTAGATTGACCGGTAAATCAAGAGCTTTGCCTTTGGGCTCAGCTCCTTCTTCACCACAACGGACCGATACAGCGACCACATCACTGCAGACGCTGCACCGATCCGCCTGTCAATCTCATGCTCCATCCTTCCCTCACTCGTGAACAAGACCCCAAGATACTTGAACTCCTCCACTTGAGACAGAGACTCACCACCCACCCGGAGAGGGCAAACCACCTTTATCCGGTCGAGAACCATGGCCTCGGATTTGGAGGAGCTGATTCTCATCCCAGCCGCTTCACACTCGGCTGCAAACCGCCCCAGTGCCTGCTGCAGGTCCTGGCTCGAAGAAGCCAAAGGCAAATATGTAATTTTCAAAACTATAAAAAGGTAACATGCTGATCAAAATATGTTATGTGTTATCTGTTAATACCCCATAGAAGTGTGCTACCCGGGAACACAGTACAAACAAAGTAGTGAGGATTGCGCCACCCTCTTTTATGGTCAGATAGACTCAAACTTCCTCTTCCCACTGGAGTGGTGTCAGATCCCACTCAACAGCACAGATCGCAGGGACAAGAGGAGCCGACACATCCGCACACTCTGATAGAAGTGTGCTCCGGACACCTCCACTGCAGCGAGGAGCCATGCCAACTGTACCCAGGACTATTAGCCAGAACCAAGATTAAATCTGAAATCCTTACTGCAATCTATTGTTGGGACCCACAATCTAGTCCACATTTTTCATCTATAATTACAAGGTCCACATGGGAAGTGAAATAGGGATCGTAACGTGGAACTAAATATTAAAAACGGGGTACACTTCTATGGGGTAATAACTGCTAACACATAACATATTTAGGTCATCATGTTACCTTTTATTGTTTTCAAAATGCTTTATTTGCTGAAAATATATGAACACATCTTTTAAGTTTCTGTTTTGATTTTGATGCTTAGAATTCCTACTTCCCTTGCTTAGTCACTCTCCCTTCAGTGCGCTATCTCACTCTCTTCTTTAATCCTCCAAGTACTGTCCAGTTTAGCAGCTCTATTTGAAGTGTGGTTTTGTGGTTCAGTTTACAGTGGTCTAAAGTTATTCCTCACTTACCGTAGGCATTCCAAACATCCTAATTATTCACCACGGTGAGGTGATAAGTGCTTATCACAACTCTGAGAGACTAGAGCGGAGTTTTGCTGTGATGGTAAAGATACCAACAACTACCATGCTAACATGCACTCCCTGAATATCATCCAATAACATGCTTCATAATATTATATTGACCTCAAGTGTTTTGCCCAAATACACATGCACAAATTAGGTACAGGTTTTTAAGTCCATTGAACAACCTAAGGTGTCGCCTGAGGCATGTTTTGCATAATTATTCCTGCCCATAATGATTGGCTGAATACGTATTAGCATATTCTTGATTAGCCCTATTATTTTCTTTGTTTTGGTTTGGGTCTAAGGAACAACTGAAATATCTGTATTTCACCGTATCTCCCACCTCTACCCTCACACTCGGTCACTCTGCGTGCTTTGCTCTGGAGTGTAACACAGGCTGGTGTTTAACAGGCCTAATTACCAGGTTAACTGTGGGAACACAATCCATTCCTCTATTGATCCCATCATTAAAGCCTGCATAAAGATTACTATAAAACATGGGCACTTTAAGGCACAGTGCACTCCATGTGTATTATGCCTGCTAATCCTCTGAACCAGAAAACAACATTAAGTGCTATTCATTATGAACTACTTGTGCGTTTTGTTACTAAATAATAATTATAATACTTTATACTTATATAGTGCTTTACAGGTTTGTCGAAACCTCTCAAAGCACTGGAGTCCTGTAATTATTCTGTCAATACTTAGTGGTGGTTAGATACTATTGTGTTCTCACGCACGCACCACTTTCATACTAGGCAAGATGGGTGAAGTGTGTGCCAAATGACACAATGGTAGATGTGAGTTGCACCACATAGCTTGTCTGATGGAGGATATGCCAGCTGCTTGTCTCCATGAAAATGTTTTTGCTTTGAATGTTTCAAAGTTTTACTGTATTTTTGATCAGTAAAATCACCTGTACAGAAATACATACTAACAAGACAGAGACATTCAATGCCTTGTTGTGGAATATTCCAGTCAAAGCAATGGCATCCCTATGGAGACGTGCGTATAGAGGACAAAGTAAAGTTACACAGGGAAGCTTTGAATATAGAGTGACTATAACTGCAGCTCATGTACTACTACTACTACTACTACTACTACTACTACTACTACTACTACTGCAACTGCATCTTTCAAGACAGTAATGGAATGTGGAAAGTGTCAGCTAACACTATGATTCCAGAGCTGTTTTTTTGGCGCCGTCTGCCCAATTACAGAAGACATGATGTATGAATATTGTTCTTGATTGTATTGGCTAACAATTCATTAACAATATAATGAGTGTGGTGATCCATCTTCTTCTGTCGGTCTACAGACACTGAACTCATTACTGGCTCTCTCACGCATGCTAGGGTGTAACCTCAGCTCACCTTGGGTACAAACTGCTGCTTTAATAATTCCTTCATTAAAAACATACCTTAGTTGTGTTTGAATCATGGATGTTTGCAGCCATTACTGAGGTGAAATATGTCATGTTTTCAAAATATAATAGGCCTGCTGTAAAAACTGAGTTACAAAATGATTCACCGCCCGCTGTTGGCTTTGGGGGAAGGGTTGTCAAAAGCATTGGAAATCAGATACAAATTGATAGTAAAACTAGTATCGAAACTGGATACTGATATATAAGTATCAATACTCAAAAGTGACTTTCACAGGAGTGAAATCAGAATCAGAATCCTTTTATTGCCATTGTTTGTGAACACAGTTCACAAACTAGGAACTTATTTTGCTGATAAAGTGCAACATAAAACATAAAACACACTGAATAAATACAAATACAAATAAGGGCATGCACGAAGTTAAAAAAAGATATTCTTAAAAATCAAATAAACGTACAAATAGACGTACAGGTCCTGTAGAGATGGAAGGCTGCAGCCAATCACCTTCTCAGCAGAGCGCACAATGCGCTGCAGTCTCTGTCTGTCCCTGACAGTGGCCCCAGCGAACCACACAGTGATGGAGGAGGTGAGGGTGGACTCAGTGATGGCCGTGTAAAACTGCACCATCATCTGGACCGGTGGAACATCCTGTGATGGGCTTTCTTGATGAGGGAGCTGATGGTTGGCTCCCACTTGAGATCCTGGGTGATGCACGTGCCCAGGAAGCGGAAAGAGTCCACAGTGGTGATGGGGGAGTCCATCAGGGTGAGGGGAGGCAGGGGGGCTGTGACTTTCCTGAAGTCCACAATCATCTCCACTGTCTTCTGGGCGTTAAGCTCCAGGTTGTTGCTGCTGCACCAGGACACCAGCTGGTCCACCTCCCTCCTGTAGGCAGACTCATCGCCATCCGAGATGAGTCCAATGAGGGTGGTGTCATCCGCAAACTTAACCAGTTTGACGGAGTCGTGGCTGGAGGTGCAGCAGTTGGTGTACAGGGAGAAGAGCAGGGGAGAAAGTACACAGCCCTGTGGAGATCCTGTGCTGATAGTCCAAGTGTCCGAGACATTCTTCCCCAGCCATACGTGCTGCCTCCTGTCCGTCAGGAAGTCAGTGATCCACCTGCAGGTGGAGTCAGGCACATTGAGCTGAGTGAGCTTGTCCTGCAGCAGAGCAGGGAGGATGGTGTTGAACGCAGAGCTGAAGTCCACAAACAGGATCCTGGCGTAGGTTCCCGGGGAGTCCAGATGCTGGAGGATGAAGTGAAGGGCCAGGTTAATGGCGTCGTCTACAGACCGATTGGCTCTGTAGGCAAACTGCAGAGGGTCCAGGAGGGGGGAGGTGAAGGACTTGAGGTGGTGCAGGACCAGGCGCTCAAATGACTTCATGACTACAGACGTCAGCGCCACAGGTCTGTAGTCATTAAGTCCAGTGATCCTGGGCTTCTTGGGGACGGGCACGATGGTGGACAGCTTGGAGCAGGCTGGGACGTGACATGACTCCAGGAAGGTGTTAAAAATGTCCGTGAAGACAGGAGCCAGTTCCTCAGCACAGTGTCTAAGGGTGGAAGGAGAGACACCATCTGGTCCCATGGCCTTACGGGGATTTTGCTTCCTGAAAAGCTTAGTCACGTCCTGCTCCAAAACTGTGAGGGCAGTGGGGGAGGAGGGGGGGTCCAAGGTGGGTTTGGAGGTAATGTCCATGATGGTGAGGGAGGAGGGGGAGGTGTATGAAACTTCAAACCTTGCATAAAAGCTGTTTAACTTTTCTGCTAGTTGTTTGTTGTCCACGGCAGGAGGGGCTTTGGGCCTGTAGTTGGTGATTTGCCTAAGCCCTCTCCAGACAGAAGCAGAGTCGTTGGTGGAGAAATGCTGCTCCAGACGTGTATGTACCTGTAAATGAACCTTTCTCGAATACCTTTAGAATGATCTTGAGCTGTATCAGAACAAGTATAAGACACACAGACTAGTATACCCCTATGGACCACTATGGAACCTACCTGGACCACTGAGGGATTACGCAGATATACACAGAAGCTCACATGGGAATATAAAAGAAAATACTGCGATTTAATGTTGAAAATCACACTCTATTGTCTTAATATAGTGTTTTGTTTTGTCTTTTTTAAATTTTATTTATTATCAGTGTAGTATCAGAATCGGTATTAAGTATTGAGTCTATTTAAAAAATAATAATAATAAAAATAAATACATTGAAAAACATGCATACAACGTAACTTTATCTATTGGTACCACCTCCTTGTTTCTATGGAGATGCTATAATGTGGAACATTACTGGCAAACCAATAACATTTTTATATAGACAAGTAGGAGGCAGATCCGTCCAGAAAAAAAATTACATAGTGCACCTGGAACTGTGTGTAAGATTTTGATTTTAAATTTAAAACATGACTTATCTGTGTCCCCAGATACAAGGTAAGTATGTTCCAATCAAATAGAGCTTTTACTGATAACAATTATAATACTGATTTACAAAAAGATCCCATATTTTTATGTTTGGTGTTGGTGTTTTGGTTCTCAAGGTGATTATTTAATCAGAAAGCAGAATGAGCCTCACACGTGTCTCTCATTTGGGTTACCAGTTTCAATGCTGAAATCCAGCAATACAGGTTCAATTGACATTGTCGTACATTGAATACGAAAGGTGGCAAAGAAAATTCTCAGCCCTGAATAAAGGTTATGCATCAAAACTAAACCAGGGCTTAACCAGGTTTGAATAAAAAATAAATTTTTTAATAATAGGATTCTGATCAAAGCTAACATTTTAACATGTCCAGAAAGAATGACAAAAAGACTGAAATATGAAATGATAAAGTAATACAAAAATCACATTTCAGAGCACGTCTGTACAGATGTAAAGTACAGGGTTAGCAATTTTTATGCAGAATAAGACAGGAGATTTAGTTGTTTGTGGAGGAAAAGATATAACTTTAGCGAACTGTTAATTGCGTCCATTCAAAATTTGATTTTGATTTGACTGTAATGAATGTTAATGGAAAAAAACAAAAGATGGATACAAAAAATCCAAATAATGTCATCTTTAAAGGGCCTATACTGTATTATGCTAAATTGACTCCTGTGAGCTTTTAGCCATGTTATAATGTTACTTCATCAAAACCCTGCCTGTTGTTGTTTTCTTTCATTCACATATGTTTGAGTAATCCTGGTTTATTAGTGCCATCAAAATGCTCTATTCCATCTTATCATTTCATTTGGTGGTAGTTGCAAGTATTTATTTTTTTATTATTATTATTTTAAATTTTTATTTTTGAAAATATTTTAGTTACCTTTTGTTCAGTCTTTGTAACTTCAAAGTTAGGCAAATCCAGTACTGAAATGATCAAAATGATTCTAGTGAAGTAGTTTGAAAACACAGTGGGGCATTTCCTGTATTCCCACTTAATGGCATCAGAAGGACGAACAGAGTGTTTTCAGTTTGAGAAAGGAACTCAGTTAAATATGCAAGGTTTGTCTGTTAAACAAGTGTGAACTGAACAAAACATAACTCCAGATATGTTTTACATGAGAAAGCAACGTAGATAAAAGATAGATCACAAATGCTGCAATAAAGGTCCTTCAACATACCTGGTTTACATGCCTCCCATGACTCTGCATGAAGAGCCCAGTCAGCTCTAGAACAGCAGGTGCACTCATCAGATGCATGGACTTAATTACATCTAATCAGGTTTTACACTGGAGTATGTGTCTCCAGTGCACAAACTGTGTACAGAGCAGCAACACTTTTTTCTATGTTAAATGCCTGTTCCCCTATTTTTCCATGCATTTGAGCAAAATGTGTTCTGCTCCAGTGCAGATATATTGTATATGCAGGTCTTGAGGTAAAAAAAAAATCTGCATCTAATTAGAAAAGGTTTTATTGTGCGATAATCAGGAAGTGTTGTTGTTGTTAGGTTTACTATCACAGTAAAACTCCGCACTAGCCTCTGAGAGTTGTGAAAAGCAATTCAAAAGAAGTGTGTGAGTGACTGAGTTAGCTGAAGATTTTTTATTTTTGGTATTTATATGTGAAAACAGGTCCCGTGCCTTTAAAGTTGAGATGTATGCATTTTGTTGCAAAGACAAAAAATAGAAAAATGTGTAAAATATTTAGCTGCTGCCACCCTTGATAACATTACCAAGAGATAGTGTACCTTGTCTAGAATAATGCAACAATAAAGCCAAAGGAACACAATTTCCATGGAAACAAGCAGGTTGATGCCCTCCCCCAGGCCAAATGAGAGTCAGGTTTGTGGAGATGCAAGCTCGATCTGAGTAAGGACAAAGGAAGTTTTTCAGTGCAATAAAAGCAACCAAAATGAAAAACAAACATGTTTTTATTTTCATTTATTTATTTTTAATTTTCTATTACATTTTTGGCTAAAATGGGACTTTAATGTCAGTTTTTATTTTATTTTTTATTTTATTTTAGGATAGGCCCTGTATTAAGATAGATAGATATTTAGCATAAACTAAGTCAGACATTCATCTTATCAGTTGAAGGAGAATTCCACCACAGAACTGAACTCAATTTCAAAATATTGGAAGTCAACATTGTCCTAAGGCCACATGAACCTAAAGCATTTTGTATTAAGTAAACATGTAATAGTATCTTCAAAATACCTGGTTTTGATGGTATTCGCAGAACCAGGACTCGTTGGCTCCTTTGATGATAGGGTGTCGTTTGGAATGTCTCCTCGGTGATAGAAAACACTTCCCTCCGCACATGCTCAGTGAAATGGAAAACCGCTCCGGAAAACCGATCCACAGTCAACCTGTGTGACTCATATGGCTCTGTGTACAAGGCGCAGGTTTGAAGCTCTATACCGGCCAATTTAATTCCATCAATAGTGATACTGACTGGAAAAAAAAAAAAAAAAAAAAAAAAAAAAAAATATATATATATATATATATATATATATATATATATATATATATATATATATATATATATATATATATATATATATACACACACACATACACACACATACACACACGCACACATATACAGTAGCAAAGGTTTGGTCACACCCTCTGATTCAATACTTGTTTCTTTGTGTTTACTTCTTTCTACATTTTAAATACATACAGAAGACATCAAGTACATGAAACAAAATATATGCAATAAAGTAGCAAATAGCAATAGCAGTTATTGCTCTGTCTAGAATGCTCCGCAGTATAAAATTAAACTCATCTATCTCATGAAACAACCGAGTGGTACTCCCAGACAAAGTTACAGGTCAGATCTGTGGAGAGACTGCATGTTCACAAGGCAATTAAAAACAACTGTAATACATTTGATGCTATACTGTAGAACTTTCCAGTAAAGCCAATCTCCATGGAGACAGGCAGGTGGTTGAGCCAGTGAGTTATCTAGTGCATTTCTAATTGAAACTGATTGATTTAGAACTCACATAAAATGTTCTTAACAGACCATGCATGGACTTACTCTGGGTGCGTCATTCCCTTCACTAATCTAAAACATAAACAATGACCTAATCCTCCAAGTAGCTACTCCATTTTGGATCAGTTTTTCAGTGATTATAGAGGGATTCTGTTTTAGAACTGGCTGCTACATAAACTTGTACTTTTAGTTTCAAGTTTATTTATTTTATTTTTTCACAACCTGCCATTTAACTGATGTAAAAGTATGATAAATATTGACCACAGGTACTATCCCACCAAACCAAGTTAGAAACATGAAAACCTGTCATATGGATTTGAAGGGGACAATTAAATCAACTTAAAGTCCATATGACTACTCATGTCTCTAAAACACGTTATATTTTTAGATTGAACTAAAGAATGTGAATTTTCCCCCTATTTGCCCATTTTTTAGGCTTAAAATTTTACTTCCTGTCTGAAAATCATGACATCACACTAAGTATTTCCATAACCTAGCAACCATGTTATACAGTGTGCTAAAAACTCCTCTAATGTATACATGAATTGGTAGTTTTCAGATTCTAAAATGTGATGATGTCATACTTTGGGGTCAAGAGCCAATTTCCCCTACTGATTACATTGTACTTTTTTGTTGAAATATCTAAAAAAGTAAAATTCACGAGTGATGAACAGTTCTCCCTAGTGTGACGTCATAAATATGGAACTTGCTAAAATAGAACTCTCAATTTCCTGCAATTATTAACATATATTTCAACTTTTCTTAGCAAATTTCTTCTAGATCGGTGTAAAACTATAACTTCTATTTACAACAGGAGTTATCCCCCCGAATGAAGCTAAAATAGGAGAATTATAAAAACCTGTCTTACACACTTTAAACCTTTGCCTCTAAATCATTTGAAACCCGCACATTGTTCTGCTTGTCGGCATGGAATGACGGATAGCCTATCGACCAGACTTTGACTTTGCTGTTTGAATAGAAACAATGAAACTATTTGTGGAGGCTTCCTGTAGCTTTGAGACCAGCTTTGTACTGGGAAAAAAACAAAAAACTATAAACACCACCATTTAGCATTGGACATTTAGCCGTAAAGTCTTATTATTTATTCAAGAAGACGACCGGGGGCTATACATTTCGCTAGAGGCTGACACCTGCAGCCTGGGTTCCTCCACCTGCATCATGTAAAAGTAATGTATGGTAACCAGGCTCCCCGGACCAGCAGCCAGCTCATATTGTACCTTACCACCTTCCACCACCACAGACAGAGCTGTGCAGTGGGTATGCTGATCTGAGAAAGGGTAAATCATTTGGTTGTTTGCTATTACGTTTAAGGGCCTGTACCTGACCTTTCACAGGTATTTGAGCAAAATATATCTTGCCTCAGTACAGATTAGGTTATCAAAAGTGTTGAAAATCAGATGCTAAAAATGTTTTTCAATCTAGATGCTTGATGAACAAGTATCTTTATGAAAAAGTCACATTCAGAGGACAGAAATGAGTGTTTCCTAAATATCTTTAGAATGATCTTGAGCTATAAACTAGTATACACCCATGGACCACTATGAAACCTGCTTGGACAACTGATACAAAATAAAACTGCTTTGTACAGTCTGAATCTAATTAGAAAGCGCTTTACTGTTCGATAATCAGGAAGTGTGTGCTAGCATGCTAGTTGTTAGCTTTACCGTAATGGCAAAACTTCACACTGGTCTGAGAGTTGTGAAAAGTGCTTATAAACTCATCATGCTGGATAATTAGGATGCTCTGAATACATAAAGTAAGTGAGGAATAACTTTGGGCCACTGTAAACCACACTGAACCTAGTTCTGTTTCTCACATTTTTAAGGCAGTAAAAATCAAGGACAGTGCTTTAAGTTTATCTTGTCCCTTGTCTGATTTATAATGTAATGTACATTGTTATGCAAGTAATAAAACAGAGGATACACTTTTTTGAATTTAATTATCTATCATCCTGAAACAAATAAAATCCCTTTCTAAAAGTTGCCCCATGTCTTGTCTCTATGGAGATGTTATTGTTGACATTTATTAACCAGGATAGTCCCACTGAGTTTTGGGTGCTATTACACTTGTGATTATTTGGTCCTACATTAAGCGCTGATGTGGACTTTGGTTGGTCCTGTTCTAGTCTTTTTTAGTACCGATCCAGTCCAGATTTAGTTTGGAGTTTCATCCAAATTTTGATGCAGTGAATGTGCAAATGAGAGTTTCGTAGAATCTCATTTTGCTTTCTGCAGCATTACACATACTGCTCTTGCAATTGTTCTATTACAGGTGTGTTTATTGCTAAAGGAATCTGACCTGTACCTTGACCTGGTGGTGTCACCTGATTGTCTCCGTGTAGATAGTATAAAGTAGAGATTGACCAATGTGTTGTTTTTGTTTCATAGCTTCTATAATGATTGTTAAGCTCTGTCAATACGATATTTAGTTACTACCGTAAATTTCGGATTATAAGCCGCTACTTTTTTTCCACGCTTTGAACCCTGCGGCCTATACAGCAGTGCGGCTTATTTATGGAATTTTACTGGATAACGGCCCCTGGGGGGCGCTCTCTAGCTGTAAACGTAAAAGTGAGACCGACGTGGGGAAAGATTCTGCTCTGAAGAATTCACTAGTTTTAATTTTGAACGATCATTTTGCGCATCATGAAATGGATATGATGCAGTTTTTAAGATAAAGAAGGAAATAGAGCAGGGGTCGGCAACCTGTAACACGCAAAGAGCCATTTGGACCCACTTTCCACGTAAAATAAAACACTGGGAGCCGCAAATACTAAAATGAAGATAACATTGTGTATAATAATAATATAACGGAATAATGTAGGTTTTATTTTCACGGACAAGCCTTCTACACGTGGCAGATAAATATGGCAAAAATAACTTAAGATTAAAAAATTAAATTAAATTAAAAAATATAACTCACCAAACCGCTGCATCATGCATCGCGCTGATTATGTGATTATGTCTACTCTGCTCCGCAGTTTCTTTAAAAAAACAACAACAAAAAAACTCGTAGCGTATCATTTAATCCCAGGTGCTTATTCTCCATGTGCCAAAGCAGTTTTGAAGGTTTCATTGCCTCATTTGCTTTTCCCGCATATTACGCAGAGCGGACTGTGCGTGAGAGTCACCTGCAGCGACAAACCCAGAAGTAGGCATTGTCTGTTAAATTTATCTTTCTTTTTCTTGGAGGTCGTAGTCTCCTCTTCTGGCTCCTCAGTTGTCCTTTTCCCCTTTGTTTAAAGCTCTCCAAAGACTTTTGTTTTGGCTCATTTTCACTCGCTTGTGGCTCTACTTTTGGGCGTCGTGTCTGATGTGTTATACGTGAAACGTCATCGCGGAGACAAGAGCAGATAATAAACTTGCTACTACATCAAATAGATTTCTGTGGCGATTTCCAGCAGGATTTTCATGATAAATCTACGGACGAGCTTATTAGTGTGTCATTAGGGACGGGCGAAAGTTGCTCCTGACCCCTGTGCGCACAGCGTCTGAAAATCAGGGCTCTTTACGCAGGACTGTGAGCTGTGTCTGTGTCAGTTCCCAAGCCACGCAGAGCCGCAGTATAAGACTGAAAGAGGCGCATACGGCTCCGGAGCCGCGGGTTGCCGACCCCTGAAATAGAGCCACTGCACATAAGCTCGACATCAATGAATCCAACTTGGTCAATGTAAAAAGACGACAAAAGTTTTCAGAGGAAATAAAAGCAGATTTTCCGTGTTGGTGCAGCTTTATTTTCTAAACCTGCAGATGTGTTCATCCCGTGTTGATGTCGTGTTGGTGCCAATTTTCAGGCACAGTTTAAAAAAAGCGTGTCGGTGCACCATCTTTCTGTGTAAATGTCTCATGGTACAATATGAAAACCTGCGGCTTATATTCAGGTGCGGCTTATATATGTACAAAATTGATTTTCTCTTCAAATTTAGCTGGTGCGGCTTATATCAAGGTGCGCTCTGTAGTCCGAAATTTACGGTACTTACTACATCTTACTTACTCATCCAAGATTCGATTTTACTACAGACTGGATAACGTGGCTGTGTGGTTACACTTTGGAAGTAATTAAATCGCACTAAGGTGTTCAAATAACAATTTATTCACATTATTTATGGAGCAGGTTGACCCAAACTAAATATCGGCCTCCGCTGGAGACTTAACGTTGAGAGGTAATGTCCGTCTATCTCTAGTTTAAAGCCATTCTATGATACATTCTAGGCAAAGCATCTCCATGGAGACAAGCAGAGGCTGTCATCTTTTCACTAAAAATCCTGTGTCTATGTGTCTCCACTCAACGTGGGAGTAAGCCATTTCTCTCAACTGGTCAAATCTCTCCTTGCCATTATCCTGCAATTTCAGCTCCCCTCCCCTCCACCCCAACTCCACCCCAACAGCAGAACTACCAGCCTCCTCAGCGACTCCTCTTCACCACCAACTTCTAGTCCACAGTAGCGTTATCATTTCCACCATTCTCTCTTTTTGCCTCATCACCACTGAGGCCTTTTGTGCTGCTGTCAATGTTCAGTCCTTTCCGGTTATTGTAAAGTTGAATTGACAAAACGCTTTGGGATGACACAAAACAGACCCAATGATTTTACGGTGGAAAGCTAAGAGCATCAAACCTGCCTCTTCCAATATAAGGAAGATAACTCCGCTCCCCTTCGCTAACCCCCCACTATCATCGCTAAAATCAGCCGAAGCCACACCGAGCCAAATGGAACAATCTCTCAAATGGAAGCAGCCGGATGCTTAGATTAAACCTAGAGCTCTCCCAATGCGGAACGCCACTTATATGACCAAACCTAATAGGAAAAGACAGTGGAAGATGGACAGACAGAGGAAAATGCATTATAGTCATCTGCATTCAAATGGATCACAGGAGAGGTGTGAAGAGAAGAGAGCTCAAAGATTTCATTTGGCACTAGCCAAATAGACTGTTTTATGTATTTCTGTATTTTGGTATTATTTTGTCAACATTACCCACATATTCTTCAGCCACTGTGGAGATATAAAATCTGTTTTGTTTTTTGCACTACCAATTAATGCATTTTTTTGAAGGCATATGTGGTTATTTGGAACTTTGTAAGAGAATTTATTAAACACAAAGTATTTCACTTCTATGGGGTGTTAAGTGCTAGCACATAACATATTTAGATCACCATGTTACCTTTTATTGGTTTGAAATTCTATATTTGCCAAAAACAATGTATTAACGTGTTTAATAAGTCCCCCCTTCCCTTTGGTCACAGAGTTAAGTCTCTCTCCATTTAGAGCGCTATCACAACACAATCAGCGTGCATTCTGATAATGAAATTACTGCACATGACATCAAGTTTGTTTCTGTGTACAATTTTGTATCATATATATATATATATATATATATATATATATATATATATATATATATATATATATATATATATATATATATGCAAAATATTCTTTAACACTTTTTTCTGTATGGCTGTATTTTAAGAATTTTGACTTTTTTTTTAAAAGGAACAGCATGTAACTTTTTAATTATGCTTTAAAATATAGACTATTTCCATGGAAATGTTGTTCCTTTGGCTATAATATTACACAGTATCCCATATCTGTTTCCATAGAGGATATTAGGATTCTTGGCGGCAAGTGTACATAATCTAATATCTTAATGCTTTATAAATATTAACTCATTGCTCTATAAGCATTAACTATCATACCGGTCACCAATATGTTAGTGATTCACATGTGAGTCCTAAACAGAAGTGTTCATGGTCTGTGTTTTAATGGCTTTATTTTGTTAAGAGATAGTTTACTTTTGTGATGACTGAGCCAAAATGGCTAACCACCAAATCTCAATCATGTGCTTACTTGCACACAAGCTAAAACATGCACAGTTGGCTAACACTTCACCATCGTAGTCCCTACCCATTGTCACAGTGCCATTGAACAATGTTCCAAATGCAGAGCACAGATTTTCTTGTGAGGAGAATGACCTTGTTGTTTACCTTAAACCCTAACATGAACCTACACCACAACCTACCCTCTTTATGACAATTGCCAAAAGACTGATGAAAAGAAAGCTTAAAACAAGATATTATCTGGACTGGTCATCTGGACTAGGTTTTAAGATGACATTTTGCCTCGCAAGAAGCTGAAGAAAAATTTGTCTAAAGTCTGAATTTGTACTGCAAAAAGGTGACACTAATGGCACACTCAAGATAATAAATTGCATATAAAATCGGAATAAGACAGATATTTTGTCATTTGTGGATATGGATTATGGTGCTTCAAAATTTGCTGCCTTTGAAATGTGTCAATCGTGTCCATTCAAACTGTGATTTTGCTTTGATTAAGACGTATCTTGCAGCCCAAGACTGAGTGCAAATAAACAGGCAATACAATTAAATACCACTATATTTCACTCACTGTTGTCATTTTCAAGCTGGGGTGGTACAAATACAAAACACATTGGTATCGGATCAGTATTGCAATACTTGCTTAGTATTATTTGGTATCAGATCAAAACTAAAATAACCAGTATCCACCACCACTACCTCGGGGTCTGACCTTGTTTTGCTATAGAGCGACAGTAGCTCAGTTGGTAGAGTGTTTGTCCACAGATCCAATGGTTGAATCCCACTCTAAACATAAACATCATTTGATGAGTGGTCAGATCCATTAACCCACAGGTTGGCGGAGCGATTCCAGCTCCCACAGATGAATATTGTCACTGTGACACTTAACCCCCCCAGTTTCTGCGTACATTGTTATATGAATATGTTTCCAGCTTTGTACAGATGTGAAAATATTGCATGTTATGTATTCCTGTTGTATGTGTGTTCTCATTGCATTTGCAGATTTTGATGCACTGTATTATAAATATGCTGTCTTGACCCTCCTTCACAAACATTTAACACCTACTGTCTTGTCCAATAAAATATATGGGCCAAAGAATGTTAGCCAAATATCAGCCACCCCCACTTCAAAGTCATACGCAAATGTCTGCACAGCCCAACGGAATATCAATCCATCTGACTTTATCGCTCCCTTAGAGAAAAGCAGGAAGGAACAAGGGTGACACGAGTAAAAGGGACATAAATCCTGAAGAGTCCATGCAAAAATCACATCACGTAAAGCCAAGGATTCGGTAACAACATGAACACTTGTAGAGAGAGCGGACGCCCCTGACCGCGGTATATCAGAAGGAGAAGGAGATGTCGTTACAGGTGATCTTTGACCCCGACTTTATTGCGAATACAAAGAAATGATTTGTTTTGGAAATACGAAAGCACATGTTTTGAATGGAGAAAATGAGTGGTGGAGGAAGGAAAGCAGCTTGTATTATGCTATGTTCAAAAAGGACGGTTCAGATGTTTTTCTTTTTTTTCTTTTTTGCTCCAGATGATATTTTCATCTTTTTCGAATTGTACTGAAGATGTCAAAGCTTAGAAAAAGGAATTTGCTTGTTATCAGTGAGTCAAGGATGCCTGTTAATATTTTTGGGAAATTTAGATTTTGGATAAAGCTTATCATGCTATCCCTTGATACATAATATATATATATAAATATATATATAAATAAATATATATATATATATATATATATATATATATATATATATATATATATATATATATATATATATATATATATATATATATATATATATATATATATATATATATATATTCCTAATTATTATACCAGCTTTAGTCTCAAATTATTGTTGATTTAGTCAAATATATCTGTGTAATCCCTCAGTCGTCCAGGTATGATCCATAGTAAAAGAAAATTTCAAATCTTTCAACTGGACAAAGAGTTGTAGGAGTGAAAATGTTTCTCGAAGCAGCTTCTTCAGTTTTTTGTCTAGTTGACAGAATATAATTGTTCTTTTAGTCAAATATAACTTTGCTTTAGTGTTTGATTTTATATGACCTGGTTTAGCCTTGGATTATATCAGATTTTATGTGTTTTAGTCTCAGATTAGGTTAGGTTTATTTAGACATAATTTTGTCATAATTTAGTACTTGATTATATTTGACCTTATATTTCAAAAAGGGGGTATTATGCAAATAGATTTTTGGAGCTTTCTACCTTGTTATAAAGTTGTTCCCTCACCACTAACATTCCTGAAAAGGTTTTCATCCATGTATGTATTTTAGCGATCTCTCCTGGGCCCTATTCAAACCCTTCTTACCCAGAAACCCACATCATTCATTCTATTTCTGTAGATATACAAAAGCAGGATACAAAACAATACACTACAACTTCACAAACCTGACACGATATGCAGAAGTCATTAGCGCGATGCACTCTTGTATTGTGACAGCGCTGTGAAGGGGGTAACATGGTGGTCTAAATATGTTATGAGTTAACAATTAATACCATATAAAAGTGTAATATCTCCTCTAAATCTAATATGATCTAAGGCCAACAAAGTCCTTGTTAAGTCCTGTTCAGTCCTGTTTGTCCCAGTTCAGTTCCAGTCCCAATTTTAATGGTTGGATTACTACAGATTTATATTTGGTTCAATCTTGGACCATAGTTAATTCAAAACTGCTTTCTACTCATTAATTCATTCTTTATTTCATTAATCCTGTTTACATTTAGCTGATGGAACTTTGTTGTTCCAGAATGATTGTAAGGCTTGAAACACACCGTGCCTGTGCTGTATAGTAGCAGCCCCAATCCATTCATAATTCATAAAGTGCAAATGTACTATCAAAATCACATTTTGTTCCTTTGCCACTTTCGCTAAGAAGTTTTAACAACACTGACAGTTTCAAACTTCTCAAAGTTATTCCCGAAGCTTTCTATGATAAAGCCACCACCACCACCCTCAGCCCACCCCATCTCCTCCACCCCCGTTACAGTATGTCCCCCCATGAATGCTTCCTCTCATTTACTCCGGCCCCTGATAAGAGAGACCGGAGTGTTCTGTCTTTTGAGCTGGCCTCATTGGTTTGCAGTGCGGCACATGTTCCAGCTTCTATCCCCACCCAAGTATTCGCTGCTAAAGCCACAGAGGACCTATTGTACCCAGGGAAGCAAAATCAGCCCATTCTGAGGGGAGAAAAAGGCTGCGCTCTTTCGCTCTCTCACTCTCGCCTCTTCTCTTCCGTTATAGTGTGTGCGAGCGCTCCATTCACACCACGGCAGCTGAAATGGCCCAGCGCGCTGAAAAGGAAGCCCACATCACGAGAGATGAGAGCTGTGCTTACCGTGAAAATGACACGGGATGAAAGAAATTAGATATGCAAGCTTTAGTACGCTTTGTGAAATCATTTTTGGACATCTTGTGGATTATGTTAACTAAAATAAAGTGTCATGAAAAAAGACAATTTCGAGCAAACGCAGCCAATACTTGGATTAGTGTCCATGCCCCCTGCTGGTAGCAGTCAGACACACTAGTAGATGCTTATTAGTGAAGACAATACATGTATCAGAAGAAGGGATTATAATAGTGGTAACCACATATTAAAGGTGGGATATTTTACTTCTATGGGGCATTAACTGTTAACACATAACATATTTAAATCATCATGTTGCCTTTTATTGTTTTGAAAATGTTATATTCCCTGGAAACAACATATTAACATGTTAACATAAGTTTCAGTCTCCCCTTGCGATATAAAGCTTTATCACAACACAATCCCACAAATGCAACAGTTTTGTCAAGTTGTTGTGAACAATTTTACATCATGTTTTTGTATATTTATGAAGAATTGCCATGTGGGAACTTGGATGACGTAGGCTTGTTGCCTGAGTGTTGCGCAGAATCAGCTAATATAATGAGGGGTGGAATAGGGCCCAAGGGAAATCGAAACATACTCAAACATGCATGGATGACATCTACAACATGTTCAGGAATTTTGATGAGGGAACAAGAATATAACATGAAAGAAACTAAAAAAATAAATAAATAATAATAATAATAATTATTATTATTATTATTATTATTATTATTATTATTATTATTATTATTATTATTATTATTATTAATAATAATAATAATAATAATAATAATAATAATAATAATAATAATAATAATAATAATAATAATAAATTATACACCCTCTTTAAATAATGGTTAACTTCTAGTAATAAGCATACTAAGTAGTTAATTTGCTTGTTGTATCAATTTAAACACATTTTTCTCATTATTTTTTGTTGCTATTAGACTTCATCTTAACTATTCTGTTTATATGCATCAAAAACTGCTTTAAGGACTACTTAATGTCTGAATCACCAAGGAACATACCGGTTATCACTTTGCTAGTGATGAATATGTCGTCTTAAACTTAAGTAGTACCATAATAAAAATTATAATGCTTTGGATTTAAATAGCACCTTTCAAGATACTCACATCACATTACAGTGACATTTCCATTCACTCCACACACTCTGTGGTAGCCATCACTGCCTTGGGGTAGACAGATGGAAGGGAGGCTCCCAGTCTGCACCATTATCCCCTCCACTTACCACCATTCACTCATATGCCACATTCTCACATAGGTTAGGTGAAAGTGTTTTGCCAAAAGACACAACAACAGTACGCACAAGTCAGAGAAGTTAAACATTACTTGAATATCCTTATACAGGCTCGAACTCTAATTCTTAACGTTTTGACCTTGGGGCCCAATCTCATGTTAAATGTTTTCTATTCTTCTGATTTCACTGCCCTTAGGTAAGTGTTCACTGTCCTCACTGTCCTACTGTGGGCCCTACAATTGAGAATCACTGCTCTAGTTTGCTTCCCAGAATTATTCAAAATAATGAAACTATTAACAAACTAAAGTTAATTAAGAAAGTTAATACATTCTGTAGCTGCGAGAGGTCAAAATGACCCACAAGCTACTGCAATCTTGATGACATTAAAAGGAAAAGATTCAGGTTTAATTTAGCCGAACCACAACAGGACCTTTTGCTGCTCAGTGAGATGCAGCCTCCTCATACACGTTACTTAAACATGCTTAAATGAAAAAAAAAACTGCTCTACACTTCAGGTACATTTTGCTTAGGGAACAACATATCATGGTTAAAAGCTAAAATAAATCCACTGTGCATGGTTGGGTATTTCGGTGGTATGGTTGGTTGGGGTAAGGTTGGTGGGAGTAGGGTTGGTGGGGGTATGGCTGGCGGGGGTCTGGTGCAGGTAAGTTTGGTGAGTTGGTTGTAGGGGTATGCCTGGTGGGATATGGTTGGTGTGGACGTATGGTTAGAGGGTTATTGTTGATGGATATGGCTGGTGGGATGGCTGATAGGGTATGGTTTGTGGGGGTATGGCTGGAGGTATGGTTCCTGGGGTACAATTAATAGGGGTATAGTTGATTCGATTATCCTCCTGAGACCCGAGCTTTAATCAAATAAAATAATAAAAAAATAAGTAAATAAAAAATAAAATAAAAATACAATAAAAATAATAATGAAAACAAATAAAAATAAAATAATTAAATACAAATAATTAAATAAAAAAATAAAATAAAAATAAACAAGAAAAATAACATTCTAAACTCTTAGAAATATTCAAAATTGAACATGTTCTTGTTGCTGTTCTTCTAAAAATTTGCACTGTGGCCTAAACAATCCAAAATGTGTTGTCCACAGATGAGGACGCCAGGTCTCAGGAGGTTAAAGTTGGTGTGGGCATGTTCATGGGGGGTGTGGTTGCAGTTATGGTCAATGGGGTATGATTACTGGGGTACGGTTGCTGGGTGTATGGTTAATGAGTGTGGTTGCTGGGGGCATAGCTGGTGTGGGTATGGTTCGTGAGGGTGTGGTTGGAGGTATGGGTAGTTTGGTATGATTACTGGAGTACAGTTGCTTGGTGTATGGTTGCTGGGGGTACGGTTGCTGGGTGTATAATTGCTGGGGGTATAGTTAGTGTGTGATATGGTTGATAAAATTTATAGATGATGGGATGGCTGCTGGCTCACAGGTGTGGGGGTACAGTTGTAAGAGTACGGTTGGCTGGGCACGGTTGTGGGACTATAGTTGCTGGGGATACGGTCGGTGAAGATACAGTGGGTGGGGTTATGAGCGGGGGATGTGGCAGAGGAGCAGAATAGCATTAATGTGGGGGTTTGGAGGTACATGCTGCTCTGTGGAGAACTCTGCTGTAAACTGTGTTAGCTTAAACTCTGTGGGGACAGGGAGATTGAGAGCATCCATCACAGAGTGTGGGGGCGCCTCTCATGGTGTGACCTACTTGTGCTTAGACACATTTACATGATAAATACTTAAATAAATATGCAAACAAACATACAAATAAATAAATAAATAAATAAACATAATCAGTAGTAATCCATAACTGCAAAATGTCTCCAGACCTAGAATTGGACTTGCCATCCAAAGATTGATTCTCTGCACTAAGACTAAACAAAATATACATAACAAGTAATAAATATAAAGAGAAGTGGGTGTATACTGGTGGTTGTGAGAACAGGGATTGATCTGCAATATGGCGTCTTGAAAATAAGCTTTTAAAGATTGCTCACACATGCACCAACTACTCCAAAAACAATTCTGAATGAGAAAGGGATACAACTAAAACATGGTTAAAAGCTGTGAAAGTCAATTTTGCTGAATAGGTCTGCTTTAAAACCATACTTTGAAACATTCTCCATGGAAAGATACTTTTTTATGCCATACTGTGGATCATTACAGCCAAGGAACAACATTTCCATGGAAATGAGTAGGAAGAGGTCGTACTCTATGCCAAATAAGAGTCAGGTTTATGGAACGGACGGTAAGGACACGTTTTCCTATGTTTTTTGTTTTTTTTGTTTTTTTTTTCATCTTTGTTTTTTTCAGTGCAATACTTGTTTATGTGTATTTATTTTCTTAAAAAGCCCAGCACATGTTTTTGAACTCATTTGAACTGGTGTAAAAGGTGTTTTTTTTTGTTTGTTTTTTTTAACTAGGAGAAATCAGAGTGGTACAGACCCCTCCCAAATTGTGTTGTCTCCCTGGTGCACACAGGGATTAGCAAAACGTTCTGACAGAGCAGCCGAGCATCAGCTCCAGAAGCTCCAGATAAGGCGCAGCACCAGTGTGTGACAAGACACAATCTCATAACCTCATTTTTAGGTGATATTTCATGTGTTATTACTTGAAAAAATACAATACTCCATATAAATAGATGGCACACAAATGTCATTACTGCAACAGTTTACATCTGAAACAATATGAATATCTAAAACACTAAAATTGTGTTTGTTTGTTTTTTTATTTGTTTTTTTATTATTATTATTAAAGGGCCAATATTTTCTGATCTATGTTATAATGTTGTTTCCTCATCAAAACTTCATTCATTTGTTTCATTCACACATGTTTAATATACAAAACTTCGAAATATTTAGGCTTTTCGTCTGTTTCATCTTTCGATGTCATGTGGTAATCCTTTAAACTCTTTAAACTCCATATACCTTCACTAGAATGATTTGGATGTCTTAAGCCCTGGAATTGTCAGTGTCAACTGAACTATGTATCTCTAAAAAGTGCTATGCTAATACATTTTGAGTGCATATACTGCATACCTATATAATATAGGTATGCCCTGAAGAAGGCCCCACGTGACCAAAACGCATAGGCTAGTCTCTTTTTCACATTAAAGGACTTTTTTAATGTAATCGGAGTGCCTGAGATTTTACCTCAGTCTTTTGTTGACAGTTTGATTATTCGTTTGGCAAGATACACTGTGCACTGCAGTTCATACTCACGAGTAACTTACCACTTCTCAATTGTAAGTTACACCTGTAGCCACAGCTGCCCTGGAGCAGACTGACGGAAATGAGGCTGCCAATTTGGGCCATCTACAACCACAAGCAAATACATACATTCACACATAGGCTAGGTGGGTCAACAAGATTGTATTGTTTTATATTTGCGCCTATTCTTATTTGGATTTACTGTTTTGCTTTCTTAATAATGACAGTGCAGCACCTTGAAAACAGTTTATAAAATGTGCTAGAGAAATAAAATGGACAATAGCTACCAGCTGTTACCAAGACCTGTTTGACAATGAAGCTCTTAGTGCTTTACGGAGTTCTGGATCATTACTGTTCTGGATCATTACTGATCTCCGGTAGGAGGGGGGATGCAGCAACTGCAGTGTCACCAATAAAAATCAGCTCAAACTGGGTGAGAAGTTAGTGAAAGTGCGCAGAGCCTGCAAAGAGGAGAGAGCGTGCTGAGGTGCACGACGACAGTATGGGCTCAGGGGAGAAGGGAGAGCAGAGGAGGGAGGGGCTCGAAACATCAACACACGGGGTGATAAAGAAGGAACAAATGTATCCTTGGGCTAATTTCCATCTGCCGGAGTCCTAGTTTGGAAGCTATGTGGTAGCTAGTGATAATAGAAGACAATTTAATTTACAATAGATTTCTAAAACTTTTTAAACCAGTGTTATCAAATAATTTCACCAAATTAAAATGTTAGACATTTTTTGGACTGAAAATAATTGCATTTCAAATATTAGTTACCACATTAGCCTCTGTTAAATTCTAAATATTCGATTTTTTTTCCAGAAGTCAGTGGCACTTTAACTGTTGGGTTACCCTCTAAACAGAAAACAAGACTGATATCAATCTGTATAAAATATATAGAGATATCATTGTGGATTTGCCAGTATTTTTTTTTGCCCTATAAGAAACTATCTTGGATGTTACATTTTATACATTTTCTGGTTCCTTTGCCAGTAAAAACACTCATATTAATCAGAAATGAAAATGCATCTTTGGTAAGACCTATAACAGCTAAACCACCAACAAAGACTTAACTGCTTTTCCTGAACTGTTCCTTAGTATGGCATTAAACACACCCATTTTGCATTTACTCAATCATAGATGTTTTTATTGGTAAAAAATCCCTTGAAAGACATGCATTTTTAATATGAGGGGGCTGCCTCTCCATAGGTTTGAGCTGTAACTTTGCCTTGTTTTGTCGCTTACCTGTCTTTACTGACATACGCAGTATAAGTATAATGCCATGCTGTGACACATTCTAGGGGAATGCAATAACATCTCCATGGAAACAAGCAGGTTGCAAAGACTTGACCAGAGTAATTACACAGTACAGCTTTAATTAAATGATTAGTTCATTATGAATTAAATATCTTCATGCATTATCAAGGCTAATTAAAGTGTTACTGCATTTTAACATTAAAAGCTACCATAGAATGTCTTATTTAAATTTGTGATTGTCGTTTTACCTATGTTTGTATATATTTGATTTTTAATACAGTTCTGAAGGTTGAAACAGCCCTTGCTTGCAGGTCATATATTTTGAAAAATTGGCTCATGAACTTTCAAACATGTTGAAATGTTATTACCTAATCAAAAACATACCTGGAGTATTTTGTTTCATTCACACATTTTTGAGTAACCATTTATTATTAGTTTGTCTATATCTCCAAAGCTCAAAATACTCTGTTCCACCTTGTGATGTCATGAAGTGGTAGTTTTCAAGTTAACAGCTACCTTTTACATTTTGCTCAGTAGAGATTGACAACTGCAGGGCTAAAGTCTTCCAAATGATTCTAGTTAAGGTGTACAGAGTTTAAAAACACAGTGAAGCACTTCCTGTATTACTGCATGACATCACAAGGTGGTTTTCTGTCTGAGAGAAGAATTCAGCCTTAAAAATGCAGGGTTTGGGTGTTAAACAAAATACAACTCCAGGTATGTTTGTGAGGAGGAAACAATATTATGGCGCAATATGGGCGTGTAACAATGATTACTATTTAGTTTTTAAGCCGACCACTTTTTGTCTACTGTGAGCTGATACCAATTTTTCTAACATGCCAAAATTTCAGTCATATCTCATAAAAGCCCTGGTTACCGTGACGACCATTGAGTCCCTGCCATGAGCCTCGAGCCCAGAGCAACTGGTCCACTGAACAGTCTGTGCGACCTGTGCACCTAGTGACAAACGCCACATCAGCGCAAACGCCGTGTTTCAGCACCACGGACAGCTACACAAGGCACTAGCACACTACAGCCATAGAAGAACACAAAAGAGAGGTGGAGAAAGAGAGAGGAAGGAGAGAGAAAGAGAGGGGATGGGAGGGGGGGGGGGGGGGGGGTTAGGAGAGAATGAGACAAAAAAGAAAGAGAGGGGAAGAGAGATGGAAAGAAAAAGCTGGGAAGAGAGACATAGAGAGATGATGGGAGAAGAGATGGAGAGAAAAAGAACAAAGAGGGACAGAGAGAGGTGGAAAAAGTGGACTAGTGATGAGAGAGGAAAAGGGAAGAAACGAAAGACTGTTGGGCAAAGAGGGAGACAGGGGAGGAGAGAAGCTAGTGAAAGAGGGAGATAGGCATTAGAAAAAAAGATAATGGGATATAGATTGTGAGTGAGAGAGAAGAAAGAAAGAGTAGATTTAGTGAAACGTGGAGAGAGAGAGAGAATAAAAAGAAGACCTAGTGAATAAGGGGAAAGAGAAAGAGATGAGAGCTAGTGAAAGAGAAGAGACAGATGAACTAATGAAAGAGGAGAGAGAGAGATGAGCTAGTGAAAGGAAGAGAGAGATGAGTTAATGAAGTAGAAGGGACAGAGATGAGCTATTGAAAGAGAAGAGAGAGATGAGTTAGTAAAAGAGAAGAGAGAGAGATGAGTTAGTGAAGTAGAAGGGACAGAGATGAGCTATTGAAAGAGAAGAGAGAGATGAGTTAGTAAAAGAGAAGAGAGAGATGAGTTAGTGAAGTAGAAGGGACAGAGATGAGCTATTGAAAGAGAAGAGAGAGGTGAGCTAGTGAAGTAGAAGAGAGAGATGAGTTAGTAAAAGAGAAGAGAGAGAGATGAGCTAGTGAAAGGAAGAGAGAGATGAGTTAGTGAAGTAGACGAGAGAGATGAGTTAGTAAAAGAGAGGAGAGAGGTGAGCTAGTGAAAAAGAAGAGAGAGGGGTGAGCTAGTGGAAGAGAGGAGAGAGAGATGAGCTAGTGAAAGACAAGAGAAAGGGTTGAGCTAGTGAAAGAGAGATGAAGGGAGAAAGAGAGATGTGATCTAGTGAAAGAGAACAGAGACAGGTGAGCTAATGAAAGAGAGGAGAGAAACTTGAGTTAACCTCCTAGGACCTGGCGTCAACATATGTGGACAACACATTTTGGGTTGTCTAGGCCACCATGGACATTTTAGAAGAAGAATAACAGCATACAAGAACAGCAACAATGCGAATATATTTTATTTAGAAATGTTTTAAGAGTTTAGAATGTTTAGAATATTTTTATTTTATTTTATTTATTTATTTGTTTGTTAAGGCATGTGTCTAACAATGTGTGAGACACATTGTTATAAGGTTCCAAGAGGCACAGTTGTTGTTATAGTTAGTAGTAGTAGTTTTTGCTTTTCTCAGAAACCACATAATGTAAAAAGATAAATCTTTGTTTTTACACTCATCAGGTCCCATCAGCCTAAATAACAAAGATAAACTAATAAAGCATGTCATGCAAGAGCTTAAAGGAAGGTTAAAGGAATAGAAGGAAGAGAGAGAGTAGAGAGAGGGGAAAAGAGAAAGAGAGAGAGAGAGGTGATCTAGTGAAAGAGAGAGTGTGTTTGGCCATTGAGCATATTCAGAGTGGAGACAAAGGCCCAATATCAACAGAAAGTGAAGGACAGAAAACAGCATTAGCATATGGAGCATACAGCGCAATGATCCACACACGCTAAACACTAAATACTGGTCTGAGCTTATCACCCACAGGAGGCCAGTTCTAATGCTAACAGCTACAGACATGGTACTATATGAACTATGCATAGCAAATGACAACATCTGCTAGTGGTAAAATGTTGGATCTAATCGAATCCTTTAAATGCACACTATGTCTATAAATTTTCTAGTGAAGGGCATGATGTGCTTGCATTTAGTTTAGCTTCGCTTAAAATGTTCCAAGGTATGGCATTAAAGGTCATATTACACAAAACTGACTCTTGTGAGCTTTAAGCTATGTTATAATGTTATGTCATCAAAAACATACCTGGGGTTGTGTTTTGTTTCATTCACATGTTTGAGTAATCTATTATTATTAGTCTGTACATCTACAAAGCTCAACATTCTCTGTTCCACCTTGTGATGTCATGAAGCGGTAGATTTCAAGTTAACAGCTATTTGCAGCCAAAATTGAACTGGTATATACTGCAATACACTAGAATAAATGTATTCTATTGCCCTTTAAAAAAACAATAAAACAAAAAAACAAAAAAAACAAACAATGTTTTTTACCTTTTGTTCAGATTGCCACAGAAAGTTTATAATATCTGCTGATGCATAGAGAAGCAAAGGCGTTTCAACAAGGCTAAAACAATAGGTCTAGCCTCAAAGTTTGTCAGTTGCCAGGATGTACATTATTCAAATGATTCAAGTCAAGGTGCATGGGGTTCAAAAACATAGTGGAGCACTTGCTGTATTACCACATGACATCACAGAATAGTTTTCGGTTTGAGCCTACATATACAGGGTTTGTGTGTTAAACATGCATGAATGAGCGAATGGAACAAAACACAACTGTGGGTATGTTTTTGATGAGGAAAACAACATTATAACATAGATTATTATTATTATTATTATTATTATTATTATTATTATTATTATTTTTATGTGTAAAATAGCCCTTTTAAATACCTCAGACTCCATGGAGAGGAGCAGGTGATGCCACAAAGCCAACTAGAAATTTAATGCCATACAGTGGAACATGCTTTGCCTAGGATCCAAGATACACACTCCTTCAATACTAAATCCCCCATTTTCAGATTAGTTTGATTGACAGGTGGATTAGCCAATCGAGGGCACGCATGGTCCATCCATATCGGAAAAAAACTAAAGGGAAAAAATATAGGTGTGGGCTGAAAAACATCATGGATACCCTAGCTTTTAAGAAGACATATTGTTTTGTGTCTGCTATATGGTTATAATCGATGAAAAAAAAAAAAAAAAAAAAAACAATTCCCTAATTTCCAAGTTGAAAAATTGTGGAACCCAATAGGAGCCATTTCCCGCCTGCCCCTTTACAGCTCCTATGGATAATTACAGATCACACTAGAGAGCAGCAGATTTTTTTTTTCTTTTTTCTCTTTTGTACAAAAGTAGAGCATGAAGCAGCCTAAATACAACCTTGAGTGGCCAAATGAGAAAGGGGAAACAAATTTAGCATAATACGTCAACTACTTTAGTCTACTTACTAAATACAATAAACTAAATTAATCAAATCTTTTCAAATTACACAGTGACATCATCTTCTCCATGCAGGGCCATAGCAGTTCTGTCTGAGTCCTTGTAAAAGCTCTGTATTATCACCACAGGCCCCCAGAACACAGCATTTATGAGAACACCGGTGTTTAGAGTGAGAGCACGCCCTGAGAGGACTGTGTCAGATGCCCCAGACACACTTTAAGATGTCACTGTTTTTATTACAATGCCAAGGTCTCCCAAGTCTTGCTGTTATCTGGTCTTTATTATTTATCTGTTGCTGTGGTTGTATTCCTTATAAAACATAACAACAAAATGCAGACAAAATAAAGCACAGTGATCATAATGAAATAATCATTTCACTGATGGTTTGTACTGAGGACCCATTTTCTATGATATTAACTGCTAACACATAACATATTTAGATCACCGTGTTACTTTTATTGTTTTGAAAATGCTATATTTGACAAAAACAAAATGTTGCACTTTTGGTTTTGCTAAGTCACTCCCCCTTCAGAGCTCTGTCACAACACAATCAGGTGTATCCCGCTAATGAAACTACTGCACATCACATCAGGTTTGTGAAGGTATAGTGCATTGTTTAGTATAATGTTTATGTGTATTTATGGAGAATTGTTACAGGAGCATGGGTGATGTCTTGGGCTGAGTCTTGGACAGGATCATACTGCTACCCATGAGGAGAATTTGAACTGTGTCTGGGAGAGATTTCAAGATTTCTCAAACATGCATGGATGACATCTAAATTGTCATGTTAATGTTCTTTATACTGTGTAAATTCACACAACTGAACACTTGAATGTCACCTGTGTCTTGAATGTCAGCTGTCTATCTAGCTATCCTATCTTCGACACTCAAATGTGTGTCAAACTGCAGGAGGATAGCTGCAGTAAATAGCTGCGTAATGCAATGAGCAGATGTCCCGCAAAAATGGGGACAGTCCTAGTTTTGGGGGATTCAGTCTAATACATAAGTCTAAACCAGGACTTAGTGAACACACAGTTCAGAACCTCCTTTTAGCTCATCTGCTATGTGTCCAAAAAAATAGGTTCTTGTGAAATTATCCAAACTTTTAAACTATACTGGGAAGAGAGTGGGTCAGAATTCTAGGGTAGCTTCTTTTTTTATATATATATATTCTCCAACTTCTTGCCTCCATAGAGATGCTATGGTTTTGCCAGGAAAGTTTCACAGTGTGGCATTGCACTATCTATCTCCATGTAAACACACAGAAGACACCACAAAACAGTTTCAGGTCATATCTGTGGAAATGCCAGCCCGTTTACAATGACTCTTACCGCAAGGGTCTTCAATTACATTTTCCAGGGGGCTAGATTTTTCAGCGGGTTTTGGTACAACTTCGGATGATAAAACTGCACCCCAAATTTATGTTTTATCTCTGATATCTACAAACACCAAAAATCTACTTTAACAAAAAAAAAGAAAAAAAAAAGAAAAAAAGAGCTGTAAGACTAGGACTAGACCAGGATTAGACCAGGTTTAAACCAAGACCAGGACTAAAACCGGTCTAAAATAGGACCAAAGCAGGTCCAAACTAGGCATGGAATGATTGGGATTGAAATTTGGTGTCATAGTTATCAAGGCCAAAATGATTGCAATTAACGATTATATCACAATAATCACTAAATCATACTAAATTATTAAAAAATGTCACATGGACAATTTTTGTCGACCATTTTTTATCACGATAAATGATATTGTTTATTGCCCCATCCCTACTTTCAAATAAGACTAGCTGCCTAGTGTAGGTCTAGTCTTCTTAATTATGATCCCATCAGGCCTTTACCACCTTATGTGTGATATTTTTGTGAAATATCACACATACACACAACACAGACTTGTCACATACAGTTGTAAATAGCTGTTATGTCTACAAACCATGTTATGTCTTGTTATGTCCTGATATGTCTTGGTATGTCTTATCACCACTTGTCACTACTGTATATGACCGGTCACTATGTTTGTCTGTCTTGCATTGAATAATAAAAAAAAAGCATGCTGCAGCAGGCTACCACAATAACAGTGCTAGCTCTGATATTTATTGCAGCTTTGTAACATGCACAGGTGTCGGGCCCTACGTCACATTTGCAGATTAAGCCCATTCAAACAGTGAAGCCTGGGAAACGCGCAGTCCAAACTTGAGTCCTCCAGTGTTGGTGCACATAATACTCCTAGTAGCGTGTGGACTTTAAAGCACACAGAGCACATGGCCCGTTTGCATATTGGAAATCATGCAGCAAATCAATTAAACATTTATTCATGTCTGCATTATCTAGGTGTACATAGAGTGTGTTTTCAGATGAATGGGGCTCTCTGGCCTGCCGCAAACAGCTGCAGAGATTTACCCACATTCCCTAAGTATGAATGTGATGTGTCACTGAGTCTTCATCATTCTCACAAAAGACTAGACCACTATAAGGTCACTGTCTAGCCAAAGAAAACCAACATGAACCCAAGCACAACCATGCATACGAGATAGGTGAAGTGTCTTGCCTAAAACTAGATACTCATTTGAGCAGGTAAAAAGAGCACATTAACAGGACAAAAATTTAGAATGATCTTGGGCTGTATCAGAACAAGTGTACGACCACATAGACACCCATGGACCACTATGGAACCTACCTGGACGACTGAGGGATTACACAGATATAAGACTACATGGTAATATAAAAGAAAGTACTATGCTTTAATGTTGAAAATCACATTCTATTGTTTAAAAAAAGAACCACTGTTCCAAAATGGACATAGAAACGCAGTAGAAATCCCATAGTTGCAATGCAATCCTGTGCAATATACTCAAGAGAGCTCAAATCAGTGTTACAAATTTCAAAAGCCATCCAACAGTGGCACATTTTAACACCACATATTTGGGTTTTGAGGTGGGCGGAAGTTTGGCAGCTAAAATTGTGCACTAGAGATATGCTACAGAAATATCCCACAAATCTGAATTCTGAAAGATATGGTAAAATTACCCTTGGAGATTGAATACAATCATTTGACTGAAAAGTATAGAAGGCGTTTATCCCTAAAACCACACAAAAAGAAAGGTTTCAACAATCTCATGCAAATGCAGTAGTTTGCACTCTAAGCTGTTTTAAAATACGTATATTACCTACTATTTGTATTGTTATTGCCTTTAAACATGCTCTTGGGTACCTTTGGCGTCGCATGTTTTAGGACTTATTTTACTTCTATGGGGTATTAACTGCTAACACAACAAATTTAGATCACCATGACACCTTTTATTGTTTGGAAAATGCTATATAAGCCAAAAACAGCGTATTAACATGGATTAACATTATCGTTTTTGGTGTTTGGTGAATCTTCCCTGCTTTTGCACCCCATGATAAATTACTAAGCTAATTAAGGAACATACCAAATATTTTAATGTAAACACACAGTTGCTTAATGCTTAGAATGAGTCTCGCAATGATTTATGGACTCTGCCTATGATGCAACAATACGGGGAAAATCAAACTGTGTATTTTCGGTGGCTTAGTGGCAAAGCACTTTTTACAGAGATTTACTGAAACCAACATGAGTTAAGCTACATACAATTCCAGGTATGTTTGGGATGAAAGGACTGAAGCACAAAAAAGTACATTTTACATAACATGTGTCTTTTAAATTAATGACTTCACATGTAACAGTATCTATATAATTTATCTTGATAGAAATAAGAATACAGTTATAAACATCTAAAATGACGAATAAAAGACGTTATCAAATCTTCATTCATACTTCATTCTTTCAACAATGGCTTTGTAAAGCTCTACTGAACCCCAGGACTGAAGCTTAAGTGAGATGCTACAGGTGAACAGTCAAAAAAGTCTTAGCAATATAATACTGAAACTTTTTCATTAAACTGCCAGTGAAAACATAAGATAAAACTTCATGTTCATTTGCAAAACGTGCCAACTAAACTATGATAAATATTTACCACAGGAACTATCCCACCAAACCAAATCATAATTAAATAAACATGAAAACCTGTTACCCCAGTAATTACAGAGATATATACCAAGATAAAACAACTGCATTTTGACAGAATCTTGCTTTCAAGAGTTGTATTTTTCTACTGCAACTACAATCTACCTCCTTCCCCTGTGCACCATTCCACAACTCATAAGTGGGGTCTCCATTTTAGCACAATCTGTACTGAAACTGAAACTGGCAACCATAAGTTTCCGTGCACACCAAATACCTGGTCATTATCTGATTTCTGGAGTAGTCAGTTATTGAGGGGACACATGTTAGAAAATAAAGCTAAAGGCAAAATATTGTGTTCAAGGCCCTCTACCTGATTTTTTCCATGTATTTGCACAAAATGTGTCTTGCCCCGGAACAGATATATTGTACAAACAGCTGTACAGATTGAAATAAGTCTGCGTTAAATTATAAAGCATTTTATAGTCCAATAATCAGGAAATACACTGTTTAGCAGTATTGTGAGGGCAAGAAAAAAAAGAGTGCCTGTAGTGTCTCAAAAAAAAACAAAAAAAAAAAAAACAAAACACCTCTCACATCACTAACACCACACCATAACAGAAAAGCATTTGACCTTTGCCAAAACCATTACAACATCTGCCTTCAATAGCTGTGTTTCAGATGACATCACAGTGTTCTATAGGTCAATATTAATTAATACAGATGGGGGCAGCTAAAATTAATATTGTCAAAATGCTAAACAGTAATTGAAAATACCAGGTTCAAAACTCTGTTCTGGTCACTGAGAGTTGTGAAATGTCTTTATAAACTCATCATGGTGTATAATTAGGATGCTTGGAAGGCATGAGGTAAGCGAGGAATAACTTTGGACCATTGCAAACTGCTTAAAATGAACTAGCTCTGTTTTTCACATTTCTGAGACAATAAAAATCACTTGCAATGCCTTTAATGGTTAAAAACTAAATTTGGATTTGACTTCCATATGACTGTAAAGATCCATGTACACAGTTTATAGACAAATGTAGGTTTTAGAATGTTGTAATTCTGAATTGAATGCACCAATTCTAAGATATAGTTATTGCGTTATATATCTGATTACTCCACTATTTGACCAAATGTGCCCATTATAGATTCTTGAATAACTTATATGTAATATGTTTTAATCAGAGTAGCCAAAAATAGTGCTCAAGCAAGAGTAGCACTACTTCAGAATAATATTACTCTAGCAGAAGAACAAAGTAGTGGTCCAAGAAATTACTCAAGTAAGTAAGAGTAACTTTAAGAATAACTGTTGGGTGTTTTCAAAGGGTAGAGCCAAAAATGAGACAAACTAAATCATATCTGCAGGAGCATTGCAAGAAACACAAATCATTTCATATTGTCAACATAAAGCTTTTGTCACTTGTAGACTTACTCACAGTGGGAAGAGTATCCAAAACTTTTACTTAAGTAAGAGTACTGTTACTTCAATAAAAATATTAGTTAAGTAGGAGTAAAGATATGCTGCTAGAAATGACTCTGAAAAGTACAATTTCTTCAAAAAGTTACTCAAGTAAATGTAATATATTTTTGCAACTATTCCAGTGCCAACCACAAGCTTTCATTGTCTAAAGACTAGAGCCTTATGAACCCCAAGGTGAATTTTAAGAAGAGTGACTGAGTTCTATTGGGGCATATATAATTCAGAGGCAGCTTATTTAGTTCCAACCTGTAAAACCAATGCAATGCAATCAACTACTGACAGCAATCCAATTATATAGCCTAAGCACAGTACTATATACTGTTCTTAAAGGGCCCATATTACACTTTTTTCTGATCTATGTTATAATGTTGTTTCCTCGCGAAAGACATACTCGGAGTTGTTGTTTTTTGTTTTTTTTCCTTCATTTAAACAAACCCTGCATATTTAGAGTTATTTTTTTAAGCTGAAAACACTCTGTTCCACCTTGTGATTTCCAATCTCTACTAAATAAACGGTAAAATGTAGCGTTAACGTGAAAACTACCACTAAATGACATCACCAGGTGGAACAGAACATTTTGAGCTCTGTGGATGTAGACAGAATAATAATAAAGGGTTACTCAAACATGTGTGAATGAAACTGAGTAAACTAATTGTCTGGTGATTGTAGGTGCTACTAAAGGGTGATCCATATATCCCTAGGGGAGAAAAAAAGCATTTTGAGACCTTTGAATTTATAATGTCCCATATAGCTCTATGGTTACAAGTTGATTAAATATTAAAACATCCTTTAGTGCAGAGTGGACACATTTGCCTATATGTTAAGAGACCAAACTGATCAAAAACCAAAAGAAAAAAAAAAACAAAAAAAAAAACAAACAAAAAAACAAAAACGTTCTGTCTCGAAAAATCACCTTTCACATCACTAGCACCACACCATAACAGACAAGCATTTGACCTTTGCCAAAACCATTACATCATCCGCCTTCAATTGCTGAGTTTCAGATGACATCACAGTGCTCTATAGGTCAATATTAATTAATACAGATGGGGGCAGTTAAAATTTATATTCTTAAAATGTTAAATTAGCTTGTAATACAGTGGGTTCTTGGGTTTAGTCAAGAATTGAAAATACCAGGTTCAACATTTGTGAATTTACCTTTCAGATATTTCATGGCAAAGTATGTAACAATGTAATCAATAGGGAAATCTGGCGCTTGCTCCCCATCTGGGAATGTGACATCATCACATTCAAGGTTCTGAAAACCACCAATACTGCAACAGTAGACGACACAGGGTTGTGCACAGTATCACAACCCAATTGATACTTTGCAGTGACATCATGCTGGAGATGTTCTACATGTATCTCTATGGTGGAATGTTCAGCAGTTTCCATGGTGACACAACGCGCACATTAACAAACACTGTCGAAAAGTTTTAAGATGGTCTGAAAACTCAAGAATAAATACAAAATGTATTTACACAACACATTTTCAGGAGTCTGTGATCAATACGAGCGTTCATGCTCCTGTTTAGGTGTTTGATTTTCAACAACAAAGGTGAGAGTGACTCACTGAAAAACTGTTTGTGATTGTAGTTTTATCTGTGATAGACTTTTTTAACAGCACAAAACATCTCACCTGTTGTAGTTCCAAGTATGACAGCTCTTTCTGGACTGTGTTAAAATAAAGCTCAGGTTAAAGTCCTACAAGCCAGATAGAACAGTGCTTACAATTAGCATTACACAAAGCAGCACTATACAAACTATCAATAGGCCAATTACTTGTCTTAGAATTGTGACTTAACTGGAACTTAACCAGGACTACAATAGAACCAAACCAGGACTAAACCAATGCATGTACCAACTCACCCCCTATTGCTTCATCACCAGTGGGGACCCCCATTTTGAGACTATTCCTGTCTGTGCATAGGGCTATCAGAGGACTGCCAGAGAACTGCTGGCTCACCGTTAGCACCCGCGCCAACTGCGATCTATCAGCCCGACCAGGCGCTAGCGAAAGATGCAGGATAATTAGAGAGGCCATCACTGAGTCTCTCTCCGAGCTCCAGCGGCAGTCTTTCATCTTACACTTGTACGAATATTAATACGCTGTGTTGCCAGATAGGGATGAAATGGACGAGGGCGAGTGGGGGTTTTTGTTTGGGAAAACATATGACCCGGGTCGAGCTCTTTGGCAGAGACGATCATTAAACTGTGTAAACAAGAGTCGTCAATCACACGGGAAGCTATCACGTTCCATTTGTACAGGCGTGTACATACAAATACTAGCGTTCGACGATTTGGGTAATATAGATAATTGTTGGCAAGCAATGTGATTAGATTTGTCGTTTTTAGATTTTAACAGTCTGTCAAAGTTGACATTTTGAAAGTGTCCAGAAGGGTTGATAAAAAAGAAATTCCACAGAAATGCTTCTTGATACAAGAATCACATTTCAGAATGAACGAATCTACACTACAGGCTTAGCGGTTTTATGCAGAATAAGACAGGATTAGCTGTTTGTGGAGGAAATGATGGTACTTCAAAATTTCCAGCCGTTTGTGGTTTGCTAATTGTGTCCAATCAAATTGTGATTTTGATTAAATTGCAATTAATATTGCAGATCTGACAACATATACATGGAGGACAACCTTCCCCACACAATCAACCCCACACTGCACAGTCAGTCCTGCACAATACACAAGCAGACCTACACAACCAGCCACGCTCACTGCACAAGCCGCCCCACAAATCGCACAACCAGCCCTGCACACTATACAACCAGACCCAGACACTGTACAACCAGGTGCACACACACACAACCAGCCCCATGCCCAGCACACCACATAATCAGCCCCAAACACCGAACAATAAACTGCACAACCATCCCTGCACACTCCACAACCAGCCGCGCTCACTGCCCAACCAGCACCACACAGCCAGCCCCGAACACTCCACAACCAGCCGCGCACACAGCATAACCAGCCCCACACAACCAGCCCTGCACACCACACAACCAGCTCCACACACTGTACAATCAGACCCACACTGTACAACCAGATATTGTTCAACCAGATGCACACACATTTACGACCAGCCACACGCACCCCACGATCAGCCCCGCTCACCACACAACCAGCCCGGCACACCGCACAACCAACCCTGCACATCACACAACCAGGTCAGCACACTCCACA
The DNA here is from genome assembly GCF_009829125.3 of Periophthalmus magnuspinnatus. Classification (NCBI taxonomy): domain Eukaryota; kingdom Metazoa; phylum Chordata; class Actinopteri; order Gobiiformes; family Gobiidae; genus Periophthalmus; species Periophthalmus magnuspinnatus. The sequence goes on along the minus strand of NC_047135.1, from coordinate 19,607,857 downwards.
ACCAGCTCTGTACACTGTACAATCAGACCCACACTGTAAAACCAGACCCACACACTATACAAACAGATGCACACGCATGCACAACCAGCTCCATGAACCCCACAATCAGCCCCGCTCACCACACAACCAGCCCTGCATACCGCAACCAGTCTTGCACTTCACACAACCAGTCCCGCACACTGCACAATCAAACCCGCACACAACAACCAGCCCTACACACTGCATCATCCACAAATAATCATGCAGTCCAGAGAAAGAAGTAGCTCCAGCTCAGATTTTGACAAAGTGCTTCAGTGAAAATTTAATGTGGCGTTTTTGGCCGCGCTGTATTGCTCCTCTAAAGCGTACAGTGGAGTCTAGTACATCTCAAAGACACTTCAATTCAAAGCAGAAAATAACAATATTCTCCCTGGCTTTACCCCCACACAGAGTCCACACCAGTCTCAAGTTCATTTTTATAGTTTTCTATTTGAAATGGACAAATAAGTCTTCTAATTTACATAAAGTTTTCTTTAAAATACAGCACTTTGAAAAGAAAAGTCAAACATATCCATTTGCTGAGAGCAGTGGTGATAAAATAGTGTAGTGCAAAGGCACTTTCTGGATTCATCACTTGTCGTTTAGAAAGATTTCATTGAACACTCACCATGTACCTGTGGAGGCTATATGTACAGGAATGTCAGTCTGCAGCTCCTCTTCTACAAACACCTACTGCACTTTTGCAGGAAAATAGAATACAGTTGTATGAAAGAGCACAAAGCTTGTACACAGTCCTGCCCATGAGAATACCTGCTGTTATCCAAGTCTGTTAGTTTTTTGTTTGTTTTTTTCTCGAAAATGAAGAAATAATTTATACCTTCCAGGAGAAAAATAGAACTGCATAATAATATAATTCTTATAATCCGTTTATACATCTGAAAGAAAATGGAAAAGGAAAAAAAAAAAGTCCAGAAAAGCCGTGGATTCACTTGAGTCATGGCCCATTGAACACAGATAGATAAGACAGATATATAGAGGTATGATTACAGTAACGCAGGGTTATTGGAGCGAGGCCAGGGCCTGGAGCAGGGGTGGAGAGAGAGAGAGGGGCTATCTTACAGTTGGCTCATGGCAGTCTGTTTCTCCAGCACTTCCAGATAGTCGGGCTCTGTTTTTAGTTTCCCCGGCAGGAGCAGCGGGTGCTCGCTGCTCTTTATGGAAGCGTGCTCGGCCCCGTAGTACTTCCTGGGGGTCCCGTACAACACCGTTTTGTTGAGGCGCTCGTGGGCTGGAGGGGGCCGGCGCGCGGTGGCTGCTTCGTAGGGGGGCACGATGCATGGTCTCTTGGGTAAAGTGCAAAAGTTGTATGTGAAAGGTGGGGGTCCTGCGGCTGTGGGGAGTTCTTTGTGAGGCCTCTCTGCTAAGTTTTGATACAAGACCTCAGGGGGCTCTGGGGACGTTATTGTGCACATGGTGGGTGATTTATCCATAAAATCCAACGTACTGATGGTGTATGCCCCTGGACTCCGTGTGACTACATCCTCCTTTTTCACATCCAGAGGCCCAAAACTGAGCTCCTTCAGGTTGCGGTAAAAGGCTACCTGTTCTCCGTCTTTTTGCATGTAAATGGGGTTTTGGCACATGGAGCCCACGGGAGGGGGGATGTAGTTATAAACATGGCTTTCAGAGGACTTACCCGGGGTGGGTTCGGGGTTGTAAGAGCCATATTGGACCTGAAAAGAATTGAGATCTAAGTTGTTAGCTCCGTTAGGGACATGTTCCACACCTTTACGACGTTTGAGGACGAAGACAAAAAGCCCGGCGCCAAAGCAAACGGATAGAATAAAAACGACCAAAAGCCCCAAAATCAGGACAGAAAGAGGGACCTCGGGATGTAACTCCGGAGTGGAAAGTTTGGATTCTGTAGGGCTGACGGAGCTGAGAGGAGAGAAAGGAGAGGAGGAAGAGGAGGAGGTGGAGGAGGATGTGGGAGCAGAGGAAGAAGAGGAGGACAGAGCGGGGGAGGTGGGCTCTGTGCCGGGGCTGAGCAGGGTGGGGGCCCGGGTGGGGGTGGCATGCTGGGGGGTGGGCAGCTCGCTTGGCTCGGTGCAGATGGCCTCATTACGGAGCGAGCGCAAGAGGCGACCGGCGTGCTTGGACGGGGAGTCACAAGTGATTTCGTTCACAACCACGCTAGTGCTGGACAATTCCATCCAATTTTTGAGGGCCACAATGTCACAGGTACAGTCCCACGGGTTTTCCTGTAGATCGATCTGGATGAACGCAGAAAGCTGGTCCAGTACTCCTTTAACGGGCAAATAGGAAAAGTGATTGTTGCGTAAATTCAGCCGAGTCAACATCGTGCCCCCAAAAACGTTATCAGGAAGCGATCTAAGCAAATTGTTGTTGAGAAATAGCAGCTGGAGGTTGTGCAAAGAGTTAAAAGTCTGCGGAAAAATATCTTTGATGATGTTGTATTCCAAATATAGGTACTGCAATGACTGGAGCCCGACAAACAACGACTGCGAAAGAGTCTCGATGTAATTCCCATTCAAATAAAGACGCCGGAGATTGGTTAAATTCTCAAAAGCACCCTCCTGGATTACGGCAATCCGATTATTCCCAAGATGCAACAGTTCCAGGGAGCTGTATTCTGCCAAGTCCGTCCTGTAGATGACCTGCAGGTAGTTGCCGGTCAGGTGCAGTTTTTTGGGGTAAGAGGGTTTAGGGTTGAGCTCGCTTATGTTATGTAATTTCCGCTCCTGGCAGTTGATGTGGAGGCCGCTGTCAGGGTTGGGGGACGTGCACACGCAGACGGAGGGGCATAGCATGGGCACTGGAGAGCGGGTCTGGTACACCATTATGGGCCCAAAGACGTGTTTGTCCTTGAAGCGAGGGGTGGGCCGGTTGTAGCGCATCTTGGGGGGACGAGAGGCCTTGGGGGCACGGGTGGGGGTGACCAGACCTGGGTGGTAGGTGGGGGGTAGGGCTCCTTGGAAATGGGAATCAGAGGGCGGGTGTGCGCGCTCCCCGGCGTTCCTCCGTGGGCATAAATCCTGTTTGATGAGCTGTGTGATGTCTTTGCCGTGCAGCCGGAAGGGAGTCTCGCACACGATGTCCCCGACGAAAACCGAAATGGTGTCCAGCCACGACTTGAGAGGAATAAGGTCACAGGTGCAGTTCCATGGGTTCTCCTCCAGCTGTATCTCCATGATGCCCCCAATGTGCTCCAACACCCCTGCAAAGGGCAGCATCTTCAGCCGGTTGCCTCGTAAATCCAAGTGAGTGAGGAGCACAAAGCGGAAAATGTTGGGCGGCAGGGACAGCAGCAAGTTGTCATTGAGGATCAGCACTTTGAGCTTGTTGAGCTTACTGAAGGCGCCTGGCTCGATGGTGCTGATGTAATTATAGTCCGCCTGCAGATACTCCAAACTCTCCAATCCAGCAAACGTGTCCTCCTTAATCACCTCCAGGTTGTTGTTGTTCAAGTGCAAGCGCTTGAGAAAACGCAGCCCGTTAAACGCACCAGTCCGAATCTCCTGCAAGCCATTATTCCCCAGATGCAGTGAGCTAACATTGCCGTAACTGACAAACTCATTGGCATTGAGCCGTGACAGGAAGTTGCCGTTTAGGAAAAGCTGGGAGACTTTGTTCGGGGGCGCCTGGTACTGATTGACAGTTGTAAATCCCTTATTCTCACAGTTGATGTTGAGGATGTTCTCGCGCTCCTCGCATGCGCAGCGGCTCTTGCAGATGTCTTTGGAGAGGGAAGTTTTCCGGCTCTCCGCTAGGCTCATCGTCAGGATGCTCAGCAACAACACACCGCGCAGCATCTTTACAGCCACGGGAGCTCGCCCACGTCTAGATCCGGCATTTAAGTTTGCAGCCAGAGCCGTGCGTCGAAGGAGTGGAGGGGCAGGAGAGGAAAGGGGGCTCTCATTCTTAATGCACTCACACACAAGCACACACACAGGGGTAGAGGACTCGACCACTATCAGCTGAAGCGCTCTCCATTTATTCCAGAAAGATTAATCCGTTTGAAAAAAACAATTTGCTCGAAAATAAAAGACTGTGCGGTCTTGATAGACTTGGGTCATTGTCAGATGCAGAGAGAAGTGAGAAGGACTTCTACTGCACCATTCCTTTTTTTTTTTCTTTTCTTTGCAGCTCATACAGAGTGAGCCAAATATCCACCCATAGATGAACAGCAACAAACGATGCCTCTGTGCTCCGCGTTCTGCCACATCATTTTAGTCCCGGCACTTTTTCAGCAAAATCCAGAGAGCGTCGGAAAGTGGTGACGTGGGTAAAGGCTCTGCAAGTCCGAACCCGAGGAGCACAGAGGGGAGAGGGACAGACAGAAGAGCGGTGTTGTATTCCCAAGGCTGAGGCATAACTCCTGTCCGCCTCCTCTCCTGTGCCGCGCGCGCTCTGAGCTAGCACCAAGTGTCTGCTGCTGCTGCTACTGCCTCTCCGCTCGCCCGTGTGTGTCTGAGAGAGAGAGGAGAGAGAGGGAGAGAAGGAGAGAGAAAGGGAGGGAGAGTGCAAGGGCCGTGACGTCACTAGTTCACACACCATGCACACACACACGTCTAAAGCATTGGTTTCAATTGTTGATTGTTGATGTGTTTCTTAAATAGAATTTGGCTACTGGAAGAGAGATACAGTGCTACATAAAATGGTTCTTTATAGGGGGAAAAACATATTAGCCTATATTGTATTGGGTCAATGGCAAGAATAGTAAAAATGATTACTTTGATGAATAGTCTCTCTGTGCATAACTTTGGAACCATAATTACTTTTTTCATAAATAGATTTAGGTAACACTTCATAATAACTACACTTTAAAAGCAGTAACAAAGTCTTAATTTCATATTGAACAAATAGTTTATATATATATATATATATATATATATATATATATATATATATATATATATATATATATATATATATATATATATATATATACATACATATATACATATATATATATTCATTATTCAGTAATTACTTACTAATTACTATACAATTTTTGTTCCTAATTAATAAGGTTAATTATAGTTCTAGGGTAAGGTTAATTATAATTCTATATCAAAAGTAGTAAATGTAGTTGTAGTAATATTCATAGTAGTAGCAAAATAAATCTAAATGGAAATAAATAAAGAAATAAATAAAAAGTAGTAGTGGTAGTAACACAACCGATCTCAAAAGTAGTATTACTATTAGCAGTGGTAGTGTTAGTAGTGGTGGTAACATAACCTTTCTTAATTAGAGATTTATATCTAATTAAAGAATATATATACACCTGTGGTCAGCCCATGGGCAAACACACTCAATAAAAGCTACAATGACTATATATAGCCTATAGCACACAGTACATCACATCACAGTGCTTGTAACTGCCATGTGTGACATATACTGAAGCAGGGGCCATATGGGGCATAGCCATATCTTTTGACTGCACTGAACATGGGATTTATGGATGCTGTACCTTTTTTTTACCATCTTAAAAACATGGAAAACTGTTCATTTTAACCACTTTGCAATGGTTCATAATTATTCCTTATGCAATCTGGAAAAACAAAACGCTTCATAAATAGATGCAGACAGAACACAGAGGACATTTTTAACCCTAAGAGCTACTTTTACAGAATATCTGTACTTGAGTAAAACTAATTTAACTTTATTACATGAAAAAAAGTTTCAATTATTATTATTTTTATTATTATTATTTTTGTTTATTTGTTTCTTGAAACATTTTATCTGAAAACTAATAATTGAAAAAAGTCACTATGTTTATTTATTTATTTATTTAGCTCTTTTGAATGCTTACTTATCTTCAATAGCTTTGACATCCTTACTCTACCATTACTGTTTTTGTACTTTGCCGTTGCATCACAAATCCCCAAGCCATGCTGTAACTTAATACCAATAACTCAATCCATTCTTTAAAACCTCCTTACAAGTTCTCTTTTCTTAAATCCACTGGGTATTGAGTGAATGAATGGTGCTTTGCTTTGAGTATCTTAAAAGGCGCTCTATAAACCCAAGGCAGTATAATTTGTACAAAATTGTTTAAAGAGGGGGTATTATGCCATCTCGACTTTTTGGAGCTGTCTACTAAGTTATAACATTGTTCCCTCTTCAAAAACATGCCCTAAGAGGTTTGATATGGCATCCATGTCTTGCGATCTCTCCTGAGCCCCCTTTGAACCCTCCGTATGGTTAGCAGTTCAAGCAACACCTCTTATACTAGGCTCAATCCACAAGCCTATGCAACCTATGTAATACACCATAAATATACCAAAGCAGGTTGCCAAACAATACAATACAACTTCACAAACATGATGTGTTAGTGGGATGTATGCTGATTGTGTTGTGATAGCGTTCTGAAGGTTGCGTGACAGGGAGCAGGGGGAGGTCAGTCTCAGTGTTGAAAACATATTAATTATTTCAATATGTTGTTTTTTTGGCAAATATAGCATTTTCAAAACAATAAAAGGTAACATGGTGATCTTAATATGTTATGTATTAAAAATTAATACCCCATGCAAGTGTAATATGTGTAATAAACAGTAAAAAATATTAACTCAGTAAAACAATTTAATCAGTCATTAAATACCTCAATGTGTGCCAAGCTTCAACCCACCCCAAGCCTTTTCATTAGTCTAGCTTCTTTTCTTTGTCTCTTGTTTCTTTCACATATGCTCTTATCTTTGTCACATGTACTCTATTCTATTACTTAAAGTGATACCATGTAACTTTCTAAAGGTGTAAATTCAACAGCACAGTTCTATGGAAACAGAAGATTAAAACCATATTTGGAAAAAACATCCATGGAGATGCACACGTTTTATTTTATAGTGTGGAATATCATAGCCAAAGGAACAGCATTTCCATGGAAACTTTCAGAAAGAGGCCTTCCTCCAGGCCAAATAAGAGCCAAGTTTGTGGAGATGCAAGCCCACTCACAGTTAGGACGTGTATTTTTCTATGATTGCCAGTGCAATAAACGTAATAATAATAATACAACTTATATTAAAGGGCTGAGTTCTTCTCTCAAAAAGAACACACAGGGCGTTTACAGGGTAAAGGGTACACGATACAGATAGTGCTCCGCTGTGTTTTTAAAACTCCACACACCTTCAATAAAATCATTTGGATGATTTCAGCCCTGAAATTGTGAATCTCTACTGAACAAAAGGTGAAAGGTAGCTGTTAACTTGAAAACTTCCACTTCATGACATCACAGGGTGGAATAGAGCATTTTGAGCTTTGGAGATGTTACAGACTAATTACTCTAACATGTGAATGAATCAAAACGCAACTCTGGGTATGTTTTTGATGAGCAAACAGCCTTCTAGCATGGCTTAAAGCTCACAAGAGTCAATTTTGCATCATATAGGTCCTTTAAAACAGTTAAATGAAACAGGCATCTCTTTCCACAAATTACATCCTGTTTGACCAGAAAAGACTATTTGTTCATACACCTCTCCTCTCTCCACTGCAGTGCTGCTGTGTCTGCTGCAGGGGCCCTTCCAACAGCGTCCACTAGGAGGCAGAGAAGTACTCTGTGCATCTCCCGGTGTCTCTGCTTTATCAGTACATAAGCTGTTTGTCTCTTGCAGTATAATCTAACACGTGTCATATTAACGCAGATGATGGATGGTATTAGAGGCAGTTACATGTGGGGCTCAGTGAGGGGGAGGGTCCAGCTTAACTACTGTGATTTGTCTTAATGAAAAAGATAAGTGTATGTTAAAGAGACAAATCAAAAATAGTAGTAGTAGTAGCATAACCAATCTAAATCAAAAGTTGTAGTAATAGTCATAGTAGTAGTATAACAAATCTATATCAAAATAGTAGTAACAGTAGAAGCAGTAATAGTAGTAATAGCAGTAGTAATAGTAGTAGTAGTAGTAATAGTAGTAGTAGTAGTAGTAGTAGTAGTAGTAGTAATAGTAGTAGTAACATAACAAATCTAAATTAAAAGTAGTAGTAATAGTAATAGCGTAATATGAGTTGTAGCATAACTAATCAAAATCATAGTTAAATCACGGTTAAAGTGCAACTTTTCTACAGGGCAGATTATGTGTACTGCTCTTAAAGGTACACTATGTAGCTTTTCTGTTGGAGGATTCTCTATTTGCTGGTCTCTATAGAAATGTCATTGCTTTGCTTTGATTGAATATGAATATTAAACTTGTTAACCTCCATGTTTATATTACTTTAAAATATCTTGAAAAGATACAGTCTTAGTTAAGTTTAGTCTGAAAACCAAACCTAATTTAGCAAAAAAAATGACCTTTAAAGAGATATAAGTTGATGTGGTTTTTCAAAGGTTTTTGTTAAAAATAAGCTAAAAGCATTATTAAAGCTGCAGTACCACATTTTCAAACCACAAAAGGAGCAAGTAGGAATTTGAATCTGTCTTGTTCCTTGCTCTCAGAAATGCTTTGACAAGAAAATATATAGGAGGAGAAATACTCATTTACATATACATTTGACTACCCTAGCTTTAAAGGCGGTGTAACTGATTTTTACTTTACAAAATATGTCTCACTTTCCCAACACATTTGTAGCATCCTCATTATTCACCGCAATGTTTGTATGTTTTTTTCACAACTTTCAGAGATCAGTTTTGCAGTCCCATTAATGGTAACATTAACATGCAGTCACACAGAGTAAAATGCTTTATAATTAGATGCAGACAGCACACACAACTGCTTGTATTTGTACACTGTATTTCAGTACATTTCAGAATTCAGTCCTTAACTCCATCATTGACATTGTGAGAGACAGGTATGAGTCATGAAGCTGTAGAGCAGAAGGTGACGAGAACTTTGTCCATCAGGATTCCACTAACTCCATCCACAATCAGGTCCATTTATCATGTGGACCTTTCATCATCCCCACGCCTGAATGACCTGTCTGCTGCCGTTAAGCTGCTGGTTCTTCATAGCCGAGGGGAGGAGATGGTGATGGATGGAGCAGAGACGAGACAGCAGAAGCTCAGATGATTCCAGGTGGGTCCCCATGTCACTGCTCGGCCAAACAACACATCCGTCAAGTTACACTCTGGGAAATGTTTGAAAGTTTGAAGAATACAAGATTTTTGCTTTTAGTTTGCATCTAAAAAAAAAATAAAAGGTACAAGGAGTTATCTCTTTCTGGACAGTATTAATTTTTATGGTGCTTTGTGAATGTCTTTAGTAATATTACATAATGCAGCCGTGTCACTAATAAGGTTGGGGTCCAGCCAAATGAAATCTGTTGAGGCTAGCAGTTATACCGGATAATTTGGAGCAAAGTTCCATGTTTGGAAATTCGAGTGCACTTTTCACAGCAACCGAAGAACCAATGAGGAGCGAGGTTGTTTAAGATACACGCCCCTTCCCGCTGGCACCGCTGGTTTGACAGGGCGAGCACAACAGCTATCAGTGACCCATCAATCTGCAGTACTTCGGGAAACCTGTCAGGAGCAGTGCACCAAAGCAAAAACCCATCTCCAGATGTTGTAGCAGAATACCAAGTTAGCCTTGACTTAGCGTGTTCTTCAATATTTTGATGCGGCAAATGACATGAGACGAACATGCAAATGCCAAAAATAAAACCCCATTTGACCAAGGAATCAAACTGAGGAACTTCGAGCTGTGAGTTCGAGCCACCAAGTCAATGTACCACCATTTAAATGCTGAAATTGGTTTTTCAGTAATCTCAAGAAGTGTATTTAGTGAAGGTTATTCCCAAACTAGGCTGGTTACATAAAGTAAAAAAGTTATCTGAGAGATGATATGCTATTTTGGTGCTATTTGGTGATATCCTCAAATACATCTTTGTGTTGCTCTACGCTCAAACACTTTTTCCCATCTACTCTTCCTCTTGGTTAACCTCCATCATGCTCTGAGTGATTGACAGATGGATTCAACCAACCACAGTGAAGTACTGAACCATTAAGATGGCACAAGTTACCTCTTAATGGCATCAAAAGACTCACATTGCATCAAATCAAAACTGTGATCAAGTTTCTAAAATGTTATGAGACCATTATTTCTCTGCGTAGCTCCAACCCTACACCCAAATGTCTATTTTCAAATCAGTTTAAATGTCACATCTCACAGCACAACCTGCAATAAACATGTTTGTATTATTTAACTGTCATTTTCACCCAAATTGCCTTCAAATTACCCATCATCCCTTTCACCGGTGAGTTGACATAATGATTCAAATGGCCTGTCGCTGGGATACCGCAAACACTTACACAGCAGGACATGATTTATGATGTTTCATAATGTTTTGCCACTTAAATGACTTTTGGATATATTTCGAGAGGATATCATCGTTCTCTCTTGTGGCAGGTGCAGAGATTGGCAGGTGCAGGCCTTTTTGGCATTCAGGTGTCAGGGGAAAATGGGATTGTTTCTAATTCTTTCTGAGTCATCAGCCTTTGCTTCCCCATTGACAGGAACAAAAGAGCATCTAAGAGCGCATAACACATTTGGTACAGACGGGCGTGATTGCTTCTGCTGCAAAAATACGCACGAGAAAAATCAGTTGATACATTGCAGCTGATGTCATCAACATTCCCTAAGGGGCTGAAGCTAACTGGAGGTACTTTTCTGTGCAAATCTCAGTTACTCAAATTAGACTTTAATCTGAGCTTTATTTAAACACAATCTGACCCTAAACAAATGACTTAGCTGAAACTACAACAGATGAGCTGATTTGTGATGTTAAACAAGTCCCTTTCAAATAATAGTTAGTCACTTTCACCTTTTTTGTTGAAAATCAAACTCCCAAAGGACCATGAACGACTAACTATAATGTGTTGTTAAAAATATTATGTATTATTTTTCGTGAGTTTTCAGACTATCATTGAAAAAGTGTGGCTTGGACTGTGTTTGATAATGTGTGCATTGTGCCGCCGTGGTAACTGCTAAACATTCTACCAGAGACATATATGCAGTACAACCCCAACATGATGTTTCTGAAAAGTATCAGTTGATGGTTTTTTGTAGAATTGTAGAATGTGATGATGTCTTACTCTGAATTGTCTCTGAAGGAGGACAAGAGACAGATTTCCCTCCTAAACTTTACCATGACATATGCAAAAGATAAATGCACAAATGCTGTATTACAACACAAATATGCATGTTAACAATATCAGTTTTAACTGTCCCCATCTGTATTACATAATACATAATCTATAGAAAGTTGTGATCTTGATGATCTGAAATCCAGCAATATGTTGCCGTTATGTTCTAGAATTTAATAATGTCATGATTTCAGATGGAGGACAGCGGTCTATGTAAGTGAAGTTGTTGAACCTTATTGTTTGTGAGGTATTGGCTCTACAATTACAATTAAACTCTGCGACAGTATTTGTTTCATTTGAATCATCTGAGTAATTACAGAGATATAAACCATAAACAAATTTGTAATCTGACAGTTAAACATCAAAGTCCACAATAGAATTCTGGTCTGTCCTCCAGCAAAGTTTAAACGAGAAGGATTCTTGAATGTTGTAATATCATGTGAACCCAAACTATTGGTGGTTTCAGATTCTAGAATGTGATGATGTCATACTCTCATGGTGCGTTCACACTGGGCATCAGGGGTGTCGAGTTCACATGCAAAGACTATGGTGGACGCACATCTTGCCCGTCCTGCATTTTTGCGGTGCGTCTTCAAGTGTCAGAGGGGGGCGAATCTGTCATTGACGCGGTGCGTCTTGAGCATCCAGGTGTTGGACCCTTTGTTCGTGCTTCCAAAAGTTGAAAAAGCTGAACTTTTTGGCGTTTAGCATGAACCAAGAGACTACACTCCAGTGACAAAGCAACATCATTATCCGGAACAAGTAGAAAGACATCAGCCACAAACTAGTGGCAACTTAATTATACTCGGCGCATCAGCTAGCATAAAGGCTAGTCACGGACCCCACGCTGCAGAGCTGATCACCTACGTTGATGAGTTTTATGTAATAAATACACTAAAGCCACTCTCCCACCCTGGTCTGCATCATTCACAAAGACACACTGAAAACAAAAACATCCAAAGCCACTTGCAGAGACCACAACGGACGCTCTGGTGTCCAGAGTGTCCAAGATGCACGTCAGAGGCGTCTGCCCTCAAATGCAAAAGCATCCAACGCGTTCCTGAACGGACCATTAGATGGGGGCAAGAGTGACAGTTCTCTATTGATAAAGTTGCTCTTTGCCATGAAATATCCAAAAGTTAAATGCACAAATGTTGAAGCTGTTTATTTCTATTAGCTACCAGACCTAAGAACTCACTGTATTACAACAAACATTTGCATTAAAGGTCCTGTTCCAGTTCCAGTCATAAACTGTATATATAAATGGACATAACTAAGCCGCCACATTCCAAATAGGAAGTCACCATGGGCACACAGCAACGGCAATCGCTGCTGTCAGACTTGTCATTTAGACTTTACAATGCTTTATTAACCTGCTCTTCACTACTTTGTCCATCAATCGGGATATAAACATTAAAAACAGACAAATCAGGTCCCTCCTTTCCCAAAGGTTACTCTCGCTAGCGTTTGCTACACACCTGCCCGGCTGTGGGCCTTGCTCCTGGCTCTTTGGTTGGTATTATACTCACGGTCAGAATTCCAAATATGGAACTTGACTCCATATTGGCCCCTAACTACTAACCTCAATTGGCTTCATTTGGCTGGAGCTGAACGCTGTGGGTGACATCACATTCTCTGAGTCCACTTCTGTACACAGAAGTGTCCCAGTACAGATATATTGTGTTAGCAACTCTTGAGGTCAAAATATGCCTGCTGCTTGCTGTCTGCATCTAATTTGAAGGCATTTTTATTTTTTTATTATAATCAGGAAGTGCACATTGGCATGCTTGCACCTGTCATGGCAAAACTGCACTGATCTCTAAGACTTGTGAAAAGTGCTCTAATATAATTCATCGCAGTGAATATTAGAATGCTGAGAATACATAAGGTAAAGGAGGAATAACTGCAAACCATTTAAAATGAACTATTTCTGTTTCTCAAGACAATAAAAATCAGGTTCAGCATCTTAAACTATATTCGTTGTAGTCTCCATCTGTAATATTTGTCTATAAAATGTCGTGATGTCCTTTGAATCCCATCAATAGGCTGCATTCATATTCTTTTAGATGATGTCATGATTTCAGATGGAGGGCCGGTGGAGAGCTAATGGAAGCTAAGAAACTACAAGTTGGAGACCCCTCTTATGGCCTATAAACAGCTCTTGTGGTCAAAATAAGTCAACTGTGTTCTGTCTGCATCTGTGTGCATTAGCAGACGAGTTGTTGTTAGTTTTATACCCATACATCAGTTAAAAACAAAAACAATACAAAAAATGCTGTAATCTCACAGTTAAACCTCGAGATCAGTTTAAACTATAGGGATTCTACATGTTATGTCACACGAACTCAACCTATTGGTGAATTTCAGCTTGTAGAATGTGATGTCATACTCCTAACCCATTTCTTTTTTTCACTGTACTTTGTCATAAAATATCCAAATGGTAAAATATTGAACCTGATCAAGAACTCTCTGTATTACAACACAAATCTTCATTTTAACAAAATTCATTTTAGCTGCTCCCATCTGTATTAAATATCATTGGCTCATAGAATGTTGTGATGTCATTTGAAGACCAGCTATTCTAAACTGTAGACATTCAGCGGTTTTGTGATGCCAGTGCAACCTATTAGAAGCAACAAAAATTGGGTTTTTGAAAACTGCAAATTTATAAATTTATTAGATATTTGTTCTCTGAATTTGACTCCTTCATCAATACCACTGGGGAGACTTGTCAGGAGAGGTGGTTGGATAGCTTTCTCTTTTCAAAATGGTCATATACTGTAAAATGACATATCTATTTATATCATATCCGTTTTCTTTCATTCACACATGTTTAACACATAGATTCGACATATTTAGGCTTTTTTTCAAATGAAAAACACTCCACCCTGTGATGTCATGTGGTAATACAGGAATTGCACCACTATGTTTTTAACCTTTACTGGAATCATTTGGATAATTTCAGCATTTTGAGCTTTGAAGATGTAGACAGGATAATAATAAAAGATTACTTAAACATCTGTGAATGAAACAAAACACAACTCCAGGTATGTTTTTGATTAGGTAAAAGCATTGTAACATGGCTTAAAGCTCACAAAAGAGGCCCTTTAATGTATGTGTTGCCATATTGAGTCATTATTGTACCTTAAGCCATGTATTGTATCAAATTGTTCAAGACCTTGTGGTCCCCCTAGCACTAGTCTGCAACCACAAATCCTTGTTATTACACAAATGCAAGGCAGTCAACACTTCTCAAACGGAAATCCACATGGTAAACACTAGCTGCCTTGAATCCTCCAGGTAGGTGCAGACACGAGGCCGTGCTCATGCCCTTTATGCTGTCATTTATCTGAGCGTATTAGACCAGCGGAGAGAGGTATCCATCCATCTGACCTCTCCATCATCAACCCCCTCGTGTCCACCCCCCACGGCCGTCACAGAGCCATTCAGGTGGGCAGTGGTCATTACCAGCCATGAGAACACATAGATTTCACGTATGATCTGCAGATTGAAAGTGGAGTGTTTGTGAAGTGATTGTGGTGTGAATACCTCGACAGACATCAGGCCTAAAGCTGCCGGTGATATTGTGAGGGCAACATGAGTGTGAACACATGTGCTTCAGAACACAATTGACTGATCTTCAAACTAATGGGCAGGAGAATGAGAAATCTGTAGACAGTGTTTTTGTCCATGTGGAATAGAAAGCTGCTCAGTGGTGGGGACAGAAAGGCCTAGTACATTTACTCAGTTACATTTACTTGAGTAACTTTTTAAAGACATTGTAGTTCAGAGTACTTTTTTAGCAAATGCAAATCTCTCGTCACCGTCTTGTCTTCTCACCAGTAGCACTCGCAGTGAACAACTAGTGCTGTAATAATGCAGATTATGACGAAACAGATTTATTTTGCCATCATAATAGTACAAATAAACTTGACATATGTGGTGTTCGAGTCCAGACTGCATTGTTTAAGCAGAGCATGAGCCATCCATGTAATACTTAGAACACTTTCATATTAAAGGTTATACATCATGCAAAATTGGCTTTTGTGAGCTTTAAGCCATGCTACAATGCTTTTACCTAATCAAAAACATGCTTGGAGTTGTGTTTTGTTTCATTCACACATGTTTGAGTAATCTTTTATTATTAGCCTGTCTACATCTAACTAAAATGCTCTGTTCCACTTGTGATGTCATGAAGTGGTAGCGTTCAAGTTAACAGCTACCTTTTACCCTTTCTTCAGTAGAGATTAGCAATTCCAGGGGCTGAATTAAATCAAAGGATTGTAGTGAAGGTGTCTGGAGTTTAAAAACACAGTGAAGCACTTCCTGTGTTACCACATGAAAACACACTTTGGAAGTGTTTTCTGTTTGAGAAAGGAGCTCAGCCTAATTATGCAGGATTTGTGTGTTAAAATGTGTGAATGAAACAAAACAAAACTCCAAAACATAACATAGATCAGAAAACAGTGCCATGTGAGCACTTTAAAGGCCTTTCACCTGATTTTCTTTTCCATATATTTGCGCTAAATCTGTCCCAGTACGCATATACTGCAGCCTGTAAGCAGCTCTTGAGGTCAGAATAAGTCCGCTGTGTCTGTCTGCAGCAAATTATTATAGCATTTTATTGTCCGCTGATCTGGGAGTGTGCATTAGTGTGCTCTGAGAGTTGTGAAAAGTGCCTATAAATGTCATAAGGTAAGTAAGGAATAACTTTGGACCACTGCAAACCATTCAAAAATCAACTAGTGCTGATTTTCTTGTTTTTAACACAGTAACAGCCAGTGAAAGCATGACTTCTTTACTCTTAAACCTTGTGTTGAATACTGTGTGTCTCAAGCATTGAGGTGAACTTGTTTCTCAGTAAGAATGCTACACATGCTTATTTTAAAATGTCCTCCCTGCCACCTGTTACTTCTATGACAAGAGGTCTGTGTAATCCCTCAGTCATCCAGGGCTGATCCATAGTAAAAGACTTTTTTTGCTCTGTGACAAGAGGCTTTGCTATCCATGTTTTCAGTGACTCCAAGGATTCTTTTCAGTGACATATTCTACCTTTTGGTAACAGCTAACAGTTAACGGAAAGTAACTGTATTCTGAATACCACCAAATGAAAGAGTAACTGTCCCTAAAATTTGTATTCTAAATACATATTTTTGGTACATGTATTTGGTACCTGTTCCACCTTGTGATGTTGTGGTAATACAGGAAGTGCTTCACTCATTTACCTTTACCAGAATCATTTGGATAAATTCAGCCTTGGAATTTCCAATTTCTACGTCTAAGGATAAAGTTAGCTTAACTTGAAAACTACCGCCTCATAACATCACAAGATTAAAGAGCATTTTAAGCTTTGGAGATGTAGACAGACTAATAAACCAGGATTAATGAAAAAAACAAAAAACAAAAACACAACTCCAGCTATGTTTTTGATGATATTCTAAGATGGCTTAATGCTCATGAGAGACAATTTTGCACAATATAGACCCTTTAATGTATGTGTTGCCATATCAAGTCATTTTTGTACCAAATGTACAGCCAAAACCATGTATTGTATCAAATTGTTGAGTACCTTCTGATTCCTAGCACTCTTGTGTGGAGCGGGTTAATACAAACATTTTAAGACCAATGACAAGCCTGTCGCTAGCAGTTATAGAGAGAGGGGCAAAAGATGGAGCCGGAAGCGTGCCCATGCTCACTTCCTATTTGCAACGTGGCGGCTTGCAGATTAGCTACGTCCATTTATATATACAGTCTAAGGGTGAATTCCAAATTTATTGTATGTCTAAAGTATTTAAACTCATATAACTGATACTAAAACTATTGTCAAAACTAGATACTCATTTGACCAGGTATTGATACTAAAAGAGTCACATTCACAGGACAGAAATAGGCCTTTCCTGAACCGCTATAAGACCACATAGACTAGCATACGCCATGGATCACTATGAACCTACCTGGACGAATGAGGGATTATACAGCTACAAGGCCACATCTAGGATAAAAGAAAGTACTATCATTTAGTGTTGAAAATCACATTCTATTGTCTATTGTCTTTTATTATCTTCATGATATTGGAATTGGTACTGAGTACTGAGTCTCTTCCTCAATATCAAAATTGAGATTGATACTTTAGTATCATGACAACACTACCTACTAAATAGATGCATTTTTTGTTCATGAAGCGGACGTTGTGGTGGAATGTCAAAGCTAACTGCTTGAGAGCAGAGTCATTTCAGTAAAGTGAGTGTTAGTTCCTCTCTGACATTGCATTCATCTTTTTCACAGCAGGAATGTAACAGGCACTTTGTGAGGTCAACTCTGAATATATTTCAGCCTTGTGACTTTGCCCTTCATATACTTTATTTGTATCATAACACTGTTTATGGAGGATTTTGGCACAGTTAAAATCTGCTATATTGGATAAATACACCTCATGCTTTGAGTTTAAAGAAATTGTCATGCTACTCAGGGTAAGTGGACTCACACAGATTTAAGGGCGCTGTACCAGATTTTTCTGAATGTTTTGTATATTATGCAAAATCAACTTATCAGAGCTTTTAGCCATGTTAAGGTTGTTTCTCCTCACCATTTACACATTCAAAGTTGTATTCGGCATGCATGTTTGAGCAATTAAAATTCCTTATTTTCAAGACGACATATTGCTGATCAAGTCCTATTTTCACTGTTACCAGCATACGCTCAATGCTCTGTCCTTATTTGGTTCTTCAGTTTTACTTTCTTAATTGATGATATACAAAGGCTTCAGCAATGTTGCATGGTCATTTTGGTACAAATTTTGGACAAAAAATCTGCTACTCGCTAGTGTGATGTGCAGGGGCTCTTTGTTGTGATGACGTTTACCGTGACGTCTGCTCTACACTCAGTGGTCACTGCAACAAATCCATGGGCTTGTTTCTTGTATTAAATCATTTTAGATCAATATTGCAATTTGTTAAATGCAAAATACAACAATGATCCACAGGTGTCATAGATTATAACTATATTGCAGACACAAGAACAATATGTGTTTGCAATATCATCTTTAAAGAAGATTTTACTTCTATGTGGTATTAACTACTAACTAACATATTTAGATAACCGTGTTACCTTTCATTGTTTTGAAAATGCTATATTTGCCCAAAACAATGTAATAACATGTTATTTAATTTTCAACTTAAATTTTTTGACTCAGAGTCCCACCCTCCCTTTGCTCTCCCCCTTCAGAGCACAATCCTGCTAATGAAGCTACTGCACATTGCATTAGGTTTGTCAAGCTGCTGTGTACAATTTTGTATCATGTTTTTGTATATTTATGGAGAAAGTGGAGTGGGAGCATGGATGATGTAGGTTTGTGGGCTAAGTATTAGACAGAATCTTACAGCTAGCCATAAGGACGGTTCATATAAGGTCCAGGAGAGATCACTAAAATAGTCAACCATGCATGAATGACATCTAAAACCTTTTCAGGGGTGTTTTTGATGAGGAAACAATGCTCAAACATGGTAGAAAGCTAAAAAAAAAAATTAAAAAAAAATTGCATAACTGACTTTTTAAACATGTAAAAAAGAATTTGTGTATTTTCAATGGTTTGCAGTGGTCCAAAGTCATTCCTCACTTACCTTATTATTATTAATTATTCACTGGGATGAGTTTAAATGAAGACCAGCGCCTAGAACGGGGTTTTGCCCTGACTATACAGATAATATCAACTAGAATTCTAATGTACACTTCCTGATTATCAGATAATAAAATGCTTTCTAATTAGAACTAGGCAACACATAATAGAATTACTTTGACCTCAAGCGCTGCTTATACAATATATCTGTAAGGGGCATGACACATTTTGCTATACATGCATGTAAAAAAAAAAAAAAAAAAGGTACAGGGCCTTTAAGTGGTAGAAAAAAAAACTTGCAATCGCGAAATCCAGCGGGGATGATAAAATGAACAGTGAAAAGGACATCTGACATGGAAAAGTGTAATGTGAGGAGTCGGATCATTTGTACCAAGGTCAGGATAAACAGTCCAGTGAGAGGCCAAAGTGTGGGACACCTGCAGATCCTCAGCAGGTTTACACTGCACAGCAGGGACCATCTTCAAACTGAACCTGGGCTTTGGCCAGGAATACTCCAGGAATATCCAGTTAGCATCATTTTAGATGATAAACACCTTGGACTGTTCATGTTTTGGTTTGGGCAATTTAAAGGTGGTATTAAGCAAAATTACAACAACAAAATTAACATTATCTCATCAAAAATATGCCTGAAGAGTTTATAGTTGTCATTCATGCATGTTTGTGTATTTTAGAAATTTTTCCTGGGCCTTATTTGAACCCTACATGGACAACAGAGATAAGAGTGCACTGCCCAATGGGAGGTGACATTGCCATGAACATCAGAGCTGTGAAGCTGTGAAACCCTTCATATGGATAGCTACAGATCAAAATAGCAAACCACAGATTTTTTTTTCATATGTACCAAAATGACTTCATGATACTGCAAATTCCTACGCGTATCACCAATTAAATTACATTGGAGAACAAAATAAGAACAGGGCAATGTGGCGGTGAAAGTGGGGGGTGATTGGCAATATGGGGTCTTAAAAATGAGTGATTAAACACTGCTCAAATCTGCATAAATCACTCCAAATACTTCAAGGGGGTAAATGGTGAGGGGAAACAACCATAACATGATTAAAATCTCTGAAAAGATGATTTTGCGTGATAGATCTGCTTTAAGGTCTAAAAGATGAGATGCCTAAAGACAATGTTTAAAGGCCACTAACAATATAAATAATGCATCATGTTTGTTATTTTAATCAAATTTGAGTCTTGGTCATTTCTTCCAGTGCCTTGCTTTTTGATAAGTTACCAAGCTGGTTATTTTAAAATTTCATAACACTAAAAGCAAAAAATGATCTATGTGTCTGGCTTTGCAAAAGAACATTTCATTCTGTCAACTGGACAAAAGTTTTAGGAAATACATTTGGCCACTCATCCAGTAGGCTCATCCATTAGGCTTCTTCAGTTCTAACAGGGTTCTGTAAGTCACTGCCTTATATCTGTCTGGGACGGAAGAGCTAACTACACTGAAACTATCACACCTTAGTTGTTTACAGTAAAGAGGTTCTGTTATTAGTGAAGTCATTGAACCACCCTAAGGTGTGAACTGTCATCTGATTTCCCAATATCTAAGACTCTTCTGCACATACGAGAGTCCTTTTATGTTTATGTTTATTATTTATTATTATTATTAAAGCAACTGGATTTCAGCATTGAAGCTGACAACCCAAATGAGAGACTCGTGGGAAGCTCATTCTGCTTTCTGATTGAATAACTGTCTTGAACCAAATAGTAAATTATAACAAAAATAAATGGGGCATCATGGCCAATGTTTTTTTTTTTTTTTTCTAATTAAGAATAAGTCAACAGTAGAATTGTTATCAGTAAAAGCTATGATTTGATTTGAACATGTGTTCAAACTCAAAATCTGTTTCCCCAGATAAGTCAAACGTATTAAATTTCAAATCAAAATCTTACATACAGTTATTTTAAATGCCAGACAGAACAATAAGTCTCCTTCAACTAACTTTGATAGCTTGTGATGTGTGAAATAGGAATAACCAAACTATGGGAATCAAAAGTATTGTATTATATTATAACTCGCTTGCTTGCAAAACTGTTCTCAAATCAAGCTGGTTTCACAAAGTCAATGCAGCGTGAAATTTGGGATGCATAACTTTAGACAGAGCGTGATTGCGAGCGGTCAGTGGTAGCGGGGGGTGGCAGCATGAGGCAGATGACTGTTTGAAATGATAATCGATGCTGGAACACAGATGACCCGCGCAAGGAGTGCATTGGAAAAGACGTGAGAGCCCTAATAGAATTATTTTTACTGAAGCCCAAGACTTTGAACAAACATATGCAAATGCACAGGGCTAATCTCATTATATGGCTCACCCTTTGCCAGAGCCAGACATCTTTTGATGAAGTGCAGGAAAGAGCCGGGCTACACAAAGCACAGACACTCCAGAATGCACAAGTGGAGCCGCATTCAGATCTGGTGTTTGTTATTAAAGGTCCTATATTATGCAAAAATGATTCATGTGTACTTTAAATCATGTTAAAATGCTATTACCTCCTCAAAACATACCTGGAGTTGTGTTTTGTTTCATTCACAGATGTCTGAGTAACACTTTATTATTAGTCAGTCTATATCTCCAAAGTTCAAAATGCTTTGTTCCATCTTGTGATGTCATGAAGTGGTAGTTTTCAAGTTAACAGCTACCTTTTTATCTTTAGTTCAGTAGATATTAAAAATTCCATGGCTAAAATAATCCAAATTATTCTACTCAAGGTGTATGGAATTTAAAAACACAGTTGAACACTTCCTGTTTTACCACAGTGGAGTGTTTTCTGTTTGAGAGAAGAAGTTGGCCTAAATATGCAGGGTTTGTGTGATAAACATGTGACTGAAACAAAACACAACTCCATGTCTGTTTTTGTGGAGTAAACATTATAACACAGATTAGAACACAGTGTAATATGGGTCATTTAAAGTGGGGGTATTACACTTCTATGGGGTAATAACTGCTAACACATCACAACACAATCAGTGTGCTAATGAAGTTACTCCACATCACATCAGGTGTGTGAAATTGCTATGTCCAGTTTTTGATCATGTTTTTGTATATTTATAGAGAATTGACGTGGAGTGTTGGAATAGGGCCCAGGAGAGATTGCTAAAATACTCAAACATGTGGATGTCTTCAGACACGGTTCTGATGAGGGAACGATGTTATAACACATCTACATAATCCCTCAGTCATCCAGGTATGATCCATAGTAAAAGAAACATTCAAATATGTCAATAGGACAAAAGGTTGTAGGAGTGAAGACGTTTTGTTGTTCATCCAAGCCGCTTCTTCAATTCTGGTCAGATTAATGGTGGACACTGCCTTATATCTATCTAACTAACAAACCTGTTATTCACAGATTCTGTTTGTAGGCTAGGTCAAATGAGCTACACTATGAGCTACACTACTTACACTATTGAGATGTAAGGCAGACTGGGGTCCAGAGGAGCTCTCTCTGCCGTACATCTTCATCTCAAAGTCACTAACCACTCCTTTGAAGATAGTGAGGATGAACACAATAGAATTAGCCAGGATGGTAATAGATTGTGCTAAGTATGACTCAGGCACAGTTCACATTTATTGTAGCTCATTAGACCTGCAAACAGAAATAGTAAACAATAGGTGTTTTTAGTTTCAGTATAATTAGCTCCTCCCTTCAGATAGATATAAAGCAATGTCCACCAGCAATCTGACCAGAACTAAAGAAGAGGCTTGGGTGAGCAGCAAAACCTTTTCACTCCTACAGCTTTTTGTCCAGTTGACACATTTGAATTTTTCTTTAATGTTATAACATGGTAGAGAGCTCAAAAAGTTGATTTTGCACAATACCTCCTCTTTAAAACATCTGTCAGACCAAATCAGGCATGAGAAAAAGCAAGGAAGAACTGGGGTAGCATTTGTGTCATTCAGTCATCATGATAATATAGGCTCAGACTCAGAAAAGCATTGTGCTTTACAAGTTGTCCATCAGTTTTCTTTTGCTTATCTGAGACGTGGTCACGGGGGCAACAATCAAAGCACGGACTCAAAGACTTCCCCTCTCCCCGGACATTTCCTCCACCTCCTCTGTGGGGATTCTGGAGTATTCCTAAGCCAGCCGTAGTAGCTCTGGGTTAAGGTACACTTTCTTGTCCTTGTAGGGAAATTTCTCCTCTGCATTTGACCTGTCCTTCAATGCTGCTGAAGCACCTCATCAGGAGCAATGAGCACCATGGTACTGCGTCCAGAGACCCATCTCTGTGATCTTGTTGCAACCGTCACTGCAGGATTGTCCCCATTGTGCATCCAGTGTGTCCTGAGACTTTCCCAGAACAGGCTGCAGGAGGCCTCCACAGCAAATGCCCCAACTACCTCAGCTGTCTGTACCTGAGCTCCCCACCCCATCTCTAAGGAAGTACCCAACCACCCTGAGGAGAAAACTCATTTCAACTGCTTGTATTTTGTGATTTTGGTATATAAAAAATGTTCTATGATGAACTGTTTTTGGACTGAGTTTTAACCGGAGTTATCAAAAAGTTCTCTTCAAAACAGTTTTTCAATAGCTGATTGCTGAATGCTTGATTCTACATTGTGATGTCATTATGTTGTAATACAGGACACGCTCTTCCTTGCATTGAGTTATTTAAAACCATCATCAACTGTGAAGCTATTGTCCTGAGCCTAGTTTGAACCGCATCACTCCTCAGTGCTCCTCAGCAGGTCTAATAGGTCTCCAAGTGC
This sequence comes from Periophthalmus magnuspinnatus, assembly GCF_009829125.3. Taxonomy (NCBI): domain Eukaryota; kingdom Metazoa; phylum Chordata; class Actinopteri; order Gobiiformes; family Gobiidae; genus Periophthalmus; species Periophthalmus magnuspinnatus. The sequence continues at coordinate 19,584,426 of NC_047135.1, read as the reverse complement.
CAATATTCAGGTTAGAGGACTAGTCTGTTGCCTTGTGTTCACTGGACTCTTACAGGAGAATGCATCATTTAGGCTATTGAGATAACTCTTTGGAGAGTAGAATGTAAATGTATACATTAGAAATGTATGAAGAGATGTCAGCAAAAAGCCGTCCTTGTGCCAAACGGTCCCAACAGATACGCACAGTAAAAGTTATTGTTACATTCATTGGGGGAACTAATATGCAGTAAAATAGATCATAAAAGTAAATGTTTGTTGATTAATTACCCTGAGGGATCCCGTGTTTCAAGCATCATGATGCTTTATCACAGCTGTAACATTTCCAGATAAATGAGGCCCATCACTACTGTGTCTGGAAGTCTGGTCATTTTGTCTAAGGGGCAGCAATAGCTCAGCTGGTGGTTGTGGTGACAGTTAATGTTGGCAGTGTGTTTCCTCTGACATACAATGTTATTTTGGAAGCCTTGGGCAAGACACTTCAATCACTATAACCACTTTTTCAGAATCTGATATGAGTATGAAGACATTATTTTTATAAGGGTTCTCAGAATCAATAATCCCATTAGCATTATTTCCATGGGGGTGGTACAGGGCAGAATGGTGCAGACCCTGAGTATTTTCACTGTGCTCCATATCGCCCCATTTGAGGGGTCCCAATCAGACTGCTGCAGGCACCAGAAGGTAGTAGCCTTCCAAGGGTGTCTAGTGCTGTTAGGATGTGAGACCAGGGGCGAGAGGCTGGACACGCCCCCGCCCAGACATTGTAGGACCAGCAGACATTTCTCGAATATACAATTAAGAAAAAATATATATAAACAGAAAATAATAATTTCCCAGCAAACACTGACTTGATCTTGTGATAAACCACCATATTTGAAGTGGTGGTGATGTGCAAAACAAACCAAGGCAGCCATTTCCTGTTTATGATACAAGATCAAAATATTACATTTGCAGTGTATGATGCAACTAACTCTAGCAAACCCCATGCATGTCATAAATAAAGGTTAAAAGGTGAGCTAGAGATGCAGCTGAATGAAATAAATGCTAAAAAAGCTGATTAAAAAAAACAAGAGTAATTTTGTGTTTACGCTAGCTTTAGTCACATCTCACATTGCCACAAACTTGAAATTACAAAAATTATTTTTGTGAATCATTGAGATTTTCCATATGATTAAGGGTATAATTCAGGCTCTGGAACCAGAGCCATGGAAACGCAACTTGGCTGGAGAAAGCTGCACCAAACAGACCTGCTCCAAAGTGACCCCAAGCAAACCATGTCAATGGAAGAGGCTATAATCTACTAGAATGGTATTTTCAGGAGTGTAGCATGAAAATCAAAGCCTTGGGTACAAATCGTCTTAGTAGGCCCATATTACATATTTTCTATATGAAAAATACTACAAACTTTACCTAGGGCTCTTCACAAACAGTATCCTTTACCTCCCAGTTCAACGCCCCTGAGTATTTTCATTAATACTAACACTCATGAAAGCTTTTTTTAAACTTATGCAGCTGGATGACCTCCCACCCTTACCGTTTCCTACATGAGCTCCTCTCTAACAATCTGTCAAATTAGTTTTCTCAATGTGTGTAATTTTGGTTGACCAGGCAAGTTTATTCCTGTTTCAGCGCTGGTTCAGTCCTGGACACATCTACAGCTATCCATGAGTGGATCTCTCCTTCACTGTGCATTGGTGCATCACTAACTTAAACCACTTTCATTTTCACTTTGTGAGTTCTTTTAAGTGTAAATGTTCCTTTGATGTAAAATGCTCAGTACGTAGAAAAGAGCAACCTGCCAGACCAATATCAGCTTGCATGGTTGAGAAAAATGTACCTTAAAAGGCCCATATTATGCATATTATGCTTTTCTGATCTGTGTTATAATGTTATTTCCTCATCACAAACAATACCTGGATTTGTGTTTTGTTTAATTCACACTCGTTTAACACACAAACCCTGCATAGAGAGTTCTTCTCTCAAAAAACAAAAAACAAAACACTCTTTTCCACCTCGCGATGTCATGTGATGATACAGGGAGTGCAGCACTGTATTTTGAAAGTCCATACACCATCACCAGAATGATTTGGATGATTTCAGCACTTGAATTGCCAATCTCTACTAAGGTAGAACAGAGCATTATGAGCTTTGGAAATGCAGGGTTGCTCAAACATACGTGAATGAAACAAAACATATAGTAAGTTTTTGATGAGGTAACAGCATTATAACATGGCTTAGAATTCACAAGGATCTATTTTGTATAATATAGGACCTTTAAGCCTATATGTCTTGCATTTGGACTGTCTGTAGTCAGTGCATCTCAGTGCATCACAGCCCAGCATGCTTACACTGTGAATGAACAACTTAATTCAGACAAATTGTGCCGCTGCTTTTGACCTGACCTTCAATACCACAGGGCAACATCTGTCAGGAGCAGCGGGCGATCAGTCCACCAGCTGGCAACCCTTATTGATACTTTGCAGTAACATCATGCTGGAGGTGTTCTACATGTATTTGTATGATGAAATGTTCAGCAGTTACCATGGTGATACAATGCACACATTAGCAAACACAGCCATAAAAAATTTAAGATAAGTCTGAAAATCTTGATGCTGGATAGTTGATCAGAAAAGATGAGGAACAGGTTCTGTCTGCACATGTATGTATATGGCGGAATGTTCAGCAGTAACCATAGTAACATAATGTACATATTAGCAAACATTAACAAAACATTTTTTACAAAAGATTGTCTAAAAACTCAAGAAAAAATGCAAAATGGAACTATTTTCAAAAGCCTGTGATCAACACATTTAGGTGTTTGATTTTCAACAATTGGTGAGAGAGACTACCTGAAATACTGTTGGCTAATGTTAACTAGATTTATTGTCAGATTGTGTTAAAACACAGCTAAGATTAAAGTCTAACCTAAGTAACAAAGATTCAGACAGAGCAGTGCCTTAATTAGCATCACACCCCCAGGGAATGTTGATACCATCAGCTGCAAAGTATTAATAGCAGAACTAAAAAAAAGGATCTGATCATGATTGTGGAAATGTCTATCACTGGCCTAAAAGTATCTTTAGATGAGTCCATGCAACATTTTTCCAAGATGGCGTGTCCATCCCCTTATCCTCCCACCAATGCTCGCACACACACAGAACACAGCGAGGCAGAAGAAGTAAGACAACCAGCCACACAAAAAATAACTTATTAACCATTCTGATTTCAATTTGAATAATGAGCACATCAAATCTTGTTTCTTCTACCAATGGTGACAATGAATTTCAGACTAAGATTGCTTTATTCCATTTCTATAGAAACTTACATTTTAAGGCTTGGTATCATGCAACTCATTACTAAGAACAATCTGTCTCACAAGAAGCGTACATCGCAAAATGAACTGTCTGAGAATTCAAATATAAAGATTCCTCCAGCAGGTAAAGGTTGTACTGTGGTAGTTTTATCTAAAGGCAAATACAAGAGGCTCATCTACAGCTCAGCACAAGACACTATGAAGGACTTTTTACCAATCCTCTGTCAGCTATGAAAAGATGTATTTGACATGGTAATTATTAATGACAATGCATTTGTCTTGATTAAAGTTGAACATTTTGGTTTGGCAGCCTTCTATCTGTTACCTAAGGTTCACAAAGAGCCCAAGGAAAGCCCATTTCATAAAGCCTTGGATAAGAACACTTCAATCCTTCATTGAGGACACTACAGTTGGACTAAATAAAACTGGAACTTTGACAAACATTTAAGTTCGATTTCTTGTGACAATGGATGTTAAAAGTCTGTACACAAATATTAAACACCAAAGGGGTGTATCTGCTCTTAAAGATTTTCTTAGAGAAAGTGGTATCCCCAAATCTTTTCTGTTAAAACTTGGTATGGTATGGTATGGTATGGTATGCTTTTATTTGAAACAGGGACAGTGCACAACATTACATTGACCTTAAAAAAAAAAAAAAGGAGAGATGTTTGGTGCCAGGTTATAGCATAAATGCTAATTTCCACCTGTAGTCCCTGGACAGGCTGATGTTTAGTAAATAAGTTTGGTGTAGATGGATGAGAAACCTGTGCATCTATGATACATACATCAAATACAGCACATCTCACACTCAAATACGACATTTCTAAAAACATTCAGCTCACACACACACTTCCATACCAAATTATTCACACACAAACATTCTAATATCTTCATTATTATCATTATTTCAAGATTATTGGGTCTTGAAAAGATTGTTGGGTCTTTGTGAAGCAGATGACAGACAATGACAGACTTCAAATCAAAGAGAATTTTTTATTTTTCTGGATTCATAAATTAAGAGCATGTGGACATCCTGATCTAAAAGGGAGCTATGATTTATTTTATTTTTTTAAATATAAAGATGTATATTATTATTATTATTATTATTTATACCTTGTTTATTCATTTTTCCCCCCTATGCTATGTACTGTCACGATTGTCTTGTCTGTCTGCAATTAACATCTGTCCTTGCCACTGAGGTCATTTTTAAAGTCCACGCCCATGCTAAAGTTTTTTGTTTTTTTTTAATGATTTTAGGTAAGCCTTGATGAAGACCGCTTTTGTTCGAAACATGTTGACTTTGTTCATTTAAATAAAGGCCTTTTAACTATACTATTCCTTGTCTGATTTTTCTAAGTTTTGATCCTTGTTTTTCCAAGACACACACTATTTGCACTGATTGTAACATATGTAGCAAAAAGCCACATCTTTGTTCTCTATGAAGTATCCACAGCATTTGAAAAACTTATTTTTAGTACAAAAGTGTCAAACATCAATTCCACTTTGTAAGGCACTAAAGCTTCTCGGGGACTTAGAGTTTAAGCTACAAAATAACAAATACTTTTTTTCTAAGTTGTTCAGCCGAGTCTTGTGCATCACCCACATAATTAAATCGTACAAAGTTCCCCCTGAAAGGTAAATCTTTGGTGTATTCTCATTTGTGTGCACCCAGCTCCATATTAGCTCCGCAGCCCGCATGTCTATTTATAACCCCAGAAAGAGCCGCGTTTTACTGCGAGCATTAGTTTTAATTATGCAGCTGTGCACGCTCTAGACTGATTGTTTCTTATTGTTTTATTAACTTTTCTCTCTTTCTCCATTCTCATTTCCTCCTCTACAGCCCACAGCGTAATCCCCAAGCCCCCCGTGCGGGCCCAGGTAAGGTGGTGGCCAAGTAAATCTGCTATATCCATCAAATATTGACTGTGTGGCCCGCATTAAAGAGGCGCTCCTGAATTCTAAGGAGCAGTCGATCGATCGGCCGCGGGACACTCTCGGCCAGAGGATTATAGCTGCTGAGCTCCTGGCATTAGCGTCCTGTCCACATCTGAACTGCGCCAACCCAGGCCAGACCATTCATTTTAGGCCAGTCTCCGCTAGCGTAGAACCGACTGTCGGCAGCTGGTTGTGCAGGATTGAGGAATGACAGTAAAATGTTGTAGTGTTGAATTGGGATAACTGGTGGCTAGTAAGCTGAAACACAGGCCATATATACAGAGGAACAGCGTATGGAGATTTTTTTAGTTCATTGTTTAATTAAAGGTCCAATATTATACAAAATAGATTCTTGTGTCCTTTAAGCCATGTTATAATACTGTTACCTCCTCAAAAACAAACCCACAGTTGTGTTTTGTTTCATTCACATGTTTGAGTAATCTTGATTTCTTCTGTGTACATCTCCAAAGCTCAAAATGCTCTGTTCCACCTTGTGATTTCATGGTCATATTTAGTTCCATGAAGACTGGCATCCAAGCCAATCCATCATCCAACTGATTCTAGTAAAAATGTATGGAGTTTAAAAACACAGTAGAGCACTTCCTGTATTTTCACATGACATCACAGGGTGAAAGTGTGTTTTCTGTTTGAGAGAAGAACTCAACCTAAATATGCAGGGTTATGCATATGATAATCATGTGTGAATGAAACCAAAGACAGCTCCAGGTATGTTTGTGATGAGGAAGATTATAACATCGATCAGAAAATATCGTAATATTAGCTGCTCAATAATAGTAAACAGGCCAATTTACTTATTTTTGAAAATGGTTATGTGACAAGGTCAAACTTGGACAACACAGGATTACTCAAACCTACATGACTCAACCCAAATCCAACTCTGACTAAGCTAATGATGAGGGAACAGCAGCTAAGTTTAGCTCAAGATTTAGCTAAAGATAAAGATCTCCTGTGCTGGCTGTGCAAAAAAATTGACACTCAAAAAAAAAAAAATAAAAATAAAAAAATAAATAAAAAAAAAATAAAAAAAATAAAATAATAATAATAATAATAATAATAATAATAATAATAATAATAATAATAATGATAATAAATTGTTCATATTTTGGCCAAAATTGGCTCAAGTATGTCTATGCACGTCAACATGTTTGTTTTTGATTTCCTTTCCTTTGTTTTTTTTTTTTTTGGATCAGCTCAAACCACAGTGCTGCTCTGGGTTTGGTCTAAATCAGTGGTTAACACAGAACTCATTAAACAACCACATTCAAATTGTCTTTGCCCCAAAACCAATCAGACCATTCTGTCTACAGTATGTTAAAGAGCTGAATAGGTGTGAATGGGGGCTACGAGATGTTCAAGTGCCTGTAGTAAGTTAGCATTAGCACTAAAACTTTGTGGCTATAATAACTAATAAAACAAACTTATCTATTTTGGCCAAAAGGCTGGTTATATATGATAAGTGACATCTTGTTTATATTGAGCATTTTATTTTCAGACATGCTAGCAGATGTGTTACTCACTAGTTTGCTCTCCGCAGTTCTGCTAAGTTTCATGTTCACTTCAAGGTAGTGGGCCAAAACATAACAACATGTGCTAGGTGGAGATGATGAAGTTTGTATCGCACATCCAGTACGTATCCAAACATATATCACATTTTCCTGGATGTTTTTTTGTTGTTGTTTTTTTTACCTTGTACAGCTGAACACCTCGCCGAGTCTGCACCTCTCTGCAGTAATCGGCTACACTGTTGCCAAGTATGTACTGAGAACCTTGAGATTTGATTCACAACACCTCAGTTGTAATTCCCGGGTTTGCTGCATTTTGATGAATTGGTATAAATTGGACTAGTGATGAGACTTTTGGCTCTTTTATGATATCTAAATCTTTTTGGATCCATTCATTTCTAAAGAGGTGTTCAAAATACTGACTCTTTTAGTATTTGTTTATATGACGGTCAATGTGAGAACTCATTTTAACAACAAACTCATCACAGAAAGAAAAAGCCAATGCTTAAATGTTTTTAAAATGGTTAAAACTGAAGGTGGGAGAGTGTTTATCCTTTCAAATTATGCATAAAAAATAACATTTTGAAAAGCAATAGTTAATATGATGCCAAATATGTTTTTTTTGTTTTGTTTTTTTTTGTGCACAAAGCTCTCACTCGTGTCGCCTACTCTGCTTCTGTTCTGATTCTAGTGTTGTTTCAGGGTTAATCACTATAAAAAATGCACACAAATTAGAAAGAAAGAGATTTGGCTCTTTTAAAAATAAGATTGGGAGCCTACCATTCATGTTAAGGAACCATTAAAAAGAGCCAAATCCTTCACAAGCATCACGCCACTAAATTGGACTATTGACCAGTTATCTGTTTTTCCTGGTGTGCATGCAACATAGTGAATGAGTTTGTGAACATCTTGCTGGCCAGGTTAAACCACTTAGCCATCGTGCCAACAGCTGTTAATGTGGTAAAAAGCTCAGTAAAACTAGTACGTGGAACAGTTAAAAGGACAGATTGTCGTGCATCCCTCCACACTGTTCCTTTTAGTAGAATATTTTGGAGATAATCATTTCATCTGGTGACCATCTGGCTGGATTTGGTGAGAGAACACAGCTCAACAACAAACTGCTACACTAAAGGCAATGGAATCAAAATGTTGACTGAAGATTCCAAAACAAAATTTGGTTGCCAATTTTAAAACCAAAATAAATATGAAACATTTGTGTGATTTGCTTTAAACTTTAATAAATAGTTGGCGCTTAAGTAGAGAACATTTGGAATGTTACTGTTGCATGTAATGAGAGACGCTGTTTATCAGTAAGCCACTTAGGGTTGTCAAAAGTATCAAAAATCAGATATTAGATATAGAAACTAAAAAAGTCACATTTAGATGGCAGAAATGAACCTTTCCGGAATAGCTTTAAACTGACCTTGAGCTAGGCAAGACTGCATGGTAATATCAAAGAAAGTATTACAATTTAATGAGTGCTATTTCTTTTTTTTTTCTTCTTCATTGCAGTATCAGAATTGGTACTGAGTATCAAGTCTATTCCTTAGTATCAAAATCAAGTTTGAAATGTAGTATCATGATAACACAATGCCACTACCAACTTTATCACTTCTCTGACTATGGTAGACCCTTCCTAGCACGATTTAGCTTTTTAAAGTGAACTCAGCCCAAAAAAAACAAGGCCAACTACAAAAAATATGCTACATTTATGTAAATAGTTTTATGCAATCCTCATTATTCAGTCCAAGGTCAGATAATAACAAAAGCATCACTGAATATTTCATTTGTGGAAGTACAATCATAGAAGCTAAACTGACCAAGGAGAATTGACTTGGTGTTTTTCATTGCACTAAAATACATTTGGCCTTTGGAGACACTGCTTTGTAAACAGTAAACTGCAATCTCAGTTCATTTATTTAATGGCATCAACCTATTTATGCAAATGCATGTTCTTCCATAAACTGTATACTGTATGAGTTATATAAGCATTGTACATAATGTCCTACGCCCAACCACCCAACTGGAATAGGATGGTAAAATACAAAATGTTAATGCAAACCTATTTTGCAAAATGTGCATTTTAGAGCGTTTAACCATGTTGTAATAGTTTTCCCTCCCCATTTACCCTCTTGAACTTTTATTTAGAGTGATTCATGCATGTTTGAGTAATCTTTATTCTCCTGTGTTCAAGACATTATTGCCCTCGTTTTCACCACCACCGGTGCATGCTGACTGCTCTGTACTTACTTTGTTCTCCAACTTTATTTTCTTAAAGTGACACTAAACATCTAAAATCCGCCTGCAACCACAATTCAAATAGAGCTGCTAAACTGGGCAGTACCTGGAGGGTAAGGAGAGAGTAAGAAATGATTAGGGTTGGGGTCTGAACAGTGTGATTGATTGAACAAGTATCCATGCTTTAAACTCCACCCTTGAGACCAGGTGTGTGTAATCAGGCCAGTATTTTGTGATGTCACCCACTACTTGAAATTGCAGAGGCCAATGAAGGCAGCGCACATCTAGATTTAGGCATTTTTGAACAAGCAGCAAATGTACCTAGTTTACACTAACATTTCCAAGAAATGACTAGGAACAGTAGAAATCTTATTAAAACACCATATACACAGTAGTAGCAAAAACATGTAGTGCCTAGTTCCACTTTGAACACTGATACAGAGGATTCGGCAACGTTCCATAGTCATTTTGGGACAAAAGAAAATAAATCCCATGTTCTCTAGTGTGATTTGCAAAGCAAAATTCTTTGTTGTGATGACGTTTACGACGACGTCAGCTCCCATTGGATCCCACCATTTTCCAACCTGAAAATCAGCAGACTTATTTCTTTTATTAAGTCATTTTAGAAACATTTTAAACACTTTAAAATGTACAAATTATAACATAATGATCCACAGGTGACATAACAATATAGCAGACACAAGCACAGGAAGCATGGAAACACAACTTGTGTATGCATGTGTGAGTGTGTGGGTGTGTGAGAGAGAGAGAAAAAGAGTAACTACAGATCACCTACCGCCTAAACCCCATTGCCCTTTATCCTCATTTGTTCTCCTCTTGCTTCCCTCTTTCTTTCTATCTATTTATCTGTCCTCCCCCATCTCCCCCTCTCTTTTCTCGCCTCTGCTTCCCTTTCTCTTCTCCTCTCCTCACCCATTCTCCATCCCTCTCCCTTCCCTCTCTCCTCCTCTCCTTTCTTATCTTGCCTCCCACCCATCGTCTTTCCTTTCTCTCCCCCTCTCACTTACTCCTCCTTTCCGTCCCTATATCTTTTTCACCCTCCCCTTCTCTAACCCCACCCACCTGCCCTCTCTCCTCCTCTGTCCTCCCTCCCTTCATCCCTCTCTGCTCTCCCTCTCATCAGATTGAGTGTCAGGCCTGTGCACTGGCCCAGCCTCAGTGCAATAACTCGGGGTCCCAGTGCGGAGCCACAGTAGCTGGGCTGCCCTGACAGCTCCGCACCCCGCTTCACATTTACCTCCAAAATATACCTCCAATACTGCTCAGATTTATGAACCTGTCCGTCTCTTTCTCTCTCTCTCTCTCTCTCTCTCTCTCTCTCGCTCTGTGTGTGTGTGCGTGTGTTTACGTATGTGGGGGGGTGTGTGCGTGTGTGTGGGGGGTGGGTGTGTGTGTGTGTGTGGGGGGGGGGGGGGGGGGGTGTGTGTGTGTGTGTACTCAGAAGAGGGATTACGATTGAGATGATTTCAATGGTCACAATTAGCATTGTGTAGTTCACAAGCAGAATTAAAACAATAAAAATTACCAAAACTTCACTTTTGCTCAGGTAAATAAAATTATAGAGCTTCAGTTTTATTTTATTATTTTTATTTTAAAGAAGACCTTTTGTGATTGTCTCTATAGTTAAACACTATAATGTGCACATTTTAAATAGAAATATTCGTCTAAAACGACATGATAAAAGACTTTTGCTGAACTCCTATGGTTAGCTGCACATCATTCTAGCAAGGTGCAGATTTTGTTTCATATTATAACTCCTGCCGCCAGTTTTGTCCTTTTCATCTTAACATGTTTGTATTAACCTAGTCCACATAATCCTGGTATTATTATTTCACTATTGTGTCTGTAAATCAAGATATGAACATTAATCACAGACAAATCAGGTGCTTTTTTTCATGAGGTTCCTTCCACTACTGTTAGCAAATAAACCAGAGGTGTGGACATGAAGAGACGTTACCTTCAACTGCCTCACTCTAAATAGGCTCTCTGGTTGCTGTGATACTCGTGGTCAGAGTTCCAAATACAGAACTGCTAGCCTCAATGAGCTTCATTTGACTGGAGCCAAACGCTATGGGTGACATCACACTCACTTAGTCCACTTCTTTATACAGTCTTTGCTCTAAACACAACTTCAGGTGAGTAAATGGTGAGGGGAAACAACTTAATACAAAATTATTGTTCAAATTGCTTGACTTATTCCTGTTTCAAGATTCAAGATTCAAGATTTCTTTCATTTGTTTCTTAGACCAATGGGCTGCTCACACCACAGTAAACAACAGAACCATACACAGGGTGCAATACATCTCTCTCCACACACCATCACTCATTTACATCATTTATCATATAACAGTTTCACTGAAACAGGTACAAATGAATGTTTATATCTGTTGTATCTCCACTGTAGTACCCTGTACCTCCTCCCTGAACTCAATAGTTCATATTCAGGGTACAACACATGTGTCGGGTCAGAGAGAATGCTCCTGGTCTGTCTCCTCATGGCCTGTTCGTAAAGTTCTTGAGGGCTCAGAGGGACAGCACAGCCCATAATTTTCCCCGTTGTCCTCACCAGATTTAAAATTTGAGTTTTTGATTTGACCAGCAAGTTTCCAAACCAGCTGGTGATTCCATATCTTAGAACTGACTCAATGGTAGCTCTGTAGAAAATGAGCATAATGTTACAACTGACACCAAATAATCTGAGCCTGCGCAGGAAATGGAGGCGCTGGTGTATTCTGCTGCAGACAGTGGTCACCTGTGTGTTCCAGCTCAGATCTCTGTCAATATGGACTTCCAGATACTTAAAGGAGCTCACCTGCTCTATGTTATGGCCATGAATGGTCACTGGGCCATGGTCACCAGCTGCTCTGGGGTCAATCACCATTTCTACTGTTTTACTTGTATTAATCTGCAGTTTGTGTGAGTCACACCAGGCCACAAGCTTCTCTACAGCAACACCATGAAACTTTACATCCGATGTCTTTGTCAACAGGCTGAGTAGGACAGTGTCATCGGAAAATTTCAAGATATACTGGCATGATTCAGAACTAACACAATCATTGGTATAGAATGTAAACAAAAATGGAGAACTGACTGCGCCCTGAGGTGCCCCAGTGCTGCACATGGTTGTGTTAGACAGAGCTGAGTTAAACTTAACCTGTTGTGGCCTATTAGATAGAAAGGAATAGTACCATCTTATTAGAAATGGGTTTACTTTTGCCTGTACCAGCTTGCTGAGGAGGATGTGGGGCTGTATTGAATTAAATGCAGAACTAAAATCAATAAAGAGAAGCCTAGCATATGTAGAGGGGTGTTCAAGATGTTTCAAAATAAGATGCATCAGTGTTGCAATGGCATCACTCGTGCTACGTTTTCTTACATATGCAAACTGATATGTGTCCAAAAGTGTCTCCAGCTGTGTGCGCAGCTTTTCCAACATCAGCCTTTCAAAACATTTAAAAACATTTGAAGTCAAAGTTACTGGCCTGTAATCATTGTCCACTTGGGGGTTCACTTTTTTAGGTACTGGGATTATGATGGATTTTTTCCAAAGTACGGCACCATGCAGTTGTCTATGGAGAGCTGGAATAGCTTGTGCCAAACAGATGAGAGCTCATTCGCAAATGCTTTAAAAAAAAAAAAAAAAAAAAAAAAAGCAGACATGTTATCTGGCCCAGTAGCTTTGTTTGTATGAATGGTTTTAAAAACTTTTGTAACAGTATGAGGATCTATCAAAACTCTGTCTCTATTTAAATCACATATAACATTGTCCAAAACTGCTGTACATTTACTTCTGTTATCTGCATCCGCATGTAAAAGTCATTTAGTTCATTTGCCCTGGCAAATTCATTCTGAGCACACAGTGGTTTTCTCTTTGTGTCCATATTTGTCATTTGTCTTATAGAATTCCACAACTTCCTTGAGTTAGATGTGGCCAAATGCTGCTCAGCCTGTTCCTTATATCGACTCCTAGAGGCTCGTAGTTGGAAATTAAGATCTTTTTGAGCCGCTCTAACGCCTAAGGAGTCTCCCACCCTGTGGGCTGCACTCTTCCTCCTTAGGCATTCTTTAACACCCCTTGTAATGTATGGCTTGTTGTTAGGATACCGTTTTACAGTAACTTGGGGGATAATGGAGTCAGTACAAAAGGAGATATAGTCTGTAATTGACTCTGCAGCATTGTTTATGTCCCCGCCCTCCAAGAAGATGTCCCAGTCTGTCCAAAGAAAGCATCCTTTAAGCTCCTCCTTTTTGTCACTACTCCACACCTTGACAGTTTTAACTTCAGGTTTGTAGGATTTAAAAACAGACCGGTAAGTGGGCAGAAGATGTATAACATTATGATCAGAGTTCCCTAATGGTGCTCTGGCCTTAGCCGTGTAGGCGTTTTTTTATATTGCCATAACACTTGTCTAATATATTCTTGCTTCTAGTACTGCACTTAATGTACTGATGAAAGCCTGGCAAAGTTTTTGCCATGCAGCAATGGTTAAAATCACCAAGTAGCAGGACTGGCGCGTCAGGTTTATTTTGGAGGTGGTGATGTATGCAGTCTGTAATTTGATTGGCTGCTCTGCCGGCGTTTGCGCTGGGTGGAACGTAGACGAGACAAACAAATATGTTTGTAAACTCCCGCGGAAGGTAATATGGTCGCAGCGTTACGCACAGCAGTTCCAAGTCCGGATTGCATATTTTGTCTCGGACTGCTATATTACGGCACCAACTGTCTCTGATGTACATGCACACGCCCCCTCCTTTGCCTTTCCCAGAGCTCGTGTCTCTGTCTAGGCGAACGTGAGTGAAGCCGTCAATTTGAATAAAGTTATCTGGAACATCCACCCCGAACCATGTTTCAATAAAAGCCATTAATCCAGACACGCGAAACTCATAACAGGCTCCTACCTGCTGGCGCAAATCGCGTTTCTTTATTAATTTAGAAGCTATACAAAATGTAACTTTATCTTAAAAAAGGGAAATTGAAAACATTTTATCATCTTGTTTTGATCTCATAAAAAATTAAAATACCCAGTTTCCATGGGTTCTGATTATGTGTAAAACCTGCTAAAAATGTGTTTTAAGAAATGTACCAATAATTTCTGAAATACATAATGCTTGAATTAGTTTAGCATGTTTACAGTTGAGTATAAATTGCAAAGGAGCAAAATCAACTATTATGAGCTTATAACCCAGTGCTCCATCATCATTGGCTTACTGTGAGTAATCCTGTACTGCTCTGTATTTGAGCAGTACAGGATTACTGTACTGCTACCAGTTTTCACCTACCCCTTATCTCCATATCTCCATCCACATATATTTGCAATTTAACAATCCAGATTACAAGAATACAAGAAATAAATAAATAAATAAATACTACCAGTTCAGTTTGCACCTTCTCATGCAATGTTTTTTTCTTTTTTCTTTTTTTATGCTTACTACTTCATGCATTTTAGATACATACAGAAGACATCAAATATATGAAGTAAGATATATGGAATTATGTAGCAATAACACAGATTTTTAAAATATAAAATATATATTCAAAACATTTTATGTGGAGCTTTTTTTTTTTTTTTTTTCAAAGTAGCCACCTTTTGTTTTGTTGACAGCGCTGCCCTTTTCAAAGCAAAGGGTAAATACTTTGTTGTTGTTTTTTTTGTTTGTTTGTTTGTTTTTTTCATCTCCAATTAGCTTGGAGCTATTTTGAGTTTATTTTTTTCTTTACTACATTACGTATGTGTCCATTCATAGTTTTGATTCATGATCATTGAGGATCTACAATGGAAACTTTTGATGGGTAGTTTGCTTATTTATTTAGTTATCCATCCATTCAGTCAAGATTAAAATTTATTCAGATATTTGATAGATGGCATTATGTTCAACAAATAACTGACATAAAAGGCACATATTTCACATTTCTGATCAAAAGTATAGACTTCAAATCAATACTTGTGAAAAGAAATGTTGGGAAGCCAACACTTATTTGCCCCACCCCCCTTTGCAGTGCCATTATAGCAGTAATCATGCTTCTGCCACATTCTTAGTTTATTGCTAAGTCACTTGACTCCATACATAATGAAGATAACTGTACTTACCAATATTTTAGTGTATATTCATAATGGCATGTATAAGTTTCCTCTTCTACATACTCAGCAGTGATGATGTCTTTATATTTTGGTTTAAACAGTTTTGTTGTGAGATGTGTGTCTAGCTATGGATCGGGTAATGTGTGGAGTTGGCATGAGTGACTGCGTGTGCGCTCACGGTGCATGTGCCTTTGAATGAGCCCATGGAGTGAATGGGTGTGGGTCTGAGAGGGGTGAGTAAGCCATTTGTTACTGTGCATTATGGCAAAATAAAACCACAAACTCTTGAGCAACGCACTGGAGTGGTCACTGGATGCACATAACTCATAACAAAAATAAGGTTCAGAATTAAACCCCAAAAGATGGTTCTACCCTGTGTCCCCCAACAGGAACAGGAATTTTAACAGTTTCATATTTGGCCATTTTTTGAGATCTGAACTCATACAGTTCCACATGTATTTATTTTTATTATTTCTATATTATATTATTTTATTATTTATTGTATTATTTTTATATTTTGTGTTTTATTATTTATTTTATTATGTCTATATTTTCTTTATTTTATTATTTATTTATTCATGTATTTATTTATTATTTACTATGTCATATTATTTATAATTATTTCCTCTAAATGATCCATAGATGTGTGTACAGCTTCAGAGAGCACCCCCGCCTCCCACAGAAGCCTGGGCAGAGCAGAGCGTTGCAGACCATGCCGAGCTGATGGGCCGATAGGAGCACAGTGTGTGATGAATGGTGGCAGAGGCTGTAGCAGATACACTATATCTTCAGTGGAGCCCGAGGAGGGAGCTGCTCCGCTCAAGAGCAGCTCTGACTGTGATGAGTGTCCCTGGACTTAGGATACAGTAAGAAAGCACCACTCTAACCTAAACAAGGTCAGTTTGGGTCGAACCTTCTCGGGCTCGTAAATTTCCTTAAGTTGTGGCCTTAAAACTTTTCAGATTCAAGTAGAGGAGGGAGATCTATCAAAAAATGTGTGATATTTGTTTTAGCTGATTCGACTGATTAAAAGACGAATAAAATAAGTCAAAAACTGCCAGAGTTCCAGTGATAAGTTTCAAAGTTTAATTACACTTTGATCATAGATAGATGTAGTTATAGTTTATTCATCCCTGCAGGGAAGTTCAACTTTTCAGATATACGGATTTACCCAATACCACAAACATAAAATATGTTGTTAGCACAAAAAGTTAAAGTGGAGGTTTTCTGTATAGTTGACTTTTTGGAACTTTCTACCATGTTGTAACATTGTTCCTCATCATTAACATGCCTAGAAAGGTTTTAGATGTTATCCATGCATGTTTGAGTATTTTAGCAATCTGTCCTGGGCCCAATTTGAACTTTCCTTCTAGTTTAACCCATGAAAGCAACAGCAGAATGCACAACAATATACTACAACTTTACAAACCCAATGCTATGTGCAGTAGTTTCAGTAGAGGGATGCACGCTGATTGTGTTGTAATAACGCTCTGTAGGGGAAGTGGCTTAGCTTGGAGAGCAAAGGGAGGGGAGACTCAGAGCAAAAGTGAAACTTATTAAATATGTTAATATATTGTTTTCTGCAAATATGGCATTTTCGAAACAATAAAAGGAATCTAAATATGTTTAGCTGTTAGCAGAAAATACCCCATAGAAGTAAATTACCCCTCTTTAAAAAAACAGGGGCAAAAGTCTGTGTTACATACATGTAGAAGTTCCTGCTTGCACTGGAAGCTGATTGGTTATTGCATTCTCTGTTATCTTCTTATGACCTTGGCTCACACAAATCTTAGCTTGTCTTATCTATGGCTATTTCTTGCACAAAGCTGAACAATTTTGCACATCACATAATGTTGCAAACTTGTAGAGGTGGGTTGTACTCAGTTACATTTACTCAGTTACATTCACTTGAGTAGATTTTAAAGTACATTTTCTAGTAGGATATTTTTTACTTCTACTGGCGTAATATTTTTATTAAAGTAACAGTATTCTTACTTGAGTAAAGGTTTCCGTTACTCTGTGGCAAAAGCTTGACGTTGACAATATGAAATGATTTGAAAATTTGTCTTTCTGCATCGTTCCTCTAGATATAAACCAGTTTGTCTCATTTTTGTGTGTATTATTTGAAAATACCAAACTTTGAAGGACAAAATATTAAATGACGCACAAAGTTTAAACTTCAAATTATGAATCAAATGTTAGATCCTGACAGTTACTGTTTATATTACTCTTACTTGAGAAGTACCTTTTTACTCTTTCTTTGACCACTACTTTGTACTTATACTTCAGTAATAATATTTTGAAGTAGGGATACTGTTGAGTACATATTTGGCTACTCTACTTACCTTCGTGCATCATTTAAACGTATGAATGACAGATGATGAACTCAAAGTTAGAATATTGTGTCTATAAATGCAATTAAGAGAGACCAGATCGTCTGTTCCAAACAAGGGTACGAGTCATATTTCTGCCCTTCTGTGGTTAATTTCACGGCCGATTTAGGTTTTGTGCTTGACTTGAACCAAGCCATTTACAGTCACATTTTAGCACATTCCTGGTGCATTGTTAAAATATGAATGTTGTTACTGACACTGGCCCCAACAAAAATACTGAGGTATTCATTTTTGTAAATATCACCCATTGCTAAATTCAGGGTGAGGTGATACACTGGCTAACATGTGCCTCAGTCCAAGAATAGAACCTGAGACCTTGTTGTTCTATGTTGGCTCCCCCTTTAGAGCTCTATCTCAGCACAATCAATGGTTTCATTAGCAGTATTTTGCTCATGAAAGAACCGCACATTACATCAGGTTTGTAGTGTATTGTTTTGTATCACACCTCTGTATGGAGAATTGTTGTGTGGGATCATGGGTGACGTAGGCTTGTGGGCTGAGCATTGGACAGAATTTTACTGCTAATCGTAAGGAGGGTTTGAATAGGGTCTGAGAGAGATTGCTAAAATACTGAAACATGCATGGATGACATCTAAACTCTCTTCAGGGATATTTTTAACATTATAACATGGTAGAAAGCTATTAGCATAATGAAAAATATATAAATAATGTATATATATACCCTATTTGTGAACAAGAAGTTAAAACATATAATTGGCATTTATATTTATTTCATGTCATTCAGCCATGCAATATCAGTAATTTATTTTAACAACAATACAGTTAAGTCAAACACATGGGTGAAGTGGAGCATGAAGAAGACCATGTCTTATTATTACATGTCCCTTTTGACAAACTGAAAATAACCATCATTGAGATGGTCAGCCATCACTCATAAAATAAGGTCACTACTCAGCAAAAACACATCCCCTTAATACAGTCCTTCTATGCAACACTTAGTACATAATATTTTCATCATATTCCTCAATTCCTCTGTATGTCTCAAATACTTTGTTCAGCAAATATATTTAGAAAGTAATATGTTGTCCAGGTAGCTTTTACTGTTTGTTAATGAAGTTTCCAAATAGTCTCCATACTCATTCCACAGTTTTGCTCTGCGATGTTGAAAAGAAAATTGCACTTGGGACTTTTTGCTTAATGGGAAGTGAAGAGTCATTGTTTGCGAAGTGAACCGTGAACAAAGTAGTTTCTAAAGCCAGGTCCAGATGCTGGACTTTGTAGTGCCTTTCTGTTTGGACACTGTTGTCAGCTTGAATATTCTTAGAGCAAAAATACCATGCGTTATTGTGGCACCTTGGCATTTGTATTTCATGGTTTCTAAGTTAAAATAATGTCACTTGAAAAAAAAACAAAAAAAACAAAACATATGTTTGTTTCCAGTGCAGTGCAGTTTTGCATAAGATGTGCCTTTTAATAGTTTTCTCTATCACTGCAAAACATCAGGTACTCAACATCAGGACAGGAATCCCTATTTTGCTTGTGCCCGCTCAAGCAAAATAGGGATTCCTAATCTATGACAGATAACATCATTATGTTATAATTTGCACATTTTACACATCCACACAAATACATTCAAACTCCTGCCTCTTAGAGGTAGATAGTTCTACTTCACTCACATGTGAAAACTTCATGTTGTACATTATACGGCACTATATTCATTTAAAGCCTGTATTGGATTTTGAGGAAAATGTGCCTTGCCCCAGTACAGCTATATTGTATAAGCAGCTCTCCGGGTCAAAGTAAGTCTGCTACCTGCATCTAATTAGAAAGTCTTTTATTGATTGATGATCAGGAAGTGGGCTTTAGCATGCTATTATGCTCTCTGAGGGTTGTGAAAAGTGCTTATAAACGCATCATGGTGAATAATTAGGATGTTCAGACTGCATAATGGGGAATAACTTTGAACCTCTGTAAACTGTTTAAAATGAACTAGTTCTGTTTTTTGCTTTTTGCAGTATAAAGAAGGTACAGCACCTTTAACAACAGTTTTTGAGGTTTTTGAGACAATTGAAAATGTATCTCTCAATGGATGTATCTGTTCAAAGTACAACGTGCTTACCTCTCTTGTGGTCCCAAAAATGTTACTTACTGTACAGCCGTTTGATTCCTCGCCTTGATTTTTGCGTTTCTGCTGAATTTGCCTCTGTTCTGGGCTGGCCCGTGGAGCATGATGGATTGTGATCGGCAGGTCGTGTTGTGCGCGCGTGTGTGTATATGTGTGTGCATGAGTGTGTGTGCTTGTATTATATGCATGGAGGGGCCCCAGCCGTACTCAGCCAGTGATGTATGGTCCCGAGTCGGCCAATAGGAAAAGTGCTGAGGCGTAGAGTCGGACTGCACAAGCATGAGTGATGGACATAGGGCTGTGGTTACATCCATCTCCTCTGGGCTCATAATATGCCTCTCTCTCTCACACACGCACACACACACACCCCTACACATACACATATGCACAGCACATCTCTGCATAACTCCACTGTCTCGTTGACATGTTCCTGGAAACAATAACGCGCTGGCCTTTTCTAACAGCTTACTTTGACTCCTACTTCGGCAATATTTTCAGAGAAGTAACAGTAGTTTATGTTGACAATATGAAATGAGCGTTTGTGTTTCTTACATGTCTCCTCCAGAAATGATTTAGTTTGTTTCATTTTTGTGTCAATACCAGATTTTGTGCATAATTTCAATTTAAATGGTCATAAAACTCACTGAAATACCCTCTTTATCCACATTTACACAGTTGCATTTAATTGAGTAACTATTGTACTTTCGGTGTACTTACATTACTATTATTTGAGTAATATGTAGTTTGAAGTAACAGCACTTCTACTTGAGCAAAAGTCAGTAAAAGTCTACAAGTGACAAAAGCTTTATGTTGACAATATGAAATGAACATTTGTGTTTTTTGTACGGTTCCTTCAGATACGATTTAGTTTTTGGTCATTTTTGTATTTTGTGTGTTTCCTTACCAGATTTTGTGTATTATTTTAAGTGTTCTTCCTCCATTTACATCAACTTCAAATTATAAATCTGATATTAAATCTTGACAGATACTGTTTCAGTTACTTTTACTTGAGTAGTCATTTTCCCTAATACGTTTTATTCTCACTTGAGTATTTTTTTAACCTCTACTTTGTACTTGTACTATGTAATATTATTTTGAAATAACGTTACACATACACTCTGACTGTGAACAATAGTTACGTCTATGTAGTTTGTCTGTATCCCAGCTCCTGTGCTTTTACATGAGACCTATTATGCAAAATTACTTTTTATAGTTAAACTTGTTTCCCTTCTCATTTCCCCTCTCAAGCTGTATTTAGAGTGATTCATACATGTTTGAGTAATCTTTATACTCCTGTTTTCAAGACTTAATTGCTCTGATCTATCGCCATTTTCACCTTGTTCGGTATACGCCCACTGCTCTGTACTTAATTCACTAGAACTTTTACTTTCTTAATTGGCGATACACATAGGACTCAGCAGTGTTGCATAGCAATTTTGGTACAAATGAAACTTTGCTCTTTGCTAGCACGATCTGCAGCTATCCATAGAAAGGGCTGACAATATGTGGAACTGATAACTTTTATGGTGACGTAATGTAAAGGGGCAGGCAGCAATCGGCTCCCATTGAGCTTTGCAATCTTCCAACCCTGAAGTCAGGGGACATGTTTCTTTTATTAAGTCAATATTGCAATTTCAAAAGTCCAAATTATGACGCAATGATTATAACTACAGCATATAACTCTCAAAAGCACAATACATCTTCCTTCTTGTAAAGTACTCTCCACCAATGGGAAGGTTTGAGGATTGATTCCCGTTGGGACCGGTACATTCTGTTAAGTGTCCCAAGGAAAGACATACTCGTTTCCTATGTATGAATGTGGTGTGTGTGTAGCTGTTGCAACAATATTAGCTTACTCACATCAAGTATGAAGGTAAAGTGTCATGGATTGTCCAAAAAGCTCTATACCCACTACTGAAACTTGACCTGTGTTATTGTAGCCAGCAATTTATTTAAGTGGATAAATACTGTAGATTTATTATTTGCAATAAGACTGGGATGAGACACAAGACTGGGTCCATGGAAATGAGATAAGACAAGATTTAAACATAATTTGTCAAACATAAATTTGCAATGCAGTTTACAGTTTTGGCCTAACAATTTATTTAATTATTCTGTTTTGGAATTATAGCTTCTTAAGGAAGTGTAACTCACTAGCACTTAACCCCTTTTTATCCAATCTACTGTAAATGTAAAAACCTCCTGAGGAAGACCCTGGACACTCTAGAGGGAGTATGTCTCTCAGTTGGCCTGGGAACTCCTTGAGGTCTCACCGGAGTAGCTAGAGGAGGTGTCTGTGGTAAGGAAAGTCTTGGAGTCCCTGCTTCCCCTGCAACCTGGCCCCCGAAAAACAGAAGAAAATGGATGGATAACTGTAAAAACATGGGAAAAATCTCACAAGATCATTTTCCACAAAACACAAACAGAATGACATAGACCCAACTGCAGCTATTGTTTCTGCAGTGAAGGCAGAAGATTTCATAAAAAAAATATATATAGTGGTCTTTACCTGCTATGGGGCTGTAGATTTACACATCTCCTGTCCAGATTACAGAAATTGTGATGATACAAGAGCATCTGTCTGCCATGACAGAGGGAATAAAAACAGCTCACTCACACACTGGAGTCATGACCTTTAGAACAAACTGAGAGAACTTTATGAGTCTGTCTGTGATAAAGTGACACCATTGCAGGTTTAAATATTATGCTATTTTTTCCTCATCAAAAACATACCCAGAGTTATGTTTTGTTGCATTCACATACGTTTAACACACAAACCCTTCGTATTTAGGTGGAGTTCTTCTATGAAATAGAAAATACTGTGATGCCATGTGGTAATAGTGCTCCACTGTGTTTTAAACTTCATACACCTTCACTAGAATCATTTGGATAATTTCAGCCCTGGGCTTGCCGATATCTACTGAACTAAAAGTAAACGGTAGCTATTAATTGAAAAACTACCGCTTGATGACATCACAAGGTAGAACAGAGCATTTTGAGCTTTGGACTAATAATGCAGTATTAGGGAAATGTGTACACATGAAACAAAAGTGGTGAGGTAACAACATTCTAACATGGCTTAAAACTCACAAGAGTCAATTTGGCATAATAAAGAACCTGTAAAAACTACCTTTTGCAGTCAAAGACAAGACATTGAAAGCCACAGACCTACAAGAAATGTAAGAGGAAAGACACTCATACTGTCAATAAGTCAATATAAGATTTTTGCACACCATGTAGTACATTTGAGCAGTAGCATAAAGTGCTTCCTAGAACAGATACAAGCAGTACTGGGGGGGAGGGGCTTTCAATTTGAGTGTTTTTTTTATCTTTATATTGATATGTCATAATTTCTTCTTGGAAAGTCTGCAAGACCCTCATATTTGTACCCTAAGGTTCTAATTTCACAACAAGGGGAGGGTCTATGCTGAAGGTATTCTTACCTTCTGCCCCACAACACGGGCTCCCTTTCTTGTTGCTCCCCCTTGGCCCCTATGCATTTTCTGGTCACTGTGTAGGCAGCTCTGTCTTCCATGCCCAGGTAAAGTTCTAATCCTTCCATCCTCATTCATGAAAAAATATCAAAATTCCTAAATCATTGAACCTTTTAGTGCCACCGTCTAACTGTGGAACTGTCCACAGTCCAACATCACTTCACTCTTGAAACCCGCTAAGCATCAGGGCACATTCCCATGCTCCTTTGTCTTTAGTGACAGGTAATGATTGGCTACTACTCTTGTTCTACCCATAGTGTCTGACCAAATCATTGTGCCTCAAGCCAAGTGTGTGCACTGTGCACCTTAACGTCTGTGTAACCTCTTCATTCATAACATTTCCAAATTCTCATGCATCTGTTCCTAATAGTCCCGCTGTTCCCGGCCCTTTACTCATAGTGCTGTGCCTACAGCAATAGGAAAAAGGTAAATGCATCCTAAACATAATTTCAACCCCTAGAACATGTTCTCTAACTATTAATCTGGTTGGATAGTTGGCATTGTGCCAAGGACGACCTGAGCCATCCCACGCCTCGTTCCAAACTCAAAGAGAGCTGCGTAAATTAGATTCCCAGCTGTTAAACCCTGGGATCATGCACTCACTATATTCCATCAGTGGTGTGTGCTCTTCTTAGTCCAGTTCCATTGTTCTTTAGGATTGATATTAACTTTTGCTCATCCCTTTAGGTGCCATCAGTGGTCAGGGCACGCTCCTCTGTTGTTATACTTAGTTTTGTTTTGCTTTGCCTACAGGTTTGGCTCAGTTAATGTTTGTTTTTGTTTCTACATTTTGTTTTGCTCATTTTAATTACAGTTTTATTTGCTCCACTGTGGGATTGCCTCCTCTTGGTTGGTGCAGTTCTGGAGCCAGTGCCTCTGAGCACCTTGCTCTTATGCCCTGTACCTGGTCTGACAGGTAGTAGGATTAGGCTGGATAATGAACGAGTGTTTTTTATCAACAGATTTCATCTGTTATAATTATTGTTAACAAGATTCAAATTTTGTTTTTCTTAATATTGTCATGTTCTGGGTTAAGGAAACACAACACATTTCTTCCGGTTTATTTTCTGAACACAAGGGCTATTGTAGGCCATAACCCATGCCAAAACAGGAGAAAAAACAGCAGCAGTCTCAACTCACCAGCCAGTCTCCCAAAACAGACCAGTAACTGAGCAATAGAATTTTCACAAAGCAGCCACATGTCATACATACTGTAACTGCTTTTACATTAACAACAACAACAAAACATAAGCAGTTACAAGAACAACAAAAAGTTAACAACTCTGAACTAAACACAAAATATCTTATCATTATAATATGTACAATAAAAATGATGTAAATTCAGTGAAACCTGGCTTTCTTTCTTTGATATGGGACCTGTGTGCCTTATACTTAGGTTCTATTCCCCAAATTAGATTTGGGATGGCATTTTTGACATTTCTATTATTATTCCAAACTGTTGACTTCTCAATTGCCTCATCTTGATCAACTTGTGCGTTAAAGGAACCATAAGATTTTTTATTTTTTTATTTTTTTACTGTGTACCCAGATACAAGGTAAACATGTTCAAATGGTAAATGGTCACATTTTTACATAAAAACTTTTTCCACCTTCAAGAAACTCAAAGCGCTTTACATCAACCAACCCATTCACACTTGCATTCATACACCAGTGTAGAAAGAGACACTGGGGTCGAGGTGGGTTAAGTGTCTTGTGTCACAATGACAGTATTCATCTGTGGGATCTGGAATCACAACCTGTGGGTTAGTGGATCTGAGCACTCTACCAATGAAGTTTATGTTAAGAGTTGGTTTCGAACCGCCAACCTTTGGATCAGAGGATGAACACTCAGCACCTGCAGCTAGTCAGTGATTGAATTCTGGAGGTTCTGAGCTTTCACATGGGGCAAGGCCTGTCCATATACTGAAAATGACAGAAAGTTGTATGTGTCCTCTATCTGCAGGTTAAGGCACTGGCAACACAAGCTCAGCTGTGATTGTAATGCCTTTTAAAAGAGTGCAGGCTATATGCAGTTTCTTTAGTTACATGAATGCATATACCATTACTCCAAAACATTATCAAAAATGCTTGGAGCACCAACTTATAAAACCATTATTGCCTCATGCAAACTAAAGTCCACATAGTGCAGCAGAGTACACTTGCTGCCTCCCAATGAGCCGCAGCTGTGTGTGGGGTCAGACGAGGCCAGTGAATACATCAGGCCAGGTCCTGCATGTAAAACAGTCCCAGAGCACTCCTCTTTATGTCAGCCCCTTCAGCACCTCCTCAGTACCATCACAGTACTCCCTCTCTACCCCTCAAAGTACTCCGTCACTAATCCCCACAGTACCTCCTCACTACCCCCTCACTACCCCCAACATTACCTCCTCACTAGCAGCTAGGTACCCCCCTCAGCACTCCCTCACTAACCTCTCATACCTCCTCAACACACCCTCTGTACCCCCTTACTACCCCCTAGCACCCCTCAGTATGCTTTTAGTACCATCCCAGCACCACCTCAATACCCACCTCCGTATCCCTTGTGTACCCCAGCGTGCCCCTATCAGTACCATTTGAGTACCCCCAGTGTCCCCCTCTCAGTACCCCCTCAGTACCCCCCACGGTCTTCTCCCAGTACCCCCTGCCTGTGAGCACTCTATCCTTGTCAGCACTGCAGTGGAGTGATGCAGATTTGGTGAAAACAGCTCAGATATTCATGAGTGAGCAGACAGTTCAGAGTCAGACTAACCTTGGCACTTACACAGTAAACATGATGTACATTTACTGGATTACTGATGAGTGCAGATGGGTCTCCACTCTAGACAACTGAGGACAAAAGTTAAAACACCATTTTAAAGAGGCCAATAAGTAATTGTACCTGCATAAAAATGAGTGGTAAATTAATTATAAAAATGTATACTTTGCAGTGACATCACGCTGGGTGTGCTCTATGTACCTCTGTGGTGGAATGTTCAACAGTTGCCATCATGACACACTGCATACACTAGCACTGTCAAGAAAAGATTTAAGATCTGAAAACTCAAGAAACTCCTGGCCCTTTTTAGGTGTTTGATTTTCAACAAAGAATTTAGTGTGACGGACTGAAAAACTGCAGCTGGTTTGTGACTGTAATATGTGTGAGAGACTTGTCTAACACTGCAAATCATCTCAGCTGTTGTAGTTCCAACTAAACCTTTACGGTCAGATTGTATTAAATAAAGCTCCAATTAAAGTTTAACTTGAATAACAGCGCTTCAGACAAAGCAGTGCCTGCAGTTAGCAGCACAGCCCCAGGGAATGTTGATGATACCAGCTGCAAAGTATCAATATACATTTGTGAATCCCCAGGCGTCACAATATGGGGAAAAGTAACACGTAATGATAACTACACTTTAATTAGCCTTAATACAACATAAACAAAGACTTAATTGTCAACCAAATGTTTAGTAACAACTTATTAAATACTTTAACTGTAAAGAAAGGGTATAATGTAAAATTGATATTTTGAGCTTTGTAAGATGTTATAATGTTGTTCCTTCTTCAAAAACATTCCTTAAGAGGTTTTAGATCCATGCATGTTTCATTAATTTTGTGATCTCTTAGCTGCAAAATTCTGTGCAATGCTCCGTCCACAAGCCTACATCATCCATGCTCCCACACAACAATTCTCCATAAACATACAAAAGCATGATAAAAAACTATACACTGAGGTGAGACTCAGAGCGTCAAAAAACGGTGAGTAAATGGTAAGTCGATTTTACATAATAGGCTCGTTTTAAAGTGGTACCAGAAAATTAAAAGTTTTGTCCAAAACGGCAAACAAAGCATCTGTTTTTTATGGATATTTAATATTGTATTACCCTGTAGCTACTTTTTATTCATGTACTACAGAAAAATAATTTTGACTCCAGGATAATATATTTTAAATGCAAAATTATGTTAGTGATGTTGTGTCTTCTTAGTGAAACCCATTTCAGTGACAAAATTTGTTTTTCACAGTTTGAAAACGATCAAAATCTGGTGAGGCCCTGCAAAGAATCAGTAATCCTGCCTTAATTTCTGTGCATATGAAACACAGCGACAGCTTGGCTGGCTGAAGGCATCAAGAGTCTCGTACAGATGTTTGGACTTTAAAAACATGGAGGAGATAACCACATTATGACTTCAGCTGTGGAACAGTGTTTTGATGCAAGACTACAGATAATAAGAGACATAAAAACGTGATTCATTGAGATGTTATGTAATGCTTTACCTGAAATTGTCCACAGAATATGTTTAGGCATATCAATATCCATGTTGACAAGCAGGTGATGCAACCAGGTGTAGGTACAGATCAGATCTGTGGAGAGACAATTCTGCCCACAGTAAGAATGTATGTTTTTAAATGTGCTTTTATTTGCAACAGTTAGAATGGAATAAACTCAAGACAGATAATAAACCAGTTGAGAGAAAAGCAGAAACATCTTCCCTGCTTACAAATACACAAAGGGCTTACCTTCTGCACAAAATAATCTGTATTTTGGCCTAGTACAGTAGACAGCATTGCCATGTTTGTTTTGATTCACTTAGGCACATCACCTTTGGCTTCCGCACAAACCTCAGTGCTGCTCTGTGATTGGTCTGCCAGTTGCTGGGCAAATTTGACCCTTACAGGAGGAACAGCTCAAAATCGATTCTCCTGAGTTTGTGAACTTACACCTATGACAGGAATCCATCTCGCTGTGTGCTGTCATGTAGTACTTGAAATTGCGGTGCAGGCAACACACTCAGTTCTTTACTGTTTTTGAATGCAAAGCTGCACTGATTTCCAAAGTCTTCAAAAAGGACTTGGAACAGTACACGGTGCTATTAAAACACCATATCCCCAGCAAAAAAGTTGATTTAGTGTTTAGTTGCACTAAAATGCCATACTCTGGAACATTCCAAGCATAGCAATAACAAGGAGACAAGTAGGCGGCGGACCTTTTATAGTGCACCATAAAAAGTTCTCAAAAGTCAATTTGTCAAAATATGTGCCCTTTAAGATGAGTAAGTAGAGGGTGAATGCTTCATGAAAACAAGATCATAAATTCATAAATAACACAAAAAGTCAACTTTAGTTTAAATGGTAGGTTGAGCACTAAACACAAGTTTGGTTGTGTTTGGTAAAAAGAAGAAATAAAACACCGGATCTATAACCAATGAACTGCTCTTTACAGAAGGCTTGTGCTGCCCTATGATTTCCTTCCTGTCACTGATATAAATAATATATCCCACACTGTAATTACTTTCTTGTTTATGGCTCTGCAGCATACAAATGAGAAAATGACTTAACATTATATTTGATTCGCACCATGAAATTGTATTTTCGCTCGGGCTCGTTGTTTTTGCCTTTTTCTGAAGGATACGTGTCAGAGATGGTGGTTTATTTATTTGCACCTCGGTCTCCTTTCACACCTGTCACAGATGCCCATCTCTGCGGGTCAAATGCCAGCTCCTGTTTGCATTACATTTGCAACATGACAAGATAACGCTACAAATGAAATAGATTGCATTCATGTACTGATGTCGTAATTTGAAATGAAGGGCAGGGGCCAATATAACTCTAGGGGAGATTCAGTTTTTGAAAGAAATATCCAAACTTGTGATCCACAAATGATGAACTGTATCATTATATGTTTGGGAATGGATCCATAAACTTCTCATATAATTATAAAAGTAAGAGGTTGGTAGTACTTTTTGTCATAGCACAGAAAGGGAGCCCGTGCTCTGTACTTTTGTATATATATATATATATATATATATATAAAATCGTGCAGTCAGGGAATCACAGAGAGAAAATAAATGAAATGGTTATATCCATTCAATGATTTGTACTATAAAGTCATTTTCTATTTAATTTTGCAATTTTAATTATTTTTTTAGTTCAAAATCACTGTATTTTTACTTTTGCCATACAAATACTGAGAAGAGACGTGTGGAGAGGCACCAGCCATTCGTGCCTCACCATGGACTGACTGTGCTGTACGCTCAGCAGTGACAGCTACTGCTTTAAGCAGCTTTGAAAAGGCACCGGGTGAGACACATAGTTACCTGACCTTATGGTAAGGACACTTGTGAGCCCAGGGATTCTTGCAACTCCTGGGGCAGCAGAATAGTGACAGCGAGCTACAATTTAGTTGAGTTAGTAGGTCAAGTTTAGCAATCCATTCCCTTTTTGTCTGGCCCTACTTTTTAAATGGAGGAAGATTACATATTAAAGCTCAAGCAGTTTTCTAAACTGGACTTTCGGTCAAAGCAGGAGGTTATAATTAAAGGAAGACCAACGCCTGAGCTAAAGGGTTTGCTCCAGACTATGGGACAAAAGACTCGCCCTTTTCAAACACAGTGGTACGAAATTTGGAAATTGTGGAACCAGAATACGGATAAAAAAAACAATACAAAACCAGCTTGCTTTTGATTTCATACTATTAGAGTTATTTCATATGAACTTCACTTATTGTCACTCACTGGAGAGAAATTGGCCCAGGGCCAAAAGTCACGTCACTGATATAATATCCCATGAAACATTTCAAGCAAAAATGGTGAAAAAAATCTCATGTGACAGTTTGAAAATCTATGGTTACCACGGTAATTTTCCATCCATCCATCCATTTTCTTCCGCTTATCCGGGGCCGGGTCGCGGGGGCAGCAGTCTAAGCAGGGACTCCCAGACTTCCCTCACCCCGGACACGTCCTCCAGCTCCTCCGGTGGGACCCCAAGGCGTTCCCAGGCCAGCCGAGAGACATAGTCCCTCCAGCGTGTCCTGGGTCTTCCCCGGGGCCTCCTCCCGGTGGGACATGCCCAGAACACCTCTCTAGGGAGGCGTCCAGGAGGCATCCTGAGCAGATGCCCGAGCCACCTCAGCTGGTTCCTCTCAACGTGTAGGAGCAGCGGCTCTACTCCGAGCTCCTCCCGTGTGACCGAGCTCCTCACCCTATCCCTAAGGGTGCGCCCGGCCACTCTGCGGAGGAAGCCCATTTCAGCCGCTTGTATCCGCGATCTTGTCCTTTCGGTCATTACCCAAAGCTCATGACCATAGGTGAGGGTAGGAACGTAGATTGACCGGTAAATCGAGAGCTTCGCCTTCCGGCTCAGCTCCTTCTTTACCACAACGGACCGATACAGCAACCGCATCACTGCAGACGCTGCACCGATCCGCCTGTCAATCTCCCGCTCCATCCTTCCCTCACTCGTGAACAAGACCCCGAGATACTTGAACTCCTCCACTTGGGGCAGAGACTCACCACCCACCCGGAGAGAGCAAACCACCTTTTTCCGGTCGAGAACCATGGCCTCGGATTTGGAGGAGCTGATTCTCATCCCAGCCGCTTCACACTCGGCTGCAAACCGCCCCAGTGCCTGCTGCAGGTCCTGGCTCGAAGAAGCCATCAGGACAACATCATCTGCAAACAGCAGAGATGAAATCCTGTGGTTCCCAAACCAGACCCCCTGCGGCCCCTGGCTGCGCCTAGAAATTCTGTCCATAAATATAATGAACAGAACCGGTGACAAAGGGCAGCCCTGGCGGAGTCCAACATGCACCG
Source organism: Periophthalmus magnuspinnatus (assembly GCF_009829125.3). Taxonomy (NCBI): domain Eukaryota; kingdom Metazoa; phylum Chordata; class Actinopteri; order Gobiiformes; family Gobiidae; genus Periophthalmus; species Periophthalmus magnuspinnatus. The sequence goes on along the minus strand of NC_047135.1, from coordinate 19,553,777 downwards.
GGAACAGGTCTGACTTACTGCCGGCAATGCGAACACAGCTCCTGCTCCGGTCATACAGGGACCGGACAGCCCTTAGCAAAGAGCCCCGGACCCCATACTCCCAGAGCACCCCCCAAAGGACACCACGAGGGACACGGTCGAATGCCTTCTCCAAATCCACAAAACACATGTGGACTGGTTGGGCAAACTCCCATGAACCCTCGAGGACCCGATGAAGAGTATAGAGCTGGTCCAGTGTTCCACGACCAGGACGAAAACCACACTGCTCCTCCTGAATCCGAGGTTCGACTATCGGTCGGATTCTCCTCTCCAGTACCCTGGAATAGACCTTACCGGGAAGGCTGAGGAGTGTGATTCCCCTGTAATTGGAACACACCCTCCGGTCCCCCTTCTTATACAGAGGGACCACCACCCCGGTCTGCCATTCCACAGGTACTGTCCCCGACCGCCACGCGATGTTGCAGAGACGTGTCAGCCAAGACAGTCCCACAACATCCAGAGACTTGAGGTACTCAGGACGGATCTCGTCCACCCCCGGAGCCTTGCCACCGAGGAGCTTGCCAACCACCTCAGTGACTTCAGCCAGGGTGATGGACGAGTCCGCCTCTGGGTCCCCAGTTTCTGCTTCCTCCTCGGAAAACGTGACAGTGGGATTGAGGAGATCCTCAAAGTATTCCTTCCACCGCCCGACAACATCCCCAGTCGAAGTCAGCAGCTCTCCACCCGCACTGTAAACAGTGTTGGTGAAGCACTGCTTTCCCCTCCTGAGGCGTCGGACGGTTTGCCAGAATCTCTTTGAGGCCGTCCGACAGTCCTCCTCCATGGCCTCCCCGAACTCCTCCCAACCCCGAGTTTTTGCCTCTGTGACTGCCCGAGCCGCGGCACGCTTGGCCCGCCTGTACTCATCAGCTGCCTCAGGAGTCCCACGAGCCAACAAGGCTCGATAGGACTCCTTCTTCAGCTTGACGGCATCCCTTACTTCCGGTGTCCACCACCGGGTTCGGGGATTGCCGCCGCGACAAGCACCACAGACCTTACGACCACAGCTACGAGCAGCCGCATCGGCAATAGAGGTGGAGAACATGGCCCACTCGGAGTCCATGTCTCCAACCTCCCCCGAGATCAGGGAGAAGCTCTCCCGGAGGTGGGAGTTGAAGACCCCCCTGACAGAGGGCTCCGCCAGACGTTCCCAGCAGACCCTCACAATGCGCTTGGGCCTGCCAGGTCTGTCCGGCTTCCTCCTCCGCCAGCGGATCCAACTCACCACCAGGTGGTGATCAGTTGACAGCTCAGCCCCTCTCTTCACCCGAGTGTCCAAGACACGTGGTCGAAGGTCAGATGACACGACAACAAAGTCGATCATCGACCTCCGACCTAGAGTGTCCTGGTGCCATGTGCACCGATGGACACCCTTGTGCTCGAACATGGTGTTTGTTATGGACAAGCTGTGACTAGCACATAATTGTCTTTCATTCAATTAAATTAAATTAAAGACAAGTCTGTTTTCTCAAAATGATATCAAACACATCGTTTAAATGAGTTTAAGTGTATTTTTCGACACGAGGTTTGTACGAGGGTCATTCAATAAATAAGGTGAATTTTTCGGTATAAGGACTTTTAATACACATAGAAGCTTACTTTTTTATTTTATTATTATTATTATTATTATTATTTTTGTTTTACTTGTTTTCACATGTATTTAATTTCTTTTGCAGATTAAATCAAATTTCAATGGGTTTGCACCCTTCACCAACCAAAAACTTGATAACTGACCGCTGTTCAATCCTGGAGCATGCTTCTTGGTCCGCCATCTTTGTTAATCGCCAAAACTCTCAAAGTTTTGTTTTTTTTTAATCTGCGAAATAAATTAAATCCATGTGAAAAACAAGTAAAACATATATATATATATATATATATATATATATATAAAGTAAGCTTCTATGTGTATTAAAAGTCCTTATACCAAAAAATTCACCTTATTTATTGAATGACTCTCGTAATATTTTGTTTTGAAATGGTAATCGCTATGGCTACGGTCCTAACTTTTCACCATTCTGAAACCCAGAGCTAAACTAAAGGGATTATGGAATGTTCTGATGTCATGTAAACGCGACCTATCACACCCATCCACAATGACAATATGCAAATGGTCTGTCCAGCCAGATAACAAGGATAAAATGACAGCAATCATGATGACATGAATATGTATTTTAATATGATGAATTATTAATTAATATGTCAGTGATTTGTTGTGCAATGACTCTGAAGCTGTCAGGAGATGGAGACATGTGCTGCATTTTAAAATACTATATAAATCAAACTAATATATGTGATAGCATTGACAGGAGAGATTATACATTTACAACTAAATCAGAAATTTTAATAAAGCTTTAGAAGTCCTGATTTTAAAGCAAATGGACACAGCAAATCCCAAGGGCCCACCAACCTAAGTTACTCAGAAATGCTAAGAACTGGGCCTGTGATGGAAGAAGTACTCAGTTTTGTTATGTATACATACAGATACTGGAGCAAAAACAAAACAAAAACAAACAAACTCATAAATATGAAAAAAATACATAAATAAATAAAGAATAAATAAACTGATTTAAGTAAAAGTATTAAAGTACCCGTTTAAAATGTACTTAAAGAGCAAAAAGTAAAAGAATTTCAAGGACATTTTGAGATGATATAAAGCTTCCAAAGTAACTTCTTTTAATGAAGATTTGTGCTGGAACAGGCACAACCTAATTGATTGTTGATTTGTTCTAGCTGTCTCAAACAATAATAAAAAAAATACTTTCACCTACAGTCCTGTTCAAAAATGTAGTGGTGAGGAGAGTGCAGATACCTTATCTCAAATGTAGCGAAGTAAAAGAAAAAAGTAAGTAAAGTATGAGACCTAAAAAATGAGTATTTACGTACAGTACTTTAATATTTTTACTTTATTATGTTCCACCACTGAACAGGTGACATGTGTAGGCTGTCTAAGAAGCCACTGTACAAAGTTTGCCCCAGCAGCACTATACTGTTCACCATTTTGCTCCTGTTTGTGCAGCATTTCACCCTGATGCTGTACAGGAACTCTTTGCTTGGATGTGTTTTCACAGTAGGGGTGGGCAATATGCCAAAAAATGTATATCACAATTTTGTAAGAGCCTCATTGTGGTTCTGATTTTATCAAGATTCACGATGCTTTGTAACAATTTTCGAGTTTTCTAAAGGTGCCTAAAGCTATTTGCTTCTTCTGAAAGTTTATACTTCACTGTGATTGGTTACTCCACCTGTCACTCACTCAAAGCATGATGGAGGCTGACCAATAGGAGGTGTGGGTCAGGGAAAGTGTTTTTGAGTATTTTTGAGTATTAAACAAAAAATAAATAAACCAAATAAAAATAAATAAATAAACTGGGAATCACTGCAATTTGACCTGCAAACACTGGCAATTTGACCAAAATAGCAGATCATCACAGGGATGAGATCACCATATTGCCCAGTCCTAATTCACAGTAGACTGTTCTGGAGAGGGATAAAATTTTAGTCCATTCAAAACTCCCTAATGTCCTTCAGCACTGCAAACAGTTACATAATACAGGTATTCAGAGCGAGTTGTGAGAGACACAGGGACACAGGATGAAACTGAAAACGTGTAGGCTACTGGATTGTGTTTAATACAGGAGTTTTCTCAGTGAGTTTTGAGATTGATGCCCAGCCCTTGGCCCCACCACTGCTGTGTAGAAGCAACACAGTGAAGGGGCTAGCACTAGCACACTGAAAGAATTTGTAAATGTGCTTCATTTAAACAAGATCAGACACACTTCATTTAACCAACAAAGTGCATATTTCAGGCCAGGTGTTGGATGCATTAGCATGGAAAATGCTTTATCCTTAATCCATTTGTTGTGATTTTTATATCTGTCAACTACAACTATGATTCAGAGTGTCTGGAAAATACAAGTTGGTCAAGAAAACTTTGATGTTCCAAATGCAAAAAGAGTAAAACTTCTCTATGTAATTTGTTTCGTTCACTCGCTGTTTGTCTCCATGAAGATGTTATGATGACGGGAATGTTCCATAGTATGCCATTAAACTCATCTATCTTCCATTTATTCAATTACATTACATCTTTTTATCACTCTCATGCCTTATAAAAAAACATCTTTATTTCAGTTTGTATTTACACTGTAGATTCTCTCTGAAGACATCAAAACTGTGAAAGACACATTTATAATGTAGGAAACAAAAATAAACTCAAAATAACCAAGCTTGTTTTTGCTTTGAACTCTGGTTTGAATATCTTTGGCCCTGAGTAGGCACAGCTGCGAAGTGAAAACTATTTCATGTGAATTCATAAAGAAGCTCATAGAGAGAAGGACAAGGGTTTGCAGCACTGTCAACAAAGCAAACGGTTTGAAGATTTGAATATAAAATATAACAAAATATTTAGTTTAGTTCTTCTTTCTTTACCACTTAATTCCATACATCTTGATTCATATATTTGATGCCTTCTATATGTATATAAAATGTAGAAAGTAGTAAACAAAAAAACAAAAAAAAAGAAAGAAGAAGAAGAAGAATAAACATACTGAATAAGAGTGTATGTCTGAATTTTTGACTGGTAGCATAGGAGTCGTGGTTACTTCAGTTCTGTTCGTGATGCAAGCCCAGGATGTGGTTGATCTCGCGCTGAATGCAAAGGGTAAAGTTTTTTGGGTTTTTTTTTTTTTTTTTTTTACATCACACGTCTCAAACAAGTTTTGAGCTAATTTTTACTACTTTCCTTATCTGTCAGTCATAATTTTGATGCATTCAGGGAGTATCTACAACCCCAATTCCAAAGAAGTTAGAACGCTGTGTAAAACTTAAAAAAACAAACAAACACAGAATACAATGATTTGCAAATCCTTTTCAACCTATATTGAACTGAATAAACTACAAAAAACATGATATTTAATGTTCAAACTGATAAAATTTATTGTTTTTATGCAAACATTTATTCATTTTTAATCTGATGTTTGCAACACGTTCCAATAAAGCTGGGGAAGGGGCATTTTACCACTGTGTTACATCACCTTTCCTTTTTACCCCTTAGAATTCCGGGTCATTTTGGTGAAACTGCCTTTGTTCTGACCTCTCCAAATTAAAACGATAACCATTATTGAACCCTCAGTAGTATATACACAAGTTTGGGGTCTTTGTAAATGTAACATCCTATAGTTTTACCCACAGGTGTCAGAATCATTGTAAGTATGTCTGCTAAGCATTTATACACTTTGGAACACACATAAAAAATATTTTTTTTCTCATTCTTGCATATTTTTATTTTTTTTTTCTTAATATGAAGGTATAGAAATGTGCAATAGGTAGCTGGGGACAAAAAAAAAAAAACACTATATCTCTACTGAAAATATTGTTGAGCACTCACATTTCAAATTTGAGGACAATATCTATAAAAATGAGATTTTTACACTCATTTTATTATTAGTAAATCCAGGCATTTTATAGAGGAACTTTTGATGTATCGAAATTTATCCAAACCCCCTCCAAACCTATCCAAATGGAGACACTTGGAGAACGTTTGGAAAAAATGTAATAAGTTTTGAATGTTTTAACCCACAGACATCAATGAGGGCTCTACTGAAAGCTTACACTTAGAGGAATCTTTATCTGCACACTTGCTGCTCTATTACTGATGTAAATTTATATAATATAAAAATAAACAATATAAAATGACAAAAACAATATAAACAATATAAAATGTATATTTGTATATAAAATATAGCCAAAAGTGGTGTGGGTCAAAATTAATATATATTTACAAACCAGACACTGCAAACAGTGAACAAACACACACTGCAAACTGAAAACATACTGCACATGATTACGGCTGGTCTTCTGTGTTCTAGTCATTATAGCAGTCTCTTTGTTGCTGGAAGCACGGAGGTATATTATGGGTTAAACATTTCATTAGAGTTTTGCCATGTCACTTCTTGCACTTCAACCTGCCCTGTGTGTCTTGTCACTGCCCGGGTTGCTGTACACAAGACAATGATGCTTCTCCGTGCTTCCTTCTTCCTGTTGTGTTCTGATGACTCCTGCCTCTGCCAGCTCCAAGACAAGAGTTTCTCTAAAGGCCTTTTGGTGCATAGGGATTTTACCTTTTGATCAACAGTTTCCTTTATAGAGAATGAAGGAATTCACAATCGCAATGTCCACAAAATGGTAAAAAAAAAATTGTCTGTTTTGTGTAAAACATCATAATAGCCGATGAGCGCATCTGATAGGTCAACGCCACCCATATGCCTAAGGAAAAACACAAATGTGCACAGAAGCCATGCTAGTGATCACTCACGATATATTTTACCTACAATTAAGTCAATAGCAGAATAAACCATGCTTACCGATCAGGAACAATCTATCAAAACATAAGGTCCTCTACTCCTGAGTCCAAACGCTATCTTCACTCTTTGCCACGAACCACTCCAGGTCAAAGATGCCTCTATTATAACTTGTACAAACATTCACAGTGTCCTCGATCGCATATTTCCTTTGTTTTGTCCATTTCGTCATGTTTAAAACACAAAACTACTGCAAAACAACAGTGTGTAAAATTACACACCCAATACGAGTGGGTCTCTGCATTTACTCCTTTTACGCAGACATCAAGCGCCGTCATTTTCCGTTCTGTCCGGAAAACTATGGTCTGTCATACATCGCTGTGTTCCGCTACTCATTGGCTGTAAGGGGAAAACATTACTAAATGTGTGTAATGTAACTCATTGATTCTACAAGGGGAAAAGTGGGGTGTAAACTTTTCGTCATCTGTACTTCTTATTCTCTGTTTGGGGCTCCAGTAACCCACAACCCCCACCTTATTGACCAACATTGGGGTCAATCACAAGCTTGTTTAGTACTGAGAAACAAAGTTGGCACTGTCAGACGTTTACTATGCATGAAATCGACAAAAGAAATGCAAAAAAGTGACGGAGTAGATTTCATGTTTGTAATACTTTCTTGCAGCAGAATGGACATGGAATTTATTTTGTGGACATCATTTCTTGACTGGATTATATTCTCTGGACCTGTACAGAACAAATGAAACCAACTTTGTGGGAATATATTGATGTTTGACAGAACCAGAGCTCTCAAAGTTAAGTGAAGTCCAAATCTACATTTTTGATGTTTCTGTAAAAACAGCTTTCCTGTCAGCCCTGTGGTGATTGCAGATAAAAATGGTTTGCATATTCAGAAAGATGAGAGCCGTAGCTTTCATTTGATCTGTAGATTGTTTGTGTGGGTGACGCAAAAATATATGTACCTTGCTGTAAAGTTGTAAAGTAAAGGACCCCCCGAATGGTAACAGGTTAACAACAATCAATAAGCATTTGGGAACTGAGGACACTAATTGTTGAAGCTTTGCAGGAGAAATACTTCCCCATTCTTGCTGAATGTACAACTTCAGTTGCTCAGCAGTCCGGGATCTCCATTGTCATATTTTGTGCTTCATAATACACCACACATTTTTCAATGGGAGACAGGTCTGGACTGCAGGCAGGCCAGTCTAGTACCCCCACTCTTTTACTACGAAGCCACACTGTTGTAACACGTGCAGAATGTGGCTTTGTCTTGCTGAAATAAGCAGGGACATCCCTGAAAAGACGTTGCTTGGTTGGCAGCATATGTTGCTCCAAAACCTGTATGTACCTTTCAGCATTAATGGTGCCTTCACAGATATGTAAGTTACCCATGCCATACCATCACATATGCTGGCTTTGGAACTTTGCGCTGAGAACAATCCCACTGGTCCTTTTCCTCTTTGGCCCGCAGGACACAACATCCATGATTTCCAAAAAAACAATTTGAAATGTAGACTTGTCAGACCACATCACACTTTTCCACTTTGCGTCAGTCCATCTTAGCTGAGCCCAGAAAAGCTGGCGGCGTTTCTGGGGATTGTTGATGTATGTCGTAACGGGTGTGTGTAGCGGACCAAGGGATGCAGACTCGGGGCAGATTTACAGTATTTATTGTAGAAACGGGACAAAGTACAAACAGAGGGTGATCCAGAGGTGAGCAGGTGAGCAGGAACACAGGAACACAGGAACCGACAACATGAAGGGCCCACAGGACGACAGGCATGACAGGAACACAGGAACAGTCAGACCAAACGGGCGTAGGGCAGAGCGGGCAGGAGACATCCAGGGCCGGAGCACGACAGGAACACAGGAACAGGCAGGAATCAAGGGACGACAGGAATCAAGAGAACACGACAATGATCTCGCGCTGAGTCTCTTCTCCCAGCTCCTCTTATGCACAGCAGGTGTGGTGATTGCGCTGATGGGCTGCAGGTGCGCGCAGGAGGAGCCAGGAGCCCAGCCCAGATCTGGCAGGTGAGGGAGGGAAAGAGCAGGACAGGAGTAAAACCAGGAGCGGACAGTGCGGATCATGACAATGTATGACTTTCACTTTGCATGGTACAGTTTTAACTTGCACTTGGAGATGTAGCGACAAACTTTTAACTGACAATAGTTTCCTGAAGTGTTCCTGAGCCCATGTGGTAATATCCTTTACACATTTGTCTTTTTTTAATACAGTACCGCCTGAGGGATCAAAGGTCACGGGCTTTCAATATTGGTTTTCGGCTTTGCTGCTTACACGCAGAGATTTCTCCAGATTCTCTGAATCTTTTGATAATATTATAGACCATAGATGATAAAATCCCTAAATTCCTTGCAATTGCACATTGAGAAACATTGTTCTTGCCCTTCGGGGATGCTCCTTTTGCCAATCGTGCCAATCATGACACTCACCTATTTCCAATTAACCTGCTCACCTGTGGAATGTTACAAACAGAGGTATTTTAAGCATTCCTCAACTTTCTCATTCTTTTATTGTCCCTGTCCCAGCAATAAACCTGGGACAGGGGCAATAAGTAGGAAATGGTTAAGCCCGACCCCTCTAACACTTGAGGACTAGTTTGGTAACATTTTTAACTGTTACCTAGGAACCATATAGTACACCTGGCCAAAAGAAAACATCTTTAGTTTGTTGACACAATATTTAAAGCCTCATGAAAACTTCACTTTTGGATAGAATTCTCCCTACTTTGATGTCATTAATACAGGAGTTCTCCAGAGTTTTATTTCAGAGACTTCATCTCTGAAATAGAACTCTCCTTGTAATTTTCAACATATTTTTCAAGTTTTCTTCATAGATTACTTCTTAATTGCTGTAAAACTATCATTTATATGTACAACATGTATTATCCCACCAAATGAAGTCAAAATGAGAGAAATAGTCATACATAGTTTATTCTTACATGACCCAGACAGACCCAATAGTATTCTCACGTTGCTTCCAACATAGCTGCTGTCTGGAAGTTGTGTGCCATTTTGCAAACTTTGGCCTGAGAGAAAAAAACAAAAAACAAAAAGAAAACAAAAAACTGCATGTAGCTCCTCTGGCCTAGTGAGTCCAGTTTTGCTGATCATCTGGACCAGGCAAGACACGGTCCAATCACAACCATTAATTTGTATCACATGCTTCTCAAATGCAGACGACTCCTCTCAGAATTTCTTACTCTTACTCTTCTAAAACTGCCCTGACACTGGATGTGATGGCCCTACTTTACCAGTGCCCTTGTTGAGCTGCATTAAGACTTTTGTTTGAGCGTTCTGCTGTTATTGTATTTTACTGCCCAATGTGCTTAAATTACCCCTTGGAGACAAACAAACTGAAACAACAAGATATTGATTGACAACGTGATATAACAACGTGATATTGATTGACTGATATATTGATTGGTTGATTAACTGAAGTGTGTATTCTGGATCCCAGGCAAACTGAGAAGGCCAGTGGACAGTGGAGCTACACATACAATATAAACTAGGTACAGGAGTGGAGCTGAGAGTAAATGAGATGGATGAAGGTCCTGATAGAGCTTGAACTGCTGCTGGTACAGTTGATGGAATATGGTTATTTAGAGGCAGCAGACTAATGCAGCCGACTCATCTGATCCATGCACTGCTTATGTCCCTAAAGCTCCAGACATAATCCAAACAGATCACGACTCAACTTGAAGAAATCCCCATGACTTCAACAGGCTTTAGCACAGCCTTATTCTCCATGTGTGTTATGCAATATGCCCCTAAACATTTTTTTTTTCTTTATAGTTTGATGTCTTCCCCTTATGATTTGTGTAATATTGATTCATGTTTATCTTTTATGTATGTAACACAAGTATGCATTACAAAAGTATTGAAAATCAGATACTAATTAATACTAAAACCTGTATCAAAACTACATACTCATTTGAACAAGTATTGATACTAAAAAAGTTACATCAACAGCACAGAAATTTGTCTTTTCAGAATAGTTTTAGAATGAGCTTAAGCTGTATCAGAACAAGTATAAGACACATAGACTAGTATACACCCACGGACCACTATGCAACCGACTTGGACGACTGAGTAATTACACAGATAAGACCACATGGGAATATGAAAGAAACTACTGTGATTTAATGGTGAAAATCACATTCTACTGTCTAAATAAAGAGTGTTTCTTAGTATTATTGTGGTATTGGAAGTTTTTTTCCTTAGTATCAATATCAAGTTTGAAGTTTTAGTATTGTGACAACATCAATTACACTTTAATTGAATTAATCTATTTAGTCTAAATGATTTTTTTTCGTACCAAATCTACTCCAACACACACGTGCCTGCACATGTTAGGTTCCCATGCTTCTTAAAGATATTACATTGACTTACCATTATATGACTACCAATCATTTCCTACACTGATCCTAACCTTAAAGTGCATATGACTACTCATTTCACCAAAATGCATTATATTTAACATTTTACAAAAATACAGGTCTATATTTTGTTAAATTAAAAATGATTCTTGTGTGTAAATTGTTCATGCATTTTGGATGTAGTTTTCAGTGCAGATATCATAGGTAGAGGGATTCTGCTTTAGAACTCACTCCTATTTCCTCTGTTTTTGTACTTTTCGTTTCACCTTTTATCTACAAACTGCATCTTAACTGATGTGAAATTATTATAACCACAGGTAGTGTCCCACCAAACCAAGTCAGAATTTTAAAAAATGGAAACCTGTCAGATCAACCATAGTCCCAAACCCTAACCTTAACTTGTTTTTCACCCATATCAGAACATTAAAGACAGGGTATTTTACTTCTGTCGGGTATTAACTGCTAACACATAACACATTTAGATCACCATGTTACCATTTGTTGTTTTGAAAATGCTATATTCACAGAAAACAATGTATTAACATGTTTGTAAGTTGTACTTTTGTGACACTCTGAGTCTCCTCTCCCTTCGCTCTCTGCACTAAGTCATCCTCCCTTCAGAGATCTATCACAATACACCAGCATGCATCTCGCTAATGAAACTATTGCACATCGCATCAGGTTGCTGTGTACAGTTTATATCCTGTTTTTGTATATTTATGGAGAGTTGTGATGTGGCTGGCTTGTGGGCTGAGCATTGCACAGTATGTTACAGTTAACCGTAAGGAGGGCTTGAATAGGGCCCAGGAGAGACATTCATGGATGACATCTAAAAACCTCTTCAGGCATGTTTTTCTATGAGGGAACATTATAACATGGCAGAGGGCTAAAAAGAAATTGATTTTGCATAAAACTCCCAGATCTCCATTCTACTCCTCACAATGTGATACATGCACACTCCTACCCTTCTTGAATTCCCACTCTGTTGGTATCATGTCTAGCTAATGTATAACTAACTTTATTTTTGTAGTTAACTAATCAGTGATTTATTTATTTATTTATTTATATATATATTTTTTAGATTAATCAACTTGTCAAACATTTAATTGTATTATTAGATTTTCAACACATATTTTTAACCAAATGTAGGTTGAAATATGAAGGATTCTAACTTGAGAATATTTATGACTAAAGAGTATTACTGATGAGAATCCAAAATAGTTATGATTAGTCAATTAATGGTGTCAGTTCTAGTAATAACAAGCCTTGTGTAATGGTAATGTATGGATCATTTATAATTACTGATCATACAGAAACAATGTATTTCAGAGATACACTGTGCTGCTGCAATTAGAGTGGAACGAAACCTTTGCTACTAATACTGTATATGTTGTTTTTTTTTTATTATTATCTACTGTTCCTATTTTTGGCTACTTTAGAGCAAACTAGGTAAATTTATAGCTTTCTATTCAAAAACACCTATTTCTAATTGTGTGCTCCCTTCATTGGCCATTACAATTTCAAGTATTATGTGACATCACACAAGACTATGCTGATTAAAGCCAGGTGTTTCTGATTACAAAGACTTGGCTGCACTGTGGATACCTGTTAGACTAGTTAGTGTTGTCCCCCATCTACCACACTCTTCTTTAGACCACAGGTACTGCCCAGTTCAAAAGCTCTATTTGAAATGTGGTTGTGGGTGGAGTTTAGGTGTTTAGTCCCACTTTAAACAGGGTGGCAGTTGGAGCAGACAAGGACCTCAATCTAAGAAAGTAAAGTTCCTCAAGTCCACACTTTTTCGTATACTGTCTGATGAAGAGTTTGCAGCTGTTACACTGAAAAGAAACTAAATGCTCATCAATATAAAGAACTATAAAGACAAAATGTCCCTTTCTTGCCATGTGACAATGTACTCTAAGAAAGGCCTGAAAAGGTGATTTTTGCACACTGGGGCATCGAAGTACATTTGGGAACCATTGTCATCACCAAAAGCTGGTTCCAAATGTTAAAAGAGTCTTGAAATATTATATTCTTGTCATACAATGTGTTCTTGATTTTCTTTTGGGCTATTCAACAAGAACAGGGAGGCTAGTGCATTTAGTTTTAATCAACATGATTTGGTGGCAGAAATGCTTTGAAAATATCTGGACAAACATATTCTTATGGTCAGCTGACCTGTATTGGCCCATTGGCCACCTGCTCATTTCCATTAAGATGTCTAATGCCATACTATGGAACATTCCAGGCACAGCTATTATTGGTATTGGTAATTCTTGAGTTTTGGGACAAAGCAGGTCCTCTCTAAAACACAGCAATTTATAGAAAAATATTTTCAAAATATCGTAATTAGCATATTTATACAGTTAAATCTATGGAAGTGCTATATACTGGAGCAATTTATTTGGAACTAATGTTGACATTTTTTGAATCATTTTGATGAAAATATAAATAAACATTTTGAAGTCAATGTAATTGACTTCCAGATTGGCTCTTTGGTTGCTATGATACTCATGATTAGAATTCTAAAAGTGGAAGTCGGCTCCAAATTGGCCCCTATAATTGCTAGCCTCTATGAGCTTCATTTGACTGGAGCTGAACACTATGAGTGATGTCACACTCACTTAGTCCACTTCTTTACAAAGTCTATGGTCCCAACCCACTTTGGAAACCCATGTTATAGATAGCTCTTTTGTCTTTTTTTTTTTTTTTTCCACACAAGACCTTTCCTCTTTGTTTATACATTACTACATCTTCCACCATGTAAAATGGACCGGTCCAACTACTCAGACTTACTAAACTGTCCAATCATGTTACTATAAGAAAACACTATTAAACTACTTTAATCTTATATTTTGTCACAGAGAATTGCCTCAAGTGTTTTAATTTCATAAACCGTAATGCTATCACACTTTTCCAGAGCAGAGAAACCTAGCTGTCAGTTATTACATTTTTCACTTGGGCCCCTGTAGAAATCACACATATTAGCTCTGATCTTCTCTGACAGAATCCTACTCTAACCTTCTGCACACTCACTAGAGGTAAACACCCCACCAAGAGATGAGGCGTTTAAGGTCACTTCAGAAACCTGGGTAAAATGCCTCCGTCAAAGCTCGGATGGCAAAATGGAGTAGTGGTTTGTCATGGTTTGAGGCATTCAAATGCTGTAAAGTGAAGCCTGACACATAGTAATGAGTCACAGGCAGCAGTGATGGGAAGAAGACTCTGAAAATGTCTTTAGTTGTAGAATACTGAATACTTGAATTCAATTGTCTCCTTTGAATTGAAAGGTTTGTGTCAAAATTGAGTTAGTCTTTCTATACAATTATTTTAAGTTTACATGGGCAAAAACCCATTTTCCAATTCCATTGTTCTCTATGAGTGATCAGAACTTTACAGTATCTCAGAACTAACCAGAACACAGATAAAACATTATACTTTTAAGTGGACAAATGCATTTTGTAGCATATTTTGTAACATGTCTGCACAATCCCTCAGTTGTTTTGTATTTTGTAATACTTTGATTACTTTCATTTTAGGTTGCACTTTCTTATAGCTTAAAAACACAATGTAACATAACACAGCATTATAATGGTTTTATGTGCAGCACTTAAGAAATGTTACAGTGAAAGTAGACCTATTATGTCGATTTGTCAGACCTTCGAACCATTTACCCCCTGAAGTTGTACTGGTGTGATTCATGCATATTTGAGTAATCTTGCAACTTCTGTATTCAAGACCCCATTTTCATTGCCACTGGTACACACCCACTGCTCTGTATTTACTTGGTTCTCCAATTTAATGTTTTTACTTGCTCTTGAGTACCTGTGCTTCGGCATTTCGTACTTAGAACTTAAAATAATGGTTATTTATGGTATTCAGATTCTAGAACGTGACCATGTCATTCTTCCAGACGGGGGAAAGGGCCAGATTTCCCCATAGATATCAATGCACTCTTTCAAGAAATATCTAAATGGTAAATGCAGAAATGTTTTACCTGATGATTTCTATGAGTGATTGGACCCTTTTACTTCTCGTATTACAATATAAATCTGCATTTTAATTTTAGCTGCCCCCATCTGTATTAAATATTATTGACCTATAGAGGGTTGTGATGTCATCTGAAACCCAGCAGCAGACCACAGGCACCTTGTTTCTACAGTATTTCTACAGTACTTGAAACTGGAGTTAGGCGGTGAAGGGAATTACATTTGAAAAATCACGAAACAAGCAGGGTTAGCATTTTTTAAAAACAAAATATTGCAGTATACTTTACAACCAAACCACAGTTGAGCACCATATAAATATTTGTGACTGTTTTGCTCTCACAATAAACCAACAATGTAACTAATGCTTTTTACAGATGCTGTGAGAGCACTTCACAGGATTTTAGGAAAGTAACTCGTACGTTTAGAATTAATAGGTTTTATCTCCGTTCTGGGTGCTTCTGAGATATTTACGTTTACAGTTTTGATCTTTTGTATAGCAAAAATTAAATAAATAAATAAATAAATAAATAAATAAATAAATAAAATAAAAAATCTGATACATGAGAGTTACGGTGACACCAAGTCCACCACCAAGTCCAAATTGAAAAAAAATCTCTTTTGTATGTCTCTTTTATTTCCATAACATTTACAATTTGCTTAAAGTGAAGTAAAATATAATCGTACAGTGTAAAATGCATTAACACATTATAGAAACAATTAGAAATATTATAACCAAGAGGCAATAATGAGCCAGCACACTACTTTAGGCTACAACTTTTAACTATAAGCCGATTAACAATGAAGCATCAAATATAAGCCAGATATCAGGGGATAAAGAAATGTTTGCTCTTCATTCATTAACAGAAATTATTCAATATTATTTTGTTTTTGTATTCTAGGCTCCACTTGAAGCAGTCTGTTTTAGTTAGTTAGCAAGATAACTATGTAAGATTAAAACTTCAGTTTTCTTTTGATTTGATATTTGTTACTCATAATGACATGAAATGCATTACAACATATACAGAAAATCTGAGATTTGGGTTTAAATGTCCTTTTTATACCAAAAAACTGTGTTCTATAAGAGAACATCAACATTCCAAAGCAGTTGACTGTGACTGGTCTATTTAAATTTATCCTGCTTTCTGACTGGTTCAGACAGATAGAACCTTCTAACACCAAGTATATATATATATATATATATATATATATATATATATATATATATATATATATATATATATATAAACAAAAAAGTCAGATAGAACCTTTTCATTCTAAGGGGATGAACTGTTTTCTGAATATCAGTAAGAGACAGTACCAGAATACACTTAATCAAAATGAGCATTCTGAACACGTATTCCTGGTCCATGTATTCAGTTACTTCCCAACAGTGAATGAGGGAGAGACTGTGCAGATCAGCTTGTCTGTCTGCCTGAAGCTAAAGCTGTAGAGACATTACAGTTAATGGAGATTGCAGCTCACAGTGCCCCAGATGAAACAAAATTAACTTTAATGGAGGAATATTTTTTACAGGCAGGCAAAACAATGGTTGTGATTTGAAAGGGTGATTATGTACTTGTGTCGCCAATAACACTCTTGGTATCGGCTGGTAGAGGATTAATAATGAAAAAGCTGCTATGGCACATAGTAAAAAGAAAGTGTGCCCCTGGAGCTTTGACAGTAGTGAACAGAAGCTGGATTTTAGTCTGAAATTCTCTGTGTGTACTCTTTAAAATCCTGTGTCATCAGAATGTTCAAAATTCTAAAATGGAGGCAAGTGTTACTTTGCTCCTCAGTTAAATGGCCCGTAGGCTACATAATTTAAATATATTCTTGTCAAGATAAAAGGTCTTTACATTCTACATTGTAAGGTAAAATTTCCTAAATAAGAAAAAATAATAATAATAATAAGACTGTAAAATATAATATGTTTAATTTTTCTCTAATAATAACTAACGCAGAAGCTACTGACAATATCACCTTTTATCATCCAATCAGACACATTGTTACTAATCATAGGAGACCAACTGCCTGAGACTATCCCAGACAGCTGTTTTGGTGTCTGTGTCCAAATGTCTACCCTAGTCCCTCATTCACTACATAGCTCCACAGAGTGATACACAGGTTTGAAGAAAAGTCTGTGAAACTTTGATAAAACTTTATTTCTCTCATAAATAATGATCAGATTCAACTGGCATAATATTTATGGACTAATTGCTCCCCTGACCAGCGGTTCAGAGGACAAGCTGTGAAGTAAGCTTGTTGATAGAAGAACAGACAGAGCACATGTGTTGAGCTGCTTTTACTTCAGACAGAGGATTGATTCTTCCTCTGCAGCGCTTTGTCTACTCTTTACCAACACTGCGCGACATTCACCACCTTCATTCAGTCGTGTTGTGTCCATTCAAAGACATGTTGTTGCGCTGTTGTTTTTCTGACTCTCGCAATGTCTACATTGACCGGTCTAGTGACCACTAATGCTCTACTGCTTTTCAAGGTCCATTGTGAGAAATTTTGAGTGCACTACTTTTACACCAACTGGGCATTCAGACACCACTAAGAATGGCGTGACTTCTAAATAGTGGCTTAACTAGGGAAAAGTGTGAACATTCAGACGCAGCCTACGTCGTGGAATCAAACAACAAACCTGCACTATAAAATTTTCTGGTGAAGAATGCCCCACCTGTTTGTCTCCATGGAGATATTATTGTTACCTAGAATGTTCCGTAGCATCACATTTAATAATCCAACTTGCACATATTATTACAAATCTGAATTATTGAGTGTCATATGTATAACTCGTAAAACTTTTGGGGGGCTAGCGTAGTCCCAAACTACAGGCTGGAGACCCCTGCATAAAAACGGCTTGAGATTTAATTAAAACAAGACCAGATAGTGTGACCATGGCATACTAATAGTGATGAATAACTGTTTTCAGAGGAATGTAAAGACTGTCACTACATTTGCATGTATGCAAGGAAAACCAGATAACTGCTCTAGTCTGATTTAATCAGATTCATCAAAATGCATGTAAACCCGGAACTACTATTGAGGTGTTGTGGTTCCATTCTTGCAAATCCCAATGACCGGAGAAGCTGATACATACTGATGACTTCATGTAACAGTGTAATCCAATTTACATTAAGCCCAGACTGGGAGAGGCTTTCAACTGCACTGGGTAAGAAACAGCCAGGCACGTTTACACACTCATTGTAGATCAACCTAACCCCATTGTTCGCACCTATTATTCTTTGACCTGCATGTAGTGTTGTCACAATACTAAAATTTCAAACTCGATTTTGATACTATGGAACTGACTCTATATTCAATACCAATTTCAATACCACAGTGATAGTCAAAAACACTTTCTTTAGACAATAGAATGTGATAGCACTTTCTTTTATATTACCATGTGGCCTTAAATCTATCTGTGTAATCCTTCAGATGTCTAAGTAAGTTCCATTGTGGTCCATGGGCGTATAGTAGTCTATGTGGTCTTATACTTGTTCTGATACAACCCAAGACCATTCTAAGGATATTCAGGAAAGGTTCATTTCTGTTCTGAGAAAGTGACTTTTTTATCACCTGTTCAAATGATGATACTAGATACTAGTACTAGTTTTAGTATTGATTAGTGTCTAATTTTTGATACTTTTGACAACCCTAGGTGCATGTAGATTGGGTCAAGACTGGTCTGACAGTTTGGATTTGGTTGTTTAGCACACTTAGAGTTCTTTGAGCATGTGAACCAACCAAGATAATGAAATTCTATATTTGGAAAGCTAATATATGGTCACTATTGTTCTCTTATAGTACTTCTGGGTTTTGTTCCTGAGTCCTTTCACTTGTTGGCTTTGATTTGTTCTCCATGATGTCCACACTGATCATTCTTTGGAGCTGGTTGGCACAGAGCAGGCAGTTGTCATCCAAGCCCGAGGGGTGACTGAAGACCAAAACGGGGTTGGTATCCTCGGGCTGCGCAGGATCATGTGGAGGTTGGGTCTGGTTGTGGTCGGTTAGGCAATGATGAAGCACGGTGACAGGCAGTAGGTGCCAGGTGGTAGCTGAGAGGAAGCAGCTGGACCAGTCAGTGACCACTCAAAAGTTACATGCAGGCTACACAACTGATTAGTCTGATTTCTCCAGAGAATCAGTCAAACAAGGTTGTCCAGTCTACATCAAAATTTTACAGAGGAGGTATTATGCAAATTCAACTTTTGAAGTTTTCTACCATAGTAAAATAAAAAATAAAAATAAAATCTGTCAACTGGACATAATGTTGTAGGACTGAAGATGTTTCGCTGCTCATCCAAGCCACTTCTTCAATTCTGGTCAGATTACTGGAGGAAACTGCCTTATATGTATCTGAAGGGAGGAACTGACTACACTCAAACTTACACACCTATTATTTACAGTTTCTGTTTGTAGGCTAGATCTCATGAGAAAAGTGTGAACTGTGCCTGATCCATACTTAGAAACATCATTCAGGCCCCTAATGGGTGTTCTCACACCTATTAGCATCATATCAGCAGCCCCCATTTCCTAACAAAAATTGCTTCTTTATCTCAAACTATGTATTTTCTCTGGCTAAGTTCTGTACCTCACTATCTTCAAAGGAGTGGTTAGGGGCTTTGAGATGGAGATGTGCGGCAGACTGGGGGTCCAGAGGAGCTCTCACAATTGTGTTGGTACATTCTCTTATGGAGTGGCAAGTTTGTCCAAAGTAGCGCTCACTGCAGTCTTCACTACACTGAATGGAGTAGACCATAATGCTTTGTTTATGGTTTTTGTCTTTTGGGTACCATTTTATAAAGTTGTTCCCTCATGCATGGATAACATCTAAAACCTCTTCAGGCATGTTTTTCAATTCAAACCATCCCTACGGTTAGTTTTAAGGCACAAGCCTACATCATCTATGATCCCACAGGACAGTTATCCATAAATATACAAAAGCATGATACAAAACAATACAAAACTACCATTTCACAAACCTGATACAATTTGCAGTAGTTTAAATAGTGGGATGCACACTGATTGTAATGTGATTGCTCTCTGAAGCATTGCATTTTCAAAACAGTAAAAGGTTACATGGTGATTATTATTTGTTAGCAGTTCATATCCCATAGAAATATAATACCCCCTCTTAAATAAGTTGTAGCCCTAAAACCGGCTTATAATCATAGTTTCCATATACAGTGTGTAACTGCTGATGAAGTGCATTACCTCTTCTGCAGCTCTATTAAACAAGATAAAAATTCTTGTAGTCTTACTTTCACTTTTAAACATAGTGGATCAAAGTGAGTTGGTTCATTTCAGCTGTTTGTTTTGTTTAAAAAGCCCAAATTACACTATTTTCTGATCTATGTTATAATGATGTTTCCTCATCAAAATCATACTTGGAGTTTTGTGTTGTTTCATTCTCACAAAGTTCTTCTCTCAAGCAGAAAACACCTTCACTAAAATGATTTGGACAATTTCATTCCCTAGAATTGCCAATCTCTACTGAACAAAAGGTAAACAGTAGCTGTTAATTTAAAAACTACCACTTCATGACATCACAGAGTGGAACAGAGCATTTTGAGCTTTGGAGATGTAGACAGACTAATAATAAAATGTTACTCAAAAATGTGTGAATGAAACAAAGCACAACTCGGTGTATATTTTTGATGAACATTCTAATATGGCTTAAAACTCACAAGTTAATTTTGTGTAATATAGGCTCTTGAAAAGAGATGAAAAAACACAAAAATTGTAAGTTTTGAGCTATTCATTTTTAGAATGTTCCATCATCAAAAATGTACCTGCACTTACTAGTTGGATCAGACCTATTTTCCCACAGCCAAATGTTCCTATGTTTGGAAAAAATAAAAATAAAAATAAATAAATAAAAGTTTTTTGTTTTTTTTAAATTATGATTTTTTTCTCATAGTTGGCACTTTGTTGTAGAGTCATAGTAAAGGTCAGGTCAAAAAAAAAAAAAAAGAAAAAAAAAAGCTACAGCTACGTGTTTGTTCTGCTTTCTTTTATTACTGATTAGAAAAGGAAAAATCACACATGATCACAAGAGCTGTGGTTTCTATTTTCTTTAATAAAACAGTGCAGTTTGCATTTGTATGTACCATCAAATATTCTTTTGATTTTAGAAAAGTAACTCTTTTCTGAATACCACTAAAAGAAAAGAAAAAGTTACTGTACCAGAATAAAGTTACTCAAAATGAGTATTCTAAATAGATATTTTAGATGCGTGTATTCAGTTACTTCTGAGCACTATGTATACCATAACCACGTACAAGTGACTATATCACTATACTAATGACTATTTCCTCAGTACTGTAGCTTGACAGTACAATTTATCTGTGTATTATTTTGAATTGGTGAGCACTGTTTTTTAGTGACGTCAAACCCACTTTCACTAAAAGATGCTGTTTTCCAGTAAAGAAGCACCGGAATTTTAAAATGAGCACAGCGCCTTGTAATCCCCACTTTTTCCCCACCACTGCTCTGGAAAACACAACAGTCCAAGACCTAAGTGCCCGTAGGTTCTTTATGCCAAGGAACATGAAAGCAGCAGTAGCCTCAAACATCACCAGCATCAAGGATACTTCTCCCACATGAAAGCCACTCCACTGCTCCATTTGTTTGAGTCTCATCAAAGCTTTGCAAATTCATAAGAAAACCGATAAGCACACGCCAAATATGCAGACTTTCTGTTCCATTGTTAGGAGAGGATGTCTAATCGTTACAAATTATTAGAGTGATTTTCAAGGTGCTTCAGAAAAAAAATATTGCACTCAAGTATAATTATACTAGAATCCAAAACCCAGAAAAAGTTGTTGAGTAATTGTAAAAGATATGAACACAAGTTTGGATATTTTTCTACAAGTTTGGATGCATTTTAAAGGTGCAATTGGAAACTTTTCATGTGTAGTAGTGTTGTCACAATACTAAAATTTTGTACTAAAGGAAGAGATTTGATGCTCAATACTGATTCCAATGCCACAATTATAATAATAATTAAAAAAAAAAAAAACAACAAACAATAATATTTAGATAATAGAATGTTATTTTTAACATTAAATCATAGTTCTTTCTTTTATATTATCACGTGGTCTTATATATGGTTCCTTAGTGGTCCATGGACGTAGTAGTTGTTCGCTTTACTGTGAATCAACTCTGCTCTGTTGTGAAAAGTGCTTATAAATTCATTGCAGTGAATAATTAGGATGCTCGGAATCCATACAATAAGTGAGGAATAACTTTGTTTTTCAATTTTAAATTTTAAATCAGGTACAGTGCCTTCAATAAGCACTTTATATGCACTAACAAATATCTAATTAACAAGATAGTATGCCTATTACTACTAGTGGGCAATTAACATATGGTTCCTAAACACAAGTATTATCAAACTGTTTATTACCCAAGTTTAAAGCCCTATATTATGTAAAATTGACTTTTGTTAGCTTTAAGCCATGTCATAATGTTGTTACTTTATCAAAAATATACTGAAAGTTGTATTTAGTTTCATTCACACATGTTTAATTAATGCTTTGTTATTAGTCTGTCTACATCTCCAAAGCTCAAAATGCTCTTTTTCACTTTGTGATGTCATGAAACAGTAGTTTTCAAGTTAACTTTTGTTCATTTGCGATTGGCAATTCCAGGTCTGAAATCCTCCAAATGATTCATGTGCAGGTGTTTGGAGTTTAAAAACACAGTGGAGCAATTTCTGTTTTCTATTTGAGAGAAGAACTCAGCCTAAATATGCAGGGTTTGTGTGTTAAACATGTGTGAATGAAACAAAACACAACTCCAGGTATGTTTTTGGTGAGCAACATTGTAACATAGATCAGAAAACACCGCAATATGGGCCCTTTAAAGTATCTAAAAGTTGTTTTGTAAAAGCAAAGTAAAGTAAGCATTTTTTCTATACCACCACAACTGTTCTGAAGGAGAATGATGACACATTTTAAGTTCAAAGAAATATTTAACACTGGATTCAACTTTTTACTCCCCCATTATTCCACCATGTTTCATTTTTATCTCCCTTGTTTAGGCTCCAATGGCTCGTGTAGCGTAATGCCTGTTCCCGAACCTGCGGCTAATGCTCCAAGGCTAACGTTAATGCTCCGTTCGCATAGCATGACAGTGAGGAGGCGAGCGAAAGTCAGCCGTGTCCCGTTGAATGAAAAAGTACCCATGAATGGCGGATGGCGTACCGATAGCATTCAGAAGGTGACTTTACTGCTGCTATCGACGATGGGTGAGAATAAACAACTCTGTGAGGCGGGTGGAAGTAGCGCATGCGGGGACGCTAGCAGAAGGACAAAAAGGCTGTTTGTAAAATGATTCTTTATCTTTGCACATAACTCAGAGACAGCAGCAAGTCAAGCTAAGTTTACCTCAGGAGAGCAGACATCAGGTAGGTCTGTCAATTTTATAAAATATACACTAGCAGTATGTTTTCTACTACCAACACTGCATACTTAAGATGATAAGGAAGATTTGGGTTCCTCAAAGTAGCAACACTCCAAACTAAACTAAGAAAAGTGTCTATGACAGATTAGACTACTAATTTCACCAAAACATAGTTAACATAATTATTGTTTCTGTGTAATCCCTCAGTTGTCCAGGTCTGATCCATAGTAAAAGCAGAAGTAAAATCTGGACAAATCGTTGTAGGAGTGAAGATGTTTCTCTGCTCATCCAAACCGCTTCTTCACTTCTGGTCAGAATGCTGGTGGCTGGTGGCCTTATATCTATCTGAAGGGAGGGGCTAACTACACTGAAACTGTAAACAGCTATTGTCTCCAATTTAGTTTTAATGGGCTCCTTTTTTCAACCTTTAATGATCCTACTGGCTCACCCTATTGTTCTCTTTGTTTCATTTGTTTGCTGTCAGTCTGAGGATGAAGTTATATTACATTGGCTTGCAAAAGTATTCATCCCCCTGGAACTTTTTTTCAAATTCTGTTAAGTCACAATCACAAATTAAAATATTTTTGAATTTGCATTTTATGTGAATTATTAACACAAAATGGTACATAAGTGTATAAGTAGAAAGAAAATTATACATCATTTTCAGATAAAAAACAAAACAAAAAACAAAACTGAAAACAGAATAGTGTAAAAGTATTCAGCCCCTCTAAGTCAATACTTTGTGGAACTGCCTTTTGCTGCAATTACAACTGCAAGTCTTTTTAGGGTATATCTCCACCAGCTTTGCACACTTACAGACTGAAATTTTTGCCCATTCTTCCTGGCAAAACAGTTCAAGCTCTGTCAGATTTGATGAAGACCATTTGTGAACTGCAGTTTTTTTTGCCACAGATTCTCAATTGGATTTAGGTCTGGACTTTGACTGGGCCATTCTAACACATGAATATGGTTTGCTTTAAACCATTCCATTACACACAGGTGGGTCAACATTATTAGGTCAACACCCAATGTTTCCAAAATCATCAGGCAACTTCTAAAAGCAACTGGTTGCATTCAAGAAAAAGGGGCTGAATACTTTTGCATGCTGCACTATTTTTCAAGTTTTTTTTGGGGGGGAATCTTGTAAAATATTTCCTTCCACTTCACACTTGTCTGCCATTTTGTGTTGTTCATTCACATAAAATGCTCAGACAATATATTTAAATTTGTGGTTGTGACATGACAATATGTGAAAAAGTTCCAGGGGGATGAATACTTTTGCAAGCCATTTATATATATCTATATATATATATATATATATCTATATATATATATATATATATATATATATATATATATATATCATTTTTTTTGGGGGGGGGGTAAAATTTATAATTTTAGTTTCTGGTTGTAAACGGGCAGCAGATGTGACATACATATAGGTATTTCCATAACCAAGTAATAATAAAATAAATAAAAATAATCTAGACTTTAAAACTGAGCTGGTGGGCTGGTTCAAATCTATACTGGAATTTAATAACAAACTCAAAATGCAAATATTTGTTTTTTTCATTTACAGTTAAAGCTCCTATTTTGTGCAAATCTGGCTCTCGTGAGCTTTGAGCCATGCTATAATGCTGTTACCTCATCAAAAACATACCTGTAGTGGTGTTTTGTTTCATTCGCACATGTTTGAGTAATCTTTTATTATTAGCCTGTCTACATGTCCAAAACTTTCAACTGTATTACCACATGACATCACAAGGTGGGGCAGAGTGTTTTCTGTTTGACAGAACTCAACCTAAATATGCAGGGTTTGTGTGTTAAACATGTGTGAATGAAACAAATACAACTCCAGGTCTGTTTTTGAGGAAGAAAAACATTATAACATAGCTCTGCAAACAGCATAATACGGAGCCTGTAAAGGTCTACTGTGCAATGAGTCACTGAGCGGAAAAGCCTCATCCCATATTTGACCTATAACTTGGCCCTATACTTGTCTCCATAGTAAGTTTGATAAGTTTAATGACGTACTGTGGAACATTCCAAGGTAAACAATAACATTTGGAGGCAAGCAGGTGATGGCCTCCCCACCTGAAGTTGCATAGTGCACTTTTAATGTGTCTGTAATCACTTGGCCTATTCATATAAAATAAAAACTGGCACAGAATCAAGGATCTTTTCTGTCAACACAAATGCACCAAAGTGAAGTTATACATTCACTAACAAAATGTGGGCACTACACAGTTTACAAAGTCATCAAATAAAAGGGTTATAACAAGTAAAAAATACCACTCTTGTTCAGCAATATTGTTTTTAAGTACATTTTTGGCTACTCTACCCACCTCTGCAAACGTATCCAGCCAAGTTAACCTGGGGATAACCACTCCAGGAGCAGGCTCTCTGTAGCGTTTCTAAATGCATTAATCCTGTTAGCGCTGGCTGGGTGAGTTTCATATTTGCTTTCAACAGTGTAGCTGCCAACAAGTAACACTGGCACACACATCTCTCTTCAAATGAAATGAAATGAACACAGCTCATACTTAACCAGCCAGTTTTTCAGTTTATGTTGGCTCGTCTAAGGAACAATTAAAACTGCAGGTTTGAAAATGAAGCATGAGGCGGAATCTAAATGCACAGATCAGAAGTTAACACTAGCATTACTACAGTACACTATGCTAATTGAATAAATTAAAGCTGCATTGAATAACTTTATGGTGGAAGTTTCACATTCTGCTTGTCTCCATGGAGATGCTGCTGCTTTCCATCTATACAGGACCTGTACGTCTCCAGGACTCGGGGGCGAGCAGGCCGTATAGCAGCTGACACTTCTCACCCTGGACATGGACTATTTGAGCCACTTCCCTCTGGCAGGAGGCTACGGTCCATTGGGACCAGAACCTCTCGCCATAAGAACAGTTTCCTCCCCTCTACTGTTTGTCTCATGAACACTTTATAATATCTGCACTAAATTGGACATTTTATAACACCGCCCACTTTAATAAGCCACTTTGCACTGTTGTTCTGATGCTGCTGTTGTATATATTTTTCTCCCTTTAAGTATTTCACTTGATTTTTTTAAGCATATCTTTTTAACTTTGTGCATGCCCTTATTTGTATTTGTATTTATTCAGTGTGTTTGTGTTGCACTTTTTCACCGAAGCAAGTTCCTAGTTTGTGAACTGTGTTCACAGACTATGGCAATAGAAGTCTTCTGATTCTGATATGTTTCACAGTATGATATTAAAACTTTTTGCAGTCATTTAATTACATTTCTATTGCTAAATAAATCATTTGAAAAATATGCATTCTTACTGTGCACAGATCAGACCTGTTACTTGCTTGTCTCCATGCACATATACCACTACTACTACCACTGCCACTACTACTACTACTACCGGGGTGACAGTGACAGTGGCTCAGTAGGTAGAGCCTTTGGTCATTGATCTGAAGATTGGTGGCTCGAGTCCCACTCTTAACATAAACATCACTGGTTGAGCAGTCAGATCCACTGACCCACAGGTTGGCGGTGGAATTTCAACTCTGACACATGAATGCTGTCATTGTGTCCTTGGGCAAGACATTTAACCCACCTTGCCCCCAGTGTCTGTGTACACTGGTGTATGAATGTGTGTGTGAATGGGTGAGTGGTTCCTTGATGTAAAGCGCTTTGAGCCTTGAAGGTGGAAAAGCTCTATATAAAAATGTGATCATTTACCAATTACTATTACTGCTACTACTACTACTACTACTACTACTACTACTAATAATAATAATAATAATAATAATAATAATAATGATAATAATAATAATAATGAACTTATAACCTGCACCATCGGCAAATCTATCATTCTTGATAAAGTAATAACATCTCCATGGAGAAAAATGGATTGAGGGCCTTACGTCAGAAAGGTTACATTGTGCAACTTTAAAGAGGGGGTATTATGCAAAACCAGTTCTGTATGTGAGCAAGTAGCTGCTATCATGCTGCTAAAGAACCAAGCTGCTCCACAGGGCTAAATGTGTGGGGATGAATGCCTTACTGCATTAGAGTCTTAGCTAAGTCATCCATTGTGCTGCCTGACCTCCACTCACCCAGAGTCTGTGCACTGTACCCAGAGCCGAGCGGAGTGGCAGCAGTGCTTCCCAAAGAGAGCTGTCCTCCCCTGGGACGAGGACAGGAGCAGGGGGGATAAGTGGAATGATATGGGCTGGTGCAGAGCCAGCTTGTCAGGGTGGTGGAGCGGGCAGGAGAAAGAGAGACTTCTAGAATAACACTGTGATCATTCAGAAGAAGCAGACGTTCACTGATACTTTGGGACTGAGCGGGTACACAAACGCTAGTCAGCTTTAGAATGAGTTTTTAAAAGGTCCTTCATTACACAGGTGACTGTTATGAGGTTTAAGCCATGTTAGAAAGTTGTTACCTCATCAAAAACATATCTGGAGTTGTGTTTTTTTAATTCACACATGTTTGAGTAACTCTTAACTTAACTCTTAACTCTCTACTGTTAGTCTTTATACATCTGCAAAGCTGTTCCACCTAGTGATGTCATCTAGTGGTAGTTTGTTCAGTACAGATTACCAATTCCAGGGCAGAAATCATCCAAATGATTTTTGTGAAGGTGTATTGACTTAAATATAAAATGGTAACATAGATCAGAAAATAGTGTAATATTGGTCCACATGTTAAACTCACTGTACCTGATTTTTACTCTCCTGAAATTGTGAAAATAAACTAGTTCATTTTAAGGGTCCTAGTTCACTGGTTCATTCAAGTTATTCTTCACTGGCCTCACGCAGTCTGAGCAATCTGTGCAAACCTACATCCAGGTAGGTTCCATCGCAAAAATAATTTTCAATTCGGTAAATAGGACAAAAGTTATGAAGATATTTTGCCACTTATCAAAATGGCTTCTTCAGTTCTGGTGACGTGCTGGTGCTACACTACCTTATATCTGTCTGAAGGGAGGAGCTAACTACACTAAAACGTCTCCACTCTAAAACTTTTGTCCAGTTCAGTTAAATTTTCTTCTGCGATTGTCCAAACATCTCTCATCAATCCCACCGTCATGTCTTCCGAGGAGGAAGCAGAGACTGGGGACCCGGAGGCGTACTCGTCCATCACCCTGGCTGAAGTCACTGAGGAGGTTGGCAAGCCCCTCGGTGGCAAGGCGCCGGGAGTTGACGAGATCCATCCCGAGTACCTCAAGTCTCTGGATGTTGTGGGGCTGTCTTGGCTGACACGTCTCTGCAACATCACGTGGCAGTCGAGGACAGTACCACTGGACTGGCAGACCGGGGTGGTGGTCTGCCAGTCCAGTAGTACTGTCCTCGACTGCCATGTATAAGAAGGGCGGACTGGAGGGTGTGTTCCAGTTACAGGGGAATCACACTCAGCCTTCCCAGTAAGGTCTATTCCAGGATATTGGAGAGGAGAATCCGTTCAATAGTTGAACCTCGGATTCATGAGGAGCATGGTGGTTTTGTCCCAGTCGCGGAACACTGGACCAGCTCTGTACTCTCCATTGGGTGCTTGAGGGCTCATGGGACTTTGCCCAACACGTTCACATGTGTTTTGTGGATCTGGAGAAGGCATTCGACCGTGTCCCCAGTCGTGTCCTTTGGGGGGTGCTCCAGGAGTATGGGGTTTGGGGACCTTTACTAAGGGCTGTCCGGTTCGCATGCCGGCAGGAGGTCAGACCTGGTCTCAGTGCATGTTGGACTCCGCCAGGGCTGCCCTTTGTCACCGGTTATGTTCATTGTATTTATGGACAGAATTTCTAGGTGCAGCCAGGGGCCGGAGGGACTCCGGTTCTGGAACAACAGGATCTCATCTCTGCTGTTTGCAGATGATGTTGTCCTGGTGGCTTCATCGAGCAAGGACCTGCAGCAGGCACTGGGGTGGTTTGTAGCCGAGTGTGAAGCGACTGGGATGAGAATCATCTCCTCCAAATCCGAGGCCATGGTTCTCAACCAGAAATAGGTGGCTTGCCCTCTCCGCATGGGTGGGGAGTCAATTTACCGGTCAATCTATGTTCCTACCCTCACCTATGGTCATGAGCTCTGAGTAATGACCAAAAATACAAGATCGCGGATACAAGCGGCTGAAATGGGTTTCCTCCGCAGGGTGGCTGGGCGCTCACTTCAAGATAAGGTGAAGAGCTCATTCACATGGAAGGAGCTCGGAGTAGAGCCGCTGCTCCTCCACGTCGAGAGGAGCCAGCTGAGGTGGCTTGGGCATCTGTTCCAGATGACCCATGGACGCCTCCCTAGGAAGGTGTTCCTGGCATGTCCCACCGGAAGGAGGCCCCGGGGAGATACGCTCAAAGGACTATGTGTCTCGGCTGGCCTGGGGTCTTGGGGTCACACCAGAGGAGCTAGAGGACATGTCTGGGGTGGGGGAAGTCTGGGAGTCCCTGCTTAGACTGCTGCCCCTGCGGCCCAGTTCCGGATAGGCAGAAGAAGATGGATGGAGGGATGTATATATAAGTAGCATTTTTGGGGGAAATTTATTTTACAAAATCTGAGACCAAGAACAGACATCTTTAAAGGCAACTTATAATAATATCAGTAAAATAGGGAACAACAGCCAGATAGCAGTACAACATGCTAACATAACACATAGACAAGAAACTGAATATGTCTAGTATGTTTGTGTAAGATATTAATAGTTAATCAGATACGCTAACGTAACATATGCTGGCTTGTCTACAAACACGAGAGACATGAGAGTTCTTTTTACTGATGTTTACTCTGGTCTTACTTCTTCATCACAGTTCACACTATAGAACTAGCAAACACATAAAATATAACATAAGCTCTGGCTCATATTACATATTCACACACATAATTGCATATGAACACATGGAAAATATACATACCACTGCTATTAAACAAACTGATGAACCGAAAACTTTATATTTTACTTTTCAACTGTTTCTTAAACAGTACTCTGTCAGGTAAGACTTTACATTAGCATAAAAAGGCAAAACCGAAAAACAGGAAGTAGTTTTCAAAACCTTAAGCTAGATTTATGATAAACTATCCATTCATTTTCTTCTGCTTTATCCAGGGCCAGGTCACGGAGACAGCAGTTTCAGCAGGGAGGCCCAGGCTTCACTTTCCACACATACTTCCTCCAGCCCTTCCAGGAGGATCCCTAGGCGTTCCCAGGCCAGCCGAGAGACATAGTCCCTCCAGCATGTCTTGGGTCTTCCCCGGAGCCTCCTTGCATTGGGATGTGCCCAGAACACCTCCATAGGTGGCATCCACAATACATGCCCGGGCCACCTCAACTGGCTCCTCTCGACATGGAAGAGCAGCGGCTCTACTCCAAGCTCCTCCTATGTGTCTGAGCTCCTCACCCTATCTCTAAGGGAGCGCTCAGCCACCCTACGGAGGAAACTCATTTTGGCTGCTTGTATCCGCGATCTTGTCCTTTCGGTCATTATCCAAAGCTCATGACCATAGGTGAGGGTAGGAACATAGATTGACTGGTAAATCGAGAGCTTTGCCTTCCGGCTCAGCTCCTTCTTTACCACAATGGTCAGATACAGTGACCGCATCACTGCAGATGCTACACCGATCTGCCTGTCAATCTCACGCTCCATCCTTCCCTCACTTGTGAACAAGACCCCAAGATTTTTGAACTGCTCCACTTGAGGCAAGGACTCTCCACCCTCCCGGAGAGAGCAAGCCACCTTTTTCCAGTTGAGAACCATGGCCTCAGATTCGGAGGTGCTGATTTTCATCCCAGCCGCTTCACACTTCAGCCATCAGGACAACATCATCTGCAAACAGCAGGGATAAGATAATATGGTTCCTGAACCAGACCCCCTCCGGCCCTTGTCTGAGCCTAGAAATTCTGTTCATAAATATAATGAACAGTCCAACATGCACTGGAACAGGTCTGACTTACTGCCGGCAATGCGAACACAGCTCCTGCTCTGGTCATACAGGGACCGGACAGCCCTTAGCAAAGGGCCCCGGACCCCATACTGCCAGAGGACTGCCCAAAGGACAGCACGAGGGACGCAGTCGAATGCCTTCTCCAGGTCCACAAAACACATGTGGACTGGTTGGCCAAACTCACATGAGCTCTCAAGCACCCG
The DNA here is from genome assembly GCF_009829125.3 of Periophthalmus magnuspinnatus. Taxonomy (NCBI): domain Eukaryota; kingdom Metazoa; phylum Chordata; class Actinopteri; order Gobiiformes; family Gobiidae; genus Periophthalmus; species Periophthalmus magnuspinnatus. Next base: position 19,522,506 of record NC_047135.1, on the reverse strand, counting down.
ATGGAGAGTATAGAGCTGGTCCAGTGTTCTGCGACCGGGACGAAAACCACATCGCTCTTCCTGAATCCAAGGTTCGACTATCGGTCTTCCATTCCACAGGTACTATCCCCAACTGCCACGCGATGTTGCAAAGATGTGTCAGCGAAAACAGCCCCACAACATCCAGAGATTTAAGATAGAGATTTATGATAAACTAAACATTTACAATATTGTTCCAAATGAAAAAATCCAAAAAATCACGTTTATGGTCTATAAATGAAGGGTAATTAAATATGAAATGTATTAAAGAAAATGTGTCAAGTAAATTTCCTTACTGATATTACAAACACACCAGCGCCATCTATTGGTCAAACAAGTGAACTGTAACATGTATAATGAACCATTACATAACACATTTATTCAACTACATGAGCTTGGACAGCAAACTGAATACATGTCTGGTATGTTAATGGAAGACATTAACAGTTAATCAGATAATAAAAGCATAAAAAACAAGCCAACAAGTTTACTCTCGATCTCACTCCAAATCACTAATTCCATTGAATTCTTCATCCTCAGTGCTTCTGAACAACTCCACCTGCTCTGGAAGTAGATAAAGCGCAGCTTCTGCGTAGCTGTCATACTGCTACAAAAACATAGAGTGCCCTCGCACAATTGTCAGTGTGACAATAACGAAGATCTGAAATAATATTTTCCTTTAGTTCCTTTAGTGGAAGAGCAGGTTAGAGGTTAGCTAAAGCTCGTGCTACATGTCACGTTTCAAGTTAGTGTTAGAAAAAAAAGTACAAATGTTTGTGGCTGAGCTCTTGTGCTGTTATTTTGATGATTTCTTGTGTATACTGTTGTTCACATTGGTTTACAGAGACTAATTGCAGACAAGAAAATCTGTGACCTAAAACAACTCATTTTACACTATGACAGAGTCTCCTCTCAAAGTACAAACTACAAACTTTTGAGTGTCAATCTGGCAAAAGACAATTGGTTAACTCATGACATCCCTGTGCTCTTACAAATTAAAAAGGTATTATAATCATAACAGGCCATGCTTCATGTGAAAGCTCAGCTCTTACACAATTCACTCACTGAGCTGCAGAGGCTGCACTAGCACTGATTAATGATTTGCTGCAGGTGCTGAGGTTTAGGTTTCAGATCAGAGAGAGTCTTTTCAGATTTAAACCAACTGGATTGCAGAATGAGAGACATGTCCAACGTTTTTTTTTTGCAATTAAGAGTAAATCAGCATTACAATTGTTATCAGTAAAAGCTATAGACTATTTAATTTGAACATATATAGGCCATCTCAAATGTGGGGACACAGGAAGGTCAAAATCTTACATTTGGTTCCTTAGAAACTCTTTTTTTTTCGTTTTTAGTGTGCATGTTTTTTTTGTTTTTTTTTAACAGAATGCTTACTTTGATTCATACATTAAGTTGATAAGGACTGATGCTGGTCAACAGTGCATCTTAACAAAGTATGAACCAGATGAATGAATGAAATTACCTGTCCAGGAAAACAAGGCATTATGCATTCAGGCATGGTACAAACTGGAGACTATGGATTTACACTGATCCTTACTGTAGCATAGTCGCACTTTGCCCTCTGGCAGATACCTCTAACAAGCTGCAGCACAAAGAGCCTACGAGGGGAAAACAGGCCCTTATCACAACTGCATGGAAATGTCTGCTGATATTTCCACTTCTAGAACAAACGCTAAATGACTGTAAAATGAGGACATTGTTATGTTTTGTTTTGTTGGTTTTTTTTAAGGTGTGCTGTGTAAAATTTCTGGCTGGGGGAAAGCCTGTCAGGATAATTATTACATTGACTTTGATAGTTCGAAATACATGATAGATGGAACAATATTTTTTGGGGGTCAATATTTATTGTGGTTACTTTTTTCTTTGCAGTCGTGGGAAACTATTGGTTATTTGTCTGTACTATGACAGAGTTGATAGATTTGAGCTGTAGAGGGTGGAATTATGAACTTCTATGACTCACTATAGAAACAAACTAACAGTGTCACATTCTGTCATTTATTCTTATAATCAGAAGACATATTGTGCTTGTGTCTGCTATATAGTTATAATCTACAACACCTGCAGATCATTATGTTATAATTTGAAGATTTTAAATTGATTTATTCATCTAAAACATCTTAACAAAAGAAAGTCCACTGACTTCTATGCCAGTGGTGGTGAAAACGGGAGTTGATTGGCAACATAGCATGGTAAAAAAAAAGTGATTAAAGATTGCCCAAACATGCACAAATCACTCCAAATACAAGCAGCACATTGTACATTGTACATTTAGTATAGGGGGATAATTCAGCTTTATGTCAAGTCACCATGGATATAAACATTAGAACTAGCTAAATAAGTTCCATGCCAGTTTGGAGGAATCCAGACAAAGTAATACTATCTCCATGGAGACTGTTAGGGATTGTTTTTCAAAGTAATTGGATGCAAATGCTTTTATTTTGTTTATTTTTTTGGCTGAAATGTTAAGTGGCAAGTATTTGGTTTTACTTTTTCTACATTAGCTTAAAATGTGTTTGTGTGAAAAACAGGTGATATAAAAGTAATCAAAGTTTAAAGCAGACCTATTCAGCAGTATTGATTTGTTGGTTTTTTTTTGTGTGTTTTTTTAAGAGCTTTTATCCATGTTATAGTTGTTTTCCCTCATCATTTACTCACCCAAAGTTCTATTTGGAGTGATACGTGCATGTTTGTCATATTGTAGATCAACTCCCGTTTTCACCATCCCCTAGTATACGCCCATTTACGCTTAGTTTCTTAATCAGTAGGACATGGGATTCAGCAGAGTCGCTTAGTCATTTTGGTACAAATGAAAACAAATCCACTGATGTGCATGTGTCCATAGAAGGGGCCAACTGCTGCACTACTTTATGTTGTGATGATGTTTATGTGACATCAGCCCCCACTGGGCAGTTTTCTAATGCGGAAGTCAGCAAACTTGTTTTAATGCAATTATAAATGTCCAAACATAACATAACATAATGATCACCTTTGAACTAAGATATTACTCTTTATATGGCTCTTCTGTTTTGAAACCATGATGAACAAATTGGTTCCCATAATGCCACAGATATGTTAATGCAGGTTGCTGATCCCATCATGAAGGACTAGAGCCAATAGACAGGCCTGGCAATGAATGTTGGTCCAGGCATGGTTTATTGTAGAGATGGTTACAACAATGGTTATGTGGACAAAAAAAAAAACTTCCTTTACTCCCCTTGCAAACCAATGTTACTTTCTGCTTGAAGAGGGAGTATTTTACTTCTATGGGGTATTCATTGCTAACACATAACATTTTTAGATCACCATGTTACCTTTTATTGTTTTGACATGTTTCATAACTTACTGCATTAGTACAATTGTGGTGCATTCCACTAATGAAACTACTGCACATAGCATCAGGTTTGTAAAGCTGTAATGTATTGTTTTGTATTATGCTTTTGTATATATATGAAGAATTACCATTTGGGAGCCCGGGTGACATAGGTTTGTGGGCGGAGCATTGGACAAATCTTACAGCTAACAGTAAGGAGGGTTCCAATAGTGCCCGCGAGAGATCGCTAAATTACTCAAACATGCATGGATGACATCTAAAACCTCTTCAGACATGTTTTTGATAAGGAAATAACATTACAGTCTTATCCTTGTCTTATCCTTGGGATGAACCAGCTTCTGTCTTCGTATGTTAAGTGGTTTAAACTACAGAAGAATGTTGTGCTGTCTGTAGTGTTTTTGTTATTTCTACTCTAAGGAGCTTGTAGTAGCTTAAGGGGCTGTCTTCTGGGGACCCCTGGTGCCTGTCATGCCTGTTGGGTAGCTACACCTATGACTTTTAGCAAGACTACAAAGAAATAAAGAAGTATTGACATATCCACTCTAGGGGATTGTAGAATCAGAGGGGACGATAGGTCATTGGCTTCACAGAACATCACCAGTCAGGCATCAAGGTGTACCTTGGGAGTGTACCTGTAGGGAGCTTGTTGACAGGGCAACAGGAATGACATGTAGATTCATTTTATTGTATCACATTTGGAGGAGTTCATTTAAAGTGGACATGTGCATTCTTGTGTCTTTAAAATAGTTTGAAACATACTTTTAGTCTCTGTTTCTAGTGTGGTATTTAGCAAGTCTGCTGTCACTAGTTGGAATAAAAGATGAAAAATAACTAACTCAACCCATTAGGAAACATGAATGCTATGCTAATGTGTTCATTCCGAGCACAATTTGACTGCAGAAATGTCCTCTGAATGATATCTGAACATTCAGAGAAAACAACTTTGTAAAGGATTAATGAAAGCAAGTGTGAATTAAGCACAATGCAATTCCAGGTATGTTTTTGATGAGGGGACATAGTGAACTGTTTAAATCTGCTTAAAGAGGGAGTATTATGCACAATTTCGATTTCTGCCATGTTATAATGTTGTTCCCTCATCAAAAAACATCACTGAAGAGGTTTTAGATATCATCCATGCATGTATGAGTAGTTTAACAATTTCTCCTAGGCCCTATTCAAACCCTCCTTACTGTTAGCTGTAAGATTCTTTCCAATGCTCAGCCAACAGCCCTACATAATCCAGGCTCCCACTTGACAATTCTTTATAAATATACAAAAGCATTATACATAACTGTACACAGCAACTTGACAAACCTAATGTGATGTGCAGTAGTTTCATGAGCAGGATGCATACTGATTGTGTTTTGACAATGAAAGGTAACATGGTGATCTAAATATCTTATCTGTTAGCAATTAATACCCTGTAGATGTAAAATACCCCCTCTTTAACAATATGTTTTTTGATAATGGTAAAGGGTCATCTCCTCTAGTATAAGTTGCTGGATATCTATTGATAATAAAACCCCCAAATATCTGTACTGGAACAAAAAAATATACTTTGTGCTTCTCTGTTTCTACTTCTGAGGTCGTCATTTTCCCATATTGTTTGCATATTTTGAATAAGAAATATCCTAAAAAAAAAAAAAAAAAAAAAAAAAAACCAAAATGTTGTGCCTTATCATTACTCATATGACTAGGCTTATTCATCAAGTAATGGCACGTTCCTCCATTTTTATTAAAAGATTATACTCCTTTAGAATGTTGTAATGTCATAAAACTAATACAGTACAAACATATGTTCTGTTATGTACTGATAGTGTTGAAGAGGTAAATTATGGGGGAAAATTGTGAATGGACACAGTCTTGAGATGTGAGTACAGAGGTGGTTGTGTGCATTTTAGATAAGCTATAGAGAGAAAGCAGATAGAAGTGTAGGACTGCTTTTGGGATGGGCTGCTCTGCCACATATGCTGGGGTCAACCAGCCAACCCCACGCTATATAACACTAACGTGGATTCAACTTCTGGATTCTCCAAACAAATAAATAAATGTTAATGGCATTTTTTTCCCCCTTATTATTAAAGAGGTGTATTGTGCAAAATTGAAAATTTTAGCTTTTTACCATGTTATAATGTTGTTCCCTCATCAAAACTTACAAAACATGCTATTACCATTTTGAAAATAATTGGAGGTAACATGGTGATCTAAATATGTTATGTGTTACAGTTAATACCCAATAGAAGTAAAATACCCCCTCTTTAAGAGTGTAGCCTCAAAGGATTCTTGACAAATAATGGCAACATATAAAGTTGAATTACACTAAGACTGGAAACTTATGCCCAAAACAAAATTGCCCTTTTTGTACAGATGGCATTGTTATTTTAGGAGTCAATGGATATGTTGGTTACATACAAGACAATTTTAAAATCACCAGTTACAAATTAAGATGGAGAAAAAAAACAAAAACAAAACAACAACAGGTAAACCAGCACAGAGGGTGACTGTGGAAATTTGTCCTTTGCATTTAACCCATCCTTCAATGCTGCTGGGCCACTGAAGGATGGCTATTGTGCATGTTTGAGTTGATAGGGAAACCCGAGTACCTGGAGGAAACCCACCAAGACACAGGGAGAAACTCCACACAGCATGAGTTGAAGCAGGTGGTGGACCCTGAAAAAGTCACATAGTGCACCTTTAAGACTTAATATATATTTGACATATTACAGTATTCAAAACTACCAGTGTACGTTTGATAATTTTATACAGTTTAAAAATGCTCGTTTTATATTTAAAGTTCTACACGGACTTGCTCCTCCTCCGCTGAAAGACTTTATCAAATTAAAGACTGTGACTGGGATGGGAACCAGGGCCACATTTCGAGGAGATTGTGATGTACCACACAGATGCACTAAATTTGGACAAACCGTGCTCTCTGTTAAAGGGACTCATATTTGGAATAGTCTTCCTCTGACAATAAGAGAATGCTCATCTCTGTCCACATTCAAACTGCACCTTAAACTGTGGCTGAAGGAAAACCAGGTCTGTGAACACTTTTAGCTGCTTTTATTGTATTTTTGTAATGTCTATGTTGTATTTGTTGTCTGTGTACCTGTCTAGGGACAACAGATGGAAATTCGTATTTTTTGCTACAATCTGGCATATTTACACTGTGTTTACAGATGTTGATTAATATGCACTGTCCCTATCAAATAAATAAATAAATAAATACTACCAACGCTATCCACAACTTAAAGTGAGTAGACATTTGCTCTCTTATCAGCGTGTTGAGTAAAACTTTACATAAACAATGCATAACCTTGCAAATGGATCTCTTCTCTGAGTAGTTGGAATAATGCATGCATAACTTCATGCAAATTCTCTAATCCTCCGCTATCTGGTGCAGCCTCCCTATCTGCCCCCCATTCAGAGGCCTCTCCTGTGTACATGCTAATATCAGCTGGTACATTCACAGACATACAGTGTGGCTCTTTACATGCAGGACTCATACAGCATCTTTGTGATGCAGTTTGTATTCATAGACTGTGTAGCATTGAGTCTTCTCAGGCTTAACTTGCCAGTTCTATTCCATTGCCTGTGTCTTCTCTGAGCATAAGGTTCCATCTGGACACTGGACAAATGAAGTGGTATTAGGCCCGGACACGCTCGCAGCAGCATGGGGAGGTGTGGACTGTTAAAGCAGACTTATTATGAAAAAGCAACTTTATGTTATAGTTGTTTTCCCTTATCATTTACTCACCCAAAGTTGTATTTGAAGTGATTTTTGCATGTTGGAGCAATCTTTAATAGCTTATATTCAAGATGCTTTTTTTGCTGATCAACTCCCATTTTCACCTCCACCAGCATACATTCACTGCTTTGTACTTACTTTGTTCTCCAATTGTATATTCTTAATAGGTTATATGGGTAAAATGTGGCCGCATTGCAGAACCATTTTGGTACAAGTGGAAAAAAAATGCTACTCACTAGCGTGATGTGCAGCTATCCATCGGATGGCAAAAGCTCTTTGTTGTGATGATGTTTACGCCGACGTCAGGTCCCTCTGGGCACTGCAGTTTTCGCAATGTCAGTGGACTTGTTTATTTTATTAAGTAATTTTAGAATATATGCTTTTAGAATATTAATATTATAATTTAGAATATTACAATTTAAAATGTCCAAATTATAACGTAACGATTCACAGCATATGGCTATGAATGCCATCATTTCAGATGGAAGACAGGGGTCTATTGAAGTCTACGGTAGATTCCCTGTTATTGAAAGAAATGTCCAAATTTATGATCCACACATGTAGAACTTCAGACCTTTGCTCACTGTGCTAAGTCACTCCCCCTTCAGACCGCTATCACAACACAATCAGCATGCATCCTGCTAATGAAACCAGCGCACATCCACATCAGTTTTGTCAAATTGTAGTGTACTGTTTAGCAAGAGCTTGGGTGATGTAGGCTTGTGGACCAAACTTTGTACAGAAGGCGTTGGCTCATACTGCTAAATGTAAGGAGAGTTCGACTGGTGCTATATACACCATATAAAAAGGCAAAGTTAAAGCACAATGATAAACTCTTTCACTTGTGCCTTCTCCTCTAGCCTGTGCCTTCAGCGAGCATATGTTTCCTTCAGGACAGTGGACAAATGAAGCTGTATCAGTCCCAGCCACGCTGCCTGGAGCCTGGAGAGTTGTGTGGACTGTAAAAGAGAAGCAGAGGAGGCATAAAGTACAGAGTTAAGCTTTGGTCAGGCAGCAGTCACACACACACACACACACACACACACACACATAAAGAAGGGAGGCCGTGGGTGGAACAGACTGTGTGAGGGCATTAAACAGTGTGTACTGAGATGTGCTGCGGTTTATGCGGCAGGCTCCAGAGCTGAGGGGCAGCAGACTGGGACCAGAGCATGTGTAAGTGCTTTATTATTGTTCAGACTCCCTCACAGGCTGCCTGAGAACTGGAGAGGGTGTTTAATGTGGTGTTCAGTCCAGAGTCCTCCCTACGACAACTTATTTAATGCAGACCTATTTCAACTAATTTCATTTACCCACACAAAGTTGTGTTTGGAGTGATTTGTGCATGTTTGAGCAATCTTTAATTGCATATTTTCAAGACGCCATCTTGCCGTTTTACCGCCACCAGTACACTGCTCTGTACTTACTTCGTTCTCTGATTTAATTTTTTTCAATTATTGGTAGGTGTAGTATTCGGCAGCATTGCATAGTCATTTTGGTACAAGTAAAAAAAACAAACAAAAATCTGCTACTCACTATCTTGATGTGCCGCTATCCATGGAAGGTGCTAACAACTTCATGACTCTTTGCTGTGATTATATTTATGCAGATGTCTGCTCCCTTTGGGCACTGCAGTTTTCTAACAAACAAGTCAGCAGACTTGTTTATTTTATTAAATAATTTTAAAATGTGCAGTGCAGTTCACAATTTTTGCAATATTTGAGAATCCATCTCGTCCCATTTCAGATCAATAACATGAAACCACATTGCTGAGGTGAACTCGCTAAAACAAACATGGGGGTACCAAGGATGTACAAAGGCTGCCTGACTCTATGATTGCACAAATTCAGCAGAGAGTCAAGGAAGTGATATGTGTCTTTGTGGATGGGATAATATCTGTACTTTTGTCTTCACTGAATCTAGCTACAGTTTGGTTTCTCTGCTCACTTTACTGTTGTGATGTCCTGTTGTCAGCTTAAAGTATTCAATTGTATGTATCAAGATCCCAGTCTGCTCAATGTTTTCATGTTGTTTTTCCCCTCCCTTCTGTGCCTGAGCCTGAAGCTGGGCAGAGAATCTGGTACCTCCCTCTACACGCCTGCAACCCATCAAGCAATCAAGCCATCAACCAAGGATCTGACACTCGGCGCCAGATCATCTGTGTATCTCCCATAGGACTGTTCTGCTTGGCTCAGTCTAACACTTGTAGGCTAGGGGTTTGACTGTGACCATGGTAAGTAAAATACCATTACTACTGATAGCATCAGAAGGCTAGTTCTTATTTGAACCTATGGTGTTAATAAAAGACAAACAACCAATATTTAAATTTCAAAGCAGAATTGTATTGAAAGGTATAAAAAATAATAAATAAACCAGACAACAGTAATACAGTGAATGGTATTTGTATTGGTGGTAGGTGCAATAGTTAAATGTCTTTTGTATTATGAGTTTGTCAGACTTCAAGAATGCATTGTCCAAGTTTTGATCCAGAGTTCACAAAAAAAAAATTATATAAATAGATTCCAATGGTGGAAAAAATCAGCAGTAGGATGAGTCAGTTTATTTTGTCCTACCTCATGTCTGGGTAGCTCGCCATGAAGAGTTGTGACCAATATTTCTTTTTGCAGTCCAGGAAAAAAAACCTGACCTATGAAGGTTGCATAACAAACAAAAAACTCAACTACATTAGCACAATATGTTATATACGTATTTATACATGTAGAGATGATACATTTTTATCAATATATAAATTATAACTTAATAGGACTATTAAACACATTCATAATCAGTAATTCATTACACAGAGAGAAGTGCATTTTTTCCATACATCAAAACTACTCAGTCTAGTTCTCAATGCTTAAGCAGATGCTGAGATTAGTTAAAGTTGCGCAACAAATCAAAATAATCATATATACATTTGAAAACAAAATAGAAACGTGGGCAGAATTAAGTTAGAAGAGCAATATAAAACCATGCTCCTAGTAACTTTATTGTTATCTACAATTTGGTTTTAACGTAATTTAAATTGGCTCTGTATTGAAATCAAAATAAGCGGTGTTTAAGAAACTCCGAGCATGAGTAGACAGTGCTAATATTCACAAGGTGCTAAGGGAGTTTTGAATGGGAGCAGTAGCGATGCTAGCAAAACAAAACGTTGAGTGTTATTTAGCAACAGAAATACAACTGCTAATCACAAAGTTAATATGCTGATGTGTGCTCGACAACTCACTGTTGAGAGGTAGAGAGTTTGGAATAACAAAAATGTTTTAATTCGAAAATCCATTTTTGTCCAAGATGCCGACCTGAGCACGCCAGAGCCACAGTGAGGAGCAGAGGAGGACACAGGGAAGTGACCTTACTTGTGACCAACTTAAAGGCAGAGGGGAGCGCAGCAACAGGAATTAGCATGCACAATAAAAGGCTTAGGAAGTGCGGGTTACACGCTTGATTGCTGACAAGGGCAGGTGGATTTTTGAGTTCAAAAGTGGTGGTGAAAGCTGTGCTCAGCCCATGAAATAAGGATTTAATGCTGTGCAGCAAAGGATGACCAAATCTTGAGTATTGCAGGTGGTCTGGGGAATGGCATGTTCTCATTGGACGTCGAGCTGGTGGGACATTTTCTGGACTTGACAGTTCAGTGTCAGCTGCTGGAGGTTCAGGGTCAGAAAGAACACTTTCTTCAGGTGCCAGGGCTGCAGCAGGTTTGGGATCAGGTTCAAATGTGTCTGATTTGGGTAGGTCTGGTTCTTGTTCTGGTTCCTGATTAGCCATCTCATTATGTTCCACTTCAGATCTGACATTTCCCTCCATATTAGACTGTGATTGCTGGCCAGGCTGGATCACAGGAGAGACTGGAGATGCTGATGGTTTTGAAGTAGGTAGGTCAATCACGGTTGTGTATTTGATGGGCTCTAAGATGGAAGGAAAGAAACCAGAAGTGATCAGTTCATCCTCTCACAGGGCTTCATCATTGTTGCTCTCAGGAAAATCTCCAGCATCTGCGTTTACTGGAGTTAACAGGTGAGTCATTTTCTTCTTAACTGGCTTGACTGAAGCAGATAGAAATCCACAAGGTAGGAGAAGCTCTCTGTGCAGTGTCTGGATGGGCCAATCCTTGGTTTCAGGCCTGACGGTGTAAACAGGAAGATTTCCAGCCCTCTTGGTCACAACGTATACTTCCAACTCCCATTGGTCTGCAAGCTTGTGCTTCTCTTAGCCGCATATTTCTCACCAGTGCACGATCACCCAGCTCCGAAGGAACGATATTCTTGTCAAATCTTGTTTTGTTTCTCTTCATCACCCTCTCTGAATTTTCAGCAGCTATTCTGTAGCTCTCTTCAAGGTGGGCTTTGAGCTGCTCAGCGTACTGGGAATGTGTATCTTGAGTCTTCTCCCCCAATGGCAGGCCAAATGCTAAATCTACTGGTAGACTTGGCTGGCGTCCAAACATGAGTTTATATGGGGAGAAGCCAGTGACATCACTCTGGGTATAACTGTAGGCATGCTCTAATGGTTTCAGAAAGTCTCTCCAGTGTGTTTTGTCTTCATTTCTTAGAGTACCCAACATGTCCAGAAGTGTGCGGTTAAAGTGCTCTACAGGATTACCAAAATCAGGTCCTTGATCACTATGAAGCTTCTCAGGAATCCCGTAGTGCACCATAAAATTGTCCATAAACATTTAGCGACAGTCTTAGCTTTCTGATTGGGCATTGGGACAGCGACCATGTACTTGGTGAAGTGGTCAGTAATAAGTAAATCTTTACTCTTGGTGCGATCTGGTTCCACCAATAGAAAGTCCATGCGCACAAGTTCCAAAGGTCTTGTTGTCTTTATGTTGACCAGTGGTGCTGCTTTTTCAGGTTGGGCTTTCCGCTTGACACATCTTTCACAGGTCTTAATTTTGTTCTGAATATCTGCAGGCATGTGAGGCCAGTAAAACCAAGATCTGGCAAGACTGAGTGTTCTCTCAATGCCTAGATGTCCCATTTGGTCATGCATTCTTCAGGCAACACAAGCTGGTCTGCCTTCTCCTCAAAAGAACATTGTTGTGGAGCTCCATTTTTGTGAGTTCTCGCAGGAGTAAAGGTAAGTCTGGAAGCTCAGCTTGCAGGGAGGTAGGTGGAGTTTCTCCTCTTTCCAGCTGTGCATTGACCTGCTGTATGATCGGGTCAGACAGCTGCTTAGGTGCGATGTCGGCAGAGGTGAACACAGGAAAGACAGGTGAGGCAAATTGCGAGTCATCAATAGTACTATCTGGCAGACTGTCTTGAGCAGTGAAAAAGATCTGGACTAGAGCAGCGACATGGTTAAAGGCACTGGAATTGTATTCAAGCTCTTGGTCACAAATGGCATAGACAACATGCTGGTCGATACAGACATGAAGTCTTCGAGGTGGTGTTGGGTGAATCTTAAGATCCGCTCAAGCTCCTTCTGAGACAAGTGGTCATCTGGCAACTCAGCATGTGGTCGGCGAGAGAAACATTGTGCGTCAGCATTGTGTTTGCCTGCTCTGTAGATGATCTTAAACATTTAGGTGGACAGAGTAGAGAGCCATCAATGATTTGTTGCATCAAGCTTTGCAGAGGTCAGCAGGAAGGTCAGTATGTTACTGTCGGTGACCACCGTGAAATGAGTGCCATACACTGAACCTTTCAGTCACCGTTATATTGTATTGTATTTCTCACCTGCTCAGGGACTACAGATGGAAACTAGCTTTGGCTATAATCTGGTGCAAAGCATCTTTAATGTTTTTGCACATTGTCCCTATCAAATAAACTAAACTAACGGCCCACTTGTGTGCGAGGAATTCCAGCTTATGTGCAGAGTACCTGGATTCACTTCGAGGCAGACCTCTGCTTGCATAGGCGACCACTCTGTTCTTGCCTTCCTGTTCTTGATAGAATACCGCACCAAGTCCTGTACAGCTGGCATCTGTGTGGAGGATGTATGGTTTGGTGCGATCCACAAAGGCAAGGACAGGAGCTGAAGTGTGCTTTTGAATGATTGTCTCAAAGTCTTTTTGTTATACAAAAAGGTCCAGCACCCCCCGAAAGGCTCTTTTGGATTCATGTAGTTCTGTGGTTTTACCAATGCCTTCCATTTTTTTGTGGCTTGGAGTCAACTGATTAGGTATCATGACAATAGACGAGTAGTCCTTGACAAACCGCCGGTAATAACCAGCAAAGCCAAGGAATGAGCACAAATCCTTGAGATTCTTGGGTACCGGCCAGGATGTTAGTGTAGCTATCTTGTCAGGATCTGTCTCAACTCCATTCCGTGACACCGCATGCCCAAAATACCGTACTAACATTTGAAAAGCACACAATTCTATACAGACAGTTTGAAGCCAAATTCTCTCAGCGCAGCACCTTCATCAGCCTCTCTTCGTGCTCTTCCAAGGTAGGAGCAAACACATTCAAGTCATCAATGAAAACCGAGTGCCTCTTTCAGATTTAAATCATCCATACACTTTTCCATCAAGCACTAAAAGGTACTTAGCGCATTTGTAACTCCCTGCGGCACACGGTTAAACTCCTAGAATCCTTCTGGGCACACAAAAGTCTTGCATTTGTCTGACTCCTCCATTTCTATTTGATAGTAGCCGGACTTCAAATCTGGGACTGAAAACCACTGAGACCCAGACAGCACAGTGAATGTGTCGTCCAGCTTTGACAGGGCATATGTGTTTTTGTTTGTCTGAGCATTCAGTTTTCTGTAGTCTGTACAGAGTCTCATGCTGCTGTTCTTCTTGCGCACCACTACTATTGGTGAAGAAAATGGTGAGTCCAGTTATCATATTACACCAGATTACAGGAGCTCTTGAAGATGTCTGACAGCATCCAGGTCTTGAGGATGGATAGGCCTTGGTCTGTGCTTAAAAGGTGTTGGATCAGAGAGCTTGATTTGGTGGCGGGCTTTGTTGGTATTGCTAAAATCAAGGTCAAGGAATGTGTAGCCAGAGTACTGCATTACATTGAGTACTTTAATCTATTCTGGAAACAAGAGGACCTGTTCATGGGAAATGGCCCGCACCTGAGCAGAGGTGGAGTGAGAGTGCCTGGGCAGGGTCCTGGGCCAGTGAAAGAAAAGAGGAATGAGAGAAGTATTCCTGCGCCAACCAGAGACCAAGCCAATGTGTCAGCACCATCAGCAGCACCACAACTCGTCGTATAGACTACTGTAATGCCCTGCTCTCTGGTCTTCCCAAAAAGGCGATTTCAGGTCTACAATTATTACAAAATTCAGCAGCACGTGTCCTGACTAAGACCAGGGGGCGGGACCACATTACACCGGTATTAGAATCCCTGCATTGGCTCCCTGTGTGTTTCAGGATCGATTTTAAAGTTCTTTTACTGGTTTTTAAATGTCTTAATGGTCTTGGGCCTTCTTATCTTACAGAACTGCTTTTATCCTATGAACCCTCGCGGCCCCTGCGGTCCTCCGGCAGCAGGCTCCTAGTCATTCCCAAAGTCAGGACACACACGCATGGAGAGGCCTCTTTCCAGTTTTATGGCCCCCGTCTATGGAACAGCCTGCCGGAGGACCTCAGGGCCGCAGAGAACATTCAGGTTTTTAAAAGCAGGCTCAAGACCCATCTTTTTAGCATAGCTTTTAATTAGTATTTATCATTTTAGTTTACTTCTCTATTTATTTAGTCTTATTTAGGCTGGCTAGTGTGTTTATGTTTTACTTATGTTTTATTTACTTGTTTAGTTTTGACTTATTTTATTATTTATTGATTATTTTATTATTTATTGATTATTTTATTATTTATTGACTTATTTATTAGATTTGACTTATTTTATTATTTTTAGTCATTTTAGATTTGCCAGTGTTTCCTCTGATGAGCCCTCTGCACCGGGAGCTGTGGTTGGCTGTGGCTGCTGGGCCCTGGCTCGTGGGCCCTGGAGGTTTGGTCTTGACCTCATCTCTTCTCTGGGCCCTGGGCTGGTGTCCTGTGGCTGTGGGTGACCCTGTTCCTGGTGCAGATGGTTCCTCTGGTAGCGCTCTCTCATCTGGTTCATCTTTATCCAGCCTGTTCCACTGAAACATATTTTAAATGAAACTGAGGTATTTTAACATGTGTTGAGGTGGGGGGTGGGAGTGTGTGTTGGGGTGGGGGGTTGTTTGGTTATGATTATTGATGTGTTGGGGTTGGGTTGTTGGGCTGTCGGGTGGCTGGGCTGTCGGGTGGCTGGGTGGGTTTGGTGGGTGGGACTGATTTTAATGCTTTGTAAAGCACTTTGTGTTACTTTTTTTTTGTATGAAAAAGTGCTATATAAATAAAGTTTGATTTGATTTGATTTGACCACAACTACAACCACAACCTCCCCCAGCGAAGGAGTCACCACCAGCAGCACAACTGCCTCCCCCGGCAAAGGAGTCATCACCAGCACCACAACCATCTCCCACAGCAAAGTAGTCATCACCAGCACCACCACCTCTCCCAGAGAACAAGTCAGCAGCACCACCACCTTCCCAAGTGAAGGATGTATCTGCAGCTTCACTTCCCCCAGGGCCCTCGTCACAGGCCTTGAACCTGTCTGTGACAGCTCCAACAGAGGTTTCAGTCCCAGCAGCACCCCCATCCCCTCCCCTGCCCACAAATCAGCTCTGGGTACCCTTTGCTACATCTGCTCCCTATAGGGACTCTCCTTTTCCTCCCCACCTTCACCCATGGCCCTTCTCAGCCATCTAGAAAATCTCATCAGATCAGGAATTAAGATGGCTCCCCTCACACCAAATATAGTGCGATTGAGAGTTCTGACATCAACTATGCTGAACTCTTTCCCTACACCCCTCGTTTTTCACCCAAACTCCCCCCTACTCCACCTTCTTGGCCCTCACCTGGTCCCTCCAGCCCCGCCTCCTCAGCCCGCACCTGGTCCCTCACCCAAACTCCACCCTTCTCACACTTCCCTGCCTTCTCCTAGATCTGTTATCACTGAGAGCTAGGACACACAGGGCCTCTGTTGTCTCAGGACATACCATACTGTCATGATAAAAATAATATCATGCTGAGGCCCTGTGATGGAGCTATATCTACAGTAACACCATGTAGACTGAGTTAGAATGTCCACTCAGATAAATTTAGTTCACATTCCTTGTAGGAAGATAACATCCAGTCCTACTAAAACTAATCTGAAACTTGCAGTGCTCAATGTCAGATCTTTATGTAACAAGTCATTTTTAATTAATGATTTTATCTCTTCTTTTAATCTTGATTTTATGTTCTGAACCAAAACATGGCTCGACAAAAACACAGGTGATGCAATTCTAGTGGAATCAACTCCACCCAACTTCAACTTTGAATCTGAAACACATGTAAACAATAATAGTGGAGGTGTGTGTGTGTGTGTGTGTGTTGTTTTTTTTAGAAATAATTTGGTCACTCACAGGTTGTCATTTGGGGTGTTTTCATATTTTGAGTATGTTTCCTTTAAAATGGAGCGAAAACAGTCCCCATCCATACTCTACTTAGTCATATACAAACCTCCCCAGCACTGTCTGAGTTTTATTGATGATTTTACTGATATGCTTTCAGTCGTATGTACTGACTTTGATAGTTTGGTCATTATAGGTATTTTTAATGTACACGTGGATAATGTGTTTGACAGAAACGCTAAATAGCTCAGTTCTGTCCTTGAAACCTTTGGTCTGATTCAGCATGTCAGCGAGCCCACCCACAACAGAGGACACACTCTGCACCTGCTCATTACAAAAGTAATGTGTGAATAAGTAAGAGTAAATATTTCAAATGTCAGTGTGGTGGATGTTGCTCTGTATGATCATTTCTGTGTATTTTATTTTACCTGTCTGTTATTCCCAAACCAGCAGCTTGTCTTGCAGTTGTTAAAAGGAAGCACATAATTGATAACACAGATGCACTGTTCATGGAAATGATACACGGTGAAAATGCCTCATGTTCGAATGTTGATGATTTGTTGAACTCTGTAACGTCAAGTGTTTTGAATGTTCTGGTCAGGGGCCATTGCCCCTGACTAGAACAAGGAAGTATGAGCACATAAGTCCTGTACTCAGGTCTCTCCATTGGCTTCCTGTAGCTAAAAGAATAGACTTTAAAGCAGCTCTGTGTATAAGTCTCACCATGGCCTAGCACAAAAGTACATCTCCGGCATGTTTGTGCCATATGAACCATCTCACACTCTAAGAACTTCAGGGACAGGTCTCCTGTTGGTGCCCAGAGTCAGGACTAAACATGGGGAATCAGCATTTCAGTTTTATGCTGCTAAAACCTGGAAGAGTCTCCCTGAACTTGCCCTGGAGAAATGACACCAGTGGTTGGAGGGGCTGTGCATCCTTTCTTGGTTTGGACAGATCATAAAAAATTGGCATACATTCAGTCCGCCAAGCGCTTAAATTCTCGGCAGGCTTGCTGGTCACTTTTTATTTTGTAGGTTTGCCTTTACCCTCACTTATAGTCCAGGTTCTCGTAATGTCAAGACTGATGCTCTCTCACAACAGTTCTCCCAGAAAGACACTCCTTCCCCTCACGAGACCATCATATCGCCTACATGTTGTCACCTGAGCTGGGAGATTGAAAATCTGGTCTGGGAGGCTCAGCGTACTCAGCCAGACCCAGGTAATGGCCCTTCTGGGTCCTTTTTTGCTCCAGATGCCCCTCCCTATAAAGTACTGGAATGGGTTCATTGCTCCCGATTCGCCTGCCATCCTGGGGTCAACCAAACTCCCTCCTTGCTGAAATGCTACTTCTGGTGGCCAACCGTTGACAAAGATAAAACCTGTGTTTTGGCCTGCCAGGTTTGTGCCAGGAGCAAAGCCTCGCATTTGCTGCCCTCCGGGCTGCTCCAACCATTGCCTGTTCAGAAACGCCCTTGGTCACAAATTGCTGTGGACTTAGTGACCAGTCTCCCTCCATCTGAAGGTAACACCATCATACTCACTGTTGTTGACTGGTTCTCCAAATCGGCTCACTTCATTCCCCTGCTGAAACTTCCGACGGCCAAGTAAACGGCTGACTATATTACCGACTGTGTGTTTAGGCTCTATGGGATTCTCCTGGACATAGTTTCAGACCGAGGGATACAGTTCACATCTCAAGTTTGGTGTTCCTTCTGTGAAGGGCTGGGCACAACCTTTAACCTTACTTCTAGCTTTCACCCCCAGAGTAATGGACAGACGGAAAAGGGAAACCAAGATCTGGAGACTGACTTGCACTGTGCCCTCCAATCCCTCTACCTGGAGTACCTTCCTTCCTCTAAAAACACCCCCCTCAAAAAGGATTTCCCAGAAACTTTCTCCCTGATTCTTGGGGCCCTTTAAGGCCCATCTGCGGTGCGCCTTCAACTTCCTCCTTCCCTCCGAATCCACCCCACGTTCCATGTGTCACAGCTCAAACCCGTATGTTCCAGTGACCTATCAAGTCTATTCCTTAGTATCTAAATTTGGTTTGAAATTTTAGTATCGTGACAACACCACTCTTCACAATGGTTCACTTCTGAAACTTCCCAAGCAAACCAGTTCTTATTTTATTCCCAACTTGAAAAACATCTCACGCTGCCTTGTGTTACAAACTTTGGGCGAAGCAGAGGAGAGGGTCTTGCATTGATTTTGCAGGCACAGAATGGTGACCGTGGCACTGGCTTCACCCGCTTATGCATTCTAAATACAACGCCTCTCACAAGACGTACTGCATTAGAGCTTTGGTGGCGATTTAAACAAGTAATACTAAAAAAAATGCCAATGTGTGGTTTTCTGTTGATGGATTTCTCTGTCGGAACGTATGCACTGGGACTTTTTTAAATTAGGAGTGCAATTAAGTTATGTAAAGTAGCTCAGAAATGGGTCAGAAAGTTGAATTCTCAAACTCTTCAAAGGAGCTGTGCAGTGTTTCTTAATAAAATCAGAACACGTACAAATATGAGGGGTAAACACAAGCACGCATTATGAAATTCCACTGTCAGATACTGTAAGAGTGTAGGCGGGTAACATTTCCTTTTGTGGAGTCAAACCTATTAGTGTAGCAGCGGGGGGTTTATAAATGAGAGTTTATGCTATGGGGGTGAGATCACACTGCTCTTACCAGCTCATAGCACAGACCATTACAGACATACAGTGTTGGGAAGGAACTAAAGTTGGACATTGCAAGTTAGCATTGGCTATAAATATTAAATTGTGTTACATGTTTAATGTATGTAGTTGATCCTATATACAGTGAGGCAAATAAGTATTTGAACACCCTGATTTTGCAAGTTCTCCCACTTAAAATCTGGAAATCACACTGATGATGATGATTTTTTTTTTTTTTTTTTTTTTATAATTTATTTATATATTACTGCTGCAAATAAGTATTTGAACACCTGAGAAAATCAATGTTAATATTTGGTACAGTAGGCTTTGTTTGCAATTACAGAGGTTTCCTGCAGTTTTTCAGCAGGTTTGCACACACTGCAGGAGGGATTTTGACCCACTCCTCCACACAGATCTTCCCTAGACCAGTCAGGTTTCTGGGCTGTCGCTGAGAAACACGAAGTTTGAGCTCCCTCCAAAGATTTTCTATTGGGTTTAGGTCTGGAGACTGGCTAGGCCACTCCAGAACCTTGATATGCTTCTTACGGAGCCACTCTTTGGTTATCCTGGCTGTGTGCTTTGGGTCATTGTCATGTTGGAAGACCCAGCCACGACCCATCTTCAATGCTCTAACTGAGGGAAGGAGGTTGTTCCCCAAAGTCTCGCAATACATGGCCCCAGTCATCCTCTCCTTAATACAGTGCAGTCGTCCTGTCCCATGTGCAGAAAAACACCCCCAAAGCATGATGCTACCACCCCCATGCTTCACAGTAGGGATGGTGTTCTTTGGATGGTACTCATCATTCTTCTTCCTCCCAACACGGCGAGTGGAATTAAGACCAAAAAGTTCTATTTTGGTCTCATCTGACCTCATGACATTCTCCCATGACTCCTCTGGATCATCCAAATGGTCATTGGCAAACTTAAGATGGACCTGGATATGTGCTGGTTTAAGCAGAGGAACCTTCCGTGCCATGAATGATTTTAAACCATGATGTCTTAGTGCATTACTAACAGTAACCTTGGAAACGGTGGTCCCAGCTTTTTTTCAGGTCATTGACTGACTCCTCCCCTGTAGTTCTGGGTTGATTCCTCACCTATTCGTAGGATCATTGAGACCCCAAGAGGTGAGATCTTGCATGGAGCCTCAGTCTGAGGGAGATTGACAGTCATGCTTAGCTTCTTTCATTTTCTAATAATTGCTCCAACAGTGGATCTTTTTTTCACCAAGTTGCTTGACAGTTGCCCCGTAGCCCTTTCCAGCCTTGTGGAGGTCTACAATTTTGTCTCTTGCACATTTTGACAGTTCTTTGGTCTTGGCCATGTTATTAGTTGGAGTCTTACTGATTGTATGGGCTGGACAGGTGTCTTTATGCAGCCAACGACCTCAAACAGGTGCTTCTAATTTAGGATAGTAAGTGGAGTGGAGGTGGACTTTTTAAAGGTGGACTAACAGGTCTTTGAGGGTCAGAATTCTAGCTGATAGACAGGTGTTGAAATGCTTATTTGCAGCAGTAACATACAAATAAATTATTTTTAAAAAATCATACAATGTGATTTCCAGATGTTTTTTTTTAGATTATGTCTCTCACAGTGGACATGCAACTAAGATGAACATTTCAGACCCCTCCATGATTTCTAAGTGGGAGAACTTGCAAAATCACAAGGTGTTCAAATACTTATTTGCCTCACTGTGTGTGTGTGTGTGTGTGTGTATGTATATATATATATGTGTATGTATATATATGTGTATGTATATATATATATATATATATATATATATCAAAAATTTGTTTAATTGATCTTAATTAAATATCCTACCATTTCAGAAGCCCTTGCTGTAAAGGCAGGCAGAACGGACCAAACAGTGCAAGACTCGGGCAGGATTTACAGTGTTTATTTACAATTTGTGAATTAAAGTTCAAACACAGGAATAGATCTGGCAGGGAACAGGAGACAGTGTCCAGGGCAGGATCCAGGAATGGAGTGGGCGGTGCGGTGGAGCCAACGGTGTGGGCAGTGTTGGGACAGGAAGCTGAGCGGGAGCCAGTATCCAGGGATGGGAAAAGCGGGAGCGGAGATAAGGCGACCAAGAGCCAAGAGCTGAGCCCGGAGTGCAGGAGCCGGGAGGGTCCAGAGAACCGAATCTGGAGAGCGGCATAAAAATCCAAATGAGCGGGATGCAAAAAGACAAAAATGGCAAAGGCAAGATAAGCAAGACCATTCACTTGAACACGTGGACGATCTGGCACTGAGGCTGTGTCCCAATTCGCCAAACTGGCCTTAGGATCACGATTGGAAGTGTGCGTCGAAGGGCAGTTACGTCATTTCCGGCGCGACAAGGGCTGTCCCATTTCAACCCACCCTACTGAATGCGCCCACAAACCTGCCCTCCCCTTTCCACCGTTTCCATGGAGATCGGACGTGGCCGAAGCGTGCATCCGTGCACACTTCACACATTTCTGTATCCCATCATGCACCGCAACTACGTAAGAAACAGACGAAAATGGCCAGCATTGAGTACACACTTAAATGTAAGTACTGGTTCATGTGGATTCAACTGGTTCAACAGTGTGACATGAAACTGTTGCTACAAGAAACTGTTAGAATTAAATTCAGATCTGTATGAGGCGACTCAACTTAGTGAAGTCCTGTTAAATAGAGTTTACAATAATCGCTGTGTAACTGACCAAACAATGAGCGAATTATCGCTTACACTTGTATATTTGTGTATTAATCGTAATGTTTTATATTCTTCCTTATTTAAGAATATTCTTCTGTCTTTAGGGAGCAAGGAGCACACGGTGGAGCTCATGCGCACCTGTTTAGTGGGGCCAAATTCTCCGCACAGGCGGCGTGGAAGTAAGGGCTAAAACACTGATATACCCAGATAATAAGAAGGACCCTAGAAATACATACAAGTTGCCCTTACTGCAAATTTCATACCTTTACATTTGTACATATGTGGATAGTAATGACTTAACCTGCATTTCCCTATTTCATTCCCGTCTTATCCACAGTACTTCTGTGAGCAGAAGTACAGAAGAGGCTAACTGATGGCCCTGACGATGCTGATCTGAGATCACAGTGGAGAACTAAACGTACCTGTTTTTCAGTAGACTGTTGCTCACAAAAATGTGGCTATTATTCATTTGATCATCACAACTACCTTCTTTACCAAAGAAGACTCAAAAATATGTTAAAACACACATAATGAACTACATAAATGGAATGAGAGAATGTTATGCATAGTAACTGAACAAATGGAAATGTGTGACAGTGTTGTAGAACAACTGATTGTCATTGTATTATATGCTGCTGTATTTATAATTGGGTAAATTGAGAATGATTTTCTGTCACTCAGAACAATACTGCAGAAGATGGGCCTGGAGGGGAAGGTGACATCCCTTCAGGCAAAAAAAATAAATAAATAAAAAGGGGAAAATCTCCAGAGAAATATAAAGTATGTACATGATCTGAATGTGTACTGTTTACATTTGTACTTATAAACCATTGTGTTAATGTTGTTTTCATATGTCTTGTATTAATATTTATTCTGTCAAAGGACTGCATGTATCCCAAGAGTGGGGAAGGGGTGTCAGGGAAGGCCACTGCTGAGACTTCCTCATGGATGAGGTGTTGGGGCAGAGGGCCTCCATCAACCCCCCTGTCCTCATCGCCTCTATCCTTGAGGACACACCAGGGCCAAGTACTGCCTGGCAGCAGCCGCTGGAGGTGGTACAACAGCAGCAGGAGGAGGACCAGCAACCAACAAAAAAGAGGCACGAAAGTGAAATGGTGAAACTAAACCGTCAAGATTTACAAATGCAGAGAGCGTAATGAGAGGGATGCCCAGGAGAGGCGGGAGCGCTTCGATAAATTTGGTTTGCTTGAGAAATTAATTGATAAAAATTAAACATTTATGAGTTTTTCTTTAAACATATTTACATTCATGTTACATGTGTTAAAAGGAAAATAAAGTACTATTTACAATTTCTTAACATAAGTTTAAACACTAAAGTAAAGTGCAAATGAATAAACCTGAGTGTGCCCGTGCCAGGTTTTAATCATGAAGACACACTTCCAGGGACCTTGGCAGTGCCAATCAACCTTCTCTGCCTGGATCGACTTGACAGTGCTGAGATTGAGGTCTTCATCTTCTGGCTGGTAAGTGGGGCTCTCACACCAGGTGCTGCTCCACTGTCCACTGAATCATTCATGGGCTGGGTTTGCAGGGCTGGCTGGGACAATAGATGACTGGCATGTCACTTTAGAGAAATCAAAAGAATATTGACAATACTGCTGATGTTGCATCACATCTATTTACAGTTACAGTGTTTACAGGTAATCACCCTGAAACACTTCCAATAAGATTTTTAAATTTTCTATTATGTAAATACCTAGATATAATCATGATCCATGGGAAGCTCCTCCAGGGCAGAGACCTCCACAGACAGCTGGTTCCGCCACTGTGCTCCAGCGATGGCCTCCACTTCATTGTCCCCCTCATCCTCCACTACATTCTCCTCTCGTCCTCCAGGGCCACAGTGTCTCCTGCCCCAAGGCAGATGTTATGGAGGACGGCACAGGCAGTGATGATCTATGACAAGAAAATATGATTTAATCTTTCATCATCACATATTTCATGATATTTAACATTTCACTTACATGTGGTGCAAAGGTGTAATGGACCTCTAGTGCATGAAAAAAAGATGGCCCTGAATATTGTTTTCATCATTCCAAAGGCACGCTCAATAATTGAACGTGCCTTGGAATGATGAAAATTGAACCGCTGGGCTCCCACACCTTGCACTGGCCGCTTGTAGGGAGTGATGAGGGGGAGTGGACGCTGGAGACAGGGGTACCCTCCATCTCCGAGGATGAAGTGCCCTGGAGGGACCTTCAAAAGGTGCATTTGGCAAATTGGGACACGGCCTGAGTGTCTGCTCCTGGCCCCTCTTATCCACGGCAGGTGGCGTTGATTGCGCTGATGAGCTGCAGGTGCATGCGGGAGGAGCCAGGAGCTCAGCCCAGCTCTGGTTCCAGCAGGTGGGGGAGGGAAGGAACAAGGTAGGAGACAAAACAAGGACAGGAACAGTACGGATCGTGACAGCCCTTTATGATGAGCTCCACATCAAGGCCAGTGATGTGACGCTTGTGTAAATGGTGTGTGATTTATTGTGGCAAAGAGAGGCTACTGGCACAGAAAGACAGACATGTTTTTGTCAGTCTACTTGAGGGAAAGAAATGAATGGGTTAACTTAATACTAATTGAGTGTGTAAAAAGGCACTATATGAATGCAACATATTGATCTGTAGCTGTTAACAAATGTGCCTTATACCCAGTCGTATGTATTTTATTTTAAAGCAGCACCACATAAGATTCCTGGTGGAAAATTAAAGCCAAACTTGTCAAAAAACACATATTTCCATGTAAAACATGGAAATATGTGTTTTTTGACATTCTAAATAAAAGCAAACTCAAAATAAAAGCAAACTCACAGTAAGGATGCCCGTTTTTCCATCCCGTTTCCCTTTTTTTTTTTTTTTTTTTAAACAATAAAACACTGACGGCTTACTGGGGCTTTAAACCAGCTTATATTAAAGTTCCATATTTATATTTTTCCATATTTATAAGCATTCTTTGGATTGGGTCATGGTTAGGTTTATGGCTGGGAATTCAAGCATAAACATTATAATCTTGCTGTGGCATAAAATGGAGTTGGAAATGATGCTAGATTTGGTGTCTATGGGTGTGTTTTGTTCTTGTCCTAATCACATTATTTCCAAACTTTAAGTTTCACATCTTCACAGCTACACATCAGCTGTAAAGGAAATATATGGAACTGCCTGGGGCTCCATAGGGTTGTGCTGTCAGTGTAAGCTGCTGCTATGAAAACCCGGTCATTCAGACTAAATAAACAACATTATATCAAAGTCTGGCCCAGGGCCCTTAAAATGCGTAGCTGCTTCTGACTGTGAATTTTCATTTTTCTATACTCCATATTATCACCTAAATGTTTTATTTATATCAGTGTTCTAATGGGTACTTTCACTGAAAAACACTTTCAGTAAGACTTTGATTTGTTTGCATGTGTACTATGTAACTTTTCTTGTCTTTGTGGAGATGTTATTGCTTTGCCAGAATGTTCCACAGTATGAAATTAAACACTTATCTATGTAGAGACTCAAAGGTGATGCTAGCCCAAGGCAATAGAAACACAAGTGAAGGCAAAATTGATATGTTTAATGCCATACCCTCCTGTGACAATTTTGAATACTTTTAAGAGTTTTGAATTTTCTGATTTTTTTTTTTTTTTTTTTTTGTAAAGACATATGTCTTCCTTCACCTCTTAGCAGCACTTCAAATGAGCCTCATTGTTCCAAGAGGCCCAATTTTTACACTCAGGGAAAAATGTTGCTGTGTTCAGGCACTTAATAGTTTTTGCAAATCATTATTCAAATGTTCCATCAAAAATATTAAAATGTAGAATGAATGTCCTCATATTTGGACACAATTTCTCAGAAACTACATAATGTAAAAACATAATTCTTTGTTGCCGTTTGTTTTTTGTTGTTTTTACAGTCATCGGGTCCCAATCAGCCTAAATAACAGAGAAATTAATAAAGCATGCCATGCAAGAGCTCATCACTTAGGAGGATACTGATACTCTGCAGTGACATTACACTGGGGGTGATGTATGCGTATCTCCAGGGTGGAAAGTTCAGCAGTCACCATGGTGACACAATGCATACATTAGTAAGCATAGCCAAATTATTTTACAATAATTTTAAATTTGACATGGCCTGAAAACTCAATAAAAAGTACAAAATAGATTTCAACAACATATGATAAATATGAGTGTTCATGTTCCTGTTTAGGTGTTTGATTTTCAACAAAAAAAAGATGAGTGACTAACTGAAAAACTGTTGGCTAATGCTGACTAGCTTGTGGCTGTAATTTCATGTGTAAGATACTTGTTTAACAGCACAAATCAGCTCAGCTGTTGTAGTTCCAGCTAACTCAGCTCTTTTTGGTCAGATTGTATTAAGATAAAGTTCTGACTAAAGTCTAATAGAGTTTCTGACAGAGTGGTGCCTTCCTATTTATCTTGTTAGCAAGTGTGGGAGGTTTTACAGGTTTTAAAACAATGGTTATGGTCTCGCTGAAACTTGCATCATACTCATGTAACTATAAACCCTCCATGTTGTTTACCAACTAATTTTGGTCTCTTAGATTAGACACCCAGTTTAGAGACTGTCCCTGTGAGATGAGCACATTAAAAGTACCTCTCTAAATCTGGGTCTATTGAATATCATACTAAGAAGAGGCAGGAGATATTTTTCAATGTACCCAACATTTCATTCATGGACTAACTGGTTTCCTCTAGTTCAGTCCACCCGGGGTCCAGGAGACAGGTCAGACTGTAAATACCTCACTTGTGTTGGTGCAGTCACTAAAGCATCTGTAATTGAAACTGTTATAAAGCTTAGAAACCGGAGAGCACACAGTGCTAATCTAAATCTTGCATGACAGACCTTGTGTTGCGATGTAGACAATCAAAAATGTATGAGGCCCACAGATTATACGCACAGATTCTATTACAACTTGTGGACATGATAGGCAGCTACGTCACTCAGGCAGACAGAAAGACAGACAGAGAGAGAGAAGATCCTCTATTCTGCTACCCCTTCGTGAAAAAAAAAAAAAAGTCACATTCTGAACATTTCAGTTCTCAAATTGCAATTAAAGCCACAGTAGGTAACATTTCAGCCAAAAATAGATTGGTTGCTGATTTAAGCTTCACAAACCTGACTCTTATTTGGTATGGAGGCCTCCTTCAGTATGAAAACATGTATATCTCCATGGAACTATATTTCCATGAAAATACGCGGGTGTTTTAGCCTTTCATAAATTGCTTGAATTATTTAACATATCCATTGAAATATTATATTTTGTATGCCTTATATAGACTAGATTACAGTAATGGCTACACTGTTGTTGCATGGTTAGCACTCTCTGCTCACAACCAGTTCAAATGCATTCAGGAGTTTGAAGGCTCTTTAGGTGATTGTATGGGTTTCCTTCATGCATGGATTTCCTCCAGCAAGGTACTCCAGACCAAGATCCTGGGTCAAAATGGAGATGGGTCCCTGAACGCTGCACTGCGGTAGTCCACTGCTGCTGACAGGTGGCCCACAGGAACTTTTTGGGGCCAAAATGATGTACAACTACAAGAAAGAAATACATGCAAGCTGTTTAGCTTGTGGGCAGAGCATAGGCATTTACATGTAAAATACGCCCTGTTAAAAGAACTTCAACCCCCCCCACACACACACACACTGACTGCTGAACCAAAGCTATTACTTTTAATGTGATTGAAAATTTCCCCTAAAAACTCCTGGGACTCGAGAAGCCAGTCTGGTCCGTGAACAAGAGACCAGACGTGAACTAGTTAGGCGAGTTCAGGCACTCCAACACCTCCGCACTGTCATCACTCATGAAGAAGAGATATCTAGCTACACAGGGCCGCCCTCTTCTGCAGGATAACCATCAAAGGCCACACTGAGGCTCCCTCCATGCGCCCGCTGTAGTTCAATTAACGCCAGGGGAAGAGGGCTGATGAAATGGGAGGTAAGACAGAGCTAAAAAGATATATTATTCTCAGCTTTGACACACTTTGAGAGGCTTCAGAGAAGATGGTATCAGCTTAAATAGAAGCAACATGAGCAATAGCAGACTATGTGCAGGAGAAGCAATACTGTTACAACAGTGTAATGGTTAATAACAATAATCTGAAATGGTCTGTCATCAGAGGAGAACTTTTAAAGAAGATGGGATTTCACCATAAAAAGTAACTTCACAAAACAACATACACAATTGTCTTTATTTATTTATTTATTTATTTTTTCATTATTTATGAGTTCTAATTAGCACAGACAGTGATTACCAAACCCACTATTTAAACTGACTATTGTGCAAAATTGACTTTTCAGAGCTTTTAATCACATCATAATAGTTTCTATTTCATTTACAGTTGTACTTAGAGTGATTCATCCACATTAAAGTAATCTTTATTCTCCTGCATTCAAGACATCATTGCTCCGATTGATCTACCCCTGTTTTCAACGCATTGCTCTGTACTTACTTTATTCTTCAAGGTTATTTTCAGGAGTATCATGTAGTTGTTTTGGTACAAATAAAAAAAACAAAAAAACATTGCTGCTCTTGTGATGTGCAGCTATCCATATGAGGTGCCGAAAACATCAGCTCCCACTGGGCACCGCAGTTTTCTAATGCAAAAGTCAGCAGTCTTCGTTTATTAAGTAATTTTAGATCAGTTTCAATACAAAAATAATGATCCACAGGTGTCATAGTTTATATCTATATAGCAGGCAAAAGTACAATATGACTTTTTAAAGTAAAAATAAAATAAAAATCAATTCAATTTTAGAGAAGAATGCTTCAGAGGAGGCAAAGTATAACATTTATGGTTATGTAGGATTAAAACTGCTCTACAGTATTTGTGCAGTGCCTCAAGAAATGTGGTTAGTTACTAAGCATTGTTGACAGTGAAAAGGCCTCTAAATGCACACCATCAAACATTAAATTTCACAGCACTCACACTCAAATGGCCACCCTCTGTTCTCCCTTTGTCACTGTGTCAAGCTTAAACTCTGTAAAACAAATCTGTCCAACGCATGATCTAGTTAAAAGAATAGTGTCGTGTCAGTCTCCTGGTGAGAGCAGCTTAGTGCGGGTGAAGGTTAGCGAGCAGAGGGTACCCACCTGGGGCACGCGACAGGGGTGCCACTCTCTCCCTTAAACTTCTGCATGTGCTGTCAGGGCCTCCACAGCTGTGCGACAGGCTGACTACAGGGGTGTAGAAGGGGTACAGTGCGGAGGGGGGCTCTGCAGACATCTGGGGCTCCAGGCGCTACAGCTGCTGCCATCCTGCACCAAGCGGGAGGAGCAGGGGGGTGATGTCTGATCCACTTTACACTGCACAACAGGATAAAATTGTGGGAGTGAATGCATAATTGTAATTTTGGTTTGAGTAAATCTGACTCTTAGGTCTAGTCTTGTTTCAAGGTACAGTAGTTCTGACTCGTTGGAAATATTTTCCCGATGGCGCAGATTAGCAGCCTTGCTTCTGCCAGTCTGCCCCAGGGCAGCTGTGGCTACAATACCATCACCAAGTGTGGAAATGAATGAATAACGACTATAGTGTAGCGCTTTGACAAGCCTGTAAAGTGCATTACAAGTGTAAGCCATTATTATTAGTTCATTCATAGAAGATTTTTTATTTTTGGTTTATTTACCGGTGACCTGTGTAACTTATCTGGTGGCTGAACTGCCATTTGCATGTCTTCATGGAGATAGGTTACCGTGTTTTCCAGACTATAAGTCGCTGTGAAATATAAATTGGACCAGCCAAAAAATCTGAAAAAAATAATGAAGAAAAAAAACATATATAAGTCACAGTGGACTATAAGTCACATTTTTGGGGGAAATTTATTTTAGTAAAATCCGAGACCAAGAACAAGCAGTTAATCTTTAAAGGCAAATTATAATAATAACAATGAAATAGAGCACAACAGGGTGCATAGCAGTACAGCATGCTAATGTAACACATTTATATTTATTCAGCTACATGAAGCATAGACATGAATACATGTCTGGTATGTTAAAATAAGATATTAATAATTCATCAGATAACTAAACCATAAAAAACAAGCTAACAAGTTTACTCTCAATCTCACTTCAAATCACTAAATCCATTGGATCCTGCATCCTCGGTGTTGCTTCGGAGGTAGATGAAGCGCTGCTTCTGCTTCCCCATGGCTGTCATCAGACTCAGCAGAATATGATTTTCTTTTAGGGGGCAATTGTGTTCAGTCTTTCTCAAATGGCTTTTAAATTATCGTAATATTGAATTTTTTTATTTTCAATGATACAGGAGTAGTACATACTGGTACAAGCCTAGAGTGACTTCGAGCGGTTGTCAGTGTGACAACAACAAAAATGTTTTTAATAATATCACATATGAGTCGCATCTGAGTAAGTCATATTTACTGTTACGGCCCTAGGCCTTTAGTTCTTTTTTTTATTTGTATTTGTCCATTATTTTTTTGCATCTGTCCCTGTCTGTCTACTTTCCCCATAATCATGACCCCCTGTTTGGGGCTGCTGGCCTGCGTGTGGCCAGTATGCCGTATTCGTGTGTCTCTTTACTCATGTCACTACAGTGGTACTGACTCTGTGTTTTGAGACGTGGTCGTCAGTACTGACTGTGTTTTTTCATTATGATTGTGTTATGTTACAGTGAAATTTGTGTTTTAGTTAACTTTGTTTTTGTATAAACCTTGCAAGGTACCGTTTGTCTCAATAGTTATTGTCCCAGTTTAGTTTAGTTTGTTTAGTTTACCCATAAGATCCCTGTTCATTAAATTACCTCTTAGTTAACTATTTTCCATCTTGGTTTCTTTTGTTACTTCCTTGTTCCCACACGACCTAGGTCGTAACATATACATATACGGTAAGTCAGATCCATGACCAAACTATGAAAAACAGTGCAACTTATAGTTCGGAAAATATGGTACATGCTAAGGCATGGTACAGGCAAAGTTGTTAAGGTAACACTACCAGGCAACGTTTGAGGTCACATATGTGAAGATCACAGATAGAATGTAATAGATATTTTATTTTATTTTTAACAAAAATTACGTAGTGCACTTTTAACATAATTTCCTCATAAAAGGTGTTACTTTAATATCTTTTGTTTATTTTGCATGTTTTAGTAATTCGTCATATTGTCTTTATCTTAAGAACACTTACAGTATTTCCCATCTTAATTTGCTTCTACTATCTAGTATCCTTATTGCAGTGGAGTGCTGACAATCGACATGCTGGTAACTAATTTGTCCTAAAATAAACAAAACATTTGTTTTCAACAAGAGAGAGCATCAAGTATAAACGTCCAAAAGCAAAGTGCAGTAAAATAACACTTGAAATGCCAATGTGCTTGAATAGCTTGGTTTGTAAGATTCTCTGTTAATATTCTGCCTTGGTTCTGTCTCGGTATCTTTTCCATGTGAAAACCTCCTGTACGTATGCTCTTAGAGGGGGTCATACAGAGATGCTGAGTTAGGCATGTCACTGTGGAGGCTAGCACTCAGGGGAGAATGTGAAATTGGCAAGGTTGGAAAGTAACTACATACTCACTTTACTGTAATTGAGTAGATTTCTGGGATAATTGTACTTTTTTTAGTACAATTCCGAACCTGTACTTGTACTTGTAATTGAGTATAATTCTAGTCATTTATGTAATTGGAATTTGCTACATTTTAAACCATAGAAGTCACTGAACACAAGTCCCAATTGTCCCAGTCCACAACTATCTATATCCACAAGCTCTGATTGGTCTTAGAAAATATGCAGATTGATCAAGTTTAGTAGAAAATATGATATAAAATGATTCTCAAATTCTGTTCCTAGTACTAGTACTCTGAGCTTTCTACCATGTTATAATGTTTTGTCCTCATCGAAAACATGCCTAAGATATCATCCTTGCATGTTTGAGAAATCACGCGATCTCTCAAAGGGCCCTATTCGAACCCTCACAGTAAACAGTACGATTCTGTGCAATTCTCAGCCCACACGCCTACATCACAATGCTCCCACGTGGCAATTTTCCATAAATACACTAAAGCAGGATACAAAATAATACACTACAGCTTAACAAACCTGACACAACATTATCATAAAATACCCCCTCTTTAAGTAACTAGTAGACTAAAGTTGTTGTTTTTTTTTGTTTTTTTTTGTTTCATAAATACTTTTTACTGTTACTTAAGTACAATTATGGCAGCAGTACTTGAACTTGTAATTGAGTACATTATTAGCCAAACAAACTGTACTTTTACTTGAGTATGAATTTTTAATTCTCTTGCCACAACTGGTGATGGGAGTAAAGGGAGTACCTCCAGGAACAGAGGCTGAGCAGATGATTTGACAAGCCCCACAGAGGTTGTTGTCCTTCATCCCCGCTCTGGAACAATGTGGGCTCCTCCTTGGATCTTTTTTATTTCTGCATACAAAGTAGTAATATTGATAGTTAAGGTTCCAATCGACCTCTAGATGGAGGGTGGGGGCCTATTTAACTCTATAGGAGATTCACTGTTTAAAAAAAAAAAAAATGTTCCACCAACGTTGAACCTTATAATAACTTGTCAGAGATTGGATCTATAAACCTGCCAGATTAACCTAATGTTTTACACTTACAGCAATCATGCTTTTAAAGTTCAGTAATGGCACTATTTTCTGAATGGGGCTGGTCTGAATTTCTGACCTGTGTGCCAGATTTGTTGACCATAAAACAGGTCAGCAAATCTGCAATCTGACATCATAAAACTCTTATGCTTTTGCAGATTTGATTAACATAGACGTAATTCCAGGTTTGTTACCTAACCGTAATGTTAACAAGGGTCAAAACCAGTCAAAATTGTATGATAGTTATACAGATAAAAATGAATGGCAACACCTTTATTTTGTTCAAGGAAGGTTTAAAAAGAAAAATGCCTTGCTTGTACTGAAATTGTCTCTGCATTTTTCAGTGCTGATGAAACAAATTCCTTTGAATGAGCTACATGGTGGCCAGTGTTGTTAATTATAAAGTGGTTATGAAAGTTGATGAATGTTTGAAATTATGAATATGAGCAGCTTGGAAGTAAAGGTACACTTAAATAAAGTCATAACTTTGTTTTAGCTTAAAAATGTTGTCTTGTGTCCATTAACAAAAGGATGCAGCCAAAATGGTCACTGTCTCTGGAGATTTGTATATTGTTTTGTTTTTTTTCCATAGTAATCTGATCAACAAAAAAAATCATGGAAATCAGACTGTAGACAGACAAAGTGGCTACAGTGAAGCCAGTCCCCTACTGCCTCATCCCTCACTATCACATTAAGAGAGGAGACCATAATTGGTTGTTGTGCTTTTAGGAAATAGCCATCTTTTAGATTTTAAAATGCTATTTAAAGAGGGGGTATTACACTTCTATATGGGATTAACTGCTAACACATAACATATCCACCATGTTGCCTTTTGTTGTTCTAAAAATGCTATATTTATTGAAGGCATCTTGAAATTGTTTCTAAGTTTGAGTTTTGTTTTTGACGAGTTCCCTTTCCTCTCTGCACTAAATCACCCCTCCTTTAGAGCACTGTCTCAGCACAATCTGCATGAATTTCGCAAGTTAAACTACTGCACATTATAACAGATTTGTGTTGATCTAGTGAATTGTTTTGTTTCATGCTTTTATATATTTATTGAAAATACCTCTAGGCAAGCATGGCTTAAGCGTAGGCTTGTGGGCGGAGCATTGTACAAGACAGTACTGCTATCTGTAAGAAGGGTTCAAACAGGGCCCGATAGACATCACAATCTCAATTACTCAAACATGCATGGATTGCATATAAAACTTCTTTAGACATGTTTTTGATGAGGGAAGAATGTTATAAAAAGTATATTTTGCATAATAGCCCCTCTTTAAGCTATGAAAGGGTCAAAACAAGTCTCATAAATATGTACAGATAACTATGAAGATGGAACTGGACTTTTTGGGATTTCATACACAAAAGTTATGTGCTTTGTTCTAACAGAGTTCCACAACGAGTTCAACAATACAGAGCAAAATAAGAAGTAATGAATGTACAACCAAGAAAAGTCAGCCCTTGACTGCTAAATCTGTCATGTTTGTGAGGAAAATAAGACTCAAAGTGCAACCTCTTGACCATAGGAAAAGATACAAGGCCTGTAAATGGTTGCCTAGGAGGATGCTGTCAAATAAAAACAAGAAACCAAATTGTGTCCCAGACAAGCTTCTCATCCAGCTGCCTTCACCTCTTCATAAGACCAGCAACCACTGTTGCATTGTTAGTCTGTCTTTCTCTTTTCTGGAGGATTCCATTTCGATGAATGCACCTAAATATGTTTTATTATTTCTTTTAATCAAGTTGTATCCATAGAGTTATATAGGACATTGTGACTTCAATGTGACTTTCCACAAAATGCATTTTTCTTCCATAGGGACATAATGTCTTAAAAATAGTTTGCAGTGGTCCAAACTTATTCCTAACTTTGCTATCACTGTAATAATAACAACAACTAGCATGCTAACCTGCATGCTTTATAATTATATGCAAGCAGTACACAGCAAAGTTATTTTGGCCTTACGAGCTGCTTATGCAATACATCTGTACTAGCAAAAGACACAGTTTGCTAAATTGTAAGTAAACTGAAGAAATAAATAAATAAATAAAAATAGTGCTGGGCTTTTAAAACACCTACATATACTAAACTTTACAGTCTTGTACTTAACCAGGTTTAGATAGATTGTACAGAAGGATTTATTGATGTCTAATTCTAAGCCTGATTTATTTAAGTTTGAACCCTGAAAAATTTGGCAATATCAAATTTTCTTGTTGATTGTTTATTCAAATACAAGCTGTCCAAAATTATCTCTGCAAATGTGTATCTATCTAATATGTCAGCAACATTAACCAATACATTTAAACCAGGCCCTATCTGTTTTTTTTTCATATGTCTCGAATAATATAGTATATAATATTTTAGCTATTTTTACACATAACTTCTAATATTATTGTATATATTCAGAAGGCTTCCATGCTGAGTACAAGACCAAGGCCTGTTACATCACCCAGACTGGCATTACCGGGGCCCCACCCTGGAGCCTGGCCTGGGGTGAGTGCTCGCCAGTGAGCACCTGGTGGCTGGGGCCCGGCCGGGCTCAGCCCGAAGGAGCAACATGGGGCCGTCCTCCTGTGGACCCACCAGGAGGATCCATGGAAGGCTGGTGCAGAGAGATCCACTTGGCAGTCAGAGGTGGGGGCCTCGACGAACGGATCTCCAGACATGGAGATTGGCTCTGGGGACATGGAATGTCACCTCACTGGGAGGAAAGGAGCCTGAGCTTGTGCGGGAGGTTGAGTGCTAACGGCTAGATATAGTTGGCCTCACCTTCACGCACAGCTTGTGCTCTGGAACCCAACTCCTTGACAGGGTCTGGACTCTCCATTTCTCTGGCGTTGCCCACGGGGACAGGCGGCGAGCATGAGTGGGCTTGCTTTTTGCCCACAGCTCAGCCGCCTCGTTTTGGACTTCACCTCAGTGAACGAGAGGGTCACGTTCCTACACCTTCGGGTCAGGGACAGGTCTCTCACTGTTGTGGCAGCCTATGGGCCAAACAGCAGTACAGAGTAACCAGCCTTCTTGGACTCCCTGGGAGGGGTACTAGACAGTGCACCGATCGCAGACTCAATCGTTCTCCTGGGGGACTTAAATGCCCATGTGGGTAATGACAGTGACACTTGGAGGGGCGTGATCGGGAAGAACGGACTCCCTGATCTGAACCCGAGTGGTGTTCTGTTATTGGTCTTCTGTGCTAGCCACAGTTTGTGTCCATCAGTGTACTAAGACAACCTAAGTTGAAGAACGACTTGTTGTTGTCATGTCATCTGACCTCTGGCCTGAAGAGAGGGGCAGAGCTGTCAACCGATCACCACCTGGTGGTGAGATGGATCCGCTAGTGAAGGAGGAAGCCGGATAGACCTGGCAGGCCCAAGCGTATAGTGAGGGTCTGCTGGAAACATCTAGTGGAGCCCTCTGTCAGGGGGGGTCTTCAACTCGTACCTACAGGAGAGCTTCTTCCAGATCGCGGAGGAGACTGGGGACATGGATTCCAAGTGGGCCTTGTTCTCTGCCTCTATTGCTGGTGTGACCGCTTGTAGCTGTGGTCGTTAGGTCTGCGGTGCTTGTCACGGCGGCGGAGGGTGTGTTCCTATTACAGGGAACTCACACTCCTCAGCCTACGTGGTAAGGTCTATTCAAGGGTACAGGAGAAGAGAATCCGTCCGATAGTTGAACCTCAGATTCAGGAGGAGCAGTGCGGCTTTTGTACTGGTCATGGAACTACTAGACCAACTCTATACTCGCCATCGGCTGCTTGAGGTTTCATGGGAGTTTGCCCAACCAGTCCACATGTGCTTTAGGAATCTGGAGAAGCCATTCGACCGTGTCCCTCGTCCCACCACCAAGGCTGCCCTTTGTCACCGGTTCTGTTCATTGTATTTATGGACAGAATTTATAGGCGCAGTCAGGGGCCGGAGGGGGTCTGGTGTTTGCAGATGATGTTGTCCTGATGGCTTCTTTGAGCCAGGACCTGCAGCAGGCACTGGGGCGGTTTGCAGCCGAGTGTGAAGCAGCTGAGATGAGAATCAGCTCCTCCAAATCTGAGGCCATGGTTCTTGACCGGGAACATACATTCCTATCCTCACCTATGGTCATGAGCTCTGGGTAATGACTGAAAGGACAAGATCGCGGATACATGCAGCTAAAATGGACGTCCTTCGCAGGGTGGCTGGGCGTTCCCTTGGAGATATGGTGAGGAGCTCAGTCACACAGGAGGAGCCTCGTAGTAGAGCCACTGCTCCTACACGTCGAGAGGAGCCAAGTGAGGTGGCTCGGGTAACTGCTCAGGACGCTTCCTGGACGCCACCCTAGGGAGGTGTTCCGGGCATTTCCTACTCGGAGAAGTGGGAATCGCCCTAGGGATTATGCCTCTTGGCTGGCCTGGGAATGCCTTGGAGTCCCACCGGAGGAGCTGGATGACATGTCCTGGGTGAGGAAAGTCCCTGCTTGGACTGCTGCCCCCACGACCAGGCACCGGATAAGCAGAAGAAAATGGATAGATGGAACTTGTAATATTTCCCCCCTTGCATTTATGTAAGGAAACTACAGAAGAAAGAAATTTAAGATTTATTTTTTCTTTTTTTTTTCCCTATTCATCTCTAGTGTTTTGCTTTATACAACTTAAATTTGTCTTTTTAACTTCCTCTGTTTGAACATGTTTTAACATTGTCTTTTTTTCTTTTTTTTTTTATCTTAACTACTCCAATGTAATAAAAATAAAAATTTAAGGGGGCATATTATGCTTCTTTGTACTCTTTTATCGCGGGGGTTACGTTAAAAAAATAATCAGCAGTAGGTGAAATTCGCAAAGTAGTCAGCTTTATATTTACAATTATTATATATGTTTTAAGGCTGTGAAACCCCTCACCACACACTTTATACACTTTTCTCAGACAAACATTAACATTTCCTCACATTTCTCTCTTGTTTAAACACTCAAAGTTCAAACCTTCACAGGTGCCTTTGTCGGTGCAGAACGTTTCATCGACATTATGGGTTTTATCAGGGAGAAAACTTACAAACATACAGCACTTTATAATCACACAGCTAGTGATCGAACATTTATGTAAATTTGGCTGAACACATTCTGTACTGTACAGGACACACGGCACAGAAGAGTTTGATAGTGGTCTATAGTCCCTTAGCCAATCAGTACACAGAACACAAGGTGTGTTCATAAGCTATAAAAAAAGCATGCAAAATTGCACTAAAAAAATCTGTGAAACAGCGAGGCTGCAAAAGGTGAACCACGTTATAGTGAAGGACAACTGTATACCATTAGTAGATCATGAATTTACATTTTGTTCATTCATATTGTTCATCAAAATATTGATGTGAAACATCTTAATAAAAGAAATAGGTCCATTGACTTCCTCTTCAACACTGAAGAACTAATAGGTCCCACCTTTTCATAGTGATATTTCACTTTAGCAAGCAGCAGATTCTCATTTACATGTTTTAATAGTTCAGCAGTGTCTACGTGACATTATAGAACCAAAATATATCACTTAAAGTCTTAATTTTTCAAATAACCAAGTACAGGGATGGAGGTGGAGATAGGGGGTAGACATAACATGTTTTCATGTATTAGCACCCAAACATCGAATGCCGGACAATGCAGGATTACTGTTATCAGCAGAGTCGAACCTTCCTATACACAGATTATGCAAGTTGCATAGAGCCCCACAGCTGTGAAGGGCCCCACCTCCCAATAGTTTTATCACTCTTGTTTGTCTGTCAAACTGCAGTTTGCTACACATTTGTCTGGTGTCTTTGTCTCACACCAAGAATTCAGCCACATTAGGCTGCAGTAATTACTGTTGATGATGAGCAATGGCAACTGGTGGCCACTCCCTTATATCTATCTAAGGGGAACTGAGCGGCTTGGATGAGCAGCGAAACGTCTTCACTTCTACAACGATTGTCCATTTGACAGATTTGGACTTTGTCTTTTGTTATGGATCAGACCTGGACGACTGAGGGTCCACACTGTTAACTTGGGACAGTCCAACCACAGCACCTAATTATTGATACATGTCTCTCAAATGTGGAAAACACCACTTGAAAACATGTGTATCATGCAGAACAAAATATATATATATATTTTTACCTGAGATAAGTAAGAGTTTGGTATTTCAACTGTTGATTCTGCAAAATATGTGCAGTTTTCTCATGTAAGACATATAAGACACCATGTTTGTTTTGAGAATGTGACCGTACATCTCTCTGAATAGTTAATCCACCTTTCAGCTATGCCTACCTGAAATTGGGGAGACTGTATACAGTTCTCGACCTGTCTTTGTAAAGTTTTATCACAGCGTGTGGCTCTGGCTGGACAGGTGAGTAGAATGTGGTCTTTGTGTGTATTATAGGGCTGTAGTCGGCAAGAGATTCTCAGTTGCCGGTCAGTTAGTCTACTAAAAAGGGGGCTTGGCAAAAGCTCTCAAACTGTGCTCACTACACCTGCATGGGACTTCATGCAACAACTGTTAATGCAGAAAAAAACAAACAAAAAAAAAACCAAAAAAAAAAAAAAAAAAAAAATAGAAAACAAAGTATTTATATAAAGACTATACAAAGATTACCTTTGTTGATCATGAGTTTAATCCTTTCATATAAACAGCAAAAAGCAAACTCACTCAATAATTTCTACTTGCTGCTGTTGTCCCATATAAATCTGTATAATATAAATAAAATAATATGTCCACTTACATATTTGGTCAACAAAGACACGACCAACCAATTAATCGACTAAACAAGTAAAGGCCTACAGCCGTGGGGCATACACAGTTAACATTTTTCTCCCCTTCAGAACTACAGCACATGACCGAGCTCCTCTACTCTTTTACTCCTCCATTCTGCTCTGATTTATAGATTAAAAAAAAAAAAAAAATTGTATTACCCTGCCGCGCCATGCCCCCAGTTCCCTGTGTGTGGTTATTTCTGGTGATTATTTCTCTCAATGTTTTGTCATGTTATTGTAAAAAGTCAACTCTGAGGCAATTATAGCTCGCTTTTTCAGTGCACCGCTGAGATCCACCATAGTTTAGAGCAGAGAGGCAAAGATATGAGATGTTCCACACTTTAAGAGCACAAACATTCTGAGGGAACTAGTGCAACGATGCAAAAATGTCAAACTTAATTTCGATACCAAGGAATAGGCTCTATACTCAGTACTGATTCTCATCCATCCATCCATCCATCCATCTTCTTCCGCTTTATCCGGGGCCGGGTCGCGGGGGCAGCAGTCTAAGCAGGGACTCCCAGACTTCCCTCACCCCGGACACGTCCTCCAGCTCCTCCGGTGGGACCCCCAGGCCAGCCGAGAGACATAGTCCCTCCAGCGTGTCCTGGGTCTTCCCCGGGGCCTCCTCCCGGTGGGACATGCCCAGAACACCTCCCTAGGGAGGCGTCCAGGAGGCATCCTGAGCAGATGCCCGAGCCACCTCAGCTGGTTCCTCT
The DNA here is from genome assembly GCF_009829125.3 of Periophthalmus magnuspinnatus. Taxonomy (NCBI): domain Eukaryota; kingdom Metazoa; phylum Chordata; class Actinopteri; order Gobiiformes; family Gobiidae; genus Periophthalmus; species Periophthalmus magnuspinnatus. The sequence continues at coordinate 19,482,605 of NC_047135.1, read as the reverse complement.
CAACGTGTAGGAGCAGCGGCTCTACTCCGAGCTCCTCCCGTGTGACCGAGCTCCTCACCCTATCCCTAAGGGTGCGCCCGGCCACTCTGCGGAGGAAGCCCATTTCAGCCGCTTGTATCCGCGATCTTGTCCTTTTGGTCATTACCCAGAGCTCATGACCATAGGTGAGGGTAGGAACGTAGATTGACCGGTAAATCGAGAGCTTCGCCTTCCGGCTCAGCTCCTTCTTTACCACAACAGACCGATACAGCGACCGCATCACTGCAGACGCTGCACCGATCCGCCTGTCAATCTCACGCTCCATCCTTCCCTCACTCGTGAACAAGACCCCGAGATACTTGAACTCCTCCACTTGGGGCAGAGACTCACCACCCACCCGGAGAGAGCAAACCACCTTTTTCCGGTCGAGAACCATGGCCTCGGATTTGGAGGAGCTGATTCTCATCCCAGCCGCTTCACACTCGGCTGCAAACCGCCCCAGTGCCTGCTGCAGGTCCTGGCTTGAAGAAGCCATCAGGACAACATCATCTGCAAACAGCAGAGATGAAATCCTGTGGTTCCCAAACCAGGCCCCCTCCGGCCCCTGGCTGCGCCTAGAAATTCTGTCCATAAATATAATGAACAGAACCGGTGACAAAGGGCAGCCCTGGCGGAGTCCAACATGCACTGGGAACAGGTCTGACTTACTGCCGGCAATGCGAACACAGCTCCTGCTCCGGTCATACAGGGACCGGACAGCCCTTAGCAAAGAGCCCCGGACCCCATACTCCCAGAGCACCCCCCAAAGGACACCACGAGGGACACGGTCGAATGCCTTCTCCAGATCCACAAAACACATGTGGACTGGTTGGGCATACTCCCATGAGCCCTCAAGGACCCGATGGAGAGTATAGAGCTGGTCCAGTGTTCCACGACCAGGACGAAAACCACACTGCTCCTCCTGAATCCGAGGTTCGACTATCGGTCGGATTCTCCTCTCCAGCACCCTGGAATAGACCTTACCGGGAAGGCTGAGGAGTGTGATTCCCCTGTAATTGGAACACACCCTCCGGTCCCCCTTCTTATACAGAGGGACCACCACCCCGGTCTGCCATTCCACAGGCACTGTCCCCGACCGCCACGCGATGTTGCAGAGACGTGTCAGCCAAGACAGCCCCACAACATCCAGAGACTTGAGGTACTCAGGACGAATCTCGTCCACCCCCGGAGCCTTACCACCGAGGAGCTTGCCAACCACCTCAGTGACTTCAGCCAGGGTGATGGATGAGTCCGCCTCTGGGACCCCAGTTTCTGCTTCCTCCTCGGAAGGCGTGACAGTGGGATTGAGGAGATCCTCAAAGTATTCCTTTCACCGCCCGACAACATCCCCAGTCGAAGTCAGCAGCTCTCCACCCGCACTGTAAACAGTGTTGGTGAAGCACTGCTTCCCCCTCCTGAGGCGTCGGACGGTTTGCCAGAATCTCTTTGAGGCCGTCCGATAGTCCTCCTCCATGGCCTCCCCGAACTCCTCCCAACCCCGAGTTTTTGCCTCTGCGACTGCCCGAGCCGCGGCACACTTGGCCCGCCGGTACTCATCAGCTGCCTCAGGAGTCCCACGAGCCAACAAGGCTCGATAGGACTCCTTCTTCAGCTTGACGGCATCCCTTACTTCCGGTGTCCACCACCGGGTTCGGGGGTTGCCGCCGCGACAAGCACCACAGACCTTACGACCACAGCTACGAGCAGCCGCATCGACAATAGAGGTGGAGAACATGGCCCACTCGGAGTCCATGTCTCCAACCTCCCCCGGGATCAGGGAGAAGCTCTCCCGGAGGTGGGAGTTGAAGACCCCCCTGACAGAGGGCTCCGCCAGACGTTCCCAGCAGACCCTCACAATGCGCTTGGGCCTGCCAGGTCTGTCCGGCTTCCTCCTCCGCCAGCGGATCCAACTCACCACCAGGTGGTGATCGGTTGACAGCTCAGCCCCTCTCTTCACCCGAGTGTCCAAGACACGCGGTCGGAGGTCAGATGACACGACAACAAAGTCGATCATCGACCTCCAACCTAGAGTGTCCTGGTGCCACGTGCACCGATGGACACCCTTGTGCTCGAACATGGTGTTCGTTATGGACAAACTGTGACTAGCACAGAAGTCCAATAACAAAACACCGCTCGGGTTCAGATCGGGGAGGCCGTTCCTCCCAATCACGCCCCTCCAAGTGTCACTGTCATTACCCACATGGGCGTTGAAGTCCCCCAGGAGAACAACGGAGTCCCCGGTTGGTGCACTGTCTAGTACCCCTCCCAGGGACTCCAAGAAGGCCGGGTACTCTGCACTGCTGTTTGGCCCGTAGGCCAACACAACAGTGAGAGACCTGTCCCCGACCCGAAGGCGCAGGGACGCGACCCTCTCGTTCACCGGAGTGAACCCCAACACGCAGCGGCTGAGCTGTGGGGCAATGAGCAAGCCCACACCAGCTCGCCGCCGCTCCCCGCGGGCAACGCCAGAGAAATGGAGAGTCCAACCCCTCTCAAGAAGTTGGGTTCCAGAGCCCAAGCTGTGCGTGGAGGTGAGGCCGACTATATCTAGCCGGTAACGCTCAACCTCCCGCACAAGCTCAGGCTCCTTCCCCCCCAGCGAGGTGACGTTCCACGTCCCCAGAGCTAGTCTCCATGTCCGGAGATCCGGTCGTCGAGGTCCCCGCCTTCGACTGCTGCCCGGATCTCTCCGCACCCGCCCCTCATGGCTCCTCCCGCAGGTGGTGGGTCCACGGGAGGATGGCCCCACGTCGTTCCTTCGGGCTGGGCCCGACCGGGCCCCGTGGGGAAAGGCCCGGCCACCAGGCGCTCGCTGCCGAGCACCCACCCCAGGCCTGGCTCCAGGGTGGGGCCCCGGTAACGCCAGTCCGGGCGACGTAACTGGCCTTGTTGTTTTTCTATTCATGGGGGCTTCTGAACCGCTCTTAGTCAGACCCGTCTCCGAGGACCTGTTTGCCATGGGTGACCCTACCAGGGGCATGAAGCCCCCGACAACATAGCTCCCAGGATCATTCGGGTGCTCAAACCCCTCCACCACGTTAAGGTGGCGGTTCGTATTGTTGTATGATTCTCATACAACAATAGTTAAAATAGACCTATTATGCAAAAAAACACTTTTCAGAGCTTTTAACCATGTTATAATTGTTTCCCTTCCCATTTACCCTCTACAAGTTGTATTCAGAGTGATTTGTGCATCTTTGAGCAATCTTTAATTGTTTATTTTCAAGACCCCATATTGCCGATCAACCCGTTTTCACAGCCACCAGCATATGCCCACTGCTCTGTATTTACTTCATTCTCCAATTTTATTTCCTTAATAGGTTATATGCGTAGGATTCAACAGCATCGTGTAGTCATTGTGGTACAAATGAAACAAATCTGCTGCTTGCTAGCATGATGTGCAGCTATCTTTGTTGTCATGACATTTGCAGAGATGCCTGCTCCCATTGGTCACCACGGTTTTGAAAAGTGTTTTTTTTTTTTTTTTTTTATAATTTTAGATGAATACTGCGATTAGAAATGTGCAAATTATAACACAATGATCCATGTAAGTCATAGATTATAACTATATAGCAGACAGTGCAATATGTCTCCTTTAAAAACAGTCTTCCTTTAAACAAAATATGATTCTCAACATTAAATCATACTACTTTCTTTATTATTACTAATGTGTGGTTTTATATCTGTGTAATCCCTCTGTAGGTTCAAAGTGGTCCATGGACCATGTATTTACAAGCAGTTAAATTTGTGGAATGTGTTATGTGCATATGTTTACACTGTTTTGGCAGGGTTTTCATCCCAAAGATGTTGTGCTTCATGAAAAACAGTGGTTTAAATGGGATTGTGAGGAGGAAGCCACAGGGAAGAACATATTCTGTTTGTTGAGAGGCCCCCTGCACAGTCTGTATGTGCTCCAAACAGATGTAGTCACCTCCACTCTGCACTGTTCCCATCGCTTTAACAATAATGTGGTTTTAAGCAGCAGAGAGAAAGACAGTTTTGTCTTATTAAAATACATGTCCACATCCTAACAGGGTGGCAGTGAGTATTGAATCTATCAACCCAAATGTATGAAAGTGCTCAGTGTGTGTGACTGGTATGTGGTTGGGGGACAGATGGTCTAGATCACATGTGGCAAACTCAAGGCCCACCATGTCATTTTATGTGGCCCACGACAAGGTAAATTTAAATGTATGACTATCTTAAAATGTCAGTTTATCAGAAGTTACGCAGTTACACAGACATATTTTTTATATCCTTGCAAATTTGAGATGAACCATTTTGCTGATGTGGCCCTCGGTGAAATTGAGTTTGACACCCCTGGTCTAGACTGTCAATACATTAGCCTCCAAGCCAAGTTACAGATCAGATCTGTGGAGAGGCGACCTTTCTGAAATAGGGAACGTATGGATTTCAAGGTATTCTATGAGTCATAAAAACTGTAATAGAACAAAAGCAAGGCAGATAAGTTTAATGCTATATTGTGTAGGTTTAATGCTATATTGTGTAGGAAAAGCAGATAGCGGACCCTCTACCCCAAAAACTTAATATGTCACAGTAAACATTGTTGTTTAATTTTATTGGAGACCTACATGAGGTCATTTCTGGTAAAACTGTCACACTAGTTTGATACATTTGTAAATCGCATAGTGGTTTGTTGCCGTGGTAAAATAATGCTAAAAATAATGTCCTCTGGGTGGGCAGTGGAAGTTCAATAGACCTGTAATTATTTCAAATTCACAAACTAATGAAAAGAGCCCAAAGACACACACTCACCAAAAACCTTAAACTGTTGAAATGAGTTTGTCTTCATTTCCTCTATTTACGTGTAATTTCCACAGCAACAGAAATAAGACCAACCAGAAGAATAAATGCACTTTCTATTTGTGAGTAAAAATCTGTATTTTTGTTCCATATCACCACAGGCAAACAACTACGTATATCGTATGTGCATCCTGTTTGTTTTTTGTAAGCATGGTAACAGCATTATATTAGACTAAGGACATTAAAGAGCGCTATCCTCTTCTCAACCTACTCTACTAATTATAACAAATATTGAATTAAAGTAACACTATGTCTGGAGTTCTGGAAGAGATGCTTCATCTGTGGGTTTCCATGGAAATAGAAAGTTAAAATTATGCTTCGGAACATTCTATTTAGAGATAGATTTATGAGACATACTGTGGAAAATTATAGCCAAAGGAACAACTGTCATGACGCCCGTTTGTTCCTGTCCTCCCGTGCTCTCTACCCCTCCCCGACCTGTCTGCCCGGAGCTGGGCGGAGTTCGAGACTTCTCCCGCACACACCTGGAGCGCATCAGCGTAATCACCGCCACCTGCTGCTGAGTACTTGAGGGCTCGGCAGACTACACTCGGCGCCAGACCGTCCGCGCGTAAACGTGAATGCTCTAGCTCAGTTTTGTATCCTGGTACCAGCTTGTATGTACTCATTTGGATTTTGTTACCCTCCAGATCCCTGTCCTCGCTCATCCCCGCTCCTGCCTCTGCGCTCCGGCTCCAGTAAAGTCACCCCTCCGTCTCGCTACCTGTCTCCTCCTGGTCTCCGGCTTGCTGCTTACCTTCGGTCTCGGACTCCGCTCTCTGGACTACGCCGGACCAGCCTGCCCCGGTCTCGCCCTGCTCCTGCCTGCACCCTGGTCCTGGTTTCCTGGTCCCCGACCCGCATTCCGCCCGCCTGGTTTGCCTCCCGCTCCGTGATTCTCCGTGTGAACTTATATGAACTATTAAGACTGACTTTCACTGCCTTTGTAAATAAACACTGTAACCTTGCCCCGAGTCTGCACCTCTTGGTCCTTTCCGCACCCGTTACGACAACAACATTCCCATGGAAGCAAGCAGGAGGAGACCACTTGAGTCAGGTTTGTGGAAATGCAAGGCTGCTCAAGATATGTGATGATGATGCAACAACTATTCGAGTTCTAGACTCCAAGTTCTGGCACCAAGTATGCTGAACTCTTCCCTGTACCCACCTACCCCCCCTTGTCTTTCATCCTGTTGTAACGGCTAGTGCGGGTGCGGACCAAGGAGTGCAGACTCGGGGCAGATTTACAGTGTTTATTTACAAAATAGTGAAATTCGGTTTTTAATAGTTCATTTAACACACATGGGGAGCAGGGAGAAGGGAGGCAGACCAGACGGGAGTAGTGCAGAGCAGGGACGGGAAAACCAGGACCAGAAAGAGGACAGGATCAGGACGAGACCAGGGCAAGCCAAGCAGAGCGGGCACGGAGACAGCCAGGGCCGGAGCATGACGGGACCAGGGACAGGGCCAGGAAAGACCCAGCAGGAGTAATCCAGAGAGCGGGAGACAAGGCAGGAGACAGGAAGCAAGCCGGAGACCAAGACGGGACAGGAGGCAAGGCAGAGGGGTGGACTGTACCGGAGCTGGAGCGCAGAGGCAGGAGCAGGAATCTGGAAGGTGGCAAAATTCCAATGAGTAACAGGCAGACAGGTAACAAAAATGCAAAAACTAAGCTGGAGCATTCACGTTGACACACGAACAGTCTGGCTCCGAGTGTCTTCTGCTGAGCCCTCATATACTCGGCAGCAGGTGGAGGTAATTGTGCTGATGCGCTCCAGGTGCGCGTGGGAGGAGTCAGGAACTCCGCCCAGCTCCAAGCAGACAGGTAGGGGAGGGGGAGAGAGCACAGGAGGACAGATAATGCAGGCCCAATGACACATCCAAAATCCCCCTTGCTCCACCTCCTCGGCCTTCACCTAGTCCCTCACCAAACCCCTCCCAGCTCCGCCTCCTCAGCCCTCACCTGGTCCCTCACCCAAACTCCCCCCTGCTCGCCCTTCCTTGCCTTCCCCCAGACCTTTTATCACCAAAAGTTAGGACACACAGGGCCTCTGCTGTCTAAGACATAGACTCATGATAAAAATTATATCATGCTGAGGCCCTGTGATGGAGCTACATCTACAGTTATACCATGTAGACTGATTAACAGAAGGACAGTTAGACTGTCCAATCAGAGAAACTTTGTTCACATTCCCTGTAAGAAGATAACATCCAACCCTACTAAAACTAATCTTAAACTTGCTGTGCTCAATTATGAGCACTTATGAGCATGTACTTTTTATGTAACAAGTCCGCCTCCTTAGTGTGGTGGAGGGGTTTGAGCAGCTGGATGATCCTGGGAGCTATGTTGTGGGGGGCTCCATGCCCTTGGTAGGGTCACCCATGGCAAACAGCTCCAGGGGGACAGGGCCGGCTTAGAGCAGTTCAGAAACCCTTTATGATGAATGCACAATAAAGGTTTGCTATGTTGCCCGGACTGGCATCACCGGGGCATCCCCTGGAGCCAGGCCTGGGGTGGGTGCTCGAGAGCAAGCGCCTGGTGGCCGAGCCCGGCTGGGCTCAGCCTGAAGGAGCAACATGAGGCTGTTCTCATGTGGACCCACCACCCATGACATGATCTGTAAGGGGTCGGTGCAGAGAGTTCTGGGCAGCAGTCGAAGGCGGGGCCTCGACGACCGGATCTCCGGGCATGGAGACTAGTTCTGGGGACATGGAATGTCACGTCACTGGGAGGCAAGGAGCCTGAGCTTGTGCGGGAGGTTGAGCACTACTGACTAGATATAGCCGACCTCACTTCCACGCACAGCTTGGGCTCTGGAACCTAACTTGAGAGGGGCTGGACTCTCCATTTCTCTGGCATTGCCCGCAGGGAGCAGCGGTGGGCTGGTGTGGGCTTGCTCACTGCCCCACAGCTCAGCCGCCACATGTTGGCATTCACCTCCCCTGATGGTCGCATCGCTGCACCTTTGGGTTGGGGATAGGTCGAACAGCAGTGCAGAGTACTCCTGCTTGGAGTCCCTGGGAGGGGTACTAGATCGGGAAGAACGGCCTCCCTGATCTGAACCTGAGTGGTGTTTTATTATTGGACTTCTGTGCTAGCCACAGTTTCTCCATAACGAACACCATGTTCGAGCACAAGGGTGTCCATCGGTGCACATGGCACCAGGACCACTTAGGTCGGAGGTCGATGATTGACTTTGTTGTCCTGTCATCTGATCTCCAGCCGCGTGTCTTGACACTCTTGACAGGTGAAGAGAGGGGCAGAGCTGTCAGCCGATCCCCACCTGGTCATGAGTTGGAACCGATGGTGGAGGAGGGAGCTGGATAAACTTGGCAGGCCCAAGCGTATCGTGAGGGTCTGGTGCATGTTAGACCCCACCAAGGCTGCCCTTTGTCACCGGTTCTGTTCATTATATTTATGGACACCACCTACCAGCCCTGGATAAGCGGAAGAAAATGGATGGATGGATAATGTGTTTGACAAAAACACTAAAGAGCTCAGTTCAGCCCACTCACAACAGAGGGCACACTCTGGACCTGCTCATTTCAAAAGGAGTAAATATTTCAAATGTCAATGTGGTGGACATTTCTGTGTCTTTTTCGATTTGTCTGTTATTTCCAAACCAGTGGCTGGTCCTGCAGTTGTTCTAAGGAGACATATAAATGATGAACATAGGTGCACTGTTCATGGAAATGATACACTTTGAAAATGCCTCTAATGTTCTAATGTTGATAATTTGTTGAACTCTGTAACTTTGAGTATTTTGAATGTTCTGAACACCATTGCCCCAATGAAGGTTAAAATGGTTAAAGATAAGCAAAAAGCGCTATGGAGGAATGATGACTTGGTCAGAAAAGGGAGTGCCGGAGGGCCAAGCAGGAATGGTGCAAGTCAAAGCTCCAGGTTCATTATGAGATTTACAGAGAAAAAATGTTCAGGTACAACCATACTTTATGTAGAACAAGGGAAAGGTATTTTTCTGACATTATTAGAAGTTGCAGTAACAACTCTCGTGTCCTGTCCAACAGTAAACAGATGAACAAACCCTCCAGCTCCACTGTCATTAGAACTAATTTCCACATCTAAGTGTAATGAGTTTGCAGTATTCTTTAATGTCAAGTTTCAGGGCATTAAAAATGCAAAAAAGCAAATAACAACCCAGCACCCACCTAGACACTTAGAGCTGACTCACTTTCCAAGAGATTGTCACCAGTTAGAGTTCATTTACATGCAGCCTCGATGTGTTACCCACTAAATTTCTAAAGTCTATGCTCAACAGTTTGTTATCACCACTTGCTTGCAAAACTAATATGTCACTTCAGTCTGGAACATTCCCAAGAGCTTTGAAAACTGCAGTTATCAAGACTCTCCTAAAGAAGAGCAGTCTTGATGCCATAATATTGAACAGTTATCGACCAATCTCAAATCTGCCGTTTTTAGGCAAAGTCCTTGAAAAAGTTGTTTACCAACAGCTTATTAACTTTCTCCAAATTAAAAACTCCTTTGATGTTTTCCAGTCAGGTTTCAGACCCCACCACAGCACTGAGACTGCTCTTTTTAAGGTGACAAATGACATCCGCCTGAACACTGATGCAAGCAAAATCTCAGGTTTGATCCTGTTAGATCTGAGTGCTGCCTTTGACACTGTGGATCATGGGATCCTCTTACAGAGACTAGAGGACTGGGTGGGCATCTCTAGTATGGCACCAAACTGGTCCAAGTCCTATCTAGAAAACAGGGAGTACTTTGTTGAAATTGGAAAATGTGTCTCAGATAAAATGTCACTGACCTGTGGGGTGTCCCAGGGGTCAATCCTGGTACCCCTGTTGTTCAATCTCTACATGCTGCCATTAGGCCAGTTAATGCACAGCAATCATGTGACCTACCACAGCTATGCAGGCTACTAGTATCTATCTAATGTGTGGATGCAAAACAACTTTCTCTAGCTAAACTCAGACAAGACTGAAGTCATAATCTTTGGCCCCCTTTTTACCACCCAGGGGCGCATGCTCATGCAGCGACCGGCAGCAGAGAGAAAATTGTCTGGTTTTTGGATGGTTGTGCCTGTTTTATAGGTTTGACAGGACACAGATCACAGTGCATGTTTGTCTGGCGGTGGTGGGGGGCTGTTGTGTCACCTTTCTCGGCTGTGCTGTGGGGCAATGGAGTTTATTGTCCTATTTGTACTGGGGACAGTGCTACATACCGCTTTGAGTTTCCAGCCCCTCGCAGAGGAATCATTCCGGATCCAGTACAGCAGAGAATTTCTTTTGCAGTGGAAAAGTTCATCGCCTGTCGACCCACATGTCGATCTTTTTCTTCCATACATCTGACTTTTTAACTAACTCGTGTAATGTTGTCCCTCGAAAACCCAGGAAGTGAGGAAAGAGGGGCGGGGCGCGCCAGTGGCTACGGAGACAGTCGCTTAACCGGATCCCTCTGCCCTCTATGATGCTGATAAATGCCCAATCCCTTAGAAGCAAAATTGACGAATTACAGGACCACGTACACTTTCAACATGAATTCAGAGACGCTTGTCTGTTGGCTATCACGGAGTCTTGGCTTATGAACAGTGATGTGGACGCAGATCTGGCTTTGGATAACTTTGGGGAACCCCTTCGCCTAGACCGTGACGCAGGTGTCACTGGCAAATCATAGGGTGGAGGGGTGTGTCTCTATGTCAACAAGCACTGGTGCAAAAATTTCATTGTCCGGGACAGTTTGTGCACTAAGGATGCAGAATTGTTAGCGGTGTCCTTACGCCCCCGTATCTTCCTCGGGAATTTCCACAAATATTCATTGTTGTGGTCTACGTCCACCCCAAGGCCAATGTGGATAAAGCATCAGACACTATTCTTAATGTGACGCAAAAGCTCCAAATGTGCCTGTCTTTATCCTTGGTGATTTTAACCAGTGCTCCCTAAAAACTGTCCTGCGTAACTTCTTCCAATACGTGACGTGCCCAACTAGACGCAATAAATCATTGGACTTGTGTTACGGCTCAATCAAGGGAGCGTACAAGTCTTACCCTCTTCCACCATTGGGGAGCGCCGACCACAACTGTGTGCAGTTGATCCCAACATATCGCACTGTCCTGAGGCGAGGAAGCGTCCAGACCAGACAGTCTAAACAGTGGACTGAGGATGCAGTGACGTGCCTACAAGGCCGTTTCGAATGTACGAACTGGGATATGTTTTATGAGTCTTCTTCTGGCATTGATGAGTTGACTGATGTTGTCAGTAGTTATGTTATCTTTTGTGAGGATCACGTGATCCCCCAAAAGACTGTTAAATTATACCCAAATAATAAACCATGGGTTACGAAAACTTTGAAGATCTTACTGAGTAAGAAGAGAAGGGCTTTTCGTGAGGGTAACCTGTTAGAACTAAAGCAAGTAACACAAGAGATCAAATGTGAAATTAGGAGAGCTAAAATCAATTATAAATCAAGGTTTGAGAATCAGTTGGGACAAAATAGAATGGGCTCGGCCTGGGATGGCCTAAACACTATTTTAGGTTCCACCAGGCAGAAACAGTCTAAGATTAACTTGAATGATATTAAATCTGATAAACAATTAGCTCAAGTTTTTAATTCCTTTTACCTTAGATTTGAAGCAATGGATTTTACTAATGAAATTTTTAAACAGAAAAATGATTTGCTTTGCCCTGGCTCACCACCTTTCAATGAACGGTCAGTGGTCTCTTGCTTTAGACAAACTAATGGAAAGAAAAGTCCACGCCCAGATAATATTTGCGGCCACCTGTTGTCCTCTTGTGTGGAACAATTAGGTCCAGTCTTCTTTTATATATTTCAGATGTCAATCCACCAGCAGAGGGTGCCAAAGACATGGAAACAAAGCACAATAATTCCTGTGGCCAAAATAAAACACCCCAAGGTTTTAAATGATTTTAGACCAGTGGCTTTGACCTCACTAGTCATGAAATCCTTCGAGAGGCTTATGAAAAATGGACTTGTTCCTTTAGTGGAGCACTTGCTTGACCCCCTACAATTCGCATACAGGGCGGGTCGTGGGGTGGAGGATGCCACAGCAACTCTTTTAAATATGGTCCTTAAACACCTAGAGAGCCTGAAAATGCATACAAGGCTCCTATTCCTGGACTTCTCCTCAGCTTTTAATATCATCCAGCCACATCTTTTAATTGACAAACTTGTTTCAAATTTTAATTTGGATTTTAACATGGTGGGCTGGATTTTGGACTTCTTAATTGGTAGATCACAGAGGGTACAGGTGAATGGGTGCCTCTCTGAAGTTTTAAATTCTTCTACAGGATCTCCTCAGGGTTGTGTGCTCTCGCCACTTTTATATATTTTGTATACAAATGACTGTCACAGTAATTATGTAAATTGACATATATTGAAATTTGCAGACGACTCTGTCATCATCAGTCTTTTGCATGGCGATGAAAAGGACCATGGCCCAGTCATGAGGACATGGTACAGTGGTGTGACAACTCTTTTTTTTTAATTAAATGTAAGTAAGACTAAAGATATGTCTATTGACTTTAGCAGACAGGTCACAACTCCCAGAGCGACCGTTATCAAAGGTCAAAGGTCAGAGCTAGTGGAAAATTATAAGCACCTGGGAACCTTGATTGACCACAAACTGAACTTTAATGATAACACAGACATGCTGTGCAAGAGAGGTCAGCAGCATCTGTTCTGCCTCAGAAAACTTCTGTACTTCCAGGTGGATAGGACTTTGATGACTTTGTTTTATAAATCTTGTGTTGAGTCTGTTTTAACTTTTTCTATGTTGTGTTGGTATGGGAATCTGAATATCAAAGCTAAAAAATCACTCAGTAGAATTGTACATTTGAGTGAGAAAATCTTGGGGGCCCAGCAGACTTCTCTGTCTGAGATGTTCTCCAGACAGGTGAGAAGGAAGGCTCTGAGCATCTTGACTGATGATGCTCATCCTCTTCATGATGAGTTTAGTTTTCTTCCTTCTTTCTCTAGGCTCAGGTTTCCTACAATGAGGAGTAATAGGTACAAGAACTCTTTTATTCCTGCGGCCATTTTGCTTTTAAATGCTGCTCAGGGTAGAAACACATTTTAATCTTACTTACCTCTGTGTATTTTTCCTGTTCTGTGGATGGACAAATATGTACTGTTTCAATGTTTTTATGTGTTTGTCTTTTTTGTATTCTCTCTGCTGTAAAACTAATTGCCCCATGGGGGACACAAATAAAGTGAAGTTGAAGTTAAAAAACATTGCAAAACTGTCAAAGCCAGACCTTGAGAGACTTGTCCATGCCTTTGTCTCCAGTAGATTAGACTACTGTAATGGCCTGCTCACTGGCCTCTAAAAACGGGCCTCAAGACAGCTGCAGCACATCCAGAACTCTGCTGCTCGGTCGGAGGGTTGAGTCCGGCTCAGACCAAGTTCTGTCGTTGTGTCCTTAGGCAAGACACTTCACCCACATTGCCTGGTATGAAAGTGGTGTGTGCGCGAATCATAGGTCGTGGTCGGAGGAGCCAATGGCGCAGATTGGCAGCCTCACTTCCGTCAGTCTGCCCCAGGGCAGCTGTGGCTACAATAGTAGCTTACCATCACCAAGTGTGGAAATGAATGAATGACTATAGTGTAGTGCTTTGAGAGGCTTTGAAAAGCGCATTACAAGTGTAAGCCATTATTATTATTATAACAAGTCCTGTACTCAGGTCTCTGAACAGGGTTCCTGTAGCTCAAAGAATAGACTTTAAAGCAGCTCTGCTTGTGTACAAGCCTCTCCATGGCCTAGGACCAAAGTACATCTCTGACATGTTAGTGCCATATGAACCATCTTGCACTCTGAGTACTTCAAGGGCCAGCCTCCTGCTGGTGCCCAGAGTCAGGACTAAACATGGGGAGTCAGCATTTCAGTTTTATGCAGTAAAAACCTGGAACAGTCTCCCTGAAGATGTGAGACAGGCCTCTACTTTGACAATGTTTAAATCCAGGCTCAAAACTGTTCTGTTTAGTTGTGCATATGACTGAAAGGTTTTTATTCTGCACTCTTCTGTTTTTATGGTAATTTTATGATTATTATTTGTGATTATTTATGTTTTGATTTGTGTGATTTTAATGTCTTTCTTATTCTCTAAAGCACTTTGAATTACATTGTGTACAAATTGTGCTATACAAATAAACTTGCCTTGCCAACTTGCCTATAATTTATCAGTGTTGAGGCTCCTTTGTTGCAGTTTATGGGGATGTGTGAACAAATTGGACCAATGGGACGCCTCTAGCCCTTGTGACTGATGGACTGTCTTTCCCGATGTCTCCATAGGGATACAGGTAAACGTGTGAAGTCATTGTAGCGGGAACTTTATCTTCTTTTTGGTGGAACGGAGTGTTTATTGTTGTTTCACAAACCTAAACAGGAGATGTTCTTAGACCTCCTTCTGTAAAAGCATGGAACACAATAGATTGTTTAAAATGTGGAAAGAACTCTGTTAACTTTACAAGACATGCTAATTAAATGAAGATTTGGTATTTAGCTAAACTTATCAAAAGATGTAGCTTATTAATAGGGATGCACTGATCTGTATGTGTGTTTGAAGTTTACAGATTGTTAAAAAGACGTCAGCGCGGTGACAGTGGACACATCTGCTAGCGCTACTTATTGTAAGTGCAGCCCATCTAATATCTGTGGTTTGGTGGTTCACCTCTAGTCTTAAATGTGTATCAGCGCTGTTATTTGGCGTGCACACATTTTAATGTTCTGATATCTGTGCTTTTGGTAAATGCACTGTTTGGACAGTGTCTGCTGCATAAACTGGACAGCTGCTAGCTCATGGAGGTGATTCTTAAAACTACATTAGTTTGCAGTGTGTGTGCTGAATGCTTTAAAAGGTGCTGTGTGACACATATTCTTAAAACGACTTTGGTTTGTAGTGTATGATAGGTGCCTTTAGAGGTACTATGTGATAAAATCTCAAAAGTGACAGTAGCTTGCAGTGTGTGCTGGATGCTTTTAAAGGTGCTGTATGATATACATTCTTAAAGCTACATTAATTTGCAGTGTGCGCTAGACAACTTGAAAGGTGCTTTGTGATTAAACCCGCAGTGTGTGTGTTTTATTTTAGTTTTTGATTGTAGATTACATTCTGCGCGATACACATTCTGTGACAGTGCAAATTTCAAAATTAATAAATAGTAATACATTCTAATAAACAATATTCTTACAGTAACTTTTTTTTTTTTTTTTTTTTTTGGGGGGGGGGGGGGGGGTTAACATTAAAACACTGAAATTGATTATATGAAATGGCACAACACTTACGAGCAAGATTCGTAAGGATGAACCAGATCCTAAACAAGGTAAAGCTAAAATCACACTCATTAAAGCGCTGTTTAGTAAATATAGTGCAAAAAGGTTAGTAAAGATGAGCTTGCCCCAATCAATGCCCAATGGGAAAAAATCACAAACTACCACATGGCAAAGGTCATGCATCATCAGACACATCCAGGCTGGACTGTCCATGGCAAAATGTTGAATGAAGACAAAATTAAACAACACCAAGAGAATCTAGAGGCAGCACAAAAAATTTAAAAATGGGTAAGCAACTCCACATCCAGAAGCATGAACAAGCATCGGCCTCTGTACTTCTCTTAAAACCCAAAGGAAAGGCAGGAAAAGAGGTGGCATTCAAGAAAATTCTTGCCAAAGGAGAAGCTGAAATAGAAGAAGAAAAAACTACAAGTATTGGTATTTACCCCGTACTTAAGAGGTACACAAGAAACAATGGCAATGGCAGAAACGTCATTTCTACAACACCAGAAGCAGTGCAATTTTGAAAGTGCTGGTGAAGGGGAGGAAAAGGAAAATGCAAGGCAACATGACAAAAGAAATTCTGTGAGACCTCATGGAAATTAATTTGACAATGGCATTTGTCACAGAGAGCGCACAAAGAGCCACCCAGACATACCTCAACTACAAACTGATTGGTTGATGGCTCCACAAGCACCTCCAACCCCCACCAGCTCCACACCAAGGCACCCACCTTCATACCAACCATCAGAAGCCAACCTGTTTGCCCCCAGCACAGCTGAAGAAATGATATAAGAAGCAACACACAAAGTGAAGGGAAGAGCCTTGTCCCTGGTCCCACTTGGATCCACACCTATAGATGAAATACTTTAAGATATCCAACTCCAGCTAACAAACATTTTGGAATCACAAGTGGCAACAACACAAAAACCAACTGACCTTACCAGACACTGTGCGCCAAAGGGAAGCTCAAGACAAACCAGTGACAGAACAATTGACTCTAGCAGCTCTAGTGACCCAGACAAACCTAAGAAAACAGCCAAAATAATACTGAAGCCACTTAATAAAAGCATGCTACATGTCCTGGAACACATGAGCTTACACCATCAACATTGCCACCATTAGAAGCTAAACCAGAAGAATCACAGCCAATCACAGGCTTGTTCACTGCCATAGTGGACATTCAGAGCTTACAAAACACATTCATAAATAAAATGACAAGAACCACCAACTGACCTGAGATGATGATGAGCCTCCCACGCATGATGAGCCTCCCACGCATCACCCACAGTGGATTGGCCTGGCTTTGTGCCATGCTTAAGTACACAGCAGGAGAAACCCTCTCCTGGGGAGACATACAAGCCGCCTTGGTGAGAGCCACTGATGAGACAACTGCAGAAAACATACATGGAGCAATACAACAAAAGCTTCATGCACCAGTTCAAAGTAACACAGGCCTGGTCACATTCAGGCTTCACCTGTCAGAAGAACTGCAAAAAACGCTTCCCGACTATGCTCCATGATGGACTGCTGTCCCTGCAGATGAAGAGTGGTGAAGATTACCACATATACAGACAAAGAGCCGAGGCACTATTCTTTGACACAACAGGAGAACCTCTGCAGACAGGAATTGGATCCACTGTGATGTTTTTCTCAACTCAGACTCCCAAAACCAGTTCAAGAACACTTGAGTGAAGTAGGGGGCCTCCAGTCTAAGCTAGAAGAAGAATTTGGCATGCAATGTAGCCACTTTGTGTCTAAATGGCTCCAATCCAAAAGTGAAAATGAAGAGCAGCAACTAAATATGGAAATGGCTACACTAAAATTACAAGTCAAAAAAACTCCAGGAAGAAGTCAAAGAGAAAGAAAACACAAGAACAAATGTATAAAGGTACTGACAGTCCAAGAAGATGATAAAGATGAAAGTGCCACAACCATTCAACTTGCTGCTGCAATCAAGATGGTCATGCAACAACAAGCTCCACCTGTCCAACAACCAGCTGTACAACAAGCTCCACCTGTCCAACAACCAGCTGTACAACAACAACCACCAGCTCCTGCTCCAGCCCAAATGAACCCAGGAGTTATAATCTACATGGCTCCTGGAGGAAGAGGAGGACGAGGAAGGAGTGGACAAGGAGGAAGAGGAAGAGAAAGAGGAGGAAACTGGACATTGGTCAAGACACTGCCCACTAAGGTTCAGCCAGAACAGGAGTACAATCAAAATTGTATGCAAAATGCTCAGCCGCTGATGCAGCAGGTCCAGTCACAGATACAACTAGCTCCAACCTTGAGGACACAAATAAGTCTATGAGAATATGGACTGAATGATGCCACTTCGCTGTGACAGCTGTGCTCAATATCCTGATGACCACACTGTTTTGATGAATATGACAACTGAAAGGGCCTACAGCCATACCAAGGCCAGTCGCCGAAACCATGGAAAAGCAAACCGATGGTGGTCTTGATGATAAATGGACAAAAGATATGTGTTTTAGTGGACTCAGGTGCCACAGTTTCCTGCATAAGACACCCATTTCCACTGACTACAAAGACTATGTCCATTTTTAGGCTGTTTGGAAAAAAAACAGAAACAAAACATTTCACTGAACCAGTGGCAGTAAGCATCAATAATTTAACTACTGAACTACTCAATTTCTATACCTACCAGATTGTGAAATCTCGCTCTGCAGAAGAGATCTTATGTGCAAACTCTTGTTGTCTCTAATTTTCTGTCCAGAACGAAATAAACTATTCACAAAATCACAGACTATCACAGTGATAAGTACCCTGGAACCAAAGAATCACACCAAGATTTTATACTTGTCTCCTGATGTGATAGATTTGAAAGCACCCACCACAGCCCTAACTGATCCAGAGGCAGGAAATGTAGCCTCCCATCTATGGCAAACATACAAGACAGGGGCAAAATCAATCTACCCTTTGAGAGCCACATGACCCGCTGCATGCAACGATGTATTACACTGATCTGGAAGATGACACATATGATGAAGCCTGGGACATAGTCAATGGACAAACATTCCACATAACATATCCATGTCTGTACCTAGGACCACAAGGAATGGCCCTGGCTGTCACTCTACCTGAAGAACTGAAACCCTGCTACAGAGAGGGTGAAGAAAGTACTCCTCATGTGTCCCTGGCAATCTCAAAGAATCACACCCAGAAATCATTGGGAGCAATGACAAAACTGGCATCCACGTTACACTATGAACCAACAGTGCAACTGGAGGTCTTGTACAACAACAACAAACCACATTTTCAAAATCATTCTACCTCAAGACATGTGAGACATAACAAGAACATCCAAGCAAACAAGACACAGAACTCATGAAAATCATCTTGAGTCAGAAAAATATTTAAATCAAGTTCCAAATCACATCTGGATGACACACCCAAATGACGTAGGACAGACTAAACACATGGTTTGTGTTGAGTTAACTACAGACCGTCCTATTTACTGCCCTCAGTATCCACTGAAGTTAGAACAAATGACAGGCATACAAGAGACAACTGATGGACTCCTGATAGCTGCAATAATTCATGAAACACTCTGAATATAACACGCCACTGTTCCCCATGAAAAAACCTTGACCTTGTGAATTGGCGCATGGTGCAAAATTTCAGATCCATAAATTAAGTCACAGCAGGAGAATCACACCCCGCCCCAGATCCATACGTTGCTCTCAACAATCTGTTGCCTCAGCATCATTTCTATACGGTTATAGACCTGGTAAATGCCTTTTTCACCATCAATATTGCTCCAGAATCACAAAAAAATGCTTTGCATTTACCTTCAATGGGAAACAATGCAACTATGCTCGAATGCCACAAGGATGGAAACATTCTCCAGGATATTTCAATCATTTCTTGAGAAAAGACTTGTCCGATCTCACTCTGAACTCAAAATGCACTGTAATCCAGTATGTGGATGACATCCTCATAGCTGGTTCAACATCTCAAGATGTGCTATATGCCACTGTCAAGCTCCTGACTCATCTGTCCACCAAAGGATACAAGGTAAAGTGGCAAAAGGTTCAAGTAGCAAAAAGAACAGTTCACTTCCTGGGATGAGAAATATCAAATGGAGCCCAAGGAGTGACAGAGAGCAACACCAAAACCAACTACGGTTTGACAGATGCTCAGTTTTTTTGGACTCTGCATTTATTCAAGAGAATATGTACCCGGCTACACCCAACTGACAGCTCCACTTCGTGACTTGATCAAGCCATTTGGAATGCACAATCCAACAGCAAAACTGGAATGGAACACAGAAGCTGAAGAAGCATTCACAAAGACAAATCAAGCTAATTGCTCTGCATGTGCTCTATGTGCACCAAATTATACTATTCCATTCCACCTGGACATTGTTGAAAAACAAGCCTTTGTACAGTCTGTGCTATACCAGAAACGATCGGGAGGGAGAAGAGTTTTGAAACAATACTCATGCAAACAGCCACGATCAAGCTCAACCTGGATGTGCAAGATATTTTGGTGACCCTGTCAAAACTATTGACAAGACAGCTCACATTAAGCAGAATCACTGTCTAGTGGTTCACACAAACAATGGAATTCTGGCTTATTTGAATTCAAGATTAGGTAACACTTAATACACTAAAATACAGTCCGGGACTTACCAGGTACTTACGGTGGTAGTTAGTAGATACTTGACTGGTAATTACAGTGGTACTTACAGTAGTAGTTACTATGGTACTTTGGCTGGTAATTATACTGATATGTAGCGGTACCTTAGCTGGTACTTATACTAATACTTACTGTATAACTAATAGTGGTACTTATAGTGGTACTTACAGTGGTACTTAGACTAATAACTACTGGTACTAGTACTGGTACTTACTGCAAAATCATATGAAGTGAATGGTATTAAAGAATATGGTGTTATTAGGCATATGAATCTTTGATTTCATTATAAGTTCATAGAAAATACACAAGGCAAAACATTGTGAAAACACAAACACTTTATTATGACAAATTTCACATTAATACAACAATCAGATTGAAAAGAAATTTCCAATAATGACAATAACAAATAAATGACACATTTTAAATGAACATGACAGTGATACATACTGTAAAATATCAATACTTTAACTGCTATTTTAAAGCGAGACATTATGGTACCTGCACTATTAATTACTGGTACTTACTGTAGTTTATACTGGTAATTACTAGTACTCTCCGTGGTACTTACTGCTGTATGTACTGGTAATTACCGTAGTAGTTACTACTGTATGTACTGGTAATTACCATAATACTTACCAGTGATACCGGACTGTATTTTAAAGCGAGACATTATGGTAGTTACACTAGTAATTACTGTTACTTTCCCTAGTACTTACTACGATTTGTACCGGTAATTACCGTAGAAATTACCAGTGAGACCGGACTGTATTTTAAAGCGAGACATTATGGTAGTTACACTAGTAATTAGTAATAAGTCAATGGGAGCCCTGAACTTGTTTCTCTGCAACGAGATAGTCCCATCTGGGGGTAATGGGAGACAATGACACCCGAAGTGTGTTGCTTATGTCCAGTCTACTCCGATTTTTTGTTTTGGTTGCTGTCACTGCAGAAAACCCCGCTTCACACAGATAGGATGTTGGAAATGGCTATAGGGTTTTCAGTGCTGTGGTGACAATCTCAGGGTACTCTGGCATAACTTTAATCCAGAACACCAGCAGAGTTGTTGTCTCAAAAATACTTTTAATGCCGCCGTCGTTTGCGATCTCCAGCAGTTGATCTTCTTCTTGCACAGACATGCTGGATTCACCTGGTTTGTTGATAAATGGGTCGTGGATCCATTCCTTGGCAGTTTGTGG
This sequence comes from Periophthalmus magnuspinnatus, assembly GCF_009829125.3. Taxonomy (NCBI): domain Eukaryota; kingdom Metazoa; phylum Chordata; class Actinopteri; order Gobiiformes; family Gobiidae; genus Periophthalmus; species Periophthalmus magnuspinnatus. Next base: position 19,461,630 of record NC_047135.1, on the reverse strand, counting down.
GTCCTTTTTGGTTGGGAAGTAGCGCTCGAACTCTTTTAAAAGCAAAGACAGGTGATCGTGCACCAGCTGGGAGAATGAAGGCTAAGGCTCAGTCTCACAAAATCCCTGCTAATGTTTGAAACATGTCCAATATGCCTTTTTTGACACGCTGTCCCCACAAATCCAGTTTGGCTTTAAATGCAGCTACTTTATCTGCCAACTTGAAGACTGTTGTCATTTTCCCCTGAAGTGACAGATTGAGTTCATTAAGAAGGGTGAATATGTTGCACAAGCAAGCCAGTTTTGCATCCCATTCCTAGTCACTGAAATGTGCTGCCAGCGGTGACTTCTTTTCAGAGAGAAATCTTTGCAGCGGCTCTCGTAATTCAAACACTCTGGCCAGCGATTTCCCTCGGGATAACCATCTTATTTCTGTGTATAAGAGAAGCCGTCTGTGCTCCGCATCCATCTCCTCACAAAGCTGCTCAAAAAGGCGTAAATTAAGGGTGTGTGCTTTGATGTGGTTAATAACTTTAAAGACATCATTCAATACGCTGTTCAATTCCGGTGGTATTTTTCGGGTTGCCAACATTTCCCTGTAAATGATACAATGCGTAGATTCACACTCAGGTGCAACCTCCTTAATCCGAGCAGTTAAACCAAACAGCCGTCCGGTCATGGCAGCAGCTCCGTCTATGCATATGCCGACACAAAAGGACCATTTCAGTTTTTCCTGATATATAACCATCCAGCGACTTGAACAGTTCTGCGGCTGTGGTGTTGGTTGGCAACAATTGTGCACATAACATATCCTCATGTATATCCTCCTGATAAAGATATCGCACATAAACAAGTAGTATTGCCTTGTTGTCAACATCTGTAGATTCGTCAACCTGGAGTGCGTACCACGGTGATGTATTAATCCTCTCCAACAATTGTTTCTCAATGTCTTCAGCTATTTCCTCAATGCGCCGAGTCACGGTTCACGGCAAATGTCTTTAGTGGAGGGCAAGATCAATTCTTCACCAATAGTGAATGGCTTTTTAGCCTTAACAATACGGTTAGCCACCAAGTATGATGCTCTCAGTGCACTCGCATTTATTGATGTGGTGGCCGCCAGTAATTTCTTCTGTCCTTCATGTCCCTGTTTTTTTCTTTCAAAATACTCCGGGAGCTTGCCTTTTAATTCAGGGTGCTTCCTCTCCAAGTGGCAAAGCAATTTTGAAGGCTTCATTGTCTCATTAGAGAGCCTGTCGTCGCATATTATGTAGAGCGGGCTTGGTTTGTGGGAATCACCTGTCGTGATAAAACCATATTTCAAGTAGAACTCCTGGTATTGTCTGTTAAAAGCTTTCTTTTTCTTGAAATTTGGCTCTTTTTCTGTCTCTTCACTGGGCCTTTTCCCCTTTGAAAAGAAACTTTCCAAAGACATGTTTTTTACTCATTTTGCTTGTGGGTTAAATTGTTGGCGCTCAAGTGACGGAAATGTAACCGAGAGAATCCGGTCATTTTTCAAAATAAACGATTGTTCATACTCAGATAATAAATACAACGGAAATAATTAATTATTTTTTGGGCTGCCTACCCTTGGGTGGCCCGGGAGTTGGGGAACACTACTGTAGATGAAAGGGTAATATCCCTTTAGACCAAAAGGCCTTTAGATAAACTCTTGTCTTGGAGCTGGCAGTGGTAGGAGCCATCAGAACACAACAGGAAGAAGGAAGAATGGAGAAGCCATAATCATGTACAGTGTGTTTACTCTTTGCAGTGTGTGGAGTTTGTAAATATATATTTATTTTGACTCATACCACTTGTTTTGACTATATTTTATAAACAAATATACATTTCATATTGTATTTTGATATGCTATATAAATGTAGATAGTAATAGAGCAGCTAGGTGTACAGATACAGATTCTTCTAAGTGTAAGCTTTCAGTAGAGCCCTCATTGATGTCTGTGGGTTGAAACATTCAAAAGGTATCACATTTTTTCCAAGCAGTCTCCAAATGTCTCCATTTGGATAGGTTTGGATAAATTTGATTTACATTAAAAGTCCCTCCATAAAACGCCTGGATTTACTAATGCTAAAACGAGTGTAAAAATCTAATTTTTACAGATATTGTCCTCAAATGTGAAATGTGAGTGGTCAAACAATATTTTCAGTTGAGATATAGTGTATTTTTGTCCCCAGCTACCTACTGCACCTTTCTACACCTTCGTTTTAACAAAAAATAATTTAGGCGAGAATGAGAAAATAATTATTTTTATGTGTGTTCCAGAGTATATAAATGCTTACCAAACATACTTATTCCTATAATGCCTGACCCCAAGAATAATGGACAAAAAATTCTGATTTCTTGAATCTGGAACCTTTATTTGACTCTTTCAAAGAATCTGAAATAAAAATTACAAAAAATTATTTGCAAATAGTTTTTTTCATTTGTATCGTAAATGATACACGGGGCATTACATGCAGTTCTGGCGATACAGCAAAAACATCAGTCTCTTTAGGCCTCTTTCTTCTTTTCTCTTTTATTATGAACAGTGGTAACCATGAAAACAGCACCTAAGGCTGTAAAGAACACTGGCCTCTTATTTTTTTCAAACTGCTTCCTTTTCCAGTAACTTTTTCTTGTATTATGAACAGTAGTAGGCATGAAAACAGCCATTTAGGCAATCTAACAAGAACATCGGCCTCTTATTTTTTTCAAACTGCTACCTTTTACAGTGACTTTCTTTTATTGTGACAAGTGATAATCACGAAAACAGCAGTTAAGGTGATAACTGCGACTATTTTTGGTGACTTTTTCTTTTATTATGCCATGTGGTAATCATGGAAACATTTCCTGTCCTTGTTCATGCAGAGATGGACATTGCATTTTCCACAGTGCACATGGGAAAAGTGTCCTGTGCAGTGCTTGCACCTTTGTCGCTTTTCCCAGGATGGGAAGTGGTCGACCATATCCCTTCTCACATCCGGAGGCACACTGGTTGATCGCCACCTCCTCTGTGGTGGTGGTGTTGGTGATTGTGCTAGTGGGGAGTGTGGTGGAGGGCATACTGGTGGAGAAGAGGGGCCTGCCAGCCCTGACTTTTGCTTTTCTTGAGCTTACGAGGGAAAAGCCAACTGATGCCTGAAATCTTGTCAGGGGCATGGTGTTTTTCTCTAGGCCTTCAGGTCTTGTCGGTACAGGGACCAAGCATTGATGAGTGCAATTGTGACACTATGCCACCAGACATACAAGTACCATCTTCTGGTTTTGAAGCTGCATTTGTACAGGCAGACAGCATATCCAAAAGATCCACACCTCCCATGAATCTGTTATAGGTTTCCGCAGTGGATGGTCTACCATGACATATTGTTTGGTCGTACGATCCCAGCGTTTCACATGGTCTTGGGGAGTGATGCCAACAAAACAGGACACCAGGTTGACAGGTTTGTTGTCACACCACCTTACAACTATCACATTGTTTTGTTAGACTCTGTAATCCATGGACCCTCTTCCCTGTTTCCTCAGGTCTTTTTCATCCTTCATGCTGCAGTTGGGTACCCTGTTTATCCTGATGGTTTATCCTGATGGTGCCAAAGTAGTATATCCCTCTCTGTCGCAGATGTTCTAACAGTGGGAGTAAAATAGTTGTCTGCGACTACTTTGTGGTTCTTCCCTGCAGGAAGGGTTGATGTCAATTTGAGAACAACATCTCCACTCACACCAACCTCAGATCTTTCCTTGTTTGGATCTGTTGCCCTTGACAAACATCAAAATCATACAGGAAACCACTCTGTCCTGCACGTCCCCACATTTTGAATCCCCATTTGTGGGGTTTTGCTGGCATGTAGACTTCCAGATGAGACTTTCCCTTTCCCTTAAATGGAATCATTATCTCATCAACTGCATGATGCTCTTCAAGAAGGATACGAAGGCATGTTCTCGTAGCTTTTCGAGCCATGACTTCAGTTTCCACAATTTATCCTTCTTTGCATCTTCAGACACACTGAGGTTGTCTTGAAAGTGCAGCAGTGTCAGTAATTTTTCAAATCAGTCACATGACATCACAGCCACTTTGGGGTACTTTGTTTCCATTTCCCAATAGGCTCTTACATTGGGCATCTGAACCAAACTCATAAACATGTACATGCCAAGAACCTGCTCAATTTCTTTGACATTTGTGTTGACTGATTTCCCTTCCTTCTGCACACTGAAAAGGTTTGTTTGATCTGCAACCAGCTGTATCATGCCATCAGTGACAAACTGTTTGAAATACATGTAAGGTGTAAACTCACTCCTTTCTTCGATGCCTTCATCAGCACTCTCCATAAATGGAACATCTGGAGGGTCAAATTGGTCCGTTCTCCACCTGTACTCCTTTCTTTTCACTTTATTTTTTGCAGATTTATTTTTTCTTTTGGCCTATGTCACTGTTGGTCCTCTTTCTTCTGTGCTAATCTGGTCATCACTGTTTCAACGTCAGCATCTGTTTGTGCCTTTCTCTTCTTTTTTCTTTGCTTCACACTGTTTTGTTGCCTGAGACATTGTAAGACCTTCATCTTCCTCTTCAAACCCACCATCAAGAGTTTTATTATCCTCATTCCTACTACCAGTACTAGAGTTTTCTTCATCAGAGTCCAATATTTATCCAACACTTCATCGTCTGCAGACATCAACTCCTGTATGTAGCTTGAATTGCCATCAAGGAAGAGTAGGACATCTTCAACACTGTACCATTTAGTCATCTAAAGTAAGAAATGTAAGTTTATCAATTTTCGAGTGCAATTATTTGTTGTAAATATATATGTATTTGTACAGATTTTAGCCAGGGAAAACAACTGGTTTGAGAGGGGAGTTAAAGAAGTTTTTTTTTTTAGGAAAGACAATCTATCCTTGAACAGAAATGGGGGCCTTAGACATAATCTGTCACCTATATACAACTTGATCCTCAGACCCAAAGGAAAACAAAGGAAAATAAGAGAACAATAGAACTAGCCAGGACCATTAAGGCTGAATGGAGGCCAATTAGACTGAAACTGTGAACAGTAACTGTTTACAGTTTCAGTGTAGTTAGCTTCTCCCTTCAGATAGATATAAGGCAGTGTCCACCAGCAATCTGTCCAGCACTGGAGAAACATTTGGATGAGGAGCCAAACATCTTCACTCCTACAAATTTTTGCCCAGCTGACAGATTTAACTTAGCCTTTTATTATAATATAGAAGTTATCATGCAGTTAATTAATAAAATTATTCAGACAGCAAAGGAATAGTAAAAAGGATAAGAAGCAAATTTCAGAATCTTTCAATTACATCTATATTTAAAGGAAGTAAACATGTGTATATATCACATTAAAGTTCAAGATATGGGTTGTCTGCGGATGGGTTGTCTGCTTTTTTAATCAGGAGCTGTGCACAGGAACAGTCTGAGGCTTGGTGTCCAATCTTTCAGTCTTCTGTTGAAAATTGTACTGTTCCTGATCTTTGGAAAAAGTCAACAATAGTACCAATTACAAAAACATCTTGTCCAAGCTCAAATAAGGACTACAGACTTGTAGCCCTAACGAGCATTGTCATGAAATGTTTTGAAAAAAATGGTCAACAGACTAAAATCTGAAGTTTCTTCTGACCTTGACCCATTGCAATTTGCAAACAGACAGGGCCTTAGCACAGCAGACGCAGTCATCAGTCTGTCGCACCTGCTCTGTAAACATTTGGAATCTCCTGGGGCTTATGCAAGGTCTTATTTGCAGATTTTAGTTGTGCATTTGATACTGTACGACCGAATCTTCTTGTTCAAAAACTGTTTGACTTGAATGTAAGCCCAGCACTTGTGAAATGGTTTTACTCTTTTTTAACAAATAGATCACAACAAGTGAGGGTTAACAGCACATTATCCAGAGCAAAAAATTGTAGTACAGGTGTGCCACAAGGTGCAGCAAGTTCACCCATTTTGTTCACCCTGTATACAAATGGATGTCGTAACAGTCAGCCAGGAAACAAAATCATTAAATTCTCAGACGACACAATTATTGTGAGTCTTCTTCATAATGGCGACTGTATTTCCACCTACCATCAGGAGATTAGCTCTTTTCTGTCTTGGTGCAGTGAGCATCACTTAACCCTTAATGTGAATAAAACTAAGGAGATGGTGTTTGACCCTCGAGCTCTGCAGATCCATCATCCTGTTGTTATTGAAGGTCGACAAATGAAGGTGATTGGCAGGAAAGAGTTCCCGTCTCTGCAGGACATTTTTCAAAACTCTGTGCTCGCTCAGGCCAGATGGATTGTGGGGAACGCCTCTCACCTGTTGCATGGTGAATATGAAATTCTTCCATCGGGCAGGCGCTATCGGGTGCCTAACTTTAAGAGTAACAGATACAATCTCTCATTTGTGCCCACTTCTGTTACACTATTGAACAAATCTGCACAACAAAGGCGCACTTAGTCACTTTATTTTCAGTGGTGCAATAACTGCTTGTGCAAAAACTGTGCAATTATGGGCTGGTGCAATAATTATTTGTGCAATGGGGCTTGTGCAATAACTTGGACATTTTATGGTTGTCCAGTGCACAAATGGATAATGGACATTAATAATGGCACATGTATTTTGAGACTGTTGAGACCTGACTGTACTGTATATGTGAGTGTAACTGTGTTTTTAAGCTGCGGGCAGTGAGCCCAAGACAAATTTCCCTTTTGGGACAATAAAGTTTATCTTATCTTATCTTATTAATACAATCATGTATTTTCAGTAATCAGTTTTTCAACTGTTTCTTCACAATCATGTAATAAAATATCTACATTTTCACAAAATTCATTGTCCATATTGTCCTTTAATGTCACTGTTCTAATCACAATGCCCTTTTAATCCTTTTACCCATGCAGCTGGACTGCTTTTTAATGTTTATTAGTTGTACCATCGCTATCAAAACGGCTCATGAATTGCATGGTAATACCCCATATTCATAGACTAGCTTTTAGCTTTAGCTTGAGACATTTTACATTTTTAACTTTCTGAAACATTTGCTTAAACTTTACAACTTTACAATTTTTAACAATGTCAGAGTCTTATGGAGCTTATTTACTAAAAGCTTAAACCAACTGCACATTCAACACAAAATGGCGGTTAGAGCCTCACCTTAACCCATTTTTTTCATGTATCTTTACAATGCTCAAAACTAAAAAAAAATACAGTATTTACTGAATGAATTACTTCCCCACAGTTAGCTGTGTTTGTTATTTGTGTTTTATGACCCATATTATGTGGTTTGTACTAGGATACCAACCTGTAAAACACAGGGAAATGAAGAGAGAGGCAAGAGTGAAGTTTCCTCTTTGCCACACTTCTGCCATATTGAAGAAGGGAGGACCTCTGACCTCACAAAACCGTCTCCCCGAACAAAGCTCCACATACTGGCGTGAGGGTGTAATTACACAAAACGTTACTTCTCAAATGAAACTTTATCCTTATATACAAAAAAATAAAACATAATGTGAACACATTACTGTGTGTCACACAAGTACCACCATAATTACCAGTTAAGTATCTACTAACTACCACCGCAAGTCCCTGACCATATGTTAAAATGCTACCGTTTGTTGAAAACAGCTGGAGTATATTTTTAAGTAAATAGGCCTAGTTACTTCATCTGATAGGTACTTTTATCATACAGTAACATAATTACTTCTTTGGATAATTTTGGAAAATACTGTTATTTAGCCACCACTAACCTCTCCTTTAGAAGCTATTGTTTGTTAGGAAAACTACTTAAGTCTAAAAGTATTGTTGGGATAACTCAATTGAATTTTCTTTTGCTGTAGTTCTTGATAAATAATTCAGATCTTATCACTAACTTGGATTTCACCTACATACCTCCATCTTGCCACTTAAAGAATGGCTATTATGATTGTTGTTATGATAAAATTATTATTATTATTATTATTATTATTATTATTATTATTATTATTATTATTAGCTTTCTGCAATGTTGTGACATTGTTCCCTCATCAAAAACATGCCTGAAGAGGTTTTAGATGTCATCCATGCATGTTTGAGTATTAGCAATATCAATATCAATATTAGCAGTAAGATTCTGTGCAATGATGAGCCCACGTCATCCATCCTCCCACACAACAATTCTGCATAACTATTCAAAAGGATAATGTAAAACTATGCAAAACAACTTCACAAACCTGATGTGCAAGTTTCATTAATGGGATACACGCTGAATTTGTTGTGATAGCGCTCAGAAGGGGGAGTGGCTTAGGATGGAGGGAAGACTCAGTGTCAAAAATGAATGTGAAACTAGTAAAACGTGTTAATATGCCTTCTTGTTGTTTTTGGGGAACAATAGGAGGCAACATAGTGACCTAAATATGATGTGTGTTAGCAGTTAATACCCCACAGAAGTAAAGTACCACATCTTTAAGCTCTCACATTCTCAATCCTTCATAGTTCTGTGTGTTCCTCTGTGATTCTGCCTCTCTAGCACTTCAAACCCTTTGCTGCAGGAAGTCATTAAGGGGCTGATGGAGGTCCAAGGTGAAAGGTCAGAGGTCACCCAGCCCTAACCAACCTCTGTGTGTGGAGTCGCAGAGACATGAGGATTTTCTGCTGACAGGTTCATACATGAAAAGCACCGTGCTGAATACACCCACTGCATGGTACAATCTCTGCTTTTTTCCAAGTGACCTTTAAGCAGAGACCTTCACAAAGCTGCTAAAGACAAGTCTACTTTACAGAGCCAAAGGAGGGTGAGAATCAAAAGACATAAGTGACACTCAGCTAACTCTACAGGGGACAAGGAAAGTGGTTCACGCTTTTAACAGACTTTTCAGCTCTTTTTAGTGGTGAAAGGTCAATTTTCACAGACCAAGATGGTACAACCGTAATTACATACACGTTTAGTAACAATTGTTGAAACTTGAAAATACAGCATATACACGCTTTCGGCCTCATATTTTAGAATGTTTTGTGGGAAATACAGAGGGTATTTGTTACATTTGTCCATCAAGATGCATTGTCCTTGTTTGATTATGATGAATTATGTATGAAATGACATATAACTTCCTAAGAAGTATTGCACAGCTATATAACGCAATTTTGCCAAGGACCCATTTTTCGGAAGGCTGTGGCAATTGGTCCAAATAGGTGCACAATGTGCCTCCTCTTTTAGCACTATTTGGGGTCAAAAAAGGTCTGAATCAGGACTAACCCAGAATTAACCTGTTACCTTTACTTTACAAATTTATCACCCACACAAACAATCAACACATCAAATGATCCCCTCCCTCACCTGCCTGAACCTGGAGCTGGGTGGAACTTTCGGCTCCTCCCGCGCACACCTGTGCCCCATCAGGGTAATCACCACCACCTGCCGTGGATAAGAGAAGTGGGGAGAAGACACTGCCAGATCGTCCGCGTGTTCAACGTGAATGTTCCTGCTCAGTTTTTTGTATTTTGTTGCCTGCTCGCTCGCCTCTTACCAGACTTTTTGCTACTCCTCAGATTCCTGCTTTCCCCGCATGTTCCAGCTCCTGGCTCTGCGCTCCAGCTCCGGTACTGTCCACCCTTTGCCTTCGCCTCCTGTCCTGTCTGGGTTTCCGGCTTGCTTCTTGTCTCCTGCCCTGGCTCCCGCTCTCTGGATTACTCCTGCTCGGCCCTCCGCCGACCCGTTCCTGGTCCTGTTGTGCTCTGGCCCTGGCTTTCCCGTTCCCGCTCTGCACTGCGCCACCTGGTCTGTCTCCCGCTCCCTGCTTCCCGAGTGTGTTAAATGAACTATTAAAACCTGAGTTTCACCTCTTTGTAAATAAACACTGTAAATCTGCCCCGAGTCTGCACGTCTTTGGTCCTCCTAACCCCATCCGTTACGACAGTTTTTGACCCCAGGTTCCTACTGCAGCTTTCTGCACCTTCATTTAAAAAAAAATAAAAAATAAAAATAGGCGAGGATGAGAAAAATATATTTTTTTATGTTCAAAATGTATAAATGCTTCACAGACATACTTACAGTGATTCTGACACTTGGGTAAAACTATACGGTGTTACCTTTACAAAGACCCCAGTCACATCACATTATTTGCCCAAATTGGCAATTTAAGCAGATCTGAGTAATAAAATACAGTAACAATAGAAAGCTTATGCAAAAGTCATCAGATTCTGCGTCAGGGCAGTTTGAGGAGAGTAAGAGCCTTCAGGACAAAAGTGGCCCTCCTTTCTGTCCTGAATCCCAGCAGTGTCCAGGGGGAACCAGGTGAATTCTGGAGACAACAGGAAAGCCTTTTTTGAAGCCTCTCTCACTCCAATCTGTGGTTTTGGTTGGTGATGGGATGGGCCATTCCCTCAAAATGTTTCCTCTGGAACGTCTTCTGTCATATTTGGTGTGAAAAGTATGTAGCATTTCACAGCTAGCTGGTTAGCAGAGCTAGCTCCATGCAAGTTTGTCATTGATACGGGAAAAAGTGCTTACATCAGACAATCCAAGAGTCCTTAACTTCCATCCTTTGGACTGTGAATGCTGCCTTTCTTAGTTGGTCAATTTCTTAATTGGTAAATTTAAGAAAAAAATAAATAAAAATTTACAACTGCTCAGTGTGCCAGCCAGTTGGCCACAAGCGCTGCCAACCATGACCAAGGCAACCCCAGATTTCCATTTAGTCAGGTGAAGGCTAAACCATTGAGTTAACTAGTAATAACCCAGAATAAACATGTGTCTAAAGCCTATTAGGACCCTGTGAAAATTGTTCACAGTTACAGAGCACTTTTTGACCTCCAAAGGACACTCAAATACAGTACATCAAGAAAACACTCATGCATGCACACCAGTTAACAAAGTAACTAATAGTAATGATGATGATAATGCATTAGTCTACTAGTTGTAATATTGATTAGCATCAAATTTTCCATATTTTTGACAATTCTATTATGAACACAGCAGCAGTTTGCACAAGAGCCACAGCTGCCTCATTGTGACACCTGGTATCCCCAGAAGTCTCCCATCCAAGTACTAAACAGGCCCAACTCTGCCTAGCTTCTCAGGTATTGACAAGGTGGTATGGTAAAGTGTCTTGCTCAAGAACACAACAGGAAAGTGGCATTAGAATCTCTAATGTTTCTATGAGTGGATGAGCTGCTGCCACCTGTGTCTGTGTGCTTAGTCTGCTTCTAGCTGCATACTGTTATATTGGTCTCCCCAGACTCCGAGTCATTTTAGTTGGTGGACATTAAAGATGCGCTTTTCTGATGGGGGGTCTGCCATTTGCTTGTGTCCATGGGGATGTAAGTGCTTTGCCTGTAATGTTTCACAGTGGCATTGGCATTAATCTTCTATTTCTATCTATTTTACATTTCTATATTAGAGGGTTTTTTTTTTTTTTATTGCTTTTGAGCAATAAAAAAAAAAACCTGTTGCTTTGGGTGGGGTTGCCTTTTCTCAGATCTGACCAGTAGTTTGGCCTACCTTGTAGATATATATATTTGATGCCAGATTGCGAAACATGGCAAGCAAAGCACAATGCTGCCCTCCAGTCTCCAGACTAGTGGGCTGGGCCCAATCACAACAGTGGGAGCCTTGATGAGCAGGATAGATGTCTAAAAAAATTAATGTGCATTTTACTATATTTCACAAATAAAATGTAATAAAATGATGAATCCTATTCCCATTTTAGATTTCTGTAAAATGGCAATAGGAAAAAAACGTAATAGCGTCTCTTGGGGCAGTAGTTCCAATAGCTATCCCCTCAGCCCTCCTTTCCTCATTGTAAGAGTGATGGATGAAGACGTGACGGCACACTCCACAGCACTAAACTGTTGCACACATTTGAATAATTGGATTGTCTGAGTCACATGCACAAGGACCACAGTGGGACTTAAACAGAGGATGCATTGATCATCATCCACTCCCATACATTTAATTTCAGCCAGTCCATGTGGCACCATCAACCACTCTGTCAACACTTCACATATTGCACACAAATCTGCCTTGAGGGGCACTATGTCAGCTTTAAGGAGGAGGCTCCATTATCCTTATTTTCTCACTATAGTCATTCCATTATGCTTTGATCGTTAATTTAAAGGCACTGTACCTTTTTACAGTCTTAAAAAACAGGAAAAATAGAACTAGTCCCTTTCAAACGGTTTGTAGTTGTCCAAAGTTATTCCTCACTTACCTTATGTGACATTAGCTCAGTGTGTGTTTGTCCACTGATCGGACGATTAGCAGTTTGAATCGAGCTCTCATAGAGCGGGCAGGTTAGTGGTGTGACTTAAGCTCCCACAAATGAATGCCATTGTTGTGTCCTTGAGCAAGACACTTAACACACCATGCAACCATTGTTGGTGTACACTGGCGTATGAATGTGTTCGTGAACAGGTGAGTTGTTCCTTGATGTTAAGCGCTTTGAGTGCCTTGAAAGTGGAAAAGCACTGTATATAAATATGATCGTTTACCATTTGTGTTCTGAGCATCTTAATTACTCACCACGATGAGTTTATAAGCATTTTTCGCAACAGAGCAGAGTGGAGCCGAGTTTAGCCATGGCAGTTGAGCTAACAACTAGCATGCTACCACGCACTTCCTGAAAATGCTTTCTAATTAGATATAGAAGGCATTCAGCTGACATATTTTGACCTCAAGAGCTGCTTAAACAAAGACAAATTTTGCTCAGATACATGGCAAAAAATTGGGTACAGGCTCTTGACCTGACTTACCCCACACATACTCCTGTACATTTTTCTGACACAAGAGAAATGGAGCCAAAGTAATCAAATCCCAGAGCTTAAGGTAGCAGCCGCCACGATCCAACTATAATGGAGGTAATCCTGGTCTGACCCTCTCCGTCAGCAGCTCCTGTGTTTGTGTCTGCGGTGATGGAGTGGAGGGGAGCTCGCGTGGCTCAGACCTGTGCACAGCCACTGCTCCTCAGGTGGAAAAAGAAGCTTTCAAAAGTCAGGTGGAACAGAGCCATTAGCTGTGTTCAAGCAGGGCGGAAGTGCGCGTGGAAAAGGCCAAAGGGGTTACAGGAGTTTTGAGCTGACAGCTGAGAGCCCAGAACAAAATCCATGAGGTGATCCGCTCAACAGTCGAAGGAAGCATACTTGCCTGTGGTATTGATACTCTGCGGTAACATCATGCTGGGGGTGTTCTGCCTGCATGCCTGCAGCGGAATATTCAGCAGTTACCATGGAGACACAATGGACACAAGAGATGGGACAGTAAACAATAATATTGTTTATCGTGATAAAAAGGATACAGATTAATTGTACCTTTGTATAACCAGAATTTGCACAAAAAAGATTTTTTTCATTCGTTGTTTTCACTGATATAATATTATAACAGGTGTTTAAATATGGAACCTATTCAGAACCTTAAAATTATAATTATTCATAACCAGAACATTTTTAAACGGTCAGTAACTTTAGTTATTATTGTGATATAATTCTTAATCGCAATTATTTTTGTCATGGTAATCGTGACAAATTTCAATATCATTCCATGTCTAATGAGCTTAACCAGGCAAATATGTTTTAACCTGTTAACGTTCCGACGGCCCACCCCTGTGCCGTCGTCCCTACTTTACAACTCTACAGCAATGTACATATACTTCTGTGTCACCCACACAAAGACTTAAATGAAAGCTAAAACACTCATCTTTCTGAATATTCAAACCATTTCCACCTGCAATCACCACAGTGTTGACAGGAAAGCAGTTTTTTTTTTACAGTAAAGCCAAAAATTTTGATTCAAACTTCACTTAACTTCAACATATTCCCAGAAAGATGGGAATTTTCATCATAGGTACATATCAAAAGATGAGAGACAGAATGGGGGGAAAGAATCCAGGAAATCACATTGTGGGATTTTTAATGAATTAACTGGTAAATTCCACGGTAAAATAAGTATTTGGTCACCTATAAACAAGCAAGATTTCTGGCTCTCAGAGACCTGTAACTTATTCTTTAAGAGGCTCCTCTGTACTCCACTCATTACCTGTATTAATGGTAACTGTTTGAACTTGTTATCAGTATAAAAGACACCTGTCCACAACCTCAAACAGTCAGACTCCAAATTCCAATATGGCCAAGACCAACGAGCAGTGAAATGACAGCAAAAACAAAATTGTAGACCTGCACCAGGCTGGGGAGACTGAATCTGCAATAGGTAAGTAGCTTGGGGTGAAGAAATCAACTGTGGGAGCAATTATAAGAAAATGGAAGATATACAAGAACACTGATAATCTCCCTCGATCTGGGACTCCACGCAACATCTCACCCCATGGGGTCAAAATTATCACAAGAACGGTGAGCAAAAATCCCAGAACTACACGGGGCGACCTAGTGAATGACCTGCAGAGAGCTGGGACCAAAGTAACAAAGACTACCATCAGTAACACACTACGCTGCCAGGGACTCTAATCTTGCAGTGCTAGACATGTCCCCCTGCTTAAGCCAGTACATGTCCAGGCCTATCTGAAGTTTGCTAGAGAGCATTTGGATGATCCAGAAGAGGGCTGGGAGAATGTCATATGGTCAGATGAAACCAAAATATAACTTTTTGGTACTTGTCATGCTTGGAGATGAAAGAATGCTGAGTTGCATCCAAAGAACTCCATACCTACTGTTGAAAGTCTGAGTTTATAACATCACTGCTCAAGAGAATATCTGCATGGAGGAATGGGCCAAACTACCAGCAACAGTATGTGAAAACTTTGTGAAGACTTACAGAAAACGCTTGATCTCTGACATTGCCAACAAAGGGTATCTGACAAAGTATTGAGATTAACTTTTGTTATTGACCAAATACTTATTTTCCACCATAATTTGCAAATAAATTATTTATAAATCAGACAATGTGATTTTCTGGATTTTTTTATTTTATTTTATTTTTCATTTTGTCTCTCATAGTTGAAGTGTACCTTTGATCTCTCATCTTAAGTGGTAGAACTTACACAATTTGGTGGCTGACTAAATACTTTTGCCTGACTGTATATGACATAATATTACTTCACCCTCTCTTAATTTTGTACTTTTTTGTTACTAATGTGTTTGTGTTTTTCCTTAGGCACATGGGTGACATCAAATGCGCCCACTGGCTTTTACGAGGTTTTGCACAAAACAAAGAAATGGTACAACATATTTTTATACCATTTTGTGGGCAATGCCAATGTGAATGGTTTCATTCTCCATAAAGAACACCGTAGATCAAAGGGTAAAATCCCTATATGCGTCAAAAGGCCTTTAGAGGATCTCCTGTCTTGGAGCTGGCAGAGGCAGGAGCCATCAGAACAGGAGGAAGGAAGCAGGGAGAAGTATCATCGTCTTGTACACATCAACCCGGGCAGTGATATAAGACATAAGTCAGATTGAGAAAAATCTTTTTTTGTGTGTGTGTGTGTGTGTGTGTGTGTGTATGTTCCAAATGCTGTATATATAAATTCACACCAGACATACTTACAGTGATTCTGACACCTGTGGTAAAACTATTGGGTGTTACCTTTACAAAGACCCCAAACTTGTGTGTATACTATTGAGGGTTCAATAATGGTGATCATTTTAATTTTGAGAGGTCAGAACAAAGACAATTTCACCAAAATGACCCGGAATTCTAAGGGGTTTAGATGAAAAAAAAAAAAATACAAAAAAATAAATAAAATTAAAGATTCATTTAAATGGCACATTTTCAGCAGGCTATGACCAATTTAAACATTCATAGTCATGCTTAGGTGTTTGATTTTCAATAAAAAGGTCAGAGTAACTAACTAGCTATGTATTTTGTCAACAAAAGTAAACAGTCACCTTTTCCCACCATTACTGTACATGGAGAAAACATACAAAACATCACCAACTTCACATACTTGGGTATAAATCTGAATCCCACTCTCACATTTAAAAAAAAACACATAAAACACATGTGCCAAAGCCTCAAATACCACATAAAAACCTTCAGAAGCACTCACTCACTCTGGACGCACCTCACATTTTCTTCAATGCCATGATCATGTCTTGATTTTTTTACTGCATAACATCCTGGTCCCAGGCAGGCAAATCTACATTAAAACCATCCTGGACAAAAAAACACGCCAATACCATCACTGCTATATACTCCAAAAATACACACTTCTAAACTCTAATAATACACAGAAATACGCATCTATTCGAATGGCTCACAAAATCCTACATAACACTGCACCTGCACCTCTAAAACAATTCATCCAATTCACATCAGCAACAACCTCCAGAATCACACGGGCCTCCACCAGGGGGCAGTGTGCCATCCCAAAAAGAAAAACCTTAAGCCTTTTCCTACAATTCAATAAAAGAATGGAACAAACTCCCAGAGGACATCAAAAATCAACCCAACTATGACTCCTTTTCAAAAGAACTAAAAAAAATGGCTATGGACTGGTCAGACTTGTCAGCACTGAAGCACCCACTTTTTGTTCCCGGTGTGCTATGTAAAATAATAACACTGGGTTACAAAAAAAAAAAACATTTTTGAAAGTTGTCTGTGTTTTTTCAACTGAATTAGGGCCATTTTGCACCGCCGAATCTAAAAATGACATCCATTTTTCTCAGTTAGGTCAGGTTTTTATGCTAATTTGATTTTGAAAAATCCGAGCTTCTGACTAAATTGATTACAATTTTGTGACATTATCAGTTGATTTTCTTTAATATTTCTCATCCAAAAAATGTTTTAGGAGATAAAAATAGTTTTCTAACAGAATGTATTAATTCAATGTTACGTTATGTTAAATGATAAAGGTAAGTACATGTAAGTTGGAACGTTACGTTATCATTGTGCAAAATTCAGGACATGAACTTCTGTTTTTATGAACCCCTTGAAAGCTCAGCAGCAGGGATGTCTCTCTTCAGAGTCCAACAGTAATCAGCCATCATGACTGCATCCCAGCGTCCCTGATACCTGGTCTCCATCTCTTTTATGTCCTGATGGAATCTCTCCACCTGCTCATTACTCAGTGATCCCAGATTCTCAGGAAACCTGAACATTTAGCTCCTTTTGGGAAAAAGGATGTGGAGCATCATCATTAAAACCACACTGGAGGAATCTTTGTCACTGATGTCAGGAACTTCTACAAAGACAGGTATTGGAATTTCATCACAGTGAGCTACAGGACGACGTGCTGATTCACGGTCAGGATACTTGAGGCTGCTTTGGTTCTTTCTGTTGATCCCAGTCACATCAATAGCCCAGAAGTAGCTATTGATGTCGGCTCCCTCCAAACCATGGGAATTCCAAACTTCAGACAAAACTTCTTGCCTTTAGTCCACTGACGCAGATACTCGGTGCATGACTTGCATGCCATGTGTGGCGCCCAAGCTTCATCTTGGTCACCAAGTTTAATACCAAAATAAGCATGGTAAGCACGCTTTATGAAACTTGTGACTTGATTCCTGTTAGGAACATTGGTGTATTCACCGCAGATGTAGCAGAATTTGTCAGGCTTATTTTTTGCAAGATCTTCTAGTCAAAGCCATTTCATTCACTTGTGATATAAAAAAAACAAAAAAACAATTAGTCATAAGTTGGCACATGCAAAATCTTCAGAATTTGTTTATAGCGAGAAATATAACATAATTTTGCATCATATGACGTGAAAATACTCATACATGTAAACAAAATCGTCCAAAAAACAAATATGTAGCTTAGTTCAGAACGTTGACCTGATTGAGTAAAACCAATGTGATTTTTGGATTCAGCACATCAAAATTATCCTAAATCAGCTAAAAAATCTTAGACAATAAATTTAATGTTGACCAGTGTTATTTTTGTGATGAGGGGACTGATGGAGGAGCAGTGAGTTTTGAGCAGGAGTGATGGGAGAGGGTCGAGTGGGCAAGTGGATGGTTTAGATATATGGATGATCTTCTCGACCTCCTGCTGCATTGTGACAGTGAAATGAGTGAGTATGTTTGTGACTGGTGTTAAGGCTAGGTCGAGTGTGGCGCTGTTGAATGGTGGAAATGAAGTACAGATGTTATCTTTTTTTTTTTTTTTTAATAGGTATTATGTTTTAACTTTTGTAATGTGAATGTTGAGTGTGAGCTGATGAATATGTGCTAATGTGTGTTTTTTTATATTGTTGAATGTGTGAATTGCATTGTATAATTTATATTTGTTCCTCAGAGACTGCAGATGGAAACTAGCTGTTTAGCAATAATCTGGTGCAGTACATCTCTGTTTTATGAGCATAATGTCTCTGTACATTGTCCCTTCAAATAAAGACTAACTAACTGAAAAACATATGGCTAATGCTAGCAAGCTTGTGACTGTCATGTCATTTGAGAGGGATTTGTTTAACACCACAAATTAGCTCACTTGTTATAGTTCCAGCTAAGTCTGTTATAGTTTGTTATAGTCAGATTGTGCTAAAGCAAAGATCAGATTAAAATCCATTTTAAATAAAAGCTACAAACAGAGCAGTGCCTACATTAACATCACAGCCCCAGGGAATGTTGATGACATTAGCTGCAAAGTATAAATTGTCAGATATGCCAATTATAATTAAACAGAATACTGTGTTGGAAATAAATAGTCAAGGACAAGAAAGCAAAATGGAACAACAAAATATGATTAATTTGGACTTAAAACAACACCAGGAGCTCTTATAACTGAACTGTTTTTCCTCCAGAATTCACTCACTGAGCTGCAGAGGCTGCACTAGTACTGTTTCATGATTGGCTGCAGGTGTAGGTAGTGAACATTCAGATCAGAGATAGCCCTTTTAGGTTAAAACAAACTGGATTTCAGCATTGGAAATCATTTGGCAACCCAAATGAGAGACTCGTGTGAGGCTCATGGCTCATTCTGCTTTCTGATTGGATAATCGTCTTGAGAACCAAAACACCAAACTATAACGTAAGTAAACAGAATACCAATAAATCAGCTTTACAATTGTTATCAGTAAATCTATATTTGATTTGAACATGTTTACCTTGTGTCTGGGGATGCAGCTAATCAAGTTGAGGGGAGCACTTGCCTCTCCTAGAATGATCAATGCTCCCACATAGCTCTCCCAAAGATGTTTGTCCCACTTTCATAGTACATGCAATTTTGACAAAAAATGTTCAAATGGTTCAAATTTTTAGTGTTCGAAATGGCAATAAAAAAATACAATACAAATAATTCCATATTAGTTTTTGTAAATCACTACAGGGGCTATCTACATTTCAACTGGTTTAAAACAGCAACTCAAACATGTTAGGGGGAGGGGGTGTGCTCCATTGTTAATAGGCTCTAAATGAACATGTTACATGAGCACCCACATTGAAGACCTTAGCACCCCTTTAGGTCTTCCAAAATGTCTGCCGCCGCCCCTGGGACCAGACCATAGAGCGTGCCGGACAAATGTGCAATTTGGTACTATTTAATGAGAGATACATATCTCTCAAATGTGGACAGCGTCTCTCAAAAATCCCTGAACATTCAGAACTGAAAAAGTCAGAAAGAGTTGAGTACTTCAGTTGATTCTACAGAAGTCTGTGCTGTTTCTCGGTTCTCTGTTATTCAGTTTCTTTTTTTACTTGTTTGTTTTGACGCATTGGAAAGTGAAGAGACAGGATATGTTCCAGACCAAACATCTTTGTAAAATATTGTAAAAACGTGTGCTCTTGGCTGACTGAGAAACGGTGAATTGGGCTGTTAAAAGTCTGTGCATTCATGGAAAGTAATATTGATTCAAAATATAGAGATGGTGACCATCTGGATCGTCGTCTGTCCAATCATACTGAAGAAAACATTGTGAAAACTAACTAAAAACAGTGTGCAGATGACCACTGTTGAACATACCTCTAACTTGAACCACTCCTGGACGAATGAGGGATTACGACATCTAATTGATTCAAAATGTCTTTATGACCCATTTTACATAGACATTTAACTATAACTATACAATGGACCATACACCATGCACATGCTCCAGGGTAATTATTGTTTTGTTTTTTGGGTTGTTTTTTTTCTACAATGAAATTTTGAAAAATAATCTATTGTCAAGACATGGAAGCACAAACCTGCTGCTATTTGGGAAGGTTTGAAGGCTTTTGTTGAACCTCATCGAGGAAGTGTGTCACTATAATTGCATAAACAAATGGCTGAACATCTTGCTAAATGAATGCCTGAACATCTTCCTGTCAGAAGTGATGAACTGAATGAGTTCTAATCGCATGCCATTGTGCAAAGTTTTGTGAAACTGCTGCAAACCAATTTCCCCAAGGGGACAAATAAAAGTATATGCTTCATTCTTCATGCCTTCTCCTCTTGTCAACCCTTCTCTCCGACTGTGAACCCTGGAGCGGGGTTGTGTTGTCAAAGCAGCTCATTTGAGCTATCTCCAAATGTCTCAGAGAATCAACAGAATACCACCATAATGACCCAGACCATGTTTACCTGTCAAAACTTCAAATGATAAATGTATATGTGCTGCTGTAGTCAAGTAACTTGGCTCTCACCAGATTTATATGTGTAGACCTGTGAATAGAGTTCTGTATATCAATATGGGATGGCTTTCACTGAAAATGATCGGAACTAATGATCAGAGCATTCAAACAATACATCATATTGATTGGTCAAACTGTTAGAACAGCAGACCAAGCTGAGAAATCAAACTTTAGTTAAATCTAGTTCAGCGAAAAGCACAGACATCTTCTTAGTCCACAAAGAACTTCCATCTGCATGTTTTTCTCAAACAAAATAGTCTATATTTCCACTAAAATAGGCCAAAGGACACTTGTTGGTGTTGCCATATTTGTTTTGGTTTGTTTGGTGCTGACTTTTGCCACACTGGTGGTTTGCGATTGGTCAGTTTCAATCCCATGCAAATAATTCAGCCAGAGCTGAACTAGATAGATTTTTAAGAGTTTATGAACTAAAAATCATTAGAATTCATTTTGCTGGCAAGGATAGTAGTCAAGTCTTATATCACAACATTGATATATGATAAATACAGTTGTATGTCCACAATTATAGGCAGTATGAGGTGTGATGTATGTGGTTGAGTGGGTCAGGACATAACTATCCCATTGTGGTACCTGGTATTCTCAGCAGCCTCCTATCCAAGTACTAATAAGACCCAACTCTGCTTAACCTCAGTGATCATTCGAGGTGGTATCGGTAAGCAGTGTTTCTGAAGCCATTGAGAAAAAAAAACACTTTTTATGCTGACAGAAAACATTGAACTTTGTGCCAAACAGGAAAGTCCAGCACAGAATTCTGACCTATTCCCTTGCTCAATTTAAAACTATATGGATTCCACAAAGTTACAACGTCATGCGAACACAATCTATAGGACAATAAAAAATCTGACTGCAGTGTTCCAGACAGAATGGTGATCTTTCAGAGACTATGGCGGCACTAACCTCAGACATGGAATTATCCGAGAACAGGATTTTAAACACTAGAGACCAGTCTTATCAGTGCAGCACGGATTTATGGACTTTTGGTATTTTTCAAAGGCCAGACAAACCACTAGGGCTTTCGCGCAGCTTCCCAAACCTTAACGTTAATATGTGGGCGATATAAGAACGCTCGGTAAACCGGGCTGCTGTCTGAAAAATCATGCACAAAGTTCACCGAGCGTCTGGATAAATAGCGTTAAGACAAAAGAAGGTATTTGAGTTCCAAAGGAGAGGGATGGAGTTTGCAGAAGAGCTAATAGCTAATAGGTGCAGCCTTGACCTTGGCTAATTTGACTTAAAAACTGATGTCTAAGGGAGTGTGAGGCGAGGTAAGGGCTAAATCGATACGAGGGCAATCTCAGGTTAGACTGAAGTTATAACTGCACCAATGTTTGTTTGTGTTGTGTGTATGTGTGTTTACAGTTATTCCACAAGCTTCAAGAGAGACAGAGAAAGCAAGACTAAGAGGCAGAGAGAGTGATGCAGGGAGAGATGGAGAGCTGGATGGAGAAAGAGGAGAGGAAAGAGGTGTACAAATGGAGTCAAAGAAAGAGAAGAAGGATATAGAGATGTAGACCAAGAGAAATCACGAGAGAGGGGGTAAAAGAGAGAGAGACAGAAAGGGGGACAGGAAAAGAGGATGAAGAGGAGTGAATGAGATGGAAGAGAGAGGGAGGTGGACAAAGAGAGAGAGGGGCAGAGAAAAGGAGGAGATGAGAAAGCAATATACAAAGAGAGAGGTAGAGATAGTGGAAATTGTTTATATGGTTTCTTTTTAAAGAGCAAATAGCTTAATACATGCATTGGGTGGGCTCATCTCTCCACAGATTTATATTGTACCTTGGACTGATAGTTCCACCTGATTGTGAATTTTAAGTTTAATGTATTCAAAATAATGAAAGATCTCCATTTTTGATTACATTGATTACTACACTATTGTAATAAAATACAGTAAGACCTATGCTGACCTATGTATTTTCTAGTCTCAGTCAGATTTAGTTTTCCTTTTTACAGATAATTTTTGTACACCAGAGCAACAATGGGAACAATATGGCAAAGTCCTGTCCTAGGTTTGACCTTTAAGAAAGAAAATTAATGGGTGAAAATTAGTTTTTATTATAATGACCAAATAAAACCCAAATGAACAAAACTCCATTTTATTTGATGAATAATTTAAGGGTGGTAAAAAATGTTACTATTTGAGCTTGGTGGGTGATATCAAAAATTGTGCAGGAGCTCCCCCTATAGAGCTGAAAAATTTAGTCTCTAATTTGGCACACACATACTACATGTCATTTCATACTGAAAAAAACAAGCCAATGATGACACATGTCCATCTTCAATCATGTTATCAATAGCAACAGAAAGAAAACATGCTATAGAAATGTATGGGTTTTGTGTAACAGCATAATTTAGACTAAATAATTGAGTTGGCAAAAGCATTGAAAATCAGATACTAATTGACCAAACTGACTAATTGACTGAAGTAGATTCTCATTTGAACAACAGAAACAGAACTGAACCTTTCTTATGGAACTATGGAACCTACCTAGACGAATGAGGGATATAAGGTCATGTATTTTTTTAATTTTATTTATTTATTTATTTATTTGAAGGACAATGTGCAGATACATTAAATAGATGGCTGCACCAGATTTAGCAAAATGCTAATTCACATCCGTAGTCCTTGGTGTCACAAACATTAAAAAACAATTCACATATAAAAAGTGCAATACAAAAGACAATGTACAAGTGTGCAAAATGTTCAATACATAGTGCAAGCTACAAGTTATTAAAGTGCAAGACATAGAAAAAAAAAAATGCAACAAATATCAGAATAAATACGGTGTAGTCGCTATCAGATGATACCCACGAGGGTATGGTATGGATGTGGTAATATAAAAGAAAGTACTACTCAATGTACTATTTAAAAAAAAAAAAATCATAATTGGTATTGAGTAGCCGGTCTATTCCTTAGTATCGAAATTGAGTATGAAATTTTAGTATCGTGACAACACTACTAAACATATGTGGTAAACTAATCCAATAATTTCCTAAATCCAGTACAAAGTATTATCAAATTAGTATTAAGTACAATATTATGACAGTAACTATATAAACTACTAAATACAGTAACTTCTAGAATATTGTAGAAAGGATAAAACAGCTGACACACTCACTGTGTATTTAATGGTCTCACTCAGATCCAGTTCACCTTTCCATAGATCATGCTTGTATGACATATTCTGGTAAACTGGAGATGACCCCCACTCTCACATATTGTCTTGGCCATAAGCCCAGGTGCGTATGTCTGTTCTTTGGCACATGTCTGACGAATGGTCCCAGCCTCACATACTCTTCCTCCTCCTGTTCCTCCTCTTCGTGTTTGTCTTGGATTCTGTCAGAGCTCAGTATAAATGCACGTTTCCTGGCAGCTGCTACTGCATTGTTTAAATAAAGTCCACAAAGTACAGTGAGGTACAAACAAGCCAACACTCACAAGGGCTGTGTCAGCACTACACCAGCCACGCTGCACAGAACTGCCTGCAACCAATAGACAGCAGCAGATGGCTATCATTTAGAGCGTCGTTCAAAATAAGATGCCAAAATCTATCTTTTTAGAGTTTCTTTTAGCAAAGCAGTAATCCAACTTTTTCAATTCAGATGCTGATATTTTGGCTTTAACAGAACCGTATGTAGGATTTTGATTTTAAATTTCATAAACTTGACTTAACGGTGCCCCCGGGTCAAATCAAATACAGGTTTTACTACTAACAATTGTAATGCTGATTTATTCCTAATTACAAAGACATTCGACTTGATGGCCCATTTATTTGATAATTTGGTTCTCAATATGATAATGCCATCAGAAAGCAGAATGAGGCTCTCATTTGGGTTGCCAGTTTAAATGCAGAAATCCAGTTAGTGTAAGTCAAAAAAAGGCTCTCTGCTATGAATCCTCACTGCCTAAACCCAGCACCTGCAGCCAATCATTAACCTGTGCTAGTGCAGCCTTGTGAACGTTCTGAGCTGAGGCATGGCCTGTCTATATACTGAGAATGAGAAAAAACTTGTATGCGTCCTCTATCTGTAGGTTAAGGCACTGATTGCACCATTTTAAAACTGTAAGAGTGGAGGCTACATACAGTCTGGAGTACCTACTTTTCAGACCATGAAAGGAGAAAGTAGGCACAGCCAATCAGGTCTCACCCTAAACCATCAAATGTCACTATTTCACATGGATCTTACAAATTTGTGACCTAATAATACTTGCTTAATCAATGTGAATCTTGTTTCGATACAAGTTTTAGTATCCATTAGTATCTGGGTATCAATACAACCCTACACCATTAAGTTTTGTTAGTATACATTCAATAAGAAAATAATACATTGCCAGTCAAAAGAAGCCACTTCTCATTAAATGTTTTCTTTCTTAGGGTTAGGTTACATTTTATATGCATATGGGAGACATCTAATACATGAAGCAAGATACATGGAATTATGTAGAAAAGAAAAAAGTGAACTAACTAAAATAAATAATATATTTTATGTTCAAATCCCCAAAGCAGCCACTCCTTGCTTTGTTGACAGAGCTGCGAACCCTTGGCCTTCTCTCAGTGAGCTTCATGATGAAATATCCTGAAATATTTTTCACTTCACAGCTGTGTCTTTTCAGGGTCAAGAAATGTCAAAAGTGCAAACCAGAATAGAAAGCAAAAGGTGGCCATTTTTACATTTTTTAAAGCTAAAATAGGTTTGGAGTTTTTTTGAGTTTTCTTTTGCGCTACATTCCGCACGTGTCATTCAGTTTTGATGCCTTTAGTGAGAATCTACAATGTAAATTGTAAAAAAGTGTGTTCAAACTTTTGACTGGTCATGTACATGGATGAAATTATTTCTGATACAGCATTTTCTTTATCACTGTTCCCTTGATAATGTGACCAATGCTGATAGTAAAAACAAATTAATGAAAAGGAAAAAAGAAGGGAAAATGCAACGCAGAAAATTAGCAATTAACAATTTGTGGTGAATTCAAGTTCTGTAGTTATTATAATCTGGTGAAATGACTTTGCACATATGTTCAACCACACACATACATCATTACAACGTCAAAGGTCGTGTTTCATTTCAGAGTTCTCTATTTGAAACAGGCATTCAAAAAATGTTTAAAGTTTCATGCCCTAAGATCAGGGACACATGACCATAGCGTGTGAGGAGTGAAGAAATTATGGTCACAACTACATCATAAATCTGAGCAATCGCTTCAGTTAAAATTTCACACATTTTCAGTGTGAATTCTTCTTCAACCTGGGTAACCGTGAGTCAGAGGGCATTTGCACTGCAGCAGCTCAAACTACACGTATACCAGTGTGTGTGTGTGTGGGGGGGGGGCTACTGTGTGTGTGCTTGTGTGTATGCTAGTGTGTGTGTGCTACTGTGTGCATGCTGGTGTGTGTGTACATGCTAGTGTGTGTGTATGTATGAGTGTGTATGCTAGTGTGAGTGTGCTAGTGTGTGCATGTTAATGTGTATACGCCTGCTAGTGTGTGTGCTAGTGTGTGCATGGTAATGTGTGCATGTGTGCTAGTGTGAGTGCACTAGTTTGTGTGTGCTAGTGCGTGTTAATGGGTGTGTGCAAGTGTGTGCGTGCAAGTGTGTGTGCTAGTGCGTGTAGGCGCTAGTGTTCGATAGTGTGCGTGTGCACTAGTGTGTGCGTGCTAATGTGTGTTTAAGCTAGTGTGCATGTGCGCTAGTGTGAATGTGCTAAGGTGTGTGTGCTAAGGTCTGTATGTGTTGTGTGTGAGATCAGAATACTGTATGTGAACCTACGTATATGTGAATATGTGGACCATTGAAAGTGTGCAGCAGTGTTACATGTTACAGCTCATTACTGCAGAGTAGAGCTGGCATTGCACTGTCTTTGTGCTTTCTCGGTCTAACCTCACTGTTAAATCTTTCATATCATGTTTCAGAATATATCCGACATTTGGCACTGCCACTACCTTTACAGTAATACTTTACAGTCTACAAGTTCCTGTGTAATTATGTATATGTTGAACTGTATATATATATATATATATATATATATATATATATATATATATATATATATATATATATATATATATATATATATATATATATATACACACACACACACACACACACACTAAAAGGGGGATGTGGCAAAAGCTCTCAATATGATTTTGTATATGTATCTGACCCAGACTGATTACGTACTATACCTGCACGGGGTCTCATGCAAAAATGCAGAAAAAAAGAACTAGGAAACAATGTATTTCTATAAAGACATTTAAACTTGGGAATCATGACTTTTAGTCTGCTTTTTTTAATCTGCTTTTACCAAAATACCAAAAAATACCAAATCTTCAGCTAACTTAGTAACTAACTTCTCCTTTCTGCTGTTTCCGCACATAAACCCTTATCATAAAGAATAGTGGACTAACAAAAGTTTTGGTTGACTCAGACTCCATCAACCGATTAATCGACCAAAGACCTACAGCCCTAGTTCACAGAAAGGCAATTCATTGCAGCCACCTGGCTAAACACAAACGAAACAAGTACACAGGTATACGCCATGACAGTTAACATGAGTTCAGGGAAAACTAACATAAATGGAAAGCCTCTGGCAGAGTTCTAGAATCTAATTGCATAAGTAAGGACTATAGGCAAAGCTGTCTGAGTGAGTTGCAAACTGCTGTGCTCTCCAGAAGCAGACATAATAAAGGCACATTATGTAGCCTTTCTGATGGAGAGTCTGCACCTACTTGTCCATGAGGATGTTATTGCCTGATAATGATCTATCTCACATTTATTAACTGATAAATGAATTAATCTTTCTTGTATAGCAATACATAACACATGGATAGAATAAATAAATGCATATGGGACAAAAAATAAATACCTTTTTTTGCTACAGCTAAACAAAAGCAACTGTCAGACATAGTATATATCATGTCTGAAAGGGAGTGGGAGGAACTACATACTAGCAATACTAGTAGATAAGTCTAATGCCATACTTTGGAACATTCGAGACAAAACAATAACATCTCCTTGGAGACAAGCAGGTAACAGACCCACCACTGGTACCTTTAAACTAAATTACAGCTTGTAAGAAGGCAAGGCAAGTTTATTTGTATAGCACAATTCGTACACAAAGTAATTCAAAGTGCTTTACAGAATGAGAAGGACATTAAAATCACACAAATAAAAACGAAAATAATCACAAATAATCATCATAAAATTAACATTAAAACAGAAGAGTGCAGAATAAAAACCTTTCAGTCATATGCACAGCTAAACAGAACTGTTTTGAGCCTGGATTTAAACATTGTCAAAGTAGAGGCCTGTCTCACATCTTCAGTAAGACTGTTCCAGGTTTTAGCTGCATAAAACTGAAACGCCAATTCCCCATGTTTAGTCCTGACCCTGGGCACCAGCAGGAGGCCGGTCCCTGAAGTCCTTAGTGTGCGAGAACGCAGTCAAAGATGTACTTTGGTGCTAGACCATGGAGAGACTTATACACAAGCAGAGCTGCTTTAAAGTCTATTCTTTGAGCTACAGGAAGCCAGTGCAGAGACCTGAGCACAGGAGGGATGTGCTCGTACTTCCTGGTTCTAGTCAGGACCCGAGCAGCAGCGTTCTGGATGTACTGCAGTTGTCTTAACGCACGTTTGGAGAGGCCAGTGAGTAGGCCGTTACAGTAGTCTAACCTACTGGAGACAAATGCATGGACAAGTCTCTCTAAGTCAGGCTTTGACAGTATACCTTTGATTTTTGCTATGTTTTTTAGGTGGTTTTAGGTGGAACATGCCTATTTAATCCATAGAGCTTTTGAATCTCTCTAGGGTAATATATAAGTCTAAAGACATACTTTGGAACATTCCAGGCAAAACAATAACATCTTCATGAAGACAAGCAGGTAACTTACTGGAAAAGTTACATAGTGCACCTTTAAACTGGACTACAGTTTGTAAGAATATACCTCTTTAATCCATGGAGCTTTTGAACTTCTCCTGACTAACTTTGATGTCTCTGTGATTTAGCCTGCTGTTTTGCCTGTGCCCAGCTGTGATGTGCCCAGCCCTCCCCTGTACTCCCCTGTACTCCTGCGTGCTCCATCAGGCCTTAAATGAGACGTTTAACAAGATGTATCAAAGCGCCGCTCACAAATACGAGAGCGCAAACGTCAGCTCAAACTGCACGCCTTTGGGTCTGCTGTGGTTCCAAACAGACCACAGTCTTAAGCAATCCCTATGAAACTACGCAAAATAAAACATGTCAACTTGGGATAATTAAGACAAGAAAGACAGAAGCTTTTGTGATAGGAGTTATGGCAGATAATTATACAGTACTCTCTATAATTGCATGAATTGCGTAAGTGTGCTATCTGTCATGTCTGATCATTCAAGAGGTGTTATGCTTATAGTATAGTTACAGTATGCCAAAATGGGGCTACACAACTTTATTGTTATAAATTAGTACATTACAGTAAAAGCAGTACTTGTTGACAAAATCAGACCGCTGCACAGTGTCTGCATCAAATTAGAAAACATCACATTGATCAGAAGTCCAGAAGATGTAGCATTATATTTTGCTAATATATGGTAGCATTCTGGTGTAAGGAAACACAGCAAATATGTCTTCTGGTTGTTTATTTTCTGAACACAAGGGCTACTGTAGGCCATAACCAACACCAAAGCAAGAGCAAAACAACAGCAGTCTCAACTCACTAGAGCCAGTCTCCAAAACAGACTAGTAACTCACAAATAGAACACACATCTCACATCCAAAAGCAGTTACATTAACAACAACACAAACAGTTGTCAGGTGTCAAATCTAAACACAAAATATCAGATCATTAAAAGGTTATGAGCATGTTGGCTGTTCAGTGACAGTCAAGTGATGCTTCGCTTTGATTCCTTCTTCTGTTATTACTGTTCTTTTAAACATAGCTGTTTCTGATCCTGGTGTTTTTATTTTGCTATTTTGTCTGTAAATCAGGATATAAAGATTAATAACAGACCAATCAGGTGCTTTCTTTCCTTGACTTGGCACACGCAAATGTTGGTTTCAACCCACACTACATGATCCTGGTGTTTTTATTTTGCTATTTTGTCTATAAATCAGGATATAAACATTAATAACAGACCAATCAGGTGCTTTCTTTCCTTGAGTTCGGTGCACGCAACTGTTAGCAACGTTGCTAAGATCCTGCCCCAAACCAACAGTGCAGGACGACAAGGGACGAGTACTTTCAACAACCTCGAATGGCTCTTTGGTTGGAAAGCAAATTTTTCATGTTAGATTTCAATTCTTCCTTTCGCAATTTGAAAATCAGTCTCCCCAGCTTTAGCATTTACTGGCACTAAAAAGGGTATCTTGTTCTCAACTCAGTGAAACAGATTTCTGATTCTATTTCAGAATGTGTTAAAAAAAAAAAAAGATTAAAAAATACAACCAAAGAGCACAATCACTCAAACAGACTGCGCACTGTTTTGTTTACCTCAGTAGAATCCCCACGTCCCTCTGTTGTTCATTCAAAGTACATATTTCAAAGTGTAAATGGCGACAGATTGTATGAAATGAAGCCGTATTGTTGTGTTGCTCGGAAGAATCCATGGGCGTACAGGATTAATGAGGTTCCAACAGGATAATGGTATGCGTGAGTCAAAGGCAGAGTGCTGTGCCATAAAAGCCAGCTTGCACGACTATCGGAGCATGGAGCGGCATCGTGTTTCAAAGCTAAAAGAAAATGGGATTCCCGATGATCAAAACACCCACGCCTCTGCCTCCCTCTCGTTTGGCCTGATTTGGATACAGACACAAATAAGGAAGTAACGGAGAGGAGCCAATCAATGCAGGCCTGAAACAGTGGCGTAGTGCTTACAGGAGTCTCCCATGAATCAAAAGGTATATGGTTTGGATTCAAGCCGGTCCAGGCAAGGGTGATTACCTCAGATTGTAGAAAAAGAGGGTTAAAGTTGTTAAATAATGAGGTGGGACATGGACAGACTGACTTTAAGTGCATATGTTTTGTTTTTTTCGACTATTACTTTGTTTAGTGGGATGATGTCTGTGGTATATATTGATGATAGTTTACATCTGTCAAAAAAAAAAAAATGTTTTGATGAGATAACATTTTAGGATGGCTTAAAGCTTGCAAGAATCCATTTTGTGCACCATAGGACCTTTAATCACTGTTGTATATCACAACGCCATGAGCGTCGCCATAGCAGTTGGTAAACAAATAAACTACTGTTGGGAGGGACAAGCTTCAACTGAAACAGAAATCACTAATGCCTTGAACAGCCTCGGACAGCCAAAAGGTTGATTTAAAAATAAACTATTTTGATTTTATGAGACTATGGTAAAAGTCGGTTAAACAACAGTGTATTGCACAGTTTTAACACTCTGCATCATAGTTTAATCCTTACAGAAGCACTTTAAGCACATAGATAATAACATATTGTTTACTGTGTAAAAGAAAAAATATAAAATCTGTTAACTGGACAAAAATTTGTGGGAGTGAAGATGCCCCTCCATGAACCGCCACCTTAATATGGTGGAGGGATTTGAGCACCTGAATGATCCTGGGAGCTATGTTGTCGGGAGCTTCATGCCTCTAGTAGCGTCACCAATGGCAAAGAGGTCCAGGGGGACAGGTCAGACTAAGAGCGGTTGAGAAGCCCTTTGTGATGAGTGAAACAACGAGGTTTGCTACATCGTCTGGATCGGTGTCACTGGGGCCCCACCCTGGAGTCAGGCCTGTGGTGGGTGCTCGAGAGCGAACGCCTGGTGGCCGGGCCTTTCCCCATGGGGCCTGGGCTCAGCCTGGAAGAGCGACATGGGGCTGTCCTCATGTGGACCCACCACCTACGGGTGGATCCATAAAGGGCCGGTGCAGAGAGATCTGGGCAGCTGTCAAAGGCGGGGACCTCAACAACCAGATCTCCGGACATGGAGACTAGCTCTGGGGACATGGAATGTCACCTCGCTGTGGGGGAAGGAGCCTGAGCTTGTGCAGGAGGTAGAGCGCTACCGACTGAATGTAGTTGTCCTCGCCACCACATGCAGCTTGGGTTCTGGAACCCAACTCCTTGAGAGGGGCTGGACTCTCCATTTCTCTGGTGTTGCCCGAGGGCAGAGGCAGGGAGCTGGTGTGGGCCTGCTCATTGCCCCACAGCTCAGCTGCCTCGTGTTGGAGTTCACCCTGGTTAACAAGAGGATCGCATCCCTGCACCTTCGGGTCAGGGACAGGTCTCTCACTGTTGTGGCGGCCAGTGAGCCAAACAGCAGCGCAGAGTACCTGGCCTACTTGGAGTCCCTGGGAGGGGAAATAGACAGTGCAACGGCCGGGGACTCCGTTGTTCTTCTAGGGGACTTCAATGCCCATTTGGGTAACGACAGTGACACCTGAAGGGGCATGATTGGGAAGAACAGCCTCCCTGACCTGAACTGAGCAGTGTTTTGTCATTGGACTTCTGTGCTAGCCACAGTTTGTCCATAACGAACCCCATGTTCAAGCACAAGGGTGTCCATCGGTGCATGTGGCACCAGAACACCCTAGGACGGAGGTCGATGATCGACTTTGTCATGTCATCTGACCTCCGGCTGCATGTCTTGGACACTCGGGTGAAGACGGGGCAGAGCTGTCAACCGATCACCACCTGGTGGTGAGTTGGATCCGCTGGCAGAGGAGGAAGCCAGATAGACCTGGCAGGCCAAAGCATATCATGAGGGTCTGCTGGGAACTTCTGATGCAGCCTGTCAGGGGAGTCTTCAACTCACACCTCCGGGAGAGCTTATCCCTAATCCCAGGGGAGGCTGGGAATAAGGACTCCGAGTGGGCCATGTATTCCATCTCTATTGTCAAAGCAGCTGCTCGTAGCTGTGGTCGTAAGGTCTACAGTGCTTGTCGCGGTGGCAACCTCTGAACCTGGTGGTGGACACATAAGTAAGGGATGCCGTCAGGCTGAAGAAGGAGTCCTATCGAGCCTTGTTGACAGAAGAAAATGGATGGATGAAGATGTTTCGCTGCTCATCCAAGCTGCTTCTTCAGTTCTGGTCAGATTACTGGTGGACACTGCCTTATATCTGTTTGAAAGAAGGAGCCTACTATACTGAAACAAAAACACCTATTGTCTACAGTTTCTCTTTGTAGGCTAGATCTTTTGAGCTACATTAAGTATGCACTGCGCCTGAGTCATACTTAGCATAATCATTGAAGCCCTGAATGGGTGTGTTCACACCTATGTCACACCTATTAGCATCCTGGCTAGCTCTATTTTTTTTGGGGGGGTGGGTCTGAGGATGGAGTTATAGTTAGGAGATAGATGATGTTTAAGTCTAGATATAGGGCAGTGTCCACCAGTAATCTGACCAGAACTGAAAAAGTGGCTTCGATGAGCAGCCAAATGTCTTCACTGCTACAACTTTTTGTCCAGTTGACAGGTTTTATATTTTTTCCTTTCACTATGTGTCAAGAAAACTCTCTTCTCGATGCGTTGTTGTTACCAATAAAGACTCAAAACAGGTTTAGACTTATTTACTCTGATCATAGAGGATCAGAGGGAAGGAGCACAGAAGAAACTGCAAGGACTTGCTTCCATGAAGTCAGCTCTGCCTTCTCCATCATTCCTTCTCAGACCAGCCTTTTTATTAACAGTTTGACATTCCAACAATTTCCTTATCTGTCAGTAGAACAACATCCCAGACCCCTCCCCACATTCACACAGCCTTTCTGTTATCTTAGGTTACTCATCTGTTGACCATTCTCAACTATTCACTCAGTTCAATCACTTTATGAATTGATTACTTTACAACTTGTTTAAACAGACTTATAGTTTCTCAATCACACCTGGTTAGTCTGTAACACAATATAAACACACAATTCATTAATGATAAAAACAAAAGCATCATTTCATTCACACTATGGATCAAGCCTGGACAACTGAGGGGTTACACATACATATTATTTTCAGTATTCTCAACCATATTGGCTGGAACAGCAATAGGTGCCAACACGTTACAACCCTAAATGCCAGTACACACAAAAAGTCTTTATTTCTTTGTGGAGAAAGAAACAAATATTCCAATGTTTTCTATCGAAATCTCACTTTTTGGCATCAGTGAAACAGTACGTCATTCTCTAAATGAGTGGGATGAGTGACAACCAACAGAAATACAGGTAATGACTCTAGTGTAGGCTGATGCTGTGCCCTTGAGCAAGATACCACACTCTCCTTGCATTGCACTATAACATCACAAACTTGATGCAATGTGCAGTAGTTTAATTAGCGAAATGTGATAGCACTCTGAAGGGAGAGTGACTTAGTGCAGAGAGCAAAGGGAGGGAAGAGCCAGCGCTTCAAAAACAAAACTTGAAAGTTATTAAACATGGCTAATGCATCTTTATAAACATGGAGCATTAAAAGTGCATTGTGTACCTTCTACAATTTTTTCAAATGTTGCATTCTAGGCAAATCAATAACATTTCATATTATCGCCAAAGCAAACTTTTGCAAAGTTTGTGAATTGGTTTTTGCAAAAGATGTTCCTTCTTTTTCAGAGCAATGGTATCTAGAACACTGGAGAATAAAAGTTACTCAAACATGCATGAATAACTCTAACTTCTAAATGAGAAGGAAAAAAAAAACCAATTATAACATGGTTAAAACCTCTGAAAAGCCGATTTAGCATAATAACTAGTGCAGGTGCCCACAAAAACAAACTGCCAAAATGCTTACTCGTCTGAAACTGAAATAAATCCACAGTGTTGGCCCAAAAACTGGTGACATTGAAAGCCACACAGAATGACTCTTATTATTTCATTAGAATTAAACCAGTCTAAACCACCCAACAAACTGCGGGGCTTTAGAGTGGTGTGGTGGAGTGGAGAGCACATGTGTACTTCCCTCTACATCTGAACTGTCGCATCACCATAATGTCCTGTTTTCATTTAGAGCAGAGCCAGGGACAATACACTAGATTCATTATAAAATACCACCAACACAAAACCAATTCATTTTATTCTGGGTACAAAGTGGTTCACTAGGAGGGAGTAATTGAGTTCAGTTTTGGGACATTATTGGGACTCGGGACATGATTTGGACACATGATGGATGACTGGGGAGTTGATTCAAACTCAAGAGCTACACAAGGGAGTAGGGATGCACCAATCCAGCTTTTTTCAGTTCTGAGACCAATTCCAGTGTTATATGTAAGTGTCTGCAAACAGCAAAACAGCATTTGTTTCCTTAAAACAAAAATAAAATAAGACAAAAGTTGTGTTATTTAAATGTGTTATCCATCCCTCTAGTAACTTCAAAACAACTTTGTGCTATATTAAAATTCAAAGAATATGAGACTTTCTTGGCCAACTGCAACCAGAAAAATAGTCGTATTAAATCAGTTTATATGTGGAGTGGGGACTAGTTTCCTGGCACATTCATAATGATCCGATATCAGTCTGGTCACCACACCCTCTGTCGCTTCTCAAACCAGAATAGCACATAATCATCCAATCAGATTTTTTTTTTTTTTTTTAATGACACATGAATCAAAAGGAGCTCATTGGCCACCTATCATTTACAAACAAAATCACATTTCTCTCACCTCAGATTAAGAGTTTAGTGCTTCACTCATTCTGAGGAAATCACCCATGTTTTTTCCACCCACGTGTTTCCCTGATTGGTTAATCCATGTGTCAATCACACCCAGCTGATTGACCAGTGACCAGACTCACATCTACATAAAGTATTGAAGATGTGTGTGTTCTGGGTCAGAGGCAAGAGAGTGGGGCTAGAAAGCTTTAGATCAGTGGGCGTGAATGAGTCACTACCCATGGAAAAAGACATGGATAGGGAAGGCTCCTCTATTCTGAAGCCAGTTTGATTAGTGGCCACGCCTTTTGCATTTTTTTTCCTTACGCCCCAGGGGTAAGGCAGGATTACAAGATGATTTTTAGTGATCGTTGACTATGGCACAAAATACAGTAAAGGTAATTTCTTGGAACCGTAAGGGACTATGGAGCAGTGCAGTGAGGCAATACTCGTTCCCATTTTGAGAAATTTGGCACAGATACTGGTTTTCCTGCAGGAGACAGACCTCAAAGATACTAGACTACACAAAAATGTATAGGGCTAATCTATCATTCCCATTTTAATGTTAAAAGTAGAGGGGCTGCTATAATTATTAAAAGGTTAGTGCCATTTATTGTGGATAAAATAATATCGGACAGTAGGGACAGATATGTCATCATGACAGGGAAGCTTTATAAAAAACCTAATCACACTTATTAGTATATATGCTTCTATTAATGATTATCAATTCATGTTGTCTTTTTTTGGCAGTACCAAACATGAACATACACTATACATGCTTATTATTGGTGGGGTAACCTGGTACTCGAAACGCAACTGGATAGATCTATGTATAGAGCAGCAACCTGGTCAAAATTGGCAGAAACTGTTTGCACCTTCATGGACACTTACAAAGTAGTAGACTTTAACAGTCACATCAAATCAATAACATCTGCAGCTTTTTACCATCTAAAAAACATTGCAAAAATCAAGGGTATACTGTCTAAACCAGACTTGCACAGACTTATCCATGCATTTGTCTCCGGTAGATTAGACTACTGTAATAGTAAGCTCACTGGCCTCTCCAAGCGAGCGTTAAGATAGCTGCAGTACATCCAGAATGCTGTTGCTTGGGTCTTGACTAGAACCAGGAAGTACGAGCACATAAGTCATGTGCTCAGGTCTCTACACTGGCTCCTGTGGCTCAAAGAATAGACTTTGAAGCAGCTTTGCTTGTCTCTCCATGGCCAAAAGTACAACAACCAAAGTACATCTCCGATATGTTAGTGCCATATGAACCATCTCACACTCTGAGGACTTTAGGAAC
The DNA here is from genome assembly GCF_009829125.3 of Periophthalmus magnuspinnatus. Classification (NCBI taxonomy): domain Eukaryota; kingdom Metazoa; phylum Chordata; class Actinopteri; order Gobiiformes; family Gobiidae; genus Periophthalmus; species Periophthalmus magnuspinnatus. The sequence goes on along the minus strand of NC_047135.1, from coordinate 19,425,320 downwards.
CAGCCTCCTGCTGGTGCCCAGAGTCAGGACTAAACATGGGGAATCAGCATTTCAGTTTTATGCAGTTAAAACCTGGAACAATCTTCCTGAAGATGTGAGACAGGCCTCTACTTTGACCATGTTTAAATCCAGGCTCAAACAGTTCTGTTTAGCTGTGCATATGACTGAAAGCTTTTTATTCCGTGCTTTTTTCCTTTAATATTAATCTTATGATGATTATTTGTGATTATTTATGTTTTGATTTGTTGTATTGTGATTTTAATATATATTTTTTATTCTGTCAAGCACTTTGAATGACCGTGTGTAAAAATTACAATACAAATAAATTTGCCTAGACTGCGGAGATCATCATTCCCTGAAACAAGTGAATATTTTTCACGAGCCCATCATTCCTATTCGAGGATTGATTTTTTCCTGATCAATCAAGGTCTGTTGTCAAAAGTTCACCATTGTGAATATTTTATTTATTTAATTTATGTATTTAATTTATTTTTTATTATTTTTATTATTGTTTTATTTTTTTATCATAAAAAACAACAAAAGTACAACAACCATTCTTTGTTATAAGATCAGACAGGTAAGAAAGAAAAAAAAATAAAAATAACAATGTACTCTATGGGAGACTCAAAAAGCTTATTTGCATGGTCATCTGATTTCATGGAGCAATTGCATCAATAGAAAGAAAAGAGAGAAAGAGTCCAATATTATTCACAAAATCACAGAAACTAATAAATTATATGAAACCTCTCCCTCATTTGAGCTGTATAATGAAAAGCAATATCTCCAAACTGAACTTAACCTATTGTATACTTCTGAAACAACCATTAACCCAGCTGAGACATAAACATATGAAGAAGGTAGGTGGACTTCTAACATTACAAATTAAAGAGTAAGAGACATCTTCGGGCCCGGTCGGGCCCAGCCCGAAGAAACGACGTGGGGCCGTCCTCCCGTGGACCCACCACCTGCGGGAGGAGCCATGAGGGGCGGGTGCGGAGAGATCCGGGCGGCAGTCGAAGGCGGGGACCTCGACGACCGGATCTCCGGACATGGAGACTAGCTCTGGGGACATGGAATGTCACCTCGCTGGGGGGGAAGGAGCCTGAGCTTGTGCGGGAGGTTGAGCGTTACCGGCTAGATATAGTCGGCCTCACCTCCACGCACAGCTTGGGCTCTGGAACCCATCTTCTTGAGAGGGGTTGGACTCTCCATTTCTCTGGCGTTGCCCGCGGGGAGCGGCGGCGAGCTGGTGTGGGCTTGCTCATTGCCCCACAGCTCAGCCGCTGCGTGTTGGGGTTCACTCCGGTGAACGAGAGGGTCGCGTCCCTGCGCCTTCGGGTCGGGGACAGGTCTCTCACTGTTGTGTCGGCCTACGGGCCAAACAGCAGTGCAGAGTACCCGGCCTTCTTGGAGTCCCTGGGAGGGGTACTAGACAGTGCACCAACCGGGGACTCCGTTGTTCTCCTGGGGGACTTCAACGCCCATGTGGGTAACGACAGTGACACTTGGAGGGGCGTGATTGGGAGGAACGGCCTCCCCGATCTGAACCCGAGCGGTGTTTTGTTATTGGACTTCTGTGCTAGTCACAGCTTGTCCATAACAAACACCATGTTCGAGCACAAGGGTGTCCATCGGTGCACATGGCACCAGGACACTCTAGGTCGGAGGTCGATGATCGACTTTGTTGTCGTGTCATCTGACCTCCGACCGCGTGTCTTGGACACTCGGGTGAAGAGAGGGGCTGAGCTGTCAACTGATCACCACCTGGTGGTGAGTTGGATCCGCTGGCGGAGTAGGAAGCCGGACAGACCTGGCAGGCCCAAGCGTATTGTGAGGGTCTGCTGGGAACGTCTGGCGGAGCCCTCTGTCAGGGGGGTCTTCAACTCCCGCCTCCGGGAGAGCTTCTCCCTGATCCCGGGGGAGGTTGGAGACATGGACTCCGAGTGGGCCATGTTCTCCACCTCTATTGTTGATGCGGCTGCTCGTAGCTGTGGTCGTAAGGTCTGTGGTGCTTGTCGCGGCGGCAATCCCCGAACCCGGTGGTGGACACCGGAAGTAAGGGATGCCGTCAAGCTGAAGAAGGAGTCCTATCGAGCCTTGTTGGCTCGTGGGACTCCTGAGGCAGCTGATGAGTACCGGCAGGCCAAGCGTGCCGCGGCTCGGGCAGTCACAGAGGCAAAAACTCGGGGTTGGGAGGAGTTAGGGGAGGCCATGGAGGAGGACTATCGGACGGCCTCAAAGAGATTCTGGCAAACCGTCCGACGCCTCAGGAGGGGAAAGCAGTGCTTCACCAACACTGTTTACAGTGCGGGTGGAGAGCTGCTGACCTCGACTGGGGATGTTGTCGGGCGGTGGAAGGAATACTTTGAGGATCTCCTCAATCCCACTGTCACGTCTTCCGAGGAGGAAGCAGAAACTGGGGACCCAGAGGCGGACTCGTCCATCACCCTGGCTGAAGTCACTGAGGTGGTTGGCAAGCTCCTCGGTGGCAAGGCTCCGGGGGTGGATGAGATCCGTCCTGAGTACCTCAAGTCTCTGGATGTTGTGGGACTGTCTTGGCTGACACGTCTCTGCAACATCGCGTGGCGGTCGGGGACAGTACCTGTGGAATGGCAGACCGGGGTGGTGGTCCCTCTGTATAAAAAGGGGGACCGGAGGGTGTGTTCCAATTACAGGGGAATCACACTCCTCAGCCTTCCCGGTAAGGTCTATTCCAGGGTGCTGGAGAGGAGAATCCGACCGATAGTCGAACCTCGGATTCAGGAAGAGCAGTGTGGTTTTCGTCCTGGTCGTGGAACACTGGACCAGCTCTATACTCTCCATCGGGTCCTCGAGGGCTCATGGGAGTATGCCCAACCAGTCCACATGTGTTTTGTGGATCTGGAGAAGGCATTCGACCGTGTCCCTCGTGGTGTCCTTTGGGGGGTGCTCTGGGAGTATGGGGTCCGGGGCTCTTTGCTAAGGGCTGTCCGGTCCCTGTATGACCGGAGCAGGAGCTGTGTTCGCATTGCCGGCAGTAAGTCAGACCTGTTCCCAGTGCATGTTGGACTCCGCCAGGGCTGCCCTTTGTCACCGGTTCTGTTCATTATATTTATGGACAGAATTTCTAGGCGCAGCCAGGGGCCGGAGGGGGCCTGGTTTGGGAACCACAGGATTTCATCTCTGCTGTTTGCAGATGATGTTGTCCTGATGGCTTCTTCGAGCCAGGACCTGCAGCAGGCACTGGGGCGGTTTGCAGCCGAGTGTGAAGCGGCTGGGATGAGAATCAGCTCCTCCAAATCCGAGGCCATGGTTCTCGACCGGAAAAAGGTGGTTTGCTCCCTCCGGGTGGGTGGTGAGTCTCTGCCCCAAGTGGAGGAGTTCAAGTATCTCGGGGTCTTGTTCACGAGTGAGGGAAGGATGGAGCGTGAGATTGACAGGCGGATCGGTGCAGCGTCTGCAGTGATGCGGTCGCTGTATCGGTCCGTTGTGGTAAAGAAGGAGCTGAGCCGGAAGGCGAAGCTCTCGATTTACCGGTCAATCTACGTTCCTACCCTCACCTATGGTCATGAGCTTTGGGTAATGACCGAAAGGACAAGATCGCGGATACAAGCGGCTGAAATGGGCTTCCTCCGCAGAGTGGCCGGGCGCACCCTTAGGGATAGGGTGAGGAGCTCGGTCACACGGGAGGAGCTCGGAGTAGAGCCGCTGCTCCTACACGTTGAGAGGAACCAGCTGAGGTGGCTCGGGCATCTGCTCAGGATGCCTCCTGGACGCCTCCCTAGGGAGGTGTTCTGGGCATGTCCCACCGGGAGGAGGCCCCAGGGAAGACCCAGGACACGCTGGAGGGAATATGTCTCTCGGCTGGCCTGGGAGCGCCTTGGGGTCCCACCGGAGGAGCTGGAGGTCGTGTCCGGGGTGAGGGAAGTCTGGGAGTCCCTGCTTGGACTGCTGCCCCCGCGACCCGGCCCCGGAGACATCAAGACCATTTTCCAAAGTCAGGACTGGTTCGGGACAAAAGACACAATAGAATCAAAGGAGATTGACACATTTAATCAGAATCAGAATCAGAAGACTTTTATTGCTATTGTTTGTGAACACAGTTCACAAACTAGGAACTTACTTTGGTGATAAAGTGCAACATAAAACACACTGAATAAATACAAATACAGATAAGGGCATGCACAAAGTTAAAAAAAAAGATATGCTTGAAACAATGTTAGTGAACTGTATACACCTGAATCAAACGGGGATTCCATATTAATTGACCATTTCTTTTAAGACCTCAGTATCTCTTAAGTTTGTGCTGACCACAGAGCCATACAAGAAAAAATAAATAACATTGGAGGAAATAAAACAAGCAATATTCAAAATGCAACACTCAACAGCTCCTAGTCCACATGGATACACTGGAGAGTTCTGTTCAAGTTTGAAAGGTCAAATCTCTCCAGTGTTGGAGATGCTCAATGAAGTGTTGCTACCTCTGTCATTTTGTAAAGACCCTTTAGAGTCTAGTTCATACAGACCAATATGTTTGCTAAATGTTGATTATAAAAATCTAGCTAAGATTTTGGCAACCTATTTAGCGAATATACTTCCTACATTTATATCTCAAGACTTCATAAAAGACCCTCTTTAGATCCGAAGAAAGCCTTTGACAGGGTTGAGTGGGACTATCTCTTCTCAGCCCTGTCAAAGTTTGGATTTGGTCCCACTTTTGTTTCTCTAATCAAATTATTATGCATTCACCCAAAGGCATCAATAAAAATGAATGATATTAATTCATCCTACTTTTCTTTAGGACGATCAACAAGATGGGGTTATTGTTTCCCTTGGCAATTGAGCTCTTGGCCATTGCACTAAAAATAAATGGGTATTATTAGAGGAGAAATGGAACATAAGGTCTGTTTGTTTGAAGATGACTTGTTGTTATATGTGTCAAACGCTAAGGACTCCCTACCAGTGAAAATGTCTGTGCTGAAGGACTTTGCAATAATATCAGGATATGAATTTTTTTTTTTTTTTTTCTAAAATTTCCCTCTTTTTAATCATGAGTACATCCAAACAGCTCTGTCCTCTTTTCATATATATATATATACACACACACACACACACACACACACACACACAGCTTATTATTAACTTTATTGAACTTTATTAACTTTATTAAAATGAAGTCAGGTTTTAGACCCCACCACAGCACTGAGACTGCTTTTAACTGAAACACAACTTGGAAAAACACAAAACACAAAAATGGTCTCCCATTTATATATATAAGGTATACTCTGGAGAAAAATAAAAACTTGGGTTAAACATTGCCCAAGTTTTTTTCTTTTCTTCCCAAATACCCCTTGGATTTAAACATTTTTACAAAGACCTAAAGAGTTTGGAGGAATGGGATCTCCTAGCTTCAGGTTTTTATTGCTGTTCATGTAATATATGATCTATGTCCTTTTGGTGTAATGGTGGGGATCCTGATTGGCCTGAGATTGAGAAAAATGTGTGTTTTGAGTGCATGATTGACGTGGCTTGTAGGCTGAGCATTGGACAGAATCTTACAGCTAAACATAAGGAGGGTTCGAATAGGGCCTGGGAGATATTGCTAAATTCTTCAAACGTGCATGGATGAAAACATCTTCAGGGAACAAAATGATAACATGGTAGAAAGCCAAAGAAATTGATTTTGCACAATACTCTCTCTTTAAGACCTTGTCAATAGGCTGCACTCACAGACACCATATCAAAATTGGTATTACGTGGGACTAAGCAAGAATTTAGACAGACAGAGTGAATTAAATGTAAGGAGTGACTTCTTGTACATTTTACTTAGAACATGATCCTTTGCTCTGTTTCAGTGTAGACCAGATTGTATATGCAAATAGACATAGGTAACACGTTAGGAGCTGCATTCCAAATAGGAAATGAGCATGGTCGCAAAGTGTTACTTTTGAGCTCTGGTTGCAATTTACTTGCTATTGAAAAGCCATGGCCCCTCTCTCTGTAGACCGCTGTTGTTCGGCTTGTCCTTTTGATGTCTGTGTAATCCCTCAGTCGTCCAGGTCTGATCCATAGCAAAAGACAAAGTTTAAATCTGTCAACTGGACAAACTAATGTAGGAATGAGGGCATTTCGCTGCTCATCCAAGCTGCTTCTTCAGTTCCGGTCAAATTGCTGGTGGACACTTATATCTATCTGAAGGGAGGGGCTAACTACAATGAAACTGTAAACAGCTGTTGTCTCCAGTTTCAGGCTTAACGGCCCTATTTAACCTGTAACGGTCTATTACTCTCTTTGTTTCTTTTTGTTTGCTTTGAGTCTGAGGATGGAATCATAGATCTGTGAGTGATGATTATTTCAGGACCCAGGAAGGATCGTCTTTCCTAACAAAAATAGCTTCTTTAACTTCCCTCTCAAACTATTTCTTTTCTCTGACTAAGATCTGTACCTCACTATCTTCAAAGAAGTGGTTAGTGGCTTTCAGATAGAGATGTATGGTGGATTGGGGTACAGAGGAGCTCTCACAATGGTGTTGGTAGATTCTCTTATGGAGTGGCTGTTTAGTTTCTCCAATGTAATGCTCACTGCACTCTTCACTACACTGAATGGAGTAGACTACATCACTTTGTTTATGGTTCAGGGTTTTATTCCTTTGTATGAACCAGTTTCTAAACCGGAGACAATAGCTGTTTACAGTTTCAGGGTAGTAAGCTCCTCCCTCCAGATAGATATAAGGCAGTGTCCACCAGCAATCTGAACAGAACTTAATCGCTTATTATTAAGACGCCATATTGCCGATCTACTCCAGTTTTGACAATTCCTGGTATACACCCACTTCTTTGTAATTACTTAGTTCTCCAGTTTTATTTTCTTAATCACTGAAACACGTAGGATTCAGCAGTGTCATGTAGTCATGTGCAGCTCCTTGTTGTGATGACGGTCACTGCGACGTTGGCTCCCATTAGGCACCGTCATTTTCTAAAGCGGAAGTTAGCGGACTCTTTTTTTTTTTTTTTTTAAGTCATTTTGCAACTTACAACATAATGATCCACGTGTGTCATAGATTATAACTAACTTATTTAACATTCCCTGCATAGTGTTAGCTACAAACATTGGCTGAACTCTCTTTCCTCCACTGTACCTGGCTGGGGACATTGTAGTCTGCCTCTTGTTTAAAGTCAGTCAGGTAGAGCGTAGGCAGTGAGGCCAGTGACAGACACAGCTCCTCTGAGACCACAGCAAAACCAATTAAAACAGGGCGCTTTCAAAATGATGATAAAGCTTATGTTTATGAGGCTCCAGAGTGCCGTGGTGCTGAGCTACGGCCGTCTGTGCTCACTGCTGCAGCTGGTGCCCGAACACACTGAAGCAAGCACCAGATCACTTCTATTAGACAATATGCGCCTCTGCTACAAGCAAGCACTTTTTAATGGGTATTTTTTATAGGCATTTATTTTCAGTAAATGCAAAATTAATAGACTATAGTACGTTCAAGGAGGTCGTCTGAAATCCAGAATAAGCTACACTTTATTTGTACACTTGTACACTTTATTTCCCCGAAAGGAAGTTTGTCCTCTGCATTTGTCCCTTCCTTCAGTGCCACTAGGGCATCTCCTCAGGAGCAATGGGTGCCACAGTGCTGCGTCTAGGGACCCATCTCCATGATCTTGTTGCTAGTCTTGGTCAGGACTACAATAACTGGAGGATTGTACCTATTGTGCATGTTTTGCATGGCTGAAGGAAACTCGAGTGACCAGAGGAAACCAACTCAGGCATGGGGAGAACATGCAAATTCCATACAGAAAGGCCAGAAATCAAACCCGGAACCCTTCTTGCTGTGAATGCACACTTCTTTTAAACAAAGATGTGACTCTGGTCACCGGTGAATCTTCTCAAGTTGAGATGGTTGTGATTGACAAGTGGACTAGCCAGTCAGGGACAGGTATAGTTTGTCTTTATCAAAAGAAATATGGCTGTTAATATGAAGTGAGAGAAACGACATTTAGTTCACAATGATGGGTGACTTATGAACTCCTTCATTTGTATGCGCCACTGAAATAAACAAATCTGATTGCAGATTCTGACTCAGGGTGTGGGGATCAGACTGATATCCTTCTAAAAAAAATTTGAGATATATTAGTCTAGACTGGAGAACAATCCTAGGCAGTCAAACTGCAATAAAAAGTCCATGTTTCAGCCGCATGGGGACTTCTTCAGGACACACAAGAATAAAAAGATGCCAGGTGCCAGGTGTGTTTGACAGAAATGCTAAAGAGCTCGGTTCTGTCCTTGAAAACTCAGGGCACAGAAAAGGGAGTGCAGGAGGGCCAAGTGGGAATGGCGCAAGTCAAAGCTCCAGGTTCATTATGAGAGTTAAAGAGAAAAGATGCACATGTACAACCACAGTTTTGCAGAACAAGGGAGAGGTTTTTTTTTTTTCTTACATTATCGGAAGTAACAACTCTTGTGTCCTGTTTGCAACAGTAAACAGATTAACAAATCTCCCAGCTCTGCTGCTGTTAGAACTAATTTTCATATCTAAGTGTGGCATTACGCACCATAGGCGGGCTCTGCCACTTGAGGCCTGTGTTCTCATTGGCTGTTCGCGCCAGCTGGCGGGCCATAAAAGTGCTCATCTCTTCGCTGCTCTCCCTTTGGCTTCCGGTGCCCGCCCACTGGCATTCATGCACTTCCGTGTATACTTACGCCTCATGGCAGATAAGGAATGCTCCGGTGGCTTCTATTCAAAAATGGAGTTGTCTGTCCGCTAACTTAATACTGCATGTTTAGCATGGACAGCCACGTATTATCTGCATGCGGACAGATACGCCGTTCACAGCGTATGATGGTAAGGGAGTTCCAATTCTAATTGGCGTCTAGTGGGCCCTTAACCCATAAGAACCCACGGTGACACCAGTGTAACAAACACTTTGAAATCCCCAGTCTTTTTCCTATAAAGGTTTATGTCTGACCTTAACTCATTAAGTCCCTAAGTGACACATGCTAAACATCCTGGTATGATGACCATGTGACAGTCATGTGACTCTAACAGGAAGTGGGCTCTCCAAAATGCTTGTTCAGCCTGTGTGCAAATTTCAAGGAAGCAGCTAATTTCAAAAAGGTATTTTTTGATACTACAGGTAATTTCAAACACATTTAACAGTTCCTTTGCTTTGATAACATGTCCAATATTACATTCAACCTTGGTCTGACTATGTTTGTTGAAGAAAGTAATATCAAACCAGTTACTGAAATATCGCTGTAACATATATGTCACATAGGGCTTTTAGCCTTAAAATCAGAATGAAAAACTGTCCTCTGGAGTACTTCAGGAAGTTTATAACACCAGAAATGCTTTAGTTACTGAAGGAACAAACAAATTTGTACAGTGTACAAAAATCTGCAAACCACAACAATGTTAACACCACGGTAAAAGAACTGGAAATAATGATTGGCCTTTACCTGCGCATGGGTCTTTGCCATTTGGCGGGAAATCGTGCATACTGGGAAAATGACACAAGGTGTCCCATGGTGGCTGACAACATGTCACGTAATTGTTTTCAGAACCTGCTGGCAACTTTGCATTTCACTGACAACACTGATGCATCAAACAGGCAAGCTGAAGATAAGTGTTGGAAGATCCGGCCATGGTTGGATATGTTTCGTAAACAATGCCTGGATATCACCCCGGAAGAGCACAACTCTATTGATGAGCAAATGATGCCCTTCAGAGGGACACGCAGCCCAATTAGACAGTATGTGAAGGGCAAGCCCCACCCTTGGGGTTTGAAAATTTGGAGCCGCTGTTCTTCCTCAGGAATCCTTTGTGATTTTGCAATCTATGAAGTTGGCACTGGGAAAAAATCTTTACTTGGTATGGGAGGTGATGTTGTGGTCAAGCTTTTGTGAAACTCACCCATCAGACCGAAACTACAAACTATTTTCCGACAATCTTTTTTCTTCAGCACCACTGGTGCTCAACCTTCTTCAACGAAAGATCTACTTTGTGGGAACTCTGCTTGGCTGGGTGTCAGCTTGAATATGACAAAAGTCTTGCCAAGAGAGGCAGAGGATCTGTTGATGCCAGGGTGGAAAAAGAAGAAAGGATGGTCATTGTCAAGTGGTATGACAACAAATCTGTTACCCTGATCTCATCCTACTGTGCAGTTGAACCTCAAGATAACGCTCAACGCTGGAGCAAAGCAGACAAGGCATTTGTGGAGGTCAGGAGGCCACACATTGTGAAGGAATACAACACATTCATGGGCGGAGTAGACCTTCTTGATGCATGCATTGCAAGGTGCAAGTACCACATAAGGTCACGGAGGTGGTACATCTACTTGTTCTGGCACACCATCATGTTAGGTCTGGTTAATGCATGGTTGATCTACCGCTGTGACTGTAAACAACTTGGTGTCCAAAACACACTGAAACAAAAGAGCTTTCAAGCAGAGGTTGCCACTAGCCTCATTCTTTGCCAGGCACAAAGAGGCCGCCCATCACTCAGTGCCCCATCTCCACCACCACCACTGCCCAAGAGGGTTCGTGTTGGAGTTCCACATGATGTTCGCACTGACCAAGTTGCACATTGGCCTGTGAAATGTGATAAGCGGGGCCGCTGTAAACTCTGCAAAATCAATGCAACCACCACTCTCTGTGAGAAATGTGATGTGCGTCTCTACTTCACTGAGGAATGAAACTGTTTCAAGTTTTACTATCTGGTTTAGGCGAAAAGGCTAAAGATACTGAACAGATGAAAGAACTGAGAACATGTTTCAGACATAGTGCTGATGATACAAGGGTTCTATTTCTCTTCAGCATTTAATTTTTATTATTTTTTTGTAAAATGTATGTATTTAGGTCTGTTGTTCAGTTCTCTGTACCTATGGTAGCTTGTTTCGAATACCCCCAAGTAGACAATGTTATTTATTTTGATGCAGTTGTCATATTTTGTGACGCAAAGCAAAACTGAAGAAGAATTTATGTTAAACCTTGCTATTAAAGTCACAGTTTTGATAAATGTTGTGGAAATGCAAATAAAAAGGCAGCTTTATGTTAACAAGCAGTAAAAACTGTCAGGTGTACTTATTTTCAAATAAGAAATATGTTTACCACTAACGCCCAACATAACATATATCTAGCCTTTTGAATAGCTCGACGACCAGTCACATGACAGGGTCACATGATAACAATTAGGACACAAAAAACAAAACAAAAAAATCACAAATGTTGCAATGTGGCATGATATAGAATATACCTATGTTGTAGTAACAAGTTACAATCTATCGTCATGTACTACACACAGTGCACATGATAGCAGGGACACATCATTTATAGTAAAGAAGCCACATGTTTACACTACACTACACTACACTGTGTAGACAGGGTGTAGCTGGAGATCCAGACTAGTACTGTAAATTCAATAATAACCCCCACAACATAAAGGAACCAAATGTCAACAGTTATACAGAAAAATCTAGGTCTTTGTTAAGACCAGGGTGCATTGTTGCTTTTAAGGTCTCTATCCAGTATGTTTCCCTCTGTGCTGAGTTTCCTGAGTCTGTCTCCCACTCAATAGTTTTGGGAATCATCTTAGTGGCCATTACCTTGAGTTGATTGACATTGCATTGGTTTGAGAGCTTTAAATGTACTGTAGTGGGATAATTAAGATTGTGTGATCTAAGGGCATATTTGTGTTCTGTGAATCTGTATCTCAAGCCCAAAATAAAAAGATCCACAGCTGCACTCTATGTGTATGTTTATGTGACATGAATGGTATTGCAATTTGAATATTGTTTGCTGAAGAATGTTTTTTGCCCACATGAATCCTTGAAAGTAGTGTGCAGTGGTAACAAGATCCACACTGAAAAGTCCCAACTGGTAGTGAGCTGGGAGATAGTTCTTGACCAATTTGTCTTTTAAAGTTGGGTTCTTCTGACAGCAAACACAGGGGGATTGGAAAAGGCAGGTGAGAGGGTGGGATCACTGCAGAGAATATTCAAAATACATTTGATAATCTGATGTTGTTTGTCAGATTACTCTGTTGAACTGAAAAAAAAATAAAAAATTCTGTTGGTCTTTATTTTTCTAGTTTTGTTTTTTTTTTGTGAAGAGCTTTGTTCTTTCTGTGGAGTTGAATTTCAATAGTGCTTGATTTAGAGTTTTATCTTTGTAGCCCCTTTGTTTGAAACATGCACACATGTCATTTGCTTTTGTATCAAAGTCAGAGTAAGAATTGCATATTCTTGAGTCTCTGAAATTAGGCTTCTAGGATGAAAGCTGTCCACCCTGAGAATAGTGCTCCAATATGTTGTTTTCTATGCATAGATGTATGTAAAACATCCTCAGAGTCCACAGTAAAGACTTGAACAAATACATGGGACACATGTCCCTATAGTAGCAATAAAACACACATAAATAATGACCGCTATGTTAATTAAATACTTCTTTTATAATTTTTTTTTTATTAGGGACAACACAAAACTATTGTAACATTGGCCTTCATCTGGTTTACTTATCTACAGCAAAAAATGTGTAGAAAATGGTGCCAGTTTTCTTCAGGCCTATTTTTACACACCTACAAAAGTACACTGAAGCAAGTAAAGTTTCATTTGAAAGTCGCATCACCACCCAGTTCTTTAATACAAGCTGTGTTTTCGCTTATGGGCACTGGTCATCTGCTGCCCTCTCTCCATGCTCAAAATGATGTACGAGTAAAAATGAAAGAACACATATCTCTTTTAAATATACTTTTGGTTACCTTGGGGTAAGTATTTCACATTTTTCAAAATTAAACTATCTGCATAATGGAGAATACTTTCTATACTTGACCTTCATTTCCAATGAGGCATTTAGGCTGGGAATTCATATTCAGAAAGTAAACAATTGAAGTCTGTAACCTCCATGAATGCTATGCTAATAGAGCTATGTGATCGTTGTGAACATAATTTGATCATAAAATGACTCTGTTGATGACTATGGAGCGTAAAAACTGCAGAGGGAGAAATCTGGAGTTTTATCTATGATGCAACTAAATGACCCAAAATTGAAAGGATCATTTTTGAGGCTCACAGACGATGATTTTGAATTAATGAATCAATGAAACAAGTGTGAATGAAACTAAAAACAACTCCAGATATGTTTTTGACGAGGGATATAATATATAACAATATAACATGGTTACAAGCTCAGAAAAGTCAATTTTGCACTATATGTGTTCTTGAAGATACACAGAACAGCTCTTTCAAATCCAAGTATGTGAGGGAGAGAGCCTGTTGTTCAAAAGAAACGCCTTCCTCTGTGGCAAAAGTACAAATGAACAAAAGTACAAAATCAGAAGGATGGAGAGCCTGGTCAGAGTGAGGAGAGACGTGCGCACAAAAGAACAACTGTGGTGACTCATTTCTGAAGCACATGGTCAGACTTTCTGTGAACAAACAAAACTCAGTGTTAAAAATGATTAGAATTGAAACAAGATCTGATTTGAATGTAGTCATCACAAATCAATTTCAGACAACAGGATAAATAGAGTATCACTACCCCATATTAACTTTTATATTGGCATGTAGTAATCACATTTACAACCTCTCATTTTAAAATTTGTAATGGTTTATGTGTTTGCTTTGTAGTGTACAATGAGTGCTTATGAGGAGAGAATACTCTCATGCAATTTCTTGTGAAGCCTGGGCTTCCCTGTTGAAACTGCTGCCTCCGCGACCCCGGCCCTGGATAAAGCGGAAGAAAATGGATGGATGGATAGATGTGCAGTAATCTATTTTTCTTTTTGTCCTGGGCCTATTATATATTTGTTTGTATATTGTTTAAAATCAATAAACAAAAAAAGCTTAGCTCCAGTACCTAAGTGCCCCATTAGAAAAGGGAAGTGCAGTTTATAAAGTATATTTTCCATGTTTCATTAATCCAAATTTGTCTACTCTGAGCATCCAAAATATTCTGTATTCTATTTGCATTTTGCTTGGATTGATGTGTCACAGGTAAAAATCTATAAACCATCAATTGGTCAAATCATGCTCACAATCAACACATGGCTCTATTAGTATAGCATTCACGTTTTCCGATGGCTTCATTTTTTTTTTATTTTTTATTTTTTTAGATTGTTCATTCTGGGTATATACATTATTTTAAAGTAGAAAATGTTAAATATGTATCCCAAGATTTATCCCGAAACTATGTTTAAAAGAAAATTAAACTGAACTGCATCCGATGATGTGAACATTTCAGTTTCTTGCACTGCTTCTTCAGATACGATTTAGTTTGTCTCATGTCTGTGTCTATCCTTTGAAAATAGCATATTTTGTGCATTATTTAATGTTTTGTTTGTTTTTTTTCTTTCCATTTATAGTCACTTCAAATTATAATTCAGATGCCACTCTACAGTTTCATTTAGTTTCAAATTATTTCTCAAACTAGTCTATTGTATTTCTATTTGAGTGATATTATTTTGAAGTTACATTTCCCTAACTTGAGTACAGATTTTTGCTACTCTACCAACATCATTAAAAGCTCTGTTCCCTATTTCATGTTTTTGCCTCATTTTGTCTTGCCTCAGCACAGATAAATTGTATTAGCAGCTCTTGAGGTCAAAATAAATCTGCTTTTTATTGTCCGATAATCAGGAAGATGATAGCATGCTATTTGTTTTTAGCTTTACCATCACTGCAAAACTCGCATGCACAAGGTAAATGAGGAATAACTTTGGACCACTGCAAACTGTTTAAAATGTACTACTACTTTTTTTTCCCTTGTTTTTTAAGGTTCAAGACAGCCAGGTACAATGCCCTTAACATAAAATCTGACAAAATAAATGATTTGACAATTTAACACTCCAGTCTCACAATCTTACCCTGCAACCGTGACTATCTTTTATATCTAAATCTGCTGTGTCCTTCGTTCTCCTGCGTCACTCCAAATGACAGGTGGCTGAACAGGCATTCACCAGAAAATTGATGTTTTGCACAAGCTGTTCTGAGAAGTTTAAAGCAGAGACAGAAAAGTAGCTGCATTTTGTGCGCGTGCGAGCCGTACTAACATGGTTACAGACGCACGCGTGGAGGACTACAGATGTTGTGGAGAGCGGTGTGGTGTCTGAGAGGAGCACAAATCAGCCACTGATTCCATACTCCACTCCCACCAGAGGCCACAAGAACAGACAAGCAACTGGGGAGAAAGACAATATGCAAGTTTCTTTGTTCTCTTCAGATACAAACCTCTATGGGCTCCAAGTAGTCTCTAAGCCAGCAACAAGATACTGTTTCAGGCTAATCAATTATTAGCTTTGGCACAGTTGTATTTAATTAAATAGCTCAGAGTTATATTTAAAGCATGAATATATTTCTGGTATTCATCATTTAAAGAGAGGGTGTTTTACTTCTTTGGGGTATTAACTGCTACCACATAACATATTTAGATCATCATGTTACCTTTTATTGTTATATTTGTCAAAAACAATGGACCAAATATTTTAGAAGTGTCCCTTTTGTTTTTGGTTCCCCTTTTTTGCTCTCTACACGAAGACACTCCCCCATCAGAGTGCTATCACAGCACAATCAGCGTAATGAAACTACTACACATCGCATCAGGTTTGTCAAATTGCTGTGTACAGTTTTGTATGATGTTTTGTACATTTATGGAGAATTACTCAAACATGCATGAATTACATCTAAAACAGGCATGTTTTTAATAAGGGAATGATATAATATGCTAAAAAGCTCAAAAATGTCAATTTTGCATAGTACCCCCTCTTTAATGTTCTGGAGTATGGAATTGGTATTAGATAACTATAATGCCATACCGCGGAACACTGCTGACAAAGCATTACAGTGGAACTACAGACTAAATCTACAGTTTATTGCTACTAAACTGTGTATATGATGTTTTTACAGCATTATCTATTGTTCCAAGATGTTTTCTGCCAAATTTAGTGCAAAGTAGGTACATTTGCTTGCCTGTGATCCAGAATACACACTTCTCCAATTCATACGAAGATGTGAGTCTGGTCACCACTGAATCTCGCTGTTATTACATTGGTGTAATTGACAGGTGGATTAGCCAATCGAGGACATGCATGCTGCGTCCATATCAGAAAAAATTAAGAAAAAAATATCACAAGGAGCTGAAAACCATGGCAGATTTCTTCAGAATCTAAATCTGTTCTTCAATTGAGCATCTGTCACTAAAAAAATAACTTATCTGATTGGACAATCATATTTGGTCAGGCGTGAGAGGCAACAAAGGTCATGGGGACAAGACTGATATCCATCTATATCAATGACACAGAGAGACATTCTGGATTTGCCATGCAATAAATTTGCAGCTTTCTGCTCATAAATGTAGGCTCTAAAACTGATGAACTGCCTCCAGTAGTCATTGCAACTATTTGTAGTTGGTGACGTCACGAGAGACTTCCCTTATCACAGCTAAGTGTTTCTGATTACAAACACTTTCTTTTCCCCATATAGAATTTTATGAAAGCACACCCTTGAAAAATGTGAATTCTAGAATGATCTGTTTTAACCCGACTCAATGACGAAGGTGTGAATGCGGCTGTGAGATGTCATCACTGCCCGTGTTATGTCCTTAAAAAGCATGTGCCTCTCTTTGGGCTAGTATGTGGCGCATTGACCAAGGACAGGTCTGTTTATCTTTCACTACACTGGTAAAAATCTGTTGTGCTGAAAAAGGGTTTGACTGGTTATACTGTCCATTTCACAAACACATACTTAACAAAAATCTTTAATAGTTTTCCCTTGTAAGTCACATTTTGAGAATAAATAAAATAAAATACATTGTTAATTGCCTGAAAAATTGTTCCTTGCATGCAGTTTTTGTAACTGTTTTGTGAATAGAGCCGTGGTTGACATGTCCTGCCAATTGATTAGTCATCCAGGGAGTTTGTGCAAAAAGAGCTATTTATGCTGAAAAACAGTACTTGGAAAAAAATCATATAAAAACTGATTCAACTTTTGAATCATGAGTTTAATCTGCCTTTTAACATGTAAATACTGGATAATACCAAATCTTCAGTCAACTGACTCACTAATTTCTCCTTTCTGCTATTGTCCCATATAAATCCTTAAATCTAAATAAAATGAATAGTCAGTTAACAGCACATTTTTGTTGACGAAGAGACCATGGATCGCCGCAATGCAAACAGCCCTGTTTTTGAATGGAATTATGTTTTTGGATAGAATCTCTCTACTATGGTGTGAATATGCTTTAGAATTCAGCTCTGCTTTCCCCAACTTTCAACTTCTGGAGTAAAACTATGATTTGTATGCAAGACACGTCTTATCCCGCCAAACAAAACTACGAAAACCTGCCTGTGTAAAGCAGACTTATTATGCAAAATAGACTTTTCAAAGCTTTCAACCATATTATAGTCTCTCACCATTTACTCAGTGGAATATGTATCTGGAGTGATTCCTGCATGTTTGAGCTCTTTAATGGCTGATTTTCAAGATGCCATATTGCCATATCAACCCCAGTTTTCACCTCCACCAGCATACACTCACTGCTCTGTACTTACGTCATTCTTCAATTTTATTTTCTTAAATTGTGATACGTGTAGGATTCGGGAGGGTTGCGCAGTCATTTTGGTACAAATGAAAAACAAAAAAAACCTGCTGTTCGTTAGCATGATCCGCAGCTATCCATCGGAGGTCTCCACAACTTTGCAGCTCTGTGTTGTGATGATGTTTACAGCAACGTCCGCTCTCATTGGGCACCGCCGTTTTATTAAATAGTTTTTGCTGACTATTTTAGCAATTTTAAATATATAACCCAATCATCCACGGGTGTCATAGATTATAACTATAGAACAGACACACACACAATATGTATTTAAAGCAAAACCAGAATTCAGTCTTACTCACAGCAAATGGTACAAAACAAAAGTACTTGAGCTTTGGGAAACAGCCCTTGCTTTGCTCATTTCTTACATCCTTTTTACTGAATAATCTTGTAGTGAGCAGTCTTGTGGGTCACACTCAAGTCCCACACTGGCTCTACGTCAGAGGCTGGATATAGCTGTGGAGAATCCAGTTCACGGTGATAGATGCATGTGCTCAGACCACACATCCACAGCGTACAGTAGCACCCCTCCACTCCCTCATCCACCTCTGCGCTTCTCCTCTTCTGTGGAACCCGAGTGGAACTTTCGAGGAAGCGACGAGGCATCTGGCAGGACATGAAGCACTGATTGCCTTTGGGGAAGCAGGAAATGAAATAAAGGAGGGGGAAAAGTGGGGCAGGGGATTGGGAGAAAACAGTGCATTCATCAGCTGGCAGAGGGTCCACTGTAGCCGGCTGTGGACCACAATGCTCTGGCTGTGAGTTTGTGAGGGGCTTACTCCAGCTGGCCTAGTTTTACCGTAACTTCAACCTGCTGCTGGGTTCTGCAACCTGCACACTGCATAAACACAAGAGTGGAATTAGCTAAAATGACTTGGAATTAGAACAATAATTTAAGAAGTGAGATTTATTTCTTTGATAGAGCTAGTTTCTAATAAAGTGTTTCTTTTACTTGAACCACAATTATCTGCCATATGGTAAGAACATTGGACATACCTCTTTGTTTTTTTTGTTTTTTTTTGTTTTTGTTTTTTTTAGATTTAATTTTACTTCTATAGGGTATTGACTGCTAACACCTAACATGTTATATTATATTGTTTTGGAAAAGCTATATTCACTGAAAACAACATATTAGCATATTTAATAAGTTTCACTTTTGCTTTTGACACTGAGTACCCCCTCCCCTTTGCTCCCCACATAAAACGACTCCCCCTTCACAGCACAACACACATTTAGCATGCATCCTGCTAATGAAACTTCACATTGCATCAGGCTTGTCAAGTTGCAGTGTACAGTTTTGTATCATGTTTTTGCATATAGAGAATAGTCATATGAGAGCATAGACAACTCAGGCTTGTGGTCTGAGCGTTGCACAGAATCTTACAGCTAATTGTAAGTTGGGTGCGAAGAGGACCCGAGAGAGATTGCTAAAATACTGAAACATATGTGGATGACATCTAAAACCTCTTCAGACATGTTTTTGATGAGGGAATGTTATAACATGGTAACGTAGTGGTCAAAAATTGATTTTGTATAATATTCCCATTTAATGGTTCACTATGTAACATTTCTGGTGGGAAATGTGTCACCTGCTTGCCTCTCTGAAGATGTTTTTGCTTTGCCTGAAATGTTACAGAGTACAGTGAAATATAATGACACGTTCACAGCAAAATGCTTCTTTTTCAATTTATTTTTTGTTAGTAACATCTGTAGTTGAAGAAATGCAAGGTATATATGCTTTTGACACGCTGCAAAACATTCCAGTCATAGGGTAGACTGACGGAAGTGAGGCTGCCAATCTGCACCATCAGCTCCTCGATTACCACGAATTACTCATGCACAATATTCACACTAGTTTATAAGCACTTTTCACTATTTTCAGAGATCAGATTGGAGTTTTGCTGTGAGGATGAAGCTACCAACAACTAGGATGCTAACACCACTCTCCCTGATTCTCTTTGATGTTAATAGCTGCCCATGCAATATTTCTGTATTGAGATTTTTTTTTTTTTTTTTACAAATTTCAAATGCTTGGAGAATTTAACTAGAGTTGCTCCAAAAGCAATTGAGAACCAGAATCTGAAGTTCATACATATGGAATGGTCCTTACATCATACAGTTTAATACAGTTTATTCCTTGAATTTACATATATTTTGACATTATGCCACTGTCCCTTTGGTGAACCCAGTGTAAGCCTATTCTGTCCATACATTTACATTGTAATTCCATTGGCCATGGACCAGTGTGAAGCAGCCAAGGCCTACAGAGTGAAGCCTCAAGATGGTCTGAAGAATAAAATGGGAGATTGAATAGATATATTTGCGTATAAGTGGTTAAAATACACAGAGATGCAAAGAATAAATTGCATAAGTTTAGCAAACAAATTAGTTCCTCTTTTCCAAAAGTTCTATTTTTATATATAGGCTACGCCTCACAAAAACTATTAAATAAGAGTTCTTTATTTGTTGTAAATCTATAGTGATATGGAAAGACAAATGTGTGTGGCTTTATAGAGTCATACTCCTTGTTTTGTGTCATATCCCCCAGATCTGGAGCAGATCTGAGCATTACTGTCTTAAGTCCAGCCTGCAGCACAAGAAAGACCCAGTACTCCTAAACTGTAAAATACTTAAGAGATACTCAAGAGGTAGCAGAGTATGCAACCCGGAAACAACTCAGATAAGAAAAGTATTCTTAAAAATGTACTTCTGCAAACTTAACTGTTCTGACGTTTTAACCCTTTTGACCACATTTCCTCAGTATTTGCTCATGTGTTTAAGAATACAGTAATTCCTCGTTTATCGCGGGGGTTACGTTCTAAAAATAACCTGCAATAGGCGAAATCCGCAAAGCAGTCAGCTTTATTTTTACAATTATTATATATGTAAAACCCCTCACCACACACTTTATACACATTTCTCAGACAGGCATTAACGTTTTATCACATTTCTCTCTCAAAGTTCAAACATTCGTAGGCGCCTTTGTTGGTGCAGAATGTTTCATCAACTTTGTGGGTTTTGTCAGGGAGAAAACTTGCAAATTTACAGCACTTTAGAGACACACTGCTAGCGATCGAACGTTTATGTAAATTTGGCAAGCTTAAAGCATTCTGTACTGTACAGGAGACACGGTATGGAGCAGATTGATTGACAATGGTCTACAGTCCCTTAGCCAATCAGGACACAGAACACAATGTGAGTTCATACACTGTAAAAGCAAGGTGAACCGCTTTATAGTGAGGGACAACTGGAATAATATTTCAAGATGCTCAAAGTTGCTTTACAATTTGGTGCATTATTCAATCAAGTGGTAGACTGCTATTGTAGCCCCAGCTGCCCTGGGGTAGACTGACAGAAATGAGGCTGCCAATTTGCACCATCGGCCTCTCCGGACACATCACTTTCATAGCTTAAGGACACAACAACAGTTTTTGGTATTCCCTTCTGTGATCATACTTAGACAAGGAGGTTTGGCTAGAAGATTTTAGACATTTGTTTAGCTTATTTAGCGTCACTCATCCATGTTTCATTAATTCTGTTGAGGAGTTAGTTGTGCTCTGGCCCTCAAAAATAACTCAGTTTCAATTTCTACATCGGAGGTGGAAATCTGAAGGTGTCCTGCACAGTTTTTGAGTCCATAAATCATCACTGGACCAATTCTAAGCATTCTAATTGTATTGCAAATGTTTCAGTATACTATGTGTATATTGAAACATGCGTAGTCAATCAAAATACAACTAATGATGACATAACATGTTTAAAAGGGACATGACATGCTTAAAGGTTCATTTAAGGTGAATTTAAGAGCATGTTTAAAGAAGGACTAAACATCTTAACTCTGCCCCAAACCACATTTCAAACAGAGCTGTTAAACTGGACAATACCTGCAGGACTAAAGGGGAGAGTGGGGTGGTCTGGATGTAAAAGAAGAGTGTGATTGGTATAGCAGGTATTCACGCTTTAAACTCCGCCTCTGCTGCCTGGTTTGTGATCAGAAACACCTGGCTGTAATCAGGACACTCTTTTGTGACGTCACCAACCTTTAAAGGCCAACTGTACTTGAATAAATGTAGTACTCCCCCCCTCTCTTGTGGCCCAGACCTCTTCATGCTCCTTTTGCTTTTACCCTGGGATATCACACTCTAATCCATTTAAATCTGTATTCATCTGGTTTTATAAGCTCTTACTCACGATCTCTTTAATGCTTGTGTTTCGCTTGTAGTTGAAGCACTTTGTTTTCCATTCCTCGTAAAAATCATTTTCATATCTTTATTGCCCTATTCCCAGCACAAAACAAATAACCTCTACAGATATGGTTTATGCTCAGTATTTACTCTGCATTCTGTTGCCCAAACGCTTGTTAATAATGCATGTGTTTAATGTTTATGATAGCCGGAATGTAATGTGGAAGCAGGTGCGTCCATGGCCGAATCCCCAAACCGCTTGTGCTTTTTATATCCATATTTCATAACTGTGATTGCGTTCTTGCAGAAGACGTAGAGGCAGCTGACAGTTTGACTTCTCTAATGTGATTATGTAAGTTTTTTATGGGCCAGATACACATGCTTTGTATTCATTAGCTCACCTGCGCTGGGGTCATTTACAAACCTGAGTTGTGGGGTTGTGGTTTGTGTTTCAGAGCGGAGGAGGGGTTGCGGGTGCTCGGGCTTGTTCCTTCAGTGGTGGTGGAGGGGTGTGGTGGATGCTGGGTCTGTGGGTTACAGAGTGGGCCTTGTGCTCTGCTGCTGTGTACATGCTTGCTGCCAAGAACATTAAACAGAATCTGAGGGATTTGTGGGTTCACACAGAGACACAGCTTGACCCCTTGATTCATGAACCACTTAAGCTTCTCAAGAACGACGAGACATCACTCAAATTGTAAAATGTTGTCTAGTCAAAGTCCTTAGTGCAGCAGTGAGAAGAGAAGGCTGAGATGGATTAAACTGGTTAATATGATTGGCTCCACTGAACAAGTGAATCTCTTTGTAGACATTAAAAGGGACATATTTTGCTAAATTGACTTTTATGAGTTTTTAACCATATTATATGTACCCTCATCATTAGCTTACACAGTTTTATTTTGAGTCTTGTCTTGCATCCAGCTAACAGGAAACATTCAAATAAAGTCAGCCTGTGGTTTTCTCAAGCACGGCTGACTAAAATAGGCCCACGGGCCAAAGTTGCCAGTTAAGAGGCTTTGATTTGGTCTACAGTGATTTGTGATGTGTAAGTGTTATAACTTTTGATTAAATTATGTACTGGATAGATGTCTATAGTTGGAAGGGAGACATAACAAGAAATAACATGTGTTATGTAGCCCAGTATTAGACAATTTAATCTTTGCATATTAACTTTTGCATCCAAAACTATTTCCTTTGGCTCACTAATGCACATTGATTTTGACATCTGGACAAAAGCTGTTATGAACAGCATCCTGCAAGTCAATTGTTCCATTTTTTATTATTAGTCATTTTAGATTGTTTGCTAAAATACATGGGATAGAATGAGTTGATACAATGATGAAAAAAAAAACAAAAAAAAAACAAAAAACAATGGACTTTTCTATATATCAGTGTTTTTTTTTTTGTTGTTGTTTTTTTTAATTGAATGTACACAAAATCTACTGTCAAGCATCTATATACAATAGAGCCTCCCAATAAGAGTGTCTTTAAACCATTACCTATAGCAGCTCTCTGTGTAAAGCTGTTTATAGAGCCCTGTACATTATGCATCCAGTTTGACCTTTGCACAGACCCATCAAGAATATGATCATACAACTGCCCAGAATGCTCTCCTCTAAAAGCATTTTCATTGATATTCCAATATGATATCAAGTTATAGCGTCTTCCTGAAATGATGCTTGTGGGGTCGATTAAGCCTTATATAGCTGCAGTGAGCATGAGATGATTGGCTCTGCAGTGGTCCGGATGACAGAGGGGAGATAAGAGCAACCAGGATGGAGCAGACAGGAACTCGATGGGCAGAAGATGTGACAGGGCTGGCCAAGGTCAGAGGACACATGGAGGTACTGGTGGTGCTGAAGCTTTCACAGAGAATGCTTGGGTTATTTGATTGAAACTCTGCTGTTGACAGCTGAAGAGTTTGGAATGAAAAACTATCATGGCATTTGTCATCATGATGGTAATGGATAGAAGCAGGGTGCCCACCAGCTTGTTGAAAACTACTTCTACTCGTACGTCTACTCAAAGGTTAGGAGTATTATTTGTACCATTTTTATTTCTTTGTGGTGGCAGTAACTCAGCTGGCAGAGTGGTCGTCCTCTGATCCAAAGGTCAGTGCTTCAAATGTCTCTCAGATGGTTACTGTTGTTGTGACAATTAACCCCCCTTGCCCCCAGTGGTGCATGGATGTTTGATTGGTTCCTTGATGTAAAGCATTTTCAAAGATAGAAAAGTGCTATATAAATATGACCATATATTTTATATGTACACTGCAAGTCAAAGGTTTGGACACACCTTCTCCTTCACTGTTCAAATCTACATCACATCAAATATACAGTGGCTTGCAAAAGTATTCATCCCCCTGGAACTTTTTCAAATTTTGTCACGTCACAACCACAAATTTATTTATTTATTATTATTTCTTTTTTTTTTTTTTTTGCATTTTATGCAAATAAGTGACACAAAATGGTACATAAGTGTGAAGTAGAAAGAAAAGTATACATTATTTCCAGAAAAAAAAACAATAAAAAATTGAAAACTGAAGCATGCAGCATGCAAAAGTATTCAGCCTCCCTAAGTCAATACTTTGTGGAGCCACCTTTTGCTGCAATTACAGCTGCACATCTTTTGGGATATGTCTCCACCAGCTTTTTGCCTATTCTTCCTGGCAAAACAGTTCAAGCTCCATCAGATTTAATATTGGCCAGATCTTGCCACAGACTCTCAATTGGATTTAGGTCTGGACTTTGACTGGACCATTCTAACACATGACTATATTTTGCTTTAAACTAATTCATTGTCTCTTTGGCTTTATGTTTAGGATTGTTGTCCTGCTGGAAGGTGAACCTCCACCCCAGTCTCAAGCCTTTTGCAGACTCCAACAGGTTTTCTTTCAAGATTGCCCTGTATTCAGCTCCATCCATCTCCCCATCATCTCTGACCAGCTTCCCTGTTCCAGCTGAAGAAAAGCACCCCCACAGCATGATGCTGCCACCACTGTGTTTGACTGTGGGGATGGTGTGTTCAGAGTGATGTGCAGTGTTAGTTTTCCTCCACACATGGTGTTTTGCTTTTAGGCCAGAAAGTTTGATTTTGGTCTCATCAGACCAGAGCACCTCCTGCCACATGTTTGCTGTGTCCTCCAAATGACTTCTAGTGAACTGTAAACGACACTTCTTATGAATGGTTTTCAACAATGGCTTTCTTCTTGTCTTGCACTGAGATATTCAAAGCTTGGGAAGTCTTTTTAGATCCAAGTCCCGCTTTAAACTTCACTCACAACTTTTTCTCTGACCTGTTTGGTTTGCTCCTTTGACTTCATTTTGTGGTTTGCTCAGCAACACTCTTAAACTTGTGTGGCTGCATTTATACTGAGACAAGATTACACACAGGTGGACTCTTTTTAGTCATTAGGTCAACATTCGATCTTTCCAAAATCATCAGGCAACTTCTAAAAGCAGTTGGTTGCATTCAAGAAAAGGGGGCTGAATATTTTTGCACACTGCACTTAAAATTGTTTTTTTATAAAAAAAAAAAATGGAAATCTTGTAAAATATTTCATTCCACTTCACACTTATGTGCCATTTTGTGTTGCTCATTCACATAAAATGCTAAGTAAACGTATTTAAATTTGTGGTTGTGTCATGACAATATGTGAGAAGGTTCCAGGGGGATGAATACTTTTGCAAGCCACTGTATGAAGCAAGGAATTACGTAGCAAAGAAAAAAACAGTGAAATAACTCAACAAATTATTTTTACAATTTATATTCAAATACTCAAAGTAGTCACAATTTGCTTTATTAGCCTTTAGCCTTCGGTCAGTGAGCTTCATGATGAAGTTGAAGGGTCAAGAAATGCCAAAAGTGCAACTATTTTGTGTTCCATTCCATATATGCCATTCATAGCTTTGTTTGCATATTGTATATTCTTTTGAGTTCTCAATTGTTAATAAGATTAAGATTTGGGGACACTTCATTGATCCCTTGTGAGGGAAATTCATTCTCTACATTTGACCCATCCTTCAACCAGGTAACCTGTCAGGAGCAATGAGCCACTGCCATACAATGCTTCGGGACTGATCTCCAAATCTTGAGCGAGTTTTGGTTAGGACTACCTTAGCAGGAGGACCTGACCTATGGTGTATGTTTTGGACAGACTGGGGACACCAGAGTGCTGGATCAAATCCACCAAGACACAAGGAGAACATGCAAACTCTATACAGAAAGACCCAGGCAAACTGGGAGTCAAACCCAGAACCAAAATAAATCCAAAATAAAAAATAAAACCAAAATAATCAGTTAGCTAAATATCCATTTGTTGCAGCCCTGTATCCATATAATGATGTGATGCTCCTCACATCCTACTTGAAGAAAAAGAGCAATAGCAGCGGACATGCCATGTACCTGGGCACAAATAGGAAAGGGCAGGTTGTTGCACATTTTGTTTACTGAATGTCTCACCCCATTTCACTCCTCAGATGTCCTGTCATCTAAAGCCTTTGGGCTAAAAAAGTTTAAGTCTAAAATATAAATAAATAAACTTCTCTGCCTTAACTTCAATGAGAACAAACAATAATCAGTCTTCATAGTTCTCTCTATATTGTTCCACTCGTCAGGGCTGTCCTTTCAGTCCCCTTTTATTGGCGCTTGTTATTGAACCACTTCCCATTGCCTTTTGTAATGATCCATATCAAAGGCATTGTTGTGGACAAGAACAGAAAGTGTCCCTTTAAGTGTCTCCTCCACATTTATTTATAGTTAAATACGAACGTCGACTTCTTTTCACCCCCTTTCACTTGACCAGTGTCTTTTTCTTTATGTATGTATATTTAAAATGAATGTAGAAATTTATTTTGTGTTCAGCAATTTAAAAAGATTACTGTTAATGTAAGATGTCAGTTATATTAGGTTCATATCCTCAAAATAAAATATTCAGTCAATCAGTATGCCCTTTATATTGCTGACTTTCCTTTAAATTATGCCTACGCTATCTTTTCTTTATTCATTTGGGTCTATTTTGGGTTATAAAGACAATTTGGGTATAAGTGAACTTAATCCCTTTAAATGACACACATTTTGCAAAACTGACTTTTTAGAGCTTTTTTTTTAACTCAATCAAAACATACCTGGAGTTCTAGCCGACCCCGGCTTCACTGAGACTTGTTTGATGAATGTTGGGCAGTGATTCCACTCATCTATCTTTCAGGATTTCTGGCCATCAGCTAAAACATTTTGGGGTCCAGGTTACTAGGAAAGTGAAGGGCCTTTTTAGTGTAAACTTTACTTATTTTTGTTTTCAAATAGATTTGAATCATTGGTTATTGCAGACCTTATCATTAGCAGCTCAAATAAATAGTATCAAAATGAAAGCCCCTCCCAGGTTCTAAAGTTTGTTTCAGTGTCTTTCAATCTGTCATCCATATTTTTCTACAGCTTCGATACCATTCACCATCAATTTAGAATAAGAAATGGGGACAGTGTTTTCAGAGACCAAAACAACATGGCCTCACCTAACTTTAAATTGTATTACTTCTAGCTTTAAGATAATACCGTTTTGGTTATATTTTGGATCACATCCATTGTCTCCTGTTTGCTTGAAGATGGAGCAGACTTCCTGTATGGGGCATCTCTTGCAGCGTTAGTCCATTCATATAATCTACTTACAGAATGTGGTTGATTGTCTCCATCATTGACTGATCACTCCTTTGGTTTGGTCTAATGAAGGTTTTAAATCAATCAGGAAATGTATGTTCATAATTCATTTGCTTCTTTTCAACAGCTGTCTGAGACATTCTCTCTCCCTAAACAACCTTTAGGCATTTGCAGATAAGTAGCTTTGTTGCAGGTTTCTCAGTTTCCTGCTCTGCCTTCTCACTCATCTTTAGACTAATTACTTAAAGGTCCCATATTAGGCAAGGCAAGGCAAGTTTATTTGTATAGCACAATTCGTACACAAGGTAATTCAAAGTGCTTTACAGATTAAGAAAGACATTAAAATCACACAAATCAAAACATAAATAATCACAAATAATCATCATAAAATTAACATTAAAAGAGAAGAGTGCAGAATAAAAACCTTTCAGTCGTATGCACAGCTAAACAGAACCGTTTTGAGCCTGGATTTAAACATTGTCAAAGTAGAGGCCTGTCTCACATCTTCAGGAAGAATGTTCCAAGTTTTAGCTGCATAAAACTTAAACGCTGATTCCCCATGTTTAGTCCTGACTCTGGGCACCAGCAGGAGGCCGATCCCTGAAGTCCTCAAATTGCGAGATGGTTCATATGGCACTAATATATAAGAACATAATATATTATGTTCTTATCTGATCTATGCAATAATGTTTCCTCATCACAAACAGACCTGGAGTTGTGTTTTGTTTCATTTACATATGTTTAAGCCCAGCATATTTAGGGATCTGTTCTACCTCTACCTGCCATGTGGTAATACAAGAAGTGTTCCACTGTGTTTTTAAACTCAATACACCTTCACTAGAATAATTTAGTTGATTTCAGCCCTGGAATTGCCCACGGCCATTTTTCATAAATATGTGGCATTACGGGCTTTGCCACTTGAGGGCGGGTTCTTATTGGCTGTTTGCGCCAGCTGCCAAGTAATAAAAGTGCATGCCTCTTTGCTGCTCTCCCTTTGGCTTCTAGTGCCCACCCACCGGCATTTCACTGGCACTTCCATGTTTATCTGCGCCTCACGGCAGGTAAAAGATGCTCCGGTGGCTCTCATCTAAAAATGTAGTTGTCTGTCTGCTAACTTTAGTACTCTGTTTAGCACGGACAATCATGTATCTGCGCACAAACAGATACAAAGTTCACAACTTCTGACGGTAAGGGATCACAATTATATTTGGCTGTTAGCAGTCCTTTAGCGTTAGCCATGTGTATTGTCTACAGGCACCGTAGCCTGCTCCCTGTCGTCTCCCTCACAGAAACTACAAGTTGTGCTCAAGTGTATATATGCCTGTGTTACGGGTGCATGCGCTTGTAAATTCTAATCTTTGTGTGCATCCGTGCGTATGTGTGGTGTTTTTCGTTTGTGGTTTATGCTTAATATCCTCCTCAGTGGTTCCCTTCCCTTCTTCCCAGAAAGGCCTCAGTTTGGTATGGTATGCTTTTATTTGAAACAGGGACAGTGCACAACATTACATTGACCTTAGAAAAAGAAGGAGAGATGTTTGGTGCCAGGTTGTAGCATAAATGCTAATTTCCACCTGTAGTCCCTGGACAGGCTGATGTTTAGTAAATAAGTTTGGTGTAGATGGATGAGAAACCTGTACATCTATGATACATACATCAAATACAGCACATCTCACATTCAAATACGACATTTCTAAAAACATTCAGCTCACACACACACTTCCATACCAAATTATTCACACACAAACATTCAGTTTCAAATATGCAAATACTCTTCTTTCACACACATTCACTAATGAGTGCAAATTTGCTTTGATATTAGCCATTCCTTTGTCACCTGTGCAAACTTTTGAAAACTTGTGCATGTTATAATCTCATTTGGCAAACTATTCCACTGACTCACAGCAACGATCGAGAAAGCCGATTTAGCAAAAGAAGTCCTACGTTTTGGAACGCTGCACTCTCCTCTAGAGGTCGCCCTAGTGACTCGAGTTGTTTTTTCTGAGCTCAGTGAGACAAACCTTCTTAGAGGAGGACAAGCAATACCATGAATAATTTTAAATAGTAGACTGGCTTGTTTGTTCGGGTGGGGGGGGGGGGGGGGGGGGGGGAGGGTGTATGTGTGTGTATGTTGTGGGTTTTAACAAAGTTTTACATTTTAATTTTAAGCTAAACTAGTTTAATAAAGAACTGCAATTTTACTACATTTGCTTCCTTCAATGGAATGGAATTGTCTCCTGACCTCCTTGAGTAAAGCTTACCTGTTTGCCCTAAACTTACATTCTCCAGGTGAAATTCCTGGGGTGGCACTGTTGGATATTTATTATTAAATTATTTAAAGTGAAGACCAAATCAAGGTTTTACTCCACCGCTACCAGCACATTTTGGTTTTGGCCTGGTCCTAGAGGATCTGTGTACAACTGCCCCACTGCTACCAAAGGTTTCAGCAGGCTCATTTGAAGGCAGAAACGAAACTCGAGAATAGAGATGAGCCATGTCTCGCCCAGCCCTTTTAGTGCTGACCCAGTGGGATCACCTGGTTGAGGTTGATTTGGATACATCGAAAGTCAATCCATAAAATGCCTGGATTTACTAATAATAAAATTAGTATAAAAATCTTATTTTTATAGATATTGTCCTCAAATTTGAAATGTGAGAGGTCAACATTATTTTCAGTTTAGACATAGTGTATTTTTGTCCCCAGCTACCTACTGCAGATTTCTACACCATTTTAACAAAAACATTTCGGTGAGGATGAGAAAAATTATTTTTTATGTGTCTAAAGTGTATAAATGTCTACCAGACAAATGTCTAGCAGACAAACTAACAGTGATACAGTGACACCTGTGGGTAAAACTATAGGGTGTTACCTTTACAAAGACCCCATATACTACTGTGGGTTCAATAATGGTGATCATTTTAATTTGGAGAGGTCAGAACAAAGGCAATTCCAGCAAAATAACCCGGAATTCTAAGGGGTTAAGTGTCTTGCTCAAGAACACAACAACAGTATTCATCTGTGGGAGTTGGAATGCACTGCCAACCTGTGGGTCAATGGATCTGATCACCCAACCAATGATGTTTATGTCAAGGGCAATATATACATTATAACTGTACTGGGTCAAAACAAATTTGCCTCAACTACATGTGAAAAAAATCACTTCAAAGTCAAATTAGCTGACCGTAGCACCTTTAAAGTTTGCATTTGTCCCTGAGTCTGCGGAGTCCTTCTGCACACATAGCATTTTGAGCAGACTCGCTGACTGTCCCCTGTCCTCGTCCCCTGTCCTTGTCCCCCACGTGGCCCCCTACATGCATCTCCACATGACGTAAACGATGCTAACGTCCTACGCATCACTCTGTCAGCTCTGTCGCATCCACTGCCTAATCCCTCCATTGTTCACTACTTTATCGACCGGGCTGCCAAAAATCACCCCATTTTCTGGGAAGATTATTTCAATCTCCAAAAGCTTCCAACAAAATTCTGATTGATATAAACACTATGCATTATGCTGTACACACACACACACACAAATACGGTTTCAGTGACTGCTATAGGAACAGGCCTGTGATTTGGGAAGTGGTGTAATCTAAAGATGGGACTGTGGGCTCTTTCAAGAGATCCAAATCTTTGGCATGTGATCATTTCAAAGCTGCTCAAAAGAGTGATTTTTTGTATATTTATTATGACAGAAGCTAGTCTAATATCTCATTTCATCCAGGAACTAATCACAGAGAGAAATGAGCCAAGCAAAGATTTGATTAAAGTGTTTCAAACTGACAGTGGAAATGCATTTACCCTTTGAAATGATGTGATGTCTAAGTAAAACTTTGCAGTGTCGATACTTTGCAGTGACAACACGCTGTGGGTTTTCTATATTTATCTCTATGGTGGTATGTTCAGCTGTTACCATTGAGACACAATGCACACATTATCAAACACTGTAAAAAAAACTCAACAAACAATAAACAATACAAAATTGACTTCAACAACACATTTTCAGGAGCCTGAGAGTCCATTTTAAGTGGGCGCCTTTCTGGGCACTCAAGGTCACCTTACAGTACAATATATACATATACAGACAGTTAAAATCAACATTTAAGAACATACAGTTAAAAGCATTCAGATAAAAAACATTGAAGAAGGACAGGGCAGGTGTGGATTATAAAGAATATGCCAGTCTGAACAAGTGGGTTTTGAGTTTGGATTTGAAGTCTGAGAGTGTGTCAGTATTGCGGAGGTCAGGGGGGAGAGAGTTCCAGAGCTGGGGAGCAGAGCGGCTGAAGGCCCTGCTCCCCACGGTGACAAGCTGGGCTGAGGGAACAGAGAGATGGAGAGAAGAAGAGGAGCGGAGAGAGCAAGCAGGTGTGGCAATATGGAGGAGGTCTGAGAGGTATGGAGGTCCAAGGTTATGGATGGCTTTGAATGTGTGGAGCAGGATTTTATATTGGATGCGGTGTGAGATGGGGAGCCAATGAAATTGCTGTAGGATGGGTGTGATGTGGTTGATGGAAGGGGTGCGTGAGATGATGCGAGCTGCTGAATTCTGAACCAGCTGAAGTTTATGGAGTGTTTTTTTGTGGGAGACCAAAGAGAAGAGAATTGCAGTAATCCAGGCGAGAAGTGACGAGGCTGTGTACAAGTACGGCTGTGGACTGTGGTGTGAGGGAGGGCCGGAGACGATTAATGTTGCGTAGGTGAAAATAGGTGGAGCGGGTGATGTTATTAATGTGAGAAGAGAAGGAGAGAGTGCTATCGAGGATGACACCCAGACTCTTAACCTGAGGGGAAGGAGAGATGGAGGAGCCGTCAATGGGTATAGAGAAATTGTTGATCTTGTTTAGGGTGGATTTGGTGCCGACAAGGAGAAGTTCAGTTTTATTGCTATTGAGTTTGAGAAAATTGGAGGTGAACCAGGATTTGACTTCATTGATACAGATAAGAAGGGTTGATGGTGGGAGTGATGAGTTTGGTTTGCCAGAGAGGTAGAGCTGGGTGTCATCCGCATAGCAGTGGAAGTGGATGTGGTGTTTCTGGAAAATGTGACCAAGGGGGAGGACATAGATGATGAATAGGAGGGGACCGAGGACAGAACCCTGGGGAACACCTGTGGAGATAGAGACTGGATGAGAAGTGAAAGATTTGAGCTGAATAAACTGAGTGCGGTCAGAAAGATAGGAGTGAAACCAGGTGAGGGTTGTGCCAGTGATGCCAATAGAAGAGAGTCTGTTCAGAAGGGTGGAATGAGAAATGGTGTCAAAGGCCGAGCTTAGGTCAAGCAGAAGGAGGATGGATACTAAACCAGAGTCAGCAGAGAGAAGAAGGTCATTAGTGATTTTGAGTAGAGCCGTTTCAGTGCTGTGGAGAGGACGGAAGCCAGATTGGAATTGTTCATACAGGTTATTGGAGGACAGGTGAAAGTGAAGTTGAGCAGACTCCAAATATGGAATTCACTCCTACAACTGCAGCCTCGTTGAGCTTCACTTGGCTAGAGCCAAACGCCATGAGTGATGTCACAATCCCTTAGTCTTCTTCTTTATACTGTCTATGGGTGAGAGTGACTAACTGAAAAAAACAAAAACAAAAAAAAATACCTTGAAACTATAATGTTATTTGAGAGAGACTTTTAACAGTACCATCACAGCATATCGAAACACAAGTAATTTTGGTTAAATTCATTGTAATGATGCAGAAACAGGGAAAACAGGGAACCACATAAACCATGATCCTTTGAGCGGTAAGACTGCAGTATGCTGCTGCTGGGGTCCTGACTAACACCAGGAAGTCCAAGCTCATACATCCTGTGCTCAGCCTCTGCACTGGCTCCCATTGCTCAGAGAATAGACTTTAAAGCAGCTCTGCTTGTGTGTGTCCATGGTCTAGCACCAAAGTACATCTCCGACATGTTAGTGCCATATGAAGCATCTCGCTCTCTGAGAACTTCAGGCACCAGCCTCCTGCTGGTGCTCAGAGTCAGGATTACACATGGGGAATCAGCATTTGAATTTTATGCAGCTAAAACCTGGAAGATGTGCGACAGGCCTCTACTTTGACAATGTTTAAATCCAAAGTGCTCTGTTTAGCGCTGCATATGACTGAAAGCGTTTTATTCTGCATTCTTCTCTTTTAATATTAATTGTACAATAATTATTTATGTTTTGATTTATATTGTGATTTGAATGTCTTTCTTATTCTGTAAAGCACTTTGAATTACTTTGTGTAGGAACTGTGCTATAGAAATAAACTTGCCTTGTCTTCCTCTGTTTCAATGGAGACTACATGAAGAATTAACCGTTTTTAAGCACTTATAAATATGAATTCTTTGGATGATGATAGATCCAGAGCCTTGTGAAGGCATTTAAAATGAAAAAGTAGCATATTCACAATTTTGTTAGCATCCACAAAATATTACAGTATATAGTATATATTATAGACAGTGAGATGCATATCGTGAAAATACTGTACCGATATATTGTATATTGTTACATCAATAGTGGAGAGTCACATACGTCATAACATTTTTGTATGAAGGCATGCTTTATAAATATGGCCCCAAATCTTGTTCTCCTATCTTTGTCTTGAGTACCTCGCTGGAGCCTACTGTGCTTCTTTTGATGGGGGAACCTGGAGATTCTACAGAAAATAGACATGGGAATATTATCAATTCGAGTCTGCAGAGTTACATAAAATATTAATGCAAGGAAAAGTTACAATCCACACTTGATGGAGCATACTGTGCAGGTAGAAAAAAGAATACATATGCACTTGTTACACTTCTTGTTATTACAGCCAAGCAAAATTTAAAAGTACATGTAGAAACAACTACAGCTGCCCCAAGTGTACAAAGGCAATATAAAGTACTAAAAGTATGCAAAAACATGATAGAACAATCATTCATTTCAATTCAATGAAATGTATTTTTGTAAAGCCCAAAGTCACAACAGCAGCTGTCTCTCAGTGCTGAACATGATAATTGATTTAACCAACAGAAAGTCAGAAAATTAACAATGAAACAGATTAATCAACAGAAAAAAAAAAGCAAATGGATAACTGTCCCAGAACATTCCCTGTCCTTAGACCCTCCTTCTCGGTAAGGAAAAACTAAAAAAAAAAAAAAAACAGTGGGAAAAAGAGAAATCTCAAGGAGAACCACAGTGAAGGAGAGATCCAGTCCCATGGACATGCAGGCTGCAGATGTATCCAGAACTAATGCACATCCATTTGCAGATAGAGTTCAAGACTGTAGGGCCAAAGCCCACTCACCTAAGAGACAGCTTATCCACGGTAGGGGTAGGGGTCATCCTAGCCAGGTATTGGGTCATCCAGTCAGGGGGGAAGGGAGGATCTACGTCCATGGGGCACAGGATGGGCGTCTAGGGTCCAATCATCACAAGGCGGTCAGTGGCCAGGCATCTGAAACAATTGCACTCTCTGGAGGGGAGTGGGACAGAAAACAACATGTGAACAATATAATACAAGGGTCCCACTCAGCTTGTGTTAAAAGCCAGTGCAAACAAATTAGTTTCTTCTAATACACAGAGGGAGATTGTTCCAGAGTACAGCCAGCTACAGCAAAAGTCCCCTCGGGTTTTTAGGGAACATGGACAGACAGAAGTTCAGAGAGATAGGGAGAGGACAAACCATAGAGACATTTAAAAACCATCATCAGAATCTTAAAGTCAATCCTGAAGCTGACAGGGAGCAAGTGCAGAGTGGCCAATACAAGAGAAATGTTCTCATATTTCCTGGTGCTTGGTGGACTAACTCTAAGTGGTGGATCGAGCCCTGGTCCAACCCACAGTACAAGGAGTTACAGTAGTCTAATCTGCAGGTGTCGAAGCCATAACTGACAGGTTCCAGGTCAGAGCGAGGCAGGTATGGCTTCACCTGGCTTTTACCAACTGCGTTTACTTAGTTAGATCTGACTACCTGGCAGATATGTTTGAGTCAAATTTGAAAGAACCATCTAATACAACACCAGTATTTGTGGCAGAGTGATGGCAGTGGCATCTCAGAGACCCCAGAGAGGTTTTGGCATCAGACAAATCCCATTACAGTAATTACAAAATCTTAAGGTGCATATGACAAGCTTTGACTATTTTCTAAACTCTACTTAATTTGATGGGATAAAACCTGTAGTAAATATGGACTCAGAAGCAATCTGTGAGGACAGTTGTGTTTGTCTGTTATTTATGTTTTTGTATATTAGAGGAGTTTTGGCCCAGTGTACATGATGGTTGCTAGGTAACAGAATTACCCTTAGTGTGGGCTTTGTCCGAATGCCCACACTATTCCCTACTTAGGGCACTAAGTAGGGGCCATTTTTACCTGTGTCCAAATGCCCAGCAGGTGAAAATGTAGAGCACTTAAAATTTCCCTCCATGCACCTTGAAAAGTAGTGTCCAGCGATGGTCACTACATCTATCTATATAGACCACAATGCATTGCCAGTGGAAAATTAACAGAGTGACGGCAGGTCTTTCACTGGGCACAGCACAACTGAATGAAGTCAATAGAAGTGATGGCTTATCACACTGCTGATCCCTGATTATGAATAAATCACTCATAAATAAACCATTCCCGTGTAAAGTTGGTAAAGTTAGGCACTTACATTAGCTCAAGCTGTTGTAGTGTGTTGTGAATGAGGGGTTAGGGCAGGGGTGGGCAAACTTTTTGACCCCCCCCCCCCCCCCCCCATATATATATATATATATATATATATATATATATATATATATATATATATATATTTTTTTTTTATTATTATGCTTGCTAGGTAATAGTGATGGAATTACCTCTATGTATGTCAGTGCTGCCTGTGTCCACAATTATTAGTACAATTATAATCTTCATCAGTAGTAGAAAAGATTAGGCTTTTTTTTTTTTTGTAAAAAATCTTAAATCTAATTGATGGTAAATATGTTTTAGAGGAATGAGTAGTCAAATCTGTCATATGCACTTAAATTCTATCCCCTTTAATTCATATTTTTGTGTAACCTAAAGTGGAAATGTACTGCCCAAGTGTGAACCTATGGCCCTCCCAGCTTTTCTTTCTTCCTTTCTTTTTAATTGTGTCTGTTATTTCTCCTTCTTTCTCCTCCTTCCTTCTCTCTCTCTCTCTCTATCTATCTATCTTTCTCTCCCTTATCCAGTCCCCCTTTCTACCTCTTTTCTTTTTCTCTTTCCTTATGATTTATCTTCTTCTTTCTCTCAATCTCTTCCTCCCTCTCTCTACTCCATCACTCAGTCTGTACTCTCTCCCTTCCTGTGCTGTCTCGTTCTTTTCCGCTCTCACAGCTCTCCTCTCTCTGTTTCTCTCTGTTTCTCTCCTGTCTTCCCCCTCTCAATTCTTCCCCTTTCTACTTCTCCTTCCCCTCTCTCCTCCCTCTCTGTCTCTGTTCCCTCTTCTGTTTCTCTCCTCACTTTCCCTCTCTCATTCCTACCTTTCAACTTCTCCTTCCTCTCAATCTCTCCCCTTCTCCTCTTTCTGCTCACATCCCACTGGTATCCCTGTTATCTCTCTTCTCTTTCCATATTTTTCTCCCTTCTTCCTCTCTCTGTTCTCCTCCATCTTTCCCTCTTCTTTCCCTCTGTTTTCTCTTTTCACAGCCCATCTACTTTTCCCTCCTCCCTCAGTCTCTCCCTCTTCTCTGATTTGTTACCTCCCTTTATTTCCACCTCTCTCTCCCTGTGCTATCTCCCCTCTCTTTTGCTATTCCACCTTTCTCTCTGCTCTCCTCCATCTCTTCCCATCTCCTAGTCCCCCTTTCTACTTCCTCTCTTTCTCCTAGTCTCTTTGCTCCCCTTCCTCCCTTTCTTTCCATCTTTCTCCCTTTCTCCCTGTGCTCTCACTTTCTTCTCTCTCTGTCGTCCCCTCTCCCAGACCCCCTTTCTACTTCGCCTTCCTCTCTACCAGTCTCACCCCCTCTCTGCTCCCTCTCCTCCCTTCTTTTCCATCTTTCTTGCTCTCTCTGCCTGTGCTCTCACTATCTCTCCTTTCTTCCTCCCTCTCTTTCTCTCCTCGCTCTCTCCTGAGGTCCCTCTCTTTTTCTCTCTGCTCTCATCTCTCACTCCTTTCTCTCCATCTCTTTCTGCTCTCCTCCCTCTCTCTTTCTGCTCTCCTCCCTCTCTTTATCTCCCTCTCTCTGCTGACAGATGACTTTAGCTGTGTGAATCTAGGCTCCCTGAGTATGTGGTGTTGTGTGAGACAGGAGAGACTACGGAGGAGAGAAGAGGCTGCAGACGAGACAGGAGAGACTACGGAGGAGAGAAGAGGCTGCAGACGAGACAGGAGAGACTACGGAGGAGAGAAGAGGCTGCAGACGAGACAGGAGAGACTACGGAGGAGAGAAGAGGCTGCAGACGAGACAGGTTAGACTACGGAGGAGAGAAGAGGCTGCAGACGAGACAGGAGAGACTACGGAGGAGAGAAGAGGCTGCAGACGAGACAGGAGAGACTACGGAGGAGAGAAGAGGCTGCAGACGAGACAGGAGAGACTACGGAGGAGAGAAGAGGCTGCAGACGAGACAGGAGAGACTACGGAGGAGAGAAGAGGCTGCAGACGAGACAGGTTAGACTACGGAGGAGAGAAGAGGCTGCAGCGGAGACGGGAGAGACTACGGAGGAGAGAAGAGGCTGCAGACGAGACAGGAGAGACTACGGAGGAGAGAAGAGGCTGCAGACGAGCAGAGAGACAGCAGGAAAGATGCGGCTCGAGTCCTGATGTGATAAAACTCCCAGCCACAGGGGGGTGCTCTGACCTGAAGACATGACATGAGGGGGAGACAGATCTCAGTTCCTAGAGCAAACATAATTGCTCAGATCCACTGACCCACAGGTTGGTGGCGTGTCCATTGTGTCCTTGGGCAAGACACTTAACCCACCTTGCCCCCATTGTCTGCATACACTGGTGTATGAATGTGTGTGTGACTGAGTCGTTCCTTTGACGTAAAGAGCTTTGAGTGCCTTGAAGGTGGAAAAGCGAAAATTGGATATAGCTAATATGCTAGCCGCTGCGTTCCAAATAGGAAGTTAGCATGGCCATGAAGTGGTGTCTTTGAGCTCTGGTTGTCAATAGACTTCTATAGAAAAATCCTTTCTGTAACTGCTGCTGTTAGTCTTGTCATTGTGGTCTGAAAATGTTTCTTTAACCCGCTCCATGTGATCTTGGTGTTTTATTTCACTATTTTGTCTGTGAATCAATATCAACATTAATAACTGACAATTCCGGTGCTTGCTTTCACAGAGGTTGCTCCCACTGATGATAGCAACAGGTTGTCTGACAGAGTGGCTGGCGCTGCTTAAAACTTTTGAAAGCAAACACCTGCATATGCAGTCCTCATTTTACTGCTGATGTTAAAAGAAAGGAGCAATTCCAATTAAATTTGATTGGAATTATGGGTCAAAATCTTATCCACCAGTCTGTGTACCAGAGATGCAAGAGACATGGTTTTATTTTATCATCTGTGTAATCCCTCAGTCATCTATGACCTATAGGAAAATAAAATAAAATAAAAATAAAAAAATAAATTTTATATATATATATATATATATATATATATATATATATATATATATATATATATATATACTTAAACTACAGGAGCTGACAATTACACAAAAGCAACCAAAATTAAACTACTTTTGTGCCTCCATCAGAGATGTCCATGGTGTTTTGAGGGTCTGCGGCCGTGTCCCGATTCGCCAAAATGGCCTTAGATTCACCATTCAAAGTGTGCGTCGAAGGGCAGTTACGTAATTTCCGGCGCGACAAGGGTTGTCCCATTTCAACGCACCCTACTGAATGCGCCCGACAAACACGCCCTGCCCTTTCCACCGTTTCCATGGAGATCGGACATGGCCGAAGCCTGCATCCGTGCACACTTCACGCACTGCTATATCCCATCATGCACCGCAACTACACAAAAAAGAGAAGAAAATGGAGTCCACTGCGTAATATACATCCAAATGTTCGTACTGGTTTACCTCATCTACAACAGAGCGACATGAGACTGTTAAATCTGAATAAAGATAAGTACAGGTTTGTGTGTTTGATGATTAAAAAGGAGGGAAGTTACATGGAATAAAGGAATGTGCAGTTATTGCTACACAATAAGAAGACATTATCATGAGAAATTATTACTGCAATAAGAACAATGTAAGAATGTCTGTTTCTATTATAAGCGTCAAAGACCAAGAGACTGAAACATAAAGTTAGAAGAGTTTAATGAATTCCACACAGGTAATGTGAACAATGAAGCAACGGACTCTCAGGAAAGGACAGAGTCCTGAGACGTGCACAAAATCTTCATGAGTTCCGTACATTCCATACATCTGTGCCCCTCGAGGGCACATGTCATTTACCTTCGTGAGCAAATCAAGATACTAGTTTGATGTAGCGCTGCACTGGTAGAAAATACAATAATAATATGAAAAGAACTGGCACGGCATAGAAGGGAAACGGCGCCCTCTATTGTTATTAAAGTGGTGTAGCCACTGGCCAAAATATCGAATCGTTAAACTGCAATATCTCACTATATGTACACCTAATCAGTGTTCTCTGGTTTATAGACTATGAATGTAAAAATGATATTGTTACCTCTGTCTCTGTTATTACGTTTTCACAAGGTATATTTTGTTAAAGTTATGAAGTAGCTACAATTGAGAAAAAAATCACCTTGAACGTTATATTTGCCTATTGATATTCAATCTAAACAGAAAGAAACAACGACATCTTGACTTTTCTTCTATTAAATAATAAATAATTAAAAATAACGTATGTAATGTACGTATCGTACGCTCAAAGACAGCGGTGGAAGTGCGGTCCATGGTGTAGGCCTGTCCCACTTCAGCAAGATGGCAGCTACACTGAGGAGGGCATATTCTCGCCCGGAACCTTCAAACTACACATTGAGGAGTATTTCGAAGGGCGCCTTCAAAAGGTGCATTTGGTGAATTGAGACACGGCCTGTGTATCCCTCAACATCCAGGCTGGTCTACTGAACCAAGGCGCAGAAGATGGCAGGCCCATCAACCCCCAGTCCCCTTCAGAAGTTTCCACTAAATGATGAGTGTTTTCTTTTCTTCTGTTACATTGCAGTTGGTTTACAGAAAAAAGTTGCTGTCATCAATATTTAGTATTAGCCCATAAACTGTGAGCCATATCATTATGACTTGCATCAAGTCCTAGAGGTACAGCCTATATGGACCACAGGTCCAAGCAACAATGTTCACACAGTATTGCCCCAATGTGAGGGTCATTATTGACTGTACTGAAGTACAGTCTGCCCTGCCACCACAGTCAGACACACATATGTATACACTGGCTCCATTTCAGACAAAGAAATGACATAAAAATCCATCCTCATCACTTTTCTTCAGCCTAGAGATGGAGTTATGGCTGATTTAGGGATTGTAATCCAGGACCTTTTGGCTGAAGGTGGTGCTGAGTTCAACGTTCCTCCATTCAAAACAAACCCCCCCGAACAGAAGATGCACTAAAGCCATTGCTTTTCTTAGACAGTGGAGAGGGCAACACAAAGAGTAAAGGAGCATCACGTCTGGGAGCTCTCCTTAACTGGGGCTGTAGACTAGTTGTGATAGTATCACTATCCAGGCCCTTTGGATAGTTTGATCTTTGAATTTCCATCTTTTGGGGCATTTAATAATTTTATATAATACTTAATTATCATAATCTAATTAAATAATTTGTATTGAATAGGTTGTTTAAAGAACCTTGAGCAATTCAGTAAGTATAACAAATATTCATATAAATACATATTGAAATGTTTGTCATCAAATCTTCCATCTTTTTAACAGCTGACTAGTCTTGAACCTGCCAGTGGTATCTATGGGTTGTTTTCACTGCAGGGTCAGAAGATGCTTTAGTTTCTGACCAGTGCACATCAAATGTGGCTCAGGCAGACCTGTAACATCTGGCCTGGATTGTTATCTCTTCTTCAACTATATCTGACACTGTAAAATCTATATTTGAAGAAATGTGAACAAATCTGATGCCATTACCAACACTTAAAAGACAAGAATGTTTACAATACTTCAATTGCATTACATGAACCAAACCTTTCTCCAAATAAGCAACACAATGATGGCCAATATTTAGTAAAAAAAAAAAAAAAGACAATAATACAATGTCATAAATTGTGTAAAAGATTCAGCTAGCCTCCACTTGTCAACTGTTTGTGCTGTCGTTTATGCAGTCAATGCAGAAGCTGGGGTGTGTTGAGGGTGCGGGGGTCACAGATGGACGTTGTCATCAGAAGCCACTGACCCTGAGCAGCTCATAATGAACAGATCCAGATCAGAAAGTGCTGAGCTAATGCTATGTGGCAGCTCTGACGGCTCACTGTAGCACAAGCCAGCGCTCTCATTTTCCCTCTTCTGAACAAGAAACGTGTTTACTAAGGACATTTGTAGAATATAAATGTCTGGGGTAAAATGTGTGTATAGTTTTGGCATCGAGAGTGCTACCAATAAACAAAGAAAATGAAAGAATTGGGTTGGCTCCAGTGTTCCCTCATTTCAAGGACTTCAGGGCTTTTTTTTACTCCAACAAAGTGATTTATTGATTGATTTTTGATTATTTTGAGTTTCTGCCAAGGAAAATATCACAGCATCATTTACATAATCACATAGTCTAAGCAACAGAAAAGTAAATTTCTCAAAAAGGAGTGGGAAGAAACAAAACTTTTTAACCCACCCCTGTTCATTACAAAATGATGGCCTGTTCATGATAGCATTTGATGAAATAATATGTAATTGTTTTTAAAAATACGTTACATACTAACAATAACTGCATGACCACATCAAAAAATAATATTACAAATTTTGTATTACTATATTACTGGATTATGGAGATATAATATACATTCGAACTTTAGATACACTCTTTCATTCAGCCCTTTGTTTCATAACAGGTGATGAATTTAAACCCATCACTGTACACTGTGAGAAATAGGCTGGCCATTGCTATGAAATTTGTTTATAAGGACTGCCCGAATATCTCATTTGCTTGTTAATCAAGATCATTTAATACAAGATCACATGATCGTATAAGTCTAAGGAGTGACTGTACCAGAACTGAGATGGGAAAAAGGGCTTTTGGCTGTTCTGCTTAACAAAAATGGAATATATTTCAAGGACAAGCAACATTGGATACTTTGATGCCACAAATGTAATTTAACAATCTCATAACAAACATTTATATTCACGCCTGCTCCTGTTTTTAATGTTTTAAACAGATTTAATTAGTTTTATGCTTATATTTTTGTGTACTTGAACAGGGTGCCCATTTTTTATTTTATTTTTTTTAAATGGTTGAAAGCACCTTGTGTACAAACCTCAATAAACTTCCTCCAAAATACCAGATGCCACTTTCTTGACCAAAAAGTCATTTTTCAGGTAAAATGAGCAAAATGTTTAGCAAACTGAACCACCCTAACAACACACAAAGTATATTATAGCTACATGTGGATGGTTTAATCTGTTTTTTTGTTTTTGTTCAAGACAAAATCCAGTCAGGTGGTAGTGTGGTAGATGTGGCTATTTCCCCTCTGTTGTTTATCTTTTTTTGCACAAGCACTATATTGAAGAAGCTAGCAGCCTGTAAAAAAGCACAGAGACACAATTTAGTGCCTTTGCAAACTCCACTCAAGCATTTATTTATCCATTTTCTAATGTTGTAGCTGTGGCACTATCAGGGCAGCTGTTGAGCCCCTCTTTTCTCAGTCTTTTGTCTTTGAAATTGATAATTATGTGGCTGTTGGCTCGAGCTCCATTGAATGCACCCCGTGTCCCTTATCTCCCTTGTCTCCTTTGCAGTCATCTCTACTCATGGTTCACCAACTTTACCAGCCACCTTTCGCAGACAGACATGATCATTCAGGTGAGACTCATCACAGTTCAAAATATGAGTTAACTCATTGTAGATCTCAAGTTCATGTGGAATCCTTTTACAATCTTTAATCCATTGGTTTTTTTACTTATTTATTTTTTTTAGGATTTTTTTTATGAAATAGTAACCTGCCCGTTGATGGGTAAAAACGCCTTTCAGATTTTCTTCTTTTGCAAATTGCTAAGCTAACCTTTGAATATCATTCTTTGAAGTGAAGTAAGCCTAACTCCTTTGCCAGCTCTTTTTCAGTCTGCTCATCGAGGTGTTAGTTTTGCCTGATGCATGCCTGCCCCCTGAATCTTTGCTGCTAATTTGCCATTGCAGTGTGGCCCTTAGGACATTCCATGCTCTGGATATAAAAGCACACATTAGCTTTTTGACCATTTCTAGCACATTCATTCTACTCATCCAGAACTCCTTTCATCCCATCCTCCAGTCACTCCCGATGGTAATTCTCCTGTTTCTCTTTCCCTCTCCTTTGCTGTACACCCCTTCTGTTCATACAAAAGAAGGGTGGGACAAAATTTCATAAACTCAACAAAAACCTTCAATACAATATCAAGTATGGAACAATAAGTGAACAATGCAGGATGTTATATTGTTTCTTTATCACAAGCATACCTGCAGTTTTGTTTTTTTCATTCGCACATATTTAACACACATCCTGAAAAGACCTTCACTTGACCTTACACCTAACTTGAAAACTCCATGTTCATGACATCATAAAGTGGAACAGAGCATTTTGAGCTTTTGAGATGTAGACAGACTAATAATGCAGGGTTCTTCAAAGATTTGTGGATGAAGCAAAACACGGGTATGTTTTTGAGGAGTTAACAACATTGCTTAAAGCTAACAGAAGTCAATTTTTGTAATATAGAACCTTTACCAGAAAGCCACTATTGTGTGGTAAAGGTGATCCTCTTTGTCTTTTTGTTAATCAGGCTCAATGATTCATTTATTTAGTTTATTATTTTTGATATGGTATAATCCATTGGGATTCACATGTAATTTGCAAGGAAATCTGACTAAAATGACATTTATTTTTT
Source organism: Periophthalmus magnuspinnatus (assembly GCF_009829125.3). NCBI lineage: Eukaryota > Metazoa > Chordata > Actinopteri > Gobiiformes > Gobiidae > Periophthalmus > Periophthalmus magnuspinnatus. The sequence continues at coordinate 19,380,967 of NC_047135.1, read as the reverse complement.
GTTTTAATGTATTTTTGTTCTAATTTCAGATGGAGGGCAGGGGCATATTCACCTTAATCTGCCCCACCCACTTTTACTTCTGACTGCTCATACTTCTGTTGTGGTTGGCATGGTCATGCAGGAATTCCATTCATTTGAATGGAGAATAAGAGAAAATACTTTTCACTATAATATTACATAAAGTAAGCTGGTTTGGGACAAATGTGCACCAATGCATCCTTTCTCTGAAAGGCTTGAAAAGCAGAACATATTTGCTGTGGAAATCAGTAGCTCTATAGAAAAGCATTTTGTTGTCCAATAATCTGGAAGTGCGTGTTAGCATGCTAGTTGTTATTACCTTTACCATGATGACAAAATCTGCTCTGGTCTCTTGAGAATTGTGAAAAGCTATCTTATCGTGGTGAGCAATTCAATGCATCTGGTAAGTGAGGGATAACTTTGGTCATTTTTACAATCACATCTGAATCATGGCACCACCAGTTTTTGTTTCATGTAGATAGACCCAATGAGATATGAACACAGATACATAAAATCTGACAAATGAACAAACAAACTATTGAATTTGCCATAGTAGGGCATACAATCAGCCCTGCCCTCCTATTTATTTATTTATTTTAATTATACTTTCTAGAATGCTGTGATGTCACTTGAATCCAATCTACTGATACTTTGCAGCTGATGTCGTCAACGTTCAGTTGGTCACGCTCACCACACCTGAACATGACATGTACAGTTGTATTCATCACACGCTCATAAAAATGTGTTTTTTTGACAGTGTTTGCTAATGTGTGCACTGTGTCACCATGGTAACTGCTGAACATTCCATCACAGAGATACATGTAAAACATCCTAGCATGGTGTCATTGCAAAGTATCAATACAGGTTATGCACTGAAATAATTTTATTTGAAAAAAATGAGGCAAAACTATGGGTAGCGTAATAGACAGCATGTGTTTTTGACACATTTTTTGCCCATTGAGCTATTTTTTTAAAATCTCAAATTAGCTAAATTAACTAAATTAACTAAAAGCAGTTTCTCCATTCTTGCTGTAGAGTTTTTCTAGCTTGTTAGCTAATGATGGGGGAGATAAAGGACACTTGAACTCACCCCACAACAATTAATCTCACCACACGACCTCAGAAACAACCTATTCAAGGAGAGAAAGGTTCATCTGTATCTGATCCCAAAGTCTGGATTAGTGATAAATGTCCCTGTTGTTTAGTTGTTAACTATTTTTTGTACTACTGTTGATTTGGTTTTCTTGTTTGAAATGTCAGATACAAACTAAATATTAGCGGAGTTGTAACTTTTATATTTGTTATTAAGCTATATCAGCTCTTTCATTTTGGATGTGTTTTTACAGGAGAAGATGGTATTAGTTGCCAATGACACTCATAGTATAATTTTGCCACTCACTGCAAAAATTTGGATGTCAAAATATGATGCCATCTGCTTAACATCTGTTGTTGGGTTTCATCACAACATTCTATAAGCCTATAATATTTAAAACACATGAGACTAGCCAAAATTACTATTGTTATAATGTTGACTTTTTTTTTGCAAGTCAGTCAGTAGTAGTTAGTCAGTAGCACTCAACCTACCGCACAAGCTCAGGCTCCTTCACCCCCAGCGAGGTGACATTCCATGTCCACAGAACCTGTCTCCATGTCCGGAGATCCGGTCGTCGAGGCCCCCACCTTTGACTGCCGCACAGATCCCTCTGCACCAGTCGCTTACAGATCCTGACCCTGGCCGGGCCCCATGGGGAAAGGCAGGGCCACCAGACACTTGCTCTCGAGCACCCACCCCAGGCCTGGCTCCAGGGTGGGGCCCCAATGAGGCCCCACCCTGTTCTTGTACTTGTCATAAAGGCCTTCTGAACTGCTCTTAGTCTGACCCATCCCCCTGGACCTGTTTGCCATGCGTAACCTTACCAGGGGCATGAAGCCCCCAACAACATAGCTCCCAGGATCATCCGGGTGCTCGAATCCCTCCACCACGTTAAGGTGGCAGTTCAGGGAGGGGCTCCTCACACTCCTCAGCCTTCCCGGTAAGGTCTATTCCACAGTGCTGGAGAGGAGAATCCAACCGATAGTCAAACCTTGGATTCATGGATGGAGTGTGAAATTGACAGGCATAGCATCTGCAGTGATGCGGCCGCTGTATCAGTCTGTTGTGATAAACAAGGAGCTGAGTCAAAAGGCAAAGCTCTCGATTTACCGGTCAGTCTACATTCCTACATTCACCTATGGTCATGAGCTCTAGATAATGACCAAAAGGACAAGATCGCGGATACAAAAGGCCGAAATGGGTTGGCTGGAGGAGGCCCCGGGGAAGACCCAGGACACGCTGGAGGGACTATGTCTCTTGGCTGGCCTGGGAATGCTATAGGGCCCCACCGGAGCTGGAGGACGTGTCTGGGGTGAGGGAAATCTGGGAGTCCCTGCTTAGACTGCTGCCCCCACGACCCGGCCCCAGACAAGCGGAAGAAAATGGATGGATAGATGGATGGAAGAGGCTTTCCTGCTCTGTTTATCTGGTTCTCCCTCTCCCTGGATATTGGCTGTGACTCTGCAGGACACAGAGGGATACTTTTGGCTGGAGGGCTGTGACTTTCTTCAAACTGCAATCAAGTATCTCTCTCTCTAATACTGGTCTATAGAATGTTGTGGTGTCATCTTAAATCCACCAATAGCTAGGGTTCTTTCTTTATCAGAATCCATTGTCCAGACCACCAGCAGATTCAGAGCAGCATGTGTGCTACAGGCTGCACAGATTGAACTTCTTTATAAATGATTCATCCAGACAGCTCCCATTACCTCTGCCCAGGTGTAGGGCTCACACCACAGTCAAGTTTCTACTCACACACACACACGTGAAAGAACGCACTCAAAGAGAAAGAACGCCCCAACCCGAAGGTCGGAGGATCGAGTCCGGCTCAGACCAAGTTCTGTCGTTGTGTCCTTAGGCAAGACACTTCACCCACATTGCCTAGTATGAAAGTGGTGTGCGTGGTGGTCGGAGGGGGTGATGGCGCAGATTGGCAGCATCGCTTCCGTCAGTCTGCCCCAGGGCAGCTGTGGCTACAATAGTAGCTTACCATCACCAAGTGTGGAAATGAATGACTATAGTGTAGTGCAGTGGTCGGCAACGTCCGGCCCGCGGGAAAATGTTGGCCCTTTGCCAATTTATTTTGGCCCGCCAGAGGATTTTGGACTTTCTTCCAGCATTGATTCTTTAATACTGTCATGATCCGCTCCGTCTGCTCCACGTTTTTCCTCCTGTCCTGCTCCTTGCCTCCCTCACCTGCCGAGCTGGGCTGAGCTCCTGGCTGCTCCTGCGCGCACCTGCAGCTCATCAGCGCGATCACCACCACCTGCTGTGTATAAGAGGAGCCAGGACCAGACACTCAGGGCGAGATCATCTGCGTTTCTACACCCTGTTCAGAGCCGGTTCATCTTCGTTTCAGCCTCATCCCGTTCGGTGCCGGATCGTATGTGCGTCTCCACCCAGCTTGCTGGACCATCTCAGCTCCAGCGCTCCCAGCTCAGCTCCGACCCTGCTTCCACCCTGCTTCCCAGCCCTGGTACTGTCTGTTTTATCTCTGCATTCCGCGACCCCGGACCCTGGTTAGCACTCTGAGTCCTGCCCTGGTGCTGCCCGCATCGTCATCTCCGCTGCGCTCCACGTTCCGCTCCTGGATCCTGGTCCGTGCCTCACCTCCTGCTCACTGCCGGATCAACCCTCGAACTGCACCATTTGTCATTTCTTTAATAAATACTGTAAATATTCCCCGAGTCTGCATCCTTTGGTCCGCTACACCCACCGTTACGACAAATACCAAGTTATGTGGGCACCGCTACGGGCATTCCTCTGCCCATGATGTGCATGTAACACAACATTAAAAGCAAACAATGAACTGGTGTGTACATACACCTTCACCAGTCAAAATCGTGGCTAACTGTTTTTGGACATCTGGTGAGGCAAGCGTGCAGACTGCGCGCAGCTCAAGGAATGTGCACCAGTTGCGCTATAGCCTTCTTGCACTTCTGGGGTTAGTTATTCAAAATTCCCTATTTTATTAAAATAAATCACGTAATCACAAAACTGTCAAAATACTCAGTTTGAAGATTTCTTTTAACCGGGGTGGGGACTTGCTTTTTGTCCGCATGTCAGGTTTTATTGTTCTTTTATTGTTCCTTTGCTCATGTTTGACACAACATAAATCCACTTAGCCATGTCAATTTTAAACATTTTTCATTTACGTTGTGATTTTATCACGATCCTTGCTGCACTTGGCATCATCCAAGTCCTACAGCTCTCCCACAGTCGTGCGTAAAGATGCAGATCATTACGGCACCAAATGTGGAGTAAGGAAGCCGTTAGTGCGGTATTACGCACGACTAAAAGCCTGTCGTAGTTTAACCTTCGAGGCAGAGCTAAATCGCAGCGATGGTCACAAGAAGACAGCGTGAGAAAAGAATTTTGATGGAGAGATTTGACGATAAGCAATAATTACGCAGCTACCTGGTTCAAGTAACCGTCTTAGAAAGATTTTATCCTTGTTTAAATCCGCACATTTTAACCACAAAAGTATTAGTGTCAATTAATATCATGAGACAAAGACCTGAATAAATGAGGTAAAAACTTAAAGTGAAAAGTTTTTCATAGCTCTACCCGATACTGTGCGCCTTTAGCACACTTATTACCACGTTCAACAAAGGCATAATTCTTACCAAAACCATAAAAAAAGGGGCAAAAGCTTTTGCCCGAGGATTTTTTAATTGGCTGTTTTAGGTGAGTTAAAATGCATGTAATTCATATTTATGTATTTATAAATATATGTAAGCCAATACCTTTACCATCTGGCCCGCCACCTGTGGGCGCTGAAAAAAATTGGCCCGAAGCCAAGCGAAGTTGCCGACCCCTGGTGTAGTGCTTTGAGAGGCTTTGATAAAGCGCATTACAAGTGTAAGCCATTATTATAAATATTAGCATTCTGAATAAGAATTTGTAAACATATAGAGAATGTTAGTCTGGCTATCATACCCAACCTGAAAAAATATCTGCAATGAAATTGAGTCTCATTTCAATAACGTAACAATAGTATTTCAAATAAAAGTAAAGTGAAATGCCTATTAGTATCTTGAGATTAATTTGACCTGAAAATACTGATGAATGCTCAGAACTAGACTTGACTGTCCTGAAGATGCAAGTTGGCGATGGCCAAATTTGTGAAGTGTGGTATGGTTTGAATAGTCATTTTTGTAACTGTTGAACTTGGTCAAAAGTATTTTTATCCATATAGGTTTCAAAATCAAGAACAAAGTCACCAACAGCTGCAAGCACAAACACTTTCAGCCCTGTTCGATGAGGCTTTCTCAGGCACAAACTGACACAATGGACAATGATCAGTGAACGGAACAGCCTGTTCATTGATGCAGACTTTGTTCTCTTGGTAGATTTACGCAGCCTTCCTGAAGTTTTTCAAAAGGTTGGTCTCAGGAGGATATATAAAGTCCTCCGACATTAACCAAATCAGCAATCACATTAGAGTTTACAAATGTCACTATTAAGGAGACTTAGGAGAAAGCAGGATATTTGGGACATTTTTGTGGATTTTTTTTTTGTTTGTTTGTTGAAAAAAACAAAACAAAAACAAAAAAAATATTGGATCCCTGCTCCTCCAGTAGATCTACAAAGTAAACACTTAAATGCTAAAATTGACCATGATACTATGATTAAAGAGGGGATAGTATGCAAAATCAACTTTTTGGATCTTTCTACCATGTCACAATGTCCCCTCATCCAAAACATGCCTCAAGTGGTTTCAGATGTCATCCATGCATGTTTGCGTAATCTAGAAATCTCTCCTGGGCACAATTCAACCCCTCCTTATGATTAGCTGTAAGATTCTGTTCAATGCTCAGCCCACAAGCCTACATCATCCGTGCTCCCACATGACAATTCTCCATAATTAACCCAAAGCAGGATACAAAACAATAGATTAAAATTTCACAAACCTGATGCCATGTACAGTAGCTTCAATAGAGAAATACACACTGATTGAAAACATGTTACCATTGCTTTTGGTAAATATAGCATTTTTAAAAGAATAGGCCCCAGGCATTAGGCTACTGAGACCATAACCTGCTTTATACATATGCCTGTAAAATTCTACAGCCTCTGAACCTGTCTCATATTTCCACCTTCTTTACTTTGCTCACCATTGCAATAATCTTTGGATTTTTCTGCTCCATAGTCAGATTTCTCTCCTGATTTCACACAGAAGCATTTGTAACTTTCTGCTACGGCAGCGCTGCTAATACATCAAAAGTTACAGCGACTTATTACAGAAAGAATAAAGTCCATGAGCTTGGCTGCCTCCACCTTCCCCTGAACCTTTAAAGAGCCATTCTGCTTTTAGTGCTGCGCACTGGGGCCCCGCTCTCAGCTCCACAGGCACAGCTGAGTGCAGCCGCAGACTCTTGAAATGCCTGATTTCCCTATGAACAAGAATCCTTTCTCATGTGTTCAATCAGCTCAGTGTTTCTGTGAAAGCTGAAGGTCACATCTCTAGAGGTTGTACATTAGCCTACTGTTCTGCATTTTGGATAATAATAATAATTAAAATAATGTTACTTCACTCCAACTCTATTTAATGCATTGGCTTTCTTTGGCTGTTAAAAACACAGTGGCATGAAGTTGCCAAAAGTACCAATACTCAGATACTTATCGATATTAAAACTAGTATCAAAACTAGATACTAATGTGAACAAGCATTAATACTAAATAAATCTCATGAAAGGACAAAACTGTACATTTCTTAATACTTTTTGACCTTGATTTACATCAGAACAGTATGTAACTTTCCAGGTGTAGTATCACGTGCATGATTCCATGGAAATAGAAAGTCAAAACCATTTCTTGGTAACATGCTCCATGGAGACAGAAACGTTTTATGCCATACTGTGGAAGATAATAGCCAAAGGAACTACATTTCAATGGAAATAAGCAGGTGGAGGTCCTCCTCTAGGCCATATAAGAGTAAAGTTTGTGGATATGCAAGCCTGCTCAGAGCAATAAATACAACCAAATTGAGAAAAAAAAAAAAAAAAAAAAAAAAAAAAAATAATAATAATAATAATAATAATAAATATATATATATATATATATATATATATATATATATATATATATATATATATATATATATATATATATATATATATATATATATATACTATCCTCTGCTTTGTCCTATTTTCTCATCAGCAATGCTATTCACATGTTGTCCCTTGTCCCACTCCCCCTGTGGCGTGTAACTCTTTCAGATGCCCCGATGACAGCTGGACCCTCTCCTCCTCCTCGCCTGGCTCTCCTCCTCCTCCCCGGCCCTCCTCTCCTGGCCGATTTTTCTTGTTTTGTTTGATTTTTCCTGTTGTTTTGTTTTTGTGTGTAGGCAGCACGGTGGCTGAGTGGCAACACTCATGCCTCACAGCAAGAGGGTTTGGTTCGATCCCCGGGTCGCCAGACCTTTCTGTGTGGAGTTTTTCATGTTTCTCCCCCTTTCTGGATGGGTTTCCTCCGGGTACTCCGGTTTCCCCCATCAACCAAAACATGAACGCCCTTAGAGACAACTGTTGTTGGGATTTTGGGCGTTACAAAAATAAATGAATTGAATTGAATTGAAAACTACACACTAATGTCTAACACTTGTATTGTGCTTTACAGGCTGAACAACCGCTACACTCTAAATATTATTCATTCACTCAATATCCAGTGGTGGCCAACTCACAACTTTTTTAAATACCCAAATTGTCAAAAAAAATCTTTGTAACATATACCTTGGCCATGCTCTAGCCATCACTGCGTTCATTGGTCAGAACTTATCAGGCAATGTACTTTTCTGATGTAATCGGCTATGATGGGCGGCACAGGGACACAAATGAGAAAGTAATGCACAATGATTTTTTTGGTTTGTTTTTGCCTCATGCACCGTTGGGTCCAGGACAGTTTATTGAAACCAAAACAACTGCCATACTGGAATCATATGTCAGGTCGTATTAGACTTCCATAGTTGAGATGCACTGCTGTAAGCATAACTAGCTGGGAGATATTTACATAAATGTACTACCTAGCTTCAACTTAACATTTTGGCTTTTTTTGTTACAATAATTTTAGATTTTTAAAAGGATTTCCTAAAAGCTGTACCTAAGGTTTCTGTTGTGTTTTTGCTCCGCTTCATTATAGACCCTGTACTCATTGCCTTCCTATGTATTTGAGCAAAATCTTACCTCAATAGAGACATTTTGTATAAGCAGCTCTTGAGGCCAAAATAAGTTTTCTGTGTAGTGACTTCTGCTTTGTAATGTAAAGCCGTTTATTGTCAGGAAGTTCGCATTAGCAAGCTAGCTCTTAGCTTTTTTTTTTCTTTTTTTGTCATGGCATAACGTAAAAGTGAAAGCTGTAAAAAAATGCTTATAAACTCATAATTAGGATGCTCTGAAGGCATAAGTTAAGTGACAAATAACTTTGACCCACTTCAACCCATTTAAAATAATTAGTTCTATTTTTCACTTCTAAAGACAACAAAAATCAAGTATCGCGCCTTTAATGATCTGACATTGTATGTGCTAACACCAGAACAGATCCAGGGTATTTTCATGGCTTTGTGAATAAATAAAACTTTTTAAAGAGCAACCACAGCAGCACTAACCACCAGAGAACAGAAGGTCCCTGTAAATACGGATGGCCTCGCCTGAGACAGCATGCAACGTCTCTTTTTTAGAACAACGATTTCAAAAATAATGAATCGCTCCCCTATGACCCACAAGGACAAACCTTTACCCCAAAAAATCAACAACCTGTGCCTACAGAGTCTCAGTGTGGTGGAGCCCCAGGGCAGTGGAGGAAAATAACCAAGTAAACGTCACATAACGGTCACATAACATACAGTAAGTAAAGTAAACTGACGTGGAACTGTATCACGGTGTTTTTTGGTTTTGTATTATTTGGTTTCAGGGTTGCCCGATCTCACTGGAGAAACATGCAACCAGACAAATGCAAAGAGGCCTAAAAGATCTCTAAAAGAATATTTAGACACTTACTATGTAATTATGGCAACAGCAGATGGTTCTGGCTAATGGAAGCATAATAAGATCTGGAAGAAAAAACAAAGGTCGTAGCAGATTGGTTTCAGTGGCCTGTGCTCAATGGCGCATAATGCCCAAAAAAATAAAATAAAAACATTCGTACACATTTATTTCCTCAACGGAGTTCAACAGTCTCTGCCCACTTTAAAGTCCGCTCTGGATTTACTCATAAACGTAGAAGTAAAAAACCTTTAAAAAATTCCCAACATGGAGAAAAAAGTTTTAACATTTTTTGTAAAATCTTAAAAGGCCCATATTGCACTATTTTCTGCTCTATGTTATAATGTTGAACTGAACAAAAGGTAAAAGGTAGCTGTTAACTTGAAAACTGCCGCTTCATGACATCACAAGGTGGAACACAGCATTTTGAGCTTTGGAGATGGAGACAGACTAATAATGTCGGATTACTCAAACATGTCTGAATGACGCAAAACACAACTCCAGATATATTTTTGAGAAGGATTCTAAAATGGCTTAGACCGTCGTGAGACTGGTTAGTTTTACCCTATTGATGATGTGTTGTTGCAATAATAATCCTGCTCAGTACAAGAGGAACCGCAGGTTCAGACATTTGGTGCATTTGCTTGGCTGAGGAGCCAATGGGGCAACGCTACCATCTGTGGGATTATGACTGAACGCCTTTAAGTCAGAATCCCCCCTACACGTGATGATACCGTAGCGCTGTGGATCTTTGAGTGGTTGAGGATGGTCGGTGAGCAGAGCTGTTCGTGACAGGGCTGGGGTGCGGCCAACACGAGTCACCCCTCTCCAATTTCGCACCTCATGTTTGTGGAGAACCTGGTGCTAAATCACTTGCAGACGACCTCATAAGAGTCAATTTTACGTATTATAAGACCTTTAAATATAATGAGCTCACCGATGTTTTAGTCAAATGTTTTAGACAATTTGAGCTTGATGAATCCTGGCATTGTCATCTTGGAATATGCCCGTGCCATCAGAGCAAAAAAAAATCCATTGATGGAATAACCTGGTCATTCAGTATATTCTTTTAGCACATACTGTTGCTGGACCTAGATCTGACCAACTGCAGGAGGCTCGTACCCATTTGCTTAGTTAAATCCAGGTGGCGACATTTTTTTTTGGTCAAGCAGTGTATTTTTTTGATTGATATGTAAGGCTGATTTGGATTATTTTCCCCAAAATATATAATTTTACAAACTCAACAATTTTAAGTTTGTGAAAACATGTTTAAAATGCTAAGAATCTTTGGCTAACAGACCAGGGCAAAGAAAACAAAGCTAACTGATTTCAGATGAGTAATTAATTTGGTGATCACAGGAGGCTACAGGAGACTGCAATCTGTGATGTGCTTCATTAAAAAAAAAAACAAAAAAAACAAAACACATTTTGAAACAAGATTTCAATAAGCACGAAAGAAAGGATTCAATTGATGGAGTAAAATCATTTTCTCAGAATGAATAAATGTAAAAATAGTAAGGGACAGGAACATGCTGATGAGCATCCTGTTGGATTATTTGAAGTTGTGATAATGTTAAGACATTCAATGTTTTTTTTTTTGTTTTTTGTTTCCTAGTGTTTAGTATTAAGCCATTATAGTGGCCCATACCAAGCCACGTATTTCACCTGTTTTTACTGTGGTTATGTGTTTCGTGTACGGCATGCAGCCTAGAATCTTTTTGAATAATCACAAAGCAAAACATTTCAAATTCAATTAAGTTGACTTACTCAATTGACTTTCTCAATATCGATTAGGGTAACAGAAAGAAGATGTAAAATGCTACTTTGTAATGAATAGAACAAAATAAGTACACTGTATTTATGTTACCTTGAAGTCTTACATCTGTTCTGATAAAGCTCAGATGCATACAAAAACTACAATTTTGTCTTGTTAGTGTGATTTTGTACAGTATCAAATGAGTACCTAGTTTCAATATTAGTTTTAGTATTGATTAGTATCTGATTCTTGATACTTCACAAGTATCCAGATAATCACAAAAAAGCACAGGGCTGTGGGCATGGTAAGGGGGTAGTTGAAAACTAAAATTTTTTGGGCACCCAAGCAAATGCATGACAACACAGGATTATAGAAACATGCTTAAACCAATCAAAATACAATTCTGAGTAAGCTATTGATGAGAGAACACCATTATAACATGGCCATCGGTATCGGATATCGACAGCGATACAGAAAAATTTGCAGGATTGTAGATCGTCCTGAAAATGTCAGTTAAGCCGATATCCTGGTTGAACATATAAATTGATGTAATGAGACTATTTACTGGTCATACTTGGCCCAGAGAGTTTCATGTTTGAATACTTATGAATGTTCTCTCCTCTGCTGCAGCTTCTGCTCCTCTGACTCCGAGCTCAGACTGCACGCGGTGCAGCTCCGCAAGTGTTCCGTATAGTACAAAATATTAGAAAAGCTCAGACAGCATGGCGTGCAGTGTGGAGGTGCCATGCAGCTCTGGATGAAATCCATTGGATCGTATTCTTGTCGGAGCCCAACACAAGCCTTATCCCTAAATAAATGGTTAATGTGTGAACAATTGATCTCGCGCATGCAGCCTTCAAAGGGGGTGAGTGTAACGGCACAGCAGAGCTCCAGTCATCCTGTGAGTGTTAAACTGCAACAAAACTGGTTAGACACTGGAGTCACAGCTGGATAGGGTGCAGTCTGAGTGAGACTCTCTCCCCTGCATCCTCTTTTCATCTGACCAGATATCAGATATTCCTGCCCAGTTACTAAATTCAGTAGTCAATAGTCTGTATATAGTGTTGCCTCGTTTATCGTGGGGGTTACGTTCCAAAAGTAACCCGCAATAAAGAAAATCTTCTTTTCGTTTTTCTGCAGTCACTGATCCACAGAGCTAAAGCAGACTCCATCCGCACGATAGTTACAACCCTTTATGCATCCTTGTTACAACTTATTGCTCCTGTCTTCTTTATGTTGTTTTCCTTCTTCTTTATGTTGAGTTCACATGTAAAGCCTCTTGCGGACGCGCGTCTTGGCCATGCTGCATTTCTGCGGCGTGTTTCAAGGCGTCAGAACAGCGCGAATCTGGCATTGACACGGTGCGTCTTGAGAGTTCAGGCGTCAGATGCTCTGTTCATGTGTCCAAAAGCTGAAAAAGCTGAAGTTTTTGGCGTTTGACAACGTCAACCGATCAGAGACTGCGCTCCAGTGACAAAGCAACGTCATTATCTGGAACAAGTAGAAAGACATTTGCCTCAGTTGATAGGTTTTATGTAATATATACATTAAAGTCACTCTCTCAACCTGGGCTGCAGCATTCACAAAGACACAGGGAACACAAAACATCTAAAGGCACTCGCAAAGACCGCAACGGAGTGTCCAGAGTGCCCGTGACGTGCATCGGAGTCATTTGTCCTCAAATGCAAAGGCGTCCAACTAGAGGCGTCCAATATTCTTGACACCCCAGAGTCAAACATTTGTATAAATTTGGCTGAACGCATTCTGTACTGTACAGGAGACAAGGCACGTCCATTAGCCAATCAGGACAAAGAACACAATGTATTTTTTTGTATATGAAAAAATGCAACAGGCTAGTGAATATTCTGTTTTATTATACATGTCAATTATTACAGAAATAACAGTTTCCTCAAAAAGGAAGAACGTTATCTAACTAGACAGCTAGACAGCTAGATAGATAGATAGACAGACACTGTCAAATCTTGTGCAGTATGCTGGTACAACCAAGTTTTTACAGCTGCTTCAGTAATTATTACAGACTTCCTGTTATAAATCTAGCAGTTCTCACTGGACCTGGAGATATATTGTCCATACTACACATCAAACATTTCCAAGGTTGCCTGGCTAAATGTACAACCCCTGCCTCAGTAATGTATATTTGTAGGTGTCGTACTGTGGTTATTTTCAGGTAAAGAGCTTTCAGGAGGCCAAGTTACTGAGGACATCCAAAAGCAAGCACTGGTCTCTCTCCAGCTGCAGTCCCAGCTCAGAGAGTCATGAGCCTGGAGCACTGACTATGTCCTCTGGCCAGGGCACGTCAGTGTGTTTGGATGGGACAGGAGGGGCATAGAACTCACCAGATGATCTTTATAATACAATAAAAGTGGAAATGATAGCATTATAAATGTAATTTAGCACAAGTGCAAAGCTAGGCAAAGCAAAGCTATCACTATAGACAATATAGCATGAGGAAACAAAGCCCAAACATAGTTTCTGGTTCAAAACAAGGCTTTCAGTCAAACTTCAACAAAAAACACAATGTTTGATCTCTACATGTCACTGTAGATAAAATATCAGCTCACAGTCTTTTGATCGCTAACGCTATAAACAACTTGCAAAGCCACTAACGCTTTCATAAGATCTCATGCATGACTTGTCATGTGTCACTTTTATTCAAACATCAGAAAAGCATAATAGTGTATGTTATACAGCGTTAACTCTGAAAACTTACCTCTGAAATTAATCACTGTGTGTAATGGGCCTGGTTTAGGCTCATTAGGCGAGGTGTGTCTTCAGTCTGCTCAGGAAGGGAGGGGGAGTGAGCGCAAGAGTTAAAAAATGTTCTCTCTTCTCTTTTCCCAAACTTAGAGACTTTCAGGGGAAAGTCAGGGAAATAAATGTTTTCAGTCTTTGCACTCTTATCGATTGACATCGGATATTGGCCCATACTCAAAGCTATAGCATCCAAATCCCGTTAGAACTGAAAAAAGCTGGGACGATGCATCCCTAGCTAATCAAACATAAATATTAGAAATGGCACAAGATCTCATGCCACAATCTCTTGCAAGATAAAATAGCTTGTGAGATGTCTCTACATATTTACATTTGCCTTGGACAAATTGAGTTGCATATCTTGAGCAGTTCTGGTTCCCAAAAGCAGGACTACAACAGCAAAAATACTAAATAAAATCTATTCAACATTTTTAGGCTAAAATTGCATTGCACATTTTATTTTTATTTTTAATTATCAATACGTCATGCCAACATCTCATCTGGTCTCATTCTCATTGACCCAATCTCCCAATCTCATGTCCCGTTTCATTTTGTGGGAATTGTGTCTAATCCACAGACTGTATATATAAATGGACATAGCTAACCTGCTAGCCACTGCGTTCCAAATAGGAAGTGATTATGGGCACACTTCTGGCTCCATCGGCTCCAATTCACTTTACATTAGAAAACTGTTGCCACCCTCTCTCTGTAACTGCTGCTGCCAGACTCGTCATTTTGGTCTTAAACTGTTCATATTGACCCGCTCTGATCCTGATATTTTTATTTCACTACTGTGTCCGTAACTCAAGATATGAACATTAATAAAAGACAAATCAGGCACCCTCTTTCCCCGAGTGTTAGCAACGGGTTTGATTGTCAGCATGGCTAAGTGCCAACCCCCTGCTAAACCAGCAGTGCAAGTGGGAAGGAGTGTTACCTTCAACAGCATCGCTCCAAACTGGCTCTTTGGTTGCTATGACACTCGCGGTCGGAATTCCAAATATGGAACTCGACTCCAAATTGACCCCTATAACTGCTAGCCTCAATGAGCTTCATTTGAAGGGACCAAAACGCTATGGTTCACGCTCCCTTAGTCCACTTCTTTGTACAGTCTATGGTCTCATCCCACCAAAAATGTACAGAGGTGAAGACTAGATTTTTACAACATTTTGTCCATGGAATTGAGACTCAAACTTGAACGAGTGAAATAACTCAATTTAGATGAAAATAACTGAGTCAAAATTAACTTCTTGCACCAGTGCCAGGGGACAGTGGAGCATAAACAAGTCCTCCACACCCCCAGCACGAGCCCCCTCCTTCCGGTCCCTCTAAGGCTCCAGAAAGGTCAGCCTATCAACAACGCACTTGATGAAATAATGAGATGAAGAACGGATACCTGGAACATCCCCCCGCCCTGTCGAATTACACCAGTTTGTTTGTGTGCAGCTGCTGACATTTGGAGAGATTTAAATAGTTCCATTATTTACGACACGTGCATTAGTTCGACATGAATAATGCCATTGTAATTTGTACGCTTTGGATTGTATTGTGTTTCCAAATGCAGGACAGCAATAGAAATTAATGAAGTGAAAAAGCAATTGGATTAAACAAGGCCTGAACGGAGAGGGCCTCATCACTCCATGTATCACTCTGCCGCACAGCGGCTCTGAGTTATTTAGTAATCATGTTTAAAATATACACCGTCCAAATGCATTGGTTAGAGTTAAAGTGGACCTATCCTGCATTATTGTTGAATGTTATTGGTGTGTAAATGTGTTTTTGATTGCCCTTGTATATGAGTGTAGAAATGCCCCTAACAAATCCAGAGATGACTTATGGACTTAAAGGAGACATATTATGCTTTTTTGTAGTACTTAGTAATACAAGCAACCATATAAAGGGTCATTATTTTACATTTTCTTCATTGTAAACTGCAAAATTGCTCTAAAACAGCTTAGTAATACAAATAGGACCTCTACATTTTAGAATTTTTTTGCTAGGGTTGTCAAAAGTATTGAAAATATAAACTATAAACTTAAAAAGTCATATTCACGGGACAGAAGTTAACCTTGCCTGAATAGGTTTGGAATGATCTTGTATCAGAACAAGTATAAGACCACTTAGACTAGTATACACCCATGGATCACTATGGAACCTACCTGGACGAGTGAGGGATTACACAGACATAAGGCTGCATGGTGGGAAGGCTTCTATGATTTAATGTTGAAAATCACATTCTATTGTCTTTTTTAACTATCATCATGGTATCAAGTCTATTCCTTAGTATCAAAATCAAGTTTGAAATTGCAGTATTGTGATCACACCACTTCTTAGCAAGCAGGGGATTTTTTATAGCTGTTATTGTTATTGAAATTTCAGAACTTTACAGTACATGTACAACCTAGAGTTTACAATTTTCCAATAAATGCGCATTAGTATAGGGAAGTGAGTGGACATAGGGAGTTGGTGAAAACTGCAATTTTCTGAGCACTCAAGCCCTAGATGCAGGACAATACAGAATTACTCTGTCACAGTTCCCCTGTCTATCTATCTACAAAGCTATATTCAGGTCACTGAAGAATCTATTCACATCAGCGGGGTGAAATAATGAAATAGAATAAATGTGCATTGGTCTGGTAATGAATTAAGATCACTGTGTTGCCTTTTACCTATTTATATCCCAACACAATCAGCGTGTATCTCGCTAATAAAACTACTACACATCATGTTTGTCAAGTTGTTTTGTACAGTTTTGTATCATGTTATATATATATATATATATATATATATATATATATATATATATATATATATATATATATATATATATATATAAATAGAGAGAGAGAGAGAGAGAGAGAGAGAGAGAGAGAGAGAGAGAATTGTCATGTGGGAGCATGAATGATGTAGGCTTGTGGCTGGAGCATTGCACTGAATGTTACAGCTAACCATAAGGAGGGTTCGAATGGGGCCTGTGAGAGATCTCTAAAATACTCAGACATGCCTGGATGACATCTAAAATCTCTTCAGGGATGTTTTTTGGTGCGGGAACAATGTTAGAAAGCTAAAAAAAAAAAAAAAAAGATTTTGCATGATACTCTCTCTTTAAAATACATTGTTCCCCATAAACGTCTTAATCCCAAACAACTTTACCCTAATGTTACGCACACAGCCGAGCAAACAGTTTGTAAGAGTCTGTAGCTCACAACGCCATGCATTCACCACTTTGTCTGCCCGGAGTAGGTCCCAGATCTGAGCAGCTCTCAACGAGGGTATAGTCTAACACAATGTGGAAAAACTCAATAATACAAAAGCGATATAATCCACCAAGTTAGCCCTGACAGCGATGGCATGGTTCCAAGTTGGCACTCTCTGCTGTGCACATGCATGCCATCTCCATGAAATACCCCGTGAGCATGGAGCGTAGACTGTGTAAACAAGTGGACTTTTGCTCCAGCCAAGTGAAGCTCATTGAGATTAGCAGTTATAGAGGCAAATTTGGAGCTGAGTCCAACCATGAGTATCACAGCAATCAAAGAGCCAAACAGGAGTGAAGCTCTTTGGTTTGGCAGGGAATGGACACTTAGCAATGCTGTCAATCAAAGCTGATGCTAACGCTATCCGGACCTGCTTTACCTGTTGATTTCGGGACAAAATAACAAAATATAAACACCAGGATCATGTAGATCATGTAGATGGTTAATATGAACATTTAATGACCAAAATGAGAAGGCTCACAGCAGCAGTTACAGAGAGAGGGGCCACCGTTTTTACAGAGAAAGTGAATTGGAGCCAAAAGTGCACCCATGCTCACTTCTATTTGGAATGTGGTGGCTAGCAGGTTAGCAATGTCCCTTTATATATACAGTCTATGGCATAGAGATTGGACAAACAACAGTTTATGTTCCAAGTCCATATTCAGCTATACAGAATAATAACATGGAACACGGTTTACTAAAAAGGCAACAGATATGTTTCCACCCCGGAGTGAAAACTTGGCTCTGTGAGAGCTCATGTGGTCTTTACAACTCAAACATGAATGAATCAACTGTGAGTACAACTAGTGATGAGGGAACACCATTATAACAAGGCTAAAAGCTCATAAGTGTTTTTTTTAAATAATATTATTATTATTATTATTATTATTATTATTATTATTATTATTATTATTATTATTATTATTATTATTACAATTTAGCAGATCTCCTCCTTTATCAAAAACCCTGTAGACTTGTGTTTCCATGATGTAACTTTATGGGAAAAAGAGAACCCAGTGCATAGGATTGCTGACATCTTGAATCATGTCATCATGAATGACGCAAAATATAACTTCTGATATGTCACAGATCATGGGGTGTTAGAGCATGGTAAGCGCTCCAAAAGCCTTTTAACACATTCCTCCACGCAGAAAATCTCATCTTAAAACTGGTTGTCTACATATAATTTTTCTTCAGTGGTTTTTGTTTTGATCATTTCAGCACCCAGATTACCTTTAACAAAACCATGTCTTGGTAATTCCTAAGCACGGTTCTTTTTAGACATTTTTAAACTGCTTTGATCGAGTGCATGCCTCCTCTAAAGGCAAAAATAGGATTTTGTGTGAACCTATACCAGCTTTCAATGTGCACATTTGAAATTTAAATCTAATACACAGTAACATTCATTGAACACAGTGTGAATGGGGTGTGAGTGTGCCAGTGTTGGTGGTGGTCGAGGGCTGCTGTGACTACAATACCACCACCAAGTATGGAATGATTGGATATCTTGAAAGATCCAATCATTCATCCAGGGCACGAAGCTCCCGTTCCACCACATCCCAAAGATGCTCTATTGGGTTGAGATCTGGTGACTGTGGGGGCCATTGTAGTACAGTGAACTCATTGTCATATTCAAGAAACCAATTTGAAATGATTCGAGATTTATGACATGGTGCATTATCCTGCTGGAAGTAGCCATCAGAGGATGGGTACATGGTGGTCATGAAGGGATGGACATGGTCAGAAACAATGTTCAGGTAGCCCGTGGCATTTAAACGATGCCTAATTGGCACTAAGGGACCTAAAGTGTGCCAAGAAACCATCCCCCACACCATTACACCACCACCACCAGCCTGCACAGTGGTAACAAGGCATGATGGATCCATGTTCTCATTCTGTTTACGCCAAATTCTGACTCTACCATTTGAATGTCTCAACAGAAATCGAGACTCATCAGACCAGGCAACATTTTTCCAGTCTTCAACTGTCCAATTTTGGTGAGCTCGTGCAAATTGTAGCCTCTTTTTCCTATTTGTAGTGCAGATGAATGGTACCCAGTGGGGTCTTCTACTGTTGTAGCCCATCCGCCTCAAGGTTGTGCGTGTTGTGGCTTCACAAATCCTTTGCTGCATTCCTCAGTTGTAACGAGTGGTTATTTCAGTCAACATTGCTCTTCTATCAGCTTGAATCACTCGGCCCATTCTCCTCTGACCTCTAGCATCAACAAGGCATTTTCGCCCACAGGACTGTCGCATACTGGATGTTTTTCCCTTTTCACACCATTCTTTATAAACCCTAGAAATGGTTGTGCGTGAAAATCCCAGTAACTGGGCAGATTGTGAAATACTCAGACCGGCCCGTCTGGCACCAACAACCATGCCACGCTCAAAATTGCTTAAATCACCTTTCTTTCCCATTCTGACATTCAGTTTGGAGTTCAGGAGATTGTCTTGACCAGGACCATCCATCCATCCATTTTCTTCCGCTAATCCGGGGCTGGGTCGCAGGGGCAGCAGTCTAAGCAGGGACTCCCAGACTTCCCCACCTTCGACTGCCGCCCAGATCTCTCTGCACCTGCCCCTCATGGCTCCTCTCGCAGGTGGTGGGTCCACGGGAGGACGGCCCCATGTCGTTTCTTCGGGCTGGGCCCGGCCGGGCCACCTGACGCTCGCTGCCGAGCACCCACCCCAGGCCTGGCTCCAGGGTGGGGCCCCGGTAACGCCAGTCCGAGCGACGTAAACGGCCTTGTTGTTCTTTTCTTCATGATGGGCTTCTGAACCACTCTTAGTCAGACCCGTCTCCCAGGACCTGTTTGCCATGGGTGACCCTACCAGGGGCATGACGCCCCCGACAACATAGCTCCCAGGATCATTCGGGTGCTCAAACCCCTCCACCACGTTAAGGTGGCGGTTCGGGGAGGGGCTTGACCAGGACCACACCCCTAAATGCATTGAAGCAACTGCCATGTGATTGGTTGATTAGATAATTGCATTAAGGAGAAATTGAACAGGTGTTCCTAATAATCCTTTAGGTGAGTATAGATTTCCATTTTGTCTTCTATCAAATGTCAGTCAACAAAGTATAGCTAAAAATGGCCTTTGTTCCTGCTATTGTGGAGAGCCACGTGTGTTCTTTTTATATCCACGTCACCACTATTTAAATGCTAATGTGAAAATGAGAGAGGAGCGGCAGGAAGTTGAGTCCGTCTTTGTGTCTCAGAGTGTGTCTGAGTGCCTGGGGTGTGCGTTAGGAGCGGATAAGTGAACGCCTTTGATTAGACGGAAACAGAGGCCCAGAGGAAGACGAAGGAAAGTGTGTATCCAATTTAACCTGGCACGCTCACACCTGCACCGCTGCTAACTCCACGCAGAAATGGGTCATTCCACATTGTTCTGTTGTTTTGTCTTTGTGTCTGTTTAAGAGCCAAGGTTCAAGTCTGTTTTTGCATATGACGTTGGCGCTCAAAGCCTTCAAATGCACACGAAAGACAATTTTTACCCTTTCATCATTTGCAAGACGGTATGAAAGTTTCTTCATACCCAGTAATGTAGTTATTGTTCCTGTTAGTGAAAACAGATGCTGTCTTAATCAAATAAGATAAGCCTTCATTACTTTCAAATGGAGAAATTTGTCTTGAACATCAGGGGCATTCAATACATTTAAATGACCCAGTGCTACACAAGCTACAGAAAGGGACATTGCACATATTCACATCTGGATTCCATACAAGGAGGATGACCAAAAATTATATAGTTGGAAATAAAGAAAGAAATCAGTGTTGGAATGTGGCAAATTTAATGGTGAATAAAAATAGATGTATAAATAAATAAAATCATTTACACATTAATGCATACATTCTGGGGATTAAAAAGCTTAAATATGCTTGTTTTTACATTTCTGTGTTAATGTATTAATTTAATAATGGCTTACACATGTAATGTGCTTTTTCAAAGCCTCTCAAAGCACTACACTATAGTCATTATTCATTAATTTCCACACTTGGTGATGGTAAGCTACTATTGTAGCCACAGCTGCCCTGGGGCAGACTGACGGAAGCGAGGCTGCCAATCTGCGCCATTGGCCCCTCCGACCACCACCTATCATTCGCACACACACTGTTGCCCCAAATTTATTTGTACATGTATTATCATTTTTATAACATATTTATTTTTATTTATTTATTAATACTCTCCATGTGGTTATTATATCCTATAGTTGCGTTATACTTGTTTCATTTGATTCATCATTGAAATGGGCAAAGGAATAAATGAGTACTTAAATCTGTTCCATTTACATCAGAGCATCCTGTACCTTTATTTCTGAGGGCATAAACTCATATTGGTCTGACAGGACGTGGGTGGGATCATTTGCTATTCTTTGGCCATGTTTAATGGCAGCCTCTGCAAACATGTCTCATAGAGAGTGGGGAGGGCGCACACCCATCATTTCCCCAGGTCTTTTGGCTATGCTATTAATTTGTGGCCATAATTTAACAGATAAATTGCAGCACCATGTTGTTATGCCATACCTGATAATAGTCCTGAAAAAAGGAGGATTACAGTTGTTTTTGCAACATCATCATTAGAAAACATGTTCCTAAACACACCAGCATGATCACCCACTGCTAAAGATACATTATTATCAACAATAAAAAAACACAAGTCTGCTTGACTTTTTTTTTTTTTTTTTTAGGTTGTAAATTTGAAATCACAGTTTATCCTGCTTTTTTTTTTTTTTTTTTAACTGCAAGTTTCTAACGTTTGCCATATTAACAATCCAATATGGTTTTCACTGTAATATTCATATACACAATCAGCACTGAAAATAGATTACAAAACCAAAACAAAACCAGAACTGAGCCAGGCCTAAATTCAGAACTGAACCAAAGACAACGGGAAGTAGGAGTTAAACATAACGACTAAACCACTATAAACTTAAAGCAGACCCATTATACAAAATTGATATTTCAGAGTTTTTAACCTTGTTATAGTTGTTTCCCCTTTTTGAAGAGGTTTGAGCAATCTTTAATTATTTTCTTATTTTCAAGACACCATATTACCAATCAACCCGTTTTCACTGCTCTGTACTTCTCCAATTTTATTTTCTTGATCAGTGATATGCATAGGATTCAGCAGCGTTGTGAGGTCATTTTGGCACAAAAATATCCGCTACTTCCTAGGCTGATGTGCAGCTATCCATTAGAGGTGCCGACAGCTTAACAGCTCTTTGTTGTGATGATTACAGCAGTTTTCTAAGGTAGAAGTCAGCAGACATGTTTCTTTTAGATGAACATTGTGATTTAAAATCTGCAAATTATAACATAATGATCCACGGGTGTCATAGATTATAACTGCACAGCAGACACAAGCACAATAGGTCTTCTTTAAACTGACAGTGTAAATGGAATTGATTCACTTTATAGCACCTGATCCACACCATCAGGAGAGACAGTACAGGCAAAACCTTTTTCCTCAATTTTTGTTCAGCTTGCTCTCAATATAAAAATATACGCTTTCATATGGAAACAACAGTGTGCAATCTGCCCCACAGATGTTTTTATTTTTTTTTATTATTTATGTTGCATTCATAGATTTAAATGGGATATAGTAACTTCAAAGGCCTTTTGCTCCAAATGTATTTTTCTTATCACCCCTAAAATCTACCAACAATCACCAAAACACAATCTTGTGATTAACTAGATTCTAACAAATCGTACTAAAGGAGGAGGCCCCGGGGAAGACTCAGGACATGCTGACTGAAAGACTATGTCTTTCAGCTGGCCTGGAAACGCCTCAGGATACTCCCGGAAGAGCTGGAGGTTGGATGGGTATTGAAGGATTTGTTATCTAATTCTAAGCCTGATTTATTTAACAATCTTCAGTCAGTTCAGTTTACTCAAATACAAAAAAAAAAAAAAAAAAAATATCCAAAATCCCCTCTGTAATTTTTGTGTATCTAATATGTCCACAAAATGGAGCCAGAAACTTAGAACTAGCTCTGTCAATTTTTCAGATTTGTCGTAACGGTGGGTGTAGTGGACCAAAGAGTCCAGACTCGGGGCAGATTTACAGTGTTTATTGTACAGATGGAGACAAAATACAAAACTGAGAGTTGATCTGATGGTGAGCAGGAAGCCAGGTGCGGGCCAGGATCCAGGAACGTGGAGTGCAGGGAAAAACCACGACAGAGGCCGTGTCCCAATTCGCCAAATGCACCCTTTGAAGGGTCCCTTCGAAGTACTCTTCAAAGTGTAGTTTTAAGGTTCCGGCTGAGAATCTGCCCTCCTCAATGTAGCCGCCATCTTGCTGAAGTGGGACAGGCCTACACCATGGACCGCACTTCCACCGCTGTCTTTGAACGTACGATACGTACATCACGTACGTTATTTTTAATGATTTATTATTTAATTGAAGAAAAGTCAAGATGTCGTTGTCACAGCCGTTTCTTTCTGTTTAGATTGAATATCAATAGGCAAATATAACATTCGAGGTGATTTTTTTACTCAATTGTAGCTATTTCATAAGTTAAAAAAAATAAACCTTGTGAAAACGTAATAACAGAGACAGAGGTAACAATATCATTTTGACATTCATAGTCTATAAACCAGAGAACACTGATTAGTGGTACATTGCAGTTTAATGGTTCGGTATTTTGGCCAGTGGCTACACCACTTTAATAACAGTAGAGGGCACTGTTTCCCTTCTATGCCGTGCCAGTTCTTTTCATCTGATTATTATAAAGTATTTTCTAGCAGTGCAGCGCTACATCAAGCTAGTGTCTTGATTTACTAACACGAAAGTAAATGACATGTTCCACCAGATGGGCGCAGACCTATGGAATGTACGGAACTCATGAAGATTTTGTGCACGTCTCAGGACTCTCTTCTGTCCTTTCTGGAGAGTCTGTTGCTTCATTGTTCACATTACCTGTGTGGAACTCATTAAACCTTCTGACTTTACGTTTCAGTCTCTTGGTCTTTGACGCTTACAATAGAAACGAACATTCTTACATTATTCTTATTGCAATAATAATTTCTAATGATAATGTCTTCTTATTGTGTAGCAATAACTGCACATTCCTTTATTCCATGTAACTCCCCTCCTTTTTAATCATCAAACACACGGCCTGTACTTATCTTTATTCAGATTTAACAGTTTCATGTCACACTGTTGTAGATGAGGTAAACCAGTACGAACATTTGAATGTGTATTGCGCAGTGGACTCCATTTTCTTCTCTTTTTTGCGTAGTTGCGGTGCATGATGGGATATAGAAGTGCGTGAAGTGTGCATGGATGCACGCTTTGGTTACGTCCGATCTCCATGGAAACGGTGGAAAGGGAAGGGCAGGTTTGTCGGGCGCATTCAGCAGGGTGTGTTGAAATGGGACAGCCCTTGTCACGCTGGAAATTACGTAACTGTCCTTCGATGCACACTTCAAATGGTGATTCTAAGGCCAGTTTGGCGAATTGGGACACGGCCAGTACCAGGGCTGAGAAGTAGGGTAGAAGCAGGGTCGGAGCAGGGTCAAAGCAGGGCTGAAGGCACACATAGGATCCGGCACCAAACGCAGATAATCCAGAACGGAACAGGGTGAAGCAACACAGAGCAACGCAGGAACACAGGAACACAGGGAACGACAGGCAAGAAAGGATGACAACGATCTCGCACTGTGTCTTGGCGTGTGACGGCGGGAAAAAATGTCATTGGTGCAGACCGGTTGAATGTCCGGTGGGGCAACAACGGTCCGGGCAAAGGGCGAACGACACAACGAGGTCCCTGGACGGAAAGCTTTGTCCAGTGGAGCGGCGAGGGTCCCACCGAGGGGGCAGAGGACACGAGGAGGTCCCTGAACGGAGAAACGGTGTCCAGCGGAGCTACAACGGTCCAGGCGAGGGGTAGATGACACGAGGAGGTCCCTGGACGGGAAACGGTGTCCAGCGGAGCTACAACGGTCCAGGCGAGGGGCAGATGACACGAGGAGGTCCCTGGATGGGAAACGGTGTCCAGCGGAGCTACAACGGTCCAGGCGAGGGGCAGATGACACGAGGAGGTCCCTGGATGGGAAACGGTGTCCAGCGGAGCTACAACGGTCCAGGCGAGGGGAGGACAGGTTGGGAGTGGACCGGAAGCGGGGAACAGGCCCGTGAACAGGAGACAAACAGGTAAGCAGGGTTGGCAGATCCTGTAGTCCAAAGAACCCCGAGTGTGCTTGGTCCATGACTGGTGAGATCGTTCTGTCGTAACGGTGGGTGTAGCGGACCAAAGAGTGCAGACTCAGGGCAGGTTTACAGTGTTTATTGTACAGATGGAGACAAAATACAAAACTGAGGGTTGATCTGATGGTGAGCAGGAAGCCAGGTGCGGGCCAGGATCCAGGAACGTGGAGTGCAGGGAAAAACCAAGACAGTACCAGGGCTGAGAAGCAGGGTCGGAGCAGGGTCGGAGCAGGGTCAAAGCAGGGTCGAAGCAGGGCTGAAGGCACACATAGGATCTGGCACCAAACGCAGATAATCCAGAACGGAACAGGGTGAAGCAACACAGAGCAACACAGAGCAACACAGAGCAACACAGAGCAACGCAGGAACACAGGAACACAGGACACGACAGGCAAGAAGGGACGACAACAATCTCACACTGAGTGTCTTCTCCCAGCTCCTCTTATCCACGGCAGGTGTGGTGATTAGCCAGATGGACAGCAGGTGCGCGTGGGGGGAGCCGAGAGCTCTGCCCAGCTCCAGGTACAGACAGGTGAGGGAGTCAGAAGAGCAGGACAGGAGGTAAAACGTGGAGCGGATGGTGCGGATCATGACAAGATTTATATTTCCGAAATGGCATTTTGGCCGCTTTTACACATGGACAGACTTCAAAGTTTTGTTTTTTTTGTTTTGTTTTGTTTTTTCTTCCATTTACTCAAGTGACCTATAGAACTATAGAAATTGATATCTCTAAATGTATCATCTTTTCATAATCATCTGCAGTGTCTTGTCTTTCTGAAGTTTTTAAGTGAACCATTTTCCTATAGGGCCACTCTACTCACCTCTCTAATGAGAAGAAGCAGGAGATTTAAAAACGACATGACTTACATTTTGTGGAGCAATAGTTGCACGATTAATGCAGCGTATTTTCTTAACACAAGCAACTGCCAACAGTTTAATCTGCTCAGATCCCCAGCTTCTGCTCAGCATATTCTAATTAATTCCACAGGCACCGTACAAAGGAATCTGACTGGATTATTGAGAGCGCAAAAACCCGACTTTCTGTAAGAGAAACACTGCATAATTCTCTGTGGTCTGCTGTGGATTTATGGCTGCTCTTTGGCTTTTACTGCTCCCAGAGTCAAGGCAGGGCAGCTCCAGTATCCAGAGACGTGCATGGACATTATGAGGGGCAGATGCTCAACCAAGAAAAGAGGGCACTTTTCCATATCGCTTAAAATGAACTCATCCATGGGTTTTAAAAGTAAGCAAAATTATCTAGCTTTTTTAGAAATTACTTTTAGAGGTGTTTGCTGAGGATTAGCAGCAAAGCTTTGTCCATAGGTGTATGAGCTGAGGCACCAACAGAATATTTTTAATGTGACGGAGCTCTAGGGTCCCTCCCTCAGGAGCTTTTGATTAAAATAAATGTAAGTTCCTGCAATCTATTTTTAGTCTCATACAGAATAATAGGATATAGGCCCATTGTTGTAATTGGCAAGCATACAATTGTTTATAAGACTATAAGAACTGACATACTTATATGCCATACCTGTCATTAACTTACATTTTAGAAAGACTGATCACTTGGTTTTCTGTGGAGCCCCAGCCGTTTGCTCCCTCCCTACTGTCTGAGCAGCAGCCTCACATTGGGCTGTGGACAAATGCTCCAGAGAACAGTCACATTCCAGTCTAAAACGTTTGTTCAGACACCTAGAATTAAGATTCTTGTTTTTTATGAGAATTCAACTGATCTTTTGCACCGTGCATCAGCTCCATATACTTGGGCTATTGAAACAGCTGTTTTGCTCCTAACATTGTGAATAAGAGGCAGCTAAAAGCTTAGATAGTACAGAACATATTTATGGACTCTAAATTGCTCCTTCAATCTTTGTTTGGTGCTATATGCTGTTAATGTTAAGACAAAGAAGGAGTCTGAAGCTGCAACAGGCAGATGTACATGAGCCATGTTTAGTGTTTAAAACTACTGTTACACATCTGCTGTCTTTATGGGGCAAATATTAAACCTAAAAAATGTGTTGACCATGGGGGCACTTTAGTCAAAGGGGCAGGTGTTCGTTGTGCTCGACATTCTTTTCAGTGACCGCTGTGATAAATACAGCACACGTATAAGTTAAGCAATATAAGTGAGGTTCATTTGACCTCAGAAAAACACTAGGCTGTACTGCTGTTTTTGATCAGAAAATGTACCATACCTGTTTTTTCTCTAAAATTGTCTAGGAACAGTAGATAGTGCTATTAAAGCGTCACATACACAGTTAAGAAAGAGCAAGAACAGGTTGATTCAGTGTTTATTTCCACTTTAAAATGACCTACTGCTGGTTTCCATGTAAGCTATAATAACTGTGTTTATTTACATGAAACAACCAAAATGTTGTATTTAAAAGAGGGGGAAAAGTATTATGTCATTACCGAGCTTTCCAACCAGGTTTCTGCTCTGCTCACTCTCACGACTTCAGCTCCCGTGGCCACTGCCGTCGTCTCCATGACTACTGTGGCGCCGCACACTCTGGAATCGAGAGGCACCGATCTGGACCCATACTCAGGTCAGCCCAGCCTCTGCCGTGGCTTTCTTTTTCAATGATCATACACATACATGTATGGATTATTAGGGGGGAGAGTACTCCAGTGGGCTGAGACTAAATTTTCTAACACCGCGTTAGACCATGTGACTTTTGATGGGTTTGTGGGAGAGTTTAAACTCATCTTCGATCACCCACACTATCAAGCTGACGCCTCTCTCCATTTATTGAGCCTTGTTCAAGGTCCCAGGTCTGTGGCAGATTACACCATAATCTTTTGGACACTGGTTGCAGAGGTGGATTGGATTGACAGCACATTAAGTCTTTGTGAAGGGACTAAGTGACAAATTAAAGGATGAGCTGGTTTCTTGAGATGACCCACATGACCTTTAATCTTTGATTTTTGTATCAAATGGTATCAACAACCGCCTGCAAAGTCGCCAGAAGGAGAGATGCCATGATGATGGATATTTCCTCGCAACTTGCCCAGTTCGGCCAAAAGGGGTGCCCATCAGTAGGACTGGGAGTACTGGTGGGTCAGCAACACATCCCAGAGAAGAAGCATAATAGATTTCAGATTGACGCTACCTTGTTAAAAACAAATATCCATTGCCGCTCATTGACTCCGCTTTCACACCACTTCATGGGGCCACCATTTTTACCAAGCTAGACCTTAGAAATGCTTATCATCTGGTGCGCATAAGAGAAGAGGATGAATGGAAAACTGCGTGTTCCAAGCTCTAATCAATGATGATTTTCTCAGTCATTTTGTGTTTGTGTATATGGATGATATTCATATTTTTTCTAAGACCCCACAGGAACACAGGAACAAGTGTGCCAGATCCTTCAGAGGCTACTAGAGAGCAAACTCTACATGAAGGTGGAGAAATGTGAGTTCCATGAGGACAAGGTCAGTTTTCTGGTGTTTATTGAAGGCTTTATTCTCCTCTGTTCCAGTCCTACGTTAGCCCGATCGCTCTCGCCAGTTGGTTGTAGAGGTGGATGCCTCAGACACAGGTGTTGGCATTCTCTCTCAAAGGTTTGACCCACACAATCGATTATATCCATTTTCCTTTTTCTCACGTCACCTTACACCAGCAGAGAGTAACTATGATGTGGGGGATAGAGAACTATTGGCAGTTAAGCTTGCCCTGGAAGAATGGCATCACTGGTTGGAGGGGACGGGGCATCCTTTCTTGGTTTGGACTGATCACAAAAACTTAACTTACATACATTCAGCTAAACGTTTGAATTCCTGGCAAGCCCAGAAGTTCAAACATTCACTCTTTTTCAGTAGGTTTAACTTCATCCTCATCTCGTCCACGATCCCACAATATCAAGCCAGATGCACTTTCATGCCAGTTCTCCCAGGAGGACACTCCTACCCCTCCGAAACCTATCATACCACCCACGTGTGTGGTGGCGACGGTTTGCTGGGAGATTGAAGATCTGCTCTAGGAGACTCAATGCACCCAGCCTGATCCAGGTAATAGCCCTCCCGGTACACGCTTTGTTCCAGATCCGGTCCACTCCAAGGTACTTGAGTGGGTTCATTGCTCACAATTCTCCTGCCATCCAGGGGTCAATCGAACACTCTCCCTGTTGAAACGGCACTTTTGGTGGTGATATAGTTTACGACCGTGGAACACAATTCATGGCACAAGTTTGCCGTTCCTTCTGTGAGGGCCTGGGTGCATTGGTGAGTCTGGCTTTCACCCCCAGACCAACGGACAGACTGAGCGGGCAAACCAAGACTTGTAGACGGCACTAGGCTGTGTGGTTTCCTCTAATCCCTCTACCTGAAGCACCTTCCTGCTGTGGATCGAATACACTCACACTTGGTGAGTTCTGCTACTGGCCTGTCCCCTTTTCAAGCCTCTCTTGAGGGAGTGGGTTCTCTCAGCCTCCAATCTTCCCATCTAAGGAGAAGGACCTGGCGGTGCACTCCGTCCAGAACCAGGAGAAGAACCAGGGCAGCCCTTCTCCAGTCTCGAGACAGGATGAAGGCAGCTGCGGACAAACACTATTCTCCTGCTCCCCAATATCACCCAGGTCAGTCAATTTGGCTTTCTTTGAGACATTAATCAGACACAGTAAAGGACACATTTACCTACCTTATCCTTTACCAAAAAGGAAAAAAAAACTGAAGCCATCTGAAATTGATTATATAAGACGAAGTATGCACAGTTCCCTGCTTGGGATTGTGTCATCAGCCATCATAGAATTTTCAATTACTTAATATTAACCGGATGGATATTTTAAAGAATTGCATTCTTGTGGTTTTAATTCCCTTTAAATATGCTTTTGGTCTCCTTGGGATAAGTACTTAACGTTTTCTAACTCTAAAATAATGTCTGCATTTAGAGAATATACTTTATAAACTACAGATTCATTTCCAGTGATACATTTAGGTGTTGGAGCTCCCTCCACTATCAGCAATGGGACTGAGTAAACAAATAAAGTCCTTATTTTCTGCAAATGCTATCCTATTTGCATTTGTTGTGAGCACAGTTTGACCATCGAACAAGTGATGGTTTATTGACTACTACTGCGTAGAGGCCTTGAGTGTTACTTTTGACACATCTAAACAGGCAAATGCAGAAGAAGCATATTTGAGTGCCCAGAGAAGATGACTTTGGATTAAGATAAGTGTGAATGAAGCAAAATATTCCAGGTATGTTTTTAACAAGGGTACAACAGTCCCTGTGGTACAAATTTAAGTATTGTTTGTTGTTTTTTCATTGTCCAAGATGCACTGTAAGAAGTATTAAAAGCCACACTAGTCTTTTCAAATCCTTTAGTCTCACAGGAAGGCTATAGGTAACTTTGGGTTTTCCATTTGCATGTATTCAGTTTTATTTCACATATCTATTGTTTGATAATCCTTACCTGTACTCAGATGGTAATGTAAAGGTGTTACCTCTCTGAGAAAAGAAGGCCAAATGTCCAGCCAGGCACACCTAAATCGAAATTGTACTTGGGGAATGGCTTGGACCACAGACAGTATTTAAGTGTTGTTATCCCATTGCTCTGGGCCCACTGCAGCAGAAACTCTGTCTGTCAATAGTAGGACCATTTGTTTACTGGTGCAAACGTAATAAATGAACATAGACAGTCTTCTTGTATGTTTTGGTATTATTTTACAGATAATTTCCACAGCATCTCTCAGTAAACTGGCCCAATTGATAATAGTAATTTATATAGCAAATGTAAGTAATTCTGCTACTATAATCTCAATAACATCACATTGCATTGTGATACAGACCTGAAATTTCTTATTCAAGATATAGTGGCTCTAAGGCTACGTAAAATGCACCCATCTGAAAGCTCCACTGTATGGTTCATCAGTCTATGGCCCTACACTTTGATTATGTTCCAATATGTGGCTCTTGGTGAAAAAGCTTTGGACATGTGGTTGGATTTGATGTCCCCATGTTCTATTCCCAAAGGCAGAGTGGGGATTGTGGTTTGGGAGCAGCAGGAAGGACACAGATACTGGTTTCACTTTGAGACATGTTTTTGTGCACACTGCAGTCAGCACGCTCCCCTGAGCCCTTTGCTGCTGTGGGGAGAGTTATTGTCTTTTTATTAAGTTGAGGTTATAAAGTAAGTAGTTGTTTTGCCGAGTCAGCCTGAGCACATTGAAACACGGTCGGGTCCGCAGTGACACTAGAGCACAGAGCAGAGAAGACGATGATGGTGGAGGAAAGTTATTAACAGAGCATGACTAATACAGGGCAGAGATGATTGTGTCCCGTTTTACCGCGTATTTGTCCTCTCCCTTGTTAAAGACCCCATAGTATGCTATTTTCTGATCTGATATAATGTTTCCTCATCACAAACATACCTGAAGTTGTGTCATTGTTTAATACACAAATCCTGTTCTTTTCTCAAACTGAAAACAGTCTCTTCCACCTTGTAATGTCATCAAGTGGTAATACATGAAGTGCTCCATGGTTTTTAAACGCCATACAGGTTTATTAAAATAATAGAAGTGATTACAGCCCTGGAATTGCCAATCTCTACTTAACTAAAGATAGATGGCTGTTCAGGAAACTACCACTACATGATATCTCAAGGTGGAACAGCATTTTGAGTTTTGGAGATGTAGACAGACTAATAAACCAGGATTACTCGTATGAATGCAACAAAATACAACTCCAGGTATGTTTTTGAAGAGGTAACAGCATTATAACATGGCTTAACGCTCACAAGAATCCAGTTTGCAGGACTTTTAAAAAATACACATTATGCAAAATGTACTTTATTGAGCTTTTAAACATGTTGCCCCTTCATCAAAAACATACCTGCAATTGTTTTGTGTTTCATTCATGCTTGTTTCATTAGCCTGTTAATCCGGCATTGTTTTCTCTGAGCCTCAAAAATGCTCTGTTCACATTTGACAAGATTTGTTGTGTCATATATAAAACTATTAAGTTCTCCGACACAGTTTTTAAGACCATAAACCATCCCAGCACTCATTCTGTGGTGAAATTGTTTTCACAGCAAACACATGGCTCTATTAGCATACCATTTCCAGGGGATATGGACTTCTTTATTTTGCAATTGTTCATTCCCATTGCTGACAGCAGAGGGACGCCTGAATGCCTAACTGGAAATGGAGGTGTAGTTTATAAAGTAGAATTTCCAACTGCAGACATTATTTTAGGTTAGAACAGGGGTCAGGAACCTTTTTAGTCGAGAGAGACAAAAAAGTCACATATTTTAAAACGTATTTCCGTGAGAGCCATACAATATTTTTTAACTCTGAATACAACTAAATGTGTGAATTTTTAAACAAGACCAACAATGTTAGAGTATAAGAAGTCTCTAAATGTATTGTTAATAATTTTTTTTAATAACATCTGTGGGAGCCTAGTTTTGGTTTATGTTTGGTAATGCATGCAAATTAAGAATGTTAATATTTTAATGTTAATAAATGATGGTTTATGTTAATATTTGATTTATATGTATAAGCTACAGTTGTTTTGTTGCATTAATGTTGATTTTGGAAAATATCTTAGGATTGTCATGATTGAAGTTTTACGTGCCGTGAGAACGTGTTAGTTGAGGCAGCGCATAAAGACGGAGCCAAGTGCTTTTCTTACCATAGTATTGTTTATTTTTGAGAATTACTTGATTTGATTACTTCTGTATGTATGTATAATTTATTCATTACTTATTGTTTGACAAATGTCAGCTAAGATTTATCTGAGATCCAGATGCAGTCACCAAAAGAGCCATGTTTGGCTCACGAGCTATAGTTTCCCGACCCCTGGGTTAGAAAATGTGAAATACTTATCTTGAGGTGATCAAAAGCAGGTTTAAATGGGAATTAAAACCACAAGGAACATAATAGGTGTTCTGCATTGATTTGATGCCATTGTTCCATTCTCAGAGTGCATTTTTTCATTGTCCATTTGCCAAATAAAAGCAAAATTTGAAAAATAAATTTTCTTCAAATAAACACTTATTTTAGAAGCCGGACACATTTCCCAGTGTGTGTGATTGTTCGGCCCAGTGCGTGCAAAAATTGTCTGACGGCAGGGGGCTATTTTGATGTTATGTATGAATAAACACCAGTAAAAAACTAGGGCTGTCGAGCAATTAAATTTTCAAAATGCAATTAATCACGTAATTGTTCAGAGTTAACTTTATTTTATTATTGTTAATAGAGCAGAGAGCAAACTTCACTATAACTTAACATAAATGTACTCCTTGGATTTTTAAAGCTTACTATCAGTATCAGCAAATATCGGTTATCAGTCACAACAGCAAAATTCCCAACCAATATATAATGAGTCTTACATGGAGGGACGATCATTTGTATAATCGCTAATATAGTACATGACAAGTGAGTACATGTCCAAACACATATCTAATATTTCCCTGGCTGTTTCTTACACAATGCAGTTGAGTGCCTCTCCTAGCCTGACTGCAGTTCTGAAAGTATGTTGAGAGTAGGCCTGTCACAATAACACATTTTGAATTGGGATATATCTCTGAGTTTAATATAGACGATAAACAATAATATTGAAACTTGAAAATTCATGCCACTGACACAATAACCCAAGAGCAAATTCTACAAAAACTATTCTAAATCTATAATATTTTTGAAAGACATGAGTTGCAATAACACAATGGCAGAATGAAACACTTTAGTTCTTACTTTGTAATGAGTCAAAGAAGTGATTTATTCAACCTGTTAAGGCTCAGATCTTAAAAATAAAATAAACTAAGTACACAGAATAAATATTGACCCCCAGAAAACATTGTTCCATCTACCATATATGGTAATTATCATGACAGACCTTGCTGAGAGTGTTCTAGATGTGTTTATGTGATTTGGGAGATTTGAAACACAACATCTTCCACTGAACTTGCACGTTTACATGCATTTTAGAAATTCTGTTCAAATGAGACTAGTCTAGAGATCTGGTTTTAATGTAAGGTATACTTTACTGTCCCAGAGAGGAAATTTGTCTGGGATGTAGAGCCATTCGAGCTGCATGGAATAAAATTCCACACACAATCACATTCACGCAGAACAATACACAGATGCATTAAATCTAACTTCATATGTGCAATATGTGCTGTTTGGTTAAAGCCTCAGTATGTAACTTTCTAGTACCAGAAAGTCAACTGCACGATTCCATGGAAATAGAAATTTAAAACCATACCATACTATATTATTCATTCTCCATGCATGGAGATAGATAGTTTTAAGCCATACTGGGGAATATTATGGGCAAAGTAACAACATTTCCACAGAAACAAATGAGGTTTGTAAAGATGCAAGTCCACTCACAGGAAGGACGATTGTTTTTCAGAGCAATAAACCATACGCAACCATAATGAAACATGCTTTTATTTTAGTACATTATATATATATGCAAAAGTCACATACTGAGGCATTAAATAATTAATTAAATACTGTGTAAATTAACAATTCATAATCTCTGCCACAGCCATCTCAACATACAAAGTACATAAGTTACAGTCATCCAAATTTCACAATTTACCATAGAGATTATATAAAAAGATAGTTTCACATATAAGACACCAATAAAGTGAATTCTGTCAGGATTTGGGGGGGGGGTTGTGTGTCCCGTGCTGTGGTCCCCCCTCCCTTCTGTGTTTGAGCCTGTGTCAGAGACTCTGGCACCACCTCCACACGCCTGCTTCTAATCAAGCAATCAAGACTCCACCTGTTAATAGAAAAGGGCTGAGAATCCAACACTCAGGGCCAGATCGTCTTGTCAACTTCCACTATTCTTGTCATTTTCTGTTTTTTCTTCATGTTATGCTTCGGTTTAGTTGTGTGTATCCACCGCAATCTCGCACCCTGGAACCACTTTGTACCTCCCAGCTCTCCATGTCTGGTACAAACACCCCAGCCTCTGATCATGTGACCCACGACCTGCCAACACGACTGCCTACAACACTGCTCCCAGCTGCCTTCTCTGTCTACCTTCATTCACATTCATGTATCTGCAAATAAACTCTGTTGAACTGTTTCCCGAGTCTGTATCTTTGGTCCCTCCATCAGTCTTTACAGCAGAATTCACTGTTCAACAGCAATTAAAAACAGAATCAAAGCTATACATATTTTGTATTTCATGATTTGGGTTATATAATAATTATTGATACACAGTGAAGACAGTAGATGTATAAAAGTTGCTTTAAACACCTACAATACATTTTGCTGCTGCTCCTCTCCCTCTCCTCTCTCACTTGCTCATGTGCACCTGCCTGTACAGACTCCAGAGTTCACCTGTACAGCACATAGCACCAAATCAAATACTGTAGAAACAGTCCATAAGAGTCCCTGAAGATGTTCTACATCATCTGAACTTTTAGCCATTTTGAATTTTTTGCCAATCCACCATATTCATGATGCAGATTTTCCAGATGTGCATGTAAACATAATGACTGAATGAACTGAACGGTATGAGGAGCAGCATGGGGACTGAGGCAGTGGTTCTCTGTGGTCAGCACGCTCTCTTGAGGCCTCGTGGTGGAAGAGTTATTGTGTTTTAATTAAGTTGAGGTTATAAAATAAGTTGCATTGTGCAGAGTCAGCGTTTAAACACTGCTGGATTTAGGGGACAGGACAGAGAGAGCAGTGGTATGCTAGCTGATAGCGTTGACATTTAAAAGTGAAACTCATCCGCATGATGAAATCAAGTTGCAAATTCTCTTCAAAGCTGCTGGTTTGGATTCCAGTCTTTGTATTTCACAATGTCTTATTTTGGAGGTTTTTACCAAACCAAACACCAAATTAGAAAATAATAATAATAATATGTATATGTATATGTGTATATACACTACCATTCAAAAGTTTGGGGTTACCCAGACAATTTTGTGTTTTCCATGAAAAGTCACACTTTCATTTACCACATCAGTTGTAAAATGAATAGACAATATAGTCAAGACATTGACAAGGTTAGAAATAATGATAGTTATTTGAAATATTTAATATTATATATATATATATATATATATATATATATATATATATATATAAAATATTAATTTTTTTTGTTTTGTTTTTTTCCTTCAAACTTTGCTTTTGTCAAATAATTCTCCATTTACAACAATTACAGCATTGCAGACCTGGCATTCTAGCTGTTAATTTGTCGAGGTAATCTGGAGAAATTTCACCCCACACTATAAGCCCCTCCCACAAATTGGATTTGCTGGATGGGCACTTCTTGCGTACCATATGGTCAAGCTGCTCCTACAACAGCTCAATGGGGTTTAGATCTGGTGACTGCGCTGGCCACTCCATTACAGATAGAATACCAGCTGCTTGCTTCTTCTCTAAACAGTTCTTGCACAATTTGGAGGTGTGTTTTGAGTCATTGTCCTGTTGTAGGATGAACCTGGCTCCAATCAAGCGCTGTCCACAGGGTATGACATGGCATTGCAAAATGGAGTGATAGTCTTCCTTATTCAAAATCCCTTTTATCCTGAACAAGTCCCCCACCTTACCAGCACCAAAGCAACCCCAGACCATCACGTTACCCCCACCTTGCTTGACAGATGGCATTGTGAAGAAGCACCTGGGTGTCCAAGTCCTTGATACCCTTTGTTCGATACCTCAGCCATGGTCTCCATTCTTCAGTGGGGGACAGCTAAAGTGCTGTCCACAGCTAAACTAAAGTACGAAATGGTAGTCACCACCATTGAGACAATGTTGCTCACAGAGACTTGAAAAATGTCAAAAGGACTCCTCAGGGGCAGGTATCTGGAAAAATACAATATAAAATCAGAATGAATTGGTTTCAGCTTCCAAGGCTGCAACTTTGCCTGGTCTTATTTCTATTTATTTATTTATTTTAATTTATCTTGTGCAGAGTTTACAATACCAGACAGTAAAAATTGCCCAGTCTATACATGCCCCCCATGTCTATACAGTATGTTTAGTTAAAATCAGCAGTGACCACATGCCTTGTCTAGATACCGTGTTTTTCGGACTATACGTTGCTACTGAGTATAAGTTGCACCAGCCAAGTGATGCGTAAATCGCACTGGACTATAAGTCGGATTTTTGGGGAAAATTTATTTTACAAAATCCCAGACCAAGAACAGACATTTTATCTTTAAAGGCAAGTTATATAATAACAATAAAATAGAGAACAGCAGGCTGAAGAGCAGTACAGCATGCTAACATAACACATAGACAACAAACTATCTGGTATGTTTATGTAAGATATTAACAGTTTATCAGATACTTGTGCATAAACAAGAGAGACACAAGAATTCTTTTCACTGATGTTTACTGTGGTCTTACTTCTTCATCACAGTTCACACCGTTGAACTAGCAAACACACAGAATGTAACATAAGCTCTGGCTCATATTGCATATACATCAAAATTGCATATGAACACATGGAAAATATACATGCCACTCTGGACTGCTAGTAAACAAACCGGTGAATTTGTTTTTATTTTACTTATCAATTGTTTCTTAAATAGTGCTGTCAAGTCAGACTTCACATTAGTGTAAAAGGCTGAACCAGAAAACAGGAGATAGTTTTCATAACCTTAAGCTAAACTTAAGATAAACTAAACATTTACAATATTTTTCCAATTTAGTGGGAAACAATGAGTTTATGCTTGCTAGGTACAATATCTGAACTCGTAAGATGCTGGACAGTCAGTGTGACCAGGGTTTTCTGAGATAAAACATCAAATGCTGCCCACTGAATTAACAGCAGTGCAGGTCACAACACAAGTCACAACTGCACCCTGTACCAACAAATGGCACAAACTCACATTGTAGGCATTGGTTTATAACATCTGTGCCAAGCGCCAAAAGCTCAGTGTAACAGAAGTGTTGAAGAAACAGTGTCTCATAGTCAAAGTGTTGTACCTAATAATATCCACATTCAGTCACAGTCTCCAGCGTTCGCGTGCAAAGTTGAAACCAAACACATAATATGAACCAAACTCCACAAAAAAACTCCTCCTCAGTCCTGATAAAAGTGTAATTCCCAAGTAAGGCTGCGAAGGTGAACCGCGTTATAGTGAGGGACAGCTGTATATCAATGTGGAGTGCGTGTGCGTAAAGATGCAGCCAAATGAGACCACGTAAAGCACACCATAATTATTCTCCTTCACTCAGGAACCCGCAGAGTGAAATCTTAAAGTTATCAAAACAAAAGCAAGTGCCTTTGTTATTAATCACCATAAAGAGAAAACAAAAGTGAAACTTAAGTGTGTCCACGTGAGCTCCAGCTGGCAAATAATAGTATAATAATAGCCTGATCATAATAACATAGTTATTGAATTTCTGATTAGGTATCATTACAGCTCCCTTCAAAGGCTAGTTCTAAATTCCATCTATTTATTGTCCCTCCCTAGACCAAACAGAGTTTCACCCCTGGTTCCAAATGAAAAATCATCACCTTTATGGTCTTTTGGAAATTAAATATGAAATGTATAAAAGAAAATGAGTCAAGTACATTTTCTTACAGGTATTACACCATCTAGTGGTCAAACAAGTGAACTGTAATGTGTATAATCAAAATGCACATGAAGCACTAGACAAAACTGAATATATGTCTGGTATGTTAACATAAGATATTATCAGTTAATCAGATAACTAAAGCATAAAAAACAAGCTAACAAGTTTACTCTCGATCTCACTCCAAATCACTAGATCCATTGAATTCTTCATCCTTGGTGTCACTTCTAAACAATTGCACCTGCTCCAGAAGTAGATGAAGCACCGCTCTGGAAGTAGATGGCAGCCATACTGATAAACAAGCTTAGAGTGGCCTCACACAGTTGTCAGTCTGACAATAACAGAGATGTGAAATTATATATTTTTGAATAAGTCATATCTGAGTATAAGTCGCTCCCCTGGCCAAACTATGAAGAAAAATGTGACTTATTGTCTGGAAAATACAATAATCTAATATTTAGTGCTATTAGGATCTAGTCTTTATTGATCAGTGTGAGAGGGCATGCACTTTTAAAAAGATCATTATTCCCACAAAAAAGGCTTTTATAGAAAGCCACATAATTACAACAACATAGGACAGTATGGTTCTACTGTATGCCTAAATCTCAAAAATGATTCTGATGGAAAAGAAGGTATAATGTTGTCTGAAGCTTGAGGAAAAAATGACAACACATTCACTGATTTGCTTATTACTCACCTCAAAACAACTGAGTTCATGCATGTTCTTATCAAATAGCCTAGTATTTCCCTTCACAAATGTATAACACCCAGTCCACCAAACAGCTATTTAGTCCAGTTTGAAACACTCTTAAAAGAAGTGAGGAAAAGGTGAGACGTGTGTCTGTTTACATCAGGGCTGTCAAACTCGTTTACACCAAGGGCCATATCAGCAAAATGGTTACTCTCAAAATATTCTATGTAAAATGAATGTAACTACTTTTTTTTTTTACTTGTTAATTAACTGTTTCTGCATTTATTACTTATTGACAAATATCACAAATATTACATATGCATTTGCACCAGATGTAGAAAAAAAAAAATCTGTGTGTAACTGCATATCTCCTTATAAAGGGACAAGTCTGTATCTGGTCGGAGCACAAGTCATAAAAGGCAAGGCAAGGCAAGTTTATTTGTATAGCACAATTCGTACACAAGGTAATTCAAAGTGCTTTACAGAATAAGAAAGACATTAAAATCACACAAATCAAAACATAAATAATCACAAATAATCATCATAAAATTAACATTAAAAGAGAAGAGTGTAGAATAAAAATCTTTCAGTCGTATGCACAGCTAAACAGAACCGTTTTGAGCCTGGATTTAAACATTGTCAAAGTAGAGGCCTGTCTCACATCTTCAGGAAGACTGTTCCAAGTTTTAGCTGCATAAAACTGAAACGCTGATTCCCCATGTTTAGTCCTGACTCTGGACACCAGCAGGAGGCCGGTCCCTGAAGTCCTCAAATTGCGAGATGGTTCATATGGCACTAACATGTCGGAGATATACTTTGGACCTAGGCCATGGAGAGACTTATACACAAGCAGAGCTGCTTTAAAGTCTATTCTTTGAGCTACAGGAAGCCAGTGCAGAGACCTGAGCACAGGACTTATGTGCTTGTACTTCCTGGTTCTAGTCAGGACCCGAGCAGCAGTGTTCTGGATGTACTGCAGCTGTGTTAAGGCTCGTTTGGAGAGGCCAGCGAGCAGGCCGTTACAGTAGTCTAACCTACTGGAGACAAATGCATGGACAAGTCTCTCCAAGTCTGGCTTTGACAGTATGCCTTTGATTTTTGCAATGTTTTTTAGGTGGTAAAAAGCTGCAGATGTTATTGATTTGATGTGGCTGTTAAAGTGCAAGTCTGAGTCCATTATTACCCCTAGATTTCTAGCCTGATTTGAAGGTTTTAGAGAGAGAGACTGGAGGTGACTGCTGACACTTTCTCTATGTTTCTGTGGGCCAAAGATGATGACTTCAGTCTTATAAAATAAATCGTATTATTTTGAAATAATATCACAATGGTAATCCAGTAAACTTATACTGCTCTTTTTTGGGCAGGCCTCAGGGAGAGAAAAATACAATATGGAAAAGTTTGGACAGGTGGGTTTTGAATGATTTTGAAGTTGTGCATTGCGTCCGACTTGCTAATGAGTTGTCAAAGTATTTTCCAAAGAGATGAGGCACTAACTCTTTCCTCCAAGATCCGATGGAATTTCAAAGTCTATATATTCCTGAAAACTTTCTGAATGCACATACAAGTGGACTGCCCATCCAGACCTGTGCTCTGTTGCTAAACCTGATCTCCCTTCAGCTCACTCCTCCCTCTTTTGTCCAGTTTGAATGCACCACATGTGGTTCCAGAAATGTCACCGCAGACAGTATAAAACCTGCTCTTTCTCGTCAGACGGGTGTATTGTGGTCCTGACAGGTGCTGAATGGTGTGAATCTCAAGTTTTGTGCTCTCTTGTACATGTTCTCCTGTCAGGGACATCTCACCTGTCTCATACTGGTTCCGTGACCTGTTTCCAACCCGAGCCATAGGTCAGTGTTGGGAAGGAAGTACAAGTACGGAAAATACACATTCAGAATAGCTATTTTGAGTGACAGTATCCGGGTGCTGTCACTGTCTCATTTGGTTTTCAAAATACAATTATGTTTCGAAAATCAAAAGAATAGTGGTTTTGATCCTGCGGTTTAGGCTTCAAACTGCAGTTTTGACAGTGAGAAAAATAGAGCACAGCTCTTATGGTAAATGCTTGTGCAATTTTTCTGTCTCTAATTGGTGATAAATAGACACATAATAAAAAGTGTAAAATACATGAAGGTGATATTGTTATCACAATATGTATCTCAATGTACAATATTTATTGCGATTTTGGAGACTTTAACAGAAATGCTACTTTTTCCCTTTTAAAATGCCTCCAAAAGACATTGGTGCAAATCAGTAGTCAGAATCCAAAGAATCAAGTGCTTTTTAACAGTTATTTCTTCATGTAGTATACACTGAATCAGAGCACAGAATCATGGTCTATATC
The DNA here is from genome assembly GCF_009829125.3 of Periophthalmus magnuspinnatus. NCBI lineage: Eukaryota > Metazoa > Chordata > Actinopteri > Gobiiformes > Gobiidae > Periophthalmus > Periophthalmus magnuspinnatus. The sequence goes on along the minus strand of NC_047135.1, from coordinate 19,339,344 downwards.
AGGGGTCTCCAGCCTTTTTCTTCCAGTGAGATAACTTTACAAAACAAACATGCTAGGGAGCTACAAATTTTAGAGGTTGCAAGAAATTGAATATATATAAAAGCCAAGCTTAGATGGGGTACAGTCAGATGGCTATAAAACATAAACCCATCCATTTTCGTTTATCTGGGCCAGGTCACTGGGGCAGCAGTCTAAGCAGAGACTCCTAGACTTCCCACACCCCAGACATGTCCTCCAGCTCCCCTTGTAGAACCCCTGTGTCCTTTGCATATAATAATTTCAAGAGGCCAGTCTTGTGACCATCTCTGACCTGTTTTTTTGGAATTATAAATATTGTCTTTTTATCGTATTTCATTGTCAGTCACTGTCTTTTACCGGCCCTACTCTAAACTGCTCTGTGTGCACTCCAGGGGCCTGACCACACATGCACTGCATATGCAGTATGAATCTAATCTCTGACCTCTGGTGTGTGTGTGACATTAACACCAAAGCCTCCCTATGGCTCCATGACCTTTATTTGCTGTCAGGGCAGACAGAGGCATGCGGTTTAATCATCTCCATCCACTTCAGCCCACCCACCTCCTCCCATGCCCAGCCACAACCTACCATGCCCACCAACTGCTACTACATTAACTGCAATATTATAGTACCAAGGTATGATCAATCACAACGCACAAAGCCTCAAGTGATGGCAGTTATAGCATTTTAATGAGGCGTCAAGAACTTGTCCGGTGTAATTTTACTATTTAACAATAAAACAATTCATGTTTATGCAGCTCTAAGCTGCGGGGACAATGGGAATATGTATTGAAGGACAGTGGTGAGAGAGTAAAAGGTGTCTCCGCCCCTTTAAGAAAAGCCATGTCAGTGTCAATGCTAAAGCGAAATGCTAGCACATCCCTTCACTCAGAGGGCTCGAGTCTCAAGCAGACTGGATTTACTATGGGTATACCGTATGCACTTTACTTACTGGAGGAGCAGCAGACTTAAATGCAAACACACTCATCGGGCAGCGCTAAAACCACAGACTGTATAAAACCACATGAAGTTCGGCTTAGCACTTGACAAACTGCGGTCTGCAGGAACTGACAAGTGTCCACAAGCTCCATCCGACATTATTGCAGGACAGTATTATAACATATCATAATATATCCTCATAACCCATCTCTAAAAGTACATTTAGTGAAGAGAAGTGGCTGCTTCTGTCTGTCACTCAGGTCTGGCTCAGTTTATTTCTTTTCAAAGCATAAAACTTCTCAATAACATCTCAAAGTAGGGAAGTGCAAACATTAACTTCTTGACGTCTATATTGTCCCCTTTGATCAAAGTGTAATTAAACCTTTAAACCTTTCACTGGGTGGCTGGCTGTGTTTGACTAATTATTATAATGAATGTTAGGTTGGACCAGCTAAATTAATATTTACCTGGCACCCATTCGCACCCCCTCCCATAATCTACCACATATCCGTTCAGCAGTCTCCACAGTCTGGGGAAGTGCTGGGTTCTCTCCCTGCTCCTGTCAGCTCCTTTGTCGCTCAGCTTTTGTAGGTTTTCGACATTTGCATTATGTGACAGACATCAAATGGAGCAGAAGTGTAATTTAGCCTTTATCTGATAGAGTCCCTTTCTTTCCATTCAAAAGGAGAACTTCAAAAGATATATATATATATATATATATATATATATATATATATATATAATTTTCCTGGCCAAAATAGAGGCGTGTTTCTTTGTTGTACATATGAAACAATTCAAAAGTTTTAGTTGTCTGTCTTTCAGGAAAAAAAAATAAAAATCTTGAGTAAGTTTGTGTGCTCACGAAATATCACAAAAATTTATTGTGAAAACGGACCACTCAAATAACACGTGATTTAAAATTGATGCTAGACAAGACATTTTTGGAAAGGAGTGGCTTTGCTATCGATGCACAGAGACTGTATGATTGACAGGCTGAGCTCCTCTGCTCGAGTGGAAACGCATCAACTAAACACTAAACTTATATCCACACAGTGCGTCTGTAGGTCTGATTAAAAATGTACCACATTTTGTAAATGGTGATTTGAGGAAAATAAAATGTTATTTTATGTGGATCACAGTTTTAGAGTGGTCTAGAGTGTCTAGAAATGTGCCATAAGACAAAGCCATTATTACACTGAGTTTCAAGCTGCCTAAACTCCAAAGTGAATGTACACAACTGTCAACCATTTTTTTTTTTTTTTTTTTAGCTAGCTTATTGCAAAAAAAACTCTTAAGGTCAAAATGAGACCAAAGTATGCTGTCTGTGTCTAATGTTGCATTCACCTGGCCCTCGGGTGCTGGGGTTGAGAGGTAAACTCAGAAAAGCACTTCTCCCTGAGTTCCTAAGATCCACAGAAAGGCAGCATAATTTTATTTATATATATATATATATATACACACTCACCTGGATTATTAGGAACACCATACTAATACGGTGTTTGACCCCCTTTCGCCTTCAGAACTGCCTTAATTCTACGTGGCATTGATTCAACAAGGTGCTGAAAGCATTCTTTAGAGATGTTGGCCCATATTGATAGGATAGCATCTTGCAGTTGATGGAGATTTGTTGGATGCACATCCAGGGCACGAAGCTCCCGTTCCACCACATCCCAAAGATGCTTGCTCTATCGGGTTGAGATCTGGTGACTGTGGGGGCCAATTTGAAATGATTCGAGCTTTATGACATGGTGCATTATCCTGCTGGAAGTAGCCATCAGAGGATGGGTACATGGTGGTCATGAAGGGATGGACATGGTCAGAAACAATGTTCAGGTAGCCCGTGGCATTTAAACAATGCCCAATTGGCACTAAGGGACCTAAAGTGTGCCAAGAAAACATCCCCCACACCATTACACCACCACCACCAGCCTGCACAGTGGTAACAAGGCATGATGGATCCATTTTCTCATTCTGTTTATGCCAAATTCTGACTCTACCATTTGAATGTCTCAACAGAAATCGAGACTCATCAGACCAGGCAACATTTCTCCAGTCTTCAACTGTCCAATTTTGGTGAGCTTGTGCAAATTGTAGCCTCTTTTTCCTATTTGTAGTGGAGATGAGTGGTACCCAGTGGTGTCTTCTGCTGTTGTAGCCCATCTGCTTTAAGGTTGTGCATGTTGTGGCTTCAGAAATGCTTTGCTGAATTCCTCGGTTGTAACGAGTGGTTATTTCAGTCAATGTTGCTCTTCTATCAGCTTGAATCACTCGGCCCATTTTCCTCTGACCTATAGCATCAACAAGGCATTTTCGCCCACAGGACTGCAGCATACTGGATGTTTTTCCCTTTTCACACCATTCTTTGTAAACCCTAGAAATGGTTGTGCGTGAAAATCCCAGTAACTGAGCAGACTGTGAAATACTCAGACCGGCCCGTCTGGCACCAACAACTATGCCACGCTCAAAATTGCTTAAATCACCTTTCTTTCCCATTCTGACATTCAGTTTGGCGTTCAGGAGATTGTCTTGACCAGGACCACACCCCTAAATGCATTGAAGCAACTGCCATGTGATTGGTTGATTAGATAATGTCGTAACGGCTTGTGCAGGTGCGGACCAAGGAGTGCAGACTGAGGGCAAGTTGACAGTGTTTATTTACAGAATAGTGAATTTCAGTCTTTAACAGTTCATTCAAACACACACGAGGAACCAGGGAGCGGGAGGCAGGCCAGGCGGGCGGAGTGCAGGTCGGGGACGGGAAAGCCAGGACCGGAGTGAAGACAGGAGCGGGACGAGACTGGGACAGGCGGGGCCGGCGTAGTCCAGAGAGCGGGACCCAGGACAGGAGGCAGGCAGCAAGCCGGAGACCAAGACAGGACAGGTGGCAAGACAGAGGGATGACTGTACCGGAGCCGGAGCTGGAGAGGCAGGAGCAAGAATGAGCGAGGACAGGAATGTTTACACGCGGACGGTCTGACCCCGAGTGTATTCTGCCGAGCCCTCATATACTCCGCAGCAGGTGACGGTAATTGCGCTGATGCGCTCCAGGTGCGTGCGGGAGGAGTCAGGAACTCCGCCCAGCTCCAGGCAGACAGGTAGAGGAGGGGGAGAGAGCACAGGAGGACAGGAAAAAACAGGCATCATGACAGATAATTGCATTAAGGAGAAATTTAACAGGTGTTCCTAATAATCCTTTAGGTGTGTGTGTGTGTGTGTGTGTATATGTGTATATATATATATATATATATATATATATATATATATATATATATATATATATATATATATATATATATATATATATATATATATATATATATATATATATATATCCTTGAACCAGAATGCACTCCTAACATGCTAATGCATGTTAGCAATACTGCATACATTTCTGGAAGTAGCATGGTATTTGCATGATTCCTTGGAAATAGAAAGTTAAAAACATGTGGCGCATTCTTCATGGAAATAGATATGTAGCTTAACCTCTCGAATGCACTTTAAAACTTTTGAATCTCTTATCACACATTACATCATTTTTGTTTGTGCATGCCAAACACTTTTGCTTGCACTAATTCCATTCAAGGGGTCAACGACTTGGGCTTCCAGTGATCCACCCCAAATAAACGAGCCTAACGACTGGTCTGAATGTGAGTAATGCTACATATTAACCGTCTGATGTGCTCTTGTCAACATGGAGGATTAGAAGTGATGGAGTGTACGGCTGTAAAGTTTGGAGGAGTACATAAAAAGTACCAGTTGATTTCATTTGGGAACGTGATGCTCCAGTTACTGAGGCGGGGATTTTCAAAGCTCATTAATCGTGCCATTAATCTGATGGTAAACATTATGGCCGTGCTGTAGTGATTGATATCTGTAATTAAACTGTCCAAGTCTGAGGAGCACTTCTTAAAGAGACGGTGAGCTCAAGTTGTTCGTACATGTATTATAGGTACCATCAAAATGAGATGAGTGAGGATGTCCAGTGTGTTTAATGGGAAAAAATGTACAGTTCTTTTAATGCAAATTTTATTGCATAGTATGCAAATGTAAGTTGGTAATGATCGCTTTCTCAATAGGCGTAAGCTTCTTCTGCCCCTTAGCTGCAGTGAGGTGAGTGTTAAAACCACTTTACCACCATGCTACTTAAAGATTAAAGATATTACACAAATTTGACTTTTTGAGCTTTTAACCATGTTATAACACCATTTCATCATCAAAAACATACCTAGAGTTGTATTTATCTTTATTCACATGTTTCTCCTGTGCTGTTTTCCAGTCCAGTAAATCAAAATCTGAGCATTTCTGCCATCAAATCACATTCACTGCAACTGCACACTATTACCATGTTGAAAAAATGTCTAGGCCTTAGAGTTAGTGTGATTTTTCAAATGTAATTCTCTCTGCTGCCAAAAACAGCGACAAAATCCCAGTTCCCAGTAGAGATCACCTGTACATGACCATGGACTACAGCGGAACCTACCTGGATGGTACATGTAAATTTTTAAAAAATTTTAAATTTTTGATTTTTTAAGAATGTGATTTTACTATGATTCACATTCTATTGTCTAAAGAGAGTTTTTTCATTATCATTTTGCTATTGGAATCAGTATTGAGTACCGAGTCTACCGCATAGTATAGAAATGTATTTTTAGTAAAAACAATTAATTTGTAAAATTTTTCTAAAGATAGACATGAAATGCCAAAACAAAGGCACTCAAGACCATGTTTAAAGGCCAATAGCAATAGAAATATTGCACCATCTTTGGTCTTTACAAAGTAGTTTATTCTTTTATTGTGCTCACTAAACATTTGTTGCTGACTGATATCTACAATGTATGATTTACCACTGGATATCAAAACCATGTGGTAAGCAATGATAATAGTAAAAATACTGGTACAGTGGAAATTACCTATTTAACAAACTTTCATTTTGGTTTTGTCAATAGACTTAGATGAACCATACTGATCTATGAGGGACATTTCAATAGTCTTAATAGAGATTAATAGAGATCGATCAATATGAGTTTTTCTCATGGCCGACTCCAATACAGATCGCCTTTTGATTATTTTCATCAAATTGTGTAAAACTCAACTTCAGTACCTTTTTACAACAAACTTATAAGAAAGCTGTGTAGTCACATTTTCAACCATTATTTCTTCACATTAAAACGTTAAAATAAAGCTTTCTGTACTCTTTATCCAAAACCCAAACAAAATATAGGCTTATGCTGGAGATTTAAGGCCGATAACCTATTGGCTAAAAGTGTGAATATCAGCCCGATACGTCGATCAACCAATTAATGGTTCACTCTGTAACTGGTGGTGGAAGGTCTGCCAGCCGCTTGTCTCACTTAATGTTTTTTTTTTTTTTTCTCTTAGGTCTACTGCAGATTATTCCAGGCCAAGCAATAACTCCATTGAGACAGCAGCTGGCTGACTCTCCACCAGAAAATATAGATTTATATGGGACATTGTAACTTCAATGGCTGTTTCATCAAAATGGATTTTTCCATAAAGACCCCTTAAGTAGCACCTATTTTACATACACCAAACTTTTTTGGCTCATTGCACAGATTGATTTGCAGACTGATTTATAACAGTTTTAACTCCAAAAAAAAATTAGGCAGCATGGCAACAGTTGAATTTTTACAGCTATTTTCAGTCAAATCACTCAAATTATAAATAAGACCCCTCTGTTTTTTGTTTTTTTTTTTTTTTTTTTTTTTTTATATTAACAAAATTAAGCAATACATTTAAACCTGTCTCTTTCCATTTTTCATGACCCAAAACTAAGGGTGTCCCAATCTGATCTAGGCATTTTTAGGTTATTGTCTTGGATTGGATTTAGCGAATAGATCAAACTGAGACAGCAACAGTGTCTTTAACACAAAGCTGTCACTGATAACACTGCAGCTGATGCCAGAGCTGCTTAAACACAGGCTGGAGGCTCTATGTTAATAAAATCATCAATGAGAAGATCGGTATCAGGATGAAACAAAAAACAAAAAAAAAAAACGATATCTGAGGCTAAAAAACAAAAAACGTATCATTAATGAATAGTGAAAACCTGTAATAATGTTTCTTCTTAAACACATTTTCTTACTACAGAAGAAGTTTCAAATTTATACTTTTAAATGTAAGATTTTGCCCTATTAACCCACAGAGTCTTGCCTTAAAGGTCCTATATTATGCAAAAATGACTCATGGTGGAAGTGTTTTCAATTTGAGAGAAGAACTCAGCCTAAATATGCTAGATTTGTGTGTTAAACATGCGTGAATGACACAAAACAGAACTCAGGTATGTTTCTGACAAGGAAACATTATAAAATAGATTTTTTTTTTAAATATTGTAATATGGGTGCTTTCAGTCTCCATTAAACATTATTAAAAGCAAGTGTAAAATTCTCCCCCTCTCTGTGTGTAGCTGCCTCCTGACCTGCCTGTACCACAGCAGAGCACTGTAATTAGTGCCGGTGAATTATGGAAACATGGGAAGTAGCCGCTATATCTGGATTAGCCTCTCGGATCTATGCCGCGTCACTGTAATTAATGACGTCTCGGAAGTGAAGGACGGGAACTCCAATCACAGTTAATCCCAAGCACATGTTGATACTTGGAACCACACAAGGGTGACCGGCTCATTATCTGCTGTTGGACTGCAGAGAGACTACGCTATACTCTTAAACCCATGAATAATTCCACTTGGTGCCGCGGGACATGAGAACGGAAATGTATAATGGAACGCTTTAACTCCAAATTAACTCTACATATGGATGTCTTGGAAGCTGAAACAGATGGGAGGAACTAGTAAACGGAGACATTTTTGCCTCTTTGGTGCGGATGGAGAGGCGTGTCCCACATTGAGATGTATGGAAGAAGATGAAAGTAAATAAGCTGGGAGGTGGAAATTATGTATTGTGATTGCTTAGAGCTTAGACAAATATAGCATTTGAATTCCTGAAATTCTAAATCTGAATCTCACTGAAAAAACAGGCTACCTCACAAAGTTTTCAAACACTTTATAATTCCTTCAGTTTTATTATGGTATGGATACAAAATCTGCTTGCCTTGCAAATAAACAGTAAAACAGTTTGCACTGGTTTGCAATGGTACAAAGTTATTCCTCACTTACCTTGTGCATTTTCAGCATACAAATTTTTCACCGTGATGAGTTTATGAGCGCACATTGTTTGTTAGCATGCTAGTTATTGTTAGTTTTGGCAAAATTACACTTTTAGATGCAGACAGCAGACTTATTTTGACCTCAAGAGCTGCTTATACAATATATCTGTATTTGATCAAATACATTGGAAAAAGCAAGCCCAGGCAATTTAATGCCTTACTGTGGTACATTCTTGGCAAAGTAATAACGTTGCCACACAGTGTATCTTTATATCTGATATTTTCTGATATTTTTTAGTTAGAATAGTGTGGAGTTGTGTTTTGTTTTATTCACACATCCATCCATCCATTTTCTTCTGCTTATCTGGGGCCGTGGCCTACCTGGAGAGGGCAAGCCCCCTTTTTCTAGTTGAGAACCATGGCCTCGAATTTGGAAGATCTGATTCCAGCTGCTTCACACTGGGCTGCAAACTGGCCCAGCGCCTGCTGCAGGTCCTGGCTCGATGAAGCCATCAGGACAACATCATCAGCAAACAGCAGAGATGAGATCCTGTGGTTCCCAAACCAGACCCCCTACAGCCTCTGGCTGCACCTAGAAATTCTGTCCATAAATATAATGAACGGAACTGGTAACAAAGGGCAGCCCTGGCAGAGTCCAGCATGCACCAGGAACAGGTCTGACTTACTGCCGGCAATGCAAACACAGCTCCTGCTCCGGTCATACAGGGACCGGACAGCCCTTAGCAAAGAGCCCCGGACCCCATACTCTCGGAGCACCCCCCACGCACACGGTCGAATGCCTTCTCCAGATCCACAAAACAGATGTAGACTGGGAAACTCCCATGAACTCTCGAGGACCTGATGGAGAGTACAGAGTTGGTCCAGTGTTCCACGACCAGGATGACCACACTGCTCCTCCTGAATCCGAGGTTCGACTATCGGTCGGATTTTCCTCTCCAGTACCCTGGAGTAGACCTTACCAGGAAGGCTGAGGAGTGTGATTCCCCTGTAATTGGAACACACCCTCCGGTCCCCATTCTTATACAGAGGGACCACCACCCTGGTCTGCCCGTCCAGCGGTACTGTCCCCGACTGGCATGTGATGTTGCAGAGATGTGTCAGCCAAGACAGCCCCACAACATCCAGAGACTTGAGGTACTCGGAACGGATCTACACCCCCAGAACCTTGCCACTGAGGTGGTTAGCAAGCTTCTCGACTTCAGCCAGGGTGATGGACGAGTCTGCCTCCGGGTCCCCAGTGTCTGCTTCCTCCTCAAAAGACGTAACGGATTAAGAAAATCCTCAAAGTATTCCTTTCACCACCCAACAATATCCCCATTCAAGGTCAGCAGGTCTCCGCCCGCACTATAAACAGTGTTGATGAAGCATTGATTCTCCATCCTGAGGTGTCATAATCTCTTTGAGGCCATCCAATATTCCTCCTCCATTGCCTTCCTGAACTCTTCCCAACCCTGAGTTTTTGCCTCTGCAAACCACATTAGCCGTGGCCCGCTTGGTCCACCAGTACTCGTCAGCTGCCTCAGGAGTCCAATGAGCCAACAAGGCTCGATAGGACTCCTTCTTCAGCCTGATGGCATCCCTTACTTGCGGTGTCCACCACCGGGTTTGGGGGTTGCCGCCGCGACAAGCACCACAGACCTTATGACCACAGCTACGAGCAGCCACATCGACAATCGAAGTGGAGAACATGTCCCACTCGGAGTCCATGTCCCCAGCCTCCCCTGGGATCAGGGAGAAGCTCTCCCGGAGGTGTGAGTTGAAGACCCCCCCTGACAGAGGGCTCCGCCAGACGTTCCCAGTAGACCCTCACGATATGTTTGGGCCTGCCAGGTCTGTCAGGTTTCCTATTCCGTCAGTGCATCCAACTCACGACCAGGTGGTGATCAGTTGACAGCTCTGCCCTTCTCTTCACCCAAGTGTCTAAGACACGCAGCTGGAGGTCAGATGACATGACAACAAAGTCAATCATCGACCTCCGCCTAGAGTCATTCACACATGTTTAACACAAAAACCCTCCATATCTAGGCTCTCTCTCTGAGTTCTTCTCTCAAACTCTGTTCCACCTTGTGATGTCATTTAGGTAGTATAATAAGTGCTCCACTCTTTTTAAACCCTTTACACCTTCACAAGAATCATTTGGATGAGTTTTGAATAAAAAAATTCTATAATAATTTTGAATTCTTTACTGAACAAAAGGTAAGAGGTAGCTTCAACTCAAGCTGCTGCTTCATGACATCATAAGGTAGAACAGAGCATTCTGAGCTTTAGAGTTGTAGCCAGTCCAATAAGTCAGGGTTACTCGAACATGTGTGAATAAAACATAACTCAACTCCAGCTATTTTTGATGTGGTAACAGCATTACAATATCACTTAATGCTCATAACAGTAAATTCTGCATAATATAGCACCTTTAAATACTGGTTTTGAAATAAATTCCACTATTTGGTATTGAAAACCTTATCACTGTAACAGATTCTGAATATGCCAACGTTAAATTGCAGTTTGATTTGACCATTATATATATATATATATATATATATATATATATATATATATATATATATATATATTTTTTTTATTATTATTATTATTTAATATGGTCAAGAGAAGAGAACTGTAGAAATCAAAATATGAAGTCAGGTTTAGACTGCACCATAACAAAATCGAATGAATTAAAAATTGTCTACAGCTGTGATGCACGAGTACTGCTTTTGAGAAATACAGCCATTCATCTTCATCCTTTTACCAGAGCTTTATTCATTCCAAATCCCTCCATTCTGCAGCCCACTCACCCAGCCTGTCCAATATGATGAGAGCCATCAGACCTAATGGCATCTGATTTATTTTGCCCACACGAAAGAGAAATGCCATGCAGCTGATAGAATTCCCGGGCCTCCAGACCTTTGCTTCCTGCCAGAAATCCTACACGTATTGGATCATTTTCCACAGCATGTCACGGCTCTGCTTCCCCAGACCGCGTTGCTATTATTGGGGGTTTGGGCGTCGGACGATCGGACAGAAATGCTCCATCAAGCCTGACCCACTTAGCTGTTGGAATGGCACCAGAGCAGCACTGTGGCAATTATTTAAACCTCCCCTTTATTATTCATAATTAGCAGCCATGGTACAATGTGTGTGTGTGTTCTCCCTGGGATGCTGTGGGATTGTGCACATTGCCGGTGGGAGGAGTTTGGATCAGATTTGCAGACTTGCATACAGGGCCACTATGATGAAACACAGCAGTTTTATATTGTTGTATTGTTTATGGAAAAAGACTATCCAACAGGTCTACCAGGGTTGTCAAAACAACTGTAAATATATACTAATCAATGTTCATTTGAGCAGGTATCAATACTAAACATTAACAGGACAGAAATGACCTTTCACAGGACAGAAATGGCCCTTTCCTGAATAGCTTAGGAATGATCTTGAGCTGTATCAGAACATGTATGAGACATTGTCTAGTGGACCACTACAGAACCTATATGAACGACTGAGGGATTACACGGATATAAAACCACATCATATTGGAATCAGCTTTGAGTATTACTGAGTCATTTTTTTAGTATCAAAATTGAGTTTGAAATTTTATTATTGTGACAACACTAACCTTGGAACACTGTGGTATTGTGCATAATTGTCTGTGGGACAAACTTGGATCAGATTTGCAGACTTGTGTTCATTGCCACAGTGAGGATACAAAGCTTTTGATATTGTTGAATTGTTTGTGGAAACAAGTCCAGCAGGCCTATGGATTTACTGTGATTGGGTCTAAGTTGCCAAGTGGATGGGTGAAAAATGCTGATTCCCTACTATATCAGTTCCCTCTCTCTCTCCCATTCCCCTCAGCTGCGTCCCTCGCAAATCTCACATGCCCACTCACGTGACTCGTTGCGGCCCAGCAGCGCCCATATTAGCTCGCAGCTCCACACACCTGGCAGGTGCAAGGCTAGCGCGAGGTGCATGCGACAGGTTTAAAGTTGCCATTGTCATAACAACTCTCTAACTTTGTCAAACTGACTCTTCAACCATAGGTACCGACCATCAAGGAAATGCCACATCAGGAGTGAGATTCGATTTTCATAATATAAAGGGGAAATGGTGAGTCTGTTTGCTTATGGTAGCCTAGCACGCTCCATTCATTTCTAATTGACGGTTAGCATTGGGTTTTAAACCCTGTTTTCTCAAATTGTCATGATTATTCACTGATACAGCTAGTATTGTGATAGATTGTTTATAGTTTTTGCAATTGCTACTTATTTTTACTGAAATTCAGATTGTGTACACACTGAACTGTATTGACTGAGGCCATGGTCCCATGTTCACACAGGCCAGGTTCTCATTCCCAGATGGCGAGACAGACTGACCCACGAACCTAAATCGGGAGACTTGTGCTACAAGTGAACTGCACCTGCTCTGGCCGGGCCGGTCCTTTTTGCTTCGCGACTCTTACCTCCACTCGACTCCACTCCTAGTCTACCTCCACTCCACCCTTAATCTACCTCTCATGGTCAAGTCAAATTGACCCAGCCACAATCTACCTCCAACATTTTTATAAACTGACTGTTTGAACTTCTCTGTTGCCCAAAACATATTACTTGAGTCCCCCGTTACATGTCACTGAAATAAACAAATTCAAACTGCATTAGTGAGAAAAAAAATAAAACACAACCCTTGTGATGAGTGCATCTCCAAAGTGAGCATGGGCATGAAGTGGTTCCATTTGAGTCTGGTTCTAATTGACTTGTATGGAAAAAATGGTGACCGCTCTCTCTGTGCTGCTGTGAGCCTTGTCATTCTGACCTTTGTTTTAACCTGCTCTACATGATTCCAGTGTTTTTATTTTGCTATTCTGTCCTAAATCAAGATATGAACATTAGATCACATCAGGTGCCTTCATTCCCTGAGGTTGCCTCCAGTTAACGATAGCAAGAGCTTTGCAGCTATCATGTCAGGTCAGTATCGTGTCTTGTGTGGAGTTTGCATGCTCTTTCTTGCTGTTTCCCGCCCACTGTTTTGGCAGGTTGCCCCAGCGGCGTAGACCTTTTACCTTTGTGTACTACCCTTGTTTCCCCATAGGTGTCCCTCTCCTATTGACACGCATCCTTTCATATTATGGTACCATGTGTGTAGCCTCCCTGTGAGCGCTGGTGTTGTGGGGGGAGCGTGCATGTGCATCTGCAAGACAAATTTCAGATCTCTGTTCTGACAATAAAGTATTATCTATCTATCTATCTATGTAATGAGGATGCTGTCACTGCCATCAGATGGTGTGATCCACAGAGTCCTGCTGATCAAGTGCTGCGTAATGGAGTGTACAATATTAAGAGGAGGGGGAAGCAAGCTGTAGCATTGTGTAAGAGGGACTGATAACAAATGCCAGACAATTTTTCTTCTTAAAATGTTAAAATGTGGCCAGCTTCATTGTTAAAGGTGAATTAACCAACTGTTCTGGTTATCTCCATTGGCTCTTTAAAACTCAAACCTCCATAAAACCAAATAAACCTATAAACCAAACCAAACTTTATACATATTAAACACATAAACCCTAAATCCAAACACCAAATATATTTAAAAGCCCAACATGCATCCCCCTACACATTCTCTGCCTTGGTCCTGCCCCGGAACCTTTTTAAGAGAACTCGTTTCCCCGGGGACCTCTTTGATACCTGGGCACAAGGACAAGGAGGTGGTAAGTTAAACATTTTTAAAACACTATTTCACTAAAAACACTACAAATTACACAACACACAAACACTTAAAAAACATTCTGAAACAAACATTGCATTCATATTGCACCTATCCAATTTTATAAATTAGCTGTTAACTTGGACCTGCAGCTTCAATTAAAGCGCCACTGTGCCTCCAGATCTAAAACTGGGTAAAAGCAGACAAGTTAAATAAACAATTTAAAATCCAATTTGTGCAACTGTATTTTTTTTTCAAATGCAAATAATGTTCAAAGTGCTGTGTGCTATTAAAGTGTACATGCAATTTAAAGTGCATGTAGTGAAAGGTGCTGTTAATTTGGTAACAAACTTGGCTGTTTGTTACATCACAATAAGAGTCCGTGTTTTTTTTATGTATTTTTTTGCAATAATAACATATAATTCAATAAACTCAAGACATACCCATTTAATACTATACTTTGGAACATTCCAGGCAAACAAGCAAGCTATCCATGGAGGTATCAGGACCCCAGAATGTTACCGCAGACCTGGCAGGGTACTATGGGCAAAATGCATGAAATGTCAATTTTGGAAATAAGGGTTGGCTCACTCTGTTTGGGGGTTTTCGTTGTGAATGCTTGCATGTTAACAATCTATAGCTTAACAGGCCCCATACCAAGAGAATGATACATGTCTGTCAGTTGAACATTCTTCATGGAATACAGACTCTGGCCACCATGTGTTATGTGTCTTGCCCAAGGACACAACTACAGCACACTTTAGAACTGGTATCAAATTGACAAACCTACTGCTGTACCAAATTCATGATTGGCAACAAAGGCAAATGCATCTACAAGAACTGACAAACTAATACAAGAATAACTTTTCAGAATCTGTAGAGATTTACACTACAGGTTTAGCAGTTTTATGCAGAATAAGACAGAAGATTTAGCTGACAGTGGAGGAAATTATGGTACTTCAAAAACTGCAGCCTTTTGTTCTGCTAAGTGATTTTGATTAATATTGCAGCCTTAATAAATACCAAAATACATTAAGGATTATTTTAATAGTCAACTTGATTATTCCAATCAATTGTTGCAGCCATATGGTACACTAGGTTTGGCAAAAGTATTGAAAATTAAATATTAATTGATGCTAAAACTAGTATTGAAACTAGATGGTAATTTGAGCAAGTATCAATACTAAAAAAGTCACAGCTTTAGAATGACTATTATACAACCATAGACCAGTATGGAACCCACCTGGACGACTGAGGGATTACACAGATATAAGACCACATGGTAATAAAAAATGTACTATGATTTAATGCTGAAAATCATCTTCTATTGTCTAAATATCCATCAATTTTCTTTTGCTTATCCAGGGCCGGGTCACAGAAGCAGCAGTCTAAGCAGGGACTTCCAGCTCTAACAAAGAAGGCATATTGAGAGAAAGCGGACTTTCTTGTAGGAACATTACAGTCACCCCTAGACACGGACCTTAACACTCAGATGCATCCTCCAGCTCCTCTGGTGGAACCCCAAGGCATTCTCAGGTCAGCCGAGAGACTTCTAGCATGTCCTGGGTCTTCCCCAGGGCCTCCTCCCTAGGGAGATGTCCAGGAGGCCTCCTGAAAAGATGCCACCTCACGTGCCTCTTGACGTGGAGGAGCAGTGGCTCTACTCAATGCTCCTCTCGTATGACTCCGCACCGTATCTCTAAGGAAGCGACCAGCCACCCTGCGGAGGAAACCCATTTTCAGCCGCGTGTATCCTCGATCATGTCTTTTAGGTCATTACCCAAAGCTCATGACCTTAGGTGAGGGTAGGAACATAGGCTGACCGGTAAATCATCACAGTCCGATACAGCGACCGCATCCCTGCAGACGCTGCACCGATCCACCTGTCAATCTCACGTTCCATCCTTCCCTCACTCGTGAACAAGACAATGAGATACTTGAAGTCCTCCACTTGAGGCAAGGACTCACCACCCATCCAGAGAGGGCAAGCCCCCTTTTTCTGGTTGAGAACCATGCCCTCGGATTTGGAGGAGCTGATTCTCATCCCAGCTGCTTCACACTCAGTTGCAAACCGCCCCAGTGCTGCAGGTCCTGGCTCGATGAAGCCATCAGGACAACATTATTTTCAAACAGCAGAGATGAGATCTTGTGGTCTCCGAACCGGATCTCCCTTGGCCCCTGGCTGCGCCTAGAAATTCTGTCCATAAAAACAACCAGTGACAAAGGGCAGCCCTGGTGAAGTCCAACATGCAGTGTAAACAGGTCTGTCTTACTAATGGCAATGTGAACACAGCTCGTGCTCCGGTCATACAAGAATCAGACAGCCCTTTATCAAAGGGCCCCGCACCCCATACTCCCAGAGCATCCTCCAAAGGACACAGTGAGGGACACGGTCAAATGCCTTCTACAGATCCACAAAATACATGTGGACTGGTTGGGCAAACTCCCATGAACCCTCAAGGACCCAATGCAGAGTATAGAGCTGGTCTAATGTTCCACGACCGGGACGAAAAACAGAATACTCCTACTGAATCCGAGGTACGACTATAGGTTGGATTCTCCTCTCCAATACCCTTGAATAGACTTTACTGGGAAGGGTAAAGAGTGTGATCCTCCTGTAGTTGGAACACACCCGCTGGTCCCCCTTCTTAAACAGAGTGACCACCACCCCAGTCTGCCACTCTACAGACACTGTCCCTGACTGCCACATGGTGTTGCGGAGATGTGTCAGCCAAGACAGCTCCACAACATACAGAGACTTAAGGTACTTGACTTCAGCCAGAGGGATCGATGAGTCCGCCTCCGGATACCCAGTCTCTGCTTCCTCCTCAGAAGACGTGACGGTAGGATTGAGGCCACAAACCAACAAGGCTTGATAGGATTCCTTCTTCAGTCTGACGGCATCCCTTACTTGCGGTGTCCACCACCGGGTTCAGGGGGTTGCCACTGCAACAAGCACTGCAGACATTATGACCACAGCTACGAGCAGCTGCATCGACAATAGAGGCGAAGAACATGGCTCACTTGGAATCCATGTCCCCAGCCTCCCCTGGGATCTGGTAGAACAATGGAGTCCTCGATTGGTGTACTCTCTAGTACTCCTCTCAGGGACTCCAAGAAAGCCGTAGACCAGCACGACAGTGAGAGACCTGTCCCCGACCGAAAGGCACAAGGACGCAACCCTCTCATCGCGTCCTCTCGTGGCGGCTGAGCTGTGGAGTAATAAACAAGCCCACACCAGCTTGCGGCCTCTCCCCGCGGGCAACACCAGAGAAATGGAGAGTCCAGCCCCTCTCAAGTGCTTGGGTTCCAGAGCCCAAGCTGTGAGTAGAGGTGAGGCCAACTATATCTAGTCAGTAACGCTCAACATGCCACACAAGCTCAGGCTCCTTCCCCCCCAATGAGGTGACATTCCATGTCTCCAGAGCCAGTCTGCATGTCCGGAGATCTGGTCATCGAGATCCCCACCTCCAACTGCTGCCCGGATCTCTCTGCACCGGCCCCTCTCGGATCCTTCCCCAGGTGGTGGGTTGCCAGGAAGACGGTCCCATGTCGCTCCTTCGGGTTGTGCCCGACCGGCTACCAGAAGCTCATTGTCTAGTGCTCACCCCAGGCCCGGCTCCAGGCTGAGGCCCTGGTAACGCTGGACCGGGTGACGTAGCTGGCCTTGCTGTGGTACTCATCACAAAAGGCTTTTGAACTGCTCTTGGTCTGACCCATCCTCCAAGACCTGTTTGTCATGGCTGACCCAACGAGGGGCATGAAGCCCCAACAGCATAGCTCCCAGAATCATTCGGGTGCTCAAACCCCTCCACCACGTTAAGGTGGCGCTTCATAAAATAAAGTATTTACATCATGGTATCGGAATGGGTATTCAGTATTGAATCCATTTCTAAGTATCGAAATTGTGTTTTGTAGTATCTTGACAACACCAGACTGTACCATAGTTGTTTTGTACTCTAGTCCTCTTGCTGTTGGTGGACTCAGATCGGAGGCAGAGTTCTTAAGCACTTGATAGCTGGCGGACATTTAAGTTCACTGGCAGTGCTTCCACCTGTCTTGTTTTGTTGGAAGGAGGCTGGCGCTCTCCAATTAAAACATCCGATAAAGTCCCAGTGGTAAAGAGAGCCCAGGCGAGCTGTAAACACGGTGTACACGTGTTATCAGTGAGCAGATAGGACACTGCAAAGAGCACAGTCACAGAGGTAAGACTGACTAATGGCATCCTGACATTTAACATGAGCCACAGCCACCTCACCATCTGATACATACAGGTGAACTTTAATGCATCAAAAATAGGTTTCATTTTGCTGTTTTATTCAAAATAATGCATGACCAGTGGATGCCATTTCACATGCATCACTGAAATAAACTAATCTGATTGAATGGCAGTGTTTTAATCTGGCTCCAGTGGAGGGAGTTGTGACCTGACTGATATTCTTCTGTATAAGAAATACAGAAAGCCATCAGGCAAGGTTTCATTACTAAGGTGATGGGCAAAACTCACCAAATATATATTTTTAGGCGTTGGATTAGTGGTGCACTATGTAACTTTTCTAGTTGAAATTTAGTCACGGGCTTAAGATGTTATTGCAATACCTTGCAATAGTTCGAGGTATGGCATCTTCTTTTTTTTTTTGTCCTCCATTCTTAGCTCTCACTTCTCCACAGATCTGACCTAGTGACTTTTCTTCTTTTTTTTACTTCTCAGTAATCCAGTCTACCCCCCTAGTGCCCAATATGTACATTACTTTTTTTTCTGATCAATACCATCACATTTGATGTCAAATGAAACTCCAGGAGGGCACATGGACTCTAGCCGCTGTTACACTTATTAATAACTAAACCTTAATCAGCTTTAAGAAATGTTTCATGCATATTCAATGTTAATAGTTTATAAATTATTAGTCAGACTTAGTAATTACTTAATTAAGAGGTTAGGGTGAGGAGGATAAGGTATTAAGATTTAGTTGCTATTTAATTACTGGGGTTATGGTTAGGAGTTAGGGATAATGCGGGACAGGGTTAAAAAACAATTTGTTTACTATGAATTAAGTGTTTTTTTAATGCTTTATTTACTAGCACTGATCATATTAACAAACTGGCTAAAAACACAAAGGAGCACTTATGGATTACTACAACGATTACTCAGATATTTAGGAATGAAACAAAACTGCAATTATTTAAAAACAAAAACATTGTCACATATGACAGGGCCTTTAATAGTAAATAGTGGGAAACTGGGCTTAATGGCTGGCCTGACTAAACAGTTGAGATGAGCCTGTCTTTATTACCGCAACCCTCCCCTGCACGCTGAGCCCTTCTGGAGCCTTTATGTCCTGCTCCACCACAGTCACACTCAGACATGTGAATGAAACATGCTGCAGCTAATCATGTACTTTATGTACCAATCAGAGGTGGGTGGTAGTACTTACTTAGTGCGGTATTTACTCAAATTGTACTCTTCAGGGTACTTTTCTATTAGCATACTTTTACTCTCACTTGAGTAATATTTTTATTTTAGTAATAGTATGCTTATGTGAGTAAAAATTGTGGCACGGCATTGACAAGAACATTTGTGTCAATTGGACAAATTAAACTTCATCTTTTGGACTATGGGTCAGACCTGGACGCCTGAGGGATTACACAGACATGAACATTTGTATTTTTCTTGCATTGCTCCTTCAGATATGATTTACTTTGTCTCATTTTTATGTCCATCCTCCTCCAGGCCGAATGGAGCTCGAGTACTGTTCACTTCAAAGTCTGCTCGGGTTTCGGAAGTAAAATTTCCGTTCATATCTCCCATAGACTAGATTAGCCTTCAGGTGAGGAGTTTTGGAGTGAAACTGCCCTGCCTTTGTTTACATGCTAGCCTCATTATGGGTCATTATGCCCTTTTTGTAATTTGGCTGACTCACCTTCAGCACTGTTAAGTACCTGATGTGGCTTTAACGATGTGCCAGTGGTTTTCTGAGCACTGCTAATGAGATGGATCAGCTATTAAAATCAGCTGACCAAGCTTTAATTAATGTCCCATCATGCATTTGTTTCTGTTGCTGTAGTGTCCTGTGTTGTGCCATGTGTCCTGTGTTGTGTCATGCGTCCTGTGTTGTGTTGTGTCATGTGTTGTTGGCCTGAGTTCTCTCTTACCCTCACTCTGCTCCTGTTGGTCTGCCTCTGCTTTTAGCTGCACCAGGCTGGCTGCCCTAAAACAAATGTCCCTCTAACTCTCCTAAAGTTACACAGAATAAATTGGAAAAATACTTTTTGACATGTTGAGTAATGCATCAAATCGCATTGGCTTTCCCAGAAGCTGTGCTCTTGTATTTCATCTGCAGCGTCTCCAGGCAAATGGATTGCCTCCATAATGCTCTGTTTATCAGGCTATGGCTGTGAGCAGACCAGCTCACTCCAGCACACACAGGCCACAAATATACTCCCATTCAATGTATGCATCTGCCACGACAGATGATATCATGATGACCTGGTCAGAACTCACATTATTCCACAGTATCAGGTTGTATTATCAAATGTATTCTCATCAGTTTTCTTTATATTTTATAGCAGTTTTATGTATGAATGGACATTTCATGCAACGGTGAAGATATGACATGAAGTCGATCTTTAGTTGTACAAAGAGGTAATTTTCAAGGAGTAAAATGGCATTGAAAGAGTTAAGTCATTTTTGAGATGGCACGCAACAACAAAGCACAAACTGTAAAGCAGGCTCTTTATGGTTTTCCCTTTTTGCTGGTGAATTTGTCTGCATTCTCACCTAAATCAACTGAGCTTATATAAAGGAACTGTATGTCATTTTTATTTGAAATTCCATAAACCTGGGTCCACTTTATTTGAGTTAGTTACTGCAGCCCTATACTCCACCCAGAGCTCTGAGATCAGCTGGCCAGCTCCTGCCAGGCTCAAGACCAGAGGTGATGGAGCCTTTTCTGTGGCAGCGCCCAGACTATGGAATAGTGCCCTCTGCCTGTCAGATCCTCTCAGTCTTTAATGTAGTTTAAGACAAGACTCAAAACCCACCTCTTCTCCCTGGCTTATTGTTCTTTTCCTGTGCAGTGTGTTATCTGTATGTGTACATGTTCAAATCAAATATAGCCTTGAAATATGCCTTTATATCCAATAGACACCGTAAAATTAAATAGACATGTATATCCTCTTCCACTTCTCATTGCTGTCTCTGTGGCCTCCAACATGTACTACAGAAAGCAACTTAATGATGGGTGGCTCTTTAAAGCATGGTTCAGAGCTGGGGCACACACTTCATACATGACGTCTCCTTCCTGTACAGCTTAAAGGCTTTGGCTGTCATCTTCTCTCTACTCTCCCAGTACTACAGCCTGTGCCCGGGTCTGCACTCACAAGCTTCACCAAGGGCAGCTCAAAGACATAAGCCGTTCTACAGCAGTGGACATTGAAGTCAATTTTACTTATTGCAGAATTGGTAAAGCTTTTTGTCATAGTCAGTGGAGGCTGGTGAAGTTAACTTAGGATGCTAACCTTACTAGAGATGGGCCAATATGGATTTTTTTTAGCCAATATTAGACATTAGATATTTAGCTTATTGCTGTGGTTGATAACAGATATGTTGTACCACTGTGGTATTATTTATAAGTAAATAAAGATCACAAATTAACTTTTCACTTTTCTAAAAATAATAACAAAATGTATTTGTCTAGAATATAAAATTGTCCATATTACAACCATATAACCATTTTCTATTTTTAATCATGAGTCTATTCAAAAAGACAAATCTGATGACGAGTGGGTGAGAGAGTTGCAGATTGGGTGATTATTTATGTTTTGATTTGTGTGATTTTAATGTCTTTCTTATTCTGTAAAGCACTTTGAATTACCTTGTGTACGAATTGTGCTATACAAATAAACTTGCCTTGCCTTGCCTTGCCTTGATGCACTGAGAACAACCTGGGACTGACACATGGCACACAGAGAATGGGGCAGCATCAAAAAAAATATCTGTATCAAATATTGATAATGGACGATACCAATACTAGGAAAAATATATCAATATCGGCCAATGCTGGAACTGATATAACACCCATCCCTATTACAGAAATTGTTGTTTAATACACATTATTTTTCTTTTTTAAAACTATCAGCTCTGCTTAAATTTCACTGCAGCCCGTCAGACAAAGGGAGCCATTTAGTAACAAATCACCAAATGCAAACAGGACAAATATAACATAATATAGGCAATTCTTATTTGCAGAGTTCAGTGCACAAGAACCAGCAAGTCAACAATGCAGTCAATCATGATACTGACATGACAGCCTAACAATGCATTTACCAAAGATACAAAAATATCAGAAAGTACTCAAGTCATTTATATGCTCTGCTCCTTTTTGAATCAACAGCATAAGTAACTGACATCCAGAGGTGAACCATGATATAAACAATACTGCACTCACCGGTGCCTCAAGTCTTTTTATCATTCTTCTAAACTCCACTCACTGCATCTTCCTCGTCTTGTGTCACCAGTTACAATGAGTCATCAAAACAACAGTGAATATCCTTACATCCTTATGATCCACCAGGTTATCAAGTTTCTGTCAGTGTTTGCGACCAATGAAAAGTTGGAATTTCAAATATGGAACTTGGCTTCATATTCACCCCTGCAACTGCTAGCCTCGATGAGCTTCATTTGACTGGAGCCAAACACTGTAGGTGACGTCATACTCCCTTAGTCCACTTCTTTTTGTAGTCTATTCTAGATGCTATGCACTAACATAATTTAAAAATGCTCCTACACACTGAGTTTCATAAGTCTGGGCAACATAACTGACAAAATGTGTTTATTTGCTTTGTGTCAACGTTTTTCCCTTCAATTCCTCAACACACACTCTCATAAACATCTTATTTAAGGCGAGAAAGGTTCAGTTCAACTGTGTTTGATCACAAAGTCTGTATCAGTGATAAGTGTGTGGGGATGTTGGGCTGTTTTATGTTTAATGTTTTGTGTGGGTTGCGTGTTTTTATTGCATGTTTTTACTGCATGTTGTTTCCCGCATGGTGTGACTTTTAGACTGTTTTATTGAACAGCTCTTGGGGCGTAGCCCCACCCTTTTGGGCCAATCGCAGAGGTTGATGCCGGTGCCTTCCTAAATGAACAACAGGTGTGGGCTGTTAGAGGGGGCCGATAAATAGACAGGAACACACGAGGGACACAAGGAAGGAACACACGAGGGACACGAGACACGGACACACGGGAGACGCACACGGGACACGCTGGACACGCTGGACTAGGAAACAGGTGCAACATGGGAAAGGGAAAACGTACGGGGGACAAGACGCAGCGCTGACGCGCAGATGAGGACGGCCTGGACACAGCGCAAGCCGCGGGATTGAAGCCGGGCCCTGTGGAGACGGCATCGGGGCGATCCGGAGGAGCCGGAGCGCAGTACTGGAGTGACGCAGTGTGCCGGCCTGGAGGAGGCGGGGGACCGGAGGACGGGGCTGACCTACGGCGAATACTAACACTGGACGGCTCTTAAAAGCCGTCCAGCTCGGTGAGTCGGCCGCATGTGGGGTGGGTTGTAGCGGGCCTATTGTACCCCCCACTGGCAGTTGTCCTGTCCCTTCCCCGTAGGAACAACCGACGGTCCCGGCCCGGAGGAGGCCAGAGCGTAACCCAGGGCGACGCAGCGCGGCGGCTGGAGGCGGTGCGGACTCGAATGCGTGGACCCGGAGGCGGATTGATATAACCACGGCGTGCACGACTAACACTGGACGGCTCATCGCCGTCCAGCGCGGTGAGTCGGTGACGCCTGGGTTGGGCTGGGGAAAAGAGATCCTTAGTACAGTCTACTGGTGCCGGTCTGTGTCCTCCCCCATAGGGTCCGCGTGGTGGTGCAGCCTGGAGGGCCTAGGAGTACGAGGGGGACCCCGTCTGCTGTCGTGAGCGCCTGGGCCATAGCGTTTGACCCGTCCCCGGTGGACATTTTACAGGGACGTTGTTGTGGCCTGCCGGAAATCCAATTTTCCCTGTGGACATTTTATAAAACATTTTATGTCCTTTTTTTTTAAATCCTTGTCTTAATAAATGGTTATAGAAATACACTGTCGGTTTTAACTCATTGCTCACCCCTGTGACCTGCCGGAATATTAGAATAGAGTCCTAGACTCTTTAACTCTAGGTGGCGTTGTCGGATTAAATTAAAGAGTATGATTGAGTATTAACCCTTTCCTAAACCCCCACTCGCCTTACGGCGGCCACGTGACAAGTGTCTGGAGTCTGCAGTGTCCCTGTTGTTTAGTCAACTGTTTTTCTTTCACAGTTAAATATTAAATATTGAAGCAGAGATGTAGACTTTTGCATTTGTTATTAAGTCATTACTCATCATTGATGTTGCCACTCGCTAATAAAGTTCCAAACGTTGTCTGTATAACCTCTATTGCGTGTGCACTGTGATTGGCTGCTGTGAGGGACTGGAGCTAACCGACTTTAATCCAAATGCTGTGTGTATGTATAGGAGCCAGGACTTGCAAAAATGGTCCAGTCTGAGCCATCAATCAAAGTTTCATTTGATATGCACAAACTTTAAAAATCCACAGCGGCCAAACAAGCCTGATTCACAAAATGTCCCCTGTCGGGAACACAGCCAATAACTCAGTGTTTGAGACCAGAGTGTCTTTTGAATAAAGCCCTAAAGGCATGGCAAGGCAAGTTTATTTATAAATTATAATGTTAACAAGGGTCAAAATACTATATTTTTATATATATAAAATGACAGCTTTATTTAGATCAGGAGTGTCCAAACTTTAGTCTGGTCACCAATACAGTGAATACTTCAGATCTGTGTTATTATTACAAGTTAGACTGAACCACTAGATCTTTATTCACGTTTACATCCTCAGTGGGACACATTAAATATTTGATATAGGCTTTTTAAAGTAGATTTTCAGAAATGCACAGTAAAAAGTACTGTTTAAGGTAATATGGGCCAATTCACATGAAAGCTTGAGGGCCAAGAAAAATTGGTCTGAGGACCGCATTTGGCCCTCGGGCCTCAGTTTGGGCATGCCTGATTTAGATGAACTAGGTTAAACTGCTACAAAAATGCTTTCTTTGCATGTAAATTGTCTCAACAATTTGGATAACATTTTCTCTTGATGACTTAGGTAGAGACATAGATTTTACAATATAAATATTCCATCCATCCATCCATTTTCTTCCGCTTATCCGGGGCCGGGTCGCGGGGGCAGCAGTCTAAGCAGGGACTCCCAGACTTCCCTCACCCCGGACACGTCCTCCAGCTCCTCCGGTGGGACCCCAAGGCGTTCCCAGGCCAGCCGAGAGACATAGTCCCTCCAGCGTGTCCTGGGTCTTCCCCGGGGCCTCCTCCCGGTGGGACATGCCCAGAACACCTCCCTAGGGAGGCGTCCAGGAGGCATCCTGAGCAGATGCCCGAGCCACCTCAGCTGGTTCCTCTCAACGTGTAGGAGCAGCGGCTCTACTCCGAGCTCCTCCCGTGTGACCGAGCTCCTCACCCTATCCCTAAGGGTGCGCCCGGCCACTCTGCGGAGGAAGCCCATTTCAGCCGCTTGTATCCGCGATCTTGTCCTTTCGGTCATTACCCAAAGCTCATGACCATAGGTGAGGGTAGGAACGTAGATTGACCGGTAAATCGAGAGCTTCGCCTTCCGGCTCAGCTCCTTCTTTACCACAACGGACCGATACAGCGACCGCATCACTGCAGACGCTGCACCGATCCGCCTGTCAATCTCACGCTCCATCCTTCCCTCACTCGTGAACAAGACCCCGAGATACTTGAACTCCTCCACTTGGGGCAGAGACTCACCACCCACCCGGAGAGAGCAAACCACCTTTTTCCGGTCGAGAACCATGGCCTCGGATTTGGAGGAGCTGATTCTCATCCCAGCCGCTTCACACTCGGCTGCAAACCGCCCCAGTGCCTGCTGCAGGTCCTGGCTCGGAGAAGCCATCAGGACAACATCATCTGCAAACAGCAGAGATGAAATCCTGTGGTTCCCAAACCAGGCCCCCTCCGGCCCCTGACTGCGCCTAGAAATTCTGTCCATAAATATAATGAACAGAACCGGTGACAAAGGGCAGCCCTGGCGGAGTCCAACATGCACTGGGAACAGGTCTGACTTACTGCCAGCAATGCGAACACAGCTCCTGCTCCGGTCATACAGGGACCGGACAGCCCTTAGCAAAGAGCCCCGGACCCCATACTCCCAGAGCACCTTTCAAAGGACACCACGAGGGACACGGTCAAATGCCTTCTCCAGATCCACAAAACACATGTGGACTGGTTGGGCATACTCCCATGAGCCCTCGAGGACCCGATGGAGAGTATAGAGCTGGTCCAGTGTTCCACGACCAGGACGAAAACCACACTGCTCCTCCTGAATCCGAGGTTCGACTATCGGTCGGATTCTCCTCTCCAGCACCCTGGAATAGACCTTACCGGGAAGGCTGAGGAGTGTGATTCCCCTGTAATTGGAACACACCCTCCGGTCCCCCTTTTTATACAGAGGGACCACCACCCCGGTCTGCCATTCCACAGGTACTGTCCCCGACCGCCACGCGATGTTGCAGAGACGTGTCAGCCAAGACAGTCCCACAACATCCAGAGACTTGAGGTACTCAGGACAGATCTCATCCACCCCCGGAGCCTTGCCACCGAGGACCTTGCCAACCACCTCAGTGACTTCAGCCAGGGTGATGGACGAGTCCGCCTCTGGGTCCCCAGTTTCTGCTTCCTCCTCGGAAGACGTGACAGTGGGATTGAGGAGATCCTCAAAGTATTCCTTCCACCGCCCGACAACATCCCCAGTCGAGGTCAGCAGCTCTCCACCCGCACTGTAAACAGTGTTGGTGAAGCACTGCTTTCCCCTCCTGAGGCGTCGGACGGTTTGCCAGAATCTCTTTGAGGCCGTCCGATAGTCCTCCCTCCATGGCCTCCCCGAACTCCTCCCAACCCCGAGTTTTTGCCTCTGTGACTGCCCGAGCCGCGGCACGCTTGGCCTGCCGGTACTCATCAGCTGCCTCAGGAGTCCCACGAGCCAACAAGGCTCGATAGGACTCCTTCTTCAGCTTGACGGCATCCCTTACTTCCGGTGTCCACCACCGGGTTCGGGGATTGCCGCCGCGACAAGCACCACAGACCTTACGACCACAGCTACGAGCAGCCGCATCAACAATAGAGGTGGAGAACATGGCCCACTCGGAGTCCATGTCTCCAACCTCCCCCGGGATCAGGGAGAAGCTCACCCGGAGGTGGGAGTTGAAGACCCCCCTGACAGAGGGCTCCGCCAGACGTTCCCAGCAGACCCTCACAATACGCTTGGGCCTGCCAGGTCTGTCCGGCTTCCTCCTCCGCCAGCGGATCCAACTCACCACCAGGTGGTGATCAGTTGACAGCTCAGCCCCTCTCTTCACCCGAGTGTCCAAGACACGCGGTCGGAGGTCAGATGACACGACAACAAAGTCGATCATCGACCTCCGACCTAGAGTGTCCTGGTGCCATGTGCACCGATGGACACCCTTGTGCTCGAACATGGTGTTTGTTATGGACAAGCTGTGACTAGCACAGAAGTCCAATAACAAAACACCGCTCGGGTTCAGATCGGGGAGGCCGTTCCTCCCAATCACACCCCTCCAAGTGTCACTGTTGTTACCCACATGGGCGTTGAAGTCCCCCAGGAGAACAACGGAGTCCCCGGTCTAGTACCCCTCCCAGGGACTCCAAGAAGGCCGGGTACTCTGCACTGCTGTTTGGCCCGTAGGCCAACACAACAGTGAGAGACCTGTCCCCGACCCGAAGGCGCAGGGACGCGACCCTCTCGTTCACCGGAGTGAACCCCAACACGCAGCGGCTGAGCTGTGGGGCAATGAGCAAGCCCACACCAGCTCGCCGCCACTCCCCGCGGGCAACGCCAGAGAAATGGAGAGTCCAACCCCTCTCAAGAAGATGGGTTCCAGAGCCCAAGCTGTGCGTGGAGGTGAGGCCGACTATATCTAGCTGGTAACGCTCAACCTCCCGCACAAGCTCAGGCTCCTTCCCCCCCAGCGAGGTGACATTCCATGTCCCCAGAGCTAGTCTCCATGTCTGGAGATCCGGTCGTCGAGGTCCCCGCCTTCGACTGCTACCCGGATATCTCCGCACCCGCCCCTCATGGCTCCTCCCGCAGGTGGTGGGTCCACGGGAGGACGGCCCCACGTCGTTTCTTCGGGCTGGGCCTGACCGGGCCCCGTGGGGAAAGGCCTGGCCACCAGGCGCTCGCTGCCGAGCACCCACCCCAGGCCTGGCTCCAGGGTGGGGCCCCGGTAACGCCAGTCCGGGCGACGTAACTGGCCTTGATCTTTTACTTTCCATGATGGGCTTCTGAACCGCTCTTAGTCAGACCCGTCTCCCAGGACCTGTTTGCCATGGGTGACCCTACCAGGGGCATGAAGCCCCCGACAACATAGCTCCCAGGATCATTCGGGTGCTCAAACCCCTCCACCACGTTAAGGTGGCGGTTCGGGGAGGGGAATAAATATAAATATATTAAATATAATATTAATATAAATATTAACATTTGCAAATATTTCTATTACTTTTAAAACATATACTGAACTAAACTTGGGACTTGAACGCCATCTGTTTACAATTGCCTATTCAATGCTAAACCCAAAAGACCTGAGACACAGCAGCGGAGGACAATATAGCACACACACTTTCACTGTCATCAAGCCTCAAGAGGTTTTAGATATCATCCATGCATATTTGAGTAATCTTGTCATCTCTTCCGGGCCCTATTTGAACTTTCCTAAACTGTACCATCCTATCCAAAGCTCAACCCACAAGCCAACATCACCCATGCTCCCCCGCACCAGTTTTCCATAAATATACAAATGTAGGATAAAAAACAATGCACTACAACTTCACAGACCCAAGGGGATGTGCAGTAATTGTGTTGTGTTAATGCTCTGAAGGGGGAGTGACACAAGGTTCAAGAGGAGGGAGAAATCAAAGTGAAACTTATTCACTTAACATTTTCCGACATTGTCTTTGGTGAATATACCATTTTCAAACCAATAAAAAGGCAACATGGTGTTACGACCCAGCTCGGCTAGGAAAAGGGGAAGTAACAAAACAAGATGGAAAATTGTAAAGTTATAATTTATTTAAAAGGAATGTTACGGTAAAACTAACAAAAGAGGCTCTAAACAGAGTAGATCAATGTGTAAATAAACACAGCTAACAAACAAACTACCAAAAGTTACAACTGCCCAAAATAAACAGGTCTCAGAATTAACCAAAGAAAAAAAATCTCGGAGGATCACAATTTCCAAGTCCAAATGTAAAGAATCGCAAGGTACAAAAGTGGCATGCTGTTCCAACGAGAACCAAGCAGCCAGGAGTGGCAGGGGGCGGGTCCTTGTAAAGGGGTACTGCCAGAGGTGGAAGATCTTGATTGGCCAGGCTCGTAATTGATGCTCCAATCAGACGCAGGCCCTGCTGTCAATCAACAGCCAGGAGGAACACCACCTGAAGAGGTCTTGGAGAGATAGCCGAGACAAGACATGGGCATATAGGAGCTGAAGGCCTAGGGCCGTAACACACGGTGATCTGAATATGTTATGTGTTTGCAGTTAATACACCATAGAAGTAAAATACCTCCTCTTTAAAGATCAGAAAGAAATAAGACTACTCCAGTCATATTTTGCTCTTCACATTTAAGCAATTTAACAACTCCCGATTTGTTGGCTTACATCAGTGTCAGACTTGGAGACTGAGTAAATTTATCTTTCCCAGTCCCAAGACACTTGATTTTCTGTCATGATGCATTTTCAAGAGTAACAAAACAGCAAATGGTAGCAGAGATATGAGAACTATATGGGAACAGCTGTCCTTATCTCTGACAGCTGTTTCTGTGTCATGGTGCAATACCACAGTGGTAGAAAGCAGAAGTGGGTGGGCATAAAAGTTCTAACTAAAACAAATTCGTAGTCATGGTTTGAAATCAGGTACACACATGGACAAAATTGTTGGAACCCTTTCATCAATGAAAGAAAAACTCACAATGGTCACAGAAATAAATTGAATCTGACAAAAGTGTCATGATGTCTGTTTGTTGCTGCCCGCCTGTACTCTCTCTCCCCCTCCCCTGTCTGTCTGGAGCTGGGCGGAGTCTCTGACTCCTTCTGCTCACACCTGGAGCGCATTAGCGCAATCACCCTCACCTGTGGTGGCGCATAAGAAGACTCGGCACACTACACTCGGAGCCAGACCGTCCGCGTGTAAAACGTGAATGTTCCAGCTCTGTTTTTTGCATCCCTGTTACCCGCCTGCTTGTTCTCATTTTGGATTTTTGCCACCTTTCCAGACTCCTGCCTTCGCCCACTCCTGCTCCTGCCTCTACGCTCCGGTACAGTCGTCTCACTCTGCACTGCCTGTCTTGGTCTCTGGCATCCCGCCTGCCTCTTACCCTGGGTCCCGCTCCTTGGACTACGCCGGCCCTGTCTGCCCTGGTCTTGTCCCCGCTCCCATCTTCACTCCAGCCCCGGCTTCCCGTTCCCGACCCGCTCTCCGTCCGTCCTGCCTGCCTCCTGCTTCCTGGGTCCTCGTGTGTGTTATTTGAACTGTTTAAGACTTTGATTCACAAGACTTGTAAATAAACACTGTCAACCTACTCTGAGTCCGCATACTTTGGTCCTGACCCGCACCGTTACGACACAAAAGTAATAATAAATAAAAAATATATGAAATATAACAATGAAAGTCAGACATTGCTTTTCAACCGTGCTTCATCATAATTATAAAAAAAAAATAATAAACTCATGAAACAGGCTGGGACAAAAATGATGGTACCTTCTTCTTCTTTGGCGTTTAATGCCGGTTGGCAACTGTAGCGACCATATGCCTGTGTCGCTTCGAGAGGAGTCCGGGTCCAGTACCTCGTTCTGACGCGCTGTTATTTGGAAGAACTGAATGACTCACGAAGTGCGTTTTATGTTGTTTTAATCAGTTGGTTCCAGTGTCTAAGCAGGTTACACATACAAAGATGGTAAGTTGTAGGCCTACAGAAACTGGTATGGTAACAAGCAGAAAAATAAAGCGGTCAACGAAAAATACGGCTACCCGGCGTCTCCCCTCTCCACCTGTCAGACAGCAGGAAACCCGGTGCCTTTGTACCTCCCAGTACGTCACCCTTGCCCACGTGAACCCCGCCCCTTACGCATTGCCACAGCAACTAACACATCATATGGCTCCTACACAACCAGCCCCTTAATTATTACATAATAATTACCACAATTACAATCAGTAATACAAATAGGAGACATAAACATGTAGAAACAACATTGATGATGCTCACACTTAAGTGTCCACTCTGAACAATGTTCATGTGAAAGTGTCCAAACCCATATGGCAAGCTCAGCTTTGAGCAAATCCTCAACATCAAGACTGAAAGCCATCTTTGTCCTCTTGTATCCTTGCATTTCCACTTCCACTGTACGTTCCTGCTGCTCCTTCGTGAGATTAGAATGTTCTAAGCTCAACTTTAACTCTCTCCTTTCCTTCATACAGGACCGAAGCCACTCTTTAAACTTTAGAATCCAGGCAACTGACTTCTTAAGGCGCGTCCAAGTAGAAAAATACTGAACCAGGCGGGACACTGGTTCCTCCTTTGTCTGTACAGCATTTACTGTGACAATCTTCTTCACCTCAGGATCTTCAGGGGAAAGCTGACCGATGTTCTGTGGACTGACAGGCCACTGACTCTCCGGCTGTAACAAGAAGTGAGGGCCTGACTGCCACGTAGGATGCTTAAGTAGTGTTTCAGCTTTCAAACCCCTAGAGGCTATGTCTGCAGGATTACTGTCAGTGACCACATATCTCCACTGTGCAGGACTGGATGCCTTAAGGATTTGTGAGACCCGGTTTGCCACAAATACTTTGTATCGTGAGGTTTCATTTCGAATGTATTTCAGCACTGACTCACTGTCTGTCCAGAATACTGAGTCCAGAAGATCCATCTGCAGCTCCCTTTTACAAAGCATATCCATACGGCTAGCCATAGTTGCGGCTATAAGCTCCATCCTTGGTATGGTCAAAGATTTGAGGGGAGCAACTCGTGACTTTCCCATCACAAATGCAGTGTGGTGCTCAGCATTCTTATTCTTTAACAGCAGGTAAGTTACGGTTCCATATCCACTCTCGCTGGCGTCACAGAAATGATGTAGCTGAGCTGTGGAGACTTCTCCAAAGTGTGGCGGCTCCAGACACCTACTCACTTTGTAATTTTCCAGCAGGTGGAGCTGTTCCATGAATTCTGACCACTGCTTCGAGATTGAATCGGGAATAGTGTCGTCCCATCCCACCTTTATTCTGCACAGGTCTCTCAGGATTTTCTTCGCTGTCAAAATCACAGGGCTCAGCATTCCCAGAGGATCGTAAATGGAGGCGATGATGGAAAGTATACCTCGTCTGGTACTTGGTCTATCCTTGAGCCTGACATTGAACTTGAATGAGTCCGATTTGATAGACCATTCCACTCCCAGCACTCTCTCCACAAACACAGAATCCAACTCCATGTTAAACAGTTCCATGCATTTTGCTTGATGTTGCAAAGGAATGGCATCCATCACGGCAGGTCTGTTACTTCTCCACTTAGTAAGACAAAACCCTCCTTTAGAGCACAAGTCGACTAGTTCCTTGTATAACGAGAGTGCTTGTTCCTCTGTAGCCACCGAGACAAGGCAATCATCCACATAAAAACAGTCATACAGCGCGCTTACTGTATCCTGACTGTAGAGGTGCCCATAGTCCTCTGCACATCTCCTGAGGGCATAGTTTGCGCAGCTAGGTGACGATGTAGCCCCAAACAAGTGCACTTTCATCCGGTACACATCAGGTACTAGCTCCAGATCACCGTCCCGCCACCAGAGGAACCTCAGCAGGTCCAAATCGTCGGGAGTGACTCGCACTTGGTGGAACATAGACTCAATGTCAGCCATTATCACCACTGACTCCTTTCTGAAGCGGGTCACCACCCCGATCAAAGAGCTGGTCAGATCTGGACCTTGCAAGAGTTGAGCATTCAATGATTTTCCTTGGTAAGAAGCTCCACAATCAAACACGACTCTTAACTTTCCTTTGGTGGGATGGTAAACACCATGATGTGGGATGTACCACACTTTTCCATCTCCACGAATCAGCTCCTCTTCGGGTACCTTCTCAGCGTAACCTCTGTGCAGCAGCTCCTCCATAAACATTTTGTATTCACAGAAAAATGTTGGGTCTTTCTGCAGCTTTAGTTTGAGATGTTTTAAACGCTGCTCAACCATTTTCCTGTTATTTGGCATGCAAGTGGTGCTGCGCCGCAGTGGCAAACTGATCTGATAATGGCCATCCAGGTGTTTTACAGAAGTGGTGACGGATTCCATGAACTTTAAATCTTCTCTTGACATGGCAGGCTGCTCATCCAGACCGTTCTCTGGAAAGTCATTTATAAACTGCTGCTGCCATAACTCATCCAGCTGAACAACAGAAACACGATTAACAGTTATGTTTGGCTGCTCACTGTCCATCTCTTCACTGCCTCCGCCCAGTGGTCCATTTACTGTCCATCCCAGCATCGTTCTAGTGGCAAACGGTCCTCCATCCACACTACAAACCACCTCCAATGGCTCCAGAGCTCTTGGCACGTTGGTTCCTATCAAGAGCTCGATTCCTGCATTGATGTGTGGCAAATGAATATGTCTCAAGTGAGGCCTTGCTTAATATCCCTTTTTGTTGGGATATTTCCTTTACATACTGGCATGGACTCCTGCGTGTAGGCTTTGGGCAACCCGAGGAACTCTTCTCCATCTAATGCCGCAACCTCCAGTCCAGACACCATGTTGCTATTTACAACCTTCTCGTGGCCCATCGTCCGTAGAAGAATATGCCCTTTTCTTCCTGTTATGTTAAGTTTATGTAGCAGGCTCTCAGTGCAAAACACTGCAGTACTTCCTTGGTCCAAGAACGCATACGTGGTAATTATTCTGCTTCCCATTTTGGACTTAACTTGAACTGGAACGATAGGTAGTTTGCAGTCTTGGTCTCCAGCCCCTGTAAGGCCACTCGACACCAGAATGTTGCAAGCCTCCGTGCTGCGTTCACTCATTGCACCAGGCATTCTCTCTTTGTGGAGGACAGTGGGATGTCTCAGGCGGCACTTTGAACAGGACAACCTTTTACGGCAATGCTTGCTTATGTGCCCTGTGCACAAACAACTAAAGCAAATACCGTTCTCCTTCAGGAAGTCCATCCTTTTCTCATGTGCCATTTTTCCCAACTGTGCACAATTAGCCAATGTATGTCCTGCTCCACAACAGATGCAAGCATTACCTTCCGGTGTCTTTATTTCCTTTTCATTTCTTGAAGACCAAGGCTTGTTCCCTGCTGGACCGACGGTGGTAGCAAAGCTGGTACCTTTCGATCGAAGTTGTGGCTTAGGTTTGTTTAATTTATTTAATATGGGAGGATCTTGAATGTTTCCAAAGACTGGATCGGTGAGTATGCGCACTTGTTTTCCAATGAAATCAGCAATATCTCGAAATTGAGCTCTTCGTTTCTGCCGTTCCTGGAGCTCGCAGGCGTGGCTCCGCCACCTGTCTCTGAGCTTATAAGGCAGCTTCTTTATTATGCTTAACATGTTTGAAGGCATGTCCAAATCATGGAGATACTGTACATCCTCCATAGCATTACAGCATCCTCTAAGAAACAGGCTGTAGTCCTGCAGCATCTTTACATCTTCAGTTTTAATCGGAGGCCACGACAGAGCTTTGTCCATGTAACAAGACGCCACCTTTTGCTCATCACCGAACTGTTGCATTAATAAACTCTTAGCTTTTGTGTAGCCTTGTTCTGGATTCATGTATTGGCAACTCCTGACTAGTTCTTTTGCATGGCCTCTTGTATGCTGTTCCAGGAAGTACAAACGATCAGAATCATTTGACGTGTTCCTCTCAACTCCATTTTCAAATGCTTTTATAAATGTGTGGTATTTCAGAGGATTACCATCAAATACGGGGATCTCTCTTTTTGGCAGAGCTGCAAGGCATTGCTGTTGTATTAGCAAAGTTGTTATTTCATTTTGTCTTTCCATAATACCAAAAACATAGTTTTTATTGTCCATATTCAGTGCATTTGTGTCGATATCTGAGGTAAGTTGTCCGTGCTGTGAAATAACTGGCTCTGCACCGTACATTAAACATTGGGAGCCTTGTCTGTTAGTTGTAATTGTAGCATTTGCTATACCAGTCTGTTTTATTGAAGGCACTTTGTGCTTGTTTATTGTTGTACTTTGTTTTGCAGATGCTGGTGTGAAAATATGTGCATTCACATTTAATGGCGGTTTCAGATAGGAATTCATTCCATCTGATACTCTTGAAGTTCCTTTTCCACTTGTTATGCTTTGAGTTCTGAGAATTTCCAGTTTTGCCATTTTTTCTGCCATTTCAGTTTCAAGTTGTAATTTTTCCTTCCTTTTTCGCAGCCGCTCTTCCTCTTCCTCTAGTGCATGTCTCTCATTGAGTAGCTGTTGTCTTGCAGCTAATGCAGCTAGCTCAGCTTCGGCCTTTAGGCGTGTAGAAGAGGCTGTAGAGAGCAGGGACTGTGAGGTTTTATTATTTCCAGCATTTGAAGCGCTGTCTCCTGGTTCTACGTCATCTTCTGTTAAAAACTTGTCAGACATTTTTACCACATTTGATTCAAAACATATAAATTCTTCATTTTCAGTAAAAACTTGTTCATGTGTACTTCGTTGTGGATTTTCCCTTGGTTCAGTGCATGTAATTTCATCCATTTCATTTAAACCTTGTTCATTTGAGTTTTGTTCAGTGTTCTCAATCCATTGTTTTGCATCATTTTGAAATGTTTCTGTGTATTTCATTATGCTTGCAAACCATTCATTTTGTTTGACAACTTCATCTTGAGGCATTAAAGGCAAAAGTTCACTCTGAACAGTATTGGCACAGTCGCACCATTTATTCAATGTCACCAGAGAATCCTTTACTTGATACACATTTTCCTTTTGTTTCATGAGAGCTTTTATACTAGGTATCAAGCCTTTTATTTTATTCACGTGACCTTTGCGTTCATTTTGTAGTTTTTCCACCTTATACGTTAGTGCCTTTTCAGAGAGTTTGCGTTCACGCTTTCCAGGTTTCATTTCGGGCCGAGAGGCCGCACCATTAGTTTCGCTCATTTTATTGTTATTTTTCTTTCAATTTTATTTATTCATTTCTTTTCAGTGAAACGTTGCAATACACTCATAAAATATAAACACACAGTGTATGATTAATAACTTTCCATTTCAACAAATTGGCACAGTCATCATTTCCATTGAAACTCCAGGGCATCGTATTATTTAATCCACGGCAACGTGACGTCACTCAGAGCGCGCGCCCCGCAACCTCCACCAAAGCGCACAAACTTTCTTATCCAAGCACTTTCCTTTTCAAAGTCCATAAACAAACAAAGACACTTAGGTCTAGTATTTGATGCACGGATTCTCTGTCCACAGACAACGCAGCAGGTGAGCTTACCTGCTCTCCGCAGAATGGCGTTTTGGTTGCCCCCTTGCTGATTGGCACAGCTGTACTCACTTAGCGTCGTCCTGGCGCGTGTTCAATATTGCGAGCGCTGGCTTCCCTTTAGTTAAATGCCTTTTTCGTTGACAAAATTGTAGCGACCATATGCCTGTGTCGCTTCGAGAGGAGTCCGGGTCCAGTACCTCGTTCTGACGCGCTGTTATTTGGAAGAACTGAATGACTCACGAAGTGCGTTTTATGTTGTTTTAATCAGTTGGTTCCAGTGTCTAAGCAGGTTACACATACAAAGATGGTAAGTTGTAGGCCTACAGAAACTGGTATGGTAACAAGCAGAAAAATAAAGCGGTCAACGAAAAATACGGCTACCCGGCGTCTCCCCTCTCCACCTGTCAGACAGCAGGAAACCCGGTGCCTTTGTACCTCCCAGTACGTCACCCTTGCCCACGTGAACCCCGCCCCTTACGCATTGCCACAGCAACTAACACATCATATGGCTCCTACAGCAACCAACTAGCGGGTTATTACCGCCACCTACTGAACTGGGGTATGAAGACTTTTTAAACTGGTCAGAGGGGTGAGTTTAAATAATCAGTACTTCATATGCATCGAATTAGGTTAGTGTCTTATAACTTTAAGTCCTGTTCCCAGTAAAGTCTTGAGATTAAATAGCATAGCATAGCATTTTCCTTTTGCAGCTATTTCTATGAGTTGTGATCGCTGATGGTTATAGTGTTTACAGTTAATATGGGCATGTTCCACTGTTTCAGGCTGAGAGCAATACTCACAATTTCCATTAGGATGCTTTCTGATTCTCCAGAGCCAGTGGTTCAAGCATGTATGTCCTATTCTCGTTCTTGTTATTATTATTTCCTCTCTGGGACTTCCTTCTGGGTTCTGTTTTAATCCAACTTTATTTTCGATGTCATGTAAATGTCTCCCTGCGTCATTTAGATCCCAACATTCTTGCCAGAGCTCAAGGATTTCACTGTTCAATATGGCTTTTCCTTCAGCTCGACTCAGAGGAATATTAATATCAACTACCTCAGACCTAAGTGCTTGTTTAGCCATTATGTCAGCTTCTTCATTGTCTTCAACTCTAACATGGGCTGGGACCCAAACCAACACCACTTCTATCATACTATGTAGCTGGAAGAGTGGATAGTATATTCTGCATTGTACGTCCATCCTGCAGGACTTTCCTGATTCTATACTTAATAATGCGGCTTGACTATCCGATGCAATGACAGCTTTATGGATTTTACAGTTATTATTTTCCAGGAGCCAATTCAGAGCCAATTCTATGGCAACCATTTCAACAGTGTAGACAGCAAGATGGTTTGATGCTCTTCTTCTGATGCAATTTCTATATTGAGGAATATTCACTGCTGGACCTGTCCTGCTGCTCTCGGGGTCCTTTGACCCATCTGTATACAATACAAGGCTGTCTGTATGCTTTTCAAAGTACTTTTGTGCAATAAACCATTCTGGGGTACTTCTAGCCTTTTCTTTGATAACTTTGTGAAGAGAGAGGTCCACTGTTGGGGCAACAAAAAAACACGGAGGAATTGGAGAGCATGGGACAGTGGGACTACATTTAAAGTCAGTGAGGCCGAGTTGCTGTGCTTTTATATCATCTATCCATCCCAAGCTGAAAAGGTCTGACTCTTCATGCTCCCAGCAGTCTTTAAGAACAACCTTTGTTGGGTGAGTATCATTATATCCTTGAAGATTGATCCAGTATGCTAGCATGAGTTTAATTCTCCTTAGACGAAGAGGGAGCTCCCCTGTCTCCACTTGGAGTGCTGTTAGAGGTGAAGTTTTAAATGCTCCACAGCATGTTCTTAGCCCTTGCATTTGCGTTTAATAGATTATTCACTTTTTTACATTTAATCTGCACTGACTCAATATGTTGTTTCCAGGTAAGTTTTTCCATCAAATATCATTCCCAAAAATCTCACATTCTTAACTTGCTCCAACTTTTGTCCATACAGGTTCAACGTTACACTCTTATGTCTTTTAGAGAAGCAAATAACTTGAGTCTTTGCCACAGACATTTTAACAGCCCAATTATTAGACCCCAGTTCCACTTCCTTAATTGTATTCTGCATTTTCCGCTGTAAGAACTTTAAATTACGACCTCGTATCCAAAGGGCTCCATCGTCTGCATACAGGGACTTTCCAATGTTATCTTCTACATTTTCAAATATATCATTAATCATAATATCAAAAAGTACTGGGCTGCACAAACTGCCTTGTAGAGTCCCATTCTCAACAGAGTACATGTTGGAGTACACTGATCCAACTTTCACTTAAATTTTTTGGCCAAATAAGAAATCCAAAACCCAGTTATACAGTTTTCCTCTTATTCCAAGTTTAGACAGTTTTATTAGCATCCCCTTCTTCCAGAGCATATCATAAGCTTTTTCAATATCAAAGAAAACTGCCAGGACCATTTCTTTATTTGTTTGGGCTTTTCTTATCTCTGATTCTAGACACAATATAGCATCCATAGTATTCCTTCCTTTACAGAAGCTGCTTTGGAAAGGACTAATTGCTTTATTTTCCTCCAGGAAGTAATCAAGTCTTGTTGTAATTATTCTCTCCATTGTTTTTCCTAGTTGCAAGGTAAGCGCTATAGGACGGTAATTTGAAGGATCCGAGGCTTCTTTGCCTGGCTTTAAGATAGGTACAATAATGGATTGTTTCCACGCATCAGGAATCTTCCCTGTCTCCCAGACTAAGTTAAATAGTTGTAGCACAGCTTCCAGAGATCTGATCTAAATTTCTCTTTATTCCATTCATTTTCCTAATGACTCATATATTTGATATTTTCGTGTCTCGTCCAATTGTATTACAGTATTTCCTCCAAAAAGTTCTTTTTGAGTGTCTGATAGTCCTCCTGACAAGGGCCTGGGTTCTTTTGAACTCAATAAGCAGTTCCATAGAATGTTTTTTCTTTAGCTGCTTATATGCCTTATTCCTGTTTTTTTTTAATAGCTTCACTACACCCTTCATTCCACCACGGGGCACCTTTAGTTCTTCCTCTCCCTCCAGCCTTTGGGATAGTAGCCTCTGCTGCCTGAATAATAACAGAAGTCAGCTGCTCATTATACACTTCAACATCAGTAATATTTCTTTCACATAGTTCTATACATAAGGTTTTCACTATTCCTTGAAACGCATCCCAATCAACCTTATCTAATTTGCACCTCGGAATCTGTCTTTCATTTTCTGTTGTGATTTCTCCTCCTATCTTGGTTAAGATGGGAAAGTGATCACTTCCCATTAGTAAATCACTCATCACCTCCCATGAAGCGCAACTTGCTACTACATCAGACACCAATGTTAGATCTAAAACACTTTCTGTATTGTTCGAGCAGTTATATCTTGTGCCAGTCCCATCATTAAGACACACCAGAGATTTAGTTTCAATAAATTCCTCAATGACCACACCATTAGTTGCCCATAGTGAACTGTGAGAGTTAAAGTCCCCACACCATATAACCTTTCCCTGAGCTTCAATATTCAGGTTATCCAAATCTTTTGTAGACAGCCTCTTACAAGGGTTGTAAAAATTTATCACATTAAATTTACCCTTGCTTGTCCATATCGACACAGTTATTGATTCATCATCTTGCCCTATTTTTTCTACCTTAAAACTCAAACCATTTTGAACAAATGTTGCAACCCCTCCACCTTGCCTCTGTTGCCTATCATTCCTTAGTGATGTGTAGATTTACAGTGTTTATTGTACATTTAGTGCACAAGACAGTTCAGAAAGTTCATACGGGATGTAGGTAGCGGGAGGCAGACCAGACGGGCGTAGGGCAGAGTGGGCAGGAGACATCCAGGGCCGGAGCACGACAGGAACGCAGGAACAAAGGGACGACAAATGCAGATGATCTCGCCCTGAGTGTCTCTTCTCCCAGCTCCTCTTATCCACGGCAGGTGTGGTGATTAGCCAGATGGACAGCAGGTGCGCGCGGGAGGAGCCGAGAGCTCCGCCCAGCTCCAGGTACAGACAGGTGAGGGAGGGGGAAGAGCACACAGGGAGACAAAACAGGAACGAAAATACCCATATCATGACAATGAGACTTTTCCTCTAAACTTAAGATATACTTTTTGAATTCCTGCCCATTACTTATCAAGCTCCTTGCATTCCACTGGAATACGGTCAACATCCAGAAGTAGATGCACCACTCCATTGTTGAGGTTGCTTAGAGGAAGCTTTTTTTGCTCTCAACATCAGTTCTTCTTGAATCGATTCCCATGTAATATTTGAAATGCCTAAGTACTTCTCTGCTGCCTTTACAATAATGACAATTTTTTCCATCATCAATGTATTTTCTGTAATTTTACTACAGCTATGACTACAGCTATTTTGGAACGATACTTGCTACTACAGTGGCCATTTTCTTGGGCCCCACAGGCACTTTTTTCGCAGCTTCTGCATACGTCACTCCCATCGTGATTTTTAGTTTTTGCACTTCAGCCGCTCTTTTACTGGCTTCACATCCTCGATATGCCGAGCTATGCTCCCCTCCACAGTTGCAGCACTTTATCTTTGCCCCTTCCTCACATTTGCCGTATCCGTGCTCTCCTGCAGATCTTCCACATCTCTGCTTTCCTCTACATACAGCAGCAACATGTCCGAACTTTTGACATTTGAAACAAGCGGTGGAGGAATATACGACCAAACATTATAGCACATGAAATCAATAAACACTTTATCTGGAAGGAACTTTTCATCAAATTTAAACATTACTGAAAAACTATCAATTCTTTCTCCATTTTGCAGTGCTTTCAGACGTTTAACTTCGATTATCTTTCCTCCTTTCAAGCTTGCTTTAACTTCATCCGCTGGTACATTAGGAGGAATTCCCGAAATAACTCCATGTACAAACATTTTATTTTCCAGTAGCTTTGCACTCACTCTCTCATTCAGGATTGTTTTCAGCTTCAGAGTTTTTTCTTTCTCTTTTTCATTACTGCAAATCACCAGCAAAGAGCCATCTCGTATAGCTTTTGCACATTTAATGGGTCCGATAACTTTGTTGATTTCCTGAGTGAGTTTCACTGTGTTCCACTTACTGAACGTTGCCCCTTCTCTTACCAGCTTCAACAAGACTTTAAACTCTTTGGCTTCTTCCATCTCCTCTCTGGGTTCACCATCAGTTACATCTGAGTAGGAAGATTCATTTTGTAACCTTTTTTTCCTTTTGCGTCTGCCTTTTTGCGTTTTCCACAAATCTGCTTCGTTGTCATTTTCAATTTCCCTGCCAGACATCCACTCGCTTCCTACAATATCACTTCCCTCTCAC
The DNA here is from genome assembly GCF_009829125.3 of Periophthalmus magnuspinnatus. NCBI lineage: Eukaryota > Metazoa > Chordata > Actinopteri > Gobiiformes > Gobiidae > Periophthalmus > Periophthalmus magnuspinnatus. The sequence goes on along the minus strand of NC_047135.1, from coordinate 19,297,644 downwards.
CAGCTCATCCTTCCTCCTCCAAAATGATGGTACCCCTAGAAAAGACTGAAAATAATGTGACCAGAGGGACATGTTAATCCAAGGTGTGTCCACTAATTAGCATCACAGATGTCTACAATCTTGTAATCAGTCAGTGGGCCTATATAGGGCTACAGGTCATGACGTGGTGTGTACATAACTCAGCATGGACCAGAGGAAGCAAAGGAAAAACTTGTCTCAGGAGATTAGAATGAAAATTATAGACAAGCATGTTAAAGGTACAGGCTATAAGATCGTTTCCAAGCAGCTTGATGTTACAGTTGCACATATTATTCAGAAATTTAAGATCCATGGGACTATAGCCAACCTCCCTGGATGTGGCCACAGGAGGAAAAGTGATGACAAATCAATGAGATGGATAATACGGTAACAAAAGAGCCCAGAAAAACTTCTAAAGAGATTAAAGGTGAACTTCAAGCTCAAGGAACATCAGTGTCAGATCGCACCATTTATCATTGTTTGAGCCAAAGTGGACTTAATGGGAGACCAAGGAGGACACCATTGTTGAAAACAAATCACAACAAAGCCAGATTTTAATTTGCCAAACTACATGTTGACAAGCGACAAAGCTTCTGGGAGAATGTTCTATGGACAGATGAGACAAAAATTGAACATTTTGCCAAAGCACATCAGCTCTATGTTCAGACGGAAAAATGAAGCATATCAAGAAAAGAACACTGTCCCTACTGTGAAACATGGAGGAGGCTCTGTTATGTTCTGGGGCTGCTTTATGGCATCTGGCACGGCGTGTCTTAAATTTGTGCAAGGTACAGTGAAATCTCAAGAAGGGATTCTAGAGAAAAAAATGTGCTGGTCAGTGTCAGAAAACTTGATCTCAGTCGCAGGTCATGGGTCTTGTAACAGGACAATGACCCAAAACACATAGCTAAAAACACCCAAGAATGGCTAAGAGGAAAACATTGGACCATTCTAAAGTTGCCTTCTATAAGCCCTGACCTAAATCCTATTGAGCATCTTTGGAAGAAGCTGAAACATACCGTCTGGAAAAGGCACTCTCCAAACCTGAGACAACTGGAGCAGTTTGCTCATTAGGAGTGGGCCAGAATACCTGCTGAGAGGAATTGTGTGATTGCAGTGATTGTCTCAAAAGGCTGTGCAACAAAATCTTAAGTTAAGGGTACCATCATTTTTGTCCAGGCCTGTTTCATGAATTTATGTTTTTAAATAATTCTGTTGAAGCATGGTTGAAAAGCAATGTCTGACTTTCATTGGGTAAATTTCATATAATTTTTATTTATTATTACTTTTGTCAGATTCAAGTTATTTCTGTGACCATTGTGAGTTTTTCTTTCATTAACCAACGCGTACCAACAATTTGTGTCTGTCTAACCCAAAATGAAAAGACACATTTTAGCACAAAAACATTGATGTAAACCTGTATAAGCCCATACTTGTACCAACCGGTCTGTATCACCTCCCCCAGGCTGACCTCTATGGTCTGCATCACCTCCCCCAGGCTGACCTCTAGGGTGGCATGGGCCATGTCGAAGTCGATGTTCTTCACCTGGAGGCTGCTCTTGTACTCCACCGTCTTCACTTTCTCAGGCTTTAGGTCTGTGTAGATGATGACCAAGTTCTTGATGAAAAGTAGTCCACACGCCAGCTGAAAATGAGATGAGGAACCGTTCAAACTATATGTATGTATATACCAAGGAATATTGCAGTATGTGCAGCCAGAAGTGTCATTTTATTTTGGTATTATTGCTGGTTAAACATAATTTAGCCAACAGCTGGATTATGGATAGCTACAATGTAAAATAAAAATGAGAGTTTGTTGATAACTGCATTACCCAATGTTTTTCTTGAATATATTATGCACATTCTGTATTTTCAGAAAACTTTTCTCAATAACAAAAACAAAATAGCTAACTTCTCCTGTGTCATCAAACAATTGGGAAAATAACCTGTATGCACCCTATCAACAGGCTGTGTGAGGAAAAAGGACTTTGTCAGAACTTAGTCCAGACATGCCAATTGCACAGGGATAAACACCATGAATATTTCAGGATAAATGCAGAGGGAATGGAAGAAATCCTAGGAAACACTGGCCAGGACACAGTGAAAAAGGACACCAATTATAGACCAGCTATTGATCCAAAACAAAAGCTGGATGTCACAATCAGGTAAGAAACTTTCACTTGCGAATTAATGCACTTTTATTGTAAGAACATTAAACAGAACGGAGCAGTCACAACATAATCAAATCAAAGGCTAAAGAACTAAAAGAACAGATTGGGTTCAAGAGGAGGTACATGGCTTGTCAAGAGTATATCGCATACTGTGGTTACGGGAGCTTTGAGAATTTACATGAATCTTATTTTGGCTCTGCATTTATTTCTGTAATTCAGTCTATTCATCTGAGGAGCCAAAGTTAAAGTAGGACTAAGCATCACAACCACATTTCAAATAGAGCTGCTAAACCGGGAAGAAGCTGGGGGATTAAAGAGGAGAGTGAATAGGGAAGAATGGCAGAGTCTGGTCTAACAGGTATCAAACTCCGCCCCTGCAACCATGTCCGTCCAGGTGTTTCTGTAATCAGAAACACCTGGATGTAATCAGAGCAGTCCTGCGTGATGTCACCAACTACTGGAGATTACAGGGGCCACTGAAGGCAGCACACACTGATATTTACAATATATTTGCAAAAAACTAGGAACAGTAGATCATGCTATTAAAACACCATATTGTATACACAGTTTAGTAGTGAAAAAAGTGTATTTAGTGTTTAGTTCCACTTTAAAAGAAAGATCACAGTGTCAGACTTCATTCCTGCTCTTGAGTTAGAAACACAACTGTCTTTTCATTGATAATGCTGTTGGGGCTCCTGATTCTGTTCCTTTGCCTTCTCCCTCCTCCACCTGTCCCTGAGCTGCCTCATGTGTCTCTTTCTTCTCTTTCTTCTATGGGCTTCACAACAGATTTCTCTAAATTCCATTCAGTGCTACGAAAATGACAAAATGCAATAACAATAAAATAATAATAAAATAAAGTAAAGCCGCAAGCGGCGATGATGGCCCTCGCCACCTGCGCGACCGCCCGGGGCCGGTCACTGCCCCCACACACCATTCGCTCTGCCCGACCACCCCCGGGCCGCTATCCACCCCCTTTACACAGTTTCTATATATGTGTGGCCATCGCATTATAATGGCTGTCCGCGGCATTGAACTGGCAACCTCGTGCATAATACAGGTATGGTATTGCCCCTTTTGAGGCCCACAATGATCTCACCAAGTTCCATGCCAATCAAACAAAGTTGTGTCTTTTACCTGTACAGTAGGGGGCGCTATAGAGGACACTGGAAACATGCTCATTATGGTTCTCTATTCACAGTTTTATTCTGCATCAGTGATTAGAATTTGAGCTTTTTAGGCTGATCCATGTGTCTGTGAGCGGGAATCAAAGAAACAGGAAATGAAGGTGTTTTTCAGCGGAGGCATATAGGCATATAGGCAAACGCCGTGGAATTTGGAGAATATGTGGATGTTTGTTTTTTTTAAACCCATGTGTCTGGATGTGGCATGTGAAATCTGAGCTCATTTGGACCAAAAACCTGGGACTAGAAACAATTTGAAAACATGCAGCAAAAAAAGCGACAAATATTCAATCCAATATGGCCGAATTCCTGTCCATCATAGAGCAGTGCTTCAATTCATTTTTATGCTTGTCCCACGATTCTCTATCACTGTTCCGATTTGTGTGCTTGTATTCAAAAATTTACCAGCCTCCTCTCCCATAGGGGTGAAATTGTAGGTGGCGCCGTCGAGCCAGTGGGCATGGGAGTTTTTCATGGTCACTGAGTCGTAGTACATGCAAGTCAAAGCAAGCAAAAAGTAACAAAATAAACTTAGATAATTTCAAAACTAAAAGAAACGCTAGTAAAAAATAAAAATAAAAATCACCAAGGCAAAAAAATCCAAAAAGTAAAAAAAAAAAAAAAAATTTTATAAGTAATCTGTGTAGATAAGATATGCCTTTATCAGTCCCACAGTGGGGAAATTCCAGAAAGGTATTTGCCACCCCGTTGAGGAATCAAACCCCAGTCTCCTGCATGACAGGCAGGGATACTCACCACTATACTAATTAAGAAAGACAGGGGTCTGAAATGTGAAAAATGTACATTAATTATTCCTTGAAAAAAAAAAATAAATAAATAAATAAAAACAAACAGTGAAAGGCTGTGAAAAATGTAATTACCTGTTGTGTTTTTAATGCTTAAAAGAAAATGCTACCCATTCATGGTCACTGAGTAGCTATTAAAAAAATTATAAAAAGACATAAATGAAATGAAGAAATTATTCTGAGAAGAAAGACAAACAAGTGATATGATTTTCATGGATTGTTTATTAAGTTGTTGGCTAGATACAAAACATTAAAGTAGTACATGCAAGTCAAAGCAAGCAAAAAGTCCATACATACATTTTCTTCCACTTATCTGGGGCCGGGTCGCGGGGGCAGCAGTCTAAGCAGGGACTCCCAAACTTCCCTCACCCCAGACACTTTCCCAGGCCAGCTGAGATACATAGTCCCTCCAGCGTGTCCTGGGCCTCCTCCCGGTGGAACATGCCCAGAACACCTCCCTAGGGAGGCGTCCAGGAGGCATCCTGAGCAGATGCCCAAGCCACCTCAACTGGTTCCTCTCAACGTGTAGGAGCAGCGGCTCTACTCCGAGCTCCTCCCATGTGACTGAGCTCCTCACCCTATCCCTAAGGGTGCGCCCAGCCACTCTGCGGAGGAAACCCATTTCGGCCGCTTGTATCCGCGATCTTGTCCTTTCGGTCATTACCCAGACCTCATGACCATAGGTGAGGGTAGGAAGGTAGATTGACCGGTAAATCGAGAGCTTCGCCTTCCGGCTCAGCTCCTTCTTCACCACAACGGACCGATACAGCGACCGCATCACTGCAGACGCTGCACCGATCCGCCTGTCAATCTCACGTTCCATCCTTCCCTCACTCGTGAACAAGACCCCGAGATACTTGAACTCCTCCACTTGTGGCAGAGACTCACCACCCAACCGGAGAGGGCAAACCACCTTTTTCCGGTCGAGAACCATGGCCTCAGATTTGGAGGAGCTGATTCTCATCCCAGCCACTTCACACTCGGCTGCAAACCGCCCCAGTGCCTGCTACAGGTCCTGGCTCAATGAAGCCATCAGGACAACATCATCCGCAAATAGCAGAGATGAAATTCTGTGGTTCCCGAACCAGACCCCCTCCGGCCCCTGGCTGCGCCTGGGGCCGGAGGGGACTTGAGGTACTCGGGAGTGATCTCGTCCACCCCCGGAGCCTTGCCACCGAGGAGCTTGCTAACCACCTTGGTGACTTGAGCCAGGGTGATGGACGAGTCTGCCTCCAGGTCCCCAGTCTCTGCTTCCTCCTCGGAAGAGATGACGGGGGGATTGAGGAGATCCTCAAAGTATTCCTTCCACCGTCCGACAACATCCCCAGTCGAGGTCAGCAGCTCTCCACCCACACTGTAAACAGTGTTGGTGAAGCACTGCTTCCCCCTCCTGAGGCGTCGGACAGTTTGCCAGAATTTCTTTGAGGCCGTCCGATAGTCCTCCCCGAACTCCTCCCAACCCCGAGTTTTTGCCTCTGCAACCGCACGAGCCTCAGCACGCTTGGCCCGCCTGTACTCATTGGCTGCCTCAGGAGTCCCATGAGCCAACAAGGCTCGATAGGACTCCTTCTTCAGCTTGACGGCATCCCTTACTTCCGGTGTCCACCACCGGGTTCGGGGATTGCCGCCGCGACAATCACCGCAGACCTTACGACCACAGCTACGAGTGGCCGCATTGACAATAGAGCTGGAGAACATGGCCCACTCGGAGTCCATGTCTCCAACCTCCCCCGGGATCAGGGAGAAGTTTTCCCGGAGGTGTGAGTTGAAGACACCTCTGACAGAAGGCTCTGCCAGGCGTTCCCAACAGACCCTTACAATATGCTTGTCTATGCATGTCCCCAGAGCCAGTCTCCATGTCCAGAGATCCGGTCGTCGAGGCCCCCGCCTTCGACTGCTGCCCAGATCTTCATGCACCGGTCCCTTACGGATCCTCTTGCGGGTGATGGGTCCACATGAGGACGGCCCCACGTCACTCCTTCGGGCTGAGCCCGGCCGGGCCCCGTGGGGAAAGGCCCGGCCACCAGGCGCTCGCTGCCGAGCACCAGGCCTGGCTCCAGGCTGGGGCCCCGGTAACGCCGGTCCGGGCGACGTAGCTGGCCTTGATTTAATTCTCTTCATAAGGGGCAAAGCAAAAAAAAAAAAAAAAGCAAAAAGTAACAAAAAAAAAAATGAACGTAGATCATTTCAAAACTACATGAAATGCCAGTGAAAAAACAAAAACAAAACACCAAGCTGCATAAAGGCAAAAAAGTCCAAAAAGGGGAAAAAATAAACTCAAAAATACTAAATTACTTATAAGTGAGTAATGTGAATGAGCATTTGTTACAAAAGTGTAATTAAAAGTATTAGCTGTTACAGTATTCCAATGACAGACAACCTAATAAAGCATTACAATAAATAGATTACATCAAACAAGTCAAACCAAGAAGCAACACAAAAGAAATATAGATCATTTTAAAACTAGATCAGAAGCTAGTGAAAAACAGAAGACACACGAAGCTGCATAAAGGCAAAAAAAAAAAGGCCAAAAACAAACAAACAAAAAAAAACTGTGAAAGGCTTCAAAAAAATGGGAAATGTAGATTAATTAGCTGTTGTGTTTTTATGATTAACCCTAGAAGGAGTGAGCACACTATGGGCCTATATATATATATATATATATATATATATATATATATATTTGTTAGCCATAAAAATCATATTAACCCTTTAAGGACTGAGCACACTATGGGCCAGTATAGGTCACCTAGACTTTTATATTTTTGTTAGCCATAAAAATCATATTAAAGGAAGTATCAGAATTTACTGCATTTTTTTACACATCTACTTCTATTTTACACTTTTATTACGTATTTTTTCTTTTACGCATCAAATAAATGACTGGGAAAATCCCCGCAGCACCCGCGCTCTCATTTGTCACCTTCACGGAGCAACAGATGTGTTTACAAGAAGACTGACCCTAACAATTATCAAAGAGAAAGACTGGGGGAGGGGAGGGATATTGACCTCAACACATAAACATTATGCTAAAGCCAAAATGAAAAGACAAAACTGTCTGGCCTTGTGTACTTTATCAAAATTGAACATGTTGTCTGCTTAGCTAAATACATCATATAACAATCCATAAACTAAAGGTTTTTCCAGGTGTAGCATTTTCACTGTTAATATGTTTCAATTATCAGACAAAGAGAATGGAGGAGTTAGTGACAATGTTTGTGAACAAAACTATCAGAAAAACTGAAAAAGGGGGAGGGTGACACTGTATCTGAACAAAAGTAACACTGGCATGAAAAAGTAGCTATGTGCAGAGACTTAGCATACAGTGAAATGATTGTATATCTAGCACATTTAAGTGTTAATACAAGTATATTTTGAAGTGAACTCATAAGTGAAGTTTAATTAGGGCAAATAATCACAAAAAACTGTTCTTACCTTCCTTGCAGATACACAAATTCAGTTGAATGTGTTTCTTCTCAGAAGATGCCCAAAATCACAGATGGAAAAAAGGTAATAATAAAGAAAGAAGAAAGAAAAATTTATAGTAGCCTTGAAAAAGGTAAAAACTAAAGAAAAAAACAAAAGGTAAATCTATACAAGAAAATAATGAAAGTAGTCTCAAAAAGAGCTGTGGAAACACTTTGTATAAAGCAAAGAGGCCTGTTTTACATGGCCTTTTTATAGAGCCTACCTGTATGGGTAAGGGGGCTGGGCCAAGTGCTGTGACATGTGATTGGCTAGTGCAATGTTCACATCTGAGATAGGAGGCAGCACTAACTGCTTTGTTCCATCCTCCAGCAGCCTGTTTTCTTCTAATTCATTTATGTCAGTACAAGCATATTTTGAATGGTGGCTGTTCATCAAGGTTTGGGGAATTGTCAACATGTTATTTCAATGTGTCACTGTCTTTTTTCACATCCTATATGTGGTTGTTTATTACTAAGTTCTAACTTTCACGAGGTGCTTGGTAGTCCTCCTAATGCTAATCTTATTAATAGAATAGAATAGAATAGAATAGGATAGAATGCATTTATTGTCACTATACACATGTACAACACCATACACATGCAAAGCGAGATTAAAAACAACTCACCCTCCAATACAGACAGACATGGGACACTACAACACAATATAACTGAGATAGCTAGACATTAAGATATTTAAAACATTTAAAACACCCCAGACTACAACTCTCAACAGAATTTACAATTAAATACTGCAGAGTCACATACTGCACTGAACAAATATTGCACTATATTAGCTATTGCACTGACAAATATTGCACTGTGTTAAATATTGCACTACATTAAATATTGCACTGTATTAAATATTGCACTCAATCAGACATATTGCACTGTATTAAATATTGCACTATATTAAATATTGCACTCAATCAAACTTATTGCACTCAATAAAAATATTGCACTATATTAAATATTGCACTCAATCAAACTTATTGCACTCAATAAAAATATTGCACTATATTAAATATTGCACAAGTCGGAGGTCAGTGCATACATGAATTCAACAGGGTTATGGCACTTGGGAAAAAACTTTTTTTTTTTGAGTCTGGTGGTCCTTGTTTTAATGGCCCTGTAGCGCCTCCCCGAGGGCAGCAGGTGAAACAAATCGAAGCCAGGGTGGGAGCTGTCCTTAATAATGTTTTTGGCCCTGGTAAGGCAGAGGGAGGTGTAAATATCCATCAGAGAGGGGAGAGGGCAGCCGATGATCTTTTGGGTCTGTCTTGACCACCCTCCGAAGCCTCTCTCTGTCTGCCATGGTACAGCTGCCATACCAGACTGTAATACAGTATGTCAGCAGACTCTCAATAGACGCACGATAGAACGTGAGCAGCAGGCTGGGGTCCAAATCATATTTCTTGAGCACCCTCAGGAAGTGTAGTCGCTGCTGAGCCTTCTAAATCAATAGAATTAAATGCATTCTCTTTTTTTGTACACATTAATTAATTGTTTTGTAAAATTAGTAGGTCAAATGTAACACTGAAGCATGTTGGATGAACATTCTGTTCCAAATTCTAGGTGGATCTATGATGTTTAGGGTTTTTGTCCTAAGTGTCCTTAATTATTGTTAAACATAACTATTTTAGTGTTATGTCTTACTTAATTTGCCTTTATGAGTCACATCCATTATAAAACAGTCAGTGTGCACACAGACAACAACATGCTGAAAATATTGTGACATGACAAATGACAAGTTATTACTATAGTATACACAATTCTGTACAAATGTGTTTCAAATGCATTAGTGAAATAAAAGCAGTAAGCAATGTAGAAGAGTTATAAGCATACATTTCAAAACAAATGGCCCATACTTAGGCTTCTATGATAATGCAAATGCAACACTTGGAGAGCTACGTAGTAGTCATTGTCGCATTAATGACCTTTGCAGGAAGCTAAAGACATGTAAATGCTGAAACACATTAGCAGTTGCAGTCAGGTAAGACTGTTGTTTGTTCACTCATAAAGAAAACATAAGATGGTTAAATTGGTCTTAATAAGAACTGCAGAAATTGCACTTTTTTCATTGTTCTCTGTTACTATTATATCATACATTATTTATATTTTTATATAAGTATTATCGTAATATATAAAAGTGTGTATTCCCTTGTACACAATTGTGCCAGTTATTATTGAAAGTCTAAATGTGTGAACATAGTGTCTTTGAATAATATGATACCGGCCAGATTTACTTGTCTTGACATGTTCTATGTTTGTACCAAATTTCATTTTTCTATGATAAAAAAAGGTCTGTCATTGCCGTAATGTATTTCAAATTTTGAGGTGGCGCTATTGAGTCATGAAACGTTAATTTTTATATAATAATAAATTTTTCACCAACCTTGAATTTTGGGTCCAATAAAATTGACTTTTTGTTAATGTTCAGGGGGTCAAAAATGACTTCAATCCGACAAGAATAATAATAATAATTAAAACTGCAAGCAGTGATAAAGGCCCTCGCCACCCCTTGCGACTGTGGGGTACACGCCACCGCGAAGATACATTTGGTACCCGCTCGCCCCTCCCCCCAAAATCAGCGACTGACTAATACTACTCCATTCATTCCAATGAGACCATTTATGACATTGTCACGCCTACACGGTTGGAAATAGAGGTATGTCTTCATTGGCTTTTGTGTTCAGTATCAGAGGATTCAATGTACCAAATTTTAATGGTCTATGACCAACTAATTATTTTTCATCCTAGTTAACCAAAACCCATGTATTTCAAAGAGAAATGTCAGACGTTGCCATGGCAACACCTTTGAAGATAGAGGTATGTTGTCATTGACTTTTTTTGTTCAGTATAGGAATAGGGATGTCCATGCCAAATTTCAAATATTTGTGAGAATATAGTTTTTGTTGCGTACCATTTAACATTTCAAGGGAGCGCTGTGGAGCAATACAATATTTGACATGTGTAAATTGCATATCTATTCACTCAGATCAAGATTTTGAACAAAATGTATATTAATGCCAGAAAATAGGACACTGCATGTTTGAGTTACGCGCCATTTAAAACTTCAAAAAATTTCTTTTTAATTTGCAGGTTGGCCACACCCACATTTTATAACTTAAAAAAATCCAAGACAGTCGCCTATAATCCCACTTGAGTCTAGTTCATTGTGACAATTTTGCAAACTTTTTGAATGAAAATCCATGGCATAAAAAATCCAAATGTGACAGTTAAAATTCTGAAAAAATGAGGTTCCGCCCACAATGGCTGACTTCCTGTAGGGTTTAGGGTGGGGTCATAATATAATTTTTTACTTGTCTTGACATATTCTATGTTTGTACCAAATTTCATTTGTCTACGATGAAAAAGGTCTCTCATTGCCGTAATGTATTTTGATTTTTGAGGTGGCACTTTTGAGTCATTTTGATACGTAAATTTTTTTGCACATGAAAATACAAAATTTTTTGCCAATGTTGAATTTTAGGCCATAGTTGGATTAGTGTAGAGCATCTATTTAGTCAACAACAAAGTCCAGTACTCTGAACCCCATTCATTTCAATGACACATTTATTATGTTACCACGATAACATAGTTGCAGATGGAGATATGATCTCATTGGCTTTTTTGATCAGTATGTCAAGGAGGATGTATGTGCAAAATTTCAAATGTCTATGTCAAACTTTGCAAAAAAAAATGCATTGGAGTTTTAGGGGGCGCTACCGAGTCATTTTTCAAAATCTTTATGAACACAGGTCAAAAGAAAAAAAAATTTCACCAGTCTTTTTGGGTGCAATAAAATTGACTTTTCGTTAACGTTCAGGGGGTCAAAAGTGGCTTCAATCCGGCCACCAAAATAATAATAATAATGGATTTTTTTTTCCACCCATTATTTTTCTCCTAAACCATAACAGCCACAGTCATGTGACTTTCTCACATTGTGCCCCATCACAAATAAGGCTCCTGTGAATTTTTTCACAAGTCCACGACAAATCGAGTCTTCTACGAATTTTTGAAAATGAAATTTGAAGAGGGCGCTAGAGAGCCATTTTGTGAGAGAGTGCGTTGATTTGCATATCATTGCGTTCAGCTCACAAATGTGCATAAACGCTGTATTAGCGTTTTCCCAGCAAAAAAATGTGTGAAAGAGAAATATTTTTTTGAAATATTCCAAAATTTGCGATTTTGTTGAAAATTCACCCTGACCACACCCAAAGTCATAATCAAAATGTAATTGATAATCTTTAATCACACATGGGTTTAGTGGGATTTGACCAAGTTTGAAGTGTTTGTGATTTAAACTGTGTGAGAAAATGTCCTGAATGTGAGGGTGTGCACTTTTGTCATTCCCGGGTTTGATCCAGTATGGCCGACTTCCTGTACATTTTAGGGCGGGGCCATAATATCATTTTTGTCATGTCCTGACATGTACTATTTTTTTTTATCTGAGTTTCAGAGTTTTATGTTTACTTTTTTCCAAGTCGGGTCCCATTGGCCCCATGAAAATCAAAGTTTGAGGTGGCGCTACCAAGTCGTCTTTCGATATTTTTCCTCGGGGTCTTTTGTGACAATTAGAGCTTGTCGAGTTCTAATTTTTGACACCACTCACTGCCACGTCGGGGCGTGTTTACTACTTGATTTTTTGCCATTTTCCATGCTCTGGACGCGGTTTTAATGAGTCCCTCGCCAGGACGTAGTCCCAGGGTCGGGCCTAATAATAATGGAAACACATTTTCCACCCATTATTTTTCTCCTAAACCATAACAGCTACAGTCATGTGACTTTCTCACATTGTGCCCCATCACAAATAAGGCCCCTGTGAACAAATAGATTGTGTTCTATGATTTTTTGAAAATCAAAATTGAAGAGGGCGCTAGAGAGCCATTTTGTGAGAGAGTGCCTTGATTTGCATATCATTGCGTTCAGCTCACAAATGTGCATAAACGCTGTATTAGCATTTTCCCAACAAAAAATGTGTGAAAGAGAAACATTTTTTTGAAATATTCAAAAATTTGTGATTTTGTTGAAAATTCACCCTGACCACACCCAAAGTCCGGATGTGGTTTTAATGAGTCCCTCGCCGGGATGTTGTCCCAGGGTCGGGCCTAATTAAAACTGCAAGCAGTGATAAAGGCCCTCGCCACCCCTTGCGACCATGGGGTACATGCCACTGTGAAGAACCTGTGTTTCGTTCCCACTTACATCGCCCCCCCCCCCCAAAAAAAATCAGCATCTCAGTAATACTACTCCATTCATTCCAATGAGACAATTTATGACATTGTCACACCTGTATGGTTGGAAATAGAGGTATGTCTTCATTGTTTTGTTTTTTTGTTCAGTATGATGAGAGGAATGTGTGTACCAAAATTTCAATGGTCTATGAAAAAAGTTATTATTTTTCATCCCAGTTAACCAAAACCCATGTATCAAATGGTTTGAGAGACCCTTTTGAGAGATATTTTTAACATAATTATATCTTGTTCTGAATAAATGTTCAGAATAATTTATAAATAGTGTATTTATTATTATTAGATAAATAGTGTTTTTATTATTAGTCTACAATGAACAAAATATCAAAAAGACCATTCAGGACTGTCTGTTCGGGATAGCCTATGTGTGCCAATGTGGCCTGGTCTCCTGAGTCATCACTGTTGTTTCAATGCCCCTGTAACTAAAGCCAGTGATTATAGAAGTGAAAAACGAACACACTTCCATTAGCCCCAATTAAAAAAAAAAAAAAAAAAAAAAAACACAATAATTTGAAAAGGATGCTTAGGCAGTGCTGGCAGTTGGACTTGCCTGAATGCCTGACAAATGTAGCAGAGCTGTCTTCCATCTGCGGCTCTAATCATGTTGGCAAAACTGAGACAATTCATTTAATATGATGTAAAATGAGAAGTTTTGAACGTGGGAGTCAAGCTAAGACTTCAGCAGGGAGCTTAAATTACCCTGCAAAATAAATGTCATCTTGCACCACAGTCAAATGGAAATGGAATTACAAAAGACAATAGAAATTCAGATGAGATGGGTGGAAAAAAGATGCAGAAAAAGCCTTGCAGTTGTTGACTTTGTTTTCAAATTGCACGGCAGTTAAGAATCCACTATGCAAATCACATATGTTCTTTAAATACTGTAAGCATTTATTAACTATGTCCATTGATTATTGCAATTTCTTGACTTTTCTTTTTCATGGAATGGGTCAAATCCACCGGTTAAGTAGTTTTGGAGGACTTTTACAAATTCAGTCCATTGGATACAAAATACTTAAAGAGGGGTTATTATGCTAAACCAACTTTTGGGAGCTTTCTATGGTATGTGCTAAAATACCGCATAGAATTGTAATATCCTCTCCTTTACCCAGTTACATTAAAGGAGATATATTGTGCTAAAAATTCTCAGTTCCTCCTCATGTTAATTTTGTGTGGAAATGAAGTGTGGAAATGAATGAATAATGACTATAGTGTAAGCGCTTTGAGAGGCTTTGAAAAAGCGCATTACAAGTGTAAGCCATTACTATTATTATTATTACTATCAGCAATGTTTATACAGGGATCAGGATTCAAACCATCAACCTTCAGATCAGGGGGAGAGCAACTGTTGCCCCCAACCATGTCTAACAAAGGAAGTCAAATTATAAACTTAAAAAAAAAGAGAGAGGTCTTCCTTTTTATCCAATCTGTACCAAAGATGTTTCACCACTAAAGTAGTGCAGACATGTACATTTTCATGTACATTGTTAATGCAAATTTTAGGTTAAATCCAGTTTACTGAAATATTAAATAAGATTTCCATAATCCCCTTTGAAAATGATGTAAGATATTTAAACCTCGCTCTCTATATTTGTATATTAGATGGATATGTCCCAGATATGACCAATTTGGACTGTTTTACCCATAGAATGTTGTATTTATTTATTTATTTATTATTATTATTATTTTATATTATCTAAGTAAATTATAGAAAAAAATTCATATTACAAAATTTAAGATTTTTCTTCCCTTTCATAAATACAATATGTTAGCGATGCTTCGTGTAATGAGTAACCTTCATTTGCACTTTAATAAATTTTCAAGGAGCTCTTCATGGCTGGAAGCTAATATTTCCATTAAACAGGCTTCTTGAGGGTGTGGGTGGCAACAATGGAAAGTCAAATTAGAGCATGCTTTTAAATGTTCTGAAACACTGATTGAGCCCAATTTCATTAAGGATTTTCAAACTTTTAAGTACGTTAAGAGTACCTTGTTTTCTTGTATTTTGGTTGAATGATGGTTGTTCCAGTAGACCAGCTTTATCTTGCTTCTAAAGCTTGAATGTTCAGAATATTTCCCTGTGCACCAATCATCTACTATGCTTAGAAAAAAACAGACCCTAGGTTATTCACATAGAACCTTCTTGAAGAATAAGTCCGCATTACAATCATTATCAATAAAAGCTATTTTTGATTTGAAAATTTATCTGGGAACACAGTTGGATTATGTTCATGAAATTTTTAATCAGACTTACATACAGTTTCTTAAAGCAGTTTAAGATCAATATTCTGGTTTACACTGGACAAATCTCAAAGGGCTCATATTGTTGTGTTCTGACCTATGTTATAATGTTTCCTCATCAAAAACATACATGGAGTTGTGTTTTGTTTCACTGACACATTTAACATACTGATCTTGCATATTCAGGCTGAGTTCTTCTCCCAAAACTGAAAACAATCTGTTCCACCTTGTGATGTCATGTGGCAATAAAGGAAGTGCTCCACTGTGTTTTTAAACTCCATACACCTTCACTAGAATCATTTGGATGATTTCAGCCATGGAATTTCTAATCTCTACTGAACTAAAGGTAAAAGGAGCTGTTAACTTGAAAACTACCACTACATGACATCACAAAGTGGAACAGAGCATTTTGAATTTTGAGTAATGCTGAATTATTAGTCTGTCTACATCTCAAACATGTGTGAATGAAACAAAACACAAGGTATGTTTTTGGTTAAGTAACAATATTTTAACATGGCTTACAGCTGACAAGAGTAGTTTTTGTGTAATATGAGACCTTTAAAACAATGAACTATTTATGCTGTAGCTTAATACTAAATACCCTAAAATATGTAGCACAATATGTCTTCTTGAATCATGAGTTGCAGTGTTGCTTTGTTTAGATACTTCAATAAATCTGTCTGTGTTTCCTCTGGCAGTTGGTGTAGACAGAGATGTTCCCGCTCAGTAGTTCAGAACTTTGATCTGTGCTGTGTGTGGGAGCATGAGATTAATGCATCCTCTGCCGCTGCTCATTCTCAGTTCATTCAGAGCAAAAATACAGGCTTAAAGGGTCTGTACCAGATTTTCCCCCTTGTATTTAAGAAAAATATGCCTTGTCCCAGTACAGATATACAACCCCAATTCCAATGAAGTTGGGACACTGTGTAAAACCTAAAAAAAAAACACAGAATACAATGATTTTCAAATACTTTTCAACATATATTGAACTGAATAAACTGCAAAGAAATAATATTTCATACTCAAACTGATAAACCTTATTGTTTTTATGCAAATAGTCACTCATTTTGAATTTGATGTCTGCAACATGTTCCAATAAAGCTGGGACAGGGGCATGTTTACCACTGTGTTACATCACCTTTCCTTTTAACAACAATCAATAAGCGTTTGGGAACTGAGGACACTAATTGTTGAAGCTTTGCAGGAGGAATCCTTTTCCATTCTTGCTCGATGTCATATTTTGCACTTTATAATGCCCTACACATTTTCAATGGGAGGACTGCAGACAGGCCAGTCTAGTACCCCAATCTTTTACTACAAAGCCATACTGTTGTAACATGTGCAGAATGTGGCTTGACATTGTCTTGCTGAAATAAGCAAAGATGTCCCTGAAAAAGACATTGCTTTGATGGCAGCATATGTTGCATATATGTTACTCCAAAACCTGTATGTACCTTTCAGCATTAATGGTGCCTTCACACATGTGCAAGTTACCCATGCCATGGGCACTAACACACCCCCAGACCATCACAGATGTTGGCTTCTCCATTTCCTCTTTGGCCAGACAATTTGAATTTGGGTCTTGTTGATATATGGCTCTCACTTTGCATGGTACAGTTTTAACTTGCACTTGGAGATGTAGTGACAAACTGTGTTAACAGACAATAGTTTCCTGAAGTGTTCCTGTGCCCATGTGGTAATATCCTTTACACATTCATGTCTGTTTTTAATACAGTACTGTCTGAGGGATCAAAGGTCACGGGCTTTCAATGTTGGTTTCCGGCCTTGCCGCTTACGTGCAGAGATTTCCCCAGATTCTCTGAATCTTTTGATGGTATTATGGACCGTAGATGATGAAATCCCTAAAATCCTTGTAATTGTACATTGAGAAACATTGTTCTAAAACTGTTGGACTATTTGCTCACACAGTTGTTCACAAAGTGGTGAACCTCGCCCCATCCTTGCTTGTGAATGACCTTTTATACCCAATCATGACACTCACCTGTTTCCAATTAACCTGTTGAATTGTGGAATGTTCCAAACAGGTGTATTTTAAGCATTCCTCAACTTTCCCATTTTTTTGTTGCCCCTGTCCCAGCTTTATGGCAACGGGTTACATGTATCAAATTAAAAATGAGTGGATATTTGCATAAAAACAATAAAGTTTATCAGTTTGAACATTAAATATAATGTCTTTGTAGTTTATTCAATTCAATATAGGTTGAAAAGTATTTGCAAATCATTGCATTCTGTATTTTTTTTTAAGTTTAAGACAGCGTCCCAACTTCATTGGAATTGGGGTTGTATGCACTGAAGCTATGTTTAAGCAGCTCTTGAAGTCAAATTAGTCAGCTCTGTACGGTCTAATTATGAAGGGTTTTATACTCACATGCTAGTTGTTGGCATTATTGCAACAGCCTTAAACATGCTTATAAACGTATTGCAGTGAATAATTAGAATGCTCAGAATGCATAAGGTAGTTGAGCAATAACTTTGGAACACTGCAAACAGTTTAAAATGAACCTCTATTTTTCACATTTTTAAGAAGTAAAAATCAGGTACAGCACCTTGACGGACAAGTATGTTGATGTAATAAGAAGGGGACTAGGGCTGTGATTCTGATCAGAGGGAGTACAGTAAATGTCAGTTTGAGGCTTTTTGGGGTTTTTTTTCCCTACAGTTTCACGTCTAATTTGGCAGCTCCTCAGCGGTGTCAGCCAGACGAGTGATGAGAGGGAGACAGACTTCCTTCAGTCTGAGGGAAAACCTGCTCATGCACTTTTTCTGCTTGGCTTTGCCTTTCTGCTCCGCGCTGTGGGTCTGATGTTTCACCCTCCTCTGTTCTCTAACCTCAGCCTGGGCTCCTTTGCTCTGCTCCACTTCACTTTTGGTTCTCCTGCAGTGAGGCAAATGCACCCCTTAGGGGTGGCAATGATGGAAATCAATGATGATCAAGGGCAGTCCCATGATGTATAATGCATCACTTCTAAAACTTTTGACACAACTTACCACCCAAGAAAAGATTTGGCATTCTAAGTACTGCCAGATAATAACAGGAATTTTTTGATATAACAGGGCAAATGAAGGGCTAAACCAGGTCTCAAATAAGCCTGGGTGCAGATTTCCCCACTGTGTTGTACAATAAGCAAAGCCATTTCTGCCCTTATTCTATCTCTTCTGAGGTGGCGCTAATATCAACAAACACTGACAGATCAGGCAGTGGTATGGAGCTTAAAGAGGGTGTACTATGCACAATCGACTTTTTGGACATGATGAGATGTGCAGTAGTTTCATTAGTGGGATGCATGGTGATTATGTTGTGATAACGCTCTGAAGTGGGGGTGACTTAATAATAGTCATAATACCTTTGATTTATATAGAGTTTTTCAAGTCACACAATGTGCTTCACAATAATGCACAGATCACAGCCATGCACACATACATATGCTCTCAAAAATATGGGGGTCCTTAGGAGGGATTAAAAGACTGTTTATACAGAAATGTTTTGAGAAGTGATTTGAATTGAGTGTACGGGTCTGGACACAGAAGGCTTTTTCTCCTGTAGTCCACAACCTGGAGCAGGGAACAGTGAGTGGAGGAGGAGCAGAGTGTCCTGCAGGCTGTGTAGGTTTGCAAGTAAGTTTGAAAGGTACTGAAGGGCCTGGGTGCAGAGAGCAAGGGGAGGGGGGACTCAGAGTGTCTAAAACAGGGGTCACCAACCTTTTTTAACCTGAGAGCTACTTTATGGGCACTGAGTCGTACGAAGGGCTACCAGTTTGAGATGCTCTTCTGAAATAACACATTTGCTCAGTTTGCCTTTAGTTATACATTATTAATAATGATAAATGATAATCATCTATGTGAACACACTGATCACGTTAATAATTTCTCAAAATAATTGTCAACAATGAGCAAGGAGGGTAACAGATATCAGTATTCAGCACTTTAACTTTACTAATCTTAGTAATTGTTAAATTTCCAGATGACACTTGCATCACTACATCTCATAGGAAAAGTGTCCCATTTTCACTATCAATTGACAAACCTTTTTAACAAAACATAAATAATACACATTGCACCATGTTTCATAAAGTTATCAATTATGTAATGTTAAAGAAAAATAAGCTTACATATTTTTAAATAAATCTCGGTTGTGTTGTGTGACTTTTTCTCCGGTGTCGTAAAAAAAGCCTGTTGTTTACCCAAAGCTGCGTTTAGCTCTGGGCTTGTTCTGCCCATAGTGTGCGCCCCCGTGGGGAGTGTGCGTCCCCGTGGGGAGTTAGTGTGGAGTTTTGTGAGAGGTAGTGACGTGTCCCTCCACATTGTGCCGCTTTGCCGTCACCACAGTCGCTCCGCAGGTGAGATACACGCAGATTTCTTTTACAGTCTTAAATCGTTGTGAAAGTGATCTCTTTATTTTCTACCATGTTTTGGAGTAAGAAACTGCTTTCAGCGCATCCTCACAGCGCTCACGAGCGGAGCGCTGGTTTTGTCACGCGCACAATACTGACCTTTGAAGTGAGTAGGTCAAAGTTCACCTTAACTTATCTAAACTTCACGTATAATGAACATATGTTTAAGATATTGTCATTTTTAAATCTATATAAATGCAAGGGTGATTAAAATAAAAAGCAACAGAATAAAGTTAAATTTTAGATGCCGCTCATTAGTGAGTTGTGCTATTTTTAGAACCGGTCTGCGGGCGACTCATGTGGGGCTTGGGGGCGACATGGCGCCCGTGGGCACAGTGTTGGTGACCCCTGGTCTAAAACAAAACTTACATACTAAAATGTTATTTTTGGAATTTATACTGTAGTATGCTCAAAACAATGAAAAGGTAACGTGGTGATATAAATATGATACGTGTTAGCAATTTCTACCCCATAGGAGATTCACTTTACAAATGATGTGAATAATTTACTGGAGGACACTTCTGTGTTTAGAAAGGTAGGTCTTTGTGTCTTAATGCTAATGCTAACTTTTATTAAAATTTTCTATCTAACATAACAACCAAATTAAATTAGTTCTCCCATCACACTCCTGATATCGCACTGAAAAAAAACCCAAAAAAACAATTATGTAATACATATATTTAGATAGAACCTAGGCTCACTAATTGGAGGGTAATGCGCTCTCATATGTATGGTGTGCTGTTTTATTCACTTAAAATAATATCTTATTATTCTAACAGTCCACGTTCTCTCCTCCTGACTCTGCATGTGTGTGTGTGGGTGTGTGTGTGTGTGTGTGTGTGTTCGACAAGCACAATGCTGTTCCCTGGTGCAATCCCTCCCCTCTCTCTCTGCTCCACTCATGTGACCTTTTTGTCCAATAAATAAGGCACATTGGATGAGTTGCCCTGCTTGATGGCTTGCACTCTTTCTCAGTAAAATCTAAGTTATGGAAAGTAAACAGACCTTTTCTGACCATTTTTTGAGTAAAAAATCAAATTAATGGCACGATCATCGCATGTTAATGCGTGCATGTAATTAGGCTTTATGAAACGAATCAGTGATCTGTAAATTTTAAAGGTACATTTCTCCGCAATTTTAAAACCTATCAACATGAAATAAAAACTACAGGGATGCTGACAATCTCCTCTTTTCTCTGCCTACATGTAAGATTGTCCATGCATCCCTAGCCAATGGCTGATTTGTTTGTAGTAACCATGAAGTAACCGTGCACAGCATGCAACTGTTTATGGTTTTGATCATTGTATTTAGCTGGTGCTTGTTAAATTACATATGCTGATCTGGGCTAATCTTTAGTATTAAAATTAAGAATGGGAAACCTGTTAAAATGCAGGAAATTCTGTCTATTTTATAAAAATAAAATAAAAAATCCTGGTGAAGGACTCCCAGGCTCCCTGTTTTATAAGGCTACATTTGTTTATTTCAACTATTCACCTGAACACTGAACGTTTTACAAAAATCAGCTTACTTTATATCATTTTTTAGCAGCAAAACCTTTCTCAAATTCTCTACTGAAATTAATCAGATCCCTGCTTAACCTGAAGTGCTACCACAAAGAAAGTGTGGTTTAGTAGCATTTAAAGACAAAAGTGATCGGGGTGGAATAAGGTCAATAATTATTCAACTATTATTCTGCTGGATACATCTTTAACTTTCACAGTACACCAAACTGTAAATCTGATGCTGAAATCTTGGAGAACTTAGTGCCAAATAATAGGCTAAGGTTTTCTACTGTGTGACCCTCTGAAAAAAACTGTGCTGACAGTAACCATGTAGATCTCACTCGACTTGGGCCCCACTGAAATCTCACTCCAAGCTTTGGTGAAAAGTTGGCAGACCCCACCCGGTCAATTTAGGTGTAGATTATTTTGGTTGTGTTATTTCAATATTTATTAGACCCAGAAGTTAGCATTAGCATTGAGACACAACACCTGCCTTTCTAAACACAAAAGTGCATAGCCGGGGGAACGTAATTTTGGATGGGGGTGCAGAGTTGTTGTTTTTCTTCAAGGAATGCAGATTTTGCATGTGTTATTAGCCTGCATACTTAATAGTCTTTCAGCCTTTGTCACCTACACAAAAAAGCACACAAATACAGAGTGAAGGTGCAAAATATAATTCAGCCCACGTACACACTCAGCCTCACTTTACTGCACGTGACACACGAGCAGGCATCAGAGTAGCAAACAATGGAATTTGCCCCCTACACATGGAAATAATATCACTGCTGACCACATCTGTGACTTCCTCAGCTTAACACATCCATGTTCTGGATGTCCATCAACACAATATGCTCTACAACATTACAAGCAGCACCTGATGTCTTTATGCACATCTGTGTCCAGCAAAGGCAAGTAGCGCACTGTAACTTCATAAGTTTTACTCACCGCGATGCTGTCCTGCTCAGATGAAGCCATGTCCACCGCTGTGACGCAGGGAACACATGGTTTAGTCCCGCGATTGACGTTTCTCACTGTGCAAACAAAGACGACAAGTTCTGATGCATTCATTTTAAACAAACACAACTTGTACAACCAATCCAGGCTGTAACTCCAGCAAAGTCCAACCATTTTTTTCCTGTTAATTCTGTTCTTTTGCCAAAAATCCTCCACAAAATAGAAAAAGTGATAGCGTTGCAATCACTCTATCACTGCTCAGCACTCACAGGTGAGTTGATATTATCTCTGTTATAAATATATCTCATTTTTCTCAGGGCAGATCCAACAACACATGGGCCTTCTTGCAGCTCCCTGACCCTTCCGCAGGGGGTGCTGTTGTACTCCCAGTACCCCTAGTTCCTGTGGTTATGCAGATGTGTCTGATAAAATTTTCCCCATATTTGTAAAGTATTAAACATCTCGTCAATGACATTCACCCACAGCTCCCTGTTCACTGCATGATCTCTCAATATTTATTGATTTTTGAGTGTGACTCAGTATAAAAATCGGAGATAGAATATGAGCAGAAATGGCTTTGCTTACTATCCCTAGAGATCAGAAGTAGCTGGTGTTGTTGTGCACAGAGCTAATTGTGCAGTGTGTAGTGCATTTTTCAAATGTCCCCACAAAGTAAACTAAATAAAAAATTGACCAAACTGAATGATGCATTTTAAACCCTGTATTTTAATTTTCTTCAAGTGAGTTCTTTGCTTTGACAACACCAATAAAAAGTACCAAGATGAGCACAGGCACCTAAACTGTTACGGATCAGCCACAGCGCAGCCTCAGCAGGTATTATAGAGGCAAAAAATAAATAAATAAATAAACAAACTGCAACGCGCATACATCTTTCTCACTCTATCATCCCTGCAAATCCCCTCGGCACAGTGACAGCAGCTTGGCATTCTGGGAAATCTGAGAGGTCAGGACTTGAAATAGGCAAAGAAAAGAGAGGGCCAGATGAAACACCGGGGGGCTTTATTCACACTTTGTTGTCTGTGATAGGCAGGAGAAACAGGGAAGTGACGGAGACAAGCGTGGATAAGGCGGAAAACACCAGATGAAATTGCAAGGTGAGCATAAGCCAATACCAGCGTTGGCAATTTAACAGAAATGTCCATTATGTATGCTATAGGTACATGGTGGCTTCAGCAGTATTATATGAGTGCTCTTCTAAGAGATGTTAGACCTAAGCTGAAAAGATGTGATCAAAAGAGAAAGTTGTCAGACAGCAAACACGGCAGTGTGTACCGCAATTCAGACTCGTGATTTTCAAGTGAGGAGCTGTATTTTATATTTCAGTAGACAGTACATTAAAAAAAATGAATATCTAGATCAGAGATGTCAAATACATTTTCACCAAGGGCCACATCAGCAAAATAGCTTTCTTCAAAGGGCCAGATGTAAAATAAATCTAACTACTTTTTTAACATGTTAATTAACTTCCTCTGTATTTATTATTTATTCAATTTACAAATACTCAATATACATTTGCCTAGACGTAAAAATGCGGCTGTGTAACTTCGTATCTACGGGTAACATGACATGTTAGGACCATTATAGCATTTAATTTACCCTGTTGAGGGCCACATAAAATGATGTAGAGGGCCGCATTTGGCCCACGGGCCTTGAGTTTGAAACATGTGATCTATATGATTGGAAGAACAAATATTATGCATTAATTGTATTTTCCTTGGCTTTTAAGCATGGTCTCGAATACCTTTGCTTTGAAATGTCATGATTTACAAATTTAATATAATGCCTAATTAAAAAACAGACATCATTTCAAAATCTCAGAGCTCATTATACTCTGAGCATGTTAAGACATGTTGACATAAGTACACAGTACTGAAGGTGATTTGATGGCAGAAATGCTTAAAACAAGTCTGGCGAGGATTTATAGACTTAAAATGTGCTCAGGGTTTCATCCTGAGAATGTTAAATGGAGTGTTTTGTGAGGCTCAGAGACAAAGGACGTTCTACAGAGGATTACTGAATCTAGCATGAATGACATGAAATACAACTCCAGGTATGTTTTTAATGCGGGAACGATATTATAACATGGTTAAAAGCTCAAAAAAGTTAATTCTGCCTGATATGTGTTCTTTAATGAGCTATTATATTGTAACCAATCAGAAATTAAATTAAATTAAACCATGTCTTTCAGTGGTAAACAAAAAGTGGCTGTTTCTATAGCAACTGCTGCCCTGGGGTAGACTGACGGAAGTGAGGCTGCCAGTCTGTGCCATCAGCCCCTATGACAACTACCAACACTCACAGACAAATCATATTTATTTATATTAGACTGGGTGCAGTGCCCAAGGACACAACAACAGAACGTGTTCAGAGCAGGAATCGAACCTCCAACAATAGGGTTGATTGACGAGCACTCTAACCACTTATTTGACACTGTTTGACTAAAACTTTACACGAAGAGGCTTTAAGGTAAGGTTTGATATGGGCAGCAGATGTAATTTAATAACTCATTTGCATCAAGCATTACCAGGACCAGAGCTTGTCTAATTTACACAGTAGTTATTACTTCACAAGCAAAAATGGTTATGACATAATCTTTTGTTAAATTAAATTCAAAAATGTATTCCTGTGTGTACACTTCTTCTGACAAAGGCTATCTCAGGGGTTCTCAAACTTTTGTTTCCTTGTCAGGTCAAAATGATGTATTATTACTGCAAGGAGATTATTATGAAGTTGTCTTCGCTTATTGTGTTTTTAGGGGATAGGCTGTGCCTGTCCTTGTCAACAGGTTCTTGTTGTTCTGTCAAGATAAATTATTCTTGTCAAGATAAATGCCTTGCCAGGGTCACCTTTTTGTCCAATAAGGCACATTGTTACTAAGAATCATGGGAAAACGCTCACAGACACTTGATTCTTGTCATGCTGTAAAGGACTAAGTGGGCAGGGCAAAAAGTTCAAACTAAAACAATGTCCTGACTCATGGTTTGAAATCAGGTACAGGCCCTTTAAAGAACTCAGTGCTACTCATAGATTTATAATAAGAACTGGATAAGATACTTCCCTCTGTCCCTGTGCAAGATGACTAGTGGTCACTCCGTAGGTACTGCAGCTCCTAGGTGCTCCATCCAAGAAAGAATGCAAGGAAACAATGCATTTTTTGTGAAATCAAACTGCCTATGTTTGGCTGACAGGGCATTAACAGCTTTCACAAACCACCTTTTTCCGGACGAGAACCATGCCCTCAGATTTGGAGGAGATGATTCTCATCCCAGTCGCTTCACACTCAGCTAAAAACTGCCCCAGTGACTGCTGCAGGTCCTGGCTCGAAGAAGCCCTCAGGACAACATCATCTACAAACAGCAGAGATGAGATTCTGTGGTTCCCAAAGCAGACCCCCTATGGCCTCTCACTGTGATTAGAAATTCTGTCCATGAAAACAATGAACAGAACCAGTGACAAAGGGCAGCCCTGGCAGAGTCCACCCCATACTCTCGGAGCACCCCCCAAAGGACACCAGGAGGGACACAGTCAAATGCCTTCTCCAGATCCACAAAACACATGTGGACTGGTTGGACAAACTCCCAATAGCCCTCGAGCACCCAATGGAGAGTGTAGAGCTGGTTCAGTGTTCCACAATCAGGACAAAAACCACACTGCTCCTCTTGAATCTGAGGTTTCCCTTGTAACTTTCATGGCTCCTACCGCAGGTGGTGGGTCCACGGGAGGACTGCCCCACATCGTTCTGGCCCCATGTGCCCGGCCACCAGTACTGGGACCCCAGTAATGACAGTCTTGGTGACGTAACTGGCCTTGGTTGTTTGCTCATCATAGAAGGCTTCTGAACCGCTCTTAGTAATTTTCTTCACAAACTATTTGTCTGGCAAAAATCTTTCTTTTATCACCACACTATGTCATAATTACAATACATAAAAAAATAATATGCACTTTAAAACATACCTAAATGTACATTTTGGCCGTGCCCCTCACTCACTGAAGCTGTCACAGTTTCAGTTGCAGATGATTGAACAGGGTCATTAGGTGTTTGACATACACGTCTCTATGGCCGTCTCACATCAATTCTCCATCTCCTTAAACCTGCACTGCTTTAATGAGCTCTCAAACCACTTAATGTGATATTGAGTCAAATGTATTGAATTCCACTTTGCCCGTCACAGTTTTGTTTTGAGTTGTCACATAAAAGTGGAGAAACAAAAGCAGGTACCATGAGGACACTGGGGATGGAGGTGTCTGGACCAGAGCAGGGTCGAGTTCACAGCGCCACCTCCAGAAAATCTTTAATGTGTTTTTGTGTCTCTTAACATTAGTGACTTGGACCAGAGATGCTGTTAGAACTTCTGTGGCTTTTGTCATATTCAGAAAACTGTCAAACATTTGAATACGGTATGTGAAGTGACCACCTAAAAAAATAACAAAAGTGGGTTCAGCAGTTTGGTGGCATACAGTAAAAACAAATCTGAAATGTTATAATTGCAGTCTAATAGCTTTAATGTTCTACAATTAAGTTTTTTTTTTTTTTTTTTCTTCTAACTAATTTGCATATATAATGTTTTTGTATCATATTTGATACAGTAAGAATTCATATAATCCAGGCAGAGACACTTTTTAGAACCAATTACAATCAGATACAATGTGACATTTGTGTCTCGACAGGTGCTAAGTTTATGTAAAGATGGACAGGTGGTACCATTAGAAAAAAAATTGGCAAGAGAATATATTAATCAAATTAGTATTTGTTACTTGGTGTTTGTAGTTTATGTGGATATTTTATTTATTTATTTATTTATTAGTTTATTTGAATAGGGACAATGCACATTAATCGACATTTCTGTAAATGCGCCAGTATTAGCTATACAGCTAGTTTCCAACTGCAGTCCCTATGGCAAGATGTAAAATGCCACCACACGTAAAATACAAGATTATAAAAAGTTAGTTTGGTAATTAGTAAAATGTTTTAATGATAGTATTTAACTTTATGGTAAATAAGAAGATGGTATGATCATCTACAAAAGAACAGCTAGCAAAAGATCATATCTGGCCCTGAATAGATAAGCCCTGTTTTAGCTAAACTGTCCGTAGATAAATATGTGTTCCATTGGTCAAGCAAGTTATACTATCCCCTTAGTGTAAAAGTAATATTGATTCTAAAACTTTTAGTGTCGACTAACAGCCTTATTACCTAAAAACTCTACTCTAACTTAAGTGCGCAAATAATCACAGCCACACATATTTTAAGCACCCAAAACACTAATAATAATAATAATAATAATAATAATAATAATAATAATAATAATAATAATAATAATAATAATAATAATGCATTTTATTTATAAGCGCCTTTCAAAACACCCAAGGACACTGAACAAGAAAAAAAAAATTGATAAAAACATCCAAATACAATAAAACATGACAAAAAACTGATTGATAAAAAATTGTGTGATTTGTTACAAGAGGTAGGACAGTCTGAACAGGTGAGTTTTGAGTCTGAATTTGAAGAGTTGAAGAGAGTCTAAGGTGGGGAGATCAGGAGGGAGAGAGTTCCAGAGCTGGGGGGCAGAGCGGCTGAAGGCCCTGTTCCCCATGGTCACAAGTCGGGCAGAGGGTACAGTGAGCTGGAGAGAGGAGGAGCAGAGAGGCAGGAGCAGCAATGTGGAGGAGGTCAGATATGTATGAAGGGGCTAGTAGTTGTGTATTGCTTTAAGGTGGTAATTAGTATTTTGAAGTTAATAAGAATACTCCATATTGCACAGGTGTGGAGCCATGCATGAAGGTGTTGAAGAGAACGGCTCTCACAACCTCACACATGATGCAAGGTAAGGCAAGGTTACTTTTATCGCTCAATTCATACACAAAGTAATTCAAAATGCTTTGTACAATAAGGAGCCAAGCAGCTGCTAAGATAGATATGAATGCCATTCTGTGGAACATTCAGGTCAATAACATTCAATGGACCTGCTTCCAGGAGAGTGGCATAGTACATCATGCCTTATCTTCTGACTTGTGATAATAATACATTTTAACATTTTGTTATATTGTTTTGAAGTATTCCCTAGATTATACCTTATTTTCCAGACTATACTTCACTCTGGGGTATAAGTCGGACCAGCAAAAATATTATATATGTATTAATGAAGAAAAAAACATATATAAGTCGCACTGGACTATAAGTCGCATTTTTGGGGGAAATAAATTTTATAGAATCTGAGACATTTTATCTTTTAAAGGCAAGTTATAATAATAACAATAAAATAGAGAACAACAGGCTGAGCACGCTAACATCACAGACAACAAACTGTCTGGTATATTTACACAAAATATTAAGAGTTAATCAGATACGCTGTGTTAATGTAACATATGCCGACTTGTCCACAAACAAGAGAGACACGAGAGTTCTAACGCACCTCAGAACTAGCAAATACATCAAATATAACATAAACTCTGGCTTATATTATATTTACACACAAAACTGGATATGAACGCATGGAAAATATATATACAACTTCGGCCTGCTAGTATACAAACCGGTGAACCGAAAACTTTAGATTTTACTTCTTAATCGTTTATTAAATAGTGCTCCTTTGGGTCAGACTTCACATTAGTGTAAAAGGCTGAACAGGAAAACAGGAAGTAGTTTTCATGACCTTAAACAAATTTAAAATATTGTTTCAGTTTAGTGGGAAACAATGAGTTTACGCTTGCTGTGTACAATATCTGAACTCGTAAGATGCTGGACAGTCAGTGTGACCAGGGTATTCTTAGATAAAACATCAAATGCTACCCACTGAATTAACAGCAGTGCAGGTCACAACAAATGGCACCACTCATGTTGTAGACATTGGGTTTAAAGATCTGTGCCAAGTGCCAAAAGTGCAGTGTATTTTCTTACTGGTAACAGAAGAGTTGAAGAAACAGTGTCTCCAGTGTGGGTCTTTTACAGTGTCTCACAGTTAAACTGTTGTGCTTAATAATATCCACATTCAGGCACAGTCTGCAGCATCTGTGCGTAAAGTTGAAAACAAACTCATAATAGGAACCAAACTCCAACCAAACTTAGTAAAAGTGTAATCCCCATGTAAATGTGCTGTAGTATATCTATGTGGAGTATGTGTGCGTAAAGATGCAGTCAAATGAGTCCATGTAAAGTGCCTTAATCATCCTCCTTCGCTCAGGAACCCGCTGAGTGAAATTTTTAAGTTATCAAAACAAAAGCATGTGCTCCACAGCACTGCCTTTGTTATTAATCACCCTAAGAAGAAAACAAAAGTGAAATTTAAGAGTGTCCATGTGAGCTCCAGCTGGCAAATAGTATAGTATAGTATAATAATAGTGTCATCATAATAACATAGTTACAGCTCCCTTCAAAGAATAGTCCTTAAATTCCATCGCTTTATCTCACTCCAAATCACTAAATCCACTGAATTCTTTATACTCGGTTTTGCTTCTGAACAACTCCACTTGCTCCGGAAGTAGATAGCTGCCATACTGGTAAACAAGCTTAGAGTGCCCTCACGCAGTTTGTAATCGCCCGGATAGCAACCTTAGCCGTTCAAGGAGGAACAGAGCAAAGACAGTTTGTCCAGTGCAGATGCAAGTCCATTTATTCAAACTCCAAAAATATTTACAAAAACAAGACAAATTTGAAAAGAATCAGCATGGCAGTACCTGATACATACATACCACACCCTCTCTTAGCTGACTGAGGTTTGAGGCTCTTTTATAGAGCACCTCCCTAATTGGCTGAGCCCACTCTGTAGTACAAGTAAGTTTTCCCCACATCCAATTACATTGTTAAAAATTAGCTCTAATCACACAGTGTAAATATTTATTCAGTTAAATTGTTTGTTAAAATAGAGTTCTATGTTTAATTTATTTGCTTTAACTGTGAACACAAATTAGAAGACCAAAAAGCTAAACTATCTCCTATCCTAGCACCCAGTTGTCTCCCCGGGGACTCATTTGGCCGAAACACCTAAGGCAGACAACATGGGTAAGTTAAAAAATTTGCAACAATTGTAATCAACTAGCTGATACATCATTTCCATCAATAAAACATTTTAAACTTTTGTGTATTGTCCTTTCTTTCTGCTACCCTCAAAGATATGCCCATGTAATGGACTAGACACATTACACAGTTGTCAGTGTGACAATAACGAACATGTGAAATTATATATTTTAATAATTTCACGTATACGTCGCATTTGAGTGTAAGTCACACCCCCGGCCAAACTATGAAAAAATGCGACTTGTAGTCCAAAAACTACGGTATTAGTTTTCTATATGTATTTTAATACTTATAACATGTGTAAAATTACACATAAAGACATGTCATATTATCTGTAATGGCATTCATTGGACTATCCTGACATGCCTGTTTTACAAAATACAGATTTTTCATTTCATACAGTTTTTTGTTTTTTTTCCTGCTGTTGAGACACTACGATGGTGACTCATTTGAGGTCTATGCTTGATTTCTGTATTCTTTCTTGTTTCTTATTCGTCTGAAATGCTCTAATTAACTCCTAACACAGCTGGGCCACATTCACTAACATTAATTTAATTTCCTGTCCCAGAGATGTACCAGGGTCATGATGCGTCATGTATTTCCATAAAAACGACTGAACACATTATGTATGCATGAGTGATATATCAGGGGCACGGGGGTTAATGCAGTGTTTAATCGAACAAATTCTCTGCCATTAGACATGGATTTGCATACTTGAGCAAATGAAATATTTTTTTTACTTTGATATTTGGCTATGCAAGGCTCTAGCTCAGATCTGTTTTTAGGTATAGTTTTCATTTTCAAAGACAGTTAATCCACTAACAGAATATTAGATGGTTCAGTTTGTGTATACAACCGGTGGGCAAGAAACTCCACCCACCTTTCCTCCTGTGATGCTGTATACTGGCGTATGAATCAGAGTGTGTTACTGAGTGAAAACTGGACAATGAATGATTATAACCTGGCCAGCAAGAAGAATTCCTGCAATATTTGAGTAAAAAAACAACAAAACAAACAAACCAAAAAAAACACTATTTTGATACAACCCAGGCCACCTGTGGTTTGGAGACTGGACCAATAACAGACCAATAACAATACCAATAACAGAGCAGCATTGTGCTTTGGGCAGAAGAAAAGGTGAACCAAACAGGTGAACCAAAACAAACATGGTATTGCAGGTGGACATACTTGGATGTGGATGTAGCGAAAATACAAAAGGTACCTGCAAGGATTGTTCTATGTGGTAGTATGAAAAATATAGCCTTAGAAAAATGACAAGGTTAAGGGATCATTATTATAAAATTTTTCATAACTCAAATGTAATAGTTCAAAAAAGGGCATAGTACTGTCACTACAATCACAGTTGCACCAAATTACATTTCTGATAACAAACGACAGTGTGTAGTACGTTGGTGACACAGTGGCAATTTAATAATCTGATAACAGTTTTATACACACACCTGCACCTGTTTTTGATGTTTTATAAGGACTTGTTTGTTTTGATTGCTTGTCCTGTTTGTATTGTATTTTAAACTGGGTGTCCATGATAAAGAAAGCCCAAGTGCTCTCATTGGGTCCCTCTGTATCAACTAAAATAAATAAAATAAATAAATCACGGAGTCCTCTTGAAGTATTTGAAGCATATTGGATTTGACAATGCTACATGTAATTGGTTCCAAAATTATCTTTAAAATAGGACCTTGGTAGTAGTAGCCGATGGGTTTAAATCAAATTTTCTAACTTTATGTAAAGAAGTGCCCCAAGGCTCAATTTTGGGCCCATTACGTTTTACTGTTTTTAGAAATTCCGTTGGTTGCAATTTTAAGAGAAAGCCATATAAATTTATATGCAGATGATGCTGCTTTGTATGCAAGTGCTCCCCCTGCTGATCAGGCACTTTTAAAACTGCAGCAAGATTTTAATGAAACTGTAAATATCTTGGTTTTTGGCTTAACAAAAATCTATCCTTAAAAAAACATCTCCAAATTATGTAACAGTCTAAAATCTAAATTATAATTTTATTACAGAAACATGTAGCACAGGTAGCTTCATTCATTTTACCTAGTGACCTTTTCCATTTTAAGCTATGAACAAATAATTTTAAATAGTCCTTCATTTTGATGACAGTTCCATGGCAAAAAGATTGTTCTCATATTGTTTGAAAATGAGCTTTTGAGGAGGGCTTTGGGAAAGCTGCCTCCCTGTAGAGATGGAAGTTAGGAAATGCTGCCATTTGATTGGCCACAACAGTTCAAACTCTCCCTGACTGCCATAAGAAGAATAATGGACTTTTCAAGCTTTTCTTTAAGTATTCTTTTGGAGGCAACAGCGACAGTGAGTTTTGACAGCCTGCCAATCTGCATGCATGAAACCTTTCCACTAATCCAGTCGTGTCCTATTTCCACTGACAAGATGAGTTTCAGAAGTTCAGAAGGATAGAGTACAGTTAAACTTGTCTCAATTTTAGCCTGGGAGTTGTTGAGTAAGTAAAGTGCATGACAGTAGACACTCAGCCTGACTTCTGCAAACAACCACATTAGCTCAATGACCACCTAGTTGTGAGGCGTTCATGCCCAAATCGGTTGTTTTGAATGGCTCCTTAATGTGATTCCATTCAGAAAAAAATTGAAAATAGGCACTTTATCTTTATATTTTTAAAGATTTTTTTTTACACATATTTAGTCCAAACTAACTCAAGAAACAGCAATGAAGCAGAGTAGGAAGCATGAGTAAGAGCTTTTGCTCTAACTCATGCTTCCCTTAATTGACAAAAAGAAAAAGGTTTGTATGGTTTTAATCAATTTTTCTCCCATCCCATACCTTGCAATGCCAAGTTAAAAATGAGATATCAGATTCCCTTCCTAAATACAAAAAGAAATACTATAAAGAGCCCTTTGAACATCTCCTTTAAAAGGACTGATCCCAGCCTGTCTGTGATGACAGGACACTGCAGCCATTCACTCACTGTTGTTGCAAGCCTGTGTAAATAAAACCTAAGGGGATCTCTCCATGGAAACCAGCTGCAACAATTACATGCCACAGACATGTGTGATGTGAGGAGATGGGATGGGATTTCTACAATTAGTACAATTTTCTAGTAAAAATCACAATTTCACCTAACACTATTTTTAAGATTTTCAATATTGCTGAAGACAGCTATGATGTGATTTTGACACCTAAACAATTATATTCTATTGCATTTCATGTTGAATGCTACTCCAAAAATGTGTCTGTTTTGTCTCAACATCTATGATCACGATTTCCCACAAGACGCCTTTTCCTTGACTTTCCTTTACTTTTATGGGGTATTAACTGCTAACACATAACATATTAAGACCATGTTACCTTGTATTGTTTTGGAAATGCTATATTCACCAAAAACAATGTATTAACATGTCTTATAAGTTTCAGGGGTTTTTTTACCCTTTGAATCTCCTCTCCATTTGCACTCCACGCTAAGTCACTCCCCCTTCAGAGCACTATCTGGCTCTATCACAACACAATCAGCGTGTACCCTGCTAATGAAACTACTGCACATCCCATTAGGTTTGTCAAGTTGCTGTGTACCATGTTTTGCATCATGCTTCTGTATATTTATTTATTTATTGTCATGTGGGAGTATGGGTGAAATATTGGCTGAGCACTGGACAGATTGGAAACATACATAGATGACATCTATAAAACCTCTTAGGTAGTTTTTTGATAAGGAAACAAAAAGAAAGCATATATATATATATATATATATATATATATATATATATATATATATATATATATATATATATATATATATATATATATAGATGAAAAAATATTTTTTCTCAAAAGTAAATATATTATTAAACCCGCTGGCGGCATCGAACAGTTTGGCAGTTTGGCACATTGTCATGGCAACACAGTGCAAAAAATGACATGGGTCTGATTGACTTTATTGATTGGGATGACCCAATGGAATTTTGTGTCAAATTTGGTAACATTTCGGAAAACAAAATTTTCAGTCCTCCATACAAATGTATTTGTTATTCTGTAGGGGGCGCTATCATGCAAATGTTGTTTGGGTTTTGTTTTTTTTTGTTTTTTTCACAATGAGTAGGTTTAGGCTCAAAAGTTCTATGACTAATTCAAATTTGAGCCCTATCAGACTTTGTATGCAGAAAGGGGTGCAAATTATGACATGTGAAAATTTTTAAAATTCCGATGGAATTTTGCGGCTTCGCTGCACGCAAACTGTAACAGGCATCATCATGGATTGGATTTTGATGCCCCACTTGTCTAAATGATGTACAGTGATTTTCAGCCCTGCCGATGAAGCCCCCTCAGAGGAGTTGATTAAAATGCGACAGTGAAATGGTGAATTTGCATTTTGGAATATTCAATCCAAGATGGCTGAAAGCATGATTTTTACTTTTAAACCTTGTGTTGATTATTTTGTGTCTTAAGCATTGAGGTGAACTTGTTTCTCTGTAAGAATGTGACACAAAGTTTATTTTAGGCTGTCTCCACTAGAACCAGTCGCTTCGGTCATACGATACTAGTATTCCTCTTCAGGTTGACAAGGGTCTAGTAATCCATCTTTTTAGTGACTGCAGGCATCTCTTAGTGACGCATTCTACCTCTCTGTAAACAGCTAACCATACATCTCTTTGTGACCTTGTACGGACAGTATGTAAAATTAGTTAAGTCCTTATAAGACCTGCCTTCTATAGATAGTACCTTGAAAAGGCTTTAAGTACTGGAAAACTCCTCTGAAACACAACGCATGTGCCTGCTGTCTGTAACTTCATTCATCTCATGAGATAAACTTCTTTCAACTCTCTACCCACCTCTGTGAGCAAGCTATCAATACAGGCAAATTCTTTTTATGATATAGTTCCTTTCCGTGGTAATGGGGCTCGGCTGATGGATGATGGTGTATAAGGCAGTCTAATCTGTGGTCAGAGAGGCAGCGCAAAGAAGAGGAGCGGAAGGCCAACAGATCAAAGCATATTACACTGACTTCATGTGGAGAGGAGCTGAGGAGGAGAGATCCATCTATCCGGCCATTCACTCTTTAAAGTTGTGGGTTCTACTTAGAGACGGCTCTGCGGGACGCCTGGCTTCATATTATCTGACAGACTCAATGTTCTAGGCTTTTATGATGTTTTTTAAAGATCATATTTAAATACAGAGTAGACCTCATAGAGCCTGTGGAAGATACAATATGGGTAACGGTGAACGGTAAGTTTGGAAGAGATAGCAACTAATGCACCAAAGCGTTTCTCAAACTGTGGTACCTGTAACACTGGTAGTACCACAGACTGTAAATACACAACCTGCTAGCCAATACGTAACCTGTGGCTCAAATTCACTTTCACTTGAAAAACCGTCACCCCTCTCTTTGTAACTGCTGCTGTCAGGCTTGCCATTTTGGTCTTAATATGTTTATATTAATACACTCTACATGATGCTGGTGTTTAATTTATTCGTAAATCAACAGAGAATTCTTTGCTTTCTTTCCCTGTGGCAGCTTGCACTAGCATTACCAACAGGTTTGACTGAGAGTGTTACTAAGAGCCCACCCTCTCTCAAACCACGCTCCTGATTAGGTCTTTGGTTGTTATGATACTTAAGATTGGACTTCCAAATATGGACAGCTCTTCAGTTTGTGGGGTTTGTTTAATTTCGAGTTAATTTTGTTCACTTTTCTGTTCTCCCCTGGATCATTTTTTTGTGTAGAACTACAGTGGAAACGATGAAGTCCAGTAGATTAGACCTGTAATAGCCCAGTTATATATGATCTGGTGTTACTCAGAAAGCCAATTTTTTATTCTGGTGGTTTATTCTGGTGGTACTGGTTCTGGTGAAATCTTTGAGAGACACTGTTCTACACTATCATATGAGACCACTGTAGTCTCTGGCCCAAAAGTCATACTTGCATGACCGCTGTGGTACACCCAGAGACAAGTCTTGGGTCTTATTCCACAACAAATCAGATAAAACTTTTTTTATTTATTTATTTTTTATTCCTACCACAATTTGAGCTTGTAGAGACGCTATAGAGTTCCAGTGACAACAGAGTCACATTTTCAGAAATATATTGTGTCACCTGTGCTGTGGACATTCTAAATGAGGCAGGGCATTAAATGAATCAATGTTTTATGTTTGAAGTATTTTATGTTTCAGGGCGACAGTAGCTCATTTGATAAGAGTGTTTGTCCTCTGATCTGAAAGTCGTTCGAATCCTGTGCTCGATATGAACATGATTAGTAGAGTGGTCAGACCCATAGGTTGGAGGTGTGATTCCAGCTCTCAAGATGAATCCTGTGGTTGTGTCCTTGGACAAGACACTTAACCTCTGGAACTGTATCCTGTCTCCCCAATTTCTGTTGGCTGTGATTGACAGGAGGATTAGGCAATCAAAAACACACATGGTGCATGTGTGTCAAAACAAACATGGTGGCTTAAAAGTAAAAAAAAAGGAAAAAGTAACACAGAGGACTGGCAAACAGTGTGGGTTTCCCTTCATACATTCATCTCAATTAGATTCTCTGCCTTCCTTTCTTTTCATGTTTTGCAAAGTTCTCTCAGCGTTGAAGTTCACAAATGATATCTATGCTGTAAGCATGTTTATTCCCTATACAACCAATCTAATACAAGCCAGGCGCGATGCTGTCCCTAGTACGTGCACGGAGATCTCAGGGGCACTCCCGTGTTGATCTGAGTTCCTTACCCTGCGCGCCACATTTAAACATAAATCATGAATATTCAGTAGCTGGGTGTGGACATCTTCTTCTTCTTCCGGCACTCCTCTACCCTCCAGATGCCTCGCTGGTGTGATCAAATTTGGAGTTGTTGCTCATCACTCATCCTGTTGATTCACCTCAGCGTTATCTGTAACAGCTTAATCTGAGAGAACATGCTACACAATCTATTTTCATAGTTCGTGCTTTGCTATGCGATAGGGTAAGAATGGGGTGTGTTTGTGCAGTGTTGCGTGCAAGTCCTAAACCTCCTTTAATCTAATCTCTAATATTATGAGCAATGATGTTTACATTCTTCATTGGTGAACCCTTGAACTTTTGGTGTTTGTCTGTTTTCTTTTTACATATTTCCATAGGTGTATTTTGTTTGCTCCAGTGACATTTGACGGTTTTAAACTCCAGGTGTGGTGTTAGGCTTTGGTCTCTCCTCCCTGTACATGGTTTGGTAATACGTCCTGGCAGAAGGTTAAGTACACTCACACACACACACGCGCGCTTACATGGCTATTTTAGATTGCGTGGGCCTCCTCCTGAGCAAAAGGGGGAAATGTGGGATTGTAGTGATATTCATTGTGGGTGTGCTGGTTGCCTTCGCCATCCTTCTCTGGGAAGCAGTTCAGAAACATGCACAAACCAATCCGGAAAAGATTCTCCTAAAACTTGACCCATGGTCAACCTCAGAATGTGATAAGTACGTCAAAATGACCATACAGTACACCCCACCGTATGAACTTTAAGGAAACATATAAATGGTGATCTATAAAAATAGATCAAAGGGGGGAATGCAGGATGTAAACATCATTGCTCATAATAATGCAGATCTTAGAAATCTGTAACTTCTCAGAATCTTTCTGGTAATAATCTTGGCAGTGGGCCGTCTTTCTCTCTCAGTTATTGGAATCTTGTATTTTTCTTATGTTTTCCATCAAACCAGTATTGAAAAATAAAGTTCCCTTAAATTCAAAGATAATGTATTCTTGTTTCTTTTTCAGATGTCCCTGGTCCCTCGTTTTGGTACAGGGAGATTCCTCTGGTGCTGATTTTTTAAAATAATTTCACTTCATTCTCCATTACTTTCTTCTTTTTTACTTTCTTGTTTATATATATATATATATATATATATATATATATATATATATATATATATATATATATATTTCACCTTGACAATACTGCCTGAGGAAAAAAAAAAAAAAGTTATTGTTATCAGAATCAGAATCCTTTTATTGCCATTGTTTGTGAACACAGTTCACAAATTAGGAACTTACTTCGGTGATAAAGTGCAACATAAAACACACTGAATAAATACAAATACAAATAAGGGTATGCACAAAGTTAAAAAAGATATGCTTAAAAAATCAAATAAAATGCTTAAAGGTAGAAAATATATACAACAGCAGCATCAGAACAACAGTGCAAACATGACTTATTAAAGTGACCGGTGTTATAAAGTGTCCAGTTGTGCAAATATTATAAAGTGTTCATGAGACAAACGGCAGAGGGGAAGAAACTGTTATGTTTGTTGTCTGTTATGTTTTACAGTAGTAGTAGCTTACCATCACCAAGTGTGGAAATGAATGAGTAATTACTATAGTGTAGCGCTTTGAGAGGCTTTGAAAAAGCGCATTACAAGTGTAAGCCATTATTATTATTTATTATTATTAGTACATATGATGTGCATATTAATTCACTCATTCATTCCTTTAGGTCACATTAACCTGAAGGCTCTGGCTGACACAGTGGGCTTTCTGGAGCTGAGGTGGACTTCCACCATTTGCTTGATTTCTGACTACTGTCTGTGCTGCCATCTCTTTCTTTGAGCTTGCTTCTCTTTCTTTGTGAGCCCATTATTCCTCTTTTTTTTCTTTCTTTAGATACAGTCTCTTTTCTTTGGTATGGCATCCCAGCAGGCAGCTTCTGCGTAAATAAATACAATAATTCAATCATAATATTAACCCTATACTTCTTAAATGAACTCATAAATATAATGAATTCATTATCTATGATATGTCCTTTACTAAGTAGTGGGGCAAAAAAGTATTTAGTCAGGTACCACTTGTGCAAGTTTTCCCAGTTAAAAAGATGAGAAAGCCCTGTAATTTTTATCATCGGTTCACTTCAACTATGAGAGACCAAATTAGAAAAAAATATAGAAAAATCACATTGTCTGATTTTTAAAGAACGTATTTGCAAGTTATGGTGAAAAATTAGAAGTTGGTCAATAACAAAAGTTCATCTCAATACTTTGTCATATACCCTTTGTTGGCAATGACAGAGGTCAAATGTTTTCTGTAAGTGTCCACAAGGTTTTCACACACTGTTGCTGGTAGTTTGGCCCATTCCTCCATGCAGATCTCCTCGAGAGCAGTGATGTTTTGGGACTGTCGCTGGGCAACATGGACTTTCAACTTCCTCCAAAGATTTTTTATGGGGTTGAGATCTGGAGGACTGGCTAGGCTACTCCAGGAGCTTGGTGGTGTATTTGGGATCACTGTCATGTTGAAAGACCCAGCCATGTTTCATCTTCAATATCCTTGCTGATGGAAGGAGGTTTTCACTTAAAATCTCATGGTAAATGGTCCCATTTCTTCTTTCCGTTACACGGATCAGTCGTCCTGATCCATTTGCAGAAAAATAGTCCCAAAGCATAATGCTTCCACCCCCATGCTTCACAGTATGTATGGTGTTATTTGGATGCAGCTCAGCATTCAAGTTGAGTTTTTACCAAAAAGTTCTATTTTGGTTTCATCTGACCATATGACATTCTCCCAGTCCTCTTATGGATCATCCAAACGCTCTCTAGCAAATTTCAGACGCACCTGGACATGTACTGGGTTAAGCAGTACATGCCATTTCAAAGAATCACAAACACTGTCAATGCAAACTATTTTAAATTTAGGGAAATAATCAGCCAACCACAGAGATGCAATGAGACATGATACAATGTTCTTTTTTGATTTATTTGTTGCATGTTAGAATTGAATTGCAAATGTACAAACAGACTTTGGCCAATAGAAACAAGAACATAAGGTCAAAATCTTGACTGACAAAAAAAACTAACACCATGGGTCTTTGCTTATCCAAAAATCTGTTCTGCTAGAGAGAGGTTGTGACATTAGACATTGTTATAGTCTTTGAAACAATATTGTTGATGCAGAGAGGATTTTTCACAGTGCATTTCAGTTTTGAGGTCCTTGCACATGGCACATCGACGCCGATTTCCTCCTTGACAGGCCAATGGGTGATTTGGTCGAAACGAACATCTGCACTCTGATAAACTCGAACAAATCTTGATCAGTGTTGATGTACTCTTTTTTGGACTTGTCCCAGTGGCGAGCTTTTCCCAAAGGCTCTGGTCCAGCATATGTTGACATCAAACTGGCTGCTTTCATGTCTTGCCATTTAAAAAAAAAAACAGTGTTGGTGTTGGACTCGATTTGATAATCATAGGATCCACCACCTTTCTTGGACAGGTCATTGTCAGGTTGCACTTTGAAATAAGTTTTTTTCGCACAGTTCCTGTGTAGTAGATTCTCTTTGCCAATAATTTCTCAATGAGGGGCATCAAAGTGAAGTGTCAGAGAAAATCAGGAAATGTACTTTCTCTGCAAGCAATTTGCATAGCTTCACCACAATGTCTCCACCAACGCCCAACTGACTCTTCCCTTTTTGTTCATTGCCACCACCTTTTCCCTGATATATGTCAAAGTCGTACAGGAGGCCAGTGACACAGCAGTGTGTCCACACTTTGAATCCCCACTAATGTGGCTTCCCTTTGATGTACTGCCTTATGCCACCAAATTTCCCTTTGTATGGCACGATCATCTCATCAATGGATTGTTTTTGGATAGAGGCTATAGTAAGACATTGTCTCCAAAAAGAATCCAAAAATGGTCTCAGTTTCCAAAATCGATCCTTTTTTACTTCTTCACTGGCCATTTCATTTTCTACAAAGTGGATGACAGAGTAGCAGGTTGAGTCAGTTGTGACTCATTACGTCTGCCACACACCCATAACGAACTTCACTTTCCCAGTACTGACGTACTCCAGACATTTTAACTAATTCTATCCTGAGATACCTTCCTAGCGCTTGTTCTATCTCCTTTACTGACGTGTCTACACATTTCCCAAGCTTTTGAACACTGCATAAAATGGTATGGTCAACAATATTTTCCAACATATCAAGGGAAACAAAGCATCAAAAGTAAACAAGCAATTCATCATAATCGCTATTGCTGTCCAATTCAGGGCCAAAGCCACTGTCGTCAGCTACAAGTTGCTCCAGTACTTATCTTACAGTGAACTTTCCCTATTGCTTTCCCTGTCTTTAAAGGGTAGTGGCCATAGTCCCTGAAAACATATAGGTATTTACTTTATTAGTCTCTGGCCATGTACTACCGAGGTGACTTAGTAAAATATATGATACAAATGAATTTATTTCAAGGCTTTACAAATACAAGACTGTCACTATTCTCCATCTATAAAGTCACTGAACTAAAGGGTAATTTTTGAGCCATCATTTTTTGAACTAGCTCAGAGTCACAAATTTATCCAAAAAGAATATAAAACATACTTCTAAACATTCTAAAAGGATTAACAAAAAAAAAAAAAAAAAACAAAAAAAAAAAAAAAAACACTAGCTTTTAAAAGGCCCATATTGCACTCTGCACTCTGATCTATGTTATATTGTTTGCTCATCTGGTTGTCTTTTGATTTATTCACATATGTTTAACACAAACTCTACATATTTAGGCTCAGTTCTTTCACACTGAAAACACTATGCTCCACCTTGCTATGTCATGTTTAAACTATATAAATATTTACTAGAATAATTTGAATAATTACTGCCCTAAAATTGCCAATCTCAACTGAACAAAAGGTAAAAGGTATCTGTTAAATTGAAAACTACCGTTTCATGACATCAGAAGGTGGAACGTAGCATTTTGAGCTTTGGAGATGTAGACAGGCTAATAATGCAGGGTTATTCAAATCTGTGAATGAAACAAAAAACAACTCTGGATATGTTTTTGAGGAGGTAACAACATTATAACATGGTTCAAAGTTCACAAGACTACATTTTGCGTAGCACATTTTTAGTTTTGAAAAGACTGTCGGGAAATGAAAGGTATCCCACACCAGTCAATCTCAAGAAAAAAAATATCCTGGCCCGATAACACGTATTCATTTTAGAACATCGAGAAAGAATGTTTGGACACCACTGCTCCAGACAGCATGTGAGATCTATGCCTCCAGCATACTGCACATTGGGTCTCCATAATTTTTAATTCAAAAATTCTTAAAGTCAAAAGATGCACAGAGGCCTAACCTTGTGCTGTAAGATGATTATACGTGATACTTGTGAATTTACAAATGTTACAAACAATCCATCTCAAACCTCTCCTATTGCTGCATTTGGAGTAAAACTATTGGACCAATCAAAACACAGGATTTTTAACATGCTGATATACCTGTGGTATTGCATATCCCTATTGTGTTTTTAGCTGAATTTTGATTTCTCTGCATTTTCCCAATTTCCCCAAGAGCCATCCCAGAATCATGAGATCTAACTTATTTAGATCAACTCTACCTAC
This sequence comes from Periophthalmus magnuspinnatus, assembly GCF_009829125.3. Taxonomy (NCBI): domain Eukaryota; kingdom Metazoa; phylum Chordata; class Actinopteri; order Gobiiformes; family Gobiidae; genus Periophthalmus; species Periophthalmus magnuspinnatus. The sequence goes on along the minus strand of NC_047135.1, from coordinate 19,255,268 downwards.
CTCTGGTCACCCTGCTGACCCTAGACCAGGAGGTGGTCTGATGGGTTAAAAATACTCTGAGCGTGCAGCAGTCAGAGCAGACTGTGAGGACCCCAGATTAATAACTTCACTTTATAATCAGGCCAGGTGAGGTCCCCCCCATTCTGGCCCTGTAATTAGATGTCTACCAGAGCCGATGTGCAGATAGCTTATCAAACCTCCTCCTCTTCCTTCAGCTTCCTTCTATCCACTACGCTTCTTTTCATTTTTAGTTCTGGGCCTCCACAGAGATACGAGTCTCCACAGACCTCTTCAGCAGCACCTTTTAATAATCCCAAAGCAATTACCGAACGCCTGCTCCACTGCACCTCTTCGCGCCAGTACTTGCCCTTATTCCCCCAACTAAAACTATTGATTTAAAGGCACGGCTAATGGGAGCAGAGAGGTCACCTTTTTTGGGACGCTTTATGTAATCGCCGGGACTCAGATCAATGCTTTCATCGTTTGTTTTTGTTCTGTTCATTCTACACTTTCTATTCTTAATGTCATAAATACAGAACTAAAGTACAACGGGATCGATAACAATATTTCCATATCACAAATCTGCCCAGATCAGCTATGACTAAAGCGGGTGTAATAATCTATGGCTTTGTTTTTGGACAATTTGAGGGACCTCATCCAAAAGGTCAATATTCACCTAAATTATGAGCCACTTATACATTGCTTAGGTCTGAAAGTCATCTGTTTTAATGGCATCATTAGAGCTCGAAAGACGAACTTGTACTGCGACTGTTTGTTCTGCACTGACCCTTGCGCTGTAAGGAGTTTTTCATGAAACCAGGTCATAGGCACAGCATCACTTTCTGTTGTTGTGAATTTCAATTTTAAAGTTCTTATGTAAGAGACATATTATTCTAAATTGACTTTTCAGAGCTTCTAACTATGTTATAATTTCCCTGGTTGGAGTCATCTTTATTTTCCTGTACTGAAGATGTGATTCTGATCTGCCACCCGTTTTCACCACCACCGGTATATGCCCACTCTGTACTTCACTTTGTCTTCACATGGAGAAATTTCTCTGTATTTGACCCATTCCGTCACTGTCACTGGGGCATCTCCTCAGGAACAGTGAGCACCGTACTTGAAGACAACAAGATCATCTCTATGATCTTGTTGCTAGACTTGGTCAGGTCTACCTTAAATGGAGGATTTTACCTATGGTGCATGATGGGGAAGACCAGAGAACCCAGAGGAAATACAACTAGACACAGGGAGAACATGCATACTCTGCACAGAAAGGCCCAGGCGACCCAGGGATTGAACCTGGAACCTTATTACTGTGAAACGTGAGTGCTAGCCACCGTACCACCATTTAAATACAGAGTAGACGTAATAGGGCTGATGGTGAACTGTAAGAAGGGATAACAACTAGTACATTCTCGTAGTTCCTACACCATCAAAGTCTCCTGTCTCAGTCCTCGGCCTGAAAATCACACTTGTGTGATGGCTGAGACAACAGACAAGTCATGGGTCTTATTCCGCAGCCAATAAACTAAAAATGTGTATTATTCTTACTACAAGTTAAGCTTTTACACTGCAGGAGGCACTATAGAGTTACAGTTGCTAAAGATCAATTTTTACAGCAACATGTATTTGATTGTCCTGCAAGGATTTTTTCATGAAACCAGGTAAGAAGCATGATATCACTTGTTCTTGTTGTAACACAATGTGGATGTTGATTTTAACTACAACACATCAGACAGCACAAGAGCCATAAACAAGATGAGCCAAATGGGTATTCTGAAAATCAATTTTAACATTGACTACGTACAATACTAACCTAATAGTTCGCAAAGAAAGTGTATGGGCTATTACTCTGTATCTTGGAGGCATGGAAGTGTTTTTGTGTTTGGAGATTGCATGTTTTCCTGTGTCGACGTGGGTTTCCTCTAGTTTCAATCGAAAATTTAAATTATACTAATCATCCTACTGAGTTGTGCTGACCAGGAATAGTTTGATATCTAAAGAGGAGCTGCATTGTGGTCCATAACCTGAGGGTTTGCCTCGGTGGCATTGAAGATGGGTATACAGCAGAGGACAAAAAATGAATGCGGTTAAGGTTGATAGCAAAAGACGAAGTTAAATCTGTCAACTGGACAAATCGTTGTAAGAGTGAAGATGTTTGGCTGCTCATCCAAGCCGTTTCTTCAGTTCAGGTCGGAATTCTGGTGGCCACTGCCTTGTATCTATTTGAGGGGAGGGGCAAACCACACTGAAACTGTAAACAGCTACTGTCTCCAGTTTAGGTTAAAGCACTGGCAACCCATGTTTGCTTGTGATTGTGGAAAAAAAAAAAAAAAAAAAAAAGTAAGAGTACAGGCTACATAGAGTTCCTTTAATTAAACAGCTCATACTTCCCCACAGTGGTACCCATCACCTGAGCTGAACTTTTCCAGGAGAAATGCTCTGTATTTGAAATCAGGACATAACTAAAGTTTGAGAAAAATGACTTATTGCATCAGCTTTTCCCCAGCTCACTTTCGAGCTGACTCAGCACCCCTCCACATGCACACAAAGGAGAATTGGGGCAAGTCAATGGCACAATTAGCTCTTTGATTGACTATCTCTGAATGTAGGTTCCTTTGGCCTGAGAAGAGACTGAAGCATATTCACTTTTTCTTTTTTTTTTTTTCTTTTTTTCTTTTTGCTGTAATGGAAAATCTATTGGTTTCAGTCTTCACCTCCCAACAAAGAGCCAACTAATCAATCACCCTAAAAATGTGCCCCTAATCCTACATGTCATACGCTAATGTAACTATAGAAAATTTCAAAATGCAACCACTTGATTTGTGTCAGTGGCATTGTAAGAGTCTATCGGGCCCTAAGCATAAATTCAGAGCGTGGCATATTAACAACAATAATGTGTAGAATCCAACATTAAAAACAAATATTGACTGTGTTGTATTTAAACATTTTAATAGAAATCTAATCAAAGTGGAGTAGCGTATTTTGGTGCTGAAGATCATATTTGCTGATGTAATGATGCAGGCCCAGGAAACTGTCCCAGTCCTAACTCTAAATGACAAATGTAATGATATGGGGTTAAATAGGACAAAGAGGCAACATTTGTTCAAATAAAAATAAATAATTTACTTCAGATTGGGAATGCCTGCATCAAGGTTGTGCAGGAAATGTATGCAAATGTGTATGTGTTTCCATTGTTTTTTAAAATGTCTGTTGTGTACTGCACTCTGGTCAACTCTGTTGTTTTTAAAGTGCATTAGAAATAAAGTTGGATTGTTGTCAGCTCCAACAATGCATTTTTAGGTTTTAAGCTGATGTAAAATTGAAAGATCAATATTTGTCCTCTTTATTCCAGCAGGGAAACACCACAGGACAAACCCAGAGAGCTGATTACTGGGAGGCTCTGCACCTGCACTACACTTGTACACCTAGTACTTGTTGGTCATGCTCATACTGGCTTTTTTCATGCTAAAACACAACAATCACATGCAAAGATTCACCCACATACAGACTGAGACCACTGAACATGAGGCTGAGTACAGATGAACCATTTGAGAGCACCAGAAGCAGAGTCGCCCGCAGCCACCAGGGCACTGACACAGGAAGAGATGTGGTGAAACGTGAAAAACAGAAAAAAAAACACTTTAGTAAATATAACTTAACACCTCTGTACATGACACATTTAACTGGATGCAGGGAAAGCATAGAAGCCACAGAGCTGTCATGAATGTTCATAGACATAATACAAATACCTGCATTCTCCATCATGCTCATTCTCCCCATTCAGTCAGGCAGATGTTCTAAAGCCACCGCTACCATTCAATAGTAAGGGGTGATAACTTTTAAATACATGCATGCACTCAGCAGCTTGGAGCAGTCTGTGTGCAACTCTGGAAATGTGTGGACGGAAATGCTTTGCGCTGCACACTCCATTTGTGAGCCCATTTTACCGAGCTTTTTTTTATTGGACAGTGCGCTGATTCATACTGCCACATTCATATTCAAAGAGCCGCTTTCCAAACTCCGCAGCCAGTCAAGCGTTTTACTATCTCCCAAACACAGTGTCACTGTAAAGTTCACACTCCTTTTTCCTAAAACAGGCCAAAAGGCACAAAAGTTTTTATTAGGCCGACAGGATTGGCCAGGCTTTTATACCTTTTGATTTACAACGTTTTTTTCCATCTTTCTGACTTGTTTTGGTTGCTCCTTCACTCTGTCAAGCAGTTTTTTTCTGAAATAGATTGAAGTTTTGTTCATTAAAAAAGGAATGTTGGAGCCCATTTCCTTTTAAAGCAGAGGACGAGAGAGGCCAACCCTGTGTGGGAATGTTGTGTTCTCTTTCACAAACCTTTACAAGACTATTAAACGGCCCAGACTTTTGATGCTTCCTCAATGCTTCCATTTTCATCCTTTGATACTTGTTTTTCACAGTGCAGACTGAGAGCTCCTGAGAACTCTTTCACCCTAGTACAGAATCAAAGGTCACCATCTCATAGTATGACCTCATTTGGCACTTTCACTTTTGAATCACCTTTAAAAATTGGTAAAGTAAGATTGAAATAGAACATTTAGGAAGGCAGAATGGTTGGCTGCTCTTACAGCTGACTGGCTGACTGGTTTTCTTATTTTTTTATGTTCCATTTTATACTTAATATTTGGGGATTTTGACCAACTAAGAAGTGAAGCTTGTACAGTTCAAGGGATGGAGGGTGAGGACTATTAGATTGTGTGATTCCAACAGATTGTTTTTCCTGTATCTATAGTGACCCTACTTGGAGATTACTATGCTAGCCAACTAGCTCTGAAATGTGATTTTTTATTTTTTTATTTTTATTTTTTTTACAATAATGCAACTGACTTTCTACACAAAATATGGCAGAAGAAACAATTCGAGGGAGTAGCCCGTCTCATCACTGACCAAAACAACAGAGTGGAGTAAGGGAGAGGTCTAGGAGAGGTTTTTCCTGTTGTATGTCCAGACTTCACCTAGCTCCCTCCGGACACTGCTGTGATGGTGCAGCACACAGAGGACACAGATGACACAGAGGAGGAACACTTTTGTCCTGAAGCTGTTACCAACCTCAAACTGCCCTAACACTGGATCTGATGACTCTACCTATTGAGCTGCATTGACACTTTTGTTTGATATTTTCTATTATTATTCTATTTCATTGCTTGATGTGCTTAAATTGCCCCGCAATTACAAATACAGTGATTTTGATTGATTCAATTGATTGATTAGTATCTACAGTACCACCCCCCAAAATAATCATGCTCTGGCTATTTTAAATCTGTCTTTGCACAGTAAGATTACAGGACCTTCAACTTTTCACCATATGGTTACTGTGAGCCAATGTGCACACTTTTATTGTATTATTGTATTTTACTGCTCAATGTGCTTAAATTACCCCTCAGGGACAAATAAAGTGATATTGATCAATAAATGTGTGCAGACGTGGAAAGTAACCAACTACCAATACTCATGTTACTGTAACTGAGTAGTTGAACTGAGTTTTTGTTGTAACTGTACTTTTTTGTGTAGATTTTTAAAGCTGTACTTGTAATTATTAGTTAATGCTGTGTGTTATTCTGCAATATATATAATCTATTATTATTATTATTATTGATTAAAATTCTAACCATGCATTTGTAATAAGTTACACTAACGTATTTGCTCCTTTCTAAACCAACAAACACACAACAGAGGTCACTGTATTCCCTGCTTTGATTGGCCAGAGCTCAGAGAATATGCAGGTTATGGTTTTATCAGCTTTAAACTGTTAAATGCATAACACTGATTTATGCTGCTAAAATACATATTAAAAAGCAAGTAATTATTCTGAGTAGTATTTTTAATGTGTACTTTCACCTAAGTACAATTTTGGAAGCAATATATGTACTTGTAATTTAGTACATTTTAGCCATGCAACTATACTTACACTTGAGTCAAAATGCAATATTGCAAAATTGCAGTACTCTTTTCACCACTGAATGGACATTTTACTGTGGAATCCAGTAACGTGTGTCGAGCAAAATAAAACATAATTTTTTTGTCTGATTGACTAAACAATAAGTGAAATTTTGAATTCATATATTATTGATCTAATAGTGCCTTTACCCTCTGAGTAGGGGGTATGGCACCTGGAGATCAGCCAGTTTGGCTTTGCCAGCACCAGGCAATCACAGAGATAGCAACTTTAAACAGTTAAGGACCACAGTATTTCACACACTGTATATTAGATTACACTGCAACAGCCACATGTCTACAGAAACAGCTTTTAAAAATGTTCATCAACACGATACCGTCCAAGTTTTAAAATGCAGTCAAGTTGCAGCACAACCTAATTGTCCTTAAATGACAAACAAATACATTCCTGGGCTTGGGTACAGAGACACGTGGATGCTAAAAAGAAGAAGAGCGCTAGCATCCCTAGATTGTTATTATTTCTTGTGGATAGGTTAAATAATCATGAGTATATTTACTGTAAAGTTTACAGGTCATTGATTTGTTGCAAGTCCTAATTACATGCTTATATTTGAAGTATACCATTAATTAATCTGATGTTTTAAATACTCAGAAAAGTGCTATTTACTTTACACAACTTTTACTGACAGCGCAAAGGGAGAGAAAATCAGAGCCACAGCCAGGCAGGGACAGAGAGAGAGAGAGAGAGGAAGCTCTCCCCACTGCTGCCCCCACCATGCACATCCACACTGTGCATTTCAATAACTTTGAAACTAAAAGCCTGATTCCTGACCAAATTCCAGTTATGCAAAATTCACTTCACTTTTTTTTTTTTTTTTAAGTTCCCAGCTGTCTACAACTTATTCATCGGTGTGACAGATCCTACCACCTTGACTGACATTGTGTTGTTGAAAATTAGTGTGTTACCAGAAGGAGATTGAAATTAATCACAGACCAAGCAGCCACAAGGTCCATCCACTCAAACTGGTGGTCCTGTAAGAGGTCTGTGGCTTGGCATGTAGTTTTAACAATGAAATGGTCAGAACGAATCTGGAGATGAAAATTTCAGGTAACGTCTCATTTCAGGAAACTTTAACACAGAGTCAAATCAGAGAGAACACATTATAACATGGTGAAAACCTCACAAATTTAAATTTAGCTTAATATGTGTACTTGAATGTTGACTGCATGCCCCTGATTAAAGGCCCCATATTGCACTGATCTATTATATATTATTATTATATATTGTTGTTTCCTTATCAAAAAGAAGCCCAGAGTTGTGATTTGTTTTATTCACATGTATTTAAAACACAAAACCTGCATACTTCTATTTTAGTTATTCTCAAAAACAGAAAACACTGTTGCTGATGTCATGCAACAATACAGGAAGTGCCCCACTGTGTTTTTAAACTCCATATGCCTTCACTACAATTATTTGGATGATTTCAGACGTGTAATTGCCAATCTCTACTGAACTAAAGGTAAAATGTAGCTGTTAACTTGAAAACTACCGTTTCATAACATCACAAGGTAGAACAGAGCATTTTGAGTTTTGAAAACGTGGACAGACTAATAACGAAGGGTTACTCAAACAGGTGTGAATGAAACAAAACACAACTCTGGGTATGTTTTTGAGGAGGCATCCTATTATGGCTCAAAGCTCAAAAGAGACATTTTGCCAAATATAGGACCTTTAAGGCAAAATTTTTTGAAGGCAAAATGCCCTTAATTACTCCAAATGTACCATAGAGTTTTGAATGTGCAGAAGATTCCAGACCTGGTCGAGGTTTTGTTTTCGGGATGTTTATATGTCTCCACACTTTGCTCAGTGCTGCCCACACCTTCTGGGAGCTAGTTAAAGACCTGCACAAGTTTGACTCCTTTTGTTTTCACTGATGGGCTGGAGGAACACTCGAAGAACAAAGTGGGAGCACACATCTCAAACAGTTAAACTCTCAAGACTGGCGCCTCAGGGATGTTATTAAAACCACCACATTTCATATTTATACATTCACTTTAAACCCACATGATGTAAGTTCATTACAACCAGGGACCATATTTGGAAAATAAAAGAGCCAATCAGAAGCAAGACAGTTGAAGATACACACCCTCTCTCACTCGAACCACGGTTTAGCAAAGAGGCTGTCATTCAACCTGTTGCTAACGCTAGTGAGAGCAGCCTCACAGAAAGCTGGCACTGGAATGGTCTGTTATTAATGTTCATATATTGATTTAGGGACAAAATAGTCAAATAAAAATGCCGGGGTCATGTAGAGCAGGTTAATACAATCATTTTAAGACCAAAATAATGAGACTGAGCAGTTACAGCAGCAGTTACAGAGAGAGGGGCCACTATTTTTTAATAGAAAGTAAATTACAACCAGAGCTCGAAGGAACCACTTTGTGCCCATGCTGACTTTCTATTTGCAATATGGCAGCTAGTGAGTTAGCTATGTCCATTTAGTTAGTCAGATTTCTCGAGACAACTGGTTAGACCATTCTTGTCCCCATCTACACGTGGACCAAAATACTTGTTGTCACGATTTATAATAAGTAAATAAGTAATTTAAAAAGAGTGAGCAATAACCTTCTAAATTCATATTTAACATGACTGCTTCTTGCCCAGGGCAGTTGAATGCCTCTCTGAATGTTGTTGGCCTTACAAACAAGTTCTCCTCTTTAGACTAAACTCGTGCATAGTTCCTACAGAGAAACAAGTTCACCTCAATGTTGTAACACACAGTATTCAACATAAGGTTTAAGAATAAAGTAATAAAACAAAAAAATGATGCTTTCAGTATGTTCCAGGACAGAGTAGACCCAGGATAACTACATTTACGTAATAGTAAATGTCGTCACAAAAAGAGTCGGCACTGCTGGTGGATAGCTACACATCACATTACTGATGTATTTTTATTATTTGTAACAAAATGACTACACAACATGCCTGAATCCTGCACATATCAACAATTAAGAACATTTTATTGGAGAACGAAGTAAGTACAGAGCAGTGGGCGTGAAAACGGGGATTGATCGACAATATGTCATCTTGAAAATAAGCAAGTAAAGATTGCTCAAATATGCAGGAATGTCTACAGATACTTTGGGTGAGAAAATGGTGAGGGGACACAACTATAACACGCCTAAAAGCTCTTGAAAGTCTATTTTGCATAATAGGTCTGCTTTATAGAGAGGGTATTATGCAAAATTGACTTTTTGGAGCTTTTTACCATGTTATAATGTTCCCTCATGAAAAATATGTCTGAAGAGGTTTCATCCATGCATGTTTGAGCAATTTAGCAATCTCTCCAGGGCTCTATTTGAACCCTCCTCATGTTTAACAATGCAATTATGTCTAACACTCAGCCCACCAGCCCGTGTTACTACGTCATTATCTATAAATATACAAAAGCAGGATATAAAACAATACACTGTAACAATGCTTTTTTCCAATGACCCACTTTTTCTAATTGGTCACCTCTCACGACTCAATGTTTATTTGTTTTTGTTGTTTTTTATTATTTGGGCTATTTAAAAAGGCCTGTATAAATAATCTAATAATGACAAATTTTCTTTTGTGTGTGTGTGTGTGTGTGCGTGTGTGTGTGTAGCAACGATTCCCCTGTATCCATGCAGTGACACGTGCACACAACAAAACAAGGGCTATAAGACGCGTATCCTGATCGGGTTTATATCGGGTACATAGCTTTTCAGGGGGCATGTCATATATCACAGGCTGACTAGGTGCATTAGGTGCATCAAAATGAATTTCCAATTGTCCACGTTCTCTGTGTGTGAGCTGATTTACTTGTGTCTCCCTTCCTCCAAGTCTGCTCTGCTCCTGTGTCCTGCTCCTCTGATATGCAGTTAAGAGAGTGAGGGAGAAAGGATATGAAGGAAAAGATGCAAACTCCCATTTGATTTTAAATGATCATTAGTGTTTTAGGCTAAGTCATTTGTTTCAAAGCACTACTGCTCAGGTTCTGATCCTATTGTCACTGGTTCAGCAGGCCTACTCTCAGAAGCTATTCAGACTGAATCAAAACTACAGTTGATAATGATGTTGCATATTAATGCGCAGCCTTTTTAATGGATGCAGGATGGCTTGCAAGCAGGTTGAAGTAATAGATGCTGTGATGCAGGACTCGCTGATGGGCTGTATATGAAGGCATCAATCTGAGTAGTGAGCAGGAGAGAGGAGGTAAGAGGCTGCACAGCTGCAGAACATCTTATCACTCAAAAAAGACTTTCTGCTGTTTTTGAGAATACTTTGACCTTTTATCTGTATGCAGAGATGGGGCTATTTTTTTTTAGCAGGTAGCCTTCCCTGCGTTGCATTGAGAAGCAGCGTCCGTTCTTGGAAAGGTTGAGAACCAGTGCACTACAACTTCACAAACCTGATGCAGACCATCAAAAACAAAACTGAAATGTATTAAACTTACATTGTTTTCTGGAAATATAGCATTTGCAAAACAATAACAGGCAAGATGGTGACTTAAATATGTTACATGTTAGCAACTAATACCACATAGAAGTGCAATACCCCCTGTTTTATATCAAGACAACATGTTCCAACATTTTATCTCGTGTTTCTCATGAGTGACTTGAGATGGAGGGACTATTCCCGTGTGTCTGTGCCGTGGTAAAGCGTGTCTGTCTTTGAATCACAAAAGATTGACTTTGCTCAAAAACATAGTAGGGTAGAGTATGAGACATGAACATAGACTGTATTTGTAAATGGACATAGTCATGCTTACAACTCCATCGGCCCTGAATTCAAATTCTATTAAAAAATGTTGTACCTCTCTCTGTAACTGCTGCTGTCAGGCCTGTTATTTTGGTATTAAAATGTATGTCTTAATCCGCTCTACATGATCCTGGTTGTTTTATTTTGCTATTGTGTCCTTAAATCAAGATATAAACATTAATTACAGGCAAATCAGTATTTTCTGTTTGAGAGATGAACTCAGCCTTTATGCAGAGTTTACGCATTAATGAAACAAAACACAACTTCAGGTATATTTTTGAAAAAAATTGTAAAATTTACATTCACACACAGAATCACAGAATGGAAACTGTGTCTTCCTCCAGTGTATTAGAATACAAAATTACTAACAGAATGTACAGACATTTCATGACATAGATTGCTACATTAAAATGTGTAATGTAATTGTTTATTCTGTGGATTGTAAAAACATATATAATACATACTCTTATATATTTGGATGGTAGTACATTGTTAATAAATCTTGTCCAATGTGTCTGTTCTTTCTTCAGAAATCAAAAAACAAACTTGGCTTTTGAAAAGCAAAAGAGGTTTTTCATGGAGTTGTGCTACCATCTACTGGCTACTAACAAGAAAAGTACCACAATAGAATGACTTCTTATTTGTGAATGCAATATGTAGGGTGTCAATAAGTCTCTTTAAAATTTTAACATTTAACTAGAAAGGCAATTGACAAGATATATTAATTGGCCCTCGCCACTCACGAAGATTAAAGTCATAATTAGGAGCCAAATCCTCCAAACGTCGCCATCCATCATGCACATGCACATGAACCAGATCCGCATATGACGCAACTGGATTGTAAAGGCAAGTAGAAACTTTTTAAGACAATTTATAGTAGTTATGTTTCATAAATAATTTTATAAAATATAGTTATTTTCCCAAAATGGAATCGGGACTATGTAGTACAAACTGTAGATTAATTTGAGAGCTTCACAAAAGGCCAGCTAGCTTTGAGTAGAAGTTAGATTAAAGAAACACACTTTACTGTTTACTGTTGACTGTTTTGTTCATATCCACGTTGGCGTTTGTATGTATGTGCGTTAGTGACTTGTAATGCTGTAGCTCATCCCCAGGGGGTCATTGTTGGATGTTAATTTGGGTAGGAACCACATGTTTCCAGGGAAAGGCACACATGACTTGTTTGCTATAGATAACACTTACGTTTTACAGTGTTTTTTTTATCTATTTTTCCCAGGTAAGTCATGTGAACTCAGTAGTTTATCTTTTTGCGGTTGATAACTTTTTTTGTTTGGTTGTCTTGGTGGTTATTTGACCTCATCTCTTTTCTGGGCCCTGGGCTGGTGTCCTGTGGCTGCGGGTGACCCTGCTCCTGGTGCAGATGGTTCCTCTGGTAGCACTCTCTCATCTGGTTCATCTTTATCTAGCCTATTGCACTTAAACATATTTTAATGAAACCAAAGGTATTTTAACATGTGTTGGGGTGGGGGGTGGGAGTGTGCGTTGGAGTGGGGGGTTGTCTGGTCATGTTTATTGATGTGTTGGGGTTGGGTTGTTTGGCTGTGGGGTGGTTGGGTGGGTTTGCTGGGTGGGACTGTTTTTAATGCACTGTAAAGCACTTTGTGTTACATTTTCTGTATGAAAAGCGCTTTATAACTAAATGTTGTTGTTGTTATTATTTATGCAATTCTGTATTGAAAGTGAACCGCTATTATTCCATGTTACCATAACTATGCCACACTACAGCAAACCTACGATAACCCAGCAGCGCATTACTGGGCAAAATCAAAATGGTCTTTTTCGTAAATACACCTTTTCACTCTAGCAATAGACGGGATTCTCAAATTGATGGTTTACAAATTTTGTTGAAACCTTTCCCTAAATGAACCTACTGTACAGTACACAATTAGATCTTAAAGTTTATGTTTTAGATTTTATTTTAAATTTAGAATTACCTTCAAGTTATTGTATTAATTATTACCTTTACATGAATTCAACATTATTAATTGTTATATTTATTATTGTAATTTAACAATCATTACATATATAATGCAAACTAACAATCATGTATATCATTAAATTCCTTATTGTCCTATGTATGCCTTGTTTTACAATAAGCATTTCTTTTTTTTACATACATACATACATACATACATACATACATACATAGTCAAATGTTGCCAAAAATATTACAATTTTCAATAACAATTGCAAAACATCTTAGAGTAATTTACACTATATAGATACCATTTTATTTGGACATGTTGTTATCCTCAAAAAAAATGTGAAGATGGATGAGCTGGCAGAATATTTGAGGTCCAGGCATGTGGATGAAGAAGCTATACAATGAGTGGAACAAGACAAGGTAGTAAAATGCTTTTACTACTATGACTCTATACAGACCAGTAATAATAATTACACTTTTTGGCAGACTGACGGACTATCTACCATCATACGGTGATCGATCAAGTGTATTTGGACACTGCAGATGGCAAGAAGAACCAAATCAGAAGTCAAACATTTTTGAAAGACTTATATTAAAGCTTAGCAAGAATCAAAAAGATAAAGTAGGCAAAGTAGTGTAAGTAGTGCAAAAAGAACATGTGAAAACTAGTATCGGAAGAAAAAGTGACAGAAAAGTTCAGCTTGGATGGTAAAATTTTACGGGAAATGACAATATGTGCATATGTGCACTAAAAACAGTGGAGGAACAAAGGAACGAAAGTGTTCCAAAAAAGAGTACATAGATTACCCTCATTGAAAAAGCATTGGAGTTGTTTTTTCCTGAAGGAGAAAATGTCCATAGCAAAAGCTGTGATTTTGAAGTGGATATAACTGACTTTCAGGTAACCCCTTTACCTGAACATATAACAATTGAGGAAATGTATTAGAAATGGAAGCCCCCAGTCTTAAGGATACTTGGCCACTAATTGAGGAAGAGTTGCCTATAACAAAACCATTATTGTGGTTCATTGAGGCCAGATTCTTCAGGAGCTCATTCAAGTGTTCAGTAACGATGAGATGATGATGATGAAGAAGAAAAATGTCCACTTTAAAGTAATTCTTCCTGATGGAAAACTTGAAAAGGCTTTAGACAATGGAGGTGTAGTAAGGGATGTGTTGTCAGAGTTTTGGCAAGACTTTTATAAACAGTGGGAAGTGACTTCAAAGTGCCATACTTGCGACACGACTTTGGAAAGGAGGAATGGGAAAGTGTAGGTCGAATCACTGCTTTTGGCTGGAAACAAGAAAAACATCTTCCAATAAAACTTGCTCCTGTCATTCTTGAGCAAGGTATTCTTGGAGATGTGGAGAGCGATCTTTTTGGATAGTTTTCTCAAGTTTATATCACACTCAGAGTAAGTCATGTTTCAAACTTGCTTTTCAGATTTTGAAAGTATTGATGAAAATTAGTTATTAGAAGTTCTAGATCTTCATAACTGTCGCAGACGTCCAACATCAAAAAAACATTGAGCAAGTCATGAGAGAGCTTGCTCACCAGAATGCATGACAGCCAACAGCACCCAAAGTTATGCAATCGCTCACTTATCCAACAAATCAAAATGCTCCTGAAAAACAGATGGTTAAGTATGTCAATAGTATGTCTTAGAGCAGCGGTCACAAATAAAATATCACTGAGGTCCGAATTTAAAAAAAAATTGACAAGTGAAGGTCCAAAGCTTCTGTTTTATTTTTAGTTCCGATTTTAACAGCTGTAACACAGTTTAAGTTGTGCATTGTGCAACTATGAAAATAAATTACATGTTTATTTCAAAGTAAAACAAAAACATGCTTTTTGACTGGAATGTGAATCAAAATGTAAAAAAGTGCTTGTTACAAAAACTACACAACACTGAACATTGATAAATAATTTGAACTAACAAAGCATTTTACTTTTTCTGAGAGAAGTAAGCTCTTTGTTGCTTTGCAAGCATTCTAAATCTAGGGCTGAATGCTGTTAAAGCCATCCTTAAGCACATGTGAAGGTGGTCATTGGTGAGCCTGGAACGGTATTTGTTTTTGATGATGTTCATTGTGGAGAAAGCAGCAGTATGTTGAATCAAACATACACGATATGTACAGGGCTACTTTCTTTAGTGTTGGGAAAGATGTCTCTGAAACTAACTGAATCCAGAAAGATTCAGCATCTCTTTCACTAACTTGCTCTTTCAGCACCACATTTGACTGGAGATCTGCAAGTTCCATCTGAAGAAGTCCTGCATTTGCCCATATGAAACTGTCATTGGCTTCTCTGGAAAACCTCCTTATGTCAGTGATAAGGAATGGATTTTGAATGAAGACAGTAAGCTGCTCTCCAAGGTTGAAACTGTCAAAGTGCAGTCTCCCTACAGGTCTTCCCTGAACAGCTCCAGCTTTCTTGACCATGATTCTGGTCGAACGATTATATCTTGCACGTAAATCGCTGATTTTTTTTGCCCGGATTGCAGATTCAGGCGGATAAGTTTGTGAAAATGCGCCATGCTTAGTTTCAAAGTGCCGTTTAACATTGCTGCTTTTTACGAGAGCGACAGTTTCTGAACATATGAGACACATGGGTTATGTACTGCCGCCTGGTAGGATGAACAAGTATTGATCAGTCCATTCTTCTTTAAAAGTTCTATTTTCCGTGTCCACCTTTCTTTTTTTGGAGCTTGCCATACCTTCTCCCCGTAAAGCTGAGCCGCTGTTGTCTGTGTGTTAATCTACACGTCTAAAAATAGATTACGGCACCTTCCCCAAATACGCTGATCTCATTGGCTGACCCGCACCATGTGTGGCTCTCTTAAAAACTTTACCGTATCACTCCGCCTCATTCGGAGGAGACTCCGCTTTCTACCGCGGCGAAGGCTATAAGCTGCGGAAAATGGTTAGATAATGCGCGCATTATAAACTTTGAAATTCACCAGATATAGGCTAAAAAAGCTCGGGTCCGGACTGGATCGCGTCTTGGTCTGGATCCGGACCGGAGTCCGCCTTCTTGTGACCAGGGTCTTAGAGAGTGTGACATGTCCCATCTTTCCAGATTTCTTAGGTTTTGCACAGGATCTGATGTATTTACAGGAAAACACATCACTGTCCCGTTCACAGTGATTAATGGCCTTCAGAGAAGACCTATTGCTCACACTTGGAGTTGCCAGTTACTTATGAGAGTTACCCAGATGTTTGGCATGAAATGAACGAAGTACTGTCGATTAATGTCGCTCCAGGGCCCTCAGTCGAGTACGACCTCGGAGTGAGTCCCACGAGGCGGACCCACCACGGTGACATGCGAGGCCTAGTGTCCTTCCTTCCTGAGCTAGAGGACATAGTGATCGAGATGACCAACCTGGAAGGGGCCAGGAGGAATGCGGAGGCATCAGGGGCATGAGGGAGAGGGCGATGGAGAGATCGACGGAGGCAACGAAGAGGGCAAAGACAACGACGGAGAGGGCAAAGGCTGCGGCGGTGGGGGTGGAGCGGCAACCCAGTGAAAGCCCGCGGATCGCACCAAGTTACGTGCCAACGTGGGGCTGCTGATCCTGGTTTGTGTCTACAGGTCGAGAGGCGAGGCTTGTGAGAGCTTCTAGGACCTGGATAGCGGGCGCGCCATGTTCCACGCCACTATGCCTCTGAAGACCTTTCGCGCCTACTCAAGTGCCCTGCCCTAGGTAAGGTAAAGGGAAGGAAGGGGGGAGGGTGAGAGAGAGAGATTGAGCCAATGGACCAGTTAGCAGCTTTCTATCCCTAATGATGATGATGATGATGATGATGATGATGATGATGATGATGATGATGATGATTGTTATTATCATTATCATCATCATCATCATCATTAAAAAAAATACGGGATCACGCTGTGGGCAGCGGGCAACGCAATCCAGTTACGCGTGGAAGATGCAGGTCTACACCGGCAAAGCCTAGAGGGGAGTGCCCCCAGAGAAGAACCTGGCCGCGCAGGTCGTCCTTGACCTCACTGAGGGACTGGGACCGTGTCGCATGCCAAGGGAGTCGTGGACAACCTGGACAAAGTCACAGGCATGTACAGCTGCAGGAGGAAAACCTTCTACTGGCACATGGTCCTGTTCCACAACATGATTGACATGTCTGTCTGACAGACAGAGGGGCCGCGACAGCTAGGGTGGCTTTGACGAGGATGGAGATGATGAGGACGGAGACGAGTACGACCCCGGGATGTCCCCGTGTCCAAACATGTGCCGGCGCGCTCCAGTACCAGGGAAGAATAGGAAGAGGTGCTGAATATGCCCCAGGAGAAAGGACATTAAGACTGCGAACGTGTGCTGTGGGTGTGGCGTACACATGTGGGGGGAATTGCGCTCTAGTCTACTGCCCTGCTTGCACCCCTGACTGAGCGCACAAGCGATGGGTGGGTCCGGCGCCGCCGATGCGCCGCCGATGCGCCGCCGATGCGCCGCCGATGCGCCGCCGATGCGCCGCCGATGCGCCGCCGATGCGCCGCCGATGCGCCGCCGCACGTGTCCAGCTCGTAGTTGAGATCAACGGGATGAATCACTGTTAAGAAGAAGAAAATTTGCCTTCCAAAGATTAAAAACCCCAACTTCATCTGTGCCCTGTGAGTGTGTATTAATTTTTTCAAAAAGCTGGGGAAATAGTGTCAGAAAAAAATAAATAAATAAAACGAATCAACCGAATGCCAAAACATTGGAACAACCCTTTTTTTTTTTTTTTTTTTTTTTTTTTTTATGAATACAAATTTTTATGAAAAAAACAACTAAGAAACGAGTCAATGACATTTGAAAAGGTAAATTACATTCGCAACACTTTAGCTTTAATTTTCACATAAGATAAAATAATACCATAGGAAATACAATAACTTAAAATCATAATGTTTATACAAGTATGACTATGTCATCCAATCAGTGTGTCTTGCGAGTCTCAACAAAGTTGCCTGCAATGATGTACACCTTAAGATCCAACAGGTGTCAGTATAGAGCAACACAGCAACACTGTACAGCATGATATCGATATAGTTTGAGGGGATTGTTGTGGCACCCCCCAGAGGATGTCTCCACTGTGTCATAATAATAATAATAATAATAATAAATTCTGTTTGATTTTATTTTGTTTGATTTAATTTTAGGTCTATAGTTCTCATCCGTTTTTTGGCACCCCCCGGAGGATGTATTGTAATAATAATAATGTCTGTGTAGACCCTCAGTCATCCAGGTCTGATCCATAGCAAAAGACAAAGTTCAAATCTGTCAACTGGACAACTCGTTGGAGGAGTGAAGACGTTTTGCTGCTCATCCAAGCCGCTTCTTCAGTTATGGTCAGAATGCTGGTGGCCACTGCCTTATATCTATCTCAGGGGAGGGGCTAACCACACTGAAACTCTAAATAGCTATTGGAGTACCTGGAAGGCTGAGGAGTGTGATTCCCCTATAATTGGAACACACCCTCCGGTCCCCCTTCTCATACAGAGGGACCACCACCCCGGTTTGCCAGTCTTCGTACTGTCCCCGACCACCACGTGATGTTGTAGAGACGTGTCAGCCAAGAGCCAAGACAGTCCCACAACATCCAGAGACTACTTCTGGTGTCCACCATCGGGTTCAGGGGTTGCCGCTGCGACAAGCACTGCAGACCTTATGACCACAGCTACGAACAGCCACATCAACAATAGAGATGGAGAATAGGGCCCACTTGGAGTCCATGTCCCCAGCCTCCCCCAGGATCAGGGAGAAGCTCTCCCAGTTGTACAGAGCTGTGAGTTGAAGACCCCCTGACAGAGGGCTCCACCAGATGTACCCTCACGATACACTTGGGCCTGCCAGGTCTATCCAGCTTCCTCCTCCGCCAGCGGATCCAACTAATGACCAGGTGGTGATCGATTGACAGCTCTGCCCCTCTCTTCACCCAAGTGTCCAAGACACGCGACTGGAGATCAGATGACATGACAACAAAGTCGATCATTGACCTCTGACCAAGGGTGTCCTGGTGCCACGTGCACCGATGGACACCCTCATGCTTGAACATGGTGTTCGTTATGGACAAACTGCGGCTAGGACAGAAGTTCAATAACAATGTGCCGCTCAGTTTCAAGTCAGGGAGGCCGTTCTTCCCGATCACGCCCCTCCAGGTGTCACTGTTCTTACCCGCATTAGCATTGAAATCACCCAGGAGAACAACAGAGTCCCCGGTCGGTGCACTGTCTAGTACCCCACCCAGGGACTCCAAGAACGCCGGGTACTCTGCACTGCTGTTTGGCCCGTAGGCCAGGAGACCTATCCCCCACCCGAAGGCGCAGACCTCTTGTTCACTGGGGTGAACTCCAACATGTGGCAGCTGAGCTGTGGGGCAGTAAACAAGCCCACACCAGCTCGCTGCTACTCACCGCAGACAACGCCAGAGAAATAGAGAGTCCAGCCCCTCTTAAGGAGTTGGGTTCCAGAGTAGTTCCAAAGTAAGACACAATAACCCAAAACACACAGCTAAAAACATCCAAGAATGGCTAAGAGGAAAACACTGGATGATTCTAAAGTGGCCTTCTATGAGCCCTAACCTAAATCCTATTGAGCATCTTTGGAAGAAGCTGAAACATGCCATCTGGAAAAGGCACCCTTTAAACCTGAGACAAATGGAGAAGTTTGCTCATGAGGAGTGGGCCAAAATACCTGCTGAGAGGTACAGAAGTCTCATTGACAGCTACAGGAATCGTTTGATTGCAGTGATTGCCTCAAAATATTAAGTTAAGAGTACCATCATTTTTGTCCAGGCCTGTTTCATGAGTTTATAGTTTTAATAATTCTGTTGAAAAGCAAAGTCTGACCGACGGGTACCAACAATTTTGTCCAATTGTATATGTGTGTTCATATATATATATATATATATATATATATATATATATATATATATATATATATATATATATATATGTGGTCCCTCTGTATAAGAAGGGGGACCGGAGGGTGTGTTCCAATTACAGGGGTATCACACTCCTCAGCCTTCCCGGTAAGGTCTATTCCAGGGTACTGGAGGGGAGAATCCAACCGATAGTCAAACCTCGGATTCAGAAGGAGCAGTGTGGTTTTCGTCCTGGTCGTGGAACACTGGACCAGCTCCACAACCAGTCCACATGTGTTTTGTGGATCTGGAGAAGGCATTCGACTGTGTCCCTCGTGGTGTCCTTTGGGGGGGTTCTCTGGGAGTATGGGGTCCGGGGCTCTTTGCTAAGGGCTGTCCAGTCCCTGTATGACCGGGGCAGGAGCTGTGTTCGCATTGCCGGCAGTAAGTCAGACCTGTTCTCGGTGCATGTTGGACTCCGCCAGGGCTGCCCTTTGTCACCGGTTCTGTTCATTATATTTATGGACAGAATTTCTAGGCGCAGCCAGGGGCCGGAGGGGGCCTGGTTTGGGAACCACAGGATTTCATCTCTGCTGTTTGCAGATGATGTTGTCCTGATGGCTTCTTCGAGCCAGGACCTGCAGCAGGCACTGGGGCAGTTTGCAGCCGAGTGTGAAGCGGCTGGGATGAGAATCAACTCCTCCAAATCCGAGGCCATGGTTCTCGACCGGAAAAAGGTGGTTTGCTCTCTCTGGGTGGGTGGTGAGTCTCTGCCCCAAGTGGAGGAGTTCAAGTATCTCGGGGTCTTGTTCACGAGTGAGGAAAGGATGGAGTGGGAGATTGACAGGTGGATCGGTGCAGCGTCTACAGTGATGCAGTCGCTGTATCGGTCCGTTGTGGTAAAGAAGGAGCTGAGCCGGAAGGCGAAGCGCTCGATTTACCGGTCAATCTACGTTCCTACCCTCACCTATGGTCATGAGCTCTGGGTAATGACCGAAAGGACAAGATCGCGGATACAAGCAGCTGAAATGGGCTTCCTCTGCAGAGTGGCCGGGCACACCCTTAGGGATAGGGTGAGGAGCTCGGTCACACGGGAGGAGCTCGGAGTAGAGCCGCTGCTCCTACACGTTGAGAGGAAGCAGCTGAGGTGGCTCGGGCATCTGCTCAGGATGCCTCCTGGACGCCTCCCTAGGGAGGTGTTCTGGGCATGTCCCACCGGGAGGAGGCCGGGGAAGACCCAGGACACGCTGGAGGGACTATGTCTCTCGGCTGGCCTGGGAACGCCTTGGGGTCCCACCGGAGGAGCTGGAGGACGTGTCCGGGGTGAGGGAAGTCTGGGAGTCCCTGCTTAGACTGCTGCCCCCGCAACCCGGCCCCGGATAAGCAGAAGAAAATGGATGGATGGATGGATGGATATATATCCTCATTCAAAATAAGGACGATTTCAGGTGCTTTGTCCTGTGAAGCTCTTTGTCCTGGGCCAGCGCACCGGGTACCGCAGAGAGGCAAAGCAGCAAATAGGTGAAGGGCTCCGGGCTTGACACTAGTGGTAAATTATGAGTATTACTACTACTACTAAGTCATGCCAACATCAGCATGCATGCATCAAGTGCAATGTGCCCGTTTAATCAGCTGACTGAAAGCTTACCTCCACGGCAGACCTATAACACCAACTGTATAGCCAGTGACGAGTCACTCGGTGCCGGAACGTCCGCGTACTCACGTGAATATGCTCTTGGCTTTACACCGCTTTGGATTTCTGTCTGCTCTGGCTTATCGGAACCTTGTCCCTTTTTTCCTCCAGGAATCCACGGGGAACCAGCTCCGGACCTCCCCTGCTCGTACACCTCGACCCTGGTAGGATCCTGTCTCGCTCTGCTTCCTGTGCACCTCGGTCCCTCCACGTCCACGGCTTCGCACCCACGCTCCCCAGCTTCCATGGTTTTTGGACTCTAGCCTTGTTTTACGATCACGAACTATACTACGGACTATTACCTTTGTGCTCACGATTACTGTGAATAAAGACATTGTTAAACCTTACGAGTCTGCAACTTTGGTCCCTACATTACGCTGGTTACGACACACCGTGTGGTTCATTCTCTCCTGCCGTGCTGTCATCATAGATACATTCATGTCCTGTCCCACTGTATTATCCAGTGATCGCAGCGTTGCTCTCTTTATAAAACTATAGCACTCTTTTGTTTTGGTTATCTTGATCCTCAATCGACAGTCCAACTTCTTCACTCTGGTCCGATAATCACCATGTTTAATTTAAATTTCAAAAGGAGAAAACAAAACTCCCGTCCACTGCATCCTACTGTACTGGAGCAGTGCCTGTCCACCCCCTGGTTCTGAAAGTAAATGTCCCTTTCATTTTTCTCATAGACTTTCTGACTGTGGATGTGAATGCATTCACGGACACTCAGAATTTGGTGTTTTTGGTTGTAAATGTTCAACAAAGCCCTAATGGTCAGTGTGTGGCAAGAAGGCTTTGGCCACCCTGGCTCCCCCTCTGGCTCAGACCCCGGTCCCTCTAGCCCCACCGTCACTCTCTTCAGTCTTACAAATCACTTTGAGACAAACTCGATGTGACTAATGTCTCAAAACTTGTGAAAGCATAATTTTTAGATTTGTACTTGTAAAATTACTAAGTTTTACATGCAAAATGAAGTTTTGTAAGTGAAAATCTAAATTTGCAAGTGTAAAAACATAATATGTTGTTTTTATTTATCAGTGACAAATCAACATTTATACATTGAAACTTTTTGTAACAATTTTACCTTGATATGTAATCAAATTACAGATGCACAAATCATTTTGAGAACAGCTTGGATGCTAAATAAATTGAGAAGTGCATAGCATACTGCTTTTGAGAGATGGGCTGGCCAAGGAAACTGATCATGTTAAAGAAGGACAAATTCTGTTACAGTTGGGTGAGGTATGTGTCCTTGCTAAGACTATGCAGGGAGATGCTTTTGTCTCCTGTATAGTTATAATCTATGACACCTGTGGATCATTATTTTATAATTTGGACATTTGAAATTGCAATACTGACCTAAAGCCCCTTAATAAAATAAACAAGTCTGCTGACTTCTAGGTTGGAAATTGAAAACATTTTGCTAATCAGGCCCTGAAGTCTTTCTTGATGAAAAAAAGCAGCTGTCAGCCCAACTTCCAGACTAACATGGTGCACATGGCTAAAGCTATGCATATAAACAATGCAGTCAAGTTAGAGTTGTGCTCTGAAGATTTGTTCCAGCTGTCCTCGTGGGTCAGATTTTCCAAGGTTGAACTTACAAATTTACACTGGAAGACCCTTCCATCCTACTTGGAAACCCGGGCAACATTTCAGAATCCTCAAGCTAGAAAATCTAACATGGCTGCTCCCTGTGTTAAATATATACACAGAGAGCAGCCATGTTAGATTTTCAACTTACGCATGTCTTTGATTATTTATTTTATTTTATTTTATTTTATTTTATTTTATTTTATTTTATTTTTTTATTTTTTTAGACCCAGGCTTATATTCCTTTGGCTAATGTTAATGAATTATTTGGCTTTGACTTTATTGTCACTAATTGTGTTTCCACCCATATAAATGTGCATATTTCAAAAATGTGCATCGGAAATGAACACAACCAATCCCTGAGTGTTGGTTACCTGGTTACAGGAGCTGCTTGTCTTCTCTGTGTTGTGACACTCCTGATCCTGCAGAGGGAGCAGGAGTGTGTGGCGCGCAGCTCTGCTCTGTTTATCCACCACCACAATGTCTTGTTAGTTTGCCATCACCATTCTGTCAGTGTTTCCCACCTTGACCTGGGATCTTCAGTCCGTACTCTGCACAGATGTTTCTGTACACTATGCCCGCCACTTGGTTATGCTGTCCTATGTATGCTTTCCCTGCCAGCACCTTACACCCTACAGTTATGTGCTGGATCATCTTAGGGGCCTCTTTGCACAGCCTACACTTTGGGTTTTGTCTGGTGTGGTAGATCTGGGCCTCTATTGCTCTAGTGCTCAAGTCCTGCTCCTGTGCAGCCAGAATGAGTTCCTCTATGCTGTCCTTCAGATCAGCTCTCTCAAGCCATTGGTAGGGTTTCTTGATGTCAGCCACTTCCATTATGTTCCCATGGTACATCCCATGTAGGGGCTTGTCCTTCCATGATGGTACCTCCAGCACCTCTTCCTCTGCACTCCACTGTCTGACACATTCACTGAGCACGTCATCTGTTGGGGCCTTATCCTTGATGTACTCATGGATCTCGGATGTTTCATCCTGGACAGTGGCTCTCACACTCACTTGTTCTCGTCTCCTCCCTTATGGCTCGCATCCAGTCTCGCATCCAGTCTCAGGAGCTTTCAGGTCTAAACATCTGTGGTCTATATCTCCTCCTTTGGCCAGTTTATGATTCCTGTTGGGTATCTGATTATTGGCAGGGCTTAGCTGTTTATTGCCTGGGTCTTGCCATTGACTCCTTAGGACTTGCCTTACTCATTGGAGTTACTTGTTTCCTCTTCAAGGTTGCCATTTCCTTGTGGGATACTTGCAACTGTCCTCAGTGTCTACTATTGTTCCTTGTGGGAGTGAGACCCCTTCTGTATAGACTATCTAACCTCTCATTTCCACCATCCAGCTACACTTCTCAATTGTACTACTACTACTACTGCTACTACTGCTACTACTACTACTACTACTACTACTATTGAGAGTAGGAAAGTGAAGCTCCAACATAACACTGTCGAGAGCAGTGAGTATTTACAGTTTTTTAAAATAAAATAACAATATAATTTAACAATAACAATTTTTTTTTTATGTAAAACTGCATTCTACTAATATCAAATATTGTTTTGTAAATGTGAAAACCTGTTTGGAATTCTGAGTGAGCTGTGCAAATGTCAAGTGTAAAACAATTAAAATAAAATAAAACACTGTAGGCTATACACTTGACTAGGGTCCAGTCACAGAGGGCAGACTGTCACTGTAGTATTATTGTTGTAGTGTTGCAAACTAACCACTAGATGGGGCCAGAGTCCGTGACTTCGACATACACTCGGACTGTATCACTTGTCTGTTGTCCACGTTAATGATCGATAAAACAATAACGACGTTAAAAGTCACGTGTGTATTAATATCTTTGAGCATAAACTCTTCTGTGGGAGAATGTTGTCTACAGAGAAAGTCTACTACTGAATTTAAGTTTTTAGTTTTTACTCCTTACCTTTGGGATGGTACTTTTTACTCCTCACTGGTTTTATTGCATCTGCATCTGGTTATTTTTTGTTTATATTTTCTTGCTGTTAAAATGTGTTTCTCAAAGTAAAAGTCTTAAAAACAGCATTTTGCTGAGCTAAAATTTTGTTTTTTAGAAAATCTGTAATCATGTCAGGAATTCTGTGTGAATCAACATATTTGTTATACCATAATTTAAATGTATTGAAAATATTGTTGTAGAAGTCTGAATGTACCATTAGAATTCCATTAAGCCAGGAGTCATTTCTTAGAGCACTCCCTTTTACTTATTCTTGAGAAATTTACTTTTCAAGTAACGGCACTCTTGCTTAAACAGTAGGGATGATTTGCTCTCTTTCTTGTCTCCATGGAAATGTTCTTGCTTTGTTGGGAGTGTTCCATGTTTAAGTAATGAACTATCTATGGCCACAGGGACAACAATCAAGCCAAGTTACAGGAGGTGGACCCACTCAGAGTAAGAATAGATATGACATAGATAACTTCAATGCTGCAAAACAGGAGCACCACTGTAGCGGTTCTTGCTCCACTTTTAGTGTGGTTGTCTATGGGTGAATGAATATGCAAAACAGTACACTATACAGTAGAGAAGTACATAAAATGTAGCAAGAGGGCGAATAAGGTCTATTGAAAGAAAAGCCTGAACTGCGGCATCTTCAGTTTGCTCTTAAACGAGCTGAATGTCGGAGCACATTTGATGTCATTCCATTTACAGGGAGCAAAATGGGAGAAGGAAGCTTCACCAACTTTTAGCATTTAGCATGAGGGATCATAAGAAGACTGTGATCGGAGTGCTTTATAAACAAGCATAAGATAAGATCTCTTTTTAGCCTGGTCATAATGTGAACAAAAGAGTTTTGGATATGCTGAATTGATTTACAGTAAGTGGAGATCTGCTTGTAACAAATGCATGCATTTCAACATCTGCAATGGAAAGAAAACCTTGAACTGCCATCTTATCATGGTGAGGGGAGTCTGAGTACCCGAATGATCCTAGGAGTTCAGTTGCCTGGGAAATTTTGCCCCTGGTAGGGCTTCCCGTTGCAAACACATCCTATGTGATGAGTCCGACTAAAAGTAGTTCACAGATTATGAATAGTAAAATAAAGGACTGTGATGTCGGCAAGTATAGCACAGCCAGGGCCCCATCCTGGAGCCAGGCCTGGGGTTGGAGCTCGAAGGTAAGGGCCTGGTTGCCCATGGGGCCAGGCCGGGCTCAGCCCGAAAGGACGACGTGGGTCCGTCCTTCTGTGGGTTCCTCACCTGCAGAGGGTTTCATATGGGTTGGGTGCAAGGAGGATTGTATGGCAGTGGAGGACAACTGTCTCAACGACCCGGTCCACAAGCACAGCATCTGGCTGTGGTGACATGGATTGTCACTTTGCTGGGGGGGAAATAGCCTGAGCTTGTGCAGGAAGTTGAGAGGTACCGGCTAGATATTGTTGGTGTGGTGTTGTAGTTGGTGTGGGCTTGCTTATTGCCCCACAGCTAAACTGCCATGTGTTGATGTTCACGTCAGTTAACAAGAGGGTCCTATCCTTGGGTCAGGGACAGGCCTCTCATAGTTGTCTCAGCCTACTGGCCGAACAGCAGTGCAAAGTACACAGCCTTCTTGGAGTCCCTGGGAGGGGTACTGGACAGTGCACCCACCGGGGACTCCGTTGTTTTACTGGGGTCCTTCAACACCTACGTGAGCAAAGACAGTGACACCTGGAGAGGAGAGATTGGGAAGAACGGCCTTCCTGATCTGACTTAGAGTGGTATTTTTTTACTGGACTTCTGTGCTAGTCACAGTTTGTGTCTTGGACACTAGGCTAAAGAGAGGGGCAGAGTTGTCAACCTGGTTGTGAGTTGGATCTGCTGGCGAAGGAGAAAGCCAGGCAGACCTGACAGACCCAAGCATATCGTAAGGGTCTGTTGGGAAAATCTGGAGAAGTCTTCTGTCAGTGGGGCTTTCAAAAACCCGGGGTTGGGAGGAGTTTGAGGAGGCCATGGAGGAGGACTGTCGGTCAGCCTGAAAGAAATTCTGGCAAACATGCAACATCACGTGACAGTTGGGAACAGTACCTCTGGATGGCAGATCGGGGTGGTGGTCCCTCTGACCAGAGGGTGTGTTCCAACTACAGGGGAATCACACTCCTCAGCCTTCCCAGTAAGGTCTATTCCAGGGTACTGGAGGAGTTTTCCCAACTAGTCCACATATCTTTTGTGTATCTGTCCCTCATGATATCCTGTGTCCTTTCCAGGAATGACCGAAAGGACAGCATCTTGGATACAAGTGGTCGAAATGAGCTTCCTCTGCAGGGTGGCTGGATGCTCCTTTAAAGATAGGATGAGGACCTCAGTCACACAGGAGGAGCTCGAAGTAGAGCCGTTGCTCTTCCTCATCGAGAGGAGTCAGTTAAGGTGGCTCGGGCATCTGTTCCGGAGTTGATAATGACACCAAGGTTTATTTGCAAAAAATGCAGCTCATCCAGCTGTTGATATTATAACAAAAACCTAAAGAGCTAAAGATGTGTGGGGTCTGCCACAAGTTCTTTAGCTTTTTTGACTGACCTACATTTAAAAGTGTTCATAAGGTCATTAAGCAGTCCTAAAGACTATCCCATGTCCTAAAAACTGTCCCATGTCGTAAAGAATGTCTCATGACCTAAAGACTGTCCCAAGGCAAGGTAAGGCAAGGCAAGTTTATTTGTATAGCACAATTCATAGACAAGTTAATTCAAATTGCTTTACAAAATAAGAAAGACATTAAAATCACACAAATCAAAACATAAATAATCACCCAATCTGCAACTCTCTCAACCACTCGTTTGCACCCTTTAAAAACTCTCTCTCGCACTCTTTAAACACAGTCTTGCTCAGTTTAAGAACTTTCCCATTACTTTACAAAAAACTTTCCTGTCACTTCTCAAATACTTTCCTGTCACTTTACTATGACTAATAAAAGTCCATCAGTCCATGTTTCATGCAGAATAAAAACCTTTCAGTCGTATGCTCAGCTAAACAGAACCGTTTTGAGCCTGGATTTAAATATTGTCAAAGTAGAGGGCCTGTCTCACATCTTCAGGAAGACTGTTCCAGGTTTTAGCTGCATAAAACTGAAACGTTGATTCCCCATGTTTAGTCCTGACTCTGGGCACCACCAGGAGGCCGGTCCCTGAAGTCCTCAAATTGCGAGATGGTTCATATGGCACTAACATGTCGGAGATATACTTTGGACCTAGGCCATGGAGAGACTTATACACAAGCAGAGCTGCTTTAAAGTCTATTCTTTGAGCTACAGGAAGCCAGTGCAGAGACCTGAGCACAGGACTTATGTGCTCATACTTCCTGGTTCTAGTCAGGACCCGAGCAGCAGCATTCTGGATGTACTGCAGCTGTGTTAAGGCTCGTTTGGAGAGGCCAATGAGCAGGCCGTTACAGTAGTCTAACCTACTGGAGACAAATGCATGGATAAGTCTCTCCAAGTCTGGCTTTGACAGTATACCTTTGATTTTTGCAATGTTTTTTAGGTGGTAAAAAGCTGCAGATGTTATTGATTTGATGTGGCTGTTAAAGTTCAAGTCTGAGTCCATTATTACCCCTAGATTTCTAGCCTGATTTGAAGGTTTTAGAGAGAGAGACTGGAGGTGACTACTGACACTTTCTCTATGTTTCTGTGGGCCAAAGATGATGACTTCAGTCTTGTCTGAGTTTAGCAGAAGAAGGTTGTTTTGCATCCACACACTGATCTGCTTAATGCAGTGGCAGAGTGAATCCACTGGTCCATATTCACCTGCTGCCAGTGAGATATAGATCTGAATGCCATCTGCATAGTTGTGGTAAGACACATTATTGCTGCGTATTAACTGGCCTAACGGCAGCATGTAGAGATTGAACAGCAGGGGTCCCAGGATTGAAACCTGGGGCGCCCCACAGGTCAGGGATATTTTATCTGATATATATTTTCCAATTTCAACAAAGTACTCCCTGTTTTCTAATTAGGACTTGAACCAGTTTAGTGCAGTACCAGAGATGCCCACCCAGTCCTCTAGTCTCTGTAAGAGAATCCCATGATCCACAGTGTCAAAGGCAGCACTCAGACATAACAGGATCAAGACTGAGACTTTGCATGCATCAGTGTTCAGGCACATGTCATTTGTCACCTTGATAAGAGCAGTCTCAGTGCTGTGGTGGGGTCTAAAACCCGATTGGAAGACATCAAAGGAGTTGTTCATTTCGAGGAAGTTAATAAGTTGTTGGGAAACAACTTTTTCAAGGACTTTGCCTAAAAACGGCAGATTTGAGATCGGTCGATAATTGTTCAATATTGTGGCATCAAGACTGCTCTTCTTTAGGAGAGGCTTGATAACCGCAGTTTTCAAAGTGCTTGGGAGATTGAAGTGGCATATTAACTATGTGAGTGAGTGGTGATAGCAAACTGTTGAGCACAGACTTTAGAAATTTAGTGGGTAACACATCGAGGCAGCATGTAGATGAACTCAGACTGGTGACAATCTCTTGGATAGTTTTGACAGTTACAGGTGCAAAGTGAGTCAGCTCTAAGTGTCTGGGTGGGTGCTGGGTTGTTATTTGCGTTGTGGAATTTATGGCATTTTTAATGCCCTGAACCTTGTCATTAAAGAATACTGCAAACTCATTGCACTTAGATGTGGAAATTAGTTCTAATGGCAGCGGAGCTGGGGGGTTTGTTAATCTGTTTACCGTTGCAAACAGGACACGAGAGTTGTTACTGCAACTTCCAATAATGTCAGAAAAATACCTTTGCCTTGTTCTACATAAAGTGTGGTTGTACATATACATCTTTTCTCTGTAAATCTCATAATGAATCTGGAGCTTTGACTTGCGCCATTCCCCCTCGGCCCTCTGGCACTCCCATTTCTGTGCCCTGACCAAGTCATCATTCCTCCATGGTGCTTTCTGCTTATCTTTAACCATTTTAACCTTCATTGGGGCAATGATTTCCAGAACATTCAAAACACTCGAAGTTACAGAGTTCAACAAATCATCAACATTAGAACATGAGGCATTTTCAAAGTGTATTATTTCCATGAACAGTGCACCTGTGTTATCATTTATGTGTCTCCTTCAAACAACTGCAGGACCAGCCACTGGTTTTGGAATAACAGATAGGTCAAAAAAGACACAGAAATGATCAGACAGAGCAACATCCACCACATTGACATTTGAAATATTTACTCCTTTTGTAATGAGCAGGTCCAGAGTGTGTCCTCTGTTGTGGGTGGGCTCGCTGACATGCTGAGTCAGACCAAAGGTTTCAAGGACAGAACTGAGCTCTTAGCGTTTCTGTCAAACACATTATCCACATGTACATTAAAATCACCTGTAATGACTAAACCATCAAAGTCTGTGCATACAACTGAAAGCATCTCAGTAAAATCATCAATAAAACTCAGACAGTGCTGGGGAGGTTTGTATATGACTAAGTAGAGTATGGAGGGGGATTGTTTTAGCTCCATTTTGAATGAAACATACTCAAAAGATGAAAACACCCCAAATGACAATCTGTGAGTAACTATATTATCTCTAAAAAAAAAATGCACACACACCTCCACCCTGTGATGTGGGCCCTGAGGGAAGTGACGCAGGAGATGCATCCTTCACTTTTGAATCCTTCGCTGGGGGAGATGGTTGTGCTGCTGGTGGTGAGTCCTTTGCTGGGGGAGGTGGTGGTTGTAGTTGTGGTGCTGCTGGTGGTGCTGACACATTGTCTTGGTCTCTGGCTGGCACAGCAAGGATGCTTCTCTCATTCCTCTTTTCTCTCACTGGCCCAGGACCCTGTCCAGGCCGGTTTCTCAGAGCATGGAGGAGGTTATCTGTCAACACTCTCACTCCACCTCTGCTCAGGTGCGGGCCATTTCCCTTGAATAGGTCCTCTCGTTTCCAGAATAGATCACAGTTCTCAATGTAGTGCAGTCCTCTGGCTGCACATTCGTTGAACAGCCATGTGTTCAGCTGAAGCAGCCAGGTAAATTTGTTCATCTTCCTTCTGTCTATGGTAGGAAGAGGTCCAGTGATGAAAGTCTTAACCTCCACTTTATCAAGCTCCTCAAATAATTCAATGAAAGGCTTTTTCAAGATTTCAGTCTGGTGTCAACTGCACCCACGTGCACAATCAGCTGTTTAGCTCCTTGGTATGTTGACAAAACTTTTGGGAGGAGTTTTGTAATCTCAGCGACAGTGTGACTGGGGTACGAGCAAGTTTGGATTCCTCTGTGAGTCACATCTCTTATAGCACCGTCTCCTAGCAGCAGCATATCTCTGACCTTGACGTTTGGCACAGACCACCTGTCTGCCGCCGCTCTTTTGCCAACTTCATTGCTCTTGTTTTGCGACAAAAATCCATTTTCGGTTTGTATATTAACATCAACATCAGTCTGTGACAGTGGTAAAAATCTGTTTGTAAGCTGTATTTTGGGTGATGTAACTATATTAGCATTGTCTCTTATCACTTGTCGCATTGGCTTGAAATTCTTGTCTTTACAAAGTTTTGGAAAAGACACCGTATCACTCAGGTTTAAGTTGAAAGTAGCAGTTTTTTCACTCTCTTCTCTGAAAGTAACTGTAGGCTGCTTACCGCTGGAAGTCACAGGGAGGGTTCGGTGAAGTCCTTTTTCAGATTCTAAAACAAATATCCGTGCTTGTAGCTCAATAATTTGTTGTTGATAGTTCCGACAGCGTTCACAGAAAGAATTTCTTTTGTTTCTTCCTCCGGACATGTTGGTGGCTCATCAAAAATTTTGTTAAAAATTGTTTAAAAATCTTGGTTTACTTAAGAGAAAATCATAACTAAACAAATCTCCCAGCAATGGAAGAGGTAAAATGATTAAAAAAGCAAAGTAAGGAGGAAGCAGCAGGAGCAAGCAAGGTTTGTGTCTGCACTCTTCAGAAGCAGGAGACTCTTCAGACTCTTTTACCAGTTTTATCAAAGAAATTCACAACAGTGAATCATGTGGAATACGTTGCTAATTGCACATGCCATTTTTCAGTTTACACTGATAACTAAGGCCCATAGTGTGATCAGTTTATTATAATTATTACTTACCTCTAGAGCTAATTATGGCCTAGCTCTTTTCTGAAATCTCTGAATCATAGCACAAGTAAGAGACAGTGAACTGACCTGAGTCTTCATTCAAGAGTCTGGAGAAAACCACACAGATGAGACACTCCTGAATTAGACAGTTATTACTCAGGTCCAGGTGTGTGAGATGTGAGAGGTTCAACTTCAGAGCTGAGGCCAGAGAGGAACAGCTCATCTCAAGCTACTATCTTCCAGTCTCTTTTAAGAATACATAATGTGGCTATACATTTTATATTGCTCCCTTCTTCTCAAGAGTGCAGACGCAAACTTTGCTTGCTCCTGCTGCTTCCTTCTTTACTTTGCTTTTTAATCATTTAACCTCTTCCACTGCTGGGAGATTTGTTTAGTTATGACTTTCTTTCAAGTAAACCAAGACTTTTAAACCATTTTTACATTTTGCATCAATAAAACTCAGACTGGAGAGGTTTGTATATGACTAAGTAGAGTATGGAGGGGGATTGTTTTAGCTCCATTTGAAAGAAAACATATTAAAAAGATGAAAACACCCTAAAATGACAACCTGTGAGTGACCAAATTATCTCTAAAAAATGCACACACACCTCCATCCTTTTTGTTTACTCAAGTCTATTTGTCTTTGTTGAGTCTATATAGATAATCTATTGGGGCAGGATTTGGGAGAGAAGAATGTCTGTTCTTGAGGCTCAGGACAGTCTGTTCTTCTCGAGTTATGAATGAAAATTTCTTCAGATTTGATTTATATGAATACAGTATTAAAGCAGAGCCATTTTCCGTTGACATGTTTTATCTGAAGTATTTCCTAGCAGGGGCACTGTCCAAGGCTGTCCATTATCCCCTGCCCTGTTTGCCATGGCAATTGAACCATTAGCAGAAAAGATTAGACGCCAACTAAAGTGCCCTCTTACCACAGTCAAAAGCAGTAATGATCCATTAAACAAAATATGTGAAGGCTGGAATAAGGATATGAATAGTACTGGCATTATTACAAAATAGAAGCTATGCTTACAGCTCACATATACTGCACTATGTACGTGTGTGTGAGGACATTTTTGGAAAGTGAGTGCATTTTAGCTATTCCTCATCTGTCCCCTTTTAAATCGCCTCTAAAAAGTCCTCTGTGATTTTCACAAAAACTACTCAGTTTTGGTCAATGTCAAGAAATTTTCAGTGTAATTTTACACACTGTAGCACTTCTACTCCACTTAATGACAGAAATGAGTACTACACCTTATGTTTGGCACCCTGACCCTTTGCAATGTATCTAGTCCATTACATGGACCTATCCTTGAACCCAACAGAAAAAACAGACAATGCACAAAGAAGTTTAAAATGTTTTATTGAATAAGGTGGTTGTGTATCAGCTCATTGCTCAATATGGGTAACTTGGAATTTCAGCTTACCCCTGTTGTCTGCCATCTGAGGTGTTTCGGCCATATTAGTCACCTTAAGAAATTTCCGGTGCAGACAACTGTGTGCTAATAAGGAGAGCTCTATTTTTACCAACCAATTTGATTGAATAAATATTTACACTGTTTTGTTAGAGCTAACTTTTATCAATATTATTGGATGTGTGTAAACTTACTTGTACTACAGAGTGGAATCAACCAATTAGGGAGGTGGTCTATAAAAGGAGCACACATCGGTCTGCTAAGGTGAGGGTGCTGTATGTACAGGAGATACTGACATTTTTTTTCTTTCTTTTTTTTAAGTTCCTGTGGTTGTACATATTTTTGGTCTCAGAAAATGAATGCACTTCGGTCTGCACTGGACATTAAACTGCTAAGGTGGCTATCCGGGCGATTACACCCACCTATGGGCACAACAGTACTGTGCCCAAATTATCTTCGAACTGTTGATATTACAGACCCAACCTTGTGCTATTTTAAATGATAAAAATTGAAAAAGTAAAAAACCTAGCACTGGGTTTACTATATTTTCTGAAATGTAACTATGGAACTCAAGTCCATGTATTCGGAAACAATGTCAGATGTTAGTATCCACTATGACTACCTGCTGTGTGCCAAGGCTAAATAAATATAATCTGGGATATATTAGGGTATGATGAGCTCATGCATATGTAGACACATGACATGTCTCCAGAGTAATATTACAAAATAATACACCATTTAAAAATGTGTAATCATCATGTTTTTAATTCATTTCATTTATTTCATGCACAGTAATCTTAGTGTATATAAACTACTGAATTACTGAAGAAAGTAATGAAACATTGTCTGAAAAAATCCTTCTGTCATTATTCTGGCATTTAGCAAATAGAAATAATTTTGGTAATCCTAAATGGCCTTAAACAGGACAAGTTTATTCTAATTTCATGTCAGACAGTGATAAAAAATAAAGCATGTGTCTTTATATATAATGTATGTAAACTCAACTGTATATACAGATTTCAACTATAATAAGCCAACAGTGTATCAATATCATTGTTCAGAATTGTAGAATATCAAATATCAAAAGTGTTCATGATATAATAAATAACATTAACATATAAAGTGACACATTATGTGTGTTCAAGTATCAACAGTGTATTGCAATAGCACTGCTATTAGCACACAATATTAAAGTAGTTGCATTAGTTGTTACTTTCCAGTGCATGAAGTACAATGAACTGTACTGCATTGCATTCACAAGTTCTTAATGAAGTGGCCATTTTTGAAACCCTTTTTCAAACATTGCTGGTTTCAGACAAACCCAATGTAGTGTTTGCATATTTTGATGACCTGGACATAATGATGTTTGAATGAAACTTCCATCTTTAAAAATAGCTCTCCAGCATTTCGTGCAAGGTAACAATTTATCTCCAACATGACAGTGGCAATTATGAATCAGGCTTTAGCCATTGTTGCAGCCCTCCCACTGAAGCATGCCCTTCTGTGGGATGCAAGGGCCCTTTATCACTGCTTGTAGTTTTAAGTATTATTGTTTCTTTCTGCCAAGTAAATCCACCAGAGCAAAACAAAAAATGCTCATAAACTGTGAACTTATCCGAGAGTTTTTATCCAACAGACTCCAAATTGAGGCAGCATCATCAGGACATATCTGGGATCAAATATTGTTTGAATTTACATAAATTTCAGGTTGTGGTCATAACAAGCTTTTAACATAGTGGCCATTTTGAAGGTATAAAAATCTCTGTAACTTTTTCAAACATTGCTGAATCTGGATGGACCCAATGTATGGTTTGTGTATTTTAATGACCTGGACATAATAAGATGTGACTTTTTTTGTGATATTTAAAGCACCAGAATATTGAATCAGGTCAAGCCAGGGTTGGCAGCCCTTCCATTGAAGTGTGCCCTTTGCAGTGCAACCGCTTTCAGTTTTAATTATTATTATAATGCAAAATTGTGTTAGATTATGCATAAATTTATTGGGTAAACACACTCCCAGTCTCATTTTGAACCATTTTAAAGAAATGTTAGCTTTGGTCATTTCTCTCTGTGATGTAGTTTGCTGGTAATATCAGTTCTCACATTTGCTTCTGTCATATAAATAAATAGCAAAAGAGCCAGTCAATTTAAAGTCTTTGAAATGAATGGATCCAAAATATTTGGATCCTATAAAAGGGCCAAAAGTCCTATGACTAATCTAAATGAAATGCTATGAGATCAGCGGGGATATATGTCAATACTTCAATACTTCCCTGGCGGAAGGCTCTATATTATGCAGATACACATAGTATGCACAAAGAGCAAACGCACAGTGTTATAAAGTAGACACTGTTCAGGTCTGGAAGAAGCCATTACATGCTTCTTTACATGACCCAAGTGCTCCCAGGAGACATGTGAATGGAGTGAGTAGAGTAGAGCATGAAAATGAAGGGACTAGATCCCCAAAGAGCTTCATCACAAGTGTGCTGTAGCTCCCTCCACACGCCTGGGGGATGCACAGATATTGACCACATCCCAACAGTCCTCTCCAAAGGTGAGACAGACTCTCGACTTCTGAAAATACTGTTAGAAATGTACTCATCATGGGATTTTGATAAAAACTGCTGAAAGCTGAAGGATGGAGCCTCGCTGATCACCATGGAAACCTGGCATGGGTGAGAAGGAAATGTTTAGAACAGAAAATCAAATCAGAAGGGGTTTTAGCACCAGAAGGCTTTTTTCAACAAATGTATGCCAAAAAGCAGAAATACAAGGAGGCTCTACAATTTGGAAACATACAGTGGCTTGCAAAAGTATTCATCCCCCTGGAACTTTTTCAGATTTTGTCAACTCACAACCACAAATTTAATTTTTTAATTTTTTTTAATTAGCATTTCATGTGAATAAGTACATAAGTGTGAAGCAGAAAGAAAAGTGTAGCGTGCAAAAGTATTCAGTCCCCCTAAGTCAATACTTTGGGGGACTTTGTTGCAATTAGAGCTGCAAGTCTTTTGGGTTTGTCTCCACTGACTTTGCACACCTACAGACTGAATTTTTTTCCCATTCTTCCTGGCAAAACAATTCAAGCTCTGTCAGATTTGATGGAGACCATTTGTGAACTGCAGTTTTCAGATCTTGCTACAGATTCTCAATTGGATTTAGGTCCGGACTTTGACTGGGCCATTCTAACACATTAATATGTTTTGCTATAAACCATTCCATTGTCGCTTTGGCTTTATGTTTAGGAACGTTGTCCTGCAGGAAGGTGAACCTCCGCCCCAGTCTCAAGTCTTTTACAGATTCCAACATGTTTTCTTCCAAGATTGCCCTGTATTTAGCTCCATTCATTTTCCCATCAACTCTGACCAGCTTCCCTGTTCCAGCTGAAGAAAAGCACCCCAAAGCATGATGCTACCACCACCGTGTTTGACTGTGGGGATGGTGTGTTCAGAGTGATGTGCAGGTTTAGTTTTCCTCCACACATAGCATTTTGCTTTTAGGCCAAAAAGTTTGATTTTGGTCTCATCAGACCAGAGCACCTTCTGCCACATGTTTGCTGTTTCCTCCAAATGACGTCTAGTGAACTGTAAATGAGACTTCTTATGGATGGTCTCTTCCATAAAGACCAGATTTGTGTAGTTCACGACTCATAGTTGTTCTGTGAACATATCCCCCCAACTGAGCTGTGGATCTCTGCAGCTCTTCCAGAGTCACCATGGGCCTCCTGGCTGCATCTCTTTTTGTTCGTTCTGGTAGTTTTGGTGGACGGCCATGTCTGGGTAGGTTTACAGTTGTGCCATATTCTTTCCATTTCCGGATTGAACAGTGCTCTGCAAAATGTTTTATAATTACGTACAGACAATACACAGTGGAATTACTTTGACTCAATTACAAAAAAAACAAAAAACAAAACAGGCCTTACAATCAATAAAATCTAACTTGTACTTGTATTTCCAAGTTCATGGCACTGAAATATGGCTAAAGCCATCTTATATACAAAACTATCATCAGCTGCATTTTCTGCATTTTTTTGCATTTGGAAGGTACTCCCAAGGTCTGCTTTGGACTCCTCTCTTGGACTATACCAATCAGGTCCCAAGTAAACCAACATAAACACGGCTTATAGCCCAATGCTCCATCTGCAGATGAGATAAAAAGAACCTCTAGTTTCAGTCTAAGATCTGTCTTGCTTTTCTGATGCCACATTTTTCTGTCAAATCAACACTTTCAGAAATACCACCAAGCTATTTTTCTCTTACAAACAACAAACCACACCATCATCTCTGTATTGTTTTGCATATCTTGACACAATTCTCAGCGCTCGATTACACCATGAACTTGAAGATACACAACATTGTAAACAGTTTCTGCATTTCTTCAAAGACTATGATTCTGTGCCCTAATTTCCAAAAATACGTGAATGTGCTGCCAGGATCCCTCAAGTCAGCTCACCAGCGCTGGCTTTGTTCACACTTTGAAGCTCTCTTCCACACTCCCTCCTCCACACACAAGGCGCTCTCATGTACTCCATGTGCTCAAGAAGGATTAAAGGATGTTCTGTCAAGACTGTAGCTCTGCAATGAGGGTGGTATCTGAACGCCATTATACTAACAACCAATGATGTAATAGGCTGGGCTCACGTGACATAAGACCCATAGTTTGATTTTGAGCTGGAAGGTGTGTTTGAATTCTGTAATGGAGTTTTCCTCTTAGATGTCAAAATGCATATGTTTGACCTGGTTTATGGTAAAAGTTCAATGTCTTCTGTCATTCATTGTTCAAACACACATGAATGTTCATCAACATTTGTGTTTTTTTCCATTTGGTAAATTTGTTCAACGACTGTCAATATCCCATAATATTACATAAACTCTTGTCTTCCATCTAAAATTTTAACATAAAATTGAATCATATTCTAGAATGCCTTGAAAGTAAATGAAAGTGTTATAGCCCTATGCATAGAGGCCCTAGGCCCACTGTAGTTTGCCCACCCCTGCTCTAGGTGCAAGGCAAAACTGGATTTAATGTGACAATGTCTCCGTTAATGAATCTGAAAGATACAGTGGCAAGCAAAAGTACTCAACCCCTTGGAACCTTTTCACATATTGTCATGTCATAACCACAAATTTAAATACATTTCTTAGCATTTTATGTGAATGTGCAACACAAAATGGTACACAATTGTGAAGTGGAAGGACATATTTTACTAGATTTACATTTTTATTTTTTTAAATAAAAAACGTAAAAGTGCAGCATGCAAAAGTAATCACCCCTTTTTTCTTAAATGCAACCAATTGCTTTTAGAAGCTGCCTGTTGATTTTGGAAAGATTGAATGTTGACTTAATGACTAAAATGTGCAATACTTACCTTTACACCTTTAGGCACCAGGGAATGTGCAATACTCACCTCTACACTTTTAGGCCCCAGGGAATGTGCAAAATATGCTAATTATGGGAAGGCGGTGCAATATTATCAAATGTTGAATGGCTGTTTTTTTTTTTTTTTTTTTTCTGATGAACTGCATTAATTGATGTGACCACTGTATGTTATAATGTTATTTATATGTGGCATGAGTTCCCTTGTCCCAAGACAAATTTCTCCTAAGGGAGACAATAAAGGCTAATCTAATCTAATCTAATCTAAAAAGAGTCCACCTGTGTGTAATCTTGTCTCAGTATAAATGCAGCTGTGCTGTGAAGGCCATAGAAGTTTGTTAAGAGAGTGTTGGGGAGAAAACCACAAAATGAAGTTAAAGGAGCACACCAAACAGGTCAGAGAAAAAGTTGTGGTGAAGTTTAAAGCGGGGCTTGGATCTAAAAAGTGTTGAACATCTCAAGGAGCACTGTTCAGTACATCATCCAGAAATGGAAAGAGTATGGCACAACTGCAAACCTACCCAGACATGACCATCCACCAAAACTTACAGAACGAACAAGAATAGCACTCATCAGAGATGGAGCCAGGAGGCCCATGGTGACTCTGGAAGGGCTACAGTGATCCACAGCTCGTTGGGGGAATCTGTTCACAGAACAACTATTAGTCGTGCACTACACAAATCTGGTCTTTATGGAAGAGTGGCAAGAAGAAAGCCATTGTTGAAAACCATCCATAAGAAGTCTCATTTACAGTTTACTGGAAGACATTTGGAGGACACAGCAAACATGTGGCAGAAGGTGCTCTGGTCTGATGAGACCAAAATCGAACTTAGAAACACTGCACATCACTCTGAACACACCATCCCCACAGTAAAACACGGTGGTGGCAGCATCATGCTGTGGGGGTGGTTTACTTCAGCTGGAACAGGGAAGCTGGTCAGAGTTGATGGGAAAATGAATGGAGCTAAATACAGGGCAATCTTGGAAGAAAACTTGTTGGAGTCTGCAAAAGACTAAACATAAAGTCAAAGCAACAATGGAATGGTTTAAAGCAAAACATATTAAGGTGTTAGAATGGCCCAGTCAAAGTCCAGACCTAAATCCAATTGAGGATCTTTTGCAAGATCTGAAAACTGCAGTTCACAAATGGTCTCCATCAAATCTGACAGATTGAACTGTTTTGCCAGGAAGAATGGGCAAAAATTTCAGTCTGTAGGTGTGTAAAGCCGGTGGAGACATACCCCAAAAGACTTGCAGCTCTAATTGCACCAAAGGCGGTTCCACAAAGTATTGACCTTAGGGGGGCTGAATACTTTTTCACGCTACACTTTTCAGAGTTGTATGTTGTTTTTTAATCTGGAAATAATGTATAATTTTCTTTCTACTTCACACTTTCACATAAAACACAAGTTTAAAAAAATATTTTAATTTGTGTTTACAAAATTTGAAAAAGTTCCAGGGGGATGAATACTTTTGCAAGCCACTGTATATATGGGAGTGGCACACAAATAAACATGGACGGAGGAAGATCCACTGATTGAAAGTTTACCACTTTAAATGCAATTTTGGTAAACAGTGTGCAGGCTTTGTCTCACTTCTGTGTTCACTGCAGTAGCATGTGGCATAACACTTAACACACTGTGAGTGCACTGGAATTTGTACTTAATAATCACCATCACTCCAAATCTGAGTGAGTACAGTAAAAAGCCTTTCATGTTGGTTTCAGTTTGTATATAACAGTGGTCCCCAAATAGGTCAGGGCCCAGTAGGATTAGCACTATTTGAATGATAGTGGTTATTATATCATACAGCCAAAAGCCAATATTTGCTTATGAGCATTTGTTACACCTGCTCTCTGCAAGGGCTTAAAAGGAACACTTGGTGGATTTCCAAGCAGTAATGAAAACAGTAAAAGTGGCTATAAATATAAAATAAATAAATACATAAACAAAGCACTCTTATAATGTTTTAACTGTTTTAGTATGATGTTAACTTGTTTTTAATTTTACCATGAGTGTTGTAAAGTGCTCTATAAATAAACGTTGATTGATTGATTGATCATTTTAAAGCCCCAGTAGCATGTTATTTATATTATATATATATATATATATATATATATATATATATATATATATATATATATATATATATATATATATATATATATATATATATATATATATATATATATATATATATGGTCACCTAAAAAGTCACCACCCAAAAAAAAAGGTCACACACTAATATTTCGTTGGACCACCTTTAATTTTGATTATGGCATCACAGACTTAAATCAGATTATGCAATGTCACAAGTTTTATTTCCAACCAGTGTTGCATTAATTTTTCACCAAGATATTGCATTGATGGAGTCTGACTGCAAAGCTTTCTCCAGCACCTCCCAAAGATTCTCAGTGGGGTTAAGGTCTGGACTCTGTGGTGGTCAATCCATGTGTGAAAATTATGTCTCATGCTCCTGAACCACTCTTTCACAATTCGAGCCTGATGAATCCTGGCATTGTCATCTTGGAATATACCTGTGCCATCAGGAAAGAAAAAATCCATCCATCCATCCACTTTCTTCCTCTTATCTGGGGCCGGGTCGCGTGGGCAGCAGTCTAAGCAGGGATTCCCAGACTTCGCTCACCCCGGACCCCAAGATGTTACCAGGCCAGCCGAGAGACATAGGGCCTCCTCCTGGTGGTACATACCCGGAACACCTCCCTAGGGAGGTGTCCAGGTGTCCATTTGGCCACTTGTATCCGCGATCTTGTCCTTTTGGTCATTACCCAGAGCTCATGACCATTGGTGAGGGTAGGAACGTAGATTGACCAAGAGCTTGATCGAGAGCTTTGCTTTCCAACTCAGCTCCTTCT
The DNA here is from genome assembly GCF_009829125.3 of Periophthalmus magnuspinnatus. Taxonomy (NCBI): domain Eukaryota; kingdom Metazoa; phylum Chordata; class Actinopteri; order Gobiiformes; family Gobiidae; genus Periophthalmus; species Periophthalmus magnuspinnatus. The sequence goes on along the minus strand of NC_047135.1, from coordinate 19,213,780 downwards.
TTACCACAACAGACCAATATAGCGACTGCATCACTGCAGACTCTGCACTAATCCACCTGACAATCTCACGCTCCATCCTTCCCTCACTCATGAACAAGACTCCAAGATACTTGAACTCCTCCACTTGAGGCAAAGACTCACCACCCACCCAGAGAGGGAAAGCCATCTTTTTCCGGTCGAGAACCATGGCCTCTGATTTGGAGGAGCTGATTCTCATCCCAGTTGCTTCACACTCGGCTGCAAAGCGCCTCAGTGCCTGCTGCAGGTCCTGGCTTGATGAAGCCACCAGGACAACCTCATCTGCAAACAGCAGAGATGAGATTCTGTGGTTCCCAAACCAGGTCTGACTTACTGCTGGCAATGCGAACACAGCTCCTGCTCCGGTCATACAGGGACCAGTAAGCCCTTAACAAAGGGCTCCGGACCCTATACTCCCAGAGCACCCCCCAAAGGACATCACGAGGGACAAGGTCAAATGCCTTCTCCAGATCCACAAAACATACGTGGACCATTTAGGCAAACTCCCATGAACCCTCAAGGACCCGATGGAGAGTTTAGAGCTGTCCCAGTGTTCCGCAACTGGGAAAAAAAACACACTGTTCCTCCTGAATCCAAGGTTCGACTATCAGTCAGATTCTCCTCTTCAGTACTCTGGATTAGACCTTACCGGGAAGGCTGAGGAGTGTTTATTCCCCTGTGACTGGAACACACCCTCTGGTCTCCACTTCTTATACAGAGGGACCACCACCCCAGTCTGCCATGTCCCTGACCGCCACGCAATATTGCAGAGACATGTCAGCCAAGACAGCCCACCAACATCCGGAGACTTTGTGGTACTCGGGACGGATCTCGTCCACCCCTGGAGCCTTGCCACCAAGGAGCTTGCCAACCACCTCGGTGACTTCAGCCGGTGTGATGAACGAGTCCACCTCCGGGTCCCCAGTCTCTGCTTCTTCGTCAGAAGACGTTTAAGTAGAACTTCAAATTATTCTTTTCACCACCCGACAACACCCCCTGTTGTTGTCAGCCGTGTTCCCCGCACTGTAAACAGTGTAGCTGAAGCACTGCTTCCCCATCCTGAGGCCGCATCAACAATAGAAGTGCAGAACATGGCCCACTTAGAGTCCATGTCCCCAGCCTCCCCCAGGATCAGGGAGAAGATCTCTCGGAGGTGTGAGTTGAAGACCCCTCCACCAGACGTTCCCAGCAGACCCTCACAATGCGCTTGGGTCTGCCAGGTCTGTCCAGCTTCATCCTCCATCAGTGGATCCAACTCAGGACCAGGTGGTGATCAGCCCCTCTCTTCACCTGAGTGTCCAAGACACGTGACTGGAGATCAGATGACACGACAACAAATTCGATCATTGACCTCCGACCTAGGGTGTCCTGGTGCCACGTGCACTGATGGACACCCTTGTGCTCGAACATGGTGTTTGTTATGGAGAAACTGTGACTAGCACAGAAGTCTGATAACAGAACACCGCTCGGGTTCAGATCAGGGAGGCCATTCTTCCCAATCACGTCTCGCCAGGTGTCAGTCGTTACCCACATGGGCATTGAAGTCCCCCAGGAGAACAGCAGAGTCCCCGGTTGGTGCACTGTCTAGTACCCAAGCACTGTCTTCGAACATGGAGACTGGCTCTGGGGACATGGAATGTCACCTCGCTGGTTGAGTATTACTGGCTTGGGCTCTGGAACTCAACTCCTTGAGTTGGGCTGGACTCTCCATTTCTCAGGCATTGTCTGCGGGTAGTGGCGCCGAGCTGGTGTGGGCTTGCTCATTGCCCCACAGCTCAGTCGTCACGTGAACAAGAGAACAGTTCAAACATCTGCATTTTGACATTTAAATGGCAATTTCTATCAAAATTCTGACTGACAGTTTGCTACATTAATTTGAAATTTCTGTGCAATTTTGCTTGTTGTGATCATATTAACACAAATGCTTACTGTAGATGTTGGAGCACATTAGTTTGTGGATACACAGCTCCATTCCTGTCTGTGCAGTGTGACTTGAAGGTCCCACTCAGAGAAGCCCCTGCTGCTCCTTCCTCTTCTGCCTGTGACTTGCCTTTGTGCTTTGCAGTGAACAGGACCTGAGCTCTGTCTTCACATCTCACACTCCCGTATGGAGAAAGGCGTCTATATATAGACAGCACATTTCACACAAAACAACTCCGACTGCTCAGTGTTCCTTTCTAGAAGAGGAAGAAACACAGTGACAAAAGTATAGATAACTAAACCCATATAGCTTTTGATTGCCTTTGATAGTTATCAGATGTAAAATGTATTCATATGAAAAATAATGGAAAAGTGAACACAAGTCCTGTTTCAAGACAATGAAAGAAAATGTTATTTCTGTAACTCCAGTTCTGTTCATTGGTTTTATGGACAGGATTTGTAGATGCAGTCAGGCACCAGAGGGGGTCCAGTTCGGTTTTGTGATTTACCATAAGATACATAAAAAAAACCTCAACTCCTACAATTAACCTACTGTGGCTATAAATATTCACAGTCATGTTAAGGTTAATCTTGACATCCCTGCTTGAAACCAAATGTGAACTGGGCTTAACATGGTTAAGTTTCAATGTGCTGAATTTTTGGTTCTTTGGACTCTTTCACAAGCTTCTATTAAATAGTAAAACAGCACAGCTCTGTGGGGACCCTGTGTGTGTGCGCGTGCATGTGGGGGTGGGTGGCTTGGAGGTGGATGCTTTTAATTCCAGAAGGACATCTGCAGAGCCTGTGGAGCAAACAGCAGAGAGCTCAGTGCTCTTACATTCTGAGCTTGTGTTCTGACAAGCTTTCATATAACTATTTCTGTCTACCCTTTGTAGCACGTCAAAACAAGTCAGCACTGAGGAGAGAAGTTATTTTCACATTACATTCAGATTTTGTTGTCATATTTAAGATCCTGGGAAATATGACCAAAATAAACTGATCACACTTTCCCTCATACTGAACAAGTTTTGAATTATTTTAGTTCTATTCTGAAACTAATAAAATGTCAATACAAACTTTTAACAGCTGCCATTTAAAGGTCCTATATTACACAAAATGGATTCTTGTGAGCTTTAAGCCATGTTATAATATTGTTACCTCATCAAAAACATAGCCAAAGCTGTGTTTTGTTACATTGAAACATGTTTGTCTAGGCAAGGCAAGTTTACCTGTATAGCACAATTCATACACAAGGTAATTCAAAGTGCTTCACAAACTAAAAAAGACATTAAAATCACAATATAACAAAACAAAACATAAATAATCACAAATAATCATCATAATCTACATCTACAGTCTACATCTCCAAAGCTAAAAATACTGTTACACCTTGGGATGTCACGAAGCGGTAGTGTCAACACACAGTATGACCGGTGCAGATTTTGAGCAGAGAAAAAAAATGGGTTGAAAGGTATGAAGGAACCCTTCATTTTGCTCTTGTTTACAAGTTGGGTTGCAGTGTTATTTTGAGTTCATAAATACGGTTTGTTCCCTATGACCTCTACCATTTTCAGAAAGAGCAGAGCTGCTTAAGAACCTTAGCCAAGTCAGAATCTTTACCATTATCATCCCAAAAGCAGCTTTAAAAAACAGGCTTTTTGAAAATTTATTACAATAGAAATTCCCACAGAACACTAGAAGTGTGTATGTAGATATTCAATATTCAATCAACCAGCTGTTTACAGAAGCCTTCTCTCACCATGGTCAGGTGAGAAATCAAGCCAATAAAATGATAATGTCGTAACCAAAGGTGCAGACTCACGACGTTTAACAATGTCTTTATTCACACACGTGATAACAGGGTAAGAGTTCAAAAGCTTAGTTCAAAGTCTAGTAATCCATAGGAGCTGGGGAGCGTAGGTGCGGGTCCGTGAACGTGGAGAGACAGGGGTACACGACGAGACAGGGAGACACAAGACCATACCAGAACAGAGGTGCAGGGGCAGGGGAGATCCGGAGCTGGTTCTCGAGCGGATTCCTGGAGCAGAGCAGAAAGGTTCCAATAAAACACGGGAATACAAGGATCAAAAAGTGTTAAGCCAAGAGCATATTCACGTAGAGCACCCAGTCGTTCCGGCCCAAATGACTGGTCCAGACCCCTCTTATCCACGGCAGGTGGTGATGATTGCGTTGATGGGAAGCAGGTGCGCGCGGGAGGAGTCAGGACTCCGCCCAGCTCCCCGAGACAGGCAGGTGAGGGAGGGGGAAACACAGCACAGGAGGACAGGAAAACAGGCATCATGACAGATAATTATCTGAAGGTGAGTGGCAACAGTGTCATGACAACTCATAATGATGTTAGCTAGTAAACAGGGTCAGGGCATTTTCACTCTAAAATTCCTCTCATGGGGGTGGACTCAGTGTAGTATGAATTCCATTGTCTCAAACTAGTACCATAAAACTGAAAATGGCTTTTGCATGAGTGTCCAGATGAACACAAATGAAACCTTCTCTACACTAAACCTCTCCTAGATGAATGAAAGAATACACGTATCATTATATCTTCCGTAACAATACATCACACTGGAAAATTGGCTGCCCTTTGCAGTTGACTGGCTGGCACACTTAGCAGTTTGTAAACGTTTTTAATTTGTAAGTTAAATTTTTTTTATGTTACATTTTTAACTTAATATTTAGAGATTTTTTTGGGCAGTTTTGTCCTGAGGGCTGCTACTTTTCTTCTCAAACCACCCTTAAACTGGATCTGATGACTTTGTTTGAGCTTTCTATTATTATTGTATCTTACTGCTCGATGTGCTTAAATTGCCCCTCAGTGTCAAGATTCAGGTATCTCCCACTACACACCTGCAACCCATCAACAATCAAGCTGGACCTGTCGAACACAAAGGAGGATCCGACACTCAGCACCAGATTGTCCGTGTAGCTCCTGTGGTACTGTTCTGCTTGACTCAGTCTAGTTTGGATACTTTGCTGGTATTTTTCATTCTTTGCCAGATCCCGCTCCTTGGAACAACTCTGCACCTCCGCCTCTGACGGTGTTCATACCGGAGCTCTCCATGACCGGTATGAACACCTCAACCTCCAACCCAGCTCACCTTGACCGGAACGAACACTCCAGCCTCTGATCTCGCTACCCATGACCTGCTTGAAGAGTACAGCATACAACAACACTCTGAACTGTCTGCTCCGTCAACCTACAATTACATTTCTGTGTCAGAAAATAAACTTTGTTCAAATCCCCTCCACCAAAATCAAAGTTGATTTGAACTTTATATATATATATATATATATATATATATAATGTCACCATCCTCCTCTTCTCTACCAAAACAAATATCTCAGCTTTGTGGAGAAATCAGTCATGGCTTCATTTGAGCCATGACACAAAGGCCTACTCTGCTCGGGTCTAAGCACCAAAGCATTTTTCACAAATAAAGCTGTGTTGTGCGGAGACGTGCTGTGCTGATGGGGATGTGCACTGTGGATGAATAGCTTATTGATCTGTTCACATTCATATTCCTGGAGCCATTCGATTCTGCCCAGCACACCTTCTGTAATGAGTTAACCTGACTGACACATGCCGTTTCACTGCTGATATTTAAGCTTGTTTAAAGGAGGGATATTAAGCTGTACTGTGAGTCAAAGATCACATACAATATCTTGTTTGGACCTTTTAAAATATAACACAGTTAAAGCTCAGAAAGTTGATTTAGCAGAGTACTTTCTCATTTAAAAGAGGCATGCAAATTTGATTGATTCATGCTTGTTGTAATCCCGTAATGTCCTGCATTTGGAGTGCTCAAAAAAAAAAAAAAAGATCAACTACCCCATATCCTCTCCCACATCTGCGTACCAATTAGTGATTAATCCAAAAATAAATTGATTCACATACAAAGGCTTCTGCTGTTAACAGGTCAGTGAACCTGTTTGTATTTTCAATTAACAAAAAGGGAAAGGTCCAGTTCTGTTTTTTTTATATACCAAAATGTATCTTGCCCCAGTACAAATATATTGTATAAGCAGCTCTTGAGGTCAAAATAGGACTGCTGTGTACTGTCTACATCTTTTTATTTCTATGTATTATCCGATGATCAGAAAGGGCATGCTAGATGTTTACTATATAAACTCATCATGGTGAGTAAATTGGATATTTGTAATGCATAAGGTAAGGGAGGAATAAATTTGGACCTCTTTAAATGGTTTACTGCTCAGTGTTCTTAAGTAATAGTTCTGACAAAGAAATCAAGTATAGCACCTTCAAATCATGATCTACTTACATTTCATTAAGTACTAGAAAACAAGCATGTCTTAATTAAATACTACAAGCAAGTCAGCATGGTTCCTGATCCGACAGTTTCCCTGCCCCCTTCCCATGCAGAGAACAACCTTCTCAGACAGGGATCAGTGTCTGTGTCAGGGGCTAATGCTGTTAGATGTACAACATATGGGGGACATTAAAGTTTAATATTTTGTTGTCTAAAAATGTAAAAAATAACTAAATAAAATGACCAAAACATGTCATAACAACTGACAGGGGGACAGTTTAACAATGTTTATTTACACCTTTAAATGTGTGAATGAAGGCTAGATTGATCAGATATTTGAGAGAGAGGTTGTTTTCAGTAGTCCTGGAGTAGATTGAGGCCAGAGAGGAGGTACTGGTAGAGGTGAGCTGGGTTGGAGGGTGTGAGGTTCATACCGGTTGTGGAGAGCTGGGTCGGAAACAGAGGAGCTGAGCGGGCTATGGAGCAGGACTGAGACTAAGCCAAGTAGAGCTATACTACTGTGGATGCATGGACAATCTGGCACTGAGTGTCAGTTCCTGGCTCCCTTTGTCCTCCCCAGGTGCAGCTTGATCAGCAATTAGTTGCAGGGGTGCAAGGGAGGAGCCCGAATCTCCACCCAGCTCCAGGCTCTGGCACAGAAGGAAGGGGGAAAACACCACAAAACACAAGGCAGACTTGGATTCTGACAAAACTACAGCTAAGCTATTTGCATTTATTAAAGGTCTCTTGACTCTTGTGAGCTTGAAGCCATGTTAGAATGTGATTATGTCATTCACACATGCTTGAGTAACCCTTTATTATTTGTCTGTCTACATCTCCAAAGTTCAAAATGCTTGTGATGTCATGAAGCAGTAGATTTCAAGTTAACAGCTGCCTTATACCTTTAATTCAGTAGAGATTGGCAATTACAGGTCTGAAATCATCCAAATGATTCTAGTGAAGGTGTGTGGAGTTTAAAAACATGTTAAATATGTGTGAAAACAAGGCAAAGCAAGGCAAGTTTATTTGTATAGCGCAAGCCGTACACAAGGTAATTCAAAGTGCTTTACAGAATAAGAAAAAAAGTCTATTCTTTGAGCTACAGGAAGCCAGTGCAGAGACCTTAGCACAGGACTTGTGCTTGTACTTCCTGGTTCTTGTCAGGACCCGAGCAGCAGCATTCTGAATGTACTGCAGCTGTGTTAAGGCTCGTTTGGAGAGGCCAGTAAGCAGGCCGTTACAGTGGTCTAACCTACTGGAGACAAATGCATGGATAAGTCTCTCCAAGTCTAGCTTTGACAGTAAACCTTTGATTTTTGCAATGTTTTTAGATGGTAAAAAGCTGCAGATGTTTTTGATTTGATGTGGCTGTTAAAGTTCAAGTCTGAGTCCATTATTACCCCTAGATTTCTAGCCTGATTTGAAGGTTTTAGAGAGAGAGAGACTGGAGATTTTGTCTGAGATACATTTTCCAATTTCAACAAAGTACTCCCTGTTTTCTAAATAGGACTTGAACCAGTTTAGTGCCATACCAGAGATGCCCACCCAGTCCTCTAGTCTCTGTAAGAGGATCCCATGATCCACAGTGTCAAAGGCAGCACTCAGATCTAACAAGATCAAGACTGAGACTTTGCCTGCATCAGTGTTCAAGCGGATGTCATTTGTCACCTTGATAAGAGCAGTCTCAGTGCTGTGGTGGGGTCTAAAACCTGATTGGAAAACATCAAAGGAGTTGTTCATTTGGAGAAAGTTAATAAGCTGTTGGTAAACAACTTTTTCAAGGACTTTGCCTAAAAACGGCAGATTTGAGATTGGTCGGTAATTGTTCAGTATTGTGGCATCAAGACTGCTCTTCTTTAGGAGAGGCTTGATAACCACAGTTTTCAGAGCACTTGGGAATGTTCCAGATTGAAGTGACATATTAACTATGTGAGTGAGTGGTGATAGCAAACTGTTGAGCACAGACAGTGGTAGAAATTTAGTGGGTAACACATCGAGGCAGCATGTAGATGAACTCAGACTGGTGACAATCTCTTCGACACTTTTGTCAGTTACAGGTGCAACAGGAGTGTCTAGGTGGCTGTTGGGGTGTTATTTGCGTCGTGGAATTGATGGCATTTTTAATGCCCTGAACCTTGTCATTAAAGGACACTCCAAACTCATTGCACTTAGATGTGGAAATTAGTTCTAACGGCAGTGGAGCTGGGGGGTTTGTTAATCCGTTTACTGTTGCAAACAGGACATGAAAGTTGTTACTGCAACTTCCAATAATGTCAGAAAAATACCTTTGCCTTGTTCTACATAAACTGTGGTTGTACATGTGCATCTTTTCTCTGTAAATCTCATAATGAACCTGGAGCTTTGACTTGCGCCATTCCCACTCGGCCCTCCGGCACTCCCTTTTCTGTGCCCTGACCGAGTCATCATTCCTCCATGGCGCTTTCTGCTTATCTTTAACCATTTTAACCTTCATCGGGGCAATGGTGTCCAGAACATTCAAAACACTCAAAGTTACAGAGTTCAACAAATCATCAACATTAGAACATGAGGCGTTTTCAAAGAGTATCATTTCCATGAACAGTGCACCTGTTTTATCATTTATATGTCTCCTTCAAACAACTGCAGGACCAGCTGCTGGTTTGGGAATAACAGACAGGTACAGGCCTGTGATCAATACAGGTGTTCATGATTCTATTTAGTTGTTTGATTTTCAACAAAAAAGGTGTCACTACTCAACTGTTGGCTAATGCTAACCAGCTTGTGACTGTAATTTTACATATGACAGACTTGAGAGAGCACCACTCAGCTCACCTGGTGTAGTTTCTACTAAGTCAGGTCTTTCTGGTTAGATTGAATTACAATAAAGATTAGCTTGATAGAACTATTAGAACTTATGATAGAGAAAAGCCCACAGGTACACACCAACAGGGAACACTGATGACATCAGCTGCAAAGTATCAGTTGGTCAAAAATACCTTGAAAACATACATGTGACCTAGCCTGGTGGTGTCTCTTTGGAAATAGATATGCAAGTATAATGCCATACTCCGGAACATTCTAAGTATCTCTATGCAGGTGGCGGACCTTCCACCAGAAAAGTTACACAATGCATAAATAATACCTGCCATGTTTTGTTCTTTTCTCTTTTTTTTTTTTAATTATTGATTACACAGTTGCTATTAAATGCATGGTACATCCCTATGCTCAGGTGTTCAAAAGGTTGTTGAATAATGTGTAGTATATTTGTCTGGGATTCAAAATACACACTTTTCCAATACTTTATAAAGATGTGAGTCTGGACACAGGTGAATCTCTCCCAGTTCAAATGAGCATGATTGACAGGTGGATTAGCCATTCAGCAACACGCATGGTCTGTCTGTATCAAAACAAATATGAATCAATGACTGAAACACTAAATTAACGTGTTTTGCTACTAAACTGTATATGGTGTTTTAATAACATTAACGACTGTTGCTAGTCCTTTTTGGCAATTTTAGTGCAAACTATGTAAATTTGCAGCTTTGCATTGAAAAAGTTATGAAAATGTGTGTGTCCTGGCTCAAGTGGCCACTGCAATTTCAGGTAGTTGGTGACATCACACACCAGGTGTTTCTGATTCTGTTCGTTATACTTCCAGACCCCGCCCCTCCACCCACCTTACTCACACCCTTCAGGTACAGTTTAGCAGCTCTGTTTAAATGTTCTATTCTATTTTATGTTATTTTGGGTGATTTAGGTGTTCAGTCCCACTTTAATCTAAAGTGAGAGAAATATAATTTAGTTCAAGAGTTCCTTCGTTTCACATGTGTCACTCAGATAAACAAATCTGATTGCATGATTATGTTTGGTTCTAGTTTGAGACACGATGGAGGGAGTGGTGACCAGCCTGATATCCCTCTGTAATTTCTTAGAGCACTGTCGGGCTTCTCCAGGTTAGAATTGACAGTGCCACCATTCTGAGGTCAGGCCAGTAGGTGAACTGCAAGTGTAATAAGTCCTTTATAATTAGCTGTGTAGTGCTTTATGTTATGCATGACATGGTAAGTGTTGGTCAATGCCATTGATCTGAGAGCCTTACACAACTCAAGCCTCTCCATAATAAATGGTGTTGAATGAGTGCAAAGGCAGCTGTGACAGAGCAGACTATAGATTTGTTTGGTCGATGTGCTTCTGAGGCTAACGGCGGGCACGTGGAGCACACTGCGAGGATTGATGTGAGCGCCGTGGGGAAGGCTGCTATCCAATGCATCTGACACCGGACACACCAGAGCTGACAATACAGGACAAAATGGAATGGTCTGATTGTAGATTTGTAGTGAGTAGACCGATATTTGCATTGAGTAATGAGTATTTAGAGTACCTGCCTTCAGTCTTCAGCACAGACCAATATTATATATATATATATATAATAATATTTATTATTATTATTTTTTTTTTTTTTTTTTTGGCTGACCTGCTGTGTAAAGATTACACATACAGCTTTATTTTATCACTTGGGATGTGATGAGATAATTGTACAAAATGTGAATAAACAGCTCTCTTAAAGGTTTGTGGTCAAAAAAGTCTGTGGATGAGTCTGTAGTAAATTTAAATTACATAATGTGAGAAAAATTATAAAGCTGTCAGTTCCTCTATATTTTAAACAATCAATTTTTATTTAAGACCATCTGAAGTTCCAACAACAACCTTTCTCACCTTCTCACAGCAAAGAAAGTGTTAAAGTTGTGCTTATTAAACAAGACTGTTGTGCTTGTGTCTGCTATGTAGTTATACTCTTTGAAACCCATGGATTATAATGTAATAATTTAGACATTTTAAATCTAAATGCTGATCTAAAATGACTTCATAAAAGAAACAAGTCCACTGACTTCCATTTTAGAAAACTGCAGTGCCCAGTAGCAGCTCACATTGCTATAAACGTGATCACGTGCGAGCCTGATCACAGTAAGGACACATTTTCAGTTGCATCAAAAACAACATTTTATTTATATATATATATATATATATATATATATATATATAACTTTTATTTTAGTTACATACTGTGGTTTTCATTTCAGGTACTTTGAGATACTTACACTTACATGCGTACACATTCATTCTTACTGTGAATGGGTCATGCCTCCCCATCTGACCTGTAACTTTGCCTAGTGGCACTGCCTTCTTTGCTTGTTTATTTCTCTTTGTTGTAATGTCTGGGGAATCAAAGATATAGACTTGGGGTAAAAAGTTGACAGAGTTTAATTACAAACACGGACATGTAAATGTAGATTGATGGAGCAGATAGTAGAGAGCAGGATCGAGGCAGACATCTTCGATCCGGTCGTAGGCAGCAGGGTCAGAGGTTGGGATGTTTGTACTGGTCAAGGAGAGCTGGGTCAGAGGCAGTGGTGTTCGTACCGGTTGTGGGTAGCTGGGTCAGAGGTGGAAGTGCAAGGTACTTCCAAGGAGCAGGATCTGGCAAAAAACAAAAGAAACCAGCTGAGTACTGCGATCGTACTCACAAAAACTACTACTAGCTGCTGATAACGGGCTGGCTTCAGTCCTGGTCCTACTGGACCCCAGTGCAGCGTTTGACACCATTGATCACAACATTCTACTGCAGAGGTTAGAATGTGACATTGGAATCAGAGGGACTGCCCTCAGATGGTTTAAATCCTATCTATCAGATAGGTACCAGTTTGTTAGTATAAACCAGAGCACCTCTCCCTGTTCTAAAGTAGCCTGTGGTGTTCCACAAGGATCTGTGCTTGGTCCAATCCTATTTACTCTGTATATGTTGCCATTGGGTAACATTATCAGAAAACATGGCATTAATTTTCACTGCTATGCTGATGACACTCGGCTGTACTTATCAATGAAACCAAATCAGACTGATCAAATAGATAAACTCAGTGCCTGTGTGAAGGACATCAAAACCTGGATGACCTTGAATTACCTGCTCTTAAATCCTGAAAAAACAGGTCATTGTCGTTGGTCCCAAAGATCAAAGAGATTCTCTGTCGGACCAGATAATCTCACTCGACAATGTGAGTATAGCTTCTAGCCTTACTGTAAAAAATCTTGGAGTCCTATTTGATCAAAATCTCTCATTCACAGCCCATATAAACTTAGTTTGTAAAACCGCATACTTTCACCCGTGAAATATAACTAGAATTAGAAATATTTTACCTAAAAACGATGCTGAAAAACTCATCCATGCATTTGTTACTTCCAGACTTGATTACTATAATTCTCTGCTCGCTGCCTGCCCCAAAAGTACTATGAGGAGCCTCCAGTTGGTCCAAAATGTAGCAGCCAGAGTCCTAACAGGAACTAAAAGACGAGACCACATCAGTCCTATACTAAAATATCTGCACTGGCTTCCTGTCGAGCTTAGAATCAAATTCAAAGTCCTCCTCTTGACATACAAAACCCTAAACGGTATGGCCCCATCCTATCTGCAAGATGCTATTGTCCCATACCAGCCAAACAGAGCACTCAGGACTATTAGTGGTTCCTAGAGTGTCCAAAAGTACAGTGGGAGGGAGAGCATTCAGTTACCAAGCTCCTGTGCTATGGAATCAACTCCCTGCTGATGTTAAACAGGCCCCCACCCTGTATTTAAGACCAGGCTTAAAAACTTTCTCTTCGGTATAGCTTATGACCAGGTTACTAGTTTAATGTCACTCCGAACTAACTATGACCAGATTGGCTGAGAGTGACATTAAAACCCGAGATAAGATAGGCTGCAGTTGGAGATGGCAACATGAGCACTATCCTCTGCTTCCTCCTATTTTCTCATCAGCAATGCTATTCACATGTTGTCCCCTGTGGTGAGTAACTCTTTCAGATGCCCCGATGACAGCTGGAATATCTGCACTGGCTTCCTGTCGAGCTTAGAAACAAATTCAAAGTCCTCCTCCTGACATACAAAACCCTGAACGGTATGGCCCCATCCTATCTGCAAGATGTTATTGTCCCGTACCAGCCAAACAGAGCACTCCGCTCTCAGAATGCAGGACTATTAGTGGTTCCTAGAGTGTCCAAAAGTACAGTGGGAGGGAGAGCATTCAGCTACGGCTCCTGTGCTATGGAACCAACTCCCTGCTGATGTTAAACAGGCCCCCACAGTCTCTGTATTTAAGACCAGGCTTAAAACCTTCCTCTTCAGTATAGCTTATGACCAGGTTACTTAGTGAGGGAGTTGGACATTAAAACCCGGGATAAGATAGGCTTCAGTAGGAGATAACTAGCTGGGGGAAGTATGGCAACCTGAGCACTATCCTCTACTTTGTCCTATTTTCTCATCAGCAATGCTATTCACATGTTGTCCCCTGTCCCACTCCCCCTGTGGAGTGTAACTCTTTCAGATGCCCCGATGACAGCTGGACCCTCTCCTCCTCCCTGCCTGGCCCTCCTCCTCGCCTGGTTCTCATCCTCCTCGCCCGGCTCTCCTCCTCCTCGCCTGGTCTTCCTCCTCCTCGCCTGGCCGATTTTTCTTGTTTTGTCTGATTTTTCCTGTTGTTTTGTGTTTGTGTGTAGGCAGCACGGTGGCTGAGTGGCAACACTCATGCCTCACAGCAAGAGGGTTTGGTTCGATCCCCGGGTTGCCCAGGCCTTTCTGTGTGGAGTTTTGCATGTTTCTCCGCGTGTCTGTTGTTGTGATTTTGGGCGTTACAAAAATAAATTAATTGAAATTGAATTGGACCCTCTCCTCCTCCCTGCCTGGCCCTCTTCCACCCTCCTCCCTCTCCTCCTCGCCTGGCTCTCCTCCTCCTCGCCCGGCTCTCCTTCTCCTCGCCTGGTCTTCCTCCTCCTCGCCTGGCCCTCCTCCGCCCCCTCCCTCCTCCTCGCCTGGCCAATTTTTCTTGTTTTGTCTGACTTTTCCTGTTGTTTGATTTTCCTGTTTTGTTTTTGTGTGTAGGCAGCACGGTGGCTGAGTGGCAACACTCATGCCTCACAGCAAGAAGGTTTGGTTCGATCCCCGGGTCGCCCAGGCCTTTCTGTGTGGAGGGTGGGTTTCCTCCGGGTACTCCGGTTTCCCCCATCAACCAAAACATGAAAGCCCTTCGAGACAACTGTTGTTGTGATTTTGGGCGTTACTAAAATAAAATGAATTGAATTGAATTGAATTGAAAAACTAGACTGAGCCAAGCGGAACTGTACCACGGGGGATACAAGGACGATCTGGTTCTCATGTTCAGCCCTAAGAGACAACTGCTGTTATGATTTTGGGCTTTACAAAAATGAATTGGATTGAACTGAAATTGAATTGAAGAGGATGTTACCTTCAAGAGCCTCGCTCCTAACTGGCTTTTTGGTTGCTATGATACTTGCAGTTAGAATCCCGAATATGGCACTCAGCTCTAAATTGGCCTCTATAACTGCTAGCCTTGATGAGCTTCATTTGACTGGAGCTGAACACTATGACTGATGTCACACTCATTTTTTTGTACAGTGTGTGGTACATAGCCTTTGTTCAAAGTGAAAAGTTGATTTGTGACAGAGATAACACATGTACGTAGGGCCATTCCGGGGGAGTGGTTTGTCCACATGCAGCAGAGGGAGGCTGGCAGCTGTGTGTGGACAGAAACAGCAGGTCGGTTTGTTCTTCAGAGTACTGCTTATCAGTTAAACACAGCTGCAGCCTCCCCCAGTGCCAACAACCTCTGCTCAAAGGAAATGTATTACCCACAATATGAGGGGTTACAATAACTAGAATTATACAGGAGAATGATTTTTACACATATAGACAGCAAGTAGAACCAAGTCAGTCCACAGATGGTGGTTCACTGTAACTAGAATTACACACTGACACAGTGTTCTTGAGCAAAACACTAACCAACCTAGTATGAATATCTAGTGATTGTAATAGGTTAAATAGGTTTTATGGCTTGGTTTGGTGGGATTGTACCTGTCGTAAAAGGTACAAAAACATAAGAGGTAGTGGTTAGTTCTATAATGGAAGGCATTTTCTGATAGTTTAAACTTTCATTTAACAAAAATGTGTTGTCATTTATCTGGGTTAATCTAATCATAACTATTGTGTTTAGACACGTTTTGGTCCTTCTTAACATTATGATTGCTAGGTAACAGTTATGGAGTTACCTCTACATATGTCACATCTGCTGTGTCCAACCAGTAGGTAAATATGATGTTTCAGTGTAGTGAGTAGTCTAAGCTGTCATATGCACTTTAAGCTCTTGTGCACCTGGCAAGTGTGGTTAGTGATGTGATGTTTGTGAACGAGTCTTTCTTTCTAATGTGTAAGCATTTTTATACTGATTAACCCTCAAGCAACACAAGAATCAGCACAGACGGAGGGCAGGTAGCACAAGTGAGAGCACAGTGCAAAATTTAAAAAAAAAAAAAAAAAACTGAAAAAAGCATACTTGGCATTTTAATAAGTAGTGCAACATTTTATTAAGATTAGGCATAATTCCAAAGGTTAAACACACTCCCACTCTCAGTTTGAACCATTTTAAACACATTTGAGCCTCTGTTATTAGTTTTTAGATAAAATGAATTCTCACATTGGCTTGTGTCATGTCTATAAATAGTACAAGAAACTCTTTTGAACAACTCTTTGAAATGAATGGATCTAAAAGATTCAGATCCCATAAAAGAGCCTAAAGTCCCATCACTAGATACAATAGCTTGAATTATACAGCAGAATGCTTTTACTAACACATAGGCTATAGACAGCTTAGCTTGTGGATATCCAAAATGGGCATACAATAGATCTAAGAGAGCTAAAAAACAGGACAACATGGAATCTGAACCTAGAAGGATAGGCGTAACTATTCCTTACACAGCGGATGTGTCTGAAAAACTTCAGAGAATTTTCAGACAGTTTGAAATTCCGGTCTATTTCAAACCTACAAACACTTTAAGACAGTAACTGGTTCACCCAAAGGACAAAACCCTGAGCCATAAACAAAGTAATATAGTCTACTCCATTCAATGTAGTGATGACTGCAGTGAGCGTTATATTGGAGGAACTAAACAGCCACTCCATAAGAGAATGTATCAATACCGTCACAAGAGTTCCTCTGGACCCCAGTCCACCGTACATCTCCATCTCAAAGCCACTAACCACTTCTTTGAAGATAGTGATGTACAGATCTTAGCCAGAGAAAATAAATAGTTTGAGAGGGGAAGCTATTTTTGTTAGGAAAGGGAATCCTTCCGTAAACAGGAATGGGGGCCTGAGACATAATCTGTCCCTCATATATAATTCCATCCTCAGACCCAAAGCAAACAATATGGTGAGCCAATAGGACCATTAAAGAGTGAATGGAGGCCATTAAGACTGAAACTGCAGACAACAGCTGTTTACAGTTTCAGTGTAGGTAACCCCTGTCTTCAGATAGAAGGCAGTGTCCACAGCAATATGACCAGAACTGAAGAAGCGGCTTAGATGAGCAGTAAAATGTCTTCATTCCTACAACATTTTATCCAGTTGACAGATTTAATTTCAGCGTTTACTATAGACAGCGAAAAGAACCAACTCAGTCAGCAGAGGTATTTACTTAAGGATGGTTGTTCCTTGCAACTGGAATTACATACTAACATTGTGTTCTTGAGCTAAACACTTTTTTTGTTTTGTTTTCTAATTCTGACTTGTTTTGGTGAGATAGTACCTATGGTAAATGTTTATCATTGTTTTACATCAGTGATAGTTTGTGGGAAAATAAATAAATAAAAGTTGAGAAGAAAATCACAAAAATACAATAAGGAAAATTCTATCTGCGCAATGAAGGCATTTTTTTCTTTTTTTTTTTGGCAGTTTGTACCTTCATTCAACAAATTAAAAGTGTTGCCATTTTTTTGTATTCATCTAATCATAACATATTTAGACATATTTTGGTCCTTGTTAACAGTATGGTTGCTAGGTAACAGTTGAAATTATGTATGTCACCCATGTCCAGCCAGAAACTAACTATGTTTTAGAGAAATGGGTAGTCTAACCTCATGGTGGATGTTTCTTGCACAAATGAGGCTGAGACTATTCTGAAAGTAAAAAGCTTCAACCTGCAGCTTTTTCACTCACAGACACACATATACAACACATAAAAGGTACACTGTGTAACTTCTCTGCTGGACTGTAGTTGCTTGTTTCCATGATAATGCAGGGAATGTTACACAGTATGGCATTGCACTTGTATATATCTTGCATTTATTTAATTTTAAGGGTTTTCATTGTTTAAAAATACAGTGAAAAACCTGCATTTTTAAGCAGGGTCGCTTACAAGGGTCTTAACGGACCTGATCTGTAACCTGGTGGATAGGTAATAGAGATAAGTAGAGACAGATAAGTACATGGCCATACTACAGAACATTCTAGAGAAAGCAACAACATGTCCATGGAGAAATGCAGGTGGCGCACACTCCATCAAAAGCATAGTCCTAAGAGTTTGTGTAAATACTAGGGGTGGGACCAGAAACAATTTCCACAAGATGAGATGAGTCATGAGATTGGGTCTGTGAAAATGAGACAAACTGAGATTTTGACACAATGTCATCATTGTAGAGCAAATTTTTGGAACTAAAGCATCTCAAGACCTGTAACTCACCAGCACTTAACCTTTTTGGGCCTATCAAAATGCAAACACATTTTTTCAGATGTGTGCAATCCTAATTTTATCTCACTACAAGATTTTGTGGTGTGAAATCTTATCCCAGTCCTAGTTTTTAAATATAGGGATATTTTACGTGTAAGGACAGCATTTTTTGACAAATTAAACTAAATAGTGGTCATTTTTTGTATTAGTTTAATCGTAACCATTATCCAATGTACACAATGTTTGGATTTTGTTAAGATTATGGTTGCCAGGTAACAATCATGGAATTACATCTACATATGTCACATTTGTTGCACGTGTCCAACCAGTAAGTAAAATGATAAACTTAAGCAAAATAAAAATAAATAAATAAAAAAGAGAGAGAAAGTAAAATCTCATGATATTAACTATGTTTTAGTGAAATTAGTAGTCTAACCTTTCATATTCACATTAATATTGCCATTAATTGGCACATTCATAAGGATAAGCCATTTCAAAGTACAACAGTGAATATTTAACACAAATGAAAGCCACTTTCTCAGAGGACCATATGCTCTGTCCCTGTCCAATGTGCTGATCCCCATGTCTCCCTACCTGGTGCTGAAGTGTTAGATCTATATGTGGGAATTTCCTGTTTTGTCAAGTCATTTCTTAGTTTAATCATAATTATTGTACAATTTAGACAGGCTTTGGACCTTGTTACCATTGACATTGCTAGGTAACAGTTATGGAATTACATAGGTCACATCTGCTGCCCGTGTCCAACAAGAAATTTTATGAAGTTAACCATGTTTTACAGAAAATGTCACTGTAACTACATGCACTTCAAGCTTTTGTGCACCTGGCTAGTATTTGTGAGTGTTAGAAATCCATATTTTCAGAAGTAAAATCCTAAAATAATATTTCCACAGAGAGAAGGTGATACATCAGTCCTTCAAATTAAAAGAACACAGATGGAATTCAAGTCAGGGATGATAGGCTGAACCTATTCTAAAAGTAGAAAGCTCCAACTGCAGCTCTTTCACTCACAGACATAACTCAAATAGAATATTTTAAGGTATACTGTGTAACTTCTCTGGTGAAGGGTACTTGCTTGTTTCCATGACAATATCGGGAATGTATCACAGTACGATATTAAACTTATCTATCTTGTATTCATTTCATCAGAAGGGTTTTTATTGTTCAAAAATACCTTGGAAAACCTCCCCACGGATTGCATCTGTCTCATGGTAAATAAGTAATGGAGATGGTATTGGTCACATTTTTTATATATGTAGCAGTTTTCCACCTTAAATGCTTTACATGAAGGAACCACTCACCTATTCACACACACATTCATACACTAGTGTACGCAGACACTGGGGGTGAAGTGGGTTAAGTGTCTTGCCCAAGGACACAACAGCAGTAAACATCTGTGGGAAACGCACCGCCAACCTGTGGGCTAGTGGATCTGACCGTTCAACCAATGATATATTTATGTCGAGAGCAGGATTTGGACCGCCAACCTTTGGATGAGTGGACAAACTCTCTCCCAACAGAGTAACTGTTGCAACTAAGCGATAGGTACAGCTAGATAGAAGGCACATACTGAGGAACATTCTAGGGAAAATACCAACATCTCCATGGAGAAATGCAGGTGGCAGACACTCAAATTACTATATATTATATAGTTCACCTTTAAATGTTTGTGCAAATACTAGAGGTGGGACAATTCAATTCAATTTATTTTTTTAAAGCCAAAAATCACAACAACAGTTGCCTCTTAGGGCTGAATAAGACAGAATTTCCACAAGACAAGATGAGATGTGAGATTTGATCCATGAGAATGAGACAAGATTTTGATAAAAATTTTCAATAGATGCAATTGTGTGATACAGTTCACAATTATTATTTATTGGCATTGTCAAGCCGCTTTTTGGAACTGCAACTTTTGACAATGTAACTCACCACCAACTCCATGTTCCTAGTATTGTGCTTTTCTGGACTGAGATGTCTGATATTTTTCCTGGGATCTGCTGTAGCCACTCCTCCAGTTTGGGGTCACTACCCCAAGTGATCTGATGACCATGGGCACCACTGATGTCTTCATCTTCTCCGGCTCTTCTTTGAACCCCTGGCTTTTCTTTAGTTACTCATGTTCCTTTTTCCTGATTTACATCACTTGGTACTGCAGTGTCCACCACAACGGCTTTGCTCTGTTATTTATCCACCACCACAATGTCCGGTTGGTTCGCAATCACTATTCTATCGGTCTGTATCTGGATGAGTGCCTCTGTGCTGTTCTTCAGACCAGCTCTCTGAAGCCATTGGTAGGATCACACTCACTAGTCCTCACTTCCTTACAGTTCAGGGTGCTCAATTTGGGATGGAACCCTCCATGCATGGTCAGGAGCTTTCATGTCTTAACATCCATGGTCTGTATCTCCTCCTTTAGCTAGCTTGTGATTCCTGCTGGGTATCTGATTACTGGCAGGGTGTGACTGTTTATTTCCTGGGTTTTGTTCTTAGTTTGAAAAGTTAAGAAAACTTCCACACACTGTCTCACTCTTGATTCACTTTTATTCTCACAACGTTTCTGTCCCTCTGACCTTCCTCAGGTATATTTTCCTCCAATGCACCTGTCGCCTACTTAGGTGTGCAGAGTCTATGCAGAAACGAGTACTGGGTTTTGTTCTTGCCATTGAGCTGACTCCTTAGGACTTACATTACTCTTTGGAAGTATTTGGCCATGGCTGCTTTTCGTATTTCCTGTTCAAGGTGACCATTTCTTTGTGGGATAACAACAATGTCTGCTATTGTTCCTTCTGGGAGTGTGGACTTCCTTCGCTCTCTTTGTCACCTCTTTCCACGTTTCGTCACCTTTCATCTCTTTGTCACTTCTCAAGCCCGAATGACATTCCAATGTCTGTGCTGTAGATCCTGATGGTGTGGCTCACTAAGTCAATGCCTCGCTCATTCCGCTCATTCTTAGCGTACATGATGTCACCCATGTAGAGGAGGGCACGAACAGTGGCCCCATTCCAGTGTTGTTGATTGCTGAGGGGGTTCAAAGTGGGTGTTGATGTTATACAGCTCCAGGCATTAAGTGATCCACATGTGTGACATTGAGTGTGTATATGTATATGTGTATGTATGTATATATATATATATGTGTGTATGTGTGTGTGTGTGTGTGTGTAGTTGTTTAGTTTAGGATTTTGTTTTTGTTTTTTTCTGACAAATAAGCAAAATAGTGGTCATGACAACATTTTACCCTTGTTCACATTGTCATTCATGGAACCTCTACATATGTCACATCTGCTGCCTTTGTCCAACTAGGAAGCAAAATTATAAACTTCACCAAAATTGCAAAACTGAAATCACTAGAAAAAAAGGGTTTTAATAAAATCTCATAATGTAATCATAAGTATGCTTTAGTGAAATGAGAAGTCTAACCTGTCACATTCACATTAATATCACTTTTAATTAAGAATAAGTTCAAAAATTTAAAAAGTACAAAAATTAATATTTAGCACAAATGAAGGTGACTTTCCAAGATGTCTGTAGGCTGTGCCTGACCAAGGTGCTGATCCCCTCCATGGTGCTGATGTGTAAGATCTTTATATGGGCATTTCTTGTCATTGTAAATCAATCCTGCTTGGGACATTATGTATACCAGGCACCATTATGTTTTCTTCCATACTGTGGAATATTATAGCCAAAGGGACAAGATTTCTTTGCCAAGAAAGTGGTTTTAATATTTAAATTGGAGATGTGTATATGGATGCGAAAGCAAAAATAATCACTATGTAAATTTTATGGGGAGAGGTTCATCACCTACTTGTCTCCATAGTGAATTTATTGCTTTGCTTATTGCTAAACTTTTTACATACCATTTACAAACCAGACTTGTTGACTTTTATAAGAGATTCGATAAGATAAGATATACCTTTATTAGTCCAACAGTGGGGAAATTCCAGTATCGCCCCACACAGTTAAAGAACAGAAGGGAAATGGTACATGCAATAAAACAAGATAATAGATAATGTCGTAATGGCTTGTGCGGGTGCGGACCAAGGAGTGCAGACTCAGGGCAAGTTGACAGTGTTTATTTACAGAATAGTGAATTTTAGTCTTTAACAGTTCATTCAAACACACACGAGGAACCAGGGAGCGGGAGGCAGGCCAAGCGGGCGGAGTGCAGGTCAGGGACGGGAAAGCCAGGACCGGAGTGAAGGCAGGAGCGAGACGAGACCGGGACAGGCAGGGCCGGCGTAGTCCAGAGAGCCGGACCCAAGGCAGGAGGCAAACAGCAAGCCGGAGACCAAGACAGGACAGGTGGCAAGACGGAGGGATGACTGTACCGGAGCACAGAGGCAGGAGCAGGAACGAGCGAGGACAGGAATCTGGAAGGTGGCAAAAAATCCAATAAGAGCATGGTCGCTGGTCCGGACTGGTTTGATCTGGGAGATGTGGAAGGTTGGATGGATCCAGAGAGACGGGGGCAACTGGAGACGCACCTCGGACGGAATTATGACTTTTATAATTTTAAATGGCAGGAAGCGGGGGGACAACTTGCGGGAGTCAGTCTTCAGCGGGATGGTCTTGGAAGAGAGCCAAACCATTTGGCCAGGCTGGTATGTGGGCGCCGGGACGCGGTGGCGATCAGCCGCTGCCTTGGTGGGCGCCCCGTACAGAAGGAGGGCCACCCTGGTCTTGCTCCAGACCCAGCGGCAGCGCTGGAGGTGATGCTGGACTGATGGGACGGCAAGGTCCTTCTCCGTGGGGAAGAGCGGAGGCTGGTATCCCAGGGACGCTTGGAAAGGAGACATCCAGGTGGCCGAGCTCACAAGGGAATTATGAGCGTATTCTATCCAGGGCAGGTGAGACCTCCAGGTTGTGGGATTAGCGGAGACTGTGCATCGTAGTGCTGATTCTAGGTCCTGGTTGGCCCGCTCCGTCTGCCCATTTGACTGCGGGTGAAAGCCAGACGTGAGACTGACCGTGGCTCCCAAACTGTCGCAGAAGGCCCGCCACACCTGGGACGTGAATTGAGTTCCTCTGTCAGAAACGATATCCACCGGGATGCTGTGTAGGCGGAAGACATGGTTAGTGAGCTGGTCGGCGGTCTCCCTGGCAGTTGGGAGCTTGGGCAGGGCTATAAAGTGGGTGGCCTTGGAGAAGCGGTCCACCACTTTGAGGATTACCGTGTTCCCCTCGGAGAGAGGTAGTCCCGTCACAAAGTCCACTACGATATGGGACCAAGGCCGCCGAGGAACTGTGAGGGGATACAAGAGACCAGAAGGGGGTGAATGGGAGGCCTTGGTCCGAGCACATACCTGGCAGGCTGAGACAAAGGCCTGGGTGTCCGTGTCCATAGTGGGCCACCAGAAGAGAGAGCGACTCGCACTGGGATGGCAGGCGAACCTGGAGGCGTGGACCCACTGGAGCACCTGGGATCGAACAGAATCGGGGACAAACAACCAGGTGGGCCATTACCTGGGTCTGGATCGTTGGCCTGGGCCTCTTGGATGGTGTCCTCGATCTCCCAGTGGACCGCAGCGACAACACATGAGGGGGAAATGATCGTCTCTGCGGGGCCCGGGCTGTCCTCCAGTGAACTGATGGGAAAGGGCGTCCGGTTTGATGTTCCGAGATCCGGGACGGTAGGTCAGGAGGAAATTGAAGCGGCTGAAGAACAGGGACCAACGAGCCTGACGGGAGTTGAGTCACTTGGTGGACTGGATATATTCCAAGTTCTTATGGTCTGTCCAAACTACTAACGGCTGCTCCGCTCCCTCCAGCCAACGGCGCCACTCCTCTAGGGCGAGTTTGACGGCCAGGAGTTCCCGGTCCCCCACATCATAGTTGGCTTCAGCCGAGGACAACCAACGGGAGAAGAAGGCGCAGGGGCAGAGGCGATTGTGGGGTTCAAATCTCTGAGACAGCACGGCCCCCACTCCCGAGTCGGAGGCGTCTACTTCCACGACGAATTGGCGCAGGGGGTCGGGCTGGTGCAGGATGGGAGCGGAGGTGAACAACATCTTGAGTTTCTCAAAGGCTGATTGCGCCTCAGGGGACCAGGAAAACTGCAATGAAGGAGAGATAAGTTTAGTAAGGGGTGAGATAACCCTACTAAAATCCCGTATAAACCGTCTATAAAAATTGGCGAAGCTGATGAATTGCTGGAGCTGCTTGCGATTGGTCGGGACGGGCCAATCCATGACGGCCTGGATCTTCTCCGGATCGGTTTTCACTTGGCCCTGCCCCACAATGAAGCCCAAAAAACTGACCTCCTCTGCATGAAATTCGCCTTTCTCAGCTTTGACGAACAGCTTATTTTCTAGGAGGCGCTGAAGAACCTGGCGGACATGATGGCGATGCTCCTGAGGGGACTGAGAGAAAATCAAAATGTCATCCAGGTATACGAAGACAAAGCGGTTCAAAAAAATCACGGAACACATAATTTATTAGGGCTTGGAACACAGCAGGGGCATTGGTAAGGCCAAAGGGCATAACCAAATATTTGAAGTGGCCAAGGGGAGTCTTAAAAGCCGTCTTCCACTCGTCCCCCTCGCTTATGCACACTAGGTGGTATGCGTTTTGCAGATCCAATTTCGAAAAGATGGTGGCTCCGTGGAGGGACGTGAAGGCGGAGTCCAGAAGGGGAAGCGGGTATTTGTTCTTGACAGTGATATTGTTCAAGCCCCGGTAATCGATGCAGGGCCGCAGGGACTTATCCTTTTTGGCCACAAAGAAGAAGCCTGCCCCCACCGGGGAAGTAGAAGGACGGATAATCCCAGCGGCCAGGGAGCCACGGATATACTCCTCCATGGACTCTCGTTCAGGTCTCGACAGGTTATACAGTCGACTAGACGGTAATGGGGCACCCGGTAGGAGGTCTATTGCACAGTCATACGGGCAGTGCGGAGGTAAGGAAACTTTACTTTTGCTAAAAACTTCCCCGAGGTCGTGATACTCCGCCGGATCCGAAGACAGATTGGGAACGTCCTGGGACGGGCCGATGATGGTACCGGACCCCCCGGCCGGAGGTAGGGCAGACTGGAGACACTTGGCGTGGCACTCGGGACTCCACCCCGAAACTCCACCCCGGGCCCAATCAAAGATGGGGTTATGAGTTTGTAACCAGGGGTAGCCTAAAACTAGCGGGGAGGCGGAGGAAGACAGAACATGAAACCGCCGGGTGTCACGGTGGTTGCCGGACAAAACCACGGTGACGGGTTCCGTGACGTGCGTCACGCGGCCCAGAAAAAGTCCATTGAGTCCCTGGGCGTTAAGGGGGCGCTCGAGGGGTTCCAGTCGTACGCCGAGCTGCTCCGTGACTTGGGCGTCGATAAAGTCCTTCTCGGCCCCGGAATCGACAAGAGCTGAAACAGATAAAGTCTCTGAACATACATACAGGTTGGCACTGAGCCACAGTCTATTATTTGTATCCGGGATGTGAGACTCACCCACCAGTACTCCCAGCGCTACTGGTGGGCGCCCCCTTTTGGCCGAGCCGGACAAGTGGCTACAAAATGCCCGCACTCGCCACAGTAGAGGCAGGCTCCGGCCAGGCGCCGGGGCAGCAGCTTGTAGCTCCGGCGGGACCGGTGATCAGCGTCTCTCTCCGACGCGCCCGTAGCCGATCCGGTTAGTGATGGTGATGAGGGACCGTAGGTCGGAGGGTTCGTCACGAGACACCAGTTCATCTTTCAGATGCTCGTTCAAATCCCCTCCATCTTTCAGATGCTCGTTCAGACAGCCGTTTTCGGCCCACAGCGCGCTGTCCATCCAGTCCATCTCAGCCGCGTGCGTCCAGAAATCAATAGTATAATCCGCTACCGTCCTGGAGCCCTGGTTGAGAGTCAGTAGACGGGAAGCCGCATTGTCCTGTTAGTGCGGGTGGTCGAACACCAGCTTGAAGGTGGAGATGAACTCGTTAAAATCCAAATTGTCCGCAGGTGTGTTCATTGGCCGTGCCTCAGCCCACTGGAGAGCTCTTCCCCAAAGTAATCCACACATATAGCGAATCTTAGCAGCCCCAGAGTTAAAGCGAGTGGGACACTGCTGAAACATGAACTCGCACTGGAACAGGAATCCCCACAGAGGTGAGGCTGACCTGAATATGGCTCTGGGTCCGTGCCTCTCGGCTCCGGAGGACGTGGCGGAACCCCAACTGCAGCAGGCGGGGCAATGAGAAGCGCGGCCACTTGGTGGTTGAGCTGCGCCACTTGTTGAGATAACGTCTGGTTAAGATCCAACAGAGTCCGAATAGATTGTTCGTGTTGTCCTAACACCACTTCATGGTGGGAGCGTTTTTGCTGGAGCGCCTGGTCCGGGCCCGAGTCCACTTGGTCCATGCTGGCCAGACCGTTCTGTCGTAACGGCTTGTGTGGGTGCGGACCAAGGAGTGCAGACTCAGGGCAAGTTGACAGTGTTTATTTACAGAATAGTGAATTTTAGTCTTTAACAGTTCATTCAAACACACACGAGTAACCAGGGAGCGGGAGGCAGGCCAGGCGGGCGGAGTGCAGGTCGGGGACGGGAAAGCCAGGACCGGAGTGAAGACAGGAGCGAGACGAAACTGGGACAGGCAGGGCGGGCATAGTCCAGAGAGCGGGACCCAAGGCAGGAGGCAAGCAGCAAGCCGGAGACCAAGACAGGACAGGTGGCAAGACGGAGGGATGACTGTACCGGAGCCAGAGCGCAGAGGCAGGTGCAGGAACGAGCGAGGACAGGAATCTGGAAGGTGGCAAAAAATCCAATAAGAGCATGCAGACGGGCAACAAAGGTGCAAAACTGAGCTGGAGCATTCACGTTTCCGAGTGTATTCTGCCGAGCCCTCATATATTCGGCAGCAGATGACGGTAATTGCACTGATGCGCTCCAGGTGCGTGCGGGAGGAGTCAGGAACTCCGACCAGCTCTGGGCAGACAGGTAAGGGAGGGGGAGAGAGCACAGGAGGACAGGAAAAAACAGGCATCATGACAGATAAATAGTTTAAAATAATTTAAAAAATAGACTTAAAAATAAACTAAAAATAGACTCTAATATAACATCTTCGTAAAGTGACTTTAGTATTGCACATTGGTATGGATGAATGACACATGTTCAGTGTTAACAGTGTTCATTGTACAGTCTGACAGCAGCAGGAAGGAAAGACTTGCGAAACCTCTCCTTCACACAGCAAGGGTGAATCAGTCTGTCACTGAAGCTGCTCACCAGGGCAGACAGAGCGTCCTGCAGGGGGTGAGACTCATGGCCCAGCATAGAAATGACCTTAGCCAGGACCCTCCTGTTCCCCACCTCCTGCACTGAGTCCAGAGGACAGCCCAGGACGGAGCTGGACTTCTTGATGACCTTGTCCAGCTTCTTCCTCTCCCTCTCTGTGATGCAGCTGTTCCAGCAGACCACACCATACAGGATGGCTGATGTCACCACAGAGTCATAGAAGGTCTTCAGGAGTGGCCCTCTCACTCCAAAAGACCTGACTCTCCTCAGGAGATAGAGCCTGCTCTGGCCCTTCCTGTACAGTGCATCTGTGTTGTGAGTCCAGTCCAGTTTGTTGTTCAGATGAACACCCAGGTACTTGTATGAGTCCACTCTCTCAATGTCCCTTCCCTGAATGTTCACTGAGGGGACAGTAGAGTGGCGTCTGCGGAAGTCCACCACCATCTCCTTGGTCTTCTCTGCATTGATGATGAGGTGGTTCTGCTGACACCAGTCCACAAAGTCCTGTGTTAGTCCTCTGTACTCCACATCGTCATCATCCTTGATGAGGCCAATGATGGCAGAGTCATCAGAGAACTTCAGCAGGACGCAGCTGTCCGTGTTTTGTCTGAAGTCTGCAGTGTAAAGGGTGAAAAGAAAGAGCGCGAGGACAGTGCCCTGGGGCGCCCCCATACTACAGGTCATGAGATCAGACATGCAGTTCTTGGCTCTCACAAACTGGGGCCGGTTTGTGAGATAGTCCAGGATCCAGTCTGCCAGATTGATCAAATCTCAGGAAATGAGAATTGAGGTTGTTCACCCACAGCAGGTCCCCCTCCGTCTGGGCAGGAAGTGCTTTGAAGCCTGAGATAGTCTTTAGACTTCACACCCCCTGGATTTTCTTCTCCTGTAGCTGTCACTCTATCCTTCTCTTATGGCTGGCTTGGCTTAACACTCTTTATTTAGACAATAGAATGTGATTTTCAACATTAAATTGCAGTACATTCTTTTATATTCCCATGTGGCCTTATATTTGTGTAATCCCTCAGTCATCCAGGTAGGTTTCATACAGGTCCATGGGTGTATATTAGTCTATTTGGTCTCACAGCTCAAGATCATTCTAAAGCTGTTTTGATTCAGAATAGATTAGCTTGGTTCATTTTTGAATGTAACATTTTTAGTATAGACATTGGCTCAAATGAGTATCTTGTTTCAGTACTAGTTATAGTATTGTTTAGTATCTGATTTTCAACACTTTTGACACCCCTAGTGTACACTGAGTCAGGGGAGGCACGCGTTCAGACCCACATAATCAGGAAGCACCACGTCTGGCTCTGCGTGTGGTCTTCACTACAACGACTCCCCCCTTTGGTTCGCTTTTGCCCCGTTGTTTTCCGGGCTCGAGGAACATTCCGTGATTTCCGTGTGGTCCCCCCCTTGCATACGCACATCAGACACCCTGGACAGACTGCGGCTTAGAGGCGGGCTCATATCGCTCTCTCTCCTTTCTCCTTCTCTCTTCCACCACACGCACCTCCGCTCCTCCTCCTCCTCCTCCATATCCGTCGTCAGCGAGCACAAAACGCACCACAAGAAAACACCAAACACCCAATGAAGCGCACAAGCCGGAGATGCTAGGAGCGAGCAGTTAGAAGCACACTCTCTCCTCCCTCCAGAAGACGCCTAAAGAAAGCACCTTGGACTCCTGCTGCGGAGGTGAGTGCATCCACTGTACAGCGCATCCTCCCAGTGTTTCCACTACCGCATGCCTCGAGTATTAGCTCATGCACTGAATACGGTTTCTCCGCAGCTTTGACCAGCTTTGATCTCGCTGCGTCCGGTCGGTTCAAAGTTTTGCGGTATCGGTTAAGGGGCAACGCGCTCACACACGTACGAGCGTTCACATTGACGCGAGGTGAGCTGCCTGCTTGTGTCCTCACTTAGAGGTTATTACACGGTCACACTAAGCACACCGTGGAGCCTGGGGGTCCGACATGCAGAGGCGGGTCGTCGGAGGACTACCTGCGTGGCTCGTGTCTCGCTCTTACGTCCGTGACCTGAGTGTCCTTCATTTGGCGCATTGGAGAAACGTGCCTCAGCGACGATAAGGCGCCAGAGAGGAATTTCTTTTTGTCATGTCTGCTCACCGAAAACATGATTTAAAACATAAAAAATATATTTGTAGTTTTTTTTTCTCTTTTTGCATTTTACACATTTTGAAATTAGACTTTGGGAACAGATACGAGATTTTTACATGACAGAATGCGCAATGGATTTTGAGGAGGAAAAAACAAACAAACAAAAATTCCAGTCACGAATATTTGGGTCACAGTTGAAATCCCAGTGTTGCTGTCTAAAGTTAGCCTGTGCAGAAAGTAGAGCCTACGCTTATTATCATAGCATTACTGTAGAATCATTTTGTATTGACGTTGTAAAACCAATCTAGATTACTGGAGTGGTTTTGCGCCTGGTTGTAAGAGGCGGGAGCGCACATATCTTTCAGAATCGCAAATGACCTAATTTGCATGTTTATGGTTAATTTTATGGTCCATTCATGCTTTGTCCAAGACTTGAACGTTAATCAAGATCCAAGAACCAAGAACACCCCCAATGTATTAAAATATTGATTGAATTTTACTATGACTAAATACTTAATCCCTAAATACAGGACATATTTTTGTAAGGGATTGGGCAATAATTGTAATCTGAATGAGGTTAAAGGTTTTTGGATATCTAATTGTTTCTGACAAACACTGCAATTTTGATTAGATTTGCAGTTTATGTTTTAATAACTAAATTTTGTTCAGAATTCACATTTAAACATGTCCAGAAGAATTAGCATCAGACAGGATACTTTGTTGTTTGGAAAGGACTTAAATAATTGCACTCTTTTTATTCAAATTGCAATTTCAATTGGGTTGCGATTCAAATTCGATTAACCGCTCGGCACTATGCATGCCACATAGTTTCCTTTATTTCAGTACAGTGCAGATTCTGTGTGGTTTTGTTAACCTGACACCTCTCTTGCACCTTTCTTTTCAGCAGATCTGGATTTGAACCCTTTCCGGTACTAGTGAATGTAAGGATCGCTCGGATACAGAAGGCAGGGAATCAAAAGCCATCACCATGAATTTTGTTATGAAGCAAGCGCTGGGAGGTAAGTGTGCCTGGTAACGGCTCTAGAGACGCTACAAAGACCCACACAGAGAGGTACGGCAGGCAGACAGAGCTGGAGTCTACATGGAATTTTTTTTTTTTTAAATCAGTCAGGACTATTTTAAACTGTTATTTAAATTTCCTGGTGTAGGGTCAGCCACCTGAACTTACTGTTCACTGAAAAACATGCATTCTCTAATCAGGGTCACCTGTGTGAGCTGGTAGTGTCCAACCAAAATGTAACTTTGTGGATAATTCAAGGCATAACAGTAGCATCTCGCTGGAGACAAACAGGTAGCGTTCTCTCCACTAAAAAATTACATTGTGCATTTTTAACTTGCACAGTAAGAATAGACTCTTTAGTGATGTTTTAAAACCACTACAGTTAACACAAGAGGCTTTGCTCCAGACAGAGGGATAGAACAGGCTTATATCAGACAGTTTTCTGAAATGTGTTTTTGATTACATCACTTCTGTAACTGATTGGAGCAATAATTATACTCACAATTAAAACCTGCTGAATTACACGGCCCTACTGGAGATATAAAATCTTGAGCTGTGAATCTTGTTTTTTTTTTTTTTTTTTTACATTTCTTAGTTTTTCTGTAAGGATTGTGTACTCTGTGGGTACTCTATGGTTACTATTAATTTACATTTGATTGAAATAGTGATTCCTTACATTACATATTTACATCCCACATCTGGAGGTGGTAAGATACTACTGTAACCAAAGCTGCACTATCATGAGTCCCTCTGCAAGGTGTCTTGCCTTAAGACACAACAGCACTTTGCATTGTTCTGAGCGAGAATTGATCTTTGGGTTGGGGGAAGGTTCAGTACATTATAGGTGCTGTGTGGATGTTGTGTAGGTGCTATGTAGGTATTATGTGGGTGCTGTTAGGGTACTCTATGGATGCTGTATGGATACTCTGGGTGTTATGTGGGTACTCTGGTTGCTGTCTGGGTATTCTGTGGGTGAATGTGGGTTCTCTGGATACTGTGTGGGTACTCTGTGGGTGTCTGTGGGTACTCTGGGTGCTATATGAGTGCGTTGGGTGCTGTGTAGGTACTTTATGGGTGCTTTGTGGGTGCTTTTTGCGTGCTTCATGCAGGACCCAGTGTCGCAATCAACTGGCTGCCTGCAGGAGGAGGAGCTGTGTTGAAGATGATTTGGTGATGAAAATGCGTTTGATTGGATGGTGCATATGCAGATGTGGCAGTGGCCTCAGAGATTGGCACTGCTCCGGTGACTCTGAAGCCTTTGCTGTTGACTCCTGTCCCTGCTCTGAATGTCAACTAGCCCATACTAGTTTCACACACAATTTTACACCCTGATGGACCTAGATATATTTTTTTGCTAAATTAACCTATTGAAAACCACTTTATACCACTGGCAGTTTCCCCTTAAAGCACGATAATCCCAGTAAACTCTTATATCTTAAATAAAACTCTCATATCTTAAATAAAACATGAGCTGTGATACATAAATAGCTCTGTGTCCTTCAGCAACAGAAGTGTGGTAGTGTAATCAATGAGATGACTCAACCGTATAACGCTCATATGTAACTATAGGATACTACAAAAAGCCTCATTCCGTATTTAGTATGTTTTATACAGAGGGATATCAGTGTGTTCATTATAGCTTCCTCCATTGTGTCTCGAGCCAGAACCAGACGGAGCCATCTGATTAGATTTGTTTATTTCAGTGACGCATGTGAAACGAAGGAGCTCATTGGTCTCCTATCATTTACAATATAATGAGATTTCTCTCATCTCAGATTAACAGAGATTAGTGTTTTGCTCATTGATTCTGTAGAAATCCACTATATTTTTAGTCCACTGTCATTTTTTTTTCCTTTCTTTTTTTTCCTCGTAAGCTGTCATATTTGTTTTGATTTGGACATACCACGTGTGTCCCTGATTAGCCAATTCACCTGTCAATCACACACATCTGAACTCGTAAAGATGCATCAGTGACCAGACTCACATATTTGTTAAGTATTGGAGAAGTGTCTGTTCTGGATCCCAGTCAAGAAATCTGACCAATGCTATTTGATTGCACAATAGTGTTGTTATGATGCTAAAATTTCAAACTTGATTTTAATATCAATTCTGATATAATAATGACAATAAAAAAGCAATTTCTTTAGAGAAGAGAATAGAATGTGATTTTCAACATTAAATCGTAGAACTTTCTTTTATATTCCCATGTGGTCTTATATCTGTGTAATCCCTCAGTTGCCCAGGTAGTTTCCATAGTGACCCATGGGTGTATACAAGTCTATGTGATCTTGATATGATACATACCTCGATAAATAAACCATGATACGATATGTACTGTACCTTGATAGAGTGCACTTTCATTTTGACACAGTTCGATATATTTCAAATCAATTTGATACAGTTCTTACTTAATGATCCAGCTCATTTTATCTTTCACTTATTGACGACTAGTGAACATAACAAAATGCATTTCGTTTAACGCATGTTACTAAGTAGAAGATTACATAAAACTGTAGCATTGGTCATTTGCGATACTTTTGACAGTCCTGTTGCACAATAACAATACCACTACTCTGTGAATACTTCTCAGACAAGAATATCAAATAATTTTTTACCATTATAATCAAGGCCTAAAAATGCCTTAACAATGTTTTAAATTGGATATGTGCACCTACTAATATTTGATGTGAAACAGTTTCTTTAATTCATCAGGGGGCTCATTCAAAGTTCCTATTTCTGCTTGAACACTGCTGGACCAATGAAGCCACATCTAGCAGCCCCATTGTGATAACAGTTGAAAGGAACTTTATTTCACCAGAACAGTCTAATAATATTATAGTTGTTTCCTTCTCATTTACCCGCTCGAAGTTGCATTTGGAGTAATTTGTGCATGTGTGAGTAATCTTTGTAATTCTGTATCCAAGACATTATTGCTCCGATCTATCCCCATTTTCACCACCACGAGAACACACCCACTGCTCTATACTTTGTTCTCCAATTTTATTTTCTTAATCAATAATTCACATAGCATTCAGCAGCGATGTGTAGTCATTTTAGCACAAATAAAAAACAAATCAGCTGCTTGCTAGTGTCATCTGCAGCTATCCACAGGACCTGTAAAGGGGCAGGTGGGAATAGGGTTGTCAGAAGTAGCAAAAATCAGATACTAATCGATACTAAAAGTAGTATCAAAACTAGATCCTCATTTGAGCAGGTATCGATACTAGTCACATTCACAGGACAGAAATAAACCTTTTCCTTTAGCTTTTAGCTTTAGAATGATCTTGAGCTGTATCAGAACATGTATAGACCACATAGACTAGTATACACCCACTGACCACTGAGGGATTACAGAGATTATTATTATTATTTTTTTTGTTTTGTTTACTGTCTTTGTGGTATTGGAAATAAGATACGATATAAGATAAGATATGCCTTTATTAGTCCCACAGTGAGGAAATTCTAGTATTGCACCGCACAGTTAAAGAACAGAAGGAAAATGGTACATGCAATAAAACAAGATAATAGATAAATAGCTTAAAATAATTTAAAATATAGACTTAAAAATAAACTAAAAATAGACTCTAATGTAACATCTCCGTATTATTATGGTATTAAGTATCAAGTCTTAGGATCAAAATCAAGTTTGAAATTTTAGTATCACAACAACACTAGGCAGGAATTAGCTCCTAATACTTCCTTGGGCAACTCGATTTTCCAACCCAGAAGTCAGCGGACTTTTCTTTTATTGAGTTGTTTAAGATAAATATTGTGATTCAAGATGTCCAAATTATAACATAATGATCCACGGGTGTCAGAGATTAAAACTATATAGCAGACACAAGCAGAATATGCCTTCTTTAAGAAAGCTTGAAATGTCGTAATTAGCGACCTTTGCGCTGGCGTTCCTGTATCATGGCCGCACGTTTCTGGGGAAATGTTGGGAGAGTGAGAGAGTGAGTGGAGGATTAGCTCATACCATTATTCCGATGTTGTGAGTGTGCGCAGAGGTGAAAGCCGCACCACTCTTCTGTGCCATGGTCTTACAAAGAGCAGCTTTTCAAAAACACTGAAATACAGCTACGAGAGAAATCTCGTAGCTGTAAAATCTCGTCTTGTTAAATCTCGTAACAACACGCTAGCTGAATGAGTGACAGATTTTCCAATTGCGATTATCAAAAGGGTTGTCAAAACCAAAACCAGACACCAGTAAATACTAAAACTTCGGTCGAAACTAGATACTCATTTTTAGCAGGTATCAATATTAAAAAAGTGAAATGAACCTTAACTGAATGGCTTTAGAATGATCTTGAGCTGTATCAGAACAGGTATAAGATCGTGATCAAACTGAAATTGTGATCTGGCTCAAAGAAAACTGTGAAATTATTTTTTTGGCATATCATTTTTTGGCCCCTACTCTTCCGTGCATATCTGTCCCTCTCTGTCCCAATCCCATGCCAGAGACAGCAAATAGCATAGACTCCACAATTTTTTACTGCTGCCCAGTTGCCTTTACCCCAGTTTGCCCTCAGAGTGACCTTTTAAACATCAGCCACTTTATCTATATCCAAGATGCGTCCCACCATCGCAGAGTCATCTGCAAATCTCACAGTAGCGTTTGAACTGAACACGGTTGTGCAGTGCAGTGTGGAATGTGTGTGAGGAGATTAGAGCAGGGGCCTGAGGACTCACCCATGTGGGCATCAATGTCCAGAGTCCTGCTGCTAAGGACGTTCTGGACTAATAAGCACAGGGAGATCAGAACCAGAGCTGTCTGTTTAGGAGGCATAAAAGTGTTTAAAGGTCCTATATTACAAAAAAAATATTGTTGTGTCCTGCAAGCCATGTTATAATGTTGTTATCTCATCAAAAACATACCAGAGTTGTATTTTGTTTCATTCATACATGTTTTTAATGACGGAACAATGTTAAAACATGGTAGAAAGCTAAATATAAATAAATAAATACATACATTCGGAATAATACCCCCTCCTTAAAAACATAATTTCTTCATAGCTGAGGTACAAGTCTGCGAAATGGTTCACTCCCCGCTCAGTGTGTGGCTCGAGCTGTTGACACACTTATGAGGAGCTTTGATCTATCCTCCATATGCTCTGATGAATCTACAGCTGCTCTATTTATATGGTTTTGTAATGTTGCTCTTATTGTGGCTTTCTAAAAACACTGAGCTAATTTTGATGTTCTATAACAGATGGAAGGCGCTTGAAAATGTGTTTTCATATTGCATATATATATATATATATATATATATATATATATATATATATATATATATATACATACTTCAGCAGAATGTTTTTACTTTCTATTTCCATGGAATCATGCAGATGATGTGTCACCTCCAGAAAGATACATACTGTACAAATCTGCACAATGTAACTTCGCTGCTGTGAGGGGCTGGGTGTTCCAGTACCTGTTTTGTCCATTAGGGTAGTAAAACGTATTGAAAATCAGATACTAATCAATACTAAAACTTAGATTGAAACTAGATACTCATTTGAGCTCATCTGATCAATACTAAAAATGGCACATTTACAGGACAGAAATGAACCTTTCTTAAGTAGCTTTAGAATGATCTTGAGGTGTATCAGAACAAGTGTAAGACCACGTAAACTGGAACCTACCTGGACCACTGAGGGATTACACAGATATAAGGCCACATGGGAATATAAAAGAAAGTACTATCATTTAATGTAGAAAATCACATTTAGTTGTTTAAATAAAGAGTAGCGAAATTTGCATTGAGCATTGATCTAGTCAGAGTATCAAGTTTGAAATTTTTGTATCATGACAACATTAGTGTCCAGAGAGATGTTATTGCTTTGCGTGGAATGCAATGGAATACATACTATTGCATTAAGTCAGCTCTTTTGCATGAAGATGTTATGATTGCTGAAAAAATGCTCCATAAAACTACTGCACCCTCACTATGAACTGCTTGACTCCACGGAGATAGATATGTTTAATTCCATTCTGTGTAACATTTCAGGCAGTGCAATAACAAGCAGTAAAGTGCCCTATCCCTTCGCTCCTCTCTTCTGATCTGACATTTTATTCACGAAAAGTCAATCACATATTTCAGTGTTACCACATTGTTGTCAGTAGTATTTTTATAAATGCCTTCTCCTGCCCTTATCCTTCGTTTAAGATGT
This sequence comes from Periophthalmus magnuspinnatus, assembly GCF_009829125.3. NCBI lineage: Eukaryota > Metazoa > Chordata > Actinopteri > Gobiiformes > Gobiidae > Periophthalmus > Periophthalmus magnuspinnatus. The sequence goes on along the minus strand of NC_047135.1, from coordinate 19,177,486 downwards.
TTCCTCTACCCTGCTTCAGCTATAACCATAAATCTGCAGGGCCAAGCAAGGTCCCTGATCAGACAGATACGAGATAGGAGAGGAGGGAGAGAGAGGAGGAGAGAGAAAGGGAGAAGTAAGAGGAAGATAGATAGAGTAAGGAAGAAAGATATTGAAAAGAGGAGAGAGAGCGAGAAAGGAGATGGAGAGAGTAAGGGTGAAAGAGAGAGAGGCAGATAGGACAAAGAGGGACCGGAGACAGCAAGGGTCAGTGAGGGAGAGATAAGAGATAAGACAGAAACAGATTGGTTCATAGATGACAGGCTAGAGAAAGGAAAAAACTGGAGACTGTAAGGGGAGAGATAAGAGAAAAAGAGAGTTATATAGGAGAGAATAAGGAAGAGATAGATAGAAGAGGAGAGAGAGAAAAGAGGGAGAGACACAGATGAGAGTATAGGGGGAAAAGAAAGAGGGGGAGTGGGGTAAAGACAGCAGAGAGTAAGGGAGAAAGAGAGCAGAAAAAGGTAGAGAGTAACTGAAAATGAGAGAGAGAAAGAGGGCGAGAAACAAGGAAGAGAATAAGGGCGAAAGAAAGAGGAGAGAGAAGAGAGAGAAATGACAGCAAGCGAGAGAGAAAGGAGAGAGAAAAGAAGGACAGAGTAGAGGAAAAAGAGAGAGACAAAGGAGAGGAAGAAAAAAGAGAGTGATATATATATATATATATATATATATATATATATATATATATAGAGAGAGAGAGAGAAGACAGAGAGTAAGGGAAAAGAGAGAGAGAAAAGAGAGCGAGAGTAAGGGGAAAGGAGAGTGAGAGAGAGAGAGAGAGAAAAGAGACAGAGAGAGTAAGGGAAAAATAGAGAGAGGGAGAGTGGGAGAAAAACAAGGTTGAGACTAATGGCACAAATTATGTTTTTTTAATCATTTCTAGAGGTCGACGGTTTGCTGATATTTTGGGGCCGATATATAGGGCAGATTTTTATCATTTTCCTTTTTTATGGCAACCTTTAAGAGAGCTGTATAGTCAGGTTTTCTTCCGTTATCTCTTTGCACTAGTATGTTCAAATAAAGGTCTAATTTTGTTAAATCAATGCTTGGCAATTGATCACAGTTGAATAGAGGTGGAGACTCAGTCATGTCTAATCGGCAGAGATCAGCTTGGGTCTTTTTAATGGAAAGGTCTACAGCCACTTCTCTATCAGTAAAAGCATGTGGACTGGAGCAGATGCAAGACTTGTGGAAGAAATTTAACTGTTTTGGGGGTTTAAACAGCAATGATTTGAAAAATGTATTTGAGGAAATCAATACTGAAATATATTTTTCTTTTGTTTTTGAAAAGCAAAAATTAAATCAAATCAAAAGTCGCCCAGCCCTATGACAATGTGTAGTCCAGGTTATTCAGAGGCTATGACTTTTAGGCCATGGGAGGCATGGGTGATCTAAATAGCAGTTAGCAGTTAATACATCATAGACGTAAAATATACCCTCTTCAAGGAACCAAGACATCTCTCTCAAATGCGGAAAGCTTCTCTTAAACATATAATGCTTCGCTATATAATAATGCTTGATTCTGTATAAATCTGCCCTGTTTCTCAGTTGTGTTATATTGCTTTACTTGTGAGCCGCCATATTTATTTTGATGCAAACTGACCATCTGCTTCTCAGTAAAAATGTATAACTCCATGAGCATAACTCCTACCACTTTGGTCAAATGTCATGTTTTTTTTTTGAATCAGTATTCACAGTACACATTTCACACATACCCAGGAACATCGAAGGTCCAATATTTTGCAGAACTGACTCTGAGCTTTGAGCCATGTTAGTAAGTTACCTTTTCATACCAGGAGTTGTGCTTGGATTCTTTGTGCAAGTTTGAGTAATGTTGCATTATTAGTCTGTCATCTCCAAAGTTTAAAATGCTCTATTCCACCTTGTGATGTCATGAAGTACCGGTAATAGTTTTCAAGTTAACAGCTCCTTTTACCTTTTACTAGTAGAGATAAGCAATTCCAGGGCTGACAATATTGAAATGACTCTAGTGAAGGTGTATGGAATCTACAAAAATATTAGACCACTTTCTGTATTACCACATGATGTCACAAGGTAGAACACTGTGTTTTCTGTTTGAGAAAAGAAGTCAGCCTAAATATGAAAGATTTGTGTGTTAAACATCTGAATGAAACAAGACAAAATGCCAGGTATGCTTTTGAACAGGAAAAAGCATTATTTAAAAAAATATATATAATAAAATAGCGTAATATGGGCAGTTTAAAGATCCTATATTATGCGAAATTGAGCTTTTAGTCATGTTGGAATGTTGTTTCCTCATCAGAAACATATCTGGAGTTGTTTTGTTTCATTCACTCATGTTGGAGTAACTTTTAATGATTGGGTTCTCTACCTCTCCAAGTGTCGTTTAAGACCTGGCATTCAATACATAATAGGGCTATGCAAATGAAGGTTACAAAATTGGTCCTGAGATGTCCTATAAGTACCAACAACAGTACTGTATACAAAAGCCCTCCACACCAGCCATAAGATGGAAAAGCTTGGATCTAATGATGTTTTTGTTCCCGGGTGGTTTGATTGACAGCTTGCAGTAAACGGTGTCCGCTAATGACAAACAGGTTTGTTAACCTTTGGAGCTTCAGTCCTCCATCTCTGCGCCCATACCCAGGGGAGGGCTCTTCTTCCAGGGCCTGACAGCACCTCTCCTCCCTGAGTCTCGCTCCCTCTCTGTTTGTTTACCTGGAACTCAGCACAGACCCTCACTGAGCACATACTCTCCCAGGACAACGCTGTCTACAAGCAGCCTCACTATGTCCAATTAGGGCTCAGTATGATTGCCATGTTTACAGAAGTAAAGGTGTACTACATAGCCTTTCACCTGCCTGTTTCCTTGGAGATGTAATTTGTTTGTTGGCAATATTTGTCAGTATGGTTTAAACATACTGTATATATCTGGCTGGCATTTAATTACAAATGTTTTACTGTTCAAAAGTGCATTGGAGTTGCAGTTTAAATATGAGGTGGAAGTCCAAGTAAAGTTTGCATGCCTGTATAAATAAAGATAAATAAAAATAAATAGCCTAAGTTGTATTACTTTTATTTACATATGCCAATATGAACTTTTTTATGGCTGATGCTGATACTGTTTGTTTAGAAACCAGAGAAACCAATGGCTGATAAGCTTTGCTGATATTTTTGGGCTTATATGTAAAGACAATTTGAATAGTTTTGCCTAAATTATACAATTTACATTTACTAAAAAGTCATCCACATCCCCTTTTACCACAAACCATTAAGACAGCTGTGTAATCACGTTTTGGGCAGTGTTCTCGTATTATTTTGGCCATCTGATATATCGGTCGATCTCCAGCTTCCTCATCACTTTATGATTATGGTTAAATGTCAGAGCTCTATAGTACAATAATAAAAACTGCATAAATCAACTGTACACATGCGTGTGGTGAATTGTTTCAATACAGCATGTTTGGTTCGGTACACATGTCTACTGTGTACCCTTTTGATATATTATAAAATATACAGCTACAATGTTTAGCACTGCACAACAACACTTTAAAGTGGTGGTGCATTCATTGACATTTTAGCCAACTTTATATATTTTACAATGGATTTAATAGATTTTGCAACAGAGGTCAGCTCTGTGCTCCCACATTTGTTGGATTGTAGGATTATGGTTAAGGTTAGGGCCAGGGTCAGGGTGGGGGTTATGGATTAACTTTTAAAAATATATTTTAGATGTGAGAAAACAGGCCTGTGGGAACATACTGTAGATACATACCCATTCAACTAATTTCTGTATTGAAAATGAACTAGAAATTTGAACTAGAAACAGAACTGATGTTTCTTCAAATTGAATGAAATAAGAGCATACACCCCTAATTTATTATGTCGCGAATGAGTACAGCACATGTATGAGGACAAATATGACCAAACTAGTTATAAAAAAAATGTAGCATATTCAGAGCAACAGTTTAGGGGAAATTAGGGGAAAAAAACAAAACAAAAAAACTTCTCAGTCTGTTTCATTTGACTTGGAAAAATACTCCAACCATATTAAATATGTCCCCCTCCTCAGGCTCTGCAGCCCCAGACAGCACAGTCGTCCATGTAGAGGAGTCATCAGGAACAGCCTTAATCTTCTGCTGCATCTTGTTATCATTTTATAAACTGGGTAAACAAAAGAAAGAAGAAAGACAGCTTTATTCGGAGATGGACAATCTCTCACAAACATGCCAAAGGGTCCATATGCAACTTTAGGTCATTATTAACTGGTTTATATTTAAAAAGCCCACATTACACTATTTAATGATCTTATGCAGTTTCCTCATCACAGACGCACCTGAAGTTGTTTTTGTTTCATTCACACATGTTTAACACACAAACCCTACATATTTAGGCTGAGTTCTCTCAAATGTTCCACCTTGTGATGTCATGTGGTAATGCAAGAAGTGCTCCACTGTGTTTTTAAACTCCATACAGCTTGACTGGAATAATGTGGATAATTTCAGCAGCGGAATTGTGTTTGAGGAAGAAACCACATTATAATATGGCTTAAAGCTCACTTTTAAGGTGAGGACCTTTTAAGATTTAAAGGTCCTATATTACACAAAATGGATTCCCATTTTGTGTAATATAGGACCTTTAAATCTTGATACTATATATGTCAGATACCACAGGGCTTTACCACTGCCTCTGTTGGCCCTGAAAAATAAATGTATTCACTCTTTAATATCTGGTTAAAAAATGTGACATTGTCTTTATACATATAGTCCATCCATATTGGTCTAATGCTCTTCACAAAAGCTGTTTTTTGAAGCCATCCTCCCTCGCACCACCCCTCCATGGCCTTACCCACTCTCCTTGTGCAGTGATTGGATGACACGCCGCTTTCAGATAACGCTGGCTTCCTGCTGCTTTACATAATAAAAAAAAAAAACAGCCCTCCGTGCAAAATTCAAATGAGGTCTTCACACTTTGGTGAGTTCAGCTGACATGGTGCCCAAGAATAATGTTTTATAGGCTATAACAACCTATTTAAAGCCAGCCCTGGGAAATGAGGCAGGAAGCAGAGGTGTAATCCGTCCAAATTGATGCGGCGTAATGATAGCAGGCCAGAGACACTGAGGCGTGCAGAGAAGCAGCCCAGTGAAGCCTAAGCCCCTTGTGAGAGAGCTGTGACGGGCCACTTGAACACACTTGGAGATAGCAGCTAGGGGCTTGGATTTTAGTTGATCAAACGGGGCCAGGTTTTACATTTCTGATACCAATTTCGACACAATGACTCTAAGCATCTGCCAATATCCGGTATCAACCCATACCAGTGTAGATGGAAAATATAAACACGGTTGTTTTAAGCCCAAAAAAAAAACAAACAAAAAAAAACATTTAAAATGAAAGATTTGATGAAATGTTTTAATAACTTAGCAGTTTATAAAGTTTCAGAAACAGATTTGAAATAAAATTATAGGTCTTGTGGTTATTAATTACCATGCAGCTGACTAGCCCTGAGCAAGCTTTCAAACTTTTAATATAAATTATTTTGGGTCTATGGAATAAATGAATGAGAAATTTACTTTCAGAACCAAGGTGTATGTTTTCACTGTTGAGCTCCATGTATGTCCAACCAGGATATTGGCTGAACTGATATTTGGATACCAATATCGGATCTGAACTTTTTTGTATCAGCACCGATGCCTCATTTATTTTTATTGATTTATTTAGTTTCAGCAACATGTCTGTGCAAGGTACATTACAATACACAATCAAGAATGCAGGCTTGAGGTGCTATGTCCACTTTCTGTTTGGTCAAGTGCTCGTTTAAGTATAAATTTTCTCTGTTTGAGCACGGAATTTTTATTTTATTTTTTTTAACAAACCTAACAATCACCACATTAGGCTGATCCTTAGGTAACAGGTGGCAGACTTCAACTTCCCTTTGGATCCATGTTTATTCATTTGGTGCTGGTAAATGTCGTCGTCTGCTGCTGCGCTAACTCCTGGTCTATCTCGCTGGATACCCCTTCTTTCACCATAGCCCATGTGTATGATTTGGCTTCACATCAAAGCCAGTGATGTTTAGAACATTTATTGTAGTGTATTGTTCAAGATCTCCGTGTCATCTGTATACCGCTTGAGGAGTATAGTCAATTACGTTTTGTTTTGTTTTTTTACAGCTGGCAGCTGGAACCAGAAAAAAAATCAATTCTTCAATCCATGCCTGGACGAATGATTGATTCGTCCATGCATGGTTCCGTGCAGAGACGGTTTCAGCTGTGCTCATCTGGACACTGTTTTTGAACTCAAGATGTTTTGGCTCCATCCAGAAGCCATTTTCAATTTGAGGGTACTGGCTTGAAACACTGGAAATTGATTTTACTTTGAGTTAACTAAGTCCTACCCCAAAAGGAGGAGTTTTAGAGTGAAACTGTAACATACAATGGTTCAGTCACTTTAAGGGAGTGCATCTGCCTTTAATACTCTGTTTCCTAGGGTTAGGGTTTTTGTATTCACTGTGGTTATAATAATTTTAGACACAGCAGATCTACTAAGTTCCTATTCATTACTGCAGAACCATAAGATTTTATAAATGGACACAGCTAACCCAATAGCTGCCACATTCCAAATAGAAAGTTAGCATGGGCATGCTCAAGCAATATTTTGTTAATAAATCAAGATATGAACATTAAAAACAGATAAATCTGGTGCCTTCTTTTCCCGAAGCGGCTCACGCTCGCGTTGGCAACAGGTTTGATTGGCAGCGTTGTTAAGTGCTAACTAAGGGGCATTACCTTGAACCACCTCGCTCCGGATTGGCTCGTTTGTTGCTAGGATACTCATGGTTGAAATTTCAAATATGGAACTCTGCTCTAAATTGGCCCCTATAATGCTAGCCTCGATGAGCTTCATTTGGAGCCAAAGGCTATATGTGGCGTTACGCTCCCTTAATCCACTTCTTAATGCAAGCTATGTGCAGAATTGACATATAGACATATAGACATAGACTACTGGCCCCACCTCTTCACAGAATCAACCAGCAAATTTGCAAATTTGTTTTTGAAACATGGAAATTGAACATTGTTGCTCCTTGCATTTTAAATTTAAGACAGGAACCAAATCATTTTATATACACATACATTATTCCGTGCTATATTACAAGAAAATGCCAAGGTTTCAGCAGTTTATAAAGCTTGAATAATACATCTAAGGACACAGCCACATATAGAGACAAGCCCCTGCCTGCATTTTACATGGGCAAGATTTCCTGGGTGCATATAGGGTGACAGAGATGAGCTTGTGCAATGGGGAGATGGGTGCTAGTGACAGATCCACAGCAGTGAGTGGAGTGGTGCAGGGCTGAATGTAGAACAGCTCTGTGACAGCTAAGCCCAGAGCCATGGAGAGGAGAGGAGGTACTAGTGTGGGCAGACTGCTAATGTATCATTGACAAGACTGCTAGTGTTTCCACCAGGTTTATTTTATAGGCAAAAATATGTCTTCATGTCTTCATCAAAAATGAAAAACTAATCAATACTAAAACTAGAGTCGAAACTGGATACTCATTGGAACAGGTATCGATACTAAAAGTCAAATTCACAGGACAGAAATGAACTGTTCCTGAATAGTTTTCGGATGATCTTCAGCTCTTTCAAAACAAGTATATGACCATATAGACTAGTATAGACCCATGGACCACTATGGAACCCATTCTTGAATGACTGAGGGATTACACAGATATAAGGCCAAATGGGAATATAAAATTAAGTACTGGCATTAAACCTCTTTATGTCATTTGGGAACGAGCAGGGGACACCACCGGGCCTAGTTACAGGACAGATCTGTGGAGAGATGGCCATGCTCACAGTAAGAAATTATGTTAAGGTATTTTTGTTGTAATAAAAACTAGAAAATTAAAACAAATGAATGAATAAATAATACAGTAGGCCCATAGATAAGTTCAATGCAGTACAAAAAAGTTACATAGTATATTTTTAAATATACATACTTTTTCAACATTTTTCAAACTGAACCCTCCATTTGACTTGTCACATTTAGCTAAGTGTCCCATAGACCTCTAAAAAGCTGTTCTGAAATACATACTGAGATTCTTGTATTAGCTTAGCAGTTTATATATTAGCCTTCTCTAAATGCCCCTGGACACTTGCATACACACATCTTCATTCATTTAAGTATTTGTCCTGCGTATTGTCAAATTAATCTCAATGGCACGATCCATTTACCCTGTTTTAGCCTCACGTAATATTGGTCTATTCCCATGTCCCCCCCTCCCCTGTCGACTGCTGTTTATTTCTTGCAGCGCCTGACATTTGCTTTGCCTCCTGGGGTGAGACAAGAGCGCCCCTAACGACCCTCCTCCAGAGCGGAGCAGGAAAGACCAATTTAAAAGGCGTCACAGCAGCTGTTATTGATGCTCTGATTACGGGCTCATCATTATGCTCCATAGCGGCCCAAGGTTAACGCCAACTCTGTGCTCTCCTGCCTCTGTCTCTGCTTCTGTCTCTGACCCTGTCTCAACTCCTGCCTCTGTTCCCGTCTCTGCTCCTGTCTCTATTCCTGTGTCTGCTCTTGTTTTCTTCTGTCTATGCTCCTGCCGCTGCCCCCTCTGTGCTCCTGCCTGTGCTCTTCTCTCTGCCCCTGCTCCTGTTACTGCCCCTGTCTCTTCCACTGCCTCTGCTCCTGTCTTTGCCTCTGCTCCTGTCACTGCTCCTGTTTCGGCCCCTGCCCCTTGTTCCAGCTCCTGCCCCTTGTCCCTGCTCCTGTCTTTGCCACCTGCCTCTGCCCATTGTCTCTGCTCCTGTTTTTGCTCCTGCCTCTGCTCCTGCCTCTTCTCCCGCCTCTTCTCCCTGCTCCTCTGGGTGACTCCTGGTTAATGGATGGAGTTATCCATGATATCAGTTGTTGGCCCGTGGCCTGTCTAAGCTTGTACAATGTAAACTAATAGCAGTGACCGCAAAGGAAGGACAGACTGAGGCACCCTACAGACCGGACTGGGGTCCTTAGGGTGAACCAAAAAATTGGTTCACCCTAAGGACAAAACTCCGAGCCATAAACAAAGTAATGTAGTCTACTCCATTCAGTCTAGTGAAGAGTGCAGTGAGCGTTACATTGGAGAAACTACACAGCTGCTCCATAAGAGGATGTACCAACATCGGCGGGAGAGTTCCTCTGGACCCCAGTCTGCCGTACATCTCCATCTCAAAGCCACTAACCATTCCTTTGAAGATAGTGAAGTTCAGATCTTAGCCAGAGAAAAGAAATGGTTTGAGAGAGGAGTTAAGGAAGCAATTTTTGTTAGGAAAGAGAATCCTTCCTTAAACAGAAATGGGGGCCTGAGACATAATCTCTCCCCCATCTACAACTCCATCCTCAGACCCAGAACAATGAGAACAATAGCAGGGTCGTTAAGGGCTGAATAGGGTAGTTTCAGCTGAAACTGGAGACAATAGCTGTTTACAGTTTCAGTGTAGTTAGCCCCTCCCCTCAGTTAGATTTAAAGGCAGTGGCCACCAGCATTCTGACCAGAACTGAAGAAGCGGCTTGGATGAGCAGCGAAACGTCTTCACTCTTACAAGGTTTGTTGACAGATTTAACTTTGTTGTTTGCTATGGATCAGACCTGGACGACTGAGGGTCTACACAGATAAATTTTGTATCCATAGATCTATGTAGGACATTGTAACTTCAAAGGCCATTTTTTTACAAAATGATTTTTCTCTGATAGGGACACATGCAAACTTCACCCGCACCCATATACTGCCAAACTGGGCAGTACCTGGAGGATTAAAGAAGACAGTAAGAGGGCAGTAGGGACAGAGGTATAAGGATTAATAGGTGCTAAACTTCAGACACTACCCCTGCAGCCAGGTATACACCAAACTGTAATCAGGGCAGTCCTACATGTTACCAAGTACCTAGAATTGCAGTGGCCAGTGGAACCAAGACATACACATTTGTATACATTTTTTCAAAACTGCAAATGTATCTAGCTTGCACTAAAATTGCCAGAAAAAAAAACAGGTAGTACTATTAAAATATCATATACACAGTTTTGTAGCTAACTCTTTTCCAATATCTGATATAAAAGCAAATGTATTAGAAGGTACGCTTTGATACTCGTCTAGATGATGATTGATTCCACTGACTGATCAGACCCACCAATGACAGACAGAGAAGCATTGGTTGTGGTTGGAATTGACTATTTTAGCAGAAATACTGACTGTTGGAAAGAAAATAACAGAGGGAAGCTCTTTGTGAACATGAATCTGCTTTTCTCTAAACTAGATTTTGAAAAATTGTGTCTCTGTTCTCCCTGCTGTGGTGGTGTTTCAGCTGGATCTTGTACTGGGGTAAACATTCTTGTTCCTGATCGCCTTCAGCAGAGCCGCCTCAGATTGATCATGTGTAAAACTCCTCTCCTCTGAGCTGCACACATCAGTCAGGTCCTGTCAGGTTCACTTTCTACAGCTATCTGCTATATTGACAGGACCACACCTGTCCCAGTGCACCAGACCATAATCTACAACTGTGATTTGAAAGTGCACATGACAGGTTAGACTACCCATTTCACTAAAATATGGTGAACATTGTTATTCCTGGTTTATTTATTTCCTGGTTGGACATGGGCAACTCTAATGTAAACAAAAGCCAAAATGTGTCCACATTGCACAATTGTTATGATTAGAGTAATAAAAATAAATTAACACCTAAAGTTACAGTATGTAACGTTCTGGAGGGGGTACATCAACAGCATGATTCCATGGAAATATAAAATTCAAACAAGCAGGAGGAGGCCCATAAGGGTCAGGTTTGTGGAGATGCAAGCCTGTTAACAGTAAGGACATAGGTTTTGTAAATTTTCCAGTGAAATACACACAACCAAATTGAAAAAAACAAAAAACAAAACGTGATGTGGCTTTAAATGAAGGCTTAACATGTTTTTAAATGTTAAAGGGGACATGCTACGCAAAATAAATATCTATGTGCTTACTCAAGGTTATTTTGATTGTTTTCTGCATGTTTGTTTAACTGTCCTGTTTCTGGAGCTTGAGTGCTCAGAAAATGTGTTAGTTTTCACCTACCCCCTTTTTATGCCTTCTTCCCAATACTAATTTGTGTATATTAAAAATAAAATTAGACTCACATATGCTTCGTAGCCATGCTTCGTAGCCATAAATGTAACTATGTAAGTCATTGGTCCCATTTCTATTATTAAGATAAATTTTAGATTTTAGATCAATATTAGGGTTTACCATGAACAAAATGTAAAACGTTGAAAGTATGTCTTTTTTTAAAGAGGGACTATTATGCAAAATTAGCTTTCTACCATGTACATCTACATTGTTCCCTCATCAAAAACATGCCTGAAGAGGTTTTAGATGTCATCTAGGCACATTTGCACATTTTATGGATCTCTCCCGGGCCCTATTCGAACTCGCCTCCTTACGGTTAGCTATAAGATTCTGTGCAATGCTCACCCCACAAGCCTACATAGTCATCATACATCATAAATGCCTCAACATGACAGTTCACCATAAATATACAAAACCATGATTCAAAACTGTACAGTGCAGCTAGACAAACCTGATGTGATGTGCTGTAGTTTCATTAGCAGGATGCACACTGTGGTTGCGCTCTGAAGGGGAAGTGACTTAACGCAGAGAGCAAGTGGAGGGTGGGACTCACTTCAAAAAGTGAAACTTATATAATATGTTAATAGGTTGTTTTCAACAAATATAGCATTTTCAAACAATAAAAGGTAGCATGTTGACCACGTGTCATCTGACACTCGGGTGAAGAGAGGGGCAGAGCTGTCAACCGATCACCACCTGGTGGTGAGTTGGATCCGCTGGCCGACGAGGAAGTCGGACAGACATGGCAGGCCCAGTGCATCATGAGGGTCTGCTAGGAACATCTGGCGGAGCCCTCTGTCAGGGTTGTCTTCAACTCGCACCTCCCGGAGAACTTCTCCCAGATCCCGAGGGAGGCTGGGGATATGGACTCCGAGTGGGCCATGTTCTCTGCCTCTATTGCCGGAGCGGCCGCTTGTAGCTGTGGTCGTAAGGTCTGCGGTGCTTGTCATGACGGCAACCCCCAAACCTGGTGGTGGACACTAGAAGTAAGAGATGCCGTCAGGCTGAAGAAAGAGTCCTATTGAGCCTTGTTGGCTTGTGGGACTCCTGAGGCAACCGACGAGTACCGGCGGGTCAAGCATGCTGTGGCTCATGCTGTCACCGTGGTAAAAACTCTGGGTTGGAATGAGGTTGGGGAGGCCATGGAGGAGGATTACTGGACAGCCTCAATCCCATGGAGCTGGAATACATGGTTGGTTATTTGGTCAGCCGTCTCCTTGGCAGTCGGGAGCAATAGTGAGGATGACTGTGCTACCTCCCGGACCAGGTCGTCGATTTCCCAGTGGACAGCCACGACAACACATGTAGGGGGTGTGATGAGCTCCGGAGCGGTGTGAACTGGCGTGAGAGAGCATCCGGTTTGATGTTACGGGATCCCGGGCGATAGTTGAGTATAAAGTTGAACCTGCTAAAGAATAGGCACCAACGGGCTTGACGGGAATTAAGGCGTTTGGCGGATTGAAGATAGGTTTTTGTGGTCTGTCCAAACCAGAAAAGGATGCTTTGCCCCCTCCAACCTGTAACGCCATTCCTCCAGAGCGAGCATGACTGCCAGCAGGATAGGGTGAGGAGGTCAGTCACAAGTCGAGAGAAGTCAGCTGAGGTGGCTCGGGCATCTGCTCAGGATGCCTCCTGGATGCCTCCTTAGGGAGGTGTTCCAGGCATGTCCCACCGGGAGGAGGCTCCGGGGAAGACCCAGGACACGCTGAAGGGACTATGTCTCTCGGCTGGCCTGGGAACGCCTTGGGGTCCTCCCGGAGGAGCTGGAGAACATGTCTGGGGTGAGAGAAGTCTGGGAGTCCCTGCTTACACTGCTGCCCCCGCAACCCGCTTCTGAATAAGCAGAAGAAAATGGATGGATGGATGGATGGATGGTGACCTAAATGTTATCTCCCATAGAACTAAAATATCCCCTCTTTAAAATACTGACACTTTCTAATCTTGAACCTGTGACATAAACCCAACCTATTTCGTTCATCCTTCTTCCCTGAGGACAAATCTGAGAGCCTGCAGTATTCTAACTTGCCTTACAGAATGATGGTCCGCATAATTAGCTCCAAAATGTTTTCTGTGTTTTAAGGGAGTATTCCTGCCTGCACTCAGACTGCAAACAGGCTTTTTCCTCTCATCAAATACTTATGTGACTATGTGATGTGCTGTCTCCCATCTGTAGTAAATAAACTATGTGAATAAGAAATCAGTGAAATATTTATCCACCCGGCGTGCTTCATGTCTGCTTGTGTTGGTGTGCAAATCCTCTTGAGCCATACATAAAGGAACAGTATCTAGTAGGGTTGTCAAAAGTATCAAAAACCAGATACTAATTGATACCAAAAGTAGTATCAAAACTAGATACTTATTTGAGCAGGCTTCGATACTAAAAAAGTCATATTCACAGGACAGAAATGAACCTTTCCTGAATACCTTTAGAATGATCTTGAGCTGTGTGAAAACAAGTATAAGACCACGTAGACTAGTATATGCCCATGGACCACTATGAAACCTACCTGGATGACTGAGGAATTACATAGTATCAAAATCTATTTTGAAATTTTAGTAATGTGACAACACGACCTTGATCATAACTAAACTTGGCTTGTGCCTTAACCTCCGGAGGACACAACAAGTTTTTTTTTTTTTTGTTTTTTTTTCTCAGTATATGGACAGGCAATGCAGATCAGAGAGTCCTTTAAGTTTTATACCAATTGAACTTTAGCACTGGATTTAGCAACCCAAATGAGAGACTCATGTGAGGCTCATTCTGCTTTCTGATTGAATAATTGACTTGAGATCCAAAACACTAAATTATTAGATAAACAGCTTCGCCGTCATGCCCAATGTGTTTGTTACTAAGAATAAATCAGCATTACACTTGTTATCATGTTATCAGTAAAAGTCATATTTGAGTTGAACTTGTATCTCCTACCTGGAGACACATTTAGGTCTTGTTTATGGAATTTTAAATCAAAATCTTACATGCAGTTCCTTAAAAAAGCTGGGAGCAGCGATCATTTAAAAAGCAGATACTGTGCTTGTGTTTATCTTTTGAGCTTGTGTTTATCTTTTGAAACCAACCTGAGTCACCTCAGAAACGGCTGGGTGTATTCAACACACTGCAAATTATGAGCTGTCTTTTTCACAAAGCTCTTTCAATCACTACTCCACTGGCTCTTTTCAGAAACAGGTCAAAGGGCCAGCAGGAGGCAGCAGACTGTAGTTTGGCAGTAATATTTAAATAAAAATACAGCTAGATGTGTATAAAGCTTTTTCATTGTAAAATGCCATATTTAGACTGTTTTTTATAACTTATTGTAAATATTAGGCCTGTGCTTAAAAAAAACAAAAACGACAACTGAACGATAGAGAGAAATATTTCAAACATATTAATATTACATCCAAGATACCGATGAGCTGATATATATATGTTTTGTTTTTTGTTTTTTTTTAGCTAATATTGATATCCGATATTTGTTGCTGTGGTCTATAACTGATATTTGGCCATACAATGTTTAGCTTTTACAGTCCATAGTGAGGCCCACACATTTATCTGCAGTTAATTTGTGATTATTACTTTCATTTTTCACTTTTGTACAAATAATAATAAAATGTATTTATCTGTGCTATAAAGTAAATCGCTCCATGTTTGAAGAAGAAAAGATAGAATAATTGGTATCATCAGTTGTCACCTATACTGGAACTGATGTATCAATAATCAAAGAGCCTAAGAACCCTGTCTGTTCATGTTTAGTATGAAGAATCAAAAAGAGGGGTAGGGCTTTTGGGTTTCAGGCTATGGCAAGGGTCCTCCATAGTTATAGCAGTTACACAATTCAAAGCAAATCTATGCTGTAAAATCTACTTTTCAGAGCGTTAAACCATGTAATAGTGGATTCCCTTTCTCATTTACCCTCTTAAAGTTGCATCAGCATGTTTGAATAAGCTGTAATTTCTTATTTTCAAGATGCCATGTGGCCACTCAACCCATTTTCACTATCCCCGGTAAACACTCACTGCATGGCGATTTGTTGTGATGGCGTTTACGACAACGTCTGCTCCCAATGGGCACTTCAGTTTTCTAAGTGGAAGTCATTTTAGTTCAATATTATGTGGTCCTCACAAAAGTCTTTCACATTAGTTTCAGGTAAGTTCTATCCATTTGCAAAAACAAAGAAATAATATCCTGTCATATAGACAGCCTCATGTATGAATTTTGCACAATAGGTCTGCTTTTATGTGCCTTATAAACAGGAAAAGATAAAAAATCCCAATCAGACATTTTCCTGAATAGCTCAGCCGCAGTGAATCCCTAATGACTCAGCACCTCTCTTATGTAACGCTCTATTATCTGATCAGGGACATTTAGGAAAGCACTTACAAACAGCTCACTCTGTACTAATACTTACAAGAGGACTCATAGACTTCCCTGTCAGCCACTGTATCAGGCAGCCCAGCAGCAGAGGTGGGCATTGATTATCCCAGGATTGTGATAACACATTTTAAAGTGCAACATATTGTTGCATAAAAAATTACCAAAATGAAAGATAAAATTGAAACTGCTCTATACAACTAACACAGTAACATTAAAGAGGGGGTATTACGCTTCTACGGGGTATTAACTACTAATACATAACATATTTAGATCACCTTGTTACCTTTTATTGTTTTGAAAATATTGGCTACATTTGCCAAAAACAGCATATTGACATGTTTAATATGTTTTGCTCGCTTGAGTTTATCTCGCTAATGAAAGTAAGACATCACATCAGGTTTGTGAAGTTGTACTTGTAGAACAAGGGTGATGTAGGCTTGTGAGCTGAGCTTTGGATATGATCATACAGCTAACTGTAAGTAGACTTCGAATGAAAGATGCGTGGATGACATCTAAATCCTCTTCAGGCATGTTTTTCGATGAGGGATGAACGTTGTAACATGGCAGAAAGCTCCAAAAAAGTTATTTTGTAAATGCATAATATTGTTTAAAAAATCATGAACTATAATAAATAAAAATTGAAAGAAAATAGTACTAGTAAGTTATTATATCAACCCTCTACACCTTAGATTTTGAGCTGCAGTTCGGACTTTCCTATATTTAATGAAAAATTGATATTGTAATTATGGTGAAAGGCCTAGTTTTTCATCATCCCAATAATGGTAAATCGGCAATATTTTATCTGTTAGGACTGGATTATGATACAAAGTTTCTGTGGCAATCTGTTGTCTGTACTGAATTAAACGCATATCCACTTCTCCTATTGGTCAGCCTCTGTCATCAGCCGAGTGCATGACAGATGAATTTAACCAACATGAAGTGTGAACTTTCATAAGCATCAGATAGCTTCAGGTCCCTCCTAAATGCATTAACTGTATCTGCATCATCTCTTCTATAGAGCCTTTTAGAGATAGACCGATGTATTGGTTGAGTCATATATCTGGCTAACCGTTCTGGCTATTTCCCATTAATCTCTTGCAGAGACTGACATTTTGCTTGGACCAACCAGCTGCCTAAATATGCATAAAGAAGGTATGCATAAAGCTTTATTTGAGGACTTGTGTCCAAAGGAGCGGATTAGCCAATCAGGGAAAAGCATGGTTCATCCTTATCAAAACAAATATGGCTCAATACAAGGAAAAAGGAAAGCAAGGCTTTTATTTGTGTAGCACAATTCGTAGACAAAGTAATTCAAATTGCAAAGAAAGTAAAAAATAAAATAAAATAAAAATCATGGGGGACAGAAAAACATTGCAGATTCCCATGTAGGTGACCAATGAGCTCCTTCATTTCACATGTGTCACTGAAATAAACAAATCTGATTGGATGGTCATGTTTGAGCCTGGGTTCAGACACTACGGAGGGAGTGGTGACCAGACTGACATCCCTCTGAATGAAAAATACAGATTCTAGGCGAATGTATTATAATTTTTGACATATCAAAATATTGATCTAAGCTCTAAACATCTCTGATATGCATTTTTTGGCTCATCACCCACACCTATCTGCAGGCCATCAGAACTGTGCCTGTAATTATGTCTCCCAATCTTCAAATAATCTCCAGTTCCCCATTGTCCCACAGTGTTCCTGAGCCCCTGCAGCTTAAGCCCAAGATCGATTTTGTGCCTGCAGGCATGACTCTGGGCTGCCTCAGCGGTTATGGAGAATAGCTGGGGGGCCTGTAATGTACACTATAGTTATGAGAACACTTCAGTCCTCAAACATAGAGCATGTTTCAGACTATTCAGAATCCATATGTGCCTCACAGCTCTCAGCCTCAGACCAATGCAAGAGACAAAGCCAATTCAAGGAACTCAACAGTGACCACCAACTCACTGGTTCCGGTAGTACATTTCTTCTTCATTTTTCCTTTTGATTTCACCAAAAAAATAAAAATAAAAAATAAAAACCTTGGAAGACTTGATGAAAATGTGATGTTCCCAAACAGCATGGAGGAGTGATAGCTTGGTACTGATATGAACATTCCATCCATCTACGCTAATTTTAACAGGAGAGCAGAATAGAAACATTAATTTTGAGGTTTGAAGACATTGGGACAAATGATTGCTGTTTATGTTTGTTTACATTTGGAAAAAAAAATTGTATGCCAGATTTGATTAAATAAAAATACAATGTCATTATCGACCTGGTGTATCCCATTATATTTTGGTCCATTATTGTCCAGCATAGCGGTAGATTTAAGAAAGGTTACTAACATGGTTGTATATAATTTAATCTCTAATTGCTAACGTTAATAATATACATAAAACAGCGCTAAGCGCTCTAATGTTTTCTACAGAGGCTCTTTTGTTACATGTGGTTTTCATAGTTTGTGATGTTTGGAGGCTGACGCTCACAGCCTTGAAGCTAACATATGGAAGGATACCACTTTTGTAAAGCAGGAATTCTGTTTACAAATTCTAGTGGGTTTATGCGTATGATTTTAAAGAGAAAGAGTACAATTCCACATTATGTATTGCAGTTTTTGGTGAAGGTTCTTGTCTAACATGCTTGTGGTAGTTTTTTAGTGTTATTTTTTCATCCAGGTGTGATGACACTGGCTTTATTGACCAGATATCTCATAATTTATCATGGTAAAAAGGCAGCTCTAGTTTATGCCAATCGTAAATCTGAACAAACAATTTGGAACAGACTGCAACCAAGTAAGTGATATGCTAATTTCGCCCCCCTAGAGGAACCCACTATCACCTGGAGTGTCATGTAGAAGGTGATGATATCAGTGTGAGTAAATGTAACCCACTGGAGTAATTTAATCCTATGAAGACAAGTGCAAAAAAGCTGTCTGACGTGAGGTGTAAGTCACAGGTATAACAGAAATAGAAACGTGAAATCTTCTCAGTCTAAGCCTATCTAACACAAATGAGTTTTCAGGCACCATACTTTCACACCTTGTTGAGTAATAGAGTGTAAAAGTACTCTTACTTGAGTAATATATTGTACAATGTAAAAGTACTCTTACTTGAGTAATATATTGTACAGTGTAAAAGTACTCTTACTTGAGCAATATATTGTACAGTGTAAAAGTATTTTTACTTGATTAATATATTATATATTGTAACGGTACTCTTGCTTGAGTAATATTTTGTATATTGTACGGTGCAATGGTACTCTTTCTTGAGTAATATATCGTCTAGTGTAACGGTAGTCTTACTTGAGTAATATCTGGTGCAGTGTAATTGAACTCTTACTTGAGTAATATATTGTACAGTTTAACAGTACTCTTGCTTGAGTAATATGTTGTACAGTGTAACTGTACTCTTACTTGAGTAGTATATTATACAATGTAAGAGTACTCTTGCTTGAGTAATATATTGTACAGTGTAACAGTACTCTTACTTGAGTAATATATTGTACAGTGTAACAGTACTCTTACTTGAGTAATATATTGTATAATGTAACAGTACACTTACTTAAGTAATATATTGTATATTGAAAGTGCACCGCTCTTTCAGATGTGATTTAGTTTGTCTCAGTTTTGTGTCTGTCTTTTTAAAAATTCTTGTATCATTCAGAACAAAATATATAACCTCTTTCAGATGAGATAAGAGTTTCGTGCTGCAGAAATCTATGCTTCTGTGTTGTTTTTTCTCTTTTTGAGCAGCATGTTTGTTTTGACACCAACAGACCATGAGTCTCTGATTGGTTAATCCACCTGTCAATTATGCCCTCTGGAATCGGGGAGACAGAATATGGTTCCAGACCCACTTGTCTTTGTACAGTTCTGTCATAAGATGGAATATTTAGTTGTTTTTAGTTCCATCAGTATTTGTAATTAGTTCCCCTCCTGTCACAAACAAGTGTGTATTTTTTCAATGCATGAAATTTAAAGGTTGAAATCGTGAAATAGCAGCGCTGCAGTGTCCAAAAGAGTTGAATAATGCATACGTGACCTTTCAGCAGGCAGACAAATCAGTGAGGTGTTATGAACAGTTTACTGGAGGGAGAAATCTGTGAAATTAGAAACTGGAAGGAGATGCCAGAGAAGAACTGAGAGAATGGAGGAGGGGAGAGAGCGTGTATTTATGTATGTATAATGAGTCCAAAGTTATTACTATGGGTATAACAGTGAATGATTGAGTTGGCTAGCATGATTATAGAAGAGGACCTAATTGGCTTGGCTACTAGAGACTGGGAGACAGTAATAACGCTGCAGACAGGGAACTTAAGTTCATCATTTGTGGATCAAAATAAAAATGAAATAAACTTTCTTTAGAATCTGAAACATGTCATTTAAAATCTGCTAAGTTATTAAAACATTTTGCAGTCTTTGCAACTACATTATGGAAATTATGGTTAGCCTATGTCGTGCCCTTAAACTCTTAATATTTGAATTTTGGAAAAGTCTATGCGAAAAATGAACAACAGACTTTGAAGTGGACAAGACTGTTAAGCTCCATAGGCCCCAGCTCTCCTTGAATTATGACATCTTCAAATTGTAGAATGTGAACGTAAGAGAATCTAGGATGGGCTACTAGGCAGGAACAGTAATGACAGTGCAGATCAGTAGATTTGATTACAATCTAATTCAGTTTTATTTTTCTCATTAAGAAAATGGCTTTCAATTAAAATTTTATGAACATGTACAATTTTCAACACTAAAAATAGTTAACTTTCTTCTTTTGTCTGAACTCCTAACAACATGCTTTCCCTTAGCCTATGGAAGCACTTATCAGTTTTTCTAGAGTCCAAAAAAGGCATTCGGCCCTGCCAAAAAGAAAAAAACAAATCACATATTAAACTCACTGATTATAGTTATGAAACTTTCGGCTTACAATAAGTGCTTGTGCATAGTAAAAAATACAGCGTAACACACACTCACATAGCCTGTGGTTGAGTTCACAGTGGCATTTCCCTGCTCTCAGCTCCTACTCAAAGCAGTGGAAGCACTTGAAAACATTTACGAGCCGCTGGACACAACCACACTCCAGCCCTGTGCTTATGAGCCCACAGACTGTACAAAGAATTAGACTGAGGGAGTGTCACGTCACTCGTAATGTTTGGCCAAATGAAGCCAATCGAGGCAAATAATTATATTGGCTAATCTGGAGCCACGTTTCATATCTGGGAATACTAACGCATCTATCATAGCAACCAAAGAACCAATCGGGAGCGTGGCTGTTGAAGGTCTGTTTAAATCCAAAAGAGTCTGAAATTGGACCATAGAGTGTGACAAACCTCCATCCTAACTTGAGACAGTCCAAGCACAGCCACTAATTTGTCTCACATGTCTCTCAAATGGGAAAGGTATTTCCTCTTGAAAATTCTCAAATCATTAAGAACAAAACCTATAACTTCTATTACCTGAGATAGATACGAGTTTGGTGCTTGCACTTGATTGGTCTGTTATTAATGTTCATATCTTTATTTATGGACAAAATAGTCAAATACAAATACCAGGATCATGTAGAGCAGGTTAGGATGGATGGAAGGAAGGAAGGATGAGCCTGACAGCAGCAGTTAGGGAGAGAGATAGAAAGTGAATTGGAGTCGATGGAAGCGCGCCCATGCTCACTTCCTATTTGGAACATGTTGGCTAGCGGGTTGGCTTCGTTTATCTATATGTAGAGTTTATGACCCACAGACACATGGCTGCTGAGTAGTGCCCGACGAGAATGGCTGAAATTTGGGACGTAGCTTACATGTGAAATGTATGCTGTAACTGTAGGCCTTACGGATATCAGTGGCTAAAGTTTTGTGGAGGAGTTCTTTCAGTATCTAAATAATGCCTGTTAAAGGTGTTTAAGTAAATCTCCAGTTTAGCATTCCTATGGTAGCAAAACTCCAATTTGGTCTCTTTAAGTTGTAAAACATGTTTTTAACTCATTGTGATGCATGCTAGGAATATGTTAAAGAAGTCAGGAATAATTTTGGACCAACACAAACAGTAAAATGCTAAGCCCACAAACGTGTAGAGCAAAGGGATGGGCGATGTAGAGCATCAAAAACGAAAGCGAAACTTATAACGCATGTTTATATGTTGTTTTTGGTGAATATGGCATCAAAACAATGAAAGCTAATATAAATATGATCTAAATATGTTATACATGAGCAATTAATACCCCATAGAAGTAAAATACTCCATCTTTAACCTGTTAAGCACGCAGGCCTTTTTTGTCCTTTGCTTGGAAAGGAAAAATACAAATACACGTCCGACATCAGTGATCTTGGTGTCAAAATGAAGCTAAGACTGTGTGCTTTCTGTGTGGCTCTAAATAATAACATTATATAACATTTGAAATAAGCACATTCAAGTTAAACAATTCCACCTGACAAAAACAAAGGGGAGACATTTTAAAGTATATATAAATACCTTTACCTGCACCTTTTCACTTAGCAGGAGACTAAAAACTATGGTATTTATGGATCCAGATGATTTGAAACTTTATTGATATATAACTTTTGTATATACAGATGCATTAGAGTTTGTTTTGTAAATGCTTTGACAAAAAAGCTAGAATTTGACAAAATGGAGACATATTTGCTCTTTGATTGAGCTGTGGTCATTTAATCTGAAAATAATTTAGCTGGCTATTCTACTGAGTTTCCTCTGATTACAAACTGTAGATATAGGCCATCCTTGTATTATTAGAGACTGGGTGGTTGCTCTATGTTTTCTCTGGCTCTGTTCCTCTCCTCTAGATTGTTTTTAATTATATTTTTAGAAACTGTTAAATAGACCCCTGCCCTCCATCTGAGCTTATGACATCATCAAACTCTAGCACATGAACAAGATCTATCTATCTGAGAAATGTTTGTTTGTTCTTCCCTAGCGGGGTGTGTGGGTGTGTGTGTGTGTGTGTGTGTGTGTGTGTGTGTGTGGGGGTGTGTGTGTGGGTGTGTGTGTGTGTGTGTGTGTGTGTGTGTGTGTGTGTGTGTGTGTGTGTGTGTGTGTGTGTGTGTGTGTGTACCGCAGACCTCCACTGTCTGACCACACAGATATGGGATACCTGCAGGGCCAATATGGGTCAGGCCCCGTATTGGCCCTGCAGGTCTTTGACTGGACAGACTGTGCATGGGGCCTGAGCCAGAGGCCAGTGTTCATTCTACTGCTGTGAGCTGCTGAGGGGGTGAAAGGAGGACACTGCTCAGATGCTATGGCTCTACACCAGACAAGACTGTTTAAGGGAGAGGTATGTGCAGAAGGGAACACAGGCGAAATGGAGCGACAGTAGCTCAGTCAGTAGAGCGTTTGCCCACTGATGATTGGTTGAGCAATCATATCCACTGATCCACAGGTTGGAGGTGCTATTCTAGAATGAATGCTGTTGTTGTGACCTTGGGCAAGACACTTAGCTCACCTTGTCTCCAGTGTCTGTGTACACCGGTGTATGAATGTGTGTGTGAATAGGTGAGTGGTTCCTTGATGTAAAGCACTTTGAGTGCCCTGAAGGTGGAAAAGTACTATATAAAAATGTGACTATTTATCAACCCCAAGTCTAACTTGAAGTGGCTGTATCCGATTGTTTGTTCATGTAGGTGTAGCAATATTTGTTTTGCTCCCGTATAGAAATGTACTGTCTGCATCTAATTCTAAAGTGTTTTATCTTTCAAGAGTGAGTCTCTCAATGTTTCCATGGCTCTTTGTTCCAACATTTGTTTGGTTGCAGGGTAATAGTTAAGGTTAGAGCCTGGTTGCTTATAAAACTCATTGCAGTGAATAATTAGGATGCTAGTAATATGTCAAGAATAACTTTGGACCACAGCAAAGAGCTAGTTCTTTTTTCACATTTTTTTAAGACAGTAAATTCAAGCTCCTAAAGTTTCATTAAGATGTTTTATTCACCATTTTCCAATGGAATATGAGATATCTCATAAATAATAAAATTTCCCATTCACTGATAAAAAATAGCTTTCAATAATGATTTTCTGTTTGCATTCTCGTTATCCATATGTTTGCACCAACTCTCTCTCTCCCTCCCTTAATTTAATAATACATTTAATTAATAATATAGATTTTCTGAACATAACACAGACTTTTTTTTTTTTTTTTTTTTTTTGATTTTGTACAAAGCAAAATTAAATTTCTATCTCCAAAATCTTGTGTCTGCTCCGAACATATTTTTATTGACAAAGGATTGGCTATAGACCTCTCCATTAAAAAGACCCAAACTGATCATTCGTTAATAGAATTTACTGAATCTCCGTATTGATTCAATTTGACTAACTGCATTGCCCTAGTTTACTTTCGGACACTCCAATGGTATTTCACCACTGAAAATATAGGTTGAAAGAAGTAAAAGATCAAACCTCATGTGGTAGTTGGTGGGGTTGGTGAAGGTTTCATCATCTCTTAAGAATCAGGCACCTTGCTGTGCAACGCCATGTGAATAGATACTAACTGACAACATATTAATATTTATGAAATCATTACAGCTGCTAACATATCTCGATTTACAACACTAATGTATGCAGCCAACAGCAAAGCAAAGGCAACAGACTGCCTCCGTAGCCAGGTAACCTCGGATCTGCTCCAAGTTGGATTAAACTCACAATTGTTATGCACTTTTCGGATGCAAATGCCGAAAAGATTTGCATTAGCTGTGCGTGAAAACGGTACTGTTTACAAGAACCAGCAATGACTTTGATCATAGGAGCATTTTGAAAGGAAGGAAGAATTGAATTTTAAAGCATTAGAGGCTTAGCACCTTCAAGACCCACTAACAGGGAGCATTACGCCATCCATTTTTAGCGCCAGACCTGTCACCCTTTCTGACACCTCACCTCCTCTTGCTGCGAGTGTTAATGGTTTATCACATAGATGTTTGGTAACGCATCTCTCCACAGAGAGGTTTAGAGGCTTGGTTAAACAATAGTGAAATAGGGGAAGAGTCCAGTAACACGCATATGACATGGTAGTCCTTGTGGTTTCTGTGACTTCGGCCTTGGTTAAAGAGGGGGTACTTATGCAAAATCAACATTCTGGAGCTTTCTACCATGTTAGAACATTTCCCCCTCATCAAAAACATGCATGTTAATAGAGTAATCTAGTCATCTCTCTGCACCCCATTCAAACCCTCCTTATGCTTAGTATTACGATTCTGTCCAATGTTCAGCCCACAAACCTATGTCACCCATGCTACCGCATGACAATTTTCCATCACTATATATAAGCAGGATAGAAAACAATACACTACAACTTCACAAGCCTGATGCGATGTGCAGTAGTGCCATTAGTGGGATTGTGTGAGATTCATTGCATGCTGATTATGTTGAGATAGCACTCAGAAGGGGGAGTAACTTAGCATGGAGAACAAAGGGAGGGGAGACTCAAGTTGTGAAAAAAAGTGAAACTTATTAAACATGTCTATATGCTGTTTTTGATGAATATAGCATTTACAAAATAATAAACAGTAACATGGCAATCTAAAGATCTAAATATGTAACCACTCTTTAAAAAGACACACACTCGAAACCAGACATTTATATAAACTATATAAAAAGACACACATGTTTTGTTTTGTTTTGTTTTTGTTTTTTTACAATCAGACAAAACTTTTTTTTTTTTTTTTTTCTGTTTTAGGTCTATTAGGATAATTCCCAAAATTATTTGTATTTGCTAAATGGCAGAATAATGAGAGATGACAAATTTTTGACAAATTGTTATTACTTTCTTCAAAGTCCGAAGTTTACATATACATTCCATTAGAATATGGCACCATTGCCTTTAAACTGTATGACTTGGATCAAATGTTTTGAATATTCTTCCTCAAGCTTCTTACAATAAGAATTTTGGTCCATTCCTTCTCAGAACTGGTGTAACTGGGACAAGTTTGTAGGCCGCCTTGCTGGCACGTACCTTTTCAGGTCTGCCCATAATTTTTTCAATAGAATTGAGATCGGGGCCACTCCAAAACATGGACATTGTTACTCTTAAGCCACTTTGTAACCAGTTTGGCAGTGTGCTTCGGGCCATTGTCTATTTGGAAGACTCATTTGCGCCAAGCTTTAACTTCCTGGTTGATGTCTTGAGATGTTGCGTCAGTATTTGCACATAATGTTCTTTTCTCATGATGCCATCTATTTTGTGAAGTGCATCAGTCCCTCCTGCAGCAAAACAACCCTACAACATGATGCTGCCACCGCTGTATTTCACATTTGGGATGGTGTTCTCAGACTTACCCTTTTTTCCTCTAAACTAAACGATGCTCATTATGGCCAAACAGTTCAATTTTAGTTTTGTCAGACCACAGGATATGTCTCCAAAAATGAACATCTTAGTCCTTGTGTGAATTTGCAAGCTGTAATCTGCTCTGGGCAAGAAACAGGCAGGAAAATATTAAACATGTGTTTGGACTCACTCATTTTAGATCAGCAGTTGCACAAATGAAGGTCTTGCCTCCATGGATTAGCTTTTGATGTGTTAAATTGCACTGGAAAGAGCAAATAACTAGGTTGCAACAAATTATTCCTCAAAGAAGATCCTCGAACACCTCTCAAAAAACTGTACACTTGTACAGAAGATTGGCTGTACAGCTCTTAATTACAAAGATTCATGCATATTATTCAAAAGAGGGTATTACACTTCCGTGGAGTATCAATTGCTAACACAATTGGTCTTATACACCAAACCATAATGAGGGTTTCAATAGTGCAAACTTGCAAAATTACTCAAACATGCATGGATGATGTCTAAAATCTGTTCAGGCATGTTTATTTATATATATATATATATATATATATATATATATATATATATATATATATATATATATATATATATATATATATATATATATATATATATATATATATATATATATATATATAATGGCAGGAAGATTAAAAAAAGTTGATTTAGCATAATTTTCCCTTTTTAACAATTAGAAATGACTGAGTTGGGATTCAAATTGTATTAATTTCAAAACAAAAAAGGTAATGGTGATCTAAATATGTAATGTGCCAGCAGTTAATAATATAAGTGAAATACCCCCTTTTTAAATCAGATGTTTCATGCTCTTTGAGCAGTAACAGGACTTCTGCCCTATCACTATGAGGTGTGCTGATTCCATGTTCGTCCTGCTCTCTCTTTGTCTGTCACAGGGGCCACCAAAGACATGGGCAAGATGCTGGGGGGTGAGGAGGAGAAAGACCCTGATGCAGCGAAGAAGGAGGAGGAGCGGCAGGAGGCCCTAAGACAGCAGGAGGAGGAGAGGAAGGCCAAGTATGCACGCATGGAGGCTGAGAGGGAGAGCGTGCGCCAGGGCATCAGAGACAAGGTACATGTCTTGCCATACAAAAACATGATACAAAACTGTAAATCACAACTTCACAAACCTGATGTGATGTGCAGTAGTTTCATTAGCATGATTCCTGCTTAGCGCTATGAAGAGGGAGTGACTTAACCTGGAGAGCAAAGGGAGGGGAGACTCAGTGTCAAAAAAGAAAGTGAAACTTATAAAACATGTTGATAGGTTCTTTCAGCGAATATAGCATTTTCCATCCATCCATCCATCCATCAATTTTCTTCTGCCTATCCGGGGCCGGGTCGCGGGGGCAGCAGTCCAAGCAGGGACTCCCAGACTTCCTTCACCCCAGACACGTCCTCCAGCTCCTCCGGTGGGACCCCAAGGCGTTCCCAGGCCAGCCGAGAGACAGTCCCTCCAGCGTGTCCCATTTCGGCCGCTTGTATCCGCGACCTTGTCCTTTCGGTCATTACCCAGAGCTCATGACCAGAGGTGAGGGTAGGAACGTAGATTGACCGGTAAATTGAGAGCTTTGCCTTTGGGCTCAGCTCCTTCTTCACCACAATGGACCGATACAGCGACCGCATCACTGCAGATGCCTGTCAATCTCACGCTCCATCCTTCCCTCACTCATGAACAAGACCCCGAGATACTTGAAATTCTCCACTTGAGGCAGAGACTCACCACCCACCCGGAGAGGGCAAACCACCTTTTTCCGGTCGAGAACCATGGCCTCGGATTTGGAGGAGATGATTCTCATCCCAGTCGCTTCACACTCGGCTACAAACCACCCCAGTGCCTGCTGCAGGTCCTGGCTCGAAGAAGCCATCAGGACAACATCATCTCCAAACCAGGCCCCCTCCGGCCCCTGGCTGCACCTAGAAATTCTGTCCATAAATATAATGAACAGAACCGGTGACAAAGGGCAGCCCTGGTGGAGTCCAACACGCACCGGGAACAGGTCTGACTTACTGCCGGCAATGTGAACACAGCTCCTGCTCCGGTCATACAGGGACCGGACAGCCCTTAGCAAAGAGCCCCGGACCCCATACTCCCAGAGCACCCCCCAAAGGACACCACGAGGGACATGGTCGAATGCCTTCTCCAGATCCACAAAACACATGTGGACTGGTTGGGCATACTCCCATGAACCCTCAAGGACCCGCTGGAGAATATAGAGCTGGTCCAGTGTTCCGCGACCAGGACAAAAACCACACTGCTCCTCCTGAATCTGAGGTTCGACCCATCCCTTACTTACGGTGTCCACCACTGGGTTCGGGGATTGCCGCCGCGACAAGCACCGCAGACCTTACAACCACAACTAGGAGCAGCCGCATTGACAATAGAGGTGGAGAACATGGCCCACTCGGTGTCCATGTCTCCAACCTCCCCCGGGATCAGGGAGAAGCTCTCCCAGAGGTGGGAGTTGAAGACCCCTCTGACAGAGGGCTCCGCCAGACGTTCCCAGCAGACCCTCACAATGCGCTTGGGCCTGCCAGGTCTGTCCGGCTTCCTCCTCCGCCAGCTGATCCATCTCACCACCAGGTGGTGATCAGTTGACAGCTCAGCCCCTCTCTTCACCCGAGTGTCCAAGACACGCGGTCGAAGATCAGATGACACGACAACAAAGTCGATCATCGACCTCCGACCTAGAGTGTCCTGGTGCCACGTGCACCGATGGACACCCTTGTACTCGAACATGGTCTTTGTTATGGACAAACTGTGACTAGCACAGAAGTCCAATAACAAAACATCACTCGGGTTCAGATCGGGGAGGCCATTCCTCCCAATCACGCCTCTCCAAGTGTCACTGTCACTACCCACATGGGCATTGAAGTCCCCAGGAGAACAACGGAGCATAGCAATATAGCATTTTCAAAACACTAAAAGTTAACATGATGATCTGAATGTGTTTGCAGTTAATACCCCCAGAAGTTAAATAACCCTTCTTTACCCATAGTCATTACTTACTTAACCTATACCCTCACTTTAACGTGTATTAACCATGCTGTTGATCTGTTAGTGAAGGATTCCCCTAATGAGGATTTGATTTTTCCAAATGCAGTGCTTGTAAGTGTTACTTTAATTCAAAATAAGATGTAATCCCTAGTGTGTCTAGGAGTGGTTTATGATAGAAAATGTTTCATGTTTCAATGTTTTAAAACTACAAACATTTCTGAATCTGAAGGTTAGAGCAACATGAATTGTTTCTCCTATAGTCCTATTTAAAAAGAGGAGTTTTAACTGAAACTTTCCCTGCTATTGTTTTTTTTTTTTTTTGTCATTAAAGTTTTTATTGATTTTCATTATAAGAACAAAAGACATTCAAAATACAAAAAATAAATAAATAAATAAAAAAACAAAAACAAAATATATGACAGCTGATCACATCAATCAGTCTATTACTTCTGTACAGCAGAGCTGTTACTCCCCACAAATGACAAAAAGCGACTCCATATCCTGTTCGTTTTGTCCTGGGTGTTGTTCACTTTTGAGATCAGTCTTTCAAATGCAGCAGTCTCTGTCATCAGCCCAAACCAGTCCTCAATCCGTGGCCCGTGGGGGCTTTTCCAGACCCTCAGAATTAGCCTGGCAGCCACAATAAAACCAGCCACTGCCAAGCCGTACATGTCCATTGTGAATCCAGGGGGCAGGAGACACTTATCTCCCAAAAGACACATCTGTGATGATGCTGGGATAGGTAGGCCAATCCACTTTTCCAGATTTTAATAACATCAGTCCAGAATGGAGACACCACCGGACATTCCCAGAAGGCATGAAGATATGTACCACTTTTTGGTTTTACATTTCCAGCAGTTATTGTTCTGCAACAGGCCCATTTTGTGTATCTTTGATGGAGTAAAATAAAATCGATGAATAATTTTATATTGAATAAGCTTACTTCTAGCATCTCTTGTAGCCCAGCCTACATTTGAAACCATCCCATCCCACACATCCTCACTCATCTTAATATTTAGATCTTTCTGCCAACTTAATCTCAAGCCTTCACATATTGCACCCTGGTTATTTAAAAGCATCTTATAATACAATGATGCAGTTTGCATATTCACTGGCAAATTCAGCCTGGCCTGTAGAGCATTCTCATTCTGTAGGTGCTTCAAACTAAAAACGGAATTCACACTGCTTCTGATTTGTAAATATTTCCAGAAATTTGTCTATCAACTTCCCTGCCATTGTTTAGAAGTTTGTGGGTTGTTAATGCCTATAGCGGTCTTGCGTGAAATGTCTTGCAATGTGATGCATTTGTCATTTTTATATAGCAGTACAGACACTTGCATGAGAATGCCAAAGCCTGTTATAAGCAGCTCCTTTATTGTTTTACCATTTCTAACTAGTGATAGGGGACCTTATTACCCAGAATGCTTCCGGGTCTGACAACATATTCTGATTTCTAAAGTATTAGAGTTTCATAAAATGTAAAATACAAGCCATAGAGTGATTCAATTCTGTTTCACAATTGTCACAGTTCCACAAGTTCACAATTCCTGTGAGCCAGCCATTCCTGCTTTGTGTAGAAGACACTGCAAACTAGCCTCAGGCACAGAGTGAGGGGGAGGCAGCACAGGAGGCATGTACACAGATGGATTATGGATTGATCAAGGAAGAGAGTACAGGACTTTTTCTATTCTTTTTGACCTTTAAAACAGTTACATGCCAATCATTCCTGTATTCACTGGGATGCAGGCATAATAATATGAATAATAAAGCCTTACACTGAATTGTGCTTTGGCTTGTCAAACCCTATTAAAGCACTCATTATCCATTCAGTTCACAGCTAATGGCAAAAGCTACTGTAGCCATGGCTGCCCTGGCATAGACTGGGGAAAGAGAAGTTGCCAAACTGTGCTATTGGTCTCTGAAACCACCATCCAATCAACACACCACTTTAATACTGGGTGGGTGAGGTGTCTTTCCCAGTGTCAGGTTGCTCGAACCATATGACCTGTGCCATCCCCAAAAAAGCTCTGTGAACAAAGAGGGTGGTCAAAATGAATGATATAAAACATGAAATATAAAAGAAACAACCAATTAAAATTGACAATAAAGACTATCTAATTGATTGTATATGTAGATTACATCAGTTTTTCCCATTATATTAATATGTATTATGCCTCAGAATTAGCATTAGTATTAGCATTTAAACAAAAAGACTATTGATCCATCCATTTTCTTTTAAGGGACATCCAACCACTACTGTCTGTCCACCACATTATCTTTAAGCATTTATTAATTTTTAGCATGACTTTCCAAAAACCTCATACAGATATAACTGGCCAGGAAGTAATGAAACTAATATTGAGTTAGCCATTTGCCATTGTGCACGGAGCCAATTAAAATGCTAATGCAGCTGAGATGTGTTACCTGCTATGACAAGACTTATGATATAAACAATGTATGGGCTAACATTACACAGGTTTTGTAGCAGTTTAGTGTTACTGTAAAATGGAATGCTCAAGGCATTTAAAAAAACTACTTTGTGTAATCACATTATCTCTTGAATCTTGGAAGAAGCAATCTCTGCAAACTTATTTTTACTCATGTTTTAGTCTACTGAAAATAGTAAATGATCCTCTGAAATCAGATTACACAAAATTACATTTTTGTCGAATAAGAAATCTTGCCCAGGATGCTGTCGGACCTTTACAATAAAACTCGTAGAAGTGGATGTTTCATTTCACTCTCAGTTAAGGCTGCAAGCTGAATCGTAAGACTGCAATTTTGAAGAACCATCATTACCACAAACAAGAACATTACATGTTTTATGCTGCATAAAAACTGCTAACCATGCAGTTTTGGTCTGTACAAACATGTCCTGAAATGTGATTATTGTATTAGTTTGTCAGTTCATATTTCATATTTAGTTTTTTTCTCAATTCTTCTGGACTTTGAACTGAATCCTATGAGGAAAAAAAAAGAAAAAAATCAGCTCTGTGGTAACTTATGACCACAAGACCTATAATTTTATGTAAAATCTATTTTTGAAACTTTATATTCTATTAAGTTATTAAAACACTTCACCAAATCTTGCATTTTAAATGTGCTTTTTGGATATTAATTATAACATAATAATGCATTGGATTTATATAGCACCTTTGAAGACAATCAAAGTGTAAACTACTGTAGACTACTACTAGCCACAGCTGCCCCGTGGCTGGCTGACCGAAACAAGGCTGCCAATTTCAAAATGGGCAGGACTGTTGAGCTCCATTATTAAAACAGAAATTGCAAATCTATTGACAATGCTTGTAAGTGAAATCGCAGTTAGATATTTTTTGCCAAACCGTTCAACCCTACTCTACATGTGTGTTACAGTATGGCATCAAGAAGAAGGAGGAAAAGGAGGCTGAGGCGGCTGCAGCCATGGAGCAGGCCTCCGAAGGCAGCCTGACCCGCCCTAAGAAGGCTGTCCCGACCGGATGCGGGGACGAGGAAGAGGAAGAGAGCATTGTCGACACCGTTATGAAGTTCATCCCCACCCCACTCATGGACATGTTCAGTAAAAAGTAAAAAGTCAACATGGCCGACAGTCATCCATACCCTCTTCTGACCCTCACTGTCTTCTGCTGGGCTGCGGGGGGGCGCACTCGTGCATTCTTAGACTTCCTCCTCTGGAGGAGTTGAAGAGTTCAGACCAATCCCCTTCACTCCAAAAAGCAAATATCTAAGTTAATGTTACTTGAATAGTATTAAGAGAGTATTCATTTTGGATTTTTCCAAATGTATTTCTGCCATTTTTTTAATCATTTTGAGCCAAATTAGTTGGCCATGGAGTGAAATATTTATCAGATATTTACGAATTGTATGCAAAAATTTCTTAATTCATGGATGGCTTGAAAAAAAAAAAAAAAAAAGAAACCAGACAGAAATGCAAAAAAACAAAAAAAACAAATCAGAAACAAAAAAATCTAAACTTGTCAAAACTCTTCAAATATTATTAATTCAAGTAATATTAGCTGTAGATTTTTTGTTTTTGCAGTGTTCAGCTCCTATAAATGAGCACTCACACTTTTAAGTTTGTAAATAAATTAAAGGTTTTCTGTATATGGGTAAAATATTATAAAAATATTAGTAAGATTATAAGCCATATTTTTAACTTGATAAATTTATCCAGATCATATCAGAATTTGATTAATATTGCTGTTCTGTTGTTGCCAGTACTGTTTGGTCCATATCTGTACAAGGCTCTTTCTTCTGTTGGTGTCCGATGTTCCATTGGTGTTTAATGTGATTGGTACAAGTGACTTAATGGCAGAGGTGGGTGGAGTAATCAAAAATTGTAGTAATGTTACTTCAAAATAATATTACTCAAGTAGAAGTACAAAATAGTGGTTCAAGAAATGACTCAAGTAAGAGAGAGGAAAATTACTACTCAAGTAATAGTAACTTCTTTCAGTCTCTAACTGTAAGATCTGATTTACAATTTGAAGTTAATCTAACGCAAAAAAAAAAAGACAAAAACTGCATTATATCTGAATGACCGGTGCAAGAAACACAAATGTTCAAAGAATTTCATATTGTCAACATAAAGACTTACACACAGTGGGAAAAGTAACCAAAACTTATGATCAAGTAGAGTACTACTTCAATAAAAAATTACTCAAGTAGGAGTACAAGTATGCTGTCAAAAAAGTACTCTGAAAAGTACAATTTGTTCAAAAAGTTAAATATATCTGCATACTGCCCACCTCTGCTTAATGGACCCACTCATGTCAACGCATGCAGACAACTTGTGAAGAAGAGTACAGCTGATGTATGTACACTTATTTATGGCCAGAGATCAGTAGCAATAACAGTTTCCTCTTCCCAAACTCCAAGTGGTTCTTTCACAAACATCTGTCCAGAGAACAATAAATGTCATTCCACTTTCATTTGCATCCATCAAGTTGTGTGCAATCCTCATCCAAAGTGTGACGAGACAGTGATGATAGTGCAATATAAAAGTTGAAGTCATGGTGTGACAGTACGTGGATCTATCAGCAATAACAGACAATCTTCATCATGTTAGAAGCTACACTGTGTTGCTGTGAGATGTCTCTGTTTGGAAGGCGTCATGATGGGGCTGGGCGATATGTCAATATGCCATTTTGGTGAAATGAACATTATTAGCTTCTTTGTTTAAAGCAGACTTACGGTCGAACAGAGGCCCCTCCTTCTATTTGTCAGCCTCAGTCATGCTCTGAGTGACAGGTGGATGTAACCAATCACAGACAAGTGTCAACTTTCAGAAGCAGAAGTAGATTGCTTGAAATGTCCTCCTAAAGAACACATATTATGCAGAATTTCCTTTTAAACACACCATAACGTTGTTCCCCCATCAAAAAATCCTGGAGCAATATTTTGCTTTATTACCACTAATTCTAAGCCCCATAAAATCACATGACTTTGTCATTCCCAATTTTGTGACACTACAGGTTTTTAAGTCCATACACCAATTTTTTTTGCTCATTTTAACTGGGGCTTGTCAGGCTGCCGTAGATGGAGACCTTACCACAATTTCCACTATTGGCGCATACCTGTAGAAACCTGTGGTGTCTATTGTCAGAATATAGCCATTATTTTAAATTCTAAAACATGAGATACCAAAGCAAAGGTACTCAAGAGCATGTTTAAGGGCCAATCAGAATACAAATCATATATAATATTTGTTCTTTAAAAGCCAATATAAAGCTTTTTTTTTTTTTTGGCATATTGCCCACCCCTACGCCATGAACACTATGTTTACATTGTACAATTGTCTTAATAACACAATGTGACCTTCCATCAGAGTAGTGCCTGGCCCTTAGCTCTGATGAAGCTAGAAAACAACTCTACAAACAGTAAACTTCCAAATGTGGCCAAACCTATGATGTATGTAACATAGCACAATGCTGCTCCATATGTTTACACCTGTAGTTGTACTGACGTGCACACTAGCGCCCCCCACATATCTAGGCTACAGGCTGACACTGCAATGGCACAAAAGCTTCAGATTCTTTGAATTGAGATTCTGGCTCTTTGTCCTACAATGAGCTCTAGACATTCCACAGACTCTAAACATTCCACTGCTCTGGTGCTGCTATGTCCACTCCAGAGGTCCTAGTATTTCAAATTCTTTTTTAGCTGCCATGATGGATGACTGTGTTGTGCTGTAAAGGGTTGAAAATGACACATGGCTAGTGTATTTCTGCCACTTTGGGCTGAAGACAAGTGGGCCCTGGCAGCTCAGTGCTTCTGTGCTGTCAGCCAAACAGCACACTTCCTGACTTATTTATGAAACGCTGTGTCAGGTTCAACTCCCATTGATATTTTGTGGCTGATGTCATCAACATTCCCTCGGGGTGTGATGCTAAGCATTGCTCTGTTACTCAAGTTAGACTTTTATCTGAGATTTGTTTAAAAATAATCATAATGACCAGAAAGAACTGACTTGGCTGGAACTACAACAGGTGAGCTGTGTTTGTACTGTTAAATAAGTTACTCTTAAATAATATTACAGTCACAATGTAGCGAGTATTAGCTAACTTTTTTTTTTTTTTAGTCACTCTCACTGTTTTTGTTGAAAGTCAATCACCTAAATGAATTCATAAAAAGTAGTATTTATCATAGGCTCCTAAATCTATTTTGTATTTTTTCTTGAGTTTTCAGACTTGCCATGGTAACTACTGAAGATTCTGACATATACATACATGCAGTCCACCCCCCACGTGATGTCACTGCAAAGTATCAATATACTCCAATACATGTTCCATGTGGTCTGCCAATACCACTGCCCAAATCATATTCAGAGAGGAGAACCAAAGAGCTGGTCCACATCCGGCATGAGTTATTTCATACGTAGACCACTGTAGACATTCTCAGGTTTTCTACTTGTAGGACTCATAGGGACTTTGAGGTGGGGAATATTTACTGCCCGAGACTATAACAAAGTTCCCTCCAAAAATACTTCCATACTTCAACCTCCTCCATGCTTGAAGACAGGCAACAGCAAGGCAAAATCTGGGCTGTCAGGAAACGGACCCATGTATAGGAGAATTTCTAAATGTCCATCGTTCACTGCCTTTTAAACCATTAAATTCACTGCAAAAAGTATGGGGTACATTCATGTGGTCCACATGTTTCTGGGTTGAGCATAGTGTTAATGGTGCTGTACCTGATTTTTACTGTCTTAAAAATATGTCCAAAGTTATTCCTCAATAACCTTATGCATTCTGAGCATCCTAATAACTCACCGTGGTCTCCCTCTGATATGCCATGACGGTAATGCTAACAACAACTAGCATGCCAATTCATGTGTCAGTCTGAACTGTGAATTGGCATTGGACAATAAAATGCTTTCTAATTATGGACTAAGCTCTCTGCTGTGTCTAGAGCTGCTTAAACAATATATCTCACGACAAATTTTGTTCCAATATGGGGAAAAAATCCGATACAGGCCATTTAATGTACCATTTAAATAATTGTATTGTTTATTTAATGCAACTTATCCCGGATGTCTTTCATCTCTCTTGTAATTTTGCCATTTTTATGTTAGCAACAGTTTACAATAACTACTAAAATTAGCAATGTTAAGACAAAGACCTTGTAAGTACTTTTTCCAACTTGTTTTGTTTTTAGAAATATAATTTTCCAGAAATAATGAGGACCACATAAATGCACCATAGTTATTAATCACTGCCCAACCACACTGCCTAGGTCATTCGTATTGAAATATGACAATGTCCACTGTTACGACTGAGGCTTCCTCCACTCTGATGTACAACTGCCTAAACATGCCACTCTTTGTGACTTGTTGTGTGTTCTCTCTTTTGTCGCTGTTGTTGCAGAGATTGTCCCTTTGTCTGTACTGGTCCTGTTTCTGTCTTTTGGTGCACTGTATTTTGACCTACACTACAAGTGAAAAGTTTGGACACATTTTTTGATTTATTTTTATGACTATTTATATTGCAGATACTCACCAAAATAATCAAAACTATGAATGGATACATATGGAATGCAGTAAACAGAAAATAATTGAAATTTCTTGCCCCTGACATGGCAGACCTGCGCAGTGAAAACCATTTCATCATGAAGCTCACTGAGAGAAGGCCAAGGGTTTGTAGTGTTTTCTTTTTTTTTTCTCTTTACTACATATTATATCTTGCATCATATATTTAGCATCTTCTGTATGTGTCTAAAATGTAGAAAGTAGTAAACATAAATAAACAAAAACATTGAGAAGGTGTGTCCAAACTTTTGACTGATGGCGTACCAGGTTTTTTTGGTTGTGTACAGTCTGGGCCCTCTCCCCTGCCTCTCTGTATGTGACGTGTGCATGCTCCGCGGTGTGATGTAGACCGGTTGTTGCGTATCCGTGTTTTGTCCCGTGTACTCACCTGTTCTGAAGTCTCACTGCATGCCATGTAGAACCAGGATCCAGTCTGTAATTGTACTGTAAAAATGGAATCACCTCACACTCGGAGAATAAAGTGATTTCATAGAATCTCTTTGTGCTTTGGTCTTGTTTTTTTTTTCTATTTATATTGTTATAAGACTTAAAGTGCATTTTACTTGCAAGTGTATGTATATATATATATACATATACACATACATACCTTCAACACCCTCGCTTCGGATTGGCTCTTTGGTTGCTATGATACTCATGGTCAGAATTACAAATATGGAACTCGGTCCACTTAGTCCACTTCGTTATACAGTCTATGATAACATACCTCTACATATGTCATATCTATTGCTCATGTTCACCAAATTACAAAACTAGAAAAGACAAAGCCACATTTTAAAATCTTAAATCTAATGATGATAACTATATTTTACAGAAATGAATCATCTACCCTGTCATATGCACTTTAAAGGGACACTATGTAAAATTTCTGGTAGAGCATCTGCCATCTGCTTGTCTCCATGGAGATGTTAATGTTTTTCCTAGAAACTAGAATGTTCCACAATATAGCATTCAGCTTGTCTATGTTGTATTCATTCAATTATTGGTGTTTTTATTGCTAAAATATATATATATATAACCTGTAACTCTGTCTGGAATGCAGTAGAAAATCTTCATGGAAAAACTCAGGTACCCGAGCCTCCACCAGAAAAGTTGCATTGTGCACTTTTAATATTTCTTATCCTTTAGTATCCTATTTTATCTCTCTTGACATGTTTTGTGCTGACACTCCTTTGTTACGTCCTACAGTTTAGACATCAGTGCATCAGTCATACAGTCTTGGTTTTAAAGCGAAAAAAAAAAAAAAAAAAAAAGAGAGATCAGTTTTTTGGTTCCAATCTTCTTTTAGAACCAGAAGTCCCTTGCAGTGTGTATGACAGGATTGACTTTCGAACTTTGACTTTATTTGGTGGGATATCAGTTGTAAATTTTAAGAGTAGTTTTACACCAATCAAGTAGGAGTTTGTAAAAAAAAAAAAAAAAAAAAAAAAGAAAGAAAAAAGGAAATATATTTTAAGTTATGTCCTAATGTCATTTCCTTGAAGAAAACATAAAAACATAAAACATGTTATAGATAATTGTTGAGATAAATATATATTTATAATTTTTTGTTAGCAAAATCTTAAATATAATTATATTAACTGTGTTTTAGTACTTTTTTTACTAGCAAAACTGTCACGGGCAGTTTAACATTTTGGTACTATATGAGTAAATTTTGATGGTGTCCAAAATGTGAGGTGTGAGTAAGCAGGTAAGTCTCTTTTTTGTTTATATTGTTCCAAGATCGACTCTGGCATCCAATGTATCGTTCAGACAGTCCCATCTTACATTGTTCAATTCCTGTTTATTTTTTCCACTATATTTCTTGCCACTTATGTGACCTTTCTGCAAATGACAGCCTGAAGTGTAGTCAAATAAAGTCTTACACAGTATATGTTTATTTCACAAGAAACAACTCAGTGCAATCCACTTTTCATTCAAAAGAAACCTTTAAATGTCAAGATCAGTGGAAGCCCAGATGGTAGTTTACTTTACACACACCATTCTGAGAGCAGCAGCTACATTTCACCTGAATAGTCTCACCACTCATAACGTATGTGTCAACATGGCAGCTGCATATTTCTCTTCTCTAGAGGCATCATCATTGTCAGAATCTAATAGAAATCAAAAGTCACTCATGTGTGACAAATAATGTCCCAAGCTCCCTATGCTCAAGGTTCAGTTATTTATTTATTTATTTATTGTATTTGTATTTTTTCAAGGCTTTTCTTTTCTTTTTGGAGTAGGTTGCTCTCTGAACATACAAGCCTTCCCCTGGAAGGCATGCACTTGTATCGAGCTCCTCACCCTATCCCTAAGGGTGCACCCAGCCACTCTGCGGAGGAAACCCATTTCGGCAGCTTGTATCCGCGATCTTGTTCTTTCGGTCATTACCCAGAGCTCATGACCATAGGTGAGGGTAGGAATGTAGATTGACCGGTAAACAGGAGGAGCTCGGAGTAGAGCCGCTGCTCCTACACGTTGAGAGGAACCAGTTGAGGTGGCTCGGGCATCTGCTCAGGATGCCTCCTGGACGCCTCCCTAGGGAGGTGTTCTGGGCATGTCCCACCGGGAGGAGGCCCCGGGGAAGACCCAGGACACGCTGGAGGGACTATGTCTCTCGGCTGGCCTGAGAACGCCTTGGGGTCCCACCGGAGGAGCTGGAGGACGTGTCCGGGGTGAGGGAAGTCTGGGAGTCCCTGCTTAGACTGCTGCCCCCGCGACCCGGCCCCGGATAAGTGGAAGAAAATGGATGGATGGATGGCACTTGTATCTATAGGTGTATATTGTAACTTCAGACAGCGTTTTCTCGAAATACATTTTTCTCCTAGGGCTGTAAAGGTCATCACTAAAGTAGCACCTACATGCACCAAACTTTACAGTCTAGTATCTAACAAGATTTTGTTGGATCATGCAGAAGCATTTTTGATATCTAATTGTAAGCATGATTTATTAAAGAACAATTATGATGCATTCTTGTGGATTTAGTTCTCTTTTAAACATGCTTTTGGTCTTCTTGGGATAAGTACTTCACATTTTCTAATGTAAAACAATGTCTACCTTGCAACTTACACCTGTTTCCGATGAGGTATGTAAGCATTGAAGCTCCCTATGTTGTCATCAGCGTGAATGAATAACTATAAAATAAACAAACTGGGTCCTTAGGCCACCTGAATGCTATGCTAATAGAGCCATGTGTTCATTGTGAACACAATTTGACTGTAGAACACGACCAGAAATGGCCTATTGCCTTAAAACTGCTTGGATTTTTACCTGTGAGGCAAGAATTTTTGAGTGTTCAGAGAATATGAGAGAATATTAATGAAGCAAGGTATGTTTTTGATGAGGGGGCAACAATATTACATGGTTAAATGTTCAAAACATTTGCACAATGTGTCCTATAAAGTTTTAAAGTAAAATTTGTGCCAAATCTATGCCAAATTACTCTCTCTATTTTTTTTTATCTAATATGTCAACTATATTTTAAGATTTTTGCATCCCAAGTATGTGCAATTTTAGCCATTTTTACACATAACATAGCTCGATTAAAAACAACATTTTTCTTATATTTATGTAAGTACTCTAAGAAGACGTTTCCTCTTCACCTGCTCACCTGGAGGAAAATAGAAGGTGTAACAACAGTGAGTATCAGTATCAGAAGCGGCAAAACCAATCAGTCTCCCTGACACTCTAACCTGTCTGCTCATGTAACAGCTCCTTCGATCACCAGCACATCAATACTAGCTCACGCCTGGCCTCCTCAGCTGGCCTTTAGCCCACATGCTGGAAGAACTATGGAGCTAAATGCACTGAGGTGAAAGCCCAGTCTGTTGCAGGAAGGAGTTCTGTGCCAAAGTAGAATTAACCATTGTAAAGAACCAAAAAAAAAAAAACAGAACAAAAATTTTAATCAATTCTATGAATCATTTTTGAACAAAACCAACAGATTGTATTATATTTTTGTGCTGACACTCCTTAGCAAGCTTGTATAGTGCATCAGGCAAGAATCTTGGTTTCAACAGACAAAAAAGTTATATTTTTTTTAGTCCCAAGCTTGTTTTGGTGGAGCACTTCTTCCACTAGTAAACTGTGGATATGGTGTTTTATCTACTTGCAATTTTAGTGCAAAATAGGTACATTTGCAGGTTTCTAAATCCAAGTATGTGCTGCCTTTAGTGGCCACTGCAATTTCAAGTACTATGTGACATCACACCAGATTACCCAGAATAAAACCAGGTGTTTCTAATTACCTGGCTGCAGGGACAGAGTTTGAAGTGTGGATACCTGTTAGACCAGACACCGCCAGACACTGCCCCTCCTTCATCCTGATGCACTCAAACATATTTTATTCAAACATAAACATTCAAACATATTTTAAAGCGCCTGTACCTGATTTCAAACCTTGAGTTAGAAACATATGTTAACGACTAAATTATGATTAGAGCATCAAACACTGCATAATTTTTGATGTAAAGTGCAATACCAAAGATGCAAGACCCCATCCAATAACTCATAACTCCAGTGTAAACATTAGCACAATAATGACATCAGTGCAGTACATATGTAATAAACAGTAACAATCATAGCAACAGCATGAAGGGCATCAGCAGTAAAGTGCATCCCAGGGCCATACAGTTAGATATATGCAGTATTTTATGTCATTATGGAACAATGCTAAGCTCGGTTCAATGTTATTGTATTGGTGAGTGAGGTTATTGTCCATAGCAGGGGGGCTGAGAGGGGAGGGGGGCATTGTTCAGCAGCCACACAGCTTGAGGATACAGGCTTTTGGTCAGTCTGGTTTGTCCTGGCCTGTATAGACCTGTACCTTCTAGTTAACTGCGACAGGTGGAAAAGGTGATGAGCAGGGTGGTGCCAGTCACACAGGATGTTGTGCACTCTCCTCAGACATCGATTGGTGTAGATGGTAGTGACCTCTGGGAGAGTCGTCCCAATGATTTTACCCTGCTGTTTTCACCACTCACTGGAGTACCTGCTGATCGGCCTTAATGCAGCTGGAGAACCACACTAATGATCTATATGTCACTACAACACATGATGGAACAGTTGTAGAAGTTCACCATCAGTGTTCTGGTAATGTTGACACTTCTCTCTCTTTTTCCTCAGGTAGTAGAGATGCTGGGCCCTGCTTGGGTCTTTCCCACACCTGAGGCAGTATGAATGCCCCAGGACAGGTCCTCAACCACGGTCACCTCAGTTCATTCTCTTTACCATTTCAATGCCAACAGAGAGAGGTCAGTGGTTGTTTTGTTCATTTTTGTGGAAGTTCATGATAATGTCCTAATAATGCGTTCACACCGGGGCATCAAAAACGCATTGGACGCATCTAGCTGGACGCCTATAGTTGGACACCTCTAGTTGGATGCCTTTGCATTTGAGGGTAAACGCCTGTAATGTGCATCAAGACTCCAGACTGGACTCCAGAGCTTCCGTTTTGGTCTGCAAGAGCCTTTGGGTATTTTGTTTTCCCTGTGTCTTTCTGAACTTTGCAGACCAATTTGAGAGAGTGTCTTTAGTGTATTTATTAAATAAAACCCATCAACGGAGGGGATAATTAAGTTGTTGCTAGTTTGTGGCTGATGTATTTCTGCTTTTTAAGGATAATAACGTCGCTTTGTCACTAGAGCGTAGTTAATGATTGGTTGACGTTGCGTGTCAAATGCCAAAAAGTTAAACTTTTTCAGCATTTGGATGCGTGAACAAAGAGTCCAACAGCTGAATGCTCAAGATGCACCATGTCAACGCCAGATTTGTGCTGCTTCTGATGCTCCACCATTGACTTTGCATGCAAACTTGATGTCCCTTAGTCTTCTTGATGTTCAGGTTACAGGGCTCAGCACACACCCTTGGGGGACCCCGGTGTTCATAAAAAAGGTGGAGGAGGTGTGCTTGTCCACTCTGACACTTTGTGCGGTTTGTTAGTCCACAATTCAGTTGCACAGTGTGGTGTTTAGTCCAAGATAGTGTAGTTTGGACCGGAGTTGTATGGCCCAGTGGTATTGAAAGCCGAACAGTTTTCCACAAAGAGGTGTTCTTATTCTCCAGATGCTGTAGTAGTGTGTGGAGCACAATGGCAATTGCGTCCTCTGTTGACCTGTTCTCCTGGTATGCAAATTGG
This sequence comes from Periophthalmus magnuspinnatus, assembly GCF_009829125.3. Taxonomy (NCBI): domain Eukaryota; kingdom Metazoa; phylum Chordata; class Actinopteri; order Gobiiformes; family Gobiidae; genus Periophthalmus; species Periophthalmus magnuspinnatus. The sequence goes on along the minus strand of NC_047135.1, from coordinate 19,134,508 downwards.
TACAGCACCTGACCCACCATTCTGTCTGGTCTGGCTGCTTTCCTGATGTTGGTGCTGTGCAGGGCACATTTTACCTCATGTATGCTCAGGACTGGAGCAGAGTTAGTAGAGGGGAGGGGGGACAGAAGAGGATGAATATTCTCCCTGTCAAAGCTGGCATAAAAGAGGTTCAGCTGAGGTAGGTGTTGATTTCCTCTTATAGTCCACGATGGCCATGATGCCCTCCCGGACCTGCCTTGGGTTTGTTGCAGTGTCAAACCTGGCATCAATACGCCTCTTGTGTTGTTGCTTGGCACCTCTCCTCAGGGCAGTCCTGGCTGTGCTGCACCTTTAGTGTCTCGGGTTTCTTTTAATGTTATCCACATTGTGAAGTGTGAGTGAGCAGCTTGTACCATACAATGCACGATGTAGCATTTATTTTAACAAGAATTACTTCAAATCGGGTACAGGCCCTTTAATCTATCTCTTAGATCGTCTAGTGCAACAACCCTATCTTCTTGGACATTGGTCTATTTCCAGTTCTGATGTGAAATGCCTGCTTGGCTGCAGAATTGCTGGATGGATGGCATTAGCATTCCAAGCTCTGAGCACCACTGTGACTCCTGAGGCAGCCAGCGGTCACTGCCCATTACTTACTGCCCAGTGGGCCCGACTTAACACAGGCGCACTCCTCCTACTCTCCACCCTTTACATTATCGACACATAAAGACTGACTGTGTAGGTTGGCACACCACGCTGTTGTACTGCTGAACACACACACCAGCACATGTTGGGTTTTTATGTGTTAAATAATATTGTGTGATGTGATGTTTGTCCCAGTGTATTGTATGGCTATTAGGTAACAGTTATAGAATTACCTATGTGTGATGTCATCAGTTCCAATCAGAAAGTAAAATTATAAACTGCAATCATTGCTAGAAATCATTGCTAGAAATAAAATACAATTATCCTGTTTTTTTGTTATATAAGTAGTGCAACTTTTCATATACACTTGTCGTTGATTAACCACTTGTCGTACTACCCAAGGCAATAGTCTCCCAACAGTGGGAGACTGGGTGCTGGGTAAGGAGCAAAGGGCTGTCCTCATGAGGCCGACTGAGCTCAGTCTACTGTAGATAGGCCCCGAAGGCTCTGCACAGGAAATCAAAGGCATATTCTGTTTTGTCAAACCACAACTCCTGTTTTAATATAGTTATGTTTGATCTCTTACAAAAGCATGGCCAAATTTTAAGCACAGATATTCCTAGTATTGATACTTGGCAGCAAATGCTGTCAACTTTCCTTGGGGGTGTAATGCTAACTGTAAGCTTTGTTCTGTCAGAAGCTCTAGACTTTAATCTGACCAGAAAGAGCTGGTTTAGCTGGAATTGTATTGGACAATCAAACACCTAAACAGGACCATGAATGCTCATATTGATCACAGGCTTTTGAAAGTATCTTATTTAAATCACATTTGTTTATCTCGAAACTTTTTTGACAGTGTTTACTAATGTGTCCATTCTGTCTCCATGGTTACTGCTGTCCATTCCATCATAGAGATACATGTAGAACACCTCTAGCGTGATGTCACTGCAAAGTGTCAATTGCTAAATTTCTGATGACATCACAAAATTCTATAAACCAATCATATGCAATATACATGGGGGCAGCTAAATATAATATTGTTTATATCCTGAATGTTGTTGTCTAGTTATTAATAGAAATTATTTTGAATTTTTCAACGTTTACAAATGTACCTTTTGGATATTCACAGGAAAACACAATGTTGTCAATAGGGAAATCTGGTTCTTGCCCCTATCTGGGAATATGACATTATCACCTTCTAGAATCTGAAAAACACCAATAGGTTGTTCTCAGATTCTAAAATGTGATGATGTCATAATCCCAGATAGGGGCAGGGGCAGTCTGTTTATAAAGCGCTTTTCTACTTTCAAAGCACCCAGAACTCTTTAAATCGAGGAACCCTTCACCCATTCACACACATATTCATACGCCTGTGTACACAGACACTAGGGGTCTTGTCAACCTCTGGGGATATGTTTAAGAAGACAAACCCTCTACCAACTATGTTACTGTTGCCCATATAGATATCCTAAAGGTGAATTCACAAATGTGTAAAGAGATCATTTCTTTTATTGACTATACCGAAGAACTCACTGTAAACAAAAAAATTCATTTTAACAATAGTCATTTTAGCTGCTCTCATTAAACATGACATCTTGTGCTTGTATCTACTATATAATTATAATCTATGACACCTGTGGATCATTGTTATAATTAGCAATTAGCCATTTTAAATTGTAATATTGATCTAAAACAATTGCTGACTTCTGTGTTAGAAAACTCCAAGTGTTCAGTTGGAGTAGACATCACTGTAAACTGTATTATATATTTTTTTTTTTCATTTGTACTACAATGACTATGCGACACTGCCTCACTTTACTTAGTGAGGTAAAGATCTTAGCCGGAGAAAAGAAATGGTTTGAGAGGGTAGTTAAAAAAGCTATTTTATTAGCAAAGATTATCTTTCCTTAAACAGGAATGGGGGCCTGAGACATAATCTCTCTCCCATCTATAATTGCATCCTCAAACCCAAAGTAAACCAAAACAAAGAGAACAAAAGAGCAAGCCATCAGTGCCGTTAAACGTTGAATAGGGCCGTTAAGGCTTTAAGGCTAAAACTGGAGACAATAGCTGTTTACAGTTTCAGTGTTGTTAGCCCCTCCCTTCACATAAATATAAGGCAGTGACCACCAGCAATCTGACCAGAACTAAAGAAGTGGCTTGGATGAGCAGGGAAACGTCTTCACTCCTACAACGTTTTGTCCAGTTGACAGATTTCATTTTGGCTTTTGTTATTGCTCAAACATACTTGAATCACTCCCAATACACCAATACAACTTCGGGTGAGTAAATGTATATTTTATATATATATATATATATATATATATATATATATATATATATATATATATATATATATATATATATATAATGAAAATCACCAATGCATTCACTGTCAACCAATCAGAATGCAAAGCCAATTCACACAGGGACACTGCCAACCAATCAAATTGTAGTCCCATGTCATCTGGGGATACTGCCAGAGCCTGTCCCCTGTATGAGCCTTGGACAACTCTGGACAGACCTCATTTCACTAGACCCCACAAGACCCTATAGAGACCTGGGCGGACCCCACGAGACTGCACCGTGACTCTGCGTTCAAAGGGAGCGAAAGAGGGATTACAGCAGAGAGAGTGCAGCCCAGTCCTCTATTAGACAGCCCCCTGCAGCCTGCTCGCTCCCTGCATTATACATCACATGCTCCAGGAATAGCACATTGAGACCAGGGGGACAGGACAGTGGAGGGTGAGGGGATCAGGGAGCAATGGTTTTACTAATTTCATGCAGTTACTTCCAGTTGTGGAAACAGTACTGAACGTGTAAGTAAAAGTATATTTTTTGAAGGCAGGCAGCACTAACTTAGATTTAAGTTAGGAAGCTGCAAATCTTCCTAGTTTGCACACAACTTACCAAACAATTACTAGAAACTGTAGCTAATGCTATTAAAACACCATGTACACAATTTAGCAGGAAAAAAAAAAGTGGATTTAGTGTTTAGTTCCACTAAAACACTAAATCCATGCAAAAGAGATTTTTTTGATCTTTCCACCATTTTATAATATTGTTCCCTCATCAAAAACATGCCTGAAAGTTTTCGATGTCATTCATGCATGTTTCAATAATTTAGTGATCTCCCCTAGGCCCTATTTGAACTCTCCTTATGGCTAGCTGTAAGATTGTGTGCAATGCTCAGCCCACAAGCCTAAGTCATCCACGCTCCCACATTGACAGTTCTTCATAAATATATATGCAACAACTTCACAAACCTGATGCGAGTAGTTCCATTAGCGGGATGCATGTTGATTGTGTTGTGATAGCACTTTGAAAGGTGAGTGACTTAGCACAGAGAGCAAAAGGAGGGGAGATTAAGAGCATCAAAAACAAACAAAAGTAAAACTTATAAAACATGTTAATACAAGCCTTTCAAAACAATAAAAGGAAACATGGTGATCTAAATGTTATGTGTTTGCAGTTAATACCCCATAGAAGTAAAACACCACCCCCTTAAAAAAAAAAACAAAACAAAAAAACAAAAAACAAGTGATGTTTCAGGTATGATTTAAATTTAATTTATTATGAAAACATTTGTCCTGTCTGGGTGATGTCAGTTACTTATGTAGCAGACCCCGCGTCTGGACCTGGCATGGACACAGATTCCACCATAAAAAAATTAAACAACTCCAAAGTGAACCAGTCTGGGTCCCAGAGCCAATTGCCTTATGTTTTCTGGATGGAGGGTCTACCATGCAACCATGAGATGTTACTTTGCCTTGAATTTTCCAAAGTATCTCATTTAACAGTTTTTAATGCAAAATTTGAAAAGATAACATAAACATAAACATATAAAGAAACATTGAAACTAGGAAGAAATTTGAGCAATGGTTAGTCTCATAGCACTCTCATTTAGGGCGATTTGGTAAAAATATTTAATTGCAATTTTTCTGATAAGATTTGTGATTTATGTTTCAGTAATAGGATTCTGTTCAAAGTTCACATTTTAAACTGTCCAGAAGAAATGATAAAATTAACTGACAAACTAATACAACAATCTCCTTTCAGAACATTTTCAAAAATGGCAGCCTTTTTGATTTGCTAATTGTAATCATTGGCCCTCGCCACTCACGAAGGCATTGTTCTTGCTGGGCTTCTTTTTCTTATTTTCCCGCCCAAACGATCGCAGTTTTCACCCCCTGAACATGAACGAAAAGTCCCACATATAGGTATAGGATTGACCGGCTCGGCAAAAAATTTCATAAAATTGGTATCGCAACAATGTCCCATGGCTACTGACTCGACAGCGCCACCTAGAATTTGACCCCTATGGGAGAGGAGCTTGATTAATTTTGGAATACATGCACAAAAATCGGAACAGTGATAGAGCACCATGGGACAAGCATAAAAATGAATTAAAGCATTGCTCTATGACGGACAGGAAGTCAGCCGTATTGGATCAAAAATTCGCCACTTCATTCACAGCGTGTTTTCAAAACGCTTCTAGTCTCAGGTTTTTGGTCCAAATGAGCTCAGATTTCACATGCCACATCCAGACACATAGGTTTTCATAAAACATCCACGTTTTCTCCGAATTCCACACGGTTCGCCCAATACGCCGACGCCGAAAAATGCCTTTGTTTCCTGTTTTTTCGATGTCCTTGTCATGATGCCGGTTTGTCCTGTCCTCCCGTGCTCTCTCCCCCTCCCCTACCTGTGTGTCTGGAGCTGGGCGGAATGCCTGTCTCCTCCCGTGTGCACCTGGAGCGCATCGGCAATCAGCACCACCTGCGGCTGAGTATTTGAGAGCTGAGCAGACTACACTCGGTGCCAGACCGTCCGCGTGTACAACGTGAATGCCTCTAGCTTGTATTGTTTCTTGTTACCTTTTTGCATGCGCTCATTTGGGATTTTTGCTATCCTCCAGACTCCTGCCTCTGCTCGCCCAGCTCCAGCTCCTACGTTCCTGTCCTGGTGTCGTCTCCTGCTCGTCTCGTCCTCCGTCCTGTCCTGCTCCCTGGTTGTCGCCTGGTCTCCGTTCTGGTCTCCGCCTGTCCTGCCTGTCCCGGTACTGTGCCCGTCCTGGTCCTCGTCCCGGTCTGCCCGTCCTCCCTGCACCGCACCTGCCTGATCCGTCTCCCGCTCCCCGGTTCCTGTACCAGCGTTTGAGAACTGTTTAAAGACTGTATTTTCACCTCCTGTAAATAAACACTGTTTAAACTCGCTCTGGTCTGCACCTTGGGTCCAAACCCACCCGTTACGACAGTCCTCTCACGACCACAGGCATTGCCCTACAGAGCTCACATTCACATCACATATGCGAGATTGGGGCATGAATGGAATGCAATATTAATTTTAATCAAAATGAACACTATAGCGCCCCCTACCATAGGGGTGAAACACGAACATTATCCAATTCCTATGAAATTTGGGGAATAAATTGGTGGCCTCAGAAGAAACAAAAAATTACATTTTGGCCATTAGTCACTTTCCACGGTTGGCCACCAGGGGTGCTAATACCAAAAATCCATTGAAAAATGTCAGATATGCACATGCATTGGTCTAGACAGCTCAAATTCACATCACACATGTGATATGAGAGCATTAATAGAATGCACTATTAATTGTTATAAATATGAACACTATAGCGCCCCCTACCATAGAGGTGAAACGCCAACATTATCCAATTCCTATAAAATTTGGGGAATCAATTGGTGGCATGAGAAGAACCAAATAATTACATTATGGCCATGGGTTATTTTCCACGGTTAGCCACCAGGGGCGCAAGATTTGAAAAGTAATTGGCATTTGGCACTTTGACTTGCATGTCTATGAATCATATCTACTCCTAGATTTTTCATCCGAATGAGCTCAAACTCCACATGCCACATCTATAGAGGTTGTTCATCAATAATCATCAACGTTTTGGAAATATTCATTATAGTTTTGGCGTAGTTTGCCGTCAAAAAATTACTTCATTATTGGATTGAAATTCACACACCACTTTCAGATACGTGAAACCTATCTAGTCCTAGGTTTTTCATCCAAATTACCTAAAACTCCACATACAGCATGTACACATGTTGTTTGTCAATAATCATCCACGTTTTGTGGATATTTTTTATGGTTTACATGTAGCAGGCCCTCAAAGTATGACTTCATCATTGGATTGAAACTTTCACTTAAGTGCAAATGAAACCTATCTAGTCCTAGGTTTTTCATCCAAATTACCTCAAACTCCGCATACAGCATGTAGACATGATTATTGTCAATAAACATCCACATTTTGGGGATATTCTTTCTGGTTTATGCACAGCACACTGTCAAAATATGACTGCTTTCCTGCATAATTGATTCCCTCTCACAGACACATGGATCAGCCTAAAAAGCTCAAATTCTAATCGCTGATGCGGAATAAAACTGTGAATAGAGAACCATAATGAACATGTGGCCAGTGACCTCTATAGCGCCCCCTACTGTACAGGTAAAAGACACAACTTTGTCCGATTAGCATGAAACTTGGGGAGATAATTGTGGACCTCAAAAGGGGCAAAAAAGTCAATTACACCATACCTGTATTGTGCACGAGGTTGCCAGTTCAAAGCCATGGACCGTCATTATAATATGATGTCCACACATATGTAGAAACTGTGTAAAGGGGGGTGGATAACGGCAGGGGGGTGGCCGGGTGGGGAGAATGGTGCGTGGGGGGCGGTGGCTGACCCCGGGCAGTTGCATGGGGGGGCGAGGGCCATCATCACCTCTTGCGGCTTTAATTCAAATAGTGATTTCAATTGCAACTAATTTCGACCCTAGTCCCATTCAGTATACCCCTTGCCCTCTACACCACCCCCCACCCTTCAAAAAGTCACATCAGCACATCAGTAAATCACACAGCACCAGGACCCTGTAGCAGAGGAGAGATAAGGACCACAGTGACAGCCTGGCTCTTGACAGCTCAAAGTCACCATTCCACCTGCCTCTGCTGATAGCTGCTGTGGCACATTCACGACACTTCTAACTACAGCTCAGATCTGTCTCAAATACCACAAGGCACTTTTTCTTTGGACAGTCAGAGGGCACAGCCTGATTGCTGCAATGTTTGCCACATACAGTTTCCATATCTAGACACATCTGGAGACACTTTCTTGAGGCACAAAATTCCCCCAAACTGGGAGCATTTTGGGGGCACCATGGAGATGTTATTGCTTTCTCAAGAATTGTTCTTACATTAAACTTATCTATTTGCATCTAGACTTCCTTGGTTGCAATGGTTGTAGTTGGCTGCTCTTGCTGCTCTGCTCTGGACTGGCTGGCACAATGAGTAGTTTTTAAACTTTTTTTTGTTTTTATTTAACATTTTTACCTTAATATTTGGGGATTTTTGACCAACAATGAAGCGCAGCATGTGCTTTTCAAAAGACAGAAGTTAAGGGCCTTTGGATTGTGTGACTTGAGCTAGCCAGCTAGCTCTAAAATGCTACAGACTTTTTACAACAATGCAACATATTTTCTACAGCAAATATGTCAGAAGATGTTCCAGAGGAAACACATCGAGCGAATGGCCCATCTCATCAACCACATCACACCGACCAAAACCACAAAGTGAAAGTGAGACTCCGGAGTTCACCTGGCTGCCCCTGGAGATCGCTGTGATGCTGCAGGACTCAGAGGACACAGAGGAGGGATACCTTTGTCCTGAGGGCTGCTACTACCCTCAAACTGCCCTAATGACTACCTGAGACTTTTGTTTGAGCTTTCTATTATTATTGTATTTTACTGCTCAATGTGCTTAAATTACCAAGTTAGGCAACAGGCCAAGTTAGAGGTCAGATCGGTGTAGATGATGATAATTTGCCTGATTTAGGCCCTGATTTGCTTCTCTCCAACTTTGGGGATCTGTGACCTGATTCTGGATCTTCATGAGCAACTTTTAATCCACTGTGCTCCTCATATGTGTGTCAATGTGACTCTGCTCTGTCATATTTTAAAACGAAAACATCACCACCACAGCACCAGCCAATAAAACAGAGCTACAGCAGCAGATGGAGTGACAGACACAGAGGTGCAAGATACAATGCCCAGAAAATAGAAAAAGCGCAATAAAGGCTATTTTACTTTACTTCATTTCTGGTAAATCCGTAAAGTTAAACTGCAGGATGCTCATCCGTATTATCCATTAGAATTTGAATAATGACACACAAAACCACAAAATTCACAAAACAGTAATTTTAACAGTAAATTTAATTAACAGCACTATTAATTCAGTAATTCAGTGATTTTAAAGAGTTGTTGTTTTTTTTTACTTATATTCTCTATTAACTGCTTCTATGAGTAACTGCTAATACATAACGTATTTAGATAGGTTTGTGGACTGAACATTGCACAGAATCTTACAGCAAACGTAAAGGATAGTTCAAATAGGGCCCAGGAGAGAACGCAAAAATTACTAAAACATGCATAGATGACATCTAAAACCTCTTCATGTGTGCTTTTTATGAGAGAACAACATTATAACATGGTACAAAGCTTACCACATGTGTGTCTGTTTACATAAATCCACACTGAGAGGATCTGTAAAGCTGCTGCTACAGTAAACCCAACACTACTTCCTGTGTGTCTATCACCAGCGGTCAATCTGTAGAAATCTTTTTTTTCCATGTTTTATGAAAAATATGAATTACATACTTTTTAGTTGCAGTTAAACTATAAGTACAATGCTCTGATCACCTTGAACAGATGAGTCTCAAGTGAGTAACTTTTAGCTTGTGTGTTTTTTTCACTGCAGCCTTTGTGCTTAGAGGATCGTTATATTTAAAATCTCATATTATTGTCCTCGTGTGTGTTTTTTGTTGCACTTTTAAAAATAGTTTAAGACTCTAAAATCCTGTAATGTGTTGCAGGCTTAAGAATGCTACTCAAAGTATTTATTTTGTAGTACAAACATGTGTAATGAAATAACGGATAAGTTTAGTATAAGTTTAATACCATACTGTGGAACATCCTAGGCAAAGAAATACCAACAACAGGTAGTGGCGCTACCCACCAGAAATGTTAGAAAGAAAAAAATAACTCTTGTTTTGGAGTAACTACATTTCACCACCCATCCAAGTGGCTTCTTCAATTCTGGGGTTCTAATGTGTCACTGCCTTATATCTGTCTGAAGAGAGGAGCTCACTCCACTCAAATGAACACACTCTAGTGGTTTACAGTAGCCATTGAACTACCCTAAGTTGTGAACTGTTCCTGGATCTTTTTTTTTTTCATGATCCTTCACCTGTGCATGTTTAAGTTAGAGATTTGTTTTGGTATATGTAGGTAATAGTGTTAGTATAACAAGGTCAAATTTCCTAATGATTAGATTTGTTTAGCTCCTTCTGATTTAAGCTATGAAAAACGGCTATTTAGATGAGGTTTTATATTTGTTTGTGAACAAAGGCAGAGGCATCTTTAATTGAATTAGTGGGTGTAAATGACAATAATCCACAAGTTAATGCTCTGTAATCACACCCACCAGGGCTTGCATGGTCTTCAAGGTTCTGACTCCAGCCAAATTGACTTTCTGGCAAGTATTAGTGTTACATCCCCATTAAGAGTCCCCTCTGTGTTTTAAAGAAAGGTGCATTCATTGTAGAGATTGTGGTTTTGGGTATAGGCCTGCAGGAAAAAAAAAAAAATCTAGTTGGATTTTTATAATAATAAAAATAAATAAATATAAATAATAAAGAAAGAAAGAAAGAAGCCGCCATTAATAAAAACAGGGACATCCAACCCCACACAAAGTAGCATCCTACAGTGACATGAGGTCACAACAAATTTCGTTGTGTTTGATAGTTAAAAAATCTTATTGTAATGAAAAGTTATTATTTTTTATTTTTTAAATAGTGTTACCCAATGTTTGCTAAGATTTAAAGCTACTATCTATTGTCTTAATGACTTTTGGAGGATGTTTTGATGAGGGTCTTTATGAAATTAAACTCACTGAACAATAACATAATGTTAATGTCACACAATAAAGCATGTTACATTTAGGTTTACCTTTTGGAGTAAGATGCATGGGGATTGACCTAATAACTTTTTGTCATCTGGGGCAACACACATGCTCAGAAGCAATGACCAAAAAGTTGGTAGTTTGGTAGTTTCCCCAGTTCATAAGCATCTCTTAGGCAAAGCCATTATCATCTTGCCTGAATGAGTATGGGAATTATTATATTTTTCCAGTGAAGCTGCACAATTGTTAATGATCAAAATACTATGTTAATAGAATGGGAGCTCTTTCCACCAGATTGCCTCAGGCTGGCTCAGACGGATGAGAGAAAATGAGTAATGCATGTCATGGAAATCTTTGGCTGACAGCATCAAATTACTATGTAAGAGTTATCATTATTGGCTGTACTGTCAAACGGATGTGAATTAGCTGAAATCTCCCTATTCTCTTTGTAAATGCTGCTTTAATGTGATTGGATCTTTTCAGGGACATTAACCAACCTTTCTAAAAAATTCTAATAGATTTGAACCAGTCAGTATTATTCACACCCTTCTGAGTGGCACCTGCTCCCTGATGAGCCTGTGGAGCAGATTCTCATTGGCATGGTGTCATGCAGCAGTGGCTCAGTTGCCAGAGTGCTTGTCCACCATATTGAAGCTCTGGTTCGAACCCTTATAGGACCAGTCAGTGCAGATTACTGTCGTGTCCTTGGGCAAGTTACACATGCCTCTAGTGTTGAGGTGCATTGGTTTATGGCAGAGAGAACATGTGGGGAAATGGAAGGAAACAAACCTATGGCAACAATCTTTAAAAAAAATGTAAGAATTAGATTTGTGTCCCCAGATATGAGGCAAACATGATCAAATCAAACATAGCTTTCAACAATTGTAATGCTGATTTATTCTTGATTACAAACACAGTAGATATTAACGTTGTTTTCGAATTTGAATTTTTAACAAATTCTGGACCGCAGTAAAAGGCTGGTCTTCGACACATTCATCTTATGAGGCAAACTGGATCAACTTAATACTAGCGACAGTCTCCTACTGCCTCTGTGCAGGTGAGCCTTGGTCTGTATGTGTATCATTCAAAAAGCTTTTTTCTCCTCCGCCTCCAGCACATAGAGTCCTTATGGTGTATTTAGCCACAGGTGAAAGAAAAGACCACTGCATATAGGGGACAGAGCTCTGTCCGCTTGAAGTGTGTTGCCATAGAAATAAGTTCAGTAATCAGCCTCTCACATGACTCATAGTACGTGTTTGGGGTGAATGATGCACAGTGTATGTGAAGAAGTCATTCCAAAAAGTAAAGTAAAGAGAACTAAATCTAGTGTTTTCTGGGGTCGGTCCACAGAGCACAGTGACATGTGTGGCAACCACATAAGTTACATTTATTAGTTATAATTTGGTGGTTTGATTGAGCCTCTTACATGAGTTGTCAGTTTCAATGCTGAAATGCAGTTGGTTCAAACCTAAAATGATTCTCTCTGATCTGAATCGTTACTACCTAAACCCAGCACCTGAAGCCAATCATTAATCAGTGCTAGTGCAGCCTCTGCAGCTCAGCGAGTGAATTCTGGAGTTTTGACAGTTTTTTAAGTTTTGACATGAGGTATACTGAGAAGGAAAAATACAAACTTGTGTCCTCTATTGGCAGGTTAAGGCTCTGGCTATCGAGGTTCAGTTGTGATTGTAGACAGACAGACCAAAGTCAACCAAAAAGCAATCTTTCCTGACATGAGGCATTCACACAGCAGGTATCTCTGCTTGTGGGCATAGCAGGGCCGATGAGGAGTTGAGTTTAAATCAACAGAAAAATCTATCTTAGCTGCCATTTCCACTTGCTTGGCTTAAAATCTAGGTTTGATTCACCTGACCAAAAGGTAAGTTTTCTTATATTTGTGGTAAGACAGCTGTTGAGCTCCTCTCGCCGCCAAGCTGCGTCGCTCCGGGTTTGCCCCCCTGGCTCATAGTAGTAGTCCAGTAGTAGTGTCCGACCATTGTAGATTCGGTCTGTCCTCCGGTCCCTCGCCTCCTCCAACCGCCGCGCTGCATCACTCGGGGTTTGCGCTGTTGGCTTCTCCAGATCGCCCCGATGCTGTCTCCACGAGTCCCAGCTTCAACCCTCATCTCTCGTTCCCCATACGTCCTTCCTTTCCCCGCTGTCGTGCTACTCTGTGTGTCCCTCGCCCATGCCCTCGGGCCTCTCTTCTCTCCTTTGTCTCTCCCCCTCCCCTTTCTTGTCTGCCTCTGGTTCATTTATCAGGCCCTCATTAGCTCCACACCTGCTATCAATCTGGAACAGGTGCACAGCACCAATGTCCTTCTGTATCTGGCCAAAAGGGTGGGGGCACGCCCAAAAGTCAACCAATCAAAACATGCAACAAAAAAAACAACTACAAAGGAAAAAACATGCAAATTACACACAATACCAAACATAAACACACAAAATAATTAAATGGGCCACCTTTTCACATCTTCATTCATAAAATCCCCAAATTCTTACGCATCTGTCCCTTGTAGTCCCGCTGCTTGGCTGTACTCGCTGTACCAGGTCCATTACACACAGTGGTGCATTTTCATCAATAAAGAAAAAGGCAAATGTATCCCAAATGTAATTTAAACTCCAAGCATCCTCTAACTATTAGTTTGTGTACCTGGCATTGTGCCAAGGACGACACGAGACATCTTGCGTCTCATTGCAAACTCCAGAAAATGAGCTGCGTAAAGCGGACTCCCAGCCATCAACCCTGGGATTGTGTGCTCACCTACTCAATCAGCGGTATGTGTCCCTCCTTAGCTGAGTTCAGTTACATTGAGCTGTAGGACTAATGCTAATTCCCCATTCATTTTAGGTGTCATCAGTGGTCAGCAGTGGCACAGGGCACACCACCTCTGCTGCTTTGCCTCTTTTTGTTTTGTCTTTCTGCTTTTTACCTGCTTTGCCTTTTTGTTTTGCTCTGCATTGCTTTGCCGTCTGTTTTACCTTGCTCAACTTAGTTTAAGTGTGTGTGTCTGTGAGATCGCCATTGGTGGCGCTGTTCTGGGCTGAGCTCGGGCTGGTGCACCTGACCTCTGTGCATCGAGCGGTATTTCGCCCTGTACATGGTCTGGCAGGCGGTGGGTTTGGGCTCGGTAAACTTTTAATGTATTGAATAAGTGTACGGTGAAACTGGATTTTATATATATTGTAGCCATTGCTAATGAAATTAAAACACTGTTTCCTTTTAATATGCAAAATAAACATGATGTAAATGGAATGGAACCTGGCTCTTTCATCTTGATATGCTTACCTGTGTGCCTTATACTTGGGGTCTAGTCCCCAAACTAGATTTGGGGTGGCGTTGTTGCAACACTTATATTTATTATTAGTACTATCTCAAAATATTAACCCCTCGATTGCCACATATTCAAGATGTGTCATCTGTTTGTTGTCATTACCAAAAGTGTGGAGCTGCAGCTGAAAGGCCTGCTTTGAAGTCTTTTCACTTTGAAAGAATAACACACAGCTGCGGGACACATCCCCACCCTCCATCCTCTCCATCCCCATCTCCGTATGCAGAGCAGAAGCTGAGGGGCTGAGGAGCAGGAGGAGGGGTCTCTATTATTCTCTTTGATGCAGTGTCTTTGCCACACAGCACTTTGAAGGAAGAATTAATCCTGTTATTAATGTAATGCAATACAATATAAATCTACATGTTCATCAACACGCACAGCTCAGAAGATATACTTGAACTTCCCAGAATTTTCCCACGAGTACAATAAAGTATGCATGACTAAAAGAGGCTGAATTCATTGTGGAGCCTTATCAGAATAATAAAAAGTTGGAGAAGGACACACTGGATTCTTACAATTGCTTAAGAACACATATGATGCACTCTTGTATTCTCTTTGGAATGTGTTTTTGGTCACCTTGGGATAAGGATTTCACATTTTCTAACTTAAAATAATGTCTGCATTATGAAAAATATACTTCACCTCTGTTTCCAATGACACTTTTATGTGTTGGAGCTCCCTCTGCTGCCAGCAACGAGAATGAACAATAGGAAAGTAAACACATAGAGCCATGCACTCATTGTGAACAAGTGCTATGTTTCTTTAAAATGTATTGCATATGTTGTTTGTTATACCGTATGGATTCAACATTCCATGGGGGTGTGATGCTAACTGTAGGCATTACTCTGAAGCTTTTATCTGAGCTTGAACTTACTACAGTCTGAACATAAAGAACTGACTTAGCTAGAACTACAACATGTGAGCTGATTTGTGCTGTTAAACTAGTCCTTCTCAAATAACATTACAGTCACAAGTTTGCTAGAATTATCCAACAGTTTTTCAATTAGTCTCTCACATTTTTGTTGAAAATCACACACCTAAATGGGACTATGAACACGCATATTGATCACAGGCTCTTGAAAATGTCTTGATTAAAACCAGTTTGTATTTCTTCTTGAGTTTTCAGACTATCTTTAAACTTTTTTGGCTGTGTTTGCTAATATGAGCATTAATATGTGCACTGTGTAACCATTGGAACTCCAGAGCATTCAACCATATACATACACGCAGAACTTCTCCAGCGTGATGTCACTGCAAACTAGCCATTCTTCAAGAGGGTAAATGTCACCTTTAAATCAATATATCATGTCTTGATCATACCATTCTTGAGTGGTATGATCAAGATGGATGTAGTCTCTGAGCAGGTAGAGCTCGCCCCCTCCTGAGATCAGAGTGGTGTAAATGCCACAGGGACAGGGTGTAATGAACATATGAGAGGCAACAGCTCTTCAGAATCAGTCTGTAATCAATAAATTAATAAACAGCCTACACATGTGTGTGAGGGCTCATCCACTTTACCTCAGCTCTGTGTCAGCCCAGTGAGTTATTGTAACAATCTTTCAGCACACAATTCAGTTACCTGGAGCGCTGTCTTGTTTTATTCCTACATACAGACATTTCTTTCTATCTGCAGTCATTTTGTATAATGTATGTCACCCTTCGTTTACTAAACAATATATTTGAAGTACACTTTGAAGCAACACCATGGAACTTTCTGTAGGTGGCACATGGAAATAGAAAGTTAAAACCATATTTAGCCCACTGAAAATAAGGATGCATCTTTTATAAGTTTTCTGTGCAATAAAAACAAACATCCAAAGTGAAAAAACATGCTTTTATTTTAGTCTATTTTTGGCAAAAAAGTTACACAGTAGGGTTTTAATTTTGGATTTACTACAGTTAAACTCTTGCTTTCTTCTGAAAACTTTGGTCTGTTGGCTTTCTCAAAGCTGGGGTATGTAGCAGCTAAGTTGATCAAGTTTTTCACTCATACAGCATATTGTGAAAGCAGCGTTTTGTGTCAAAATCATACCTGTCCAAATTGTGTTCTACGTTTCATAAACCTGGCAGAGCCGTGAGCTGCACTATGACTGACTAAGCGTTAGCGGTCACCCTGCTTCACTTCTTCATCTGAAAAAGCAGTCCTAAAGTTATGCAGATGAAAGCGTGAACTGGAGGTGAAGAGTGGGAAGAGAGATTTATCAAATGATCTTCGCTGGAAATCCACACTGGCACAAAGCCAGGAATAATGAGCTCGAGGCTACATTTTCAACTATTATTATCCTTTATATTAGTGATCACATATGTGCCGTCACCCATATGCTAAAGCACAAATAAATACAAGGATACACCGAATATAAACTAAATAAAGAGCTCCTGTTAGACATCACATGGTGAACAGCTCTTCATAATTTAGACAGTAAAACAGAGAGGGAAATGTAAATATGATGCAAATTTGACAGAGATCTTTTAAATAGGGGGTATTATACAAAATATTTTTTTACATCCATCCATCCATCCATTTTCTTCCACTCATCCGGGGCCGGGTCACGGGGGCAGCAGTCTAAGCAGGGACTCCCAGACTTCCCTCACCCCGGACACGTCCTCCAGCTCCTCCGGTGGGACCCCAAGGCGTTCCCAGGCCAGCCGAGAGACATAGTCCCTCCAGCGTGTCCTGGGTCTTCCCCGGGGCCTCCTCCCGGTGGGACATGCCCAGAACACCTCCCTAGGGAGGCGTCCAGGAGGCATCCTGAGCAGATGCCCGAGCCACCTCAGCTGGTTCCTCTCAACGTGTAGGAGCAGCGGCTCTACTCCGAGCTCCTCCCGTGTGACCGAGCTCCTCACCCTATCCCTAAGGGTGCGCCCGGCCACTCTGCGGAGGAAGCCCATTTCAGCCGCTTGTATCCGCGATCTTGTCCTTTCGGTCATTACCCAGAGCTCATGACCATAGGTGAGGGTAGGAACGTAGATTGACCGGTAAGTCGAGAGCTTCGCCTTCCGGCTCAGCTCCTTCTTTACCACAACGGACCGATACAGCGACCGCATCACTGCAGACGATGCACCGATCCGCCTGTCAATCTCACGCTCCATCCTTCCCTCACTCGTGAACAAGACCCCGAGATACTTGAACTCCTCCACTTGGGGCAGAGACTCACCACCCACCCGGAGAGAGCAAACCACCTTTTTCCGGTCGAGAACCATGGCCTCGGATTTGGAGGAGCTGATTCTCATCCCAGCCGCTTCACACTCGGCTGCAAACCGCCCCAGTGCCTGCTGCAGGTCCTGGCTCGAAGAAGCCATCAGGACAACATCATCTGCAAACAGCAGAGATGAAATCCTGTGGTTCCCAAACCAGGCCCCCTCCGGCCCCTGGCTGCGCCTAGAAATTCTGTCCATAAATATAATGAACAGAACCGGTGACAAAGGGCAGCCCTGGCGGAGTCCAACATGCACCGGGAACAGGTCTGACTTACTGCCGGCAATGCGAACACAGCTCCTGCTCCGGTCATACAGGGACCGGACAGCCCTTAGCAAAGAGCCCCGGACCCCATACTCCCAGAGCACCCCCCAAAGGACACCACGAGGGACACGGTCGAATGCCTTCTCCAGATCCACAAAACACATGTGGACTGGTTGGGCATACTCCCATGAACCCTCGAGGACCCGATGAAGAGTATAGAGCTGGTCCAGTGTTCCACGACCAGGACGAAAACCACACTGCTCCTCCTGAATCCGAGGTTCGACTATCGGTCGGATTCTCCTCTCCAGTACCCTGGAATAGACCTTACCGGGAAGGCTGAGGAGTGTGATTCCCCTGTAATTGGAACACACCCTCCGGTCCCCCTTCTTATACAGAGGGACCACCACCCCGGTCTGCCATTCCACAGGTACTGTCCCCGACCGCCACGCGATGTTGCAGAGACGTGTCAGCCAAGACAGCCCCACAACATCCAGAGACTTGAGGTACTCAGGACGGATCTCGTCCACCCCCAGAGCCTTGCCACCGAGGAGCTTGCCAACCACCTCAGTGACTTCAGCCAGGGTGATGGACGAGTCCGCCTCTGGGTCCCCAGTTTCTGCTTCCTCCTCGGAAGACGTGACAGTGGGATTGAGGAGATCCTCAAAGTATTCCTTCCACCGCCCGACAATATTTTTTTACAGCTTTCTAAAAAATATGCCTGAAGAAGTTTTAGATGTTTGATGCTGTAAGATGCAATGCTCAGCCTACAAGCCTACATCATCTATACTCCCACACAACAATTATCCATAAATATACAAAAAACATTGTACAAAACTTTACCTAATAACTTGACAAACCTGATGCGATGTGTAGTAGCTTGCATTAGTGGGATGTATGCTGATTGTGTTGTGACTCTGAAGGGGAAGGGATTCAGCATGGAGAACAAAGTTAGGGGAGACTCAGAGCATCATAAACAAAAGTCAAATTTATAAAGCACGTTAATCCATTTCAAAACAATAAAAGATAATGCTGTGATATAAATATGTTATGTGTTAGCATTTAATACCCCAAGGAAGTAAAATATCCACTCTTTAATGAAGAGATGAAACACAGAGAACATGGAGCAATATAAGCCAATAGTGGTGGGTTGCATCAGAAACAGTGACGTGTCATTGCCTCGCTGCTGTGGGCTGGAGTTTTTCGTCTCAGAGTGCAGGCTTCGTGATCCTCCTTCCTCAAACTTCAACTAACAAAATGTTCCTGTGACACTGCATATTTGTCTCTGCCTGGCTGACAGAGCTCTGAATTTTTTGGCATTATTTTACATTTCATTTCTAAAGCAGCTAGCAATGTGTTTGAATAATATGGCTGGAGGAAAAACAGAAAGGACAACACATGTCATCCCCACATTCCCAGGAAGACTTTAAAGGTGATCTATGTAAAATTTTGCTAGAGGGTCTGTTATCTGCTTGGATGCTATCAGGCCAAGTTACAGGTCAGAACTGTTTAGTGGTGACCCTAGTTACAGTAAACATGTTTGTCAAGCTATTTGTTAGCAAAAAAAACAAAAACAAAAACAAAAAAAAACCACTTGCAATTAAATAAAATAGATTAGTTTAATGTGAGATTAATGTGAACTATTCCAGGCCAAAGCATTAACAGTGTTTGGAAGTAACAGAATATGTATTATTAGCACTAATTTTGAGTAACTTTATTCTGGAACTTTTTCATTCGGTTGTATTCAGAATACAGTTAATTCTCTAAAATCTAAGGAATACATTACAGTATTTGATCATGTAATTTATTTTCCTTACTTACTTATACTATGTTATACTAGAAATACTATGTTGCGTCTTTACACTATAATTTAAATTCATTCAAAATACAGTGCTCTAATTGGATCATGTATCGGAATATGTTACAAAATACATTTTAATGTAGGTATTCAGTATTCTGTAACTAAATACTTATACTTTCCAAGTATTCTTCCCATTACTGTTGAAGGATGGGTCAAATGTACAGCTTAGTTTTGACATTCTTAGACCTGTATTTTTTGATTGTTTTTGGGTTTTTTTTTTTGTTTTTTGTTTTTTAATTCCTTTACGTGATGTTGTAATGTGTCTTATCACCTGATTTAAACAGATTTTGATGCTGTCTTTCTACTTTGGGCAGTTGGACAACAGCGCCATCTGCAGTCCGACTACTTCAGAACTGTATCCCAGCTGTTTTCATCTTTTATTTTCATTTATACAGGAAGAGCCCAATGAGTGCCCTGTGAAATACAGAACAATACTAAAACAAACAGAACAAATAATTACATAGGTCCATTTATATCAAAATCATTATCAAAAACAGGTGCAGGTGTCATTATAAATGTTTATCTGCAGATTATTAAAGAGCATTAGTGGCACCAATTTCATGTCATTTAAATGTATTCAATTTTTGGGAAGCAAAATAACCAAAAGCTTTTTAGTTTTTAGTTGTAGACAATCAGTGTTGGGAGTACTGTTGTTTAACTATAACAATGTTAGTAACTGTTATTTTTACCAGTAATGAGTAATCTAACTAATGATTCTTTCCTCCGCCATTATAGTTAGTGTCAGTGTAATGGGGCTCATTATTTTATTGAGAGGCTCAGCAGCGGTGACAGATCAGAGTGCACTCTATCTCATCTCATTCGGAGAAGTAAAGTATTTTTCTTTTGTTTTGGGAAGTAAACAAGACCAAGGCAAGGGATTAGAGATAGTGAATGGCATAAGACATTGACTGTAAAGGTAGCCAATCAGAAGCAGCATTAGACAGCTGTAAAGACTTTACTGACATTTCATCGATTCAGCCCTGATACATGAGTGAATGCCAACATTTTTCAGCACACATGAGGAAATATGCCAATTCTTGTGTATTTTATTCATATACGTCATTCTTTGGTGGCTCTTTTGTGATGGGAGTAAAAACAGACAGCTGGAGTGACATGTGTATTTGGACTTATCATAAGTGCAGCTAATTTAATATCTGTATATATCGGTTCACTTGTGGTTTTACAAGTGCACAAGCATTTTCATGCGGTGTGTACATTTGTTGTGTTGCGATGTCAGCCTGTGGTTAATAAATGTGGTACTTCGGTCAGATGGCGCTGCATGAAGGATGTTTACCCTGCATTGTTGTGACTTTACAGCTGTGCGTCTGTTTTGGTGATTTTGAGATTTGTAGGAGAGAATAGTTTAAAACACTGGCTCTGTGCGTATTTGCAGTGCTTTTTTTATGTATTTGGTAATTAGTTACTTCCATCATATAGTAACACAGTTACTAACGCAATTCCTCTGGTGAAAAAGTAACATGTAATTATAGCTAATTTTTTTTTTTTGAAGAATCTTGCCCAACATTGTAGACAATCAAGACATCTTATTAAATCAAGACAGGAAATCGGATGAAAAGGTCCCCTATCAAAGTTCAAGTGAGATATTCAGGCAGTCCCTTATAAATACATTTTATCGAGTGTTTTTCCTCTTCTGACAGATAGCAATGGCCAACCTATTTTTTCAGGTGTACAGTGATGAGTTTGAAATATAATGTAGATTTTAAACATTACATAATTCCAAGATATGTATTTTAAAGTTTAAAGTTTTTCGTCAAGCCAAAACCCAAGATATTTAATGGTGGTGGCTCTTTCAATCAATGTGCCATTTAGTGTATAAAGATTTGTAGCTTGCACATCACTTACTTTGTTTTATTTGGCCTTGTGGCCGGGTCTTTTCCCACGTGGCCCGGCCATGCTCAACCTGAAGAAGCGACGTGGGGCCATCCTCAAATGGACCCACCACCTGTGAGAGGATCTGTACGGGGCCAGTGCATAAAAATCTGGGCAGCAGTCGAAGGCGGGGACCTCGATGACCGGATCTCAGGACATGGAGACTGGCTCTGCGGACATGGAATGTCACCTCGCTGGGGGGTAAGGAGCCTGATGTAGTCGACCTCACCTCTACGCACAGCTTGGGCTCTGGAACCCAACTCCTTGAGAGGGGCTGTACTCTCCATTTATCTGGTGTTGCCCACGGGGAGCGGTGGTGAGCTGGTGTGGGCTTGTTCATTGACCCACAGCTCAGCCGCCACATGTTGGAGTTCACCTCGGTGAACGAGAGGGTCATGTCCCTGCGCCCCTAGGTCGAAGACAGGTCTCTCACTGTTGTGTTTGCCTACGGGCCGAACAGCAGTGCAGAGTACCCGGCTTTCTTGGAGTCTCTGGGAGGGGTACTAGACAGTGCACCGACCGGGGACTCTGTTGTTCTCTTGGGTGAATTCAATGCCCATGTGGGTAATGACAGTGATACGTGGAGGGGCGTGATCGGGAAGAACGGCCTCCCTGATCTGAACCCGAGCAGTGTTCTGTTATTGGACTTCTGTGCACGTGGCACAAGGACACTCTAGGTCGGAGGTCGATGATTGACTTTGTTGTCATGTCATCTGATCTCCAGCCGCGTGTCTTGGACACTTGGGTGAAGAGAGGGGCTGAGCTGTCAACCGATCACCACCTATTGGTGAGTTGGATCCGCTGGCGGAGGAGGAAGCCGGATAAACCTGGCAGACCCAAGCGTATTGTGAGGGTCTGCTGGGAATGTCTGGTGGAGCCCTCTGTCAGGGGGTCTTCAACTCACACCTCCGGGAGAGCTTCTCCCTGATCCGAGGGGAGGCTAGGGACATGGACTCTGAGTGGGCCATGTTCTCCACCTCTATTGTCTGCGATGCTTATTGCGGCGGCAACCCCCAAACCCGGTGGTGGACACCAGAAGTAAGGGATGCCGTCATGCTGAAGAACGAGTCCTATCAAGCCTTGTTGGCTCATGGAACTCCTGAGGCAGCTGGCGAGTACCACCCTGCCAAGCGTGCCGTGGCTAGTGATGTTGTGGAGGCAAAAACTCAGAATTGGGAGGAGTTCGGGGAGGCCATGGAGGAGGACAATGGGACGGCCTCAAAAAGATGCTGGCAAACTGTCCGACGCCTCAGGAGAGGGAAGCAGTGCTGTTTACAGTGCAGGTGGAGAGCTGCTGACCTCAACTGGGGATGTTGTTGGGCAGTGGAAGGAATAATTTGAGGATCTTCTCAATCTCACCGTCACGTCTTCTGAGGAGGAAGCAGAGACTGGGGACCCAGAGGTGGACTCGTTCATCACCCTGGCTGAAGTTACTGGGGGTGGACGAGATCTGTCCCAAGTATCTTAAGTCTCTGGATGTTGTGGGGCTGTCTTGGCTGACATGTCTCTACAACACCGCGTGGCAGTCGGGGACAGTACCGCTGGACTGACAAACCAGGATGGTGGTCCCTCTGTATAAGAAGGGGGACCAGAAGGTGTATTCCAATTGTAGGGGAATCACACTCCTCAGCCTTCCCGGTAAAGTCTACTCCAGGGTACTGGAGAGGAGAGTCCGACCAATGGTCGAACCTCGGATTCAGTAGAAGCAGTGTGGTTTTCGTCCCGTCATGGAACACTGGACCAGCTCTATACTCTCCATTGGGTCCTCGAGGGTTCATGGGAGTTTGCTCAACCAGTCCACATGTGTTTTGTGGATCTGGAGAAGGCATTCGACCGTGTCTACCGTGTAAGTCAGACCTGTTCCCGGTGCATGTTGGACTCTGCCAGGGCTGCCCTTTCTCACCAGTTTGGGAACCACAGGATCTCATCTCTGCTGTTTGCAAATGATGTTGTCCTGATGGCTTCATTGAGCCAGGACCAGCAGCAGGCACTGGGGTGGTTTGCAGCCAAGTGTGAAGCGGCTGGGATGAGAATCAGCTTCTCTAAATCCGAGGCCATGGTTCTCGACTGGAAAAAGGTGCCTTGCCCTGTCCGGGTGGGTGGAGAGTCTCTGCCTTAAGTGGAGGAGTTTAAGTATCTCGGGGTCTTGTTCACGAGTGAGGGAAGGATGAAGTGTGAGACTGACAGGCAGATCGGTGCAGCGTCTGCAGTGATGTGGTTACTGTATCGGTCCGTGGTAAAGAAGGAGCTGAGCTGGAAGGCAAAGTTCTCGATTTACCGGTCAATTTACGTACGTTCCTATCATCACCTATGGTCATGAGCTCTGGGTAATGACAGAAAGGATGAGATCGCGGATGCAAGCGGCCGAAATGGGTTACAGGATGCCTTCTGGACGCCTATCTAGGGAGGTGTTCCTGCCATGTGCCACCCAGAGGAGGCCCTGGGAAAGACCCAGGACACGCTGGAGGGACTATGTCTCTGGGCTGGCCTGGGAACGCCTTGGGGTCCCACCGGAGGAGCTGGAGGACGTGTCCGGGGTGAGGGAAGTCTGGGAGTCCCTGCTTAGACTGCTACCCCCGCGACCCAGCCCCGGATAAGCGGAAGAAAATGGATTGATGGAAATAAGTAAATAAATTAAAAAAACATGACAGACTACATTTTTTGTGATAAAATCTACCTGGACAACTGAGAGATTACACAGACAGTATTGAATTATCGTAATATAAACATGTCCAAATCTCCAATTGTGGTCCTTGCTACTGCCTGGACACTGTCTCTGGCCTGCAGCAGCACTCCCAGGGGTCGGTCTCCTTTCCACACTGGACAAATAAACAAACAAAGGGGACAGTTCAAGCATAACAATTAGCTGAATGACCTGATAATTTTTCAGACATTTACCCTTGGGTATATTGTAAATGTCATAGTAAAGACAATGCACTCTTAAAAAAATCTATCTGGTTCACCAGTTCAGTTCAGTTCAGTTTATTTGTCATTGTCACAAAAGAACAACGAAATTGTGTTTGGAGCATCCCATAAAGTGCATAAATAATAAATACCCTTAAACCCCAGTGTAAACATTGACCCAGTGTGGCTTCAGTACAACATGACAGTCTTGTAGCAGCATGATGGTGTCAGTAAGGTGCATAAAAACAGGGACATACAGACAGGGACTTGAATAATGACAAAATGCAACAATGAAACCAGTTCAGTGTTATTGAGAGTTGGATGTGGTTTTTGTCCGTGAGAGGGGGGCAGAGAGGGGCCGAGAGGGGAGAGGGGCAGAGTTCAGGAGCCTCACAGCCTGTGGATACAGACTGTTGGCCAGTCTGGATGTTCTGGCCCGTATGGACCTGTACCTTCTCCCTGAGGGCAGCAGGTGAAAAAGATGGTGCGCAGGGTGATGTTGATCCCGCAGGATGTTGTGCACTTCTCAGACAGCGAGTGGAGTAGATGGTGCTGATTTCTGGAAGGGTGATTCCGATGATTCTGCCAGCTGCTTTCACCACCTGCTGGAGTGCCTGCTGGTCAGCCTTAGTGCAGCTGGAGAACCACACTAAAAATCCATATGTCAGAACACTGCTGATGGCACAGTTGTAAAAGTTCAACATCAGAGGTCTGGGAATGTGGGCACTCCTCAGTTTCCTCAGGTAGTAGAGGCGCTGTTGGGCCTTCCGTACAGCTGAGGTGATGTGATCACCCCAGGACAGGTCCTCAGTCACGGTTACCCCCAGGAATTTAAAACTGCTCACCCTCTCCACCGCTTCAGAGCCAATGAGGAGAGGTAGGTGGTTGTTGTGACTTCTCCTGCGGAAATCCACAACAATCTCCTTGGTCTTTTTGGTGTTTAAAAGCAGGTTATTGTGGTGGCACCATGACTCTAGGTGTTGCGCCTCCCTCCTATAGTTAACCTCATCACTGTTGGATATGAGGCCGAGCACTGTGGTGTCATCAGCGAACTTAACGATGAGGTTGGACGCGGAGGAAGAAAGACAGTCATGGGTGAAGAGAGTGTATAGCAGAGGGCTCAGAACACACCACAACAAATCCATATAATATTACTATGATGAAAACATTTGTCTGCGATCCAGAATATGCAGTTCTCCTATACCTGCCAAGATCTGAGTCTGGTCACTCATGAATCTCTTACAGGTGAATAAGCCAATCAGGGACACACATAGTCCGTCAGTTTTGGGAAAAAAGGAAAAAAAAATATCACAGGGGGCTGGAAAACATCACAGAAAAAAAGCAAAGTACTAAACTCTGTTAATCTGAGGTAAAAGAAATTTGATTTTACTTATAAATGATAGATGACCAACGAGATCCTTTGTTTCCATGTGTCACTGAAAAAAGAAAAATAATTTGATTGCACGATTATGTTTGGCCGGGCTCGAGATACAGCAGAGGGCATGGGGACCAGACTGATATCAGTACAGATATTCTGGATTTACCAAAAAAATGACTAGAAATGTGGTCTACCATTATACCCATTTTTGGGGTAACCCTAACCCTAGCGATAATGCTAGTAATATGAAGGCAACATATTTAGTGAAATGTAAATGGTGAATAGCAGAATCTGTGTGAGTGTGTGTGGAGGTGCAGGTCCCACAGGCAGCTTCAGATCTCACTCAAGTGTTTGTTCAAAGGCTCTCTCTTCTCTGCCCTTGCCCTCTCATTCCTCTGACCTCTATTCTTTCTCCCCTCTCTCTCTTTCTCTCTCCTCTCCTTTATTCACTCTCTGCCCTCTCCTCTCTCTTTCTCCTGCCCACTGTGCTATCTCCTCTGCTCTAATTTGATCTCTACTTTTGCTTTCTCTCTCATTTCTTCTCTCTGTCCTCTTCTTTCTCATTTTCACTCATTCCTCTTTACATTATTCCCTCTCCCTTCTCTCTTCTTTTTCTCTCTGCCCTTCTGCCCCCACCCTCTCTCCCATTCTTTCTTTTGATCTCACCTCTCTCCTCTTTTACCATGTCTTCCCTATTCCTCCCTCCCCCTCTCTAACCCTCTCTCCCTTTTTTCAATTTCTCTCTTCTGTCTGATCTTTTTTTTTCTCATCTTCTCCCTCCCTCTGTTCCTCCCTCTCTTCTCTTTCACAGGAGAGCTCTTCAGTCAGAGCAGCACACTTCAATCTGCTGTAGATTTGGGGCAGACTGGAACAAACAGGTACCTGTCCCCTGACTCAAGGGGCAGCATCCACACAATAATAACCATGGCAATACTGAAAACTACTGTCTTTTATAGGCAGGGTAAGTAGAATGTGCTCTTTATGGTTTAAAAAGTTAAACAAAATCTTCCATTGGAGCTTTCTACCATGTTATATCGTGGCAGACAACATCAAAAACATACCTAAAGTGGTTTCATATTTTATGTCAACCATGTATGTTTGAGTAATCTTGCAATCTCTCCTGTGCTCTATTCAAACCATCTTTACAGTCAGCTGTATCCAAAGCTCAACCCACAAGCCTATGTCAACACTATCATATTAGTGATAGTGCTATGAAGGGGGAGTGACTTAGTGTGAAGAGCAATCAGAGTGGGCACTCGGCGTCAGTAAACAGAATCCTACAGCTAACCGTGAGGAGGGCTCAAATAGTGCTTTGGAGAGAACGTGAGATTACTCAAACATGAATGTATAACACAAAACCCTCTTCAAGCATGTTTTTGATGACAGAACAACATTATAACATGGTAGAAAGCTCTAAAAGTTGATATCCTCTCTTAAATAAATAAATATACATCTATCTACCTATAGTCTTTTTTAGGGCTTTTCTAAAGTGAAGACTAAAGTATTTGTTAAGGTTAGCCAAACTCCAGAGAAACAATAATAGAATTTTCACATTATTTAGGCATGTGATAATGATTAAGAAATGTCTAACTAATTTCATTAGTTCATGATTAGTTCAACCAGGAGCAAATACTGTTTTGTAAACACTGAAGACGATTTAGACTTAATTAAGTAATTGTTAAGGTCCCATACTAGCCATTATCTAAGTTTAGAGTGTCATGACCCATTTTCTCCTGAATTTTAACTTCAACAGAGGTGGGAATCAACTCTACATAAAAAACAAGCCAAGAAACATGGATACAAAACATTTGGATGTGTATTAAAGTTTTCAGAACACTTACAAACACAATCAAAATCTGTTTTGTCTGCAAAACATCTTATAAACATCTTACTATGAACACTTTCAAATGTAAAATGTAAAATATATATATTTATTTATATATACTATATATATATTTATATTAAATATGGTTTTAATAGTTTTTTCTAACCTTTTTAAATGGAACCTCAAAACTTTAAAGGCACATTTAGAGTCACGTACCCGTACATGCACCAGCCTGATGCAGAATAAGGCCTTCAAGGGCTTATTCAATATTTACTTTTAAAAGGAATTAGCTTCCCTGAATCTTTATTCTGGGACTACTATGTACAGTTTGGCAATTGGAGCAGTAATGAATGACAACTGAATGACACCCCAGATTTTTTGAAGGCCCAAGTCACAGTCTTGACAGCACATAGCTGCCATTAGAATAATATGTAATGAGGTCAAATAGATTTTACAGGGTGCAACAGGTTTAACTATAGTATGGATACATTACCTGAAGTTCAATATGTTGGTATGCATAGATAAAAGGGTCAGTGAAATTTGTATTTAACCTCAAGGTCATGTGGATGTGGTTGTTTGGAAGGTCGCTCAAATGCCTAATGCCAAACCCTGCCTCGGCTCAGGAGCCAAAAACTCTGCAAACTTTGGTGTCTAAGAAGATATAGGTAAAATGAACAAAGTATTAAAAGTAATATTTTACCTCTTTATAATCCACTTTCAGTGACAGTGACTTGTCTTTTCTTTTTTCCATAAGCTGATGAATTCTCAGTATCATTTTCTAATGATGTTGCATTGAAACAGAAACCTGATTGTAGCTGGTGGAGCTGGGGCCAGGGTAAATTTTCGTAAGAGCTGTAAAATTCAGGAGAAAATGGGTCATGACTCTGTGAACTTAGAAAATGGCTAGTATAGTACCTTAACAATTACTTAATTAAGTTTAAATAATCTTCACTTTAGAATTGTTTACAAAACAGTATTCACTCCTGGTTGAACTAATCATGAACTAATGGAGTTAGTTAGATAGTTCTTAATCATTATCACATGCCTAAATAATGTGAAAATTCTATTATTGTTTCTCTGGAGTTTGGCCAACCTTAACAAATACTTAATGAAGCATAATTAGTCTTCACTTTAAAAAAGCTCTAAAAAGACTTACATAACAGGTAATAACTGCCTGAATTATCATTACATTACATGATTAGTAAATCATTCTCTCATAGTTTACTAATCATTGACAAGTGTTTGAGTTGATACTTAACTAACAATTTGTGTGTGTATTTGTAAATGCATATTTAAGGAGTAACTAAGTGTGAAATAAGTATGAGTAACTATATACAACACAGGCCAATTAATTGCTAATTAAGTGTTTATTAAGGGCATAATTAAGTAGTTATTAAGCATGAATCATTGTTAATTAAGTGTTTGTTCATTATTAATCAAGTCTTTGTTCATGCTTTATTAAGGCTAAATAGGCTATAGTTATGAAGTGTTACCAAAGATTCAAAACACCTGGACAAGAAACTACAAAATTATGATCAAGCTGAATGGAACTCCCGAACAGGTCTGGGTGATTGTCATAAAGGATGTCAAAAACCTCTTACAATACAAATGACATAACTTAGAAAACGACAAATTAAAATGAGAAGAAGATGGTACAGTGACAAGAATTTGGATTTATTATGCATCCAGATGGTCCAACTACAACCAAGTAATAATGGATACAGATTATTTGAACTATGAACACTTTCAGTCAAAAACATTTGACTACATAGAGTATAAACCTCAAGATATACAGAATGATCTTGCTCCAGAAAATAACTTTTATACAAAAAAAAACAAAAACATGTGAATATTACACAGATGACCAATTTGAGTCTCAAACAAGCACAAAAGATTCATTATCTGTCATATATTTCAACTGTAGAAGCCTAAATGCTAATTTTTCGAAAATTCTACACTGCAAAATTCAAACAAAATAATTCTCTGCTATAGCAACTTCACAGACATTGTTATTAGAGGATCAGTGTTCCCAGTTTCAGATTGAAGGGTATAATATATTCTTCATAGGTATAACTTCTCAAAAAGGTGGTGGTGTAGCTTTATATGTTGATAAAAATTCGAAAAGTAAGACAGTAAAAGACATATGCTTAGTCATGGATAAAATTATGGAATGCATTACTGTAGGAATTGAAACTGAAAAATCAAAAAATATTATATTAAGTTGTATATATAGAAAGCCCGGCTCATGTATTGATACATTTAGGGAAAAACTGTTTGATCTACATGAGGGTTTAAATGACAGGAAAATGTTTTTTGTTTGTGGGGATATTAATATTGATCTACTGAATCCTCTACAGCAAGTTGCAATTACTGAAATCATATACAATACAATGTGCAGCTTGTGTTTATATCCATCTATAACAAAACCAACTCGAATAACAAGAAATAGTGCAACCTTGATTGTCAATATATTCACCAATGTTATAGAAAGTGAAACAACAAGGGACTTTTAATAAATTATGTTTCAGATCATCTACCAATCTTTATAGTTAAAAAGAAAGTCAAAAAAAGGAATAATGAAATAAAAATAGTCAAAATACATAGACAAAAACTCACGAAACATTCAGTCAATTTAAAAGTGACTTAATGGAGCAAAATTGGGACAATGTGTATGTAGATAATGTAAATACACCATGTGCTATAGGTTTTTTGAAAATCTTTTGCTCTCTTTATGAAAAAAATTCTCCTTTAGTTAGTGGAGCGACCTGTAACAAATTTGCTGAAAAGCCTTGGATGACTAAAGGTATTCAAAAAGCATGCAAGAAAAAATATAAATTGACTATATAAAGACTTAAAAAAAAAAAAAAAAAAAAAAACGCACAAGTGAGGCAGAGGTTAACTACAGTAGTATGCAAAAGTATTCATCCCCCTGGAACTTTTTCAAATTTTGTCAAGTCACAACCACAAATTAATTTTTATTTATATTTTTTTATTTGCATTTTATGTGAATAAGTAACAAAATTATACATAAGGGTGAAGTAGAAAGAAAATTATACATCATTACCAGATAAAAAAAAAATAAAAAATCCAAAACTGAAAAGTGCAGCGTGCAAAAGTATTCAGCCCCCCTAAGTCAATACTTTGTGGAACCGCCTTTTGCTGGACTTACAGCTGCAGATCTTTTGGGGTATGTCTCAATCAAGTTTGCACACCTACAGACTGAAATTTTTGCACATTCTTCAAAACAATTCAAGCTCTGTCAGATTTGATGGAGACCATGTGTGAACTGCAGTTTTCAGATCTTGCTACAGATTCTCAGTTGCATTTAGGTCCAGACTTTGACTGGGCCATTCTAACACATGAATATGTTTTGCTTTAAACCATTCTTTTGTTGCTTTGGCTTTATGTTTAGGATTGTTGTCCTGCTGGAAGGTGAACCTCTGCCTCAGTCTCAAGTCTTTTGTAAACTCCAATAGGTTTTCTTCCAAGATTGCCCTGTATTTAGCTCCATCCATCATCCCATCAGCTCTGACCAGCTTCCCTGTTCTACTGAAGAAAAGCACCCCCACAGCATGATGCTGCCACCACTGTGTTTGACTGTGGAGATGGTGTGTTCAGAGTGATGTGCAGTGTTAGTAAGTTTGATTTTGCTCTCATCGGACCAGAGCACCTTCTGCCACATGTTTGCTGTGTCCTCCAAATGACTTCTAGCGAACTGTAAACGACACTTCTTATGAATGGTTTTCAACAATGGCTTTCTTCTTGCCACTCTTCCATAAAGACCAGATTTGTGTAGTGCACAACTAATAGTTGTCCTGTGAACAGATTCTCCCACGTGAGCTGTGGATCTCTGCAGCTCTTCCAGAGTCACCATGGGCCTCCTGGCTGCATCTCTGATGAGTGCTCTTCTTGTTCATTCTGTAAGTGTTGGTGGACGGCCATGTCTGGGTAGGTTTGCAGTTGTGTAATACTCTTTCCATTTCCAGATAATGGATTGAACAGCACTCCTTTTTAGGTCCAAGCCCCACTTTAAACTTCACCACAACTGTTTCTCTGACCTGTTTGGTGTGCTCCTTTGACTTCATTTTGTGGTTTTCTCCCCAACACTCTCTTAACAAACTTCTATGACCTTCACAGCACAGCTGCACTTATACTGAGACAAGATTACACACAGGTGGACTCTGTTTAGTCATTAGGTCAACATCCAATGTTTCCAAAGTCATCAGACAACTTCTAAAAGCAATTGGTTGCATTCAAGAAAAGGGAGGGATGAATAATTTTGCACACTGCACTTTTAAGTTTTTAATTTTTTTTAACTTCACACTTGTGTGCCATCTTGTGTTGCTCATTCACATAAAATGCTAATAAAATGTATTTAAATTTGTGGTTGTGATGTGACAATATGTGAAAATGTTCTAGGGGGATGAATACTTTTGCAAGCCACTGTTTAAAACATACAAGAATAAAGTAAGTATTATGAGATTAAGGAAAAAACAAAACAAAAATGACATTAAAAACACTTGGAATGTTTTAAATAAATTAATCAACAAAGGGCAAACAGAATGCAAATTTTTCTTCAAATGACATTTTCTCAGTCAGCCTAAGGAAATTGCTAATTAATTTAACAATTATTTTAGTAACATTGGTTCTAAATTGGCAAAAGATATTTCAGAATCTAATCAAGAGAATGAGATAATCAGTAGAATAGCTAAGCAGGATAAAACAATATTCCTACAAAGAACAGACAAGATGGAAATATGTTCCATTGTCAACCAAACCAAGAACAAAAATTCAACAGATTGGAATGGACTAGACATGTGTGTGTTGAAAGAAACCATTGGGTATATAGTTAAACCAGTCACTTATATTTTTAATTTATCTTTGAAGTCGGGTGTATTCCCAGAAGGGATGAAGACGAGAAAGGTTATCACTATTTACATGTCCAATGATCAACATGATCTTACAAATTACAGACCTATTTCTCTATTATCTCATTTTGCAAAAAATCTAGAGAAATTATTTCATAAAAGATTATACAATTGAAAAAACATAATATACTTTGTGAACAGCAATACGGTTTTAGATCAAATAGAACCACTACCTTGGCTTTAATAGATCTAGTCGGAAATATATCTAACACAATAGACAATAAACAATACGCAATTAGAGTGTTTCTAGATTTAATTAAAGCATTTGATTTTGATCATGATCTACTACTCAGGAAACTGCGCAGATATGGAATCAGGGGTGTGGCTTTCTCTTGGATCAAAAGTTATATAGAAAATAGATCACAATATAGGCTAAAGCAAAGTACAATACCCTGGAGCAGCATTTCTCCACCAACAACTATGTTTCTGTCTGGAGAGGGCTTAGGCAAATCACCAACTACAGGCCCAAAGCCCCTCCCGCCATGGACAACAAACAACTAGCAGAAAAGTTAAACAGCTTTTATGCAAGGATTGAAGTCTCACACCCCTCCCTCTCCTCCCTCACCTTCATGGACATTACAGCCAAACCACCTCGGACCCCTCCTCCTCCCCCACTGTCCTCACAGTTTTGGAGCAGGACGTGACTAAGTTTTTCAGGAAGCAAAACTCCTGTAACCCTAACCTCACCCCTTCCTCTAATCCCCACTCCCCTTTTCTGTGACTTTTATCTGGATGAA
Organism: Periophthalmus magnuspinnatus; assembly: GCF_009829125.3. Taxonomy (NCBI): domain Eukaryota; kingdom Metazoa; phylum Chordata; class Actinopteri; order Gobiiformes; family Gobiidae; genus Periophthalmus; species Periophthalmus magnuspinnatus. The sequence continues at coordinate 19,101,590 of NC_047135.1, read as the reverse complement.
TTTTATCACCTCCATTTTATTTTTATTCTCTTATAACTTAATCTTCTGTTTAAACTTTTCAAACTGGTGTCTTTGTGTCCTATACTTATATGTATTAGTTGTACCCTGGCTTGGCCAATTAAAGAGTTTGCAGCTACAGAGGCATTTTAAACTGGAAAAAGTGGAGAATAAAATGATGTGGTTAAGCAACTGGGATAGTCATTGTGCTGCTGTAGTTTTTATGAAATTGAAACATTTTTGGAAAAGCTGTCAGGGGTGTTAGTGGGGGAAATGTGAGATAAGCTATTTGTAAAGTTTTAGAGATTTTTATTCAAGAAAAGAATCATTTCAACTGTGTTGGATTTTAATCTGCTCCTCTTCTGGTTCACTACCTCTCTAGCTTTGGAGAAGACCCGCTCACATGGCACTGATGTTTCCGGCATGTGCAAATAGTCTTTTGCAGGCAGATAAAGGTGAGGATAAATGGTTTGTCTTCCTGACCAATAACTGAGGGGGTCTTCTCCTCTGGAGAGGTAGGCCTCTAATAAGTGTCTTTGAACTTCAACAGTGGCATCAGCTGTGGCACTGTTAGATCCTTGGGTTGCACCTAAGACAGAGAAAATGAGACCAAATTAACCAATGCTAATTATTTAAAATGCTAAAACAAACAAAAAAAGCTAATACAAACCAACACGACTGTCCCTCTCCTCTGCTTCTGCAAGTTCAGGTGTTTCTCCTGATCCTGACTGTTTAAGTGGATATCAATTCAATAACAATTCTTTGTATTTTGTTTGACATAACCATGGGGGGGGGGGGGGGAACAAAAAAACAATGAAAATATAATGCATGTGAAGTTGATGGTGTTGCTCTCTCAGTCATCATAAGTCTGGCACATTCAGATGTTATTTTGGCAACAGCATCTTGTGCGCATGTTTGACTCCCAAAAGCCAAAGTTTTATATCTTGGGTCCAGCACAGTATCCATGGCCAAAACACATACATTTTCAACATTGCATCTTGTGCTGACAAAGTGTTGCTGCTGTATGTCAGCTCTTGAGCACAAATCAAGCACTTGACTTTATTCGGGCTTATTAAGTCAAAGTGCTCCCATGCATATGACTGTGCTCTTTTTGGTGGCAATAGCTGTACCTCCATATCTCTTCCTTACTGTGTCACTCACACTCTCTTTCAACCACTCAAACTCACTCTCAAGACTTACCTACCATTTACCTATATCACTTACCTATATAACTTATCTATATCACTTACCTAAAACTATGACTATGTGTATTATATCGGCCTAGGTGTATGTTGATGTGAATCTGTGTATGTGGTGGAGTGTGTCTTGTGTTATGTAATATGTCACCAAGTGTATATAAATGTATCTGTACTAGATGTAATCTATTTTTACCTGTTGTATCTTACCTGCTTTAATATAAACTTTCCCTTGAATAACTAGTATAGTGTTAGAAATGTGTCAACAAAATCTCCTCCTCTCAAAACCCACAATTCTTGGGGGGATTCAGACTCTTTTAAAGCTCTGACACAATTATAAGCCACCCCCATCAAAACTCCCGCAAAGCAGCTTGAAACCGTAGCTCGACACGTATCTCTGACACTTCTGACGTAACAAGGCCTCGGTTTGACTGGTCACGTGATTTTTGGCATGGTGAAGCGTGTATCGAAACAACGCTCAGCAACACTTCCGCTTCATAGGGTTAGTACAGTGTCGAGCTGAGAGGCTCGATCGTAACATCTCTAGTCTCTGGTTCTGCTCCTGACTCCACGCTCCTGCCCCGGTACAGTCAACTCCTTACCTTCACCTCCTTGTCTCATCCTGGACCCCGGCTGCTCCACGTCTCCTGTTCTGGCTCCCGCTCTCCGTCCCGGCTCGGCTTCCTCTGGTTCTGTTCTCGGTCCTGTGTTCATCCCGGTCCTGGCAGTTCCCTGTTCCCATCTCTGCTCCTCTCGATGCGTCCCTGGGCTCTGGCTCGCACCCTGCTCCGTGCCCCTTGTCGGATTAATGAACTCTTGTTTGATATTTCACTAACTGTAAATAAACACTGTAAATCTTCCCCGAGTTCTGCACCTCTTTGGTCCACCCTACACTGGCATTACGACATTCTGATATGTTCACATAAATGGAGTTGATTCAGAGCTCCAAAGAGTGACCTGTGGCCTCCCCCAGAGGTCAGTGTTGAGCCCTTTGCTCTTCATTCTTTATATTAATGATATATATTTGATTTCAAAAGTTTTACACCTTATATTACTTGCAGATAATACAAATATAATACATTGTGGTAATGGTTTAGAAACAGTAATTGAGGAGGTAGAAAAATAACTGAAATTAACTTTAAATCTAAAGAAAACTAAATGCATGGTTTTTACAAATCGTCACACAAATATGAGCAGGAATTTAATTATTCATAATACAGTGATAGAGCAAATAAATCAAATTACATTTTTTAGGAATAATAATCCAAAACAAGCTAAATTGAAAAAGTCACATACAATTTATAAAGACAAAATTATGTAAATCTAATTATATCAAAAGTGAAAGAATGCTTGAATGAGAAAACATGCTTAGGCTTTTGCCTATTCCTTTTTCAGACTTTTGTGTATTTTGATTTGTTTCCTCAACTTAAGACAGAAATGTCTGGAAAGAAAAAATAAATAAAGTAATGTAGGTACACATTCTCTAAAACTTGTTCAGGTACAATAGAGTGCGTTCACATGTAAGAATTTGATTATGTCATAACATCAGGTGAAAGACAGGAGCCTATATAGCTAAATGGGAGACTAACTGTTTTTGAAAGAAATATCCAACCTTAAGATCCACAAATGTTGAACTTTATCATCATTTGTTTGCAAACTTGCCATATTAAAGGAGTTGTATGTAACACTCAGTTTTAAAAAGGGAATGCTATCACAACTGAACCTGGGTTGCCAGTGCCTTAACCTGCTCGTAGAGGACATATATAGACAGGTCATGCCTCACGTGAAATCTCAGTTAGTTAATTCAGATTTTTTGTTTTGGATTGGGTTACAAACTTCTCATATTAACCTACTTAATTAACTTACTTACTGACAACAATATTGTCTTTGGAATTGAATAATAGCACCAATTTTTGAAATTATTGTGAAAGATTTTTATACTGACAAAGAAGTTTTTGTTTTATGAGGGTTGGCTCAGTTATTAAAGTGATATTAACCAAGTCAAAATTGACAATTACAAAAAAGCAAACTGACTCAAAAGAGAGAGAATGTAAACATAAATGAATATGATTTATACATTGGTTGTTCATAGATAGCTCCGACGGGGGTGTGCATAAGCATGTGAAATTCAAGACGTGTTTATCTCATGAGTGTCTTTTTCCGAGTGTCTAATGCTATCCTCTGCCAAAATGAGCCAACCTTCAGCTCAGAGGCCCACAACAGCTCATTATGGTTACATCAGCCCCCCAAGCGCTGTCATTAAAGTCAATATTGGATTACAGAGCGCATTTGAACACACTGACTGGCTGTGAGTGAGAGAGAGGTCTTACCTGCAAGACTGTGGGTGATATGCAAAGTGCACCCTTGTGAAGATTTGCATGGAGCTTTGATGTGCCTTCTGTGCCTGATCACAGACAGCCCTGCACCAAACAGACTGTGATTCCCCAATCTGAGTCAGAACCAAATGCTTCGATAAACACAAACCCAGATTTATTAGTCATTTAATCGGCAATACATATGTGGACAAACTGCATCGAGTATGCTTTAAATTTATAAATAGTTAAAGGTGCACTATGTAACTTTTCTTGCAGGTGATCTGTTAGCCTGCTTTTCTCTGTGGAAATGTTATTGCTTTGCCTGAAATGTTCCAAAAAGAAGGGAACTTATCTTGCATTTATCGAAAAATAGATATATTTGTTGGTCTAAAAGTAAGTTGAAAAGAACATTCTTACTGTGTGTGGGAACGCATCTCCACCCTATAACTTGGTCTGGTGGCATCATGAAGATATTCATGTTTAATGCCATACTGTGGAACATTCCAGGCAAAGAAATAAGATCACCATGCAGATAACAAGTTTGTGTCAGCCCCTGCACCAGTTACATAGTGCACCTTTAAATATGAGCCCAAAGTTTGAGAAAAGTAACATTTAAAGCCCCCATACCCAATTTTTCCTATGTATTTGAACAACATTGTCTTGGCCCAATAGAGCTCTTGAGGTCAAAATATGTCCACTGCATGCTCTCTGTATATAATCATAAATAATAATAATAATAATTAGGAAGTGCGTGGTAGCATACTAGTTATTGTTAACTTTACCATGACTGCAATACTGTGCCCTGAAAGCTGTGAAAAGTGATGATAAACTCATTCTGGTGAATAGTTAGGATGCTTGAAATGCCTAAGGTAAGTGAGGATTAACTTTGGACAAACTGTTAAAAATGAACTAGACAGTAACATTGTGCTTTTAACAGTTAACAGTTAACAGAGCAAACAAATTTTAATGGCATTGGTTTTAGGATTACAGCATTATGTTATTTTACAAGTCTTTTTAAAAAATAATGTCTATGAAACTTTCTTTACTTTCTTTTTGGCTATATTTTTACTATATAATGAAGCTAAATACAAGCAAGACTGACACAGATTCAGTAAGAATAGTTGTATTATTGGAAGAACTGTGTTAGAGTGATCAGAGTAACCAATTGGTATATGAGATTAAAAAGGAAAAGAAAAATAAATCATTAAGTCAAAAGTTAAAATTAAAAAAAAGAAAGACAAAAGAAGAGAATCAAACAAAGTAAAAAAAAAAAAATCTGATTGCAGACAAGTTGTTGGGGTATTAGTATTGAATCAGTAATGATATTTGAAGTTTGGGGAAATAAGTCCTTTTTTTTGTTTTTGGACTGACCTTCTCTGTCTCTCTATACTGTTTCAACCAGGCATCATACATTTGTACCCGTTGTTGAGGGCTCGGAATTACCACTGCCCCCGCTGCTTGTCTATTTCTGTGTGGCCCCTGGAGGAAATGGTTGTGTGGTATTTGGCAGGGAATAAACAGAAGTGTATTGAAGATGAGGCTGTTATGTGGAGCCCAAGAAGCTCATTCCATCTGCTCTCTCTAACACTTCCACTGACGTCACAGAGCCTGTTCAAGAAGACTGGAGACTGGCTTATCTGAGACCCCTGCTGGCTGTCCTGGGTCATCAACAAACTAGAACAATAGTGTGTTCAGTTTATTGGGATCGTATATTTTTACAGTCAAACTTTGTGTACAAGGCTTAAAAAGGGGGTATTTGACTTTTACAGGGTATTAGCTGCTAATACTTAACATATTTAACCCCTTAGCATTCCGGGTCATTTTGGTAAAATTGCCTTTGTTCTGACCTCTCCAAATTAAAATGATCACCATTATTGAACCCTTAGTAGTATATGCACAAGTTTGGAGTCTTTGTAAAGGTAACACCCTATAGTTTTACCCACAGGTGTCAGAATCACTGCAAGTATGTCTGCTGAGCATTATAAAGATGAGAGTTTTACACAAATTTTATCATCAGAAAGTGAAGGCCTCTCCAAACCTATCCAAATGAAAACATTTGGAGAACATTTGGAAAAACTGCAATAACTTTTGAATGTTTCAACCCACAGACATCAACGAGGGCTCTACTGAAAGCTCACACTGAGAGGAATCTGTATCTACACAACCAGCTGCTCTATTACTGTACATTTATATATCATGTCAAAGGACAGAATAAAATGTATATTTGTATATAAAATATGGTCAAAACAAGTGGTGTGGGTCAAAATAAATATATATTTACAAACCACAAACTGCAAACAGTGAACAAACACACACACATTTCGAAATGTAAACAAACATACTGGAAACTAAAAACACACTGTACATGTGACAGTCATTAAGCACCAATGGCTTAGTGGTTAGAGCTTTGGTTCCCCCAACCCAAAGGTTGGAGGATCAAGTCCTGCTCGGACCAACTTCCATCATTGTGTCCTTAGGCAAGACACTTCATCCAAGTGGTGTGTGTGTGTTAATGATTACCAACCAATCTCAAATCTGCCATTTCTAGGCAAAGTCCTAGAGAAAGTTGAGAAACAGCTTATTAACTTTCTCCAAATGAACAACTCCTTTGATGTTTTCCAGTCAGGTTTTAGATCCCATCACAGCACTGAGACTGCTCTTATCAAGGTGACAAATGACATCCGCCTGAACACTGATGGAGGCAAAGTCTTAGTCTTGATCCTGTTAGATCTGAGTGCTGCCTTTGACACTGTGGATCATGGGATCCTCTTACAGAGACTAGAGGACTGGGTGGGCATCTCTGATACAGCACTAAACTAGTTCAAGTCCTATCAAGAAAAACAGTGAGTACTTTGTTTGGAAAATGTGTCTCAGATAAAATGTTCCTGACCTGTGGGGTGCCCCAGGGATCAATCCTTGGACCTCTGCTGTTTAATGTCTACATGCTGCCGTTAGGCCAGTTAATATGCAGCGATGATGTGTCCTACCACAACTAAGCAGATGACACTCAGATCTATTTCTCACTGACAGCAGGTGAAGATGGACCAGTGGATTCACTCTGCCACTGCATCCAACAGATCAGTGTGTGGATGCAAAACAACTTTCTCCAGCTAAACTCAGACAAGACCTAAGTCATCATCTTTGGCCCACAGAAACATAGAGAAAGTGTCAGCAGTCACCTCCAGTCTCTCTCTCTAAAACCTTCAAATCAGGCTAGAAATCTAGGGGCAATAATGGACTCAGACTTGAACTTTAACAGCCACATCAAATTAGTAACATCAGCAGCTTTTTACAACCTAAAAAACATTGCAAAAATCAAAGGTTTACTGTCAAAGCCAGACTTACAGAGACTTATCCATTTATCACCAGTAGGTTAGACTAGTGTGACGGCCTGCTCACTGGCCTCTCCAAACGTGTGTTAAAACAGCTGCAGTACATCCAGAATGCTGCTACTCGGGTCGTGACTAGAACCAGGAAGTGGCCTCCTGCTGGTGCCCAGAGTCAGGACTAAACATGGAGAATCAGCGTTTCAGTCTTCCTGAAGATGTGAGACAAGCCTCTACTTTGACAATGTTTAAATCCAAGCTCAAAACAGTTCTGTTTAGCGGTGCATATGACTGAAAGGTTTTTATTTTACACTCTTCTGTTTTAATGTTAATTTATGATGATTATTTGTGATTTGATTTGTGTGATTTTAATGTCCTTATTCTGTAAAGCACTTTGAATTGTGCTATATAAATTAACTTGCCTTGCCTTGTCTTGCCTATTTAAGCCCAAAATGTAAAATAAACAGCTATTTAGGAACTGTTGTTGTTTGTTTGTTTTTTTTTGTTTTTGTTGTTTTGTTTTACATTTGCACCAACATGCAATTAATTGCAATTCAAGCATCTGATTAATTGCAATCAAAATTGTTAACTGCTGCCCAGCTCTAAATATAATACAATTAAGATGTGTTAATATGATATCATATTACATCTCCCTAAACCTGGAATGGACAGACTTTTCAAGTAAAGCAACTTTTGCCGCTCAAGTAATTTCATGTGAACAAAGGACGGTGGGTGGGAGGGTGAACAGAACCGGTGACAAAGGGCAGCCCTGGTGGAGTCCAACATGCACCGGGAACAGGTCTGACTTACTGCCGGCAATGCGAACACAGCTCCTGCTCCGGTCATACAGGGACCGGACAGCCCTTAGCAAAGAGCCCCGGACCTCATACTCCCAGAGCACCCCCCAAAGGACACCACGAGGGACACGGTCGAATGCCTTCTTCAGATCCACAAAACACATGTGGACTGGTTGGGCAAACTCCCACGAACCCTCAAGGACCCGATGGAGAGTATAGAGCTGGTCCAGTGTTCCACCAAAAACCACACTGCTCCTCTCGAATCTGAGGTTCGACTATCGGTCAGATTCTCCTCTCCAGTACCCTGGAATAGACCTTACCGGGAAGGCTGAGGAGTGTGATTCCCCTATAATTGGAACATACCCTCCGGTCCCCTTTCTTATACAGAGGGACCACCACCCCGGTCTGCCATTCCACAGGTACTGTCCCCGAACGCCAAGCAATGTTGCAGAGACGTGTCAGCCAAGACAGCCCAATAACATCCAGAGACTTGAGGTACTCAGGACGGCTTACCAACCACCTCGGTGACTTCAGCCAGGGTGATGGACGAGTCCGCATCCGGGTCCCCAGTTTCTGCTTCCACCTCAGAAGACGTGACAATGGGATTGAGTAGATCCTCAAAGTATTCCTTCCACCGCCCGACAACATCCCCAGTCGAGGTCAGCAGCTCTCCACCCGCACTGTAAACAGTGTTGGTGAAGCACTGCTTCTCCCTCCTGTGTGAGTTGAAGACCCCTCTGAGAGAGGGCTCTGCCAGACGTTCCCAGCAGACCCTCATGATGCGCTTGGTCCTGCCAGGTCTGTCCGGCTTCCTCCTCCGCCAGCGGATCCAACTCACCACCAGGTGGTGACCGGTTGACAGCTCAGCCCCTCTAAGGTCAGATGACACGACAACAAAGTCGATCATCGACCTCTGACCTAGAGTGTCCTGGTGCCATGTGCACCGATGGACACCCTTGTGCTCGAACATGGTGTTTGTTATGGACAAACTGTGACTAGCACAGAAGTCCAATAACAAAACACCACTTGGGTTCAGATCGGGGAGGCCATTCCTCCCAATCACACCCCCCCCCAAGTGTCACTGTCATTACCCACATGGGCATTGAAGTCCCCCAGGAGAACAACGGAGTCCCCGGTTGGTGCACTGTCTAGTACCCCTCCCAGGGACTCCAAGAAGGCCAGGTACTCTGCACTGCTGTTTGGCCCGTAGGCCGACATAACAGTGAGAGACCTGTCCCTGACTCGAAGGCGCAGGGACATGACCCTCTCGTTCACCGGGGTGAACTCCAACACATGGCGGCTGAGCTGTGGGGTAATGAGTAAGCCCACACCAGCTTGCCGCCGCTCCTCGTGGGCAACGCCAGAGAAATGGAGAGTCCAACCCCTCTCAAGGAGTTGGGTTCCAGAGCCCAAGCTGTGCGTGGAGGTGAGGCCGACTATATCAAGCCGATAGCGCTCAACCTCCCGCACAAGCTCAGGCTCCTTCCCCCCCAGCGAGGTGATATTCCATGTCCCCAGGGCTAGTCTCTATGTCCGGAGATCCGGTCGTCGAGGTCCCTGCCTTCGACTGCCACCTGGATCTCTCTGCACCCGACCCTTATGGCTCCTCCCGCAGGTGGTGGGTCCACAGGAGGACGGCCCCACGTCGTTCCTTCGGGCTGGGCCCGGCCGGGCCCCATGGGGAAAGGCCCGACCACCAGGCGCTTGCCTCCAAGCACCCACCCCAGGCCTGGCTCCAGGGTGGGGTTCCGGTAACACCAGTCCGGGCGACGTAACTGGCCTTGTTGTTTCTCTCTTCACGGGGGCTTCTGAACTGCTCTTAGTCAGACCCATCTCCAAGGACCTGTTTGCCATGGGTGACCCTACCAGGGGCATGAAGCCCCCGACAACATAGCTCCCAGGATCATTCGGGTGCTCAAACCCCTCCACCGCGTTAAGGTGGCAGTTCGGGGAGGGAGGGGGGGGCTCTCACTATCCAATTTTACATTCTGATGCCACCAGTGACGTGCGGTGAGGTTCATGGTTGGTGAGGCACTGACTCCTTTAGTGTCAGATTTACAAATATATAAACCAAAAAGGGTCGCTTATTGAATTGGCTGCTGGGTATTTCATATCTCATCAGCATTCTTCACAAAACACGCACGCACACACACGGTACATATTACAGATATGTAAAGGTAAAAAAACGTGCATTTGCTCTACACCCTCCCTGTGTTGTAGTGATGCTCGGGTCAGGATATTTTCAACCCGCGGGGCCCCGCATGTACGGCAAAATATTACCCGCCCCGTGCGGCTGCCTCTATTTTTCGAACCCGCCTCGACACGATGCACAGAAATAATATTCATAATAAGCAGCATTATTTCAACCTGCATTTCGTGGGAAAAAAACTGATCAGCCCCAACCTGAACCAAGATCAAATGAGAATTGAGAATTTCAACATAAAATCTGCCGGTTTTCCTTTACCTTGGCATTGTGGATGCTAACGTTGAGCCTCCGCTGTTCGTTTAAAGCCAAATCGATCCTTGAGTTTCCAAAAGTTTTTAAAGCAATTTGGCTTTGGATGTGAGTGGTCGATCTCTCATGTTTGCTGAGGCTTCGTGGTAAATCTTTCATGTCACAATATCCCGTGTTAGTCCAGACATTGTCACAAGTTGAGAACAGAAGGCAGGGGAAGCAGTAAAGACGTTTTTTCGAAGGACAGCCACACAGCCACTCTTTTCGGGTGTACCACTCCGTTTGAAAAGAGCGCGTTATCTTCTGTCCCGAAGTTTGAAGCAAACCTTTTAGCTCCGGTGTTGGTCTACCCGTGTTAATCACGTCCACTTTTGACTGAAAGTCCAGTTTTGAGAAATTTTTAAGCTTCGATATATAATCCTCTTCCATTTTGGCAGTCCGGCGTAGCTAGCAAAATATAAAAGGGATCGCACTTGACTCGCCTGGGCCTGGCGCCTCTGCGTAGAAGAACAGCACACGTACCCGTTGGCTCACGTACGCCCTCTTCAGTGCGGCAGAGAACTATCTGCCTCACCCTGCGCCTTTTCACCGCGGTTTTATTTTCCATCAGCAAAACCAAATATGTCACTAACAAACATTAAACTTTAATGGTTAATAAAGACATTAGCCAGAGTGGAAAATCAGGTCAAATAAACGTATCTGCAAACATTATATTGGAAACATGCAGATATATGGCAAGCAGCACGGGCCAATTGCATGTATCAACCCAGTTTGTAATGGATGGCGCATTCAGAGGTGAGGCTTGACTCGTTGCTGCCGCACCTCTCGTTTCATCCCTGTATTTAAACAGGTAATAGGGAAATTCGGCGATTTTGACAATAAAAAATGTTCGAAATGAGTTGTACATAAAAATCAGTGGACAAATATTAATATAAATTTGATGTTATAATTATTTATTTTTTTTACTTGTCATGATGACAGGTGAGGCTCTGCCTCCCCTGCCTCCCCTGACCGCACGTCCCTGGATGCCACTACATGAGAAGACTGTGACGCCACTGTGTGATGTCACTGCCAGCTTGTGATAGTGGTACAGTGGCAAGTCAAGTTTATTTCTATAGCACAATTCATACACAAAATAATTCAAAGTGCTTTACAGAATAAGAAGGACTTTAAAATCACACAAATCAAGATAAATAATCACAACATAAATTAAAACAAAAGAGTGCAGAATAAAAACCTTTCAGTCATATGCACAGCTAAACAGAACAGTTTTGAGCCTGGATTTAAACATTGTCAAAGTAAAGGCCTGTCTCACATTTTCAAGAAGATTGTTCCAGGTTTTAGTTGCATAAAACTGAAACGCTGATTCCCCATGTTTAGTCCTGAGTCTGGGCACCAGCAGGAGGCCGGTCCCTGAAGTCCTCAGACAGAGATGCTTCATATAGCACTAAAATGTTGGAGATGTACTTTGGTGCTAGGCCATGAAGAGACTTGTACACAAGCAGAGCTGCTTTAAAGTCTATTCTCTGAGCCACAGGAGCCAGTGCAGACACCTGCGCAGAGGACTTACTTCTGGGTTCTAGTCACGGCCCAAGCAGCAGCATCATGGATGTACTGCAGCTGTCTTAACACTTGTTTGGAGAAGCCAGTGAGCATACTGTCTGCCTTTGGTTGTTGGTGACCATGTTATTGTTTTCTTAGCTTAAAATGGCACATATACAGTGTTAGTTGCGGATACACAGAGGAAGTAGCTCACGTGTCTGTGAAACTGTGGGCCCTTGTACGGAACTCACGCAAAAGGTACTGGCTGCTTACCGATCGTGCGTGTTTTGTACGAGAGACTGGGAAACTTGGTCACATATCCTTCCCGTGGATTGTCATGGATCTCCGCGGGGTTAATCACAAGTTGTGAGTCACTCATACAATCACAAGTTGTGATTAACCCCATTTACATCATCAAAGTAACTGGGATACATAGCTTTTGTTGATTCCAGTTTAATTACACTATTTAGTATGTCCCAGGTTCTCTTTATATTGTTTTTATTTTCATATAGTATTCTTTTATAATATAACTGTTTGCCAGTTCTAATTATATCTGTTAATTTATTTGTATATGTCTTATATCTTTGATCAGTATCTTTAGTTTTTAGTTTGATCAACAATTTATAAAGATTTTTATTTTTATTTTTTTTACAAGCATTTAATATTCCTTTGGTGAGCAAAGGGCTTTTGATTATTTGCCGTTTTTGCAATATTCTTTATACTGGACAGTGTTTATTATACAGAGATAGAAATATGTTTAAGAAGTTCTCATTCATTTGTTTCTGTAAAGACTGAACTCCAGTCCTGTTCTTTTAAACTATTGTCAAGAGCATTAATGGACTCTTCACATCTTATACGTTTATAAGTCACCTTCTTGTTCTCTTCGATTTTTTTTAAATTCTCAGTCGTAGAGAGTAAAGACAGGTAAGTGATCAGTGATGTCACATATTAACAAACCACTAGTTGTTTCCCATATTATTAGTAAAGATGTTGTCAATTATTGTTGCACTGTGTGATGTTATTTTGCTGGGTTTAGTTATTGCCGGATAGAGGGATAAACTGTACATTGTATCAGAAAAATCATTTAGTGCTTTTTATCTGGTTGGATTCTCGATGTGCTCCAGGTCCAACTCTATCCCCCTGCTTTGGAGGTAGGAAGCCACCTGTTGCTCCACCAATCGCATCTCCTCCTATGTGTATTATACATGAAGTTTAGGTAAGTTAAGGTGAACTCTGACCTACTCAGTTCAAAGGTTAGTATTGTGCGTGTGACAAAACCAGTGCTCAGCTCGCGAGCGCTGTGATGTGACTAAATGCAGTTTCTGACCCCCAAAAACAAAAACAAAAAATTATCACTTTCACAACAAATTTTACAACTGTAAGAGAAACCTGCCTGAGTCTCATCTGCGGGGCTACTGTGAGGCCAATGTGAGGTAGTGTTTGCTATGTATTATTACAGATTATAGATTAACTGTGTACTCAAATCATACTGCAGCTCAGCAGGTGTTACAACAGAATACAATACACAGGGCATAAAGTTGTCCTGAACAATCCAGAACTGCACTGCAATGCTGCACATGCATTTTGTTTTGTTTTTTGGCTACTGCATATACTGTCCATTGCAGATTCACAGATGCCCCAGCGTCTGGCTGGCACTGTCTGACATGGTTTCAGACTGAATTATTCCTGTTTTAGGTCAGTTAAAATGGTCAAAATTATTTCTATTTGCTGAATGCTAGAATAATGAAAGAAGAATGATTTTTTTTTTAGACAGTTTTTCATGACTTTCTTCAAAGTCAGAAGTTTACAGTGAACAATGTGGGAAAACCTAGATGCTGATGTCATGTCTTTGGAAGCTTCTGATAGGTTTATCAATAATGTTTGAGAGAATTAGGGACACACCTGTGGATGTATTTGAAGGCACACATGAAACACACTGATTCTTTGTGTAACATTATGGGAAAGTCAAAACAAATCAGCCAAGATATCAGAAAGAAAGCTGTGGACTTGCACAAGCCTGGTTCATCCTTGGGTACAATTTACAGATGCCTGAAGGTGCCACTCTCATCTGTTTCATCAAACAATTTTACGCAAGTCTCAAATGTGCATATCAACCCAAGAACAAAAAGACCTTTTGAAGATGCTAGCTGAAGCTATTCAGTGTGTGCCATTATTCACAGTAACGAGTATAATACCGACACGGAAACGGGTACAGTACCAACACGGGCTGGAAGGCCCATCTGCCAGAAAGAAGCAATTACACCAAATGAAAAATTTACAAAGCCAGATTACAGTTTGCAAATATACACATGGACAAAAACCTTAATTTTTGGAGACATGTCCTGTGGTCTGACGAAACTGAAATTGAACTGTTTGACCACAATGAGCATTGTTATGTTTGGAGGAAAATTGGGAAGCTTGCAAGCCTGAGAACACTATCCCAACTGTGAAATACGGGGGTAGCAGCATCATGTTCTGGGGTTGTTTTTCTGCAAGAGGGACTGGTGCACTTCACAAAAAAGATGGCATCTAGGAAAGAACATTATGTGGAAATACTGAAGCAACATCTTAAGACATCAGCCATGAAGTTAAAGCTTGGGCGCAAATGGGTATTCCAAATGGACAATGACCCGGAGCATACTGCCAAACTGGTTATAAAGTGGCTTAAAGATAACAAAGTGAATGTTTTGGAGTGACCATCACAAAGTCCTATTCTCAATCCTATTAAAAATGTATGCACAGACCTGAAAAGGCATGTGCAAGCAAGATGGCCTACAAACTTAGTTACGCCAGTTCTGGAATGGAAAGGAATGGGTCAAAACTACCGCCAACTATTGTGAGAAGCTTCTTGAAGGATATCCAAAACGCTTAGATCACAACAAGTGAGGGTTAACAGCACATTATCTAGAGCAAAAAATTGTAGTACAGGTGTGCCACAAGGTGCAGCAAGCTCACCCATTTTGTTCACCCTGTATACAAATGGATGTCGTAACAGTCAGCCAGGAAACAAAATCATTAAATTCTCAAACGACACAATTATTGTGAGTCTTCTTCATAATGGTGACTGTATTTCCACCTACCATCAGGAGATTAGCTCTTTTCTGTCTTGGTGCAGTGATCATCACTTAACCCTTAATGTGAATAAAACTAAGGAGATGGTGTTTGACCCTCGAGCTCTGTAGATCCATCATCCTGTTGTTATTGAAGGTCGACAAATAGCACAGGTTGCATCTTTTAAGTATTTGGGTGTGTACATAGACAACCTGTTCAAATGGAATGCACATGTTGATTTTCTTTGTTCCAAGCTGTCCCAGAGGCTCCACTTTTTAAGGAGGCTGAGGCTGTTTGGTGTGAGCACAAAAATCATGACCTGTTTTTATAATGCTGTGTTGGAGAGTCTGATCCGCTACAGTATGGTCGCCTGGTTCGGCTCTTTAACTGTCCAATATAAAACTAAACTTGGAAAATTGATAAATAAGGCCATGAAGGTGATTGGCAGGAAAGAGTTCCCTTCTCTGCAGGACATTTTTCAAAACTCTGTGCTCGCTCAGGCCAGACGGATTGTGGGGAACCCCTCTCACCTGTTGCATGGGGAATATGAAATGCTTCCATTGGGCAGGCGCTATCGGGTGCATAACTTTAAGAGTAACAGATACAAATTCTCATTTGTGCCCACTTCTGTTACACTATTGAACAAATCTGCACAACAAAGGCGCACTTAGTCACTTTATTTTCAGTGGTACAAAAACTGCCTGTGCAAAAATTGTGCAATTATGGGCTGGTGAAATAATTATTTGTGAAATGGGACTCGAGAAATAACTTGGACACTTTTATGGTTGTGCAGTGCACAAATGGACTATGGACATTAATAATGGCACATGTATCTTGAGACTGTTGTGTATGTATGAGTGTAACTGTGATTTTAAGCTGCAGGCAGTGAGCCCAAGACAAATTTCCCTTTGGGACAATAAAGTTTATCTTATCTTATCTTATCTTATCTTGACCCAAGTCTTACAGTGTAAAGGAAATTGTACCAAATGCTAATGAAATGTATGTAAACTTCTGACTTTGAGGAAAGCAATGAAAAATTGTCTAAAAAATCCATCTCTCATTATTCTGGCATTTAGCAAATAGAAATAATTTTGGTAATCCTAATAAGTTTAGTCTTATTTCATTTCAGACAGTGAGGAAAAAAAACAAAACATACATGTATTTTTATATAGTGCATGTAAACTTCTGGTTTCAACTGTATGTCCATTTATATACAGTCTACGGTCCAAACTTGCTCAAAGATATCTATTGCTGCTCTGTTAGCTCAAGCTCTGATGGCAGCGCTAAAGCTACTGAGAAGGCCACTGCCTCTGAGAGACCCAGCTTTGAGGCTGGGGGCTCTGGGGCCACAGTTGGGACACTGGACACTGTGGGTCCAGAACAGAAACAAGTTCGCTGTCTTCCACATTAGAAAATGATAGTGCTCAGTATAAACTGAAGTCCTCATAAACATTATCACAACAAAGCACTGCATGCTGTTTATCGATTGCCGCACATCACGCTTTTATTTATACCAAAATGGCTTCACAACATTGCTGAATCCTACACATATCTCTGATTAAGAAAATAAAATTAGAGGATGAAGTAAGCACAGATGGTGGTGAAAGAAGGGGTTGATCAATTAAAGACTGATCAAACATGTAAGAATCAATCCAAATACAGCTTTGAGAGGGTAAATAAGAAGGGGGAAATAACTATAACATGGTTAAAAGTAGATTTTGCAGAATAGGCTTGCTGTAACTATTGTAGTGCAATGTGAAACATTTAAAGAGGGGGTATTTTACTCATACCTCTCTCTTAAGTGATTTTGGAGATTAAAATGAGTATTACTATTATTTTTTCCAGCAACCTGAAAATGCAGCTGATCAGTGCTCAAGATGTTTCCCACTGCTTCCGACAATCTGCCTTGCCAGCATTGAGAATGGAGTCGAAGGTTTGGCTCGGACTATGCGACATCATGTAATTGTACAATAATCACTCAGTATGTTATTTAGGGAAGTAAGGGTCTCATTAGAATTTTCTCTTTGTATACAGCTCTGTGTTTAAAGCATTTCCTCCTGTCTTTAATACACACCTCTCAACCTTACTCAAGGAGAGAGAGAGGCCTATTCCCCACAGTCAACATTTGAAGAGCTGCTTTGTGCGTCTTACAGCCGCTCCGAATTAAGATGTTGTTCCCTGGCAACGGTACATCTCTCACATACACAGGCACACGCACAAACAGCATAATGCAATCATGAGGAGCCTGGTTACACATTTGGAGCTGTGCAAAAGACGCTTTAGAGAGAGCCAAATGAAGATCTTTGCACATAATCTAACTGCAGGGTCCTTAGTAAAGACGCGAGCTGTGCATGAGTGGCGAGATTTTACATTCTCATTTGAGTCTCATTCTTTGGAGAAAAAAAAAGAGTGGTTTTGCTGCCGCACACCAACCAATATAGGATATACACTACCAGTCAAAAGTTTGGACACATTTTTTTTTAAATTTGATTATTTACTCTTTATCGAAGATAGTTGCTGGTATGACAGGCCAGGTTGTTCAGCTCTGACAATCAATTTAATATCACCCAGAGGAAGTGACATCCAAGTTTTAAACAAAGCATTTATGAGTCACTGAACACTTCGATCTCCAATTTGGGGAAAATTCTTTGGCAAGGCAAAATCTGGGAGTCACTTGTATCATATCTATTGGCAGCCTGATTACTCAACAATACAACTCAGTTAAGCAAAAAGATATGTTGAAAATAATTGATGAAGAGCAACAACTGAGGGGTATAATTAAGGAAAAGGATAAGAAAATTGAAGAATTACAAAAAAGAGTGGATGACTTAAAACAATACACAAGGATGGTCTTGGACTTGGTGATAGCTGAATTGGTGACAAGACACAGCACCTATGTCAGGAATAAAGCAGGTGACAAGGAGGGTGATGACACTCCACCAGGTGAACTACACACACTTGAACAACAAGTCATTGACTTCTTTCACAGCAAAGACATCACCCTACAAAGTAGGAACATCTCTGCTTGTCACAGTGTCCCTCTGAAACAAGGGAATAGCCTCAAGATAATTTTGCAATTTGCAACCCACAAACATAAAGTTGAAGTGTTAAAGTTAACTAAAAAACTCAAGGGCTCAGGTGTGTATGTAATGAACAACTCACAAGAAAAAATGCAGAGGCTGCACAGGCAAGAACTTTAAAGAAACAGAAGAAGATCCAAGATACATGGACAAGGAACTGTAAAGTCATAATCAAACTTAATGGAACACCAGAGCAAGCTAAAATAATGGCAATGCGAGAAATTGAAGACTTGGACAGATTTAAGTAAGAATACAAGACTGACTTGAAAAAATAAATTGCTTGGTACTGTAAAACCTAGTAGGCTAACCAAAAAGAAGAAACTAATCAAGCAAAATTGAGAACATTTCAACAATCCTGGTGTTCAACATACATTTGAACACCAGGATTACAGGTCCTATGATACAGAAACAGACACTGATCCTGATGGCTATTTGTCTGAATTTAAATTTGGACTGTGGATATTATTCTGAAGATGATATTAAAGCATCAGCTGAACAATTTTCTGGGATCCACTTTAACAGCAGAACTCTTTATGTGTCATGATCCTGCATTTTCTGTCTCCCTGTGTGCTTTCCCCTCCCTCACCTGTCTGAGCCTGGAGCTGGGCGGAGTTCCTGGCTCGTTTCTTCACCCTGTTCTGTGCTGGATTATTTGCGTATCTTCATCCCTGTTCAGTGCCGGATCCTACGCGTGTCTTCACCCTGCTTGCTGGACCGTCCCTGCTCTGACCCTTCTTCAACCCTGCTTCCCAGCCCTGGTACTGTCTTAGCTTATCTCTGCACTCCACGTTACTGGACCCTAGCTTGCACTGTGCTCCCTGCCCTGGTGCTGCCCGCATCGTTGTCTCCGCTGCACTTTACGTTCCGCTCCTGGATCCTGGCCCGCACCTGGCTTCCTGCTCACCACCAGATCAACCCTCGTTTCTGTAATATTAATTCACAATCTGTAAATAAACACCGTAAATCTGCCCCGAGTCTGCACTCTTTGGTTCGCTACACCCACCGTTACGACATTATGAAAAATAATGGCCAAAATAAAAGATTATTTAAATAATCTTAAATTCAAATTTAGCATTGTAGCCATCTTAGAGGCTATGTGACAATAAAGAACTGGATAATGAATTAGAAGATTATAATTTATTTAATCAAAATAGGAAAAAAACAAAAAGGGAGGGGGAGTTTCTTTATTTGTAAAAAGGGATATAAAATGTAAAATTATGGAAGAAATTACTTTTTCTGTTGATGAGTTGATTGAGTGCATTACTGTTGAAATAAGAAATTAATACATAAAAGTGTATTGATTAGCCGTATTTATAGGACCCCAGGATCATGTATTGATGAATTTAATGGGAACCTTACCGAGTACAAAGTAGTAAGGGTCTTTTGGTATGTGGGGATTTTAATATTGATTTGTTGAAATCATGTGAAGATAGAACATAGAAGACAAGAACATATGAAGACAAGTGATTTTGTTAACAATATGTTTGGTTTGGGTATGTACCCTTTGATATCAAGACTTAGTAGAATAACTAAGGATAGCGTGACTTTGATAACATTTTGTTCAACCGGAATCTATCCAAAAATATGGATAGAAATGTTAAAAGTGGATTATTTCTGATAGATATAAGTGATCATTTGCCGTTTTTTTTGTGATGTTTGACATTAAGTTAAAGAAAAATAAAGTAGACTCATATAGGTTACAGAGAGCTAGACAGGCAGAGACAATTGAGGCGTTTAAAACGGAGCTTGGTAATCATGATTGGAATGAGGTCTTTGTTGAAGATACAAATGATTCCTATAATGCATTTCTTGACACATTTATGTCATTGTATGACTATTATTGTCCAGTGAGGAGAGTCAAAGTTAAACATAAAGGTAGACGTAATCCATGGATGACAAGAGGTCTGAAAAAATCATGTAGAAAGAAAAATCTGTTATATAAAAAATTTATTAAAAATCGAACCAAGGGAAATGAAGAAAAGTACAAGCAGTATAAAAATAGACTAGCTACAATTATAAGAGAACAAAAACAGCATTATTATAGCATACTATTGGGGAAGTTTAAAACGAATATCAAGGCATCTTGGACTATAATTAGGAGGTGCTTGATCAGCCTAATCCCAAACATTCATTAACACAAATAATGAAAAATTATGGAAAAATAACTGACAATGTACAAGAAATTGCTAATGAATTTTATACCTTTTTTGTTAATGTGGGCACAAATTTAGCAAATCAAATACAATAAACTCATGTTACAGAAGGTAACTTGGTATTGATATGAATCAAAGTTCTATGTTTCTTGGGCCTGTGTCTGAGAGTGACATATTAGAGGTGGTCAGAAAATGTAAGAGCAAGAGATCTACAGAATGTAATAATATTGATATGTCAGTGATCAAGGAGGTCATTACCTGCATAGTTAAGTCTTTAACTTATATCTGCAGCAGTTCTTTTGTAACAAGAACAGTTCCAAGAGAAATGAAACTGGCTACTCCCAAGTACTCCCAATCTATAAAGATAAGTTATAAGCAACAAGTAACTAAATATAGACCCATTTCATTATTAGATAACTTTTCAACTGGAAAATGTATTTGTTCAACAGCTGGATAGTTTTCTAGAACAATCTAGCATATTATGTGATCAACAGTATGGATTTCGTACAACAGTATGGATTTCGTACATTTCCACATCTCTAGCAGTGATGGATTTCATAGAAAATGTAACATCCACAGTTGATAATAAGCAAAATACAATTGGTATATTTATCGATCTATGTAAAGCATTCAACACTACTGACCATAATTTACTCTTACAAAAGTTTGATTGTTATGGGATCAGAGTGGTTAATAGTTGGTTAAAAAGCTACTTAAACAATAGGCTTCAATATGTAGAAATGAATGGAACATGTTGCAGTTAACAGAGTGCATATATAGGACCAGAGGGAAGATGAGAGATTATAGGCTCTCACATAACTGAGTACAAACTTTTTTTCAAAGTTTGTTGTTGGAATGACTCTACAGAAGGGTTACTATCCTGTGAATTGGCATGAGTTAAAATACTGTAACTACTGTAAGGAATGGTGGTGGGAGTAAGTAGAGATGTAGTAGGGAACTCGTTAAAACATTCTTTATGGAACTTGAAATGTATGAGACATACAATGGCAATCTAAAAGTGTGATTTATCTGCTCAAGTTTCAAATGAGAGATGGTGAATGTGAGAATGAAATATCTGACGTTGGTAGGTCCTCTGATAGGCTTATTCCTGCTTTTTTCTCCCATAGTGCCTTAACCTTCCTAATTGAGTTGGACTTATGATTTGTGTCATGATCCCTGTCGGTCCTGCCCTTTTTTGCGCTTTCCCCCCTCCCTCCTGTGTCTGAGCCTGGAGCTGGGCGGAGATTTTGGCTCCTCCTGCACACCTGGGGCTAATCGACAATTAGCTGCAACTGGGGAGGATAAGAGGAGCTAGGACCTGACACCCAGCGCCAGATTGTCCGTGTATCTCTGTGGTACTCCTTGCTTGGTGCCGTTCATGTGTTTTCGCTTTTTGACTTCACTAAACTGGATATTTTGCTCCTCACCAGATTCCGCTCCCTGGATCCGCTCAGCTCTCCCGCCTCCGATCCTGCTCTTCTCTACCGGTACTAGTGATGGTGAGATGAAGCCTCATGAAGCATCGATACTTTCAGTCAACTGTGCCGACACATGTACCAACACTTCATAAGGATTCATTTACTCTATGGTGCCATCAAGAGGCCAA
Organism: Periophthalmus magnuspinnatus; assembly: GCF_009829125.3. NCBI lineage: Eukaryota > Metazoa > Chordata > Actinopteri > Gobiiformes > Gobiidae > Periophthalmus > Periophthalmus magnuspinnatus. The sequence continues at coordinate 19,080,072 of NC_047135.1, read as the reverse complement.
TAAAATGTACTGCAATCTAGTTTCCACAGCGCCATCAATTGAACAAATGCACTACAAAACCAGTGATACCACACTGAAACACATTATTAGAAATAGGAATGCACTTGTGTTACTTGTAGTGCTTCTAATTAAATAAAGAGAATTAAACCACAATATTTTTCATTGTAAAAAAGCAGGACTAAGGCGGTTCCGCATTTTTGTGAGGATTTCTCCTGCTTTAGAAGAAATCCTCTCACAGGGCACAGGTGAAGCTGGAGTGCAAAGGTACATGGTGGCCAGTGTGAATAAATGTAGACATTTATTTATTTGCCTTCTCCAGTACTGCAGAGGGTCCTCCTGTCTGTCTATGTTTGGTTCTGCCAGGTATTTCTGTACTTCGATTGTTGCATTTACTGTCGATGATGTAGATGTGGGAGTTTTACTTTGCTGAAAGGACGCATCTACTGGACTCAAAAATATCAGTTTGCATGAATTTGCAGAAAGTCTGTGAATAAAACCGTCAGCAGAATAAATAAGTATGTAAAGCATGTATACTGTAGTGATATACTCTGTGTGTGTGTGTGTGTGTGTGTGTGTGTGTGTGTGTATATATATATATATATATACACACACACACACTGTGTGTATGTGTGCGGAAAACAGCCGCTCACAGGGCACAGATGAGGCAGGTATACACAAGAATGCCACTGCTAACTTATATAAATACACACACATAAATGAGCTCTAGATACACATTTTTCTGTTTCTCCCAGTATTGAAGGGAGTCCTCCAGCCTTGCCGTATTTGGCTCCATCATGTAGCGTTGGACCTCAATATTTGCGTCAGCTTTTTTATGTTTGTGTCATCCAGGCGACGCTACAGGTTGTTACTCGAACCACTGGCTCGAATCCGAACCACTTTCTAAACCAGTCACGTGGTACGGCTGCTTTGCGAGGCTTCGAACGTCACCACACGTGACCAATACAAGAGTCGATACGTGCTTCACCTTTAGTCTTCCTGGATTACTCGACACACACTTCAAAGCCTCGACACGGAGGACACATCACTACATCTCAGACTCTGCTACTCATGTTCTACCCTTGGACCACGGCACACATGCAGCTCCCGACTCACTGTTTGATCTACCGTCATTCTTTGCACTTTTTGTATTTTAAACAGTTAAACCTTCCGAGTTCTGTCTTTTTGGTCCCTCCTGCCTGATGTTACGACAATTTGTCATAAATTTATATAGAAATAAGTTTCTTCATGCTTTGCGTAAAACTTCCTCTTTGGTTGTGAAGCGTGCAAATCTTATTATTGAGCGGGGATTATCTTCGCCGTTCCTATTTGGATTGGGGGGGTCCAGCCCGGTGGGCTCTTTCAATGTCCAGGGTGATGGACTGGGGAATGTCCAAACTGCCCCTTAGTACTTTTTCCACAAAACTCACCATAGATGAACCCTCCGCTCTTTCTGGGATGTTATACACTCTTAGATTCTCTCTTCGGGACCGGCTCTCTTGGTCAGTTTGATTTCTTGCTCACTCATAACTTTTATCATTTTAGCCAGCACTTGCTCTGCATTTTGGACCCGGTCCTCAACGTGGTGAATTCAAGTCTCTGCTTCTGTTATTTTTTGGTTCACACTGGTCAACTCGGATTTGAAGTCTTGAAATTTCTTACAAAAGTCAAGTATTTCTCCTAGCACCATTGCCAAATTGGTGGAACTTAAATCATCATTAGCATGTGTATTAGCTTTGTTGTTACACTCCCAAGATGGCGTGGCGTCCCCAGCATTTTCTTCACTTAACAAGTCTTTGGTCGAAGTTTTATGCCTTGCCTCCTTCTTCCCCATGTTCACCCCATTTTTACCTTGACTGCGATCTAAACTATGTTAAATCCTGATACTTTTATGGAGTGAAATGAACAAAATCCGGGAGAGCTATCGCTCTAAGCTGCCAGTCGGTAGGATGATGTCACCGGAATCTAAGGTATTGATTTCAGTAAATAAATTGTGTTATGTTACTGTATTGTGGAGTTATGTGTTGGTTAGGATGGGCTTACATAAGCACATGGCTTCAGCCCAATCCTTTTTTGGTTGTAATTACTGAAGGAAATGTTTTGTTTTGTCTTTTTTTCAAAAAAGAAAAAATGTAAACAACCAAGATAAAATTGATTCAGTCATTCACATTGTAGATTCTCACTGAAGGCATCAAAACTATGACACATATGGAATGTTGTAAACTAAAAATAACTCAAAGCTTGTTTTAGATTAAAACATTTTAAAAAATAGTCACCTTTTAGTTTGATCCTTGGTTTGCACTTTTGGCATTTCTTGACTTTGACAAGGCACATCTGTTAAGTGAAAACAATTTCAGGAAACTTCATCAAGAAGCTCACCGAGAGAAGGCCAGGGGTTTGCAATGCACAACATGGCTATTTTGAGGATTTATTTATGTTTTTTAATGGTTTTAGTTATTTAACTTTTGTTTCTTTGCTACATAATTCCATATATCTTTTGTGATATATTTGATGTCTTTCATATATATATATATAAATTGTAAAAAGTAGTAAGCATAAAGAAAAAAAAATAGTGCTTTGTGGTTTTAAGATGGAGGTGGATGGCAGAAATAATGCCCCTGAATTTTGCAAAAACAGTGTGTAGAGACTGTTGAAACCTTTTCTTTGAATGACTCCTGGATGAATGAGGGATTACACCATCTCTATCTGTGTGGAGTTTGCTTGTTCCTTCTGTTTTCTTTGTTTATTTGGATCCCCATTAGCCATTACCTTGACAATGACTATTCTTCCTGGGGTCCAGAGCTTGAAAATATACTACATTAAATCTCAATATGACAATTCACAATGTAAAATGCATAAAAGCTTAAATAGATTAAAAAAAAAAATAAAACATCATATAAATTCATAGCAATCTTATATGAGGAAGTAGTGGTTAGTCAGGCCAACAAGATGTTGAGAGACCCATGTCATGTTCTGTTTTCAGAATATAAACTATTGTGCCACTATTGAGTCACCAGTTGTATGTGTAATCGTGCTGTCCTTCATTCCCACTTCAATCTCCTTGCTCAAAAGCAAACAAACCGGTTCAGTCCTGCCCTCGTCTGTGGATCCACTACCCTAGAGGGGGTTTGTGTGCTGTGATTCCCTTGACTGTTCAGCCCCTTCAGACCAACACTCTCCCAATAATATGCTCCATTTCCTGGCTCCGCTCTCACATGTAGACCTAACATCTAGGCTACTAGTGCACATGCCACTTGTTTTTTATTTTTATTCTGTACTGAATGAATTATTATGATGATGATGATGATGATGATATTTTTTAAGTGCACTGATTGTACAAGTGACTGCAATGCATTCATTTATATATTTATTCTGTTATCTGTACTGTATCTGTCTACCTGTATAAAAACCCATTTTATGAGCTTGACCCATGATGTATTTTGATTGATTCATGCAAGTTTGAGTAATGTAACATTGTCCTACATTCAAGACTTTAGTGCTCTGAATTTGCAATTTTTCAAAAAGGTCTAATTCTGTCACACATTAGATTAAATTAGATAATGCTTTATTGTCAGATCATAGATCCAAAAAATGTTGAAATATTGAAATGCATTAGGGAAGTGACAAATTAGTGTGGACCACTACTAACAGAAATCGAATAGTTTTGTCTTGCACTGTTTCAAAAATGCCATAGGAGCCAGCAGAAGGAGCCGAGGACACATACCCCCTAGATGATGCACTGTGATTGCACAGTTCTTAAATTTGCAGGATTACTTTCCATGGAATTAGTATACGCCCACCTGCACCATCTGGATGATAATCCAAAAACCTCTGTGGAGCTAAGTAAACAGTTCACTCCAAATTTTGAGTGAGTGGCACCTGGGCCCAGTGAAGAAGAGACTGCATGACTCAACAGGTCCATCTGTGCCCAACGGTGGCAGCTCAAGTGGAACCTCATAATGAGACTCGGGGGGGCAGAGCAAACTCAATATTAAGGGCAAAGACAGACTGGGCATTCACACATTTGTGTAAAACTAGGGTGTGAAGACAAACACCATGTTTAACACACAAACACAGCATATTTAGGATGATGTCTTCTCGCTAACAGAAAACACCTGCAATGTTGTAATACAGGAACTAGAACTGTGTCTTTAAACTTTATTACCAAATTCACTTAAAACATTTGAATCTTTTCAGCCCTGGAATTGCTAATCTCTTGCGAACAAAAGATACAAGGTAGCTGTTAACTTGAACACTACTATGACATGACAAGGTGGAGCAGAGCATTTTGAGCTTTGGAGATGTATAGCAAAAGACAAAGCTTAAATCTGTCAACTGGACAAATCGTTGTAGAAGTGAAGTTGTTTGCTGCTCATCTAACCTGTTTCTTCAGTTCTGGTCATATTTGGAGATGTAGACAGACTAATAAATGGTTTGTCATAATGACCAAAGAGACAGAACTCGGGGAAAGGTTTAACAGTGTTTATTTACAGATTTTCAAAGTGCAATATGATGGTAGGTCGATCGGTGAGTTGAGAGCGGAGTGTTTGTCATGGTCCAGGGGTAGAACAGGAGTAGCAGAGTCTGAGACGAGATGAACAGTACCACTAAAGAAGAGCAGGGTCGGAGACTGAAGAGCTGAGCGGGTCCAGGGAGTGGGATCTGGTGAGGAGCAAATGTATCCAATTCAACAGGAGTCAAGAAGTGAAGGTCACTGGTATGGACGGGCTTGACTTGGGACATGTGGAATGTAGGATGGATACTGAGAGAAGGAGGAAGCTGAAGCTGTGTTGCAGATGGGTTAATGATTTTTGTGATTTTGAAGGGGTCCAAGAAGCGAGGAGAGAGTTTCCGGGAGTCAGTTTTAAGAGGGATATTTTCGGATGATAGCCAAACGGACTGTTGATATTTAGGAGTGGGGGTGCAGTGCCGGTCTGCAGGTGCCTTGGTCCTTGGTCCTTGGTCCTTGGTCCGAGCGGTTGGAGCAGACCGGAAGGTGGCGGGTGGGAGGCCTTACCCCTTGCACACACCTGGCATGCTGAGGCATAGGCCCTGGTGTCTCTATCGACAGTGTGCCACCAGAAATGACAACTCAAGAGGGAAAGTGTGCAGTTGACCCCTGGATGGCAGGCAAACCGAGAGCAGTGGACCCATTCCAGAACCTTGGAGCAGACAGAATCTGAAACAAAGAGTATCATGTAGGCCATTACCTGGATCAGGGTGGGTGCATTGGGCCTCCCCTGCCAGGTCTTCAATTTCCCAGTAGATAGCCGCGACCATACAGGTAGGGGGTATGATGGTGTTAGGAAAAATAACTGTCCTTAGCTATTCTGCATAACCACTGCCATAGTTTATTATTGTATTGCTATAGTTCATTATTGTACCAGTGCTCATGTGAAGATAATGACTTGATTACAGCTGTGTGATGCAGATATATGTTAAAGACATGTACACCATATTCTACATCTATCTATAAATCTAATCAAATCACTAAGCAGTGCCATGACATATTGATGGACATGTACTGACTCATGACACCCCGGTCAAGCCAGCAATACATGTAACAGCAATCGGAGCAAGAGACAACAAGGATGCTCGTCACAGTCTAGTAAGACTGTGCAACATGCCAAGACGCCTGCCTGGCCTGCACACCAACATAGAGGCACTAAGTCTAAACCATGGTTGCCTCCCACTATAGTATGCGTATAAAAACGCATTATATAGGCGTAAACATTTAGTCTCTGCCTGGGAATGTCAGTTGCACAGACTCCGTGTACAAGTATTGCTCTTTACTAGCTGATTGAGTAAATTATTTTCTGAACTTTATCTCTGTTCCAAGGTTATTCTTTGTCTTATCAGAAACTAACAAACACAAGAGGAAAAGGTTAAATTCCTTAACACTGGGCTCTGGAGAGGTAGTGGTGTCCTCCTGAGAGAACTGGCATGAGAGAGCATCTGGTTTGACAATACAGGACCTCGGGCGATAGAGTATAAAGTTGAATCTGCTAAAGAATAATGACCAATGGGCTTGACGGGAATTAAGGCGTTTGGCAGATTGAATGTAGGATAGGTTTTTGTGGTCTATCCCAGGGGTCGGCAACCTGTAACACACAAAGAGCCATTTGGACCCACTTTCCACGTAAAATAAAACACTGGGAGCCGCAAATACTTTTTGACATCTAAAATGAAGATAACACTGTGTATAATAATAATAATAATGTTTTAGGTTTTATTTTCATGGACAAGCCTTCTACACGTGGCAGATAAATATGGCAAAAAACAACTTAAGTGCATAAAAAATTCAACTCACCAAACCGCTGCATCAGTGTGAGCTCTGCGCTGATTATGTGATTATGTCTACTCTGCTCCGCAGTTTCTTTCAAACAAAAACTCCAAAGGCGTATCGTTTAATCCCAGGTGCTTATTCTCCATGTGCCAAAGCAGTTTTGAAGGTTTCATTGCCTCATTTGCTTTTCCCGCATGTTATGCAGAGCGGACTCTGCGCGTGAGAGTCACCTGTAGCGACAAACCCAGATTTTAAGTAGGTATTGTCTGTTAAATTTATCTTTCTTTTTCTTGGAGGTCGTAGTCTCCTCTTCTGGCTCCTCAGTTGTCCTTTTCCCCTTTGTTAAAAAGCTCTCCAAAGACTTTTGTTTTGGCTCATTTTCACTCGCTTGTGGCTCTACTTTTGTGCGTCGTGTCTGATGTGTTATACGTGATACGTCATCGCGGAGACAAGAGCAGATAATATACTTGCTACTACATCAAATAGATTTCTGTGGCGATTTCCAACAGGATTTTCATGATACATCTACGGACGAGCTTATTAGTGTGTCATTAGGGACGGGCGAAAGTTGCTCCTGACCCCTGTGCGCACAGCGTCTAAAAATCAGGGCTCTTTACGAAGGACTGTGAGCTGTGTCAGTGTATGTGTCTGTGTCTGTGTCTGTGTCTGTGAGACGTGAGACGTGAGCGGTGTTTGTTTTTAACATTGTTCCGCGAGTGTGACGCTTATTTTGAGCAACGAAAAATAAGAAAATATTATTTTATTTTAAGATCATAATAATCTTCCAATTTAAACTACAATAAAAAAGAGCTAACACAAATAAAATACACTTCAATTAAATACTTAAAATGTATTTTCCCAAGCCACGCAGAGCCGCAGTATAAGGCTGAAAGAGCCGCATGCGGCTCCGGAGCCGCGGGTTGCCGACCCCTGACTTAGTCCTTTCGTGAAGACGGCTTTTAGCGCGCTGTCAGTCCAGTCTACCTCCACAGCCAATGTCCACAACTCAATGGTATAATGCACCATGGACCTGAATCCCTGGACAAGGCTTAACAGGCGGAAAGCGGCGTCAGCCTGATAGTGCGGGTGATCAAATACCATTCTGATCCCTCCCACAAAATTATCAAAAGTCATCAGGTCTAAAACAGTGTTCGCAAATTTTGCCTCTGCTCATTGCTCTCCCCCTCAACAATCCACAAACATAACGTATTTTAGCCAGATCAGATGTAAAGCTGGCAGGTCAGCCTAGCCTAACAGAGCCCGGTGGACCTGGAGACGGCAGCGGCGGCAGGAGCTGAGGGCGGGAGAGTGAGCAGAGCACAGACCTGGTTGGAGAGCTGGGGAACTTTCTGGGTCAGATTGTGGTTACAGTTGAGCAGGGTCCGGATGGTTTGTTCATGTTGTCCAATAATTATCCGGTGATGCAAAAACGCCCGGTGTAGCGTTCAGTCTGACCTCGAGTCTGATTGGTCCATTGTGGACAGATCGTTCTGTTGTAACGACTGACAGGAGGGACCAAAGAGACAGAACTCGAAAGGTTTAACCGTGTTTATTTAAAGATTTTCAAAGTGCAATATGATGGTAGGTCAGTTGGTGAGTTGAGAGCAGAGTGTTTGCCGTGGTCCAGGGGTAGAACGGGAGTGGCGGAGTCTGAGACGAGATACCAGTAGAGAAGAGCAGGGTCGGAGACTGAAGAGCTGAATGGATCCAGAGAGCGAGATCGGAGGAGGTGAGCAGGATCAGAAGAGACTGAAAAGCTGAGTGGGTCCAGGGAGCGGGATCTGGTGAGGACCAAATGTATCCAATTCAACAGGAGTCAGAAAGTGAAAAAAACATGAACTTAGCCAAGCAAAGTGTACCACACAGATCCCCGGATGATCCGGCGTTAAGTGTCAGGTCCTGGCTCCTCTTATCCTCTGAGAGCGGATTAGGTCCGGAGGACCCCAAATCTCTGCCCAGCTCCAGGCTCAGACACAGAAGGAAGGGGAGAAAAAAATGGCAGGACTGACAGGGATCATGACAGGGTTACACAAATATGTGTGAATGAAACAAAACACAACTCCAGGCATGTTTAAATGAGGTAACAATGTTCTAATGTGGCTAAAAGCTCACAATATTTACCTATAGAACCTATAAAGACATTCAAAAAATCCAATTACGTCATAAATGTTCCTTCACTTCTGCATATATTTAAAGTATCCTCAAATATTGGCTCTACAGGAGCCAGGTCTGTGATCACTAATGTGTTTTTAACCATAATGGTGACATTTGTATAGGCCTATTGTTAGTTTGTTATTGAGTATTATTGTGTTCAGTATTATGTTGTTTCTAGTCCTGATGGATTTCCTAATGGGCAGTTTCAGTGTTGCCAGAAATGGGCAGCTTTTTGAGACCTGTTGTACATGAAAAATATTGTCCGAGGGTCTGAATCCTGGCAACCCTGGATAGTTTTCCCTTTTGTACACTCATAACAAATATCTGAAAGGTAAACTCACAAATGTTAAACCTGATTTCAAGTAGATTCTATTAATTCCATTGAAATACTGTGATGTTGGTCTATATAATTTTGTGATGTCATCTGAAACCCAGGATACATAAATGCCACTGTATAGAATTTACAGTATTCATGTATTGACCAAATAAATATATACTTTTTTGTTTTGGTGAACTAGCTTCAACTTTTCCATTCCGGTTTGTGCGGTGCTCTCAACCTGATGGCACATGGTTGATCAGTGGTATGCTATAGTATACAGCTTACATATTTGTCACAAACCCATTTGATTTCTATCTCTGTTTCAGTGTCTTTCTATGGGCCTGCCATGTACTACATGGGTTAAATCAGAGCTATTTTGCAAAATCGACTTTTCAGGGTTTTTAACCATGTTTTAGTTGTTTCCCCTTCTTATTTACTTTCTGAAGTTGTATTTGGAGTGACTCGTGCATGTTTGAGCAACCCCTGTTTCAGTACCACTGACATAGGCCCACTGCTCTGTACTTACTTTTTTCTCCAATTTTATTTTCTTAATTAGTGATATGCATAGGATTTCACAGTATCGCATTGTAATTTTGGTAAAAATGAAAAATAAAACTATTACTTGCTAGTGCAACTATCCATTGGTAGCTGCACGGCTCTTTGTTGTGATGACATTTACAGCAGTACGGTATAATTCTGTGGACTTTGTTTCTTTTATTAAGCTGTTTTACATGAATATTGCCATTTAAAATGTCCAAATTATAACAATGATCCACAGGGGTTGTAGATTATTACTATACAACAGACATAAGCACAATATGTCATCAATATGTCTTCTTTAAGTTAACTTGTGGAGACACACAGCTGAAAGGGCATTGCCTTTACACAGACAGAGTTAAAAGCCTTTGCTGTGCTGGACTGATCCTGGTGCTGGCGTAGACTCACAGGCCCTCTCCGCCCACAGACCCACATAAATAGCTCCATTTCAGGGGGAGACAAACAAACAGCCCTGCTTCATATGAGAGAAACTGGAACGCTTCACATTTAAAAATTAGGAGACAATGACAATATACCATCAGTGGTGAAGGAAAGAAACAAATTACACACATCAAGTCCAACTCCAATGTTAATTTCCCCCCCCAAAAAGTGATTTAAGGCGAAACACTGCATGCTTGGTTTTTTGGTGGGTTTGCTTTTTTTTTAATTTAATTTCAACATGTTTTCTCTAAACGCATTTTTCTTCCATAGGGACATAAGGGTCAGCCATTAAAGTAGCACGTACAGACCTATCCACAAAATGTGGCTTTTTTACACAAATATTCAGTAAGATCTAATTTCTTTCCATCTCACATTGTATCTCTAAATTATTTATTTTCTACCAAGTTATAATGTTCCCTCATTAAAAACATGACAGATTTTAGATGTCATCCATGCATGTTTGAGTAATCTTGTGATTTCTTTTGGACCCTAGTCAAACCCTCAGTGCAAGCCTATACAATACACCTGAAAAGCTTACATCACTCATGCTCCTGTGATAGAAATTTAAGTATATTCATGTTGTGTCTTTAAAAGCATTTGATCTGTGTCAGTCTGTCAGACCCAGACCAGACATTAACATGTTCCTATGAAATAATCACACACTAACAACTAACCAATAACCAATTCACAAAATGTTTCTTTCAGAACAGCAATGTAAGTGTTCTCTTGCAGCAGAAGACAACTAAGCCAAAACTGACACATGTATATACACATATATAAATGTGTCAAAGGGGGGATATAACAAATTTTGTTTATTTTTCAAAACTGAATTGTGTGAAACACATGTTATCATTTACAGACTGTTTTCCATTAACTACAAGACCTGCAACCTGACAACATCTGAAGCCAGAGATAAGTTTCCACCTGAACCTGAACCAAAAACACCTCCTGAACAGGAGGACACATGGTCTTCTCTTGAGCAGAACCAGGCCTGCATCATTAAGTCCATCTTTCTGAAACTCTTTGTTGTTCTACCTGTGTAAGAGTAAAAAGTTCATTATCTTATGGGTGTGAAACAAAAGTCACTCTTCTTTGAAATGTATGTAGCTTTGTCACTCTGGCATAAATAGTCAGAGCTCAGATGCTCGGGGATGCAGATGCCGAAAGGCTGCCAGTCTGTGGCCAGGGCAGGTCTGGGCCCTGTCCTGTCTGTATCTGTTGTAACAAAGAATAAATCTTTTTTCTGTATTTCAAAACTCACCAAGCTTCGCAAATGGAGTTTGATATACAGTATTACTGTATATTACTCTTACATCATTCAACAAAACCAACACTGACACATGTACATGAATTTGATTTTATTTTATTACATAGACATCAATACAATGAATACAGTACATAAAATACAAATTCATAATTTAAGTCATTTTCAATAGAAATTGTCCAGAATTTCTATGGGAGATTCAGTTACCAGAGGAATACTGCGCATGTGTCCTGAAGAAAGTAGAGTGGGTGGAGGCAGCACTCTTTCAAATGGCTCTGTAGAATGCCTCCCTCCCCCCTCTTTGTATCCTATACCCTCCACCCAATCTCCCCAGTCCCATATGACACCCAATCTGTCCGATCTCCCTTTGGTCTGTCAGCACCGGTTCTGCTCAAAAAGCTCCAGCCTCTCGCAACTTATTTGTCACTGTTGGTGTCCTGCCCTCTAGGGGTGGTAGTTAGCGTTCACCTCACAGCAAGGGTCCTTTAGCTATGACATGCATGTATAATTTTGACATTTCCAAAGTAGTTGTAAAATAAAATGATACATTTTATGTTTATGAGTTAACTTAACCTAGGTGATTAGCCTCACATATATTTGTAAGTCTACTGAAAAGCTTAAAGGCCTGTACCCATTTTTTCCATATATTAGAACAAAATGTGTCTTGCCCCAGTACAGACATATTATATAATCAGCTCTTGTGGTCAAAATAAGTTTGTTGTGTGCTGTCTGCATCTAATTAGAACACATTTTAGGCCTATTGTGCGTTAATCAGGAAGTATATGTTAGCATGCTGGTTGTTGTTAACTTTCCTGTGAGGGCACTGGCCTCTGAGAGTTGTAAAAAGTGCTTGTAAACTCATGGCGGTGAATAATTAGGATGCTCGGAATGCATAAGGTATAGCACCTTTAATGGAGCTCTACAACTTGTATTCCTTTTAGCTCCAAAGCTGTAAAACCAACAATATGTAAATAAAATAAACGTCAACTGTGTGCTGTCTTCATTGTATTACTAACCAGAAACTCTCCCCGTGGTTTGTAATACTCACCACATTACAACATTACTATATAATGTGGTAGATCAGATAGAATGACTTGGAAGTGGAAATGTGAACATGGCTTCAGGACTGGCTAGCTAACATAGCAAAAGCAGCAGCAGTGAGTAGGTTACAGAGTACCGGTAAATCCCTCATATTTTTCCATAAACATAAAATAAATAAATAAATAAACATATAGTCTCATTGTTGTCAAGAATGATTGAAGCCAATCAGCTATAGGGTAACTAAAGACCATTATTATTAAATTATTAAATAATAATAATAATAATAATAATAATAATAATAATAATTACCAGAATGTTGTTCCATGTATCTGATCAAATGTATCTTACATTGAATAAGCAATTTTTGAGGTCAAAATAAGTCTGCATCGAATCCTAAAGTGTTTAGCCCTATTGTCTGAGAATCAAGAAATGCAAGTTAGCATGCTAGTTGTTGTTGACTTTCCCATGATTGTTGACTTTCTCAGTGAATCATGAGACTGCTCTGATTTCTGAGAGTTGTGAAAAGCGCTCATAAACTCATGGTGGTGAATAATTAGGATACTTGGAATACATAAGGTAAATGAGGAATAACTTTGGACCAATGCAAACTGTTTAAAATGAATTATATCTGTTTTGTTTTTTTTCACATTTTCAGACAGTAAAAATCAGGTACAGCGCCTTTAAACAATTTTACTCCTGGGATCACCATATGATATTTCACAGCGAACACTTGGGTTAGGTGTCTGGAACACTCTGCTGAAAACAATGGGAGGACAAAAAGAATTTTGAAATGACGAACCAAATGCATGGTTTCTTACACAAAATTTGGGGAAATTTTGTATATTAGCAGGACAGTCTGTCACACTTTACATTACAGCACAGTAACAGCATGTGTGAGGATAGAAATAGTCTAATAACTGGAATAATGCATTTTTCAGCCTTGTTTACATATTAAAGGTCCTATATTACACAATCTTTGATTCTTATGAGCTTTAAGCCATATTATCATGCTGTTACCTCATCAAAAACATACCTGGAGTGTTGTTTCATTTGAGTAACCCTTAATTATTAGATTGTCTACATCACCATAGCTCAGAATGCTCTGTTCCACCTTATGATGTCATGTAGTGTTAGTTTTCAAGTTAACTGCTACCTTTTAACTTTTGCTCAGTAGAGACTGGAAATTTCAGGGCTGAAATCATCCAAATGATTCTAGTGAAGGTACATGGAGTTTAAAAACACAGTAGAGCACTTCCTGTATTACCACATCACATCACAAAGTAGTGTTTTCTGTTTGAAAGAAGAACTCAGCCTAAATATGCAAGGTTTGTGTGTTAAACATGTGAGAAAGAAAACTCAGTTCCAGGTATGTTTTTGATGAGGAAACAACATTATAACAGAGATCAGAATATAACGTAATATGGTCCCTTTAATAGGAGCCAAATGCCATGTTTCCTGGTCAGTTCTTCATATTGGGTTAGCATTTAGAACATTATTATGAAATAAAGGATTGATGCATCCTGTAATTACCATAGTCATCCTTTGTTACCATGCAACATCCATCCTCTGACCGTTCCATTACTGTGCTGTTAAAGGGTCAACATTGTGCAAAATTGATTTTGAGTTTTTAACCATGTTATAATGTTGCAAGGTGAGAATCAGCGTAGGAAATGCACCTATAGCACGGTTTGATGTAGCAAATTTCAGATAGCATAAGCAGGTTTAGCACCAACTGCTAGCGCCATTTATAACGACATTTAATTATTAAAGCGACACCATGTCCCCACCCTTACCCATCCCTGTTCAGGCTCACGTGCATTCTCTGGTCTTCTGTCAGGACAAAGCTGGCACACTTTCAGAAAGCAGTAACATAGACAGCATGTACTGGTGACATGTGAGAATACAACAGGGCCTGGTTGGCTAATCCAATTACAGATGGTAGCTTTAAATAAAAAGCATTTTCTCTCTCTTTCACTTTTAATGAAAATGCCATGCTGTTTTTTCACTGAATGTAGGCTTTTGAAAACATCATGGTTAGAATCTTTAAAAAGTCCATTTTGTAGAATATGAGATGTTTAAATGTAACCAGAGTTGTACAGGATCCAACATCTACCCGAAGCATTACAGTCATCATAAACAGTTAGTCTATTACATTTCTTGACCAATAATAATTATTTGTTGTTCACACTATTACTTTAGTTTCCCCAAACTACCAGCATACTCCTTGGAACTCCAGGGAAAGCCATGACATAACTGCAGAGAAGACCATTCAAATGTCCAATACCCACCAAAATATTGATTCATTTAGCTGAAAATGAATTAAAATAAAACTAAAACAATTACCAAATGTCTCTGTCTCCATGGGCTCTTATTGTTTCTAAAATTGTTAACCCTGTAGTTTAGACCTCTACAAACATGTTCTGAAATGCATGTGATACCTGTATTAGTTTATCTGTTCACATTCCAGTCTTGGGAAACACAATGGCAATACTAATGCTGGGCATGTGTGAATTGTGCACCATGAACTCTATCTTAAAGGAACAGTATGTAGCCTGCAGAGTTTTAAAACAATGAAACTACAACCACTACTGAACCTGGGTTGCCAGTGCCTTAATCTCCAGATAGAATTTTTGCAGAGGCTGCATTAGCACTGATTAATGATTGGCTGCAGGTGCTGGGGTTTCAGTAGTGATGATTCAGATTTGAGAGCGTCCTTTTAGGTTTAAACCAAGTGGATCACAGCACTGAAACTGGCAACCCAAATGTGAGGCTGCTTTTTAATTTAATAACTGTGAAGCAAAACATCAAATTACAACATAAACAACTTGGCCATTATGTCCAATGTTTTTGTAATTAAGAATAAATCCACATTACAATTGTGATCATTAATGGCTCTATCTTGGGACACAGTTAGGTCACGTTTATGTAATTTAATTTTTAAAGATATTTTTCAAAGCCTCGAACAATAATTTTCACCACCCACCCAAATAGTTCAGCTTTAGAGACCATTGGGTGAAAGAGGACACACAAAGGACACGACGTGAGAAAGAACAGTGTCTCCTGAGATCGTCCTCAGAAGACATCGAAGCACCAATGAGCAGTCGTCAGTGTAGTCCAAAGGTTATGAGTGTTAAGTGCGGATACCTGAATGTTCTGATGGAGGAGTTCCCAAAGCACCAGACAGTAGCTTGTGTTTGAAATGCAGTGTTAGCTAGCACCTCTTGTTCTGTGGCACTGTCACCTGGCTAGCCATACCACATTCTCACTGAACTGCATTTTTCACAGTTGCTAAAAACAGATTGAGATCACATCACAAAACATTATGGGATACTACCTAAGACAAACAAACACTAAAGCAAAGCTGGTACGCCTCTGTGAGAACAACCTCCTCATTTGCAGTTCTAACATTCTGTAACATTAGCTTCTTTTAGCTACACAATTTCTAGTTTTACAGTGTCTGTGCAATGCCTTTTGTCCACTTGGCAGAACTGCTTTTTTCTGTTTTAACAGAGTGTTAAAATGTAGAATGCGTGCCATGTGCCAATTTGTTTGTCTAAGCTTGTGATATCAATTGTAAAGTGTGCTATTGTACAGAAAGAATCATCTCGCACAGTGTAGTTTAAGTAGTACTATGTAACATTTCTGGGAGAGCATTAGCAACCACTGTCTCAAATGTGGCTCTTTGCACTTTGATTGAGATAAATCTATGTTGCCACCATTTGTCTGTTTAGGCTGAGCATGATATGTACCTGTCTCTAACTGGAAAATGCATGAAATACTGGTGGAGTATTACCGGACAGACTCTATATAAAATGAGAAGGACATTATGGCTAGCCAGGGTCAGCTCAATTTATGGGTGACAGTCACATATTTCCTGTTATGGACGCCATTTTGAGGACATTCAAAAGGTAGATTATTTTCTTTTAAATTGTTAATTGCCATGGCAGCAGTTACAATTTTTTTGATTTCTATAAAACCTATGGATATCGGAGCCACTCGTCCTGATGGTGACTGGACCGAACCATTTTGGAGCTTAATACTATGGCCCAATGGCTATTGGCACATTTAACAAATACTGCAAAAAGTCATTAAAAATATTTTTGTTTTATAACATTTGATGAAACAAAGTTCTGTATTTGTTCTGTATTTGACACAAATATTGGATCCATCCTTTTATTCTTAAATGACAATATACACCACCAGTTAAAAGTTTGGACACACTTGTTCATTCCTTGCTTTGTTTGTTTACTACTTTTTACATTTTAGATACAAACTGAAGACATCAAATGTATCAAGCAAGATATATGGAATTATGTAGTGAAGGGAAAGCAAAAAGTGGGCTAAATATTCTTTTTTTAATATATATTTTACAATCCTAATAGCATAGGCGGAGATCACACAGTTCTTCATAATAACATTAGTTATTGTATTTCTGATTAGGTATTGTTACAACCACCTTCAAAGGATGGTTCTAATTTCCATTGATTTATTGTCCCCCTCCAACACTAAACTAAGGGTTTCACCTCTGCCTCATAGTATCCACCCTCTGTTGACAGCACTGCAAACCCTTGGCCTTCTCTCAATAAGCTTCAAGATGAAATCCCTCAAATGGTTTTCACAGGTGAACTTCGTCAGGGTCAAGAAATGCCAAGTGTCCAAACCAGTTATCAGAGCAAAGGGTGGCTATTTTTAGTAATCTAAAATGTTATTTATATTTTGTTTACTACATTCCATACGTGTCATAGATTTGATGTCTTTAGTGACCATCTACAATGTAAATAATCATGGAAATAAAGAAGAAACAAATGAAAAAGCATGTTCAAACTTTTTACTGGTAGAGTACGTTCCTTATCATTGCCGTTGTTTTTTTTTTTCTTTCTACTTTAAACAATAAATAAAAATAGCAGAAGGGAATAGTTTCAACTCCATTTGTTCTGAATGAGCCTGGAATAGAAATGGACAAGTCTGCAACAAGAATCCCAAGGGACCTGGTTTATATCTTAATCTGAGCAACCATGCTGAAAATTTGGGTCTTGGTTTCATAAATTCTCCAAGACGACAACACAAAGTGGCAATCATCAAGGATATTATGGTTGATGGAGGCCACTGTAACTAAATGCATAAAAATTTGAGTTTTAAAGCAAAATATACTGCAATCAGTCAGTCTGATGAGCCCAATCACTGTCTCGTCTTCAGCTATTCGAACACACACGGTAGTAGCCTACTATGGACTATCATCTGGTTTTCGTGGCAGCACTGGGCATGGGAGGCCTTAGATGCATTTGAATATGTCTAAGAATATGACGTGCTGTTCCTGATGCGCTTAGATCAGCTGAATGCATGAGACATTCCAGGACAGGAGACAGGACAAGACACCACACGTCTGATGACAGATGGCCAACCCTCATGAAACTGATTTCATGTGTTTGTCCTCTGTGAATCAAGTGTGTCAAAAACTGGTTGAAATCAAACTTTCTAAATTTAAATGAAAGTAAAACAAGTTGCTGTGGTTAAAACGACCAAATCATTCAGGCTCTCTTTGCTTTTCATCTTTCAGTCCCTATGTAAAAAAAAATAAACATTGACAGCTCTTTTCATTAGACAGGCAAATCAGCACTGTGGTAAAGACCAGCTTTGTCAGCTTAGACTCATAGCTACAGTGAAGTCAAACCTGCCGTCATACCAGTTGTAGAGGGTCACCCATAGGATCACCACCCAATTAGACTATTGTAATGCTTTGTATTATGGACTTGATGCCTCTGCCATGTGACACCTACAGCTCATACAAAACGCTGCTGCGACCCTCCTGACAGGCAAAAGATATCTTTTGTCTGTATATGCTCCTGTCCGAACTCTGAGGTTGTTTGACTGGTTGCTTTTAAATTGTCCCTGCTCAAGACTCAAGACTGCTTTTAAATTGTCTCCGCACGGGAATAGCTTCCCCTTGAAAGCTTTAAGTCTCTATTAAAAACTGCACTGTTACCTTTTTCTATTTTGTTGTTTCATAACACTGTAATTATTTGTACAGCAATTTGGGCAGTGATGGCTGTATTTTAAACTTGCTTTATAAATAAACCTTGACCTTAAGTAGATGTACAGTCATCATCTGGACACTGTTTTTGCAATCAAAATAACGAGAACTAAGTCCAGCCGCCAAAAGGGAGGAGTTTAAGAGTGAAACTGCCCAGTCTTTACTTAACTACCTAACATCTATTAGGGGTCATTATGCCCAGTTTGTGTATTGACTGTGTATTGGCTGTACAAAGGTAATGTATAACTGCTAAATCATTTCAATATTATCATTTATAGTCTATATTTTTTCAGCCACATATCACTTGGTGATATGTACACAATTTGTTTTTGTGACAGGCCTACAGCACAGCTCTAGAGATCACCTGGGTGCATGGTTTGTAAAGGGCCTAACTCGGGCAGTGACTCCTCCAGAGGCCTGTGTCCTGTTCTCTCCTGACAGTGTAAGGGCTAGAGACATGCCCTATACCAGGCGGATTCAGAACACATCCAGATCCTGAAAACATCCTCATTATAGTCCTGTTAAGAATTTCTCCATATCCTGGACAAAAGTTTAAATAAATTAAATCATTTGTATACAGCTACCTGTCAAAGTTTAGCCACACCATCTCATTCAAAGTTTATACCTTGAAAAAATATTGAGCAAGATCTATGGAATTATGTAATGAAAAGTTAAATAAATCTGTGTTTCACATTTTATATACAAATCATCATAGTAGCCACCCTTTGCTTTGTTGACAGTGTTGCAAACCCTTGGCCTTCACTCAGTGAGCTGCATGATGAAGTCTCCTGAAATGGTTTTCACTTAACAGATGTGCTTTGTCAGGGTCAAAAAATGAAATGCCAAGAGTGTGCAAAGCAGTGATCAAACCAAAGGGTAAAGGCTGTTTTGAAGAAACAAAAGTCTAAAAAATAATTTGAGTTATTTCACGCTTTTGTTGGCTACATTCCATATGTGCCCATTCATAGTTTAGCTTGTGTTGACGTGTTTGAGAATATACAGTGTAAATAATCATGGAAAGAAAAATAAACATTACCTGAAAAAGTGTGTCCAAACTTTTGACTGGTAGTGTAGATTTTGTGAATTTCAAAGGGCTCCAATATTTGTGGAACACTTCTTTAATTTTATTTTTGATGATGGCTTAGTTTATAAACATTTATTAGCAACATTGTTTTGTTTGTTTTCACAGTAAGATTTGTTTTTATGTACTGTCTTTGCTCGTATTTGCCAAATGTGCCAGCAAGGTCACTGTTAAACATGTACTTTAAATAAAATACTAGACCCCCTCTCTCCAACAGATAGCACTTCTGGCTCCAACAGTCATAAGTCTCTTTTCGATCTTTCCCATAATGACAGATTTATGTACAATATTGATATAGAACATAACTTAGTACACAAAAAGCCTTTTCACAACTGACAACGAAGCCAAAAGCAAATCAGGCAAATCAACAAAATTAAATAGACATTTGTTGATAAATATTATGCCAAATATAGTTCTGTTCTTTCTCCCTTCCCGTGTTTCCGACACACTTCGAGCGTATCGGGAAAAGCGTAAAAAACATTTGAGAAAAAGTGGATTCTCCGGCCACCGTCGCTGAGTTAGGCTGAGCACCAGTGGTAGTGTCTTGGTTCGTACAAAAGTAGAAATGTGGTCTCTCCTGGAGGTTTGCTGGGCAGGTGGCGCAGGGACCTCCGGTGGTCGGGTACCTCCAGGGCCCGCTTGCTGCTGGATGTGGTTTTTGCATAAAGAGGTTTGGGGCACAGTCGGTGGCCGCTGTGTGTGTGGGTGGGTGGGGGGGGGCTACAGCAGGTCCATCTTGGGTCTGTAGTGGAGCAGGAGGGGTGACTTCTGGACAACACAAATAGCACAAATCAAACAGGGCAAACATAGGTAGGTAGTATTTCTAACTTCAGTGCATGACACTGATTATATGATATTTAAATGTATGCTTATACGAGCCTAGTTGATTTGTTTCATAATTCTAAATAGTTGCTTGCAATGCTTCATAGTTGCGAAAGCTTGGTAGAATCCACTGAACCAAAGGTTGGCAGTTCAGATGATGAGTGGGATGTAAAGCAATTCGAGTGTCTTGATGGTGGAAAAGTGCCAAATGTGACCATTTACCAAAACAGCTGAGAATCAAACACCAGTGACTAAGATTTACAGGGGCACTATATATATATATTTTAAGGTCAGGGGTCCAAAACAGGGATGGGTGTATCAGTAGCGAAATACAAATATATAAATACTGTGTACAAATGTGGGTATTGATATGGTTATGGAAATACATTTGTACATTTTAAGGCTCGGGTTTAGACATTCTTTGACAAAACGATGAACAAATGGCCCTAACACCTCCAGCAGCAGCATAATGAACAGACCTGTCTGTGTCAGGCTTTACCCCCAACATACTTGTTACCGTATAGATATCAAAAAATTGTGATATTGCCCATCCCTAGTCCAAAACCTTTTTTCCCATGAAGATGTTTTGCCTGGAATAACAAAAAATATCTATAGAGAAGCAAGTGACTCCACCAAATCAAGTATTTTTGGCAAGAGAAATGCCTGTAATTAATTAAATGAAGGACCCATAAATTTATTGCATACCGTATCATACTGTGTCAGGGTCCAGGTGAAGAAATGATATGTGAAAGTTCAGAACCTTCAGAGGCTGCACTAGCAATGACTGCAAGTACTGGGGTTTAGGTAGTGACAGTTCAGATCAGAGAGTCCTTAGGTTTAAACCAACTGGATTTCAGCACTGAAACTGGCAACACAAATGAGAGACTCATGTGAGGCTCATTCTGCTTTCTGACTGAATAACTGTCTTGAGAACCAAAAGACCAAATGATTACAAACTCGGCCATCATGTCCAATATTTTTGTATTTAAGAATAAATGAGCATTAGAATAGTTATCAGTAAAAGTTATATTTGATTTAAATACAGATAGGTAATGCAAAAATCTGACATATCCCATCTTTACTACTTAACTACTATACTAATAAGCTCTACTACTGAATCTCGATATTTTTTACTTGCAGGGCACAATAGAATTTCCAAGTCTTTTGAAATGAAGGAGGAGTTTTCACACCACACTTTACACAAAAACAATGAGTTAGAGGACCTTAAATCTCCATCGGGTCACAACGACAAACTTGAGTGTGTGGTCCTTCCCCAGGATTTCCTCGTTGCATAAAATATCCAGCTGCAGAAGACAAAGAGCATTCAAACATCACTACAAGACTGCCATCTGGTGGGTCACTTTTCATTTTATATTCACTGTTAAATTTTCTTAAATCTTGATGATATTTTAATAACAGTGAGGATAGAACCACTGAATGTCAAGTGTATTTTTCATTTGCTTTAAATGTTTTTTTTGCAACCTATTCATTACAATTACACTGTCATGTCCAGATGCTTAAAGGTCCTGTGCCCAAACATTTGAGCAAAAGTGTCTTCTCCCAGTACAGATATTTTGACCTCAAGAGCTACTTTTACAGTGTAAATCTGCTGTGTCCAACATTCAGAAAGTGTGCATTTGCATGCCAGTTGTTGTTAGCATTACCGTGATGGCAAACTCTGGTTGGACTACCTTACATTAGCACTATGCAACTTTTTTTGGTGGATGGTCCGCCGCCTGTCTTTATGGGTTATAAGGGGTTATTGCAATTCTTATGGAATGGAGTATGGAATTAAACTCTCTGTGGAGATAGGCTGGATAAGCTGGCCATCCGACGATGTTACAGGTCAGTTTTGGGGAGAGGAGACCCTACTCACAGTAAGAATGTATGTTGTACCAAGATATTTTGGAGGAATTGAAATCCCTGTAATGGAATAAATGCAAGTTTAACGTCATTCTGTCTAACAGTCCAAGCAAAGCTACATAGTGCACCTTAAAGAACCCATCTGTTCAGCTTTCATTATTATTGGTTAAATCCGCCCCGTCACTAACTCAGAGCATGACATGAGATGACCAATAGAAGTGGGAGGACAAAAATGTACTGGGGCACAGAGGTGTGTTCAACTGAATTCTGTGAATCAGAAAATTACATAAAAACAGTCATAATAATTGTCACAGGAAACAGACTACAATTGACCTGCTATTGCTCGTTTCCGTGCTATGAATCATACTGTAACATGATAATTACGTCTAACCCCATTGCCTGCCACAAATGATCAGAATTTACTTGTGAATCAGAGAAGTTGGTGTTAACAGTACAGTTCCAAGAAAAGATTTAGTACTATTAGTACCAAAAACGTGAACAGTATTCTTATCTGTTATTCTAGATGAATAGGTGTGCAAAATGGGGTGTACCTCGTTGAAGGAGGTGAGGTTGAGCTTTTTGGCAATGAACTTCTTGAGGTGGAGCACAGTGGCCTGGGCCGAGCAGCGGATCCACTTCCTTTTGAGTCCTCTCAGTTTGCTGCTGTTACACTCCAGACATATGCTCACCTGAAACACCCGCACATACACAATGCTTTACAACAATACACACATATGTTCACCTGAAACACACACCAAATCTTATAAAACACACACTCTAGACGCTAAACTGGAACGCACACACACAATGGTTACACATTGTGTGTATAACATTGTGCGTAAGTTTTTAAGCAGATAACAGCATTCTAATATAGCTTAACATACACACACACACATGTGTTAAGCTATATTAGAATGTATATGTATATGTATATATTGTTGAAGCAGCTGTTAAAGTGGAAGTGAGACCAGTGCCTGCATGTAATTATAAATTGATTTATTGTGTGAGAATCTGGAAGTGTGCTGATAGTATGCAAGTTGTTAGGGTTACGTGGGAAAAAAAAGCCTTTAAACCCCTCTTGGTGAATAATTAGGATGCTTAGAATGCATAAGGTAAGTGAGGAATTATTTAGGACATTTTGGCATTTCTAAGACAGTAAAAACTTATACTATCAACTCCACACACTGCAGCAGGAGACATTTGCCTGGCTGGTACTGCTCTGCTTCTTTTAGATGGTTTTCTGCATGCATGTGGTGCCCCCATGTGTTCTCCTGCCACAAGTACATTCAGCTCCAACTAACTGTCACAGAAATGTTACAGAAACGTTTTTGTGTTTGGTGGGGATCATAAACATATTCATTAGACGTTTGAGAAAATAAGAAATCTGAGGGTGGCACAGTTCACCTTTAAAGAAGACATATTATGTTTGTGTCTGTTATAGTTATAATCTATGACACCTGTGGATAATTATGTCATAATTTTATAATCACGATACTTATCTAGATCAACTTTAAAACAAGTAATCTGATTTCCAGGTTGAAAAATTACAGAGCCCAATGGGAGCAGAGTCCCATCATTGTAAATGTTATCACAACAAAGTGCCACGTGCTGTTGGCCCGGTGTTGCCGTAATCCTATGTGTGTCAAAGTATTAATAAAATAAAATAAAATTGGAGAAACAAAGTACAGATCAGTGAGCATGTACTGGTGGTGGTGAAAACCAGCGTAGAACAAAGATTACTCAAACACGCATGAATCACTTTAAATGCAAGTTTGAGAAAATAAATGAAGAACAATTATACAACATGGTTAGTGAAATCACTCTAAAGCTGCCCAAAAATGACTAAAGAGACCAAACTAGGACAAGGAAAGGCATTCCCCTAAACCAGGGTCTAAACTAGGATTAAACCTGGTCAAATTAAGAATTAACGAGGATTTTGAAACATATCAGGCCTTATTTGACTACAGACTGTGCAAAGGCAGTGGTATTTAATAACCTGCCATACAACATGGTCCCAGGCAGTGGGACCAAAATTTTTTATAAAATGGGCATCACGACAATGCACGATGCGTACTAATTTAACAGCATGACCACAAATTGGACCCCACTGGGAGTGGGAACAGGCAAATTTTGGAGTAGGCTCTTGATTTTCAGAACACTGATAGAGCTCCATAAGACAAGCCTAAAGTTCAATTAGAGCACTGTCGTATGATAAACAGTTAGTGGGCCATATTGGTTTGAAATTACCATGAGGTCTTTCGGCTATTGCGATGCAGGGGCTGTCGCAACTCCCTGGCAATCACATGGGAGGGGAGTGCGTATGGGGGCGAGGGCTATCATTGCTGCTTGCAGCTTTAATTGTAAATTGTTTGTGGTGGCCCAAAGTTAATCCTCATTTAATTATTCACCCTGATGAGGTCATAAGCATTTTTCAGACTGGAATGTACAAGGCGCAGGGCTAAATACAGCCAATGGTTGCATCTATCAGAGCCACAATATGATGGAATACATTGCCAGAGCACATCAGAAACAGTGACCATTTTTTCTGGGACACTTTTAAACGAACAGTATGCAGCCTGCAGCCTACTGTTTTGAAAAGTGGCAACAATCACTGAACCTTGGTTGTCAGTGCGTTAACCTGCAGATTGAGGATACATGAAACTGGCAACCCAACTCATGTGAGGCTCATTCTGCTTTCAGATTTGATAATCAACTTGAAACAAAACAGCAAATTATAACAAACAACTTGGCCATCATGTCCAGGGCTTTTGTAATTAATAATACATCAGCATTACAATTGTTATCAATAAAAGTAAATTGTAACATGCTTACCTATCTGGGGACAAACATTTAACATGTTTTAACATGTTCTCTCTGTTATGTCTCAGGTGTGTTGTCAATGTGTCTAGTTATCCAGTTTTTATCTTTCTTATGACAATGGATGAAAAATGGCTACTGTGCCAACTCCAGCATATATATGTATGTATTGAAGCTGCTGCTAACACGTGTCTTAATAAGTCCTAATTAAAATATATTTTTAAAGTCTGTGTTGAACCCCCTTATATGAAGCAGTCCTGACCTGCTCATCGCTGCGGTGGTAGTCATTGTCCTCCTCAGCCTTCTCCTCTCCGGCCTCTTTGTGTCCGGGCTCCTCACACTTGGCCTCCCCTGTGGACACCAGAACATCACTCACTGCTCTCACATGCAAAGCACTAGCAGAGATATGAAACAGGCAAAACAGACAGAACCAAACAAGAAGGAACACAGGAAAGTACTGGAGATATAACAAGCCCTGCTTACTAAATTGTTAGTAACTCAGTATCTGTAGTAGTAACTTAATTACATGAGGCCATCTACGTGTGTTTTTGCCATTTATTGTGAAAGGAATGGGGGAGAGATTAAATAAGACAAGGTCTTCATCCTACCCTGTTCTTCATGTGAATGTATTGTATGTGTACATTCTCATATAGAAGAACAAATAAACTTTCTAGAGCCAATCCTCTGTCAGTAAAAGCATGTGGTTATTAGAGGAATACATTTTACCATTTCGGTGTTAAATGGCACTGATTGAAAGTGTTAAGTCTAATTGTTTTAAATAAGGAAAAGTTCAATAACATTTTTTTGATGGAAATCACAATTTTTCACAGAGGTGCTCATTGAGCAGATTGACAGAAGTGAGGCTAAAATCTGCCCCAGGATAGCTGTGGTTACAATTGTAGTTGTGGAATGAAATCTTGGTTAAAATGAGTTTTAGTTTAATGATATAGTCTGTGACAATTGCAGAGACCATTTAAGTGCAAGGAAGAATTTTTTCTGACAGTTTAAACTTTCATTTAACAAAATAAAGGTGATGTCATTTAATTGTATTAGTCTCATCAGAAATATTATGCAAGTTTTAGCCCTTGTTTAGATTATCGTTGCTAGGTAACAGCTATGGAATTACCTCTGCGCATGTCAAATCTGCTGCCCATGTCCAACCAGGAAGTAAATATTGAACTTCATCAAAACATTGAACATAATTATATTTAAGATTTTTCTAAAAATCTTGCTGTAGTTTTTCTCTGTGTATTTAGAAAAATTAGTAGTCTAATCTGTCATATGCACTACTTTTCTTTTTTTTTTTAAATCTATGTGTGCAATGATTCACTTTGACACATTTGGAATGGCATTCTAAAACTAAAGCCCACTTAATATGTTTGCACATGCTTTGATCTGTTCCAGGACACATGACAGAGGCATAGTTCACAAGTTATGCAAAGGTGTGTGGTACCATTGCGCTGGTCCAGGTGGGTCTTCATGTTGCACAGCTCTCCTTTAATGTCTCCAGGGACCTCCATGCCCAGCTTCTGATAGAACTCCCTCTGTTTCTTCAACTCCGCTGCACAACACAACACACCTCAGGGAATCAATAGGAGAGCAGAAGAGAAACACAGGAATAATGCAGAGAAGAGTATGTACTAGGGATGCATCGATATGTCAGGCCTGTATTAGCTCATATTTCACATCATAAAGTAAAATTGGCAATAACTAGATGCACCGTTAACAGTCCGCTGATACTGCGGACAAATTAATTTTGTTCTTATAAAGAAATTCTAAAAAGAACTTTACTTTAATATTTCTAAATATATAAAAGTGCAGATTCAAATAACTTAACAATATGCAGAAAATATTGCCTAATATCCAAAATCTGCTTTTCAGTATCAGAATCTGCTTTTCAGTATCTGTTTAAAATTTCCAATGTTGTTGTATCACTACAACAGCAAAAGAAAAATGTTTTTCTGTCAACTGGACAAAAGTTTTAGAGTGAAGACATTTTGCTGCTCATCCAAGCGGTTTCTTCAGTTCTGGTCAGATTACTGGTGGACACTGCCTTATAGCTATCTGTAGGGAGGTGCTAATTACACTGAAACTAACACACCTATTTGTCTACATTTTCTGTTTGTTAGCTAGGTCTATTGAAGTACACAAAGTGTGAACTGTTATATTTTGCATAAATATTCAGGCCTCTAATGAGTGCTCTCACACCTATTAGCATACTGGCTATCACTCTTGTTTTCCTTCTTTTGATTTAAGTTTGAGGATAGAGTTATAAATAGGAGATAAATTATGTCTAAACACCCTATTCCTGTTCAAAGATGGACAGTCTTTCCTAACAAAAATTGCTTCCTTAACCAAAGAAAAGAAATGGTTTGAGAGGGGTGTTAAGTTCTGTACCTCACTATCTTCAAAGGAGTGCTTAGTGGCTTTGAGATGGAGATGTACAGCGGACTGAGGTCTAGAGGAGCTCTCGCAATGGTGTTGGTACATTCTTTTATTAAGTGGCTGCTTAGTTTCTCCAATGTAATCTTCACTGCACTCTTCACTTAATTGAATGGAGTAGACTGCATTATTTTTTAAGACAGAAACTGGTTCACACAAAGGGCAAAACTCTGAGCCATAAAGTGGTTATGGGTTTGAAATAAACCAGGATTTCATGTCTGAAAATTCTTTTGAGACACACCAGCTGTGTAAGGAATGCTGATGCTGTGCTTTCTAGGGCAGTGATGGCCTTCCTTTCCTCTGATGTTACACTGGAGGGAAGAGGGTTTGGTGTTGCTCAGTGCAGCCATTACCTTAAATCTAAGGCAGTGGTTCTTAACCTGGGTTCGATCGAACCCTAGGGGTTCGGTGAGTCAGTCTCAGGGGTTCGGTGGAGGTCAAGACACGCACCCGACTCATATGATTTGCAAACTGCGAGCGTCTCCAGAAGCCCGTGTCCCAATTTTACAAATGAATTGAGACACAGCATGAGAAACACGGCCAGAGTGATGCCCCAGCGTTGACTGGGAAGATCCCAGCGACAGTTGCGCTCTGATTGGACATCTTCAAAGGCAACGTAAGCACATTACCGTAATGATGAAGTAACATATTTAAAGAGCTCCATGCCTCTGCACTGAGACGCCGATTGAATTTACATGAGAGCACAATTGGTTGCAGAGTTAAGGTGTGTGTTAAAATGTTAAAAATAATAAATAGCACAAATACAATAAGTTCATTATTATAATACATAAGGTTAAAAATTAAAATAATTTCAGTGTGGTAGTATTAAAAAAAATCATGTCTTTGTGAAAAGGTATTTATGTAATTTGTTGTGAGTTCATGCATTGTATTGGTTTTATTCTTTGAACACAGTGATGTTAATGCACGGTTCATTTTGTGCACCTGTAAAACATACATGTGTCTTGAATTTGAAAAAAAAAAATCATATTTTTCAATAAAGAAGGGTTCGGTGAATGTGCATATGAAACTGGTGGGGTTCAGTACCTCCAACAAGGTTAAGAACCACTGATCTAAGGTCTCTAGCTTCTGTCTCTGTAAATTTACAGTTTCTAATGGCAGTTTTTGCTTCTGTAATGTACTTCACTGTGGGAGTCTGGTTAAATTTTACATAGAAGTTCAGTCCTTTGGGAAGTATCTCTTTGGATGAGCTCACAGTCTGCAAGATTTTTCACCCAGCATTCCTTGTCTACAGATGGGTTGAGTTCATCCCCATTCTCGTTATCTCTCCAATCCCTGGGATTAGGTTGTTTTGGGGGTTGATCATTCTTGTTTTTTTTATTCTGGGACTAAAGTAGCTACCCTGTTTTGTGAACTTTGCATTTTAAATTTAAAATTTAGACGGCCAATTTTAAGGCAGAGCATCTTCCCAAACCAACACTGAGTTAAACTGGTTGCCCTGTGTCCTGGTTTCAGTGCCTTCCTCTGCAATACCTACAGTTTATCTCTAAGATTAAAGTGATTCCTATTCTCTGCTAATTTCTTGGGATTCTGGTTCCCTACACAGCTGGTGTGTTAGAAAAGCTTCAGAGAGCATGACATTTCGGTCTATTTAGAACCTACAAAGTCACCAAAAGCCACAAAAAAGCGATGTGGCCTACTCCATGCAGTGTAGTGAAGACTGCAGTGAATGTTATATTGGAGAAACAAAACAGTCACTCCATAAAAGAATGTACCAAGAGCAGCTCGGGACCCCAATCAATCCGTACATCTCCATCTCAAAGCCACTGAGCCACTCCTTTGAAGATAGTTGGGCACAAAGAAAATAAATGTTTTGAGAGAAATAAAGCAATTTCTGTTAGGAAAGTCTGAACGGGAATGGAGGGCTTAGACACAATTCATCTCCCATTTATAACTTCATCCTCAAACCTAAATCAAAACAAGGAAAACAACAGTGATAACCAGCATGCTAATAGTTGTAAATGCAAAAAATGGCAAGTACTCACTTGGGTACTCAGCTGGGTCTATTAAACTGCACTAATGAACAGAAACTATAAACAAATAGATGTGTTAGTTTCAGTGTAGTTAGCTTCCCCTTCAAATATATAGATAAAGAACTGAAGAACCCTCTTGGATAAGTGGCGAAATGTCTTCACATTAACAGAATCAATTTTTTTTTTGCTATGGATTGTATCTGGACAACTGGGGGATTTCACATACATCCCTACCTGTCTGCTCTGCTGTAAACTTGCAAGTAGGATTTTCTCAATAGTAAAAAACAGCAACAAAAAAGACATGAAATGTTGTCTCACCCTCCTGCAGTCCTGGGACCAGCTTATAGACGATGTCCTGCATTGTTCTGTCATGGCTGCACACATACAGCAATAGAAACTCACTGTTACATCTATATATCCACTTATGCGTCAATACATAATAGATGCAAATTTTTCTGTAGTAAATTAAAGGGACACCATGTAAGATTTAGATTTTAAGTAAAAGCTATATTTGTATGCGTTTACCTCATAACAATTGTTATGCAGATAAGATATGCAGACAACTAACACTCATGACCATTTACACATCATATCTACTGAAGTTTTTTTTTTTTTTTTCACATGTTTTTTCTAACTGACAACCTAGCATTAAACCTTCAGATTTCTCAAAATCTCAATTAAAATACAGTTATAAGTATTTCATTGGAGGGTATTTTATTTGTGTTAGTCCTTTTTTTAAAATTGTAGTTTAAATTGGAAGATTATTGTGATCTTGAAATGTTGTTTTGTCGCACATAATAACACACGTCACACTCACGGAACTATGTTAAAAACAAACACCGCTCTGTAGTCTCTGTAGCACTTCATGGATTTCATAAGCAACACACTATAGTTATTTATACCAAAAAAAAAAAAAAAAAACAATATATAAAGTATTATCTTCCTTTTAGATGTCGAAAACTATTTGCAGTCCCCAGTGTTTTTTTTTTCCCCATGGAAACCGGATTCAAATGGCTTTTTGGGTGTTAAAGGTTGCCAACCCCTGTCCTAAACAGTTTCAAGTCTTGCTGTTTTGAAGTAACACTACTCTTGTTGGCCTAAATGTTTCATGCTGGCATATGAAATAATTTAAGTGTATGGACTACTGGTACACATTTTCACCTTTATTCATGATTACAATCAAATGGATACAGGACAGTGCTTCTAATTCCACAAACACAGTTCAAACACCAGCAGCACTAATCTGATCCCCAAACATTTAATTTAGATCAGAAATACACCTTTTGTCGGACAGATTACATTAATCTGTTCTATGAACAGATTTGAATTCTATATTCTCATTTAAATACGGTGTTTAAAATTATACGACAGACAGTTATACCTTCATGGAACACATTTTGTTCTACTTTGTTCCAAGCAAATGATTCAAGTCTCTTGGTATACAGGCCTGCTTTGTGGATAATATCCCTAATTCCTTGGCCACCAACCATTTAACTTAAACTGCTTGGGATCATTCCATGTGAAATCATTAGAAGGTTTTCACATCTTGTTGCAAACAACATTTTGTTTAAAATGTGACAACTGAGAGGAAAGTAGCAAACTGAAGTAATTTTCTGTTTTGCACAGCCAATTATTTAGTTCAGACTGTGTGTGTGTGAGAGCAAGAAAGTAGCAGTCTTCTACTGCACAGTGTGTTACTGTATCTGCCTCAGACAGTAAGTGAGGAACGTGAATGTGCCGCAATCAGATTACTACCTGAAGCCCAAGTACTTGGTGTATTACAATGTGTCTACTCACCCGATGTACTGCAGAGGGTGGCTCTGGTGGATGACGATGCGACACGTGGGACATGTGTTGTTCTCCTCCAGATACTTGACCAGGCAGCTGCGGCAGACTGCATGCACACACACGCACACATACACAATATTCATATTTGTGTCAGACACATTTTGGATCATGTGGGTTTATTTAGGTCAAAACAAAAGTTCCTTTTTTATTTAAATCCACACTCTTTACTCATTCACAACATGTACACTACCAGTCAACAGTTGAGACTAGGGATGGGACGATATACGATAATATAATTAATCGCGATAAAAAAAAGGTCCACAATTAATCGTTCGTGGCATTTTTTAATAATCGCGATCAGCGTGCATGATTATAATCGCCTTTACGGCACCACACTGCCTCATGTTTCCAGTTCAAATAGGTCGTATAGATGTTTGACAGAACCAGCGCGCTCAAAGGTAAGTGATGTCCAGATTCACACTTTGTGACTTTTCTGTAAAAACATCTTTCCTGTCAGCACTGTGGTGATTGCAGGTGAAAATCGTTTGCATATCCAGAAAGACAAGCGCCGCAGCTTTCATTTGATGTATAGATTGTTTGTGTGGGTGACGCAGAAGTGTATGTACATTGCTGTAAATTTGTAAAGTAGGCCCGGGTCGTCGGAATGTTAACAGGTTAATAATTATCACGATAATATCGTTAATCGCGATTATTTTGGCCACAATAATCGTGAGCCTAAAATTTAATATCGTCCCATCCCTAGTTGAGACACACTTTAGTTCCATGATTATTTACATTGTAGATTCTCATTGGAGGCATCAAAACTATGAATGACACATGTGGAATGTAGCAAACAACAACTAAACTCAAAATAACTCAAAATTTGTTTTTGATCACGTCTTTTGCTTTGATCATTTCTTTGCACTCTTGGCATGTCTTGACCCTAACAGACTACAGCTGTGAAGTAAAAGCCATTTCAGAAGACTTCATCATGAAGCTCACTGAAAGGAAGCCATGGGTTTGCAACACTATCGATTGAGTGTGGCTACTTGAGGAATTTGAAACAATTTTTAAGAGCTATTTAACTTTTTTCCTTTACTACATAATTCCATATATCTTGCTTCATATATTTGATGCAGTTTGTATATAAAATGTAGAAAGTAGTACATCTCCTCTCTCAAACACAACATCATAACTGTGAAAACTACTAAACAAGGAACAGGTTTCAGGCTATGCTCCTATATCAGTATCCATTGTCTCCTGAGAGAATGGACCATGTGGGGTTCATTGAAATGGATGCAGCGGAAAAAGTGTTATGTAGGTGTGTGTGTGTGCCTGGGGTACGTACAGGTGTGTAAGCACTCGGTGACCGTGGTGGCGTCGATCAGGTAGCCCTCACACAGGCGGCAGGTAATGTGGGCATTGATGTGACACAGTTTGATCTTCCTGGTCAGCATGTCGGGGTTCTGCAGAGATAGACAGGGACACGGGTCACATTTGAAGAAATGCTCTAATCACATTTTTTGCTTTGCCTGAAATGTTCCACAGTATGGCATATCATCATCATTTATTAACTACTAGTGATTTTATTGTTGCCTTGTTTGCCTCTCCACAGATCTGGCCTATAACTTGATCTGGCCAACTGCCTGCCTCCACTGAAATGAGCCATGCTGTGGAACAATCCAGGAAAAACAATGACATCCGAGTGGTGACAAGTAGATGACAGACCCTATATCAGAAGAATTTTCATGTTTAAAGGTGCACTAGGTAACCTTTCTGGTAGAGGATCCGCCACCAGGAGATGTTATTGCTTTGTTTTGAATTGTCCACGGAATGGCATTAAAACCATTTACCTCCGTGGAGACAAGCAGGTGATGTCACCAGGACAAGTTACAAGTCAGATTTGTGGACAGATCAATCCTCTTACAGTAAGAAGGCATGTTTTTCAAGGTGTTTTGGAGCAAGAAACAACAAACTGCAACTGTATAGCTGCAAGATAAATCAATTTAATGCCACACTTAGAACCATCACCTTTTTGTTTGCATGGAATGTTTCAACCAAAATAGTTACATAGTGGATCCTTCAAAGTATTGATTATTATGTGGACCCCAGGAAGAATCGTTATTGCTGTGCGTGTATACTCTCAGTCGTCCAGATCCATAGTAAAAGCCAAAAGATAAATCTGTCAACTGGACAAAAAGTTGCAGGAGTGATGAAGTGTAGAGTGAAGTGAAAGTGTGGAGTGAAGCGGCTTGGATGAGAAATGAAATGTCTTCACTCCTACAACTTTTTGTCCAAATGACAGATTTTACTATTGGCTTTTTACTGTTATTACTGTGGTGATACCTAATGGGGATTTAAGCTAAAGAATAAAAAACTGATACATACTTGCTCATGTTTTAGATACAGTAATAGTAAAGATTAGTTTCTGGGTGTCATTTCTGTGCGTAACAGAGCTCCAAGAGTTTTTTTTTTTTTTCAAAACAAATCAATAAGATGTATTTCTCCAGTAGATTTTACCATCATGACTTTTAAATATAATAAAAAAAGTCTTACCACTTTTGAGACAGGGCTATGGATGAAAATAGATTTTTTTTTTTAGTATTAATTTCATGAACATATAAAGACTTAACCTGTGTCATTTAATACAAAAAATAAACATTTCTTCATCCAAAGTCTTCTGTCTGCTCCAAACTACATTCTTTGGTGGAGCACTGGCTGTAGACCTCTCTATTGAAAAGCCCCAGGGCCGGGTCACAGGGGCAGCAGTCTAAGCATGGACTCCCAGACTTCCCTCACCCCGGACACGTCCTCCAGCTCCTCCGGTGGGACCCCAAGGCATTCCCAGGCCAGCCGAGAGACATAGTCCCTCCAGCGTGTCCTGGGTCTTCCCTGGGGCCTCCTCCCAGTGGGACATTCCCGGGGAGGCATCTTGATCAGATGCCTGAGCCACCTCAACTGGTTCCTCTCGACGTGTAGGAGCAGTGGCTCTACTCCAAGCTCCTCCCGTGTGACGGACCCTATCCCTCAGGGTGCTCCCGGCCACCCTACAGAGGAAACCCATTTCGGCTGCTTGTATCCGGAATCTTGTCCTTTCGGTCATTACCCAGAGCTCATGACCATAGGTGAGGGTAGGAACATAGATTGACCGGTAAAATTGAGAGCTTTGCCTTCCATCTCAGCTCCTTCTTTACCACAACGGACCAATAAAGCGACCGCATCACTGCTGCACCGATCTGCCTGCCAATCTCAAGTTTCATCCTTCCCTCACTTGTGAACAAGACCCCGAGATACTTGAACTCCTCCCCTTGAGACACCCACCCAGAGAGGGCAAGCCGCCCTTTTCCGGTCGAGAACCTCGGATTTGGAGGACCTGATTCTCATCCCAGTCAGTTCACACTCAGCTGCAAACTGCACCAGTGCCGGCTGCAGGTCCTGGCTCGATGAAGCCATCGGGACATCATCTGCAAACAGCAGAGATGAGATCCTGTGGTTCCCAAACCAGACTCCCTCCAGCCCCTGGCTGTGGCTAGAAATTCTGTCCATAAATATAATGAACAGAGCCAGTGACAAAGGGCAGCCCTGGAGGAGTCCAACAGGCACCAGGAACAGGTCTGACTTACTGCCGACAATGCGAACACAGCTCCAGCACTTAGCAAAGAGCCCTGGACCCCATACTCCTGAAGCACCCTCCAAAGGACACCACGAGGGACATGGTCGAATGCCTTCTTCAGATCCACAAAACACATGTGGACTGGTTTGGCAAACTCCCATGAACCCTCGAGGACCCGATGGAGAGTATAGAGCTGGTCCAGTGTTCTGCGACCGGAACGAAAACCACACTGCTCCTTCTGAATCCGAGGTTCAACTATCGGTCAGATTCTCCTCTCCAGTACCCTGGAATAGACCTTACCGGGAAGGCTGAGGAGTGTGATTCCCCTGTAATTGGAACACACCCTCTGGTCCCCCTTCTTATACAGAGGGACCACCTCCCCGGTCTGCCAATCCAGTGGTACTGGACCACTACGCGATGTTGCAGAGACATGTCAGCCAAGACAGCCCCACAACATCCAGAGACTTGAGGTACTCAGCATGGATCTCGTTCACCCCCAGAGCCTTGCCACCAAGTAGCTTGCCAACCACATGACTTCAGCCAGGGTGATGGACGAGTCCGCCTCCGGGTCCCCAGTCTCTGCTTCCTCCTCGGAAGACGTGACGGATTGAGAAGATCCTCAAAGTATTCCTTCCACCGCCCGACAACATCCCCAGTCTAGGTCAGCAGCTCTCCAGCAGCTCTCGCACGGTAAGCAGAGCACTGCTCTCCCCTCCTGAGGCATTGGATGGTTTGCCAGAATCTCTTTGAGGCCGTCCGATAGTCCTCTTCCATGGCCTCCCCGAACTCCTCCCAACCCCAAGTTTTTGCCTCCGTGAACGCACAAGCCGTGGTACGCATGGCCCGCCGGTACTTGTCAGCTGCCTCAGGAGTCCCACGAGCCAACAAGGCTCGATAGGACTCCCTCAGCCTTTCGACATCCTTTACTTCTGGTGTCCACAACCGGGTTTGGGGATTGCCGCTGCGACAAGCACCACAGACCTTACAACCACAGCTACAAGCAGCTGCATCAACAATAGAGGTGGAGAACATGGCCCACTCTGAGTCCATGTCCCCAGCCTCCCCCGGGATCAGGAAGAAGCTCTCCCGGAGGTGTGAGTTGAAGACCCCTCTGACAGAGGGTCAGTAATTCACAGCAGTCCCTCACGATGCATTTAGGCCTGCCAGGTCTGTCTGGCTTCCTTCTCCACTGGCGAATCCAACTCACGACCAGGTGGTGATCGGTTGACAGTTCAGCCCCTCACTTCACACGAGACACGCGGCCGGAGATCAGATGACACGACAACAAAGCCAATCATCGACCTCCAGCCTAGGGTGTCCTGGTGCTACGTGCACTGATGGACACCCTTGTGCTCGAACATGGTGTTTGTTATTGACAAACTGTGGCTAGCACAGAAGTTCAATAACAAAACACCGCTCAGGTTCAGATCGGGGAGGCCATTCCTCCCAATCACGCCCCTCAAAGTGTCACTGACATTACCCACATGGGCACTGAAGTCCCCCAGGAGAACAACGGAGTCCCCGGTTGGTGCACTGTCTAGTACCCCTCCCAGGGACTCCAAGAAGGCCGGGTACTCCGCACTGCTGTTTGGCCCAAAGGCCGACACAACAGTGAGAGACCTGTCCCTGACCTGGAGGCGCAGGGATGCGATCCTCTCGTTCACCGGGGTGAACTCCAACACGAGGCGGCTGAGCTGTGGAGCAATGAGCAAGCCCACACCAGCTCGCCGCTGCTCCCCGCGGGCAACACCAGAGAAATAGAGTCCAGCCCCTCTCAAGGAGTTGAGCTCCAGAGCCCAAGGTGTGCATGGAGGTGAGGCCGACTATATCTAGCCCGTAACGCTCAACCTCCCGCACAAGCAAAAAAAAAATATGTATGAAACATTTGTAAAATGAAATAAATAAGTCATAAATGTAGTTTGCAGAGCTGTAGGTCTTTAGTTGTTTAGTCAATTCAATTCATTTTATTTTTGTAACGCCCAAAATCACAACAACAGTTGTCTCGAAGGGCGTTCATGTTTTGGTTGATGGGGGAAACCGGAGTACCCAGAGGAAACCCATCCAGACACGGGGAGAAACATGCAAAACTCCACACAGAAAGGCCTGGGCGACCCATCAGCTGCCTAGTCGATCGATTTGTTAATGGAGTCTTCATTTTATTTAGACCATAAGGATTTATATGGACAACAGCAGAAATAAGTGACTGAGTGAGTTTTCTGAAGATTTGGTATTTTTATTTATGAATCATGATTAAACTCATGATTCACCAGTGAAATCTTTTTAATATAAATACATTGTTTCCTAACATATTTTTCAACATAGATTAGAGTTTTAGCATAAACTCCCATGCAGGTGTAGTTTCGTGAGTACAGTTCGGGTCAGATCCACGGAGATACGTAATCATTTTGAGAGCTTTTGCCACGCCCCCTTTTTAGTCGACTAATCAATCGGCAGGACATGTCAACTAAAGAAATTCTTGGTTGACTAAAGACAACAGACCTGGTAGGGAAAAAGATTCCTGGCAAAGCAAGAACAAACAGGTAGTGGACTTCCCTTCAAAAAAGTTATATAGTGCACCTTTAAAGAATGCTCCAAGAGAAAACAAAGCTCTAATAATAAACTACCCATGTGTGGCTGGTGTCACTGAAACATTTGCAGTCCAGATTAAAATATCCTCTAAAACCTGTGTTTATGTGTCAGTGTGGCGCTTACCCCTAGCACCGCCATGCGTGAGCTGTGGGGGGCAGCAGAGGTCCAGCCTGGTTCAGCTCCACATCCTCAGGAGCCTCTCATTGGGCCCGCACACACAGGTCTCTGCTGAGTCCTGCTCTGTCCTGCCACTGTCCTGTAAAATACAAAGGAGTTACACATTTGACACAAGATAATACACACAATGTACAAATAGACCTGTCACAATTAGTCATGTGACAATAATAAAATTTCAAACTTGATTTGGACATTAAGGAATAGTCGAAACAACAGTGTAACATAGATCAGAAAATTACGTAATATGAGCTCTTTAATTTATTTCACTCGAGATCCAGATCCAATTGTGTTATGCAAATGTTATTTATACTTCAAGTCACTACCGAAAAGTTTCCTAGTTCAAACATTATGAGACGTTCTGTTAAAAATCAGCCTGTTAATGGTCTCATAACATTCAGGGCCAAAACTAAATATCGGCTTAACCAATATCATGGAACCGATACAGTTTCCATGCCGTTTCCAAATCGCAAAGGCAGCAATTATTTACATAACAATTATTTAGATAATAGAATGTGCTCTGCCAAGAACAAAATCTCGTCAAATCATGTTATACCCGTTTAGACCTCTACAAACATGTTCTGAAATACATGGGATTCTTGGATTAGTTCATCAGTTCATATTTCAGTCTTCTCTGAAATATGCACCTGTAACTGTTTACAATGTGCAATCTGACATCTTTTGACAAATTGCAAATCTAACCTCAATACTTGAGAAAAGTAATAAAAGTATCAATGGTGCAGCCCTGTCTCAAACTAAATGAAATGGGCAGAAGCTAAAAAAAAAAAAACTTTGAAAAAATACTATGGCAAACTACTAAAATATGTTTTTTGGGCTTATAAATGGAGTGTTTCAAAACCGTATACAGCAGTGTCCAATTAATTTTATGTCAGAGAAAAATGGGGGACCTTCTGCAGTCTAAGTTAAGCTTGAAAATTTGAAAATCAAAAATGCTATGTACATCATATACATTGTAGGGCTGTTGTCAACTACATAAATTGTTGGTGAATAATAATAATAATGGCTTATACTTGTAATGCGCTTTACAGGCTTGTCAAAGCTGGTGAAGTAAAGGCATGTCCTGCCATTTGATTAATCGACTAAAAACAGAACACAACACAAAAAAAAATACTAGGAATAAACACATAAACATTACATAGACGTAAACATAGACATTACATAAAAATACCCAAAAAATAAACTCACCAAAACTCACTTCCCCTTTCTGCTATTATTCCATATAAATCCTTACCATCCAAATAAAATGACTGGTTGACTAAGACTCTATCAACCAATTAACCAAAAGGATTAAAAGCACCACAGCCCTAATAAATTGCTTCTGCCAAAATCAATGATGACATCAGGTCTCCTAATTTTGTCCAGATAGAGGACCTAAAAACATAGCTTTAAAGGGACAGTATGTAATTTTGTAAAGGTGGCACATGAATCTAGGGGGAAAAAAAAAACAAAAAAAAAACAAACAACAAAACTTAGTAACATTTTTCAAATTTCGACATTCCACAAGTTTTATGGAAGATTATAGCCAAAGGAACAACATTTACATATAAACAAGCAGGTTACTCCAAGCCAAAGAGTCAGATTTCTGGAAATGCAAGCCCAAAACAAACACATGCTTTCATCTATGAGACCTGTGGATCATTATCTTATAATTTAATCACAACAAAGAACCGTGTAGCTATTGGCGCCTCCTATGGATAGCTGCAGATTACACTAATGAGCAGTAGATTTTTTTTTTCATTTGGGCCAAAACAACTACATGATACTGCCCAACATTACGTGTATCACCAGTTAAGAATATAAAATCGGACAATTACATACAGAGCAATGGCCATGTGCCGGTGGTGGTGAAAACTGCAGTATATCAGAGCAATGATATCTTGAGAATAAAGATTACTCAAACATGCATGGATCACAATTTCAGGTGAGCAAATGAGGAGGGGAAAATTTTAAAAAAAGCTCTGAATAGGCCCACTTTAAGTCAAACTGTTTAAAGTTTTGGACCTGACTGGATTTATTTTCTCCAACACAAAAAATATAAAATATGATAAAGTTTTACAAACATCCCTCTTTGTCTTATTCTTTACATAAACTAGTAGCTACATGGTGATACATGAAAAGATATCATAAAGACAAAGAATGATTAAACAAACCATTTCCCCCAAACTGCAAAAATAAAAAGATGTTGCTCAGAACAATTGAAATCAAATATCAGAATGGCTGTTTTATTAAAGGCGGGGTTTTCTACAAAAACAATGTTTTTGTTAGCCTTCTACCATGTTATAACGTTCCCTCAACAAAAACATACCTGATGTCATTCATGCATGTTTGAGTAATCTAGCAATCTCTCCCATGCCCTATTCAAACCTTCCTTCCGGCTAGCAGTAAGATTCTGTGCTCAGCCCAGTAGCCACGTCGTCCATGCTTACACAACAATTCATAAACATACAACAGCAGTGTACAAAACAATACACAACAACTTGCAACAATGTGCACTAGTTTCATTAACGAGGTGCACACTGATTGTGTAGTGATAGCGCTCTGAAGAGGGAGTGACTTTGTTCGGGGAGCAAAAGGAGCGGGGGACTCAGTGTCAAAAACAAAAGTCAAACTTACCAAACATGTTAATAGGTTGTTTTCGGCAAATGTAATATTTTATTTTCAAAACTTAACACAATGATCTAAATGTTATGTGCTAGCAGTCATAACATCCTCAGCTGACTGCCTCTATCTTGCTATGTTTTTATTGCAAAAATAGGCAAACACTGAGCAGGATCACCTCTCCAGAGATGTGACCCGTAACTTGGCCTAGTGGCATCACCTGTTCTAGATTTGGGATTTATATTTTAATAATAATGATTCAGTTCAAAGTAGGGAAGCACCATTACAGCTTTGTCAATTCCAGTACCAATATTGGTATCAACAGGTAGCAATCAATACCAGTGCCAAGACTGATCATTTTTATTTAAAGAAAATAAATGCTGTTAAATAAGACAAAACTGATCCAAACGTGTTATGTAGCTGTGACTTATCCTCAAGTAACTACAGAACAACTTTGTATAAATAAAAGTTTATGAGAATGGGCTAACATTATGAGAATTTCTGGGATGACTATGGCCAGTAAATACTCTTACCTTAGTTTATATGTCCAATCAGGATATTGTCTGAACTAATACTTGGAAGCCCAATATCCGATCCAGCAAATTTTTCAGTATGAGCAGATACTGAAGAATTAACCATATCGGATCGAGCTTTCATAGTTTTAAGTTCACTTTTTAAACATTTCTTAAACATTTAAGCACATAAATAATCACATTTCAGAACATGTTTGTACAGATCTAAACTACAGGGTTAGCAGTTTTTTGTGAAGAATAAGACAGTTGTTTGGAGGGAATTACAGTTGCAGCTTTTGAGATTTACCAGTTGTGTCCATTCAAATACAACTTTTGATTTGCAGTTCATCTTGGTATACAGTCAATATCAGACCAACAAGGTCATAGGATCAAACCTTGCTTGAGGCACATTACTGCCATTGTGTCGCTGGGCAGGACACTTAACCCTATATATATATATATATATATATATATATATACATACTTTTTTTCTATAGCTAATGCTGACTGATCACACATTTCAATGCTATATTTTCTTTTAAAACAATTAAATGGCTTTTAAAAAGGTTCATGACCAAATAAATCTCATCTTAAAGAGGGGGTATTTTACTTCTATGGGGTATTTACAGCTAACACATAACATATTTAGATCAATGTTACCTTTTATTGTAACGTATTAACATGTTTACAAATTTCACTTTCTTTATTGACATTCTGAGTCCCTCCTCCTTTTGCTCTCTGTGTTAAGTACCATAACTGCCCCTTCAGAGCACCATCACCACTCAATCAGCATGCATTCCACTAATTAAAATACTGCACATCTCATCTAGTTTGTCAAGTTGTAGTGCACAGTTTTGTATCATGTTTTTTGTGTATTTATGGAGAATTGTTGTGTGAACCCTTCTTATGGTTAGCTGTAAGATTCTGTACAATGCTCAGCCAACAAGCCTACACCATTCATGCTCCCACATGACAATTTTGCACAAATATAAAAAAGCACAATACAAAATGGACAACTTCACAAACCTGATGTGAAGTACAGTAGTTTAATTAGTGGAATGGACAGTAAAAGAAAACTGAAACTTAATTAACATGTTAATATGTTATTTTCAGTAAATAAGAATATTTTCACAATGGTAAGGTTTTGAAAATATATAAGGTTTTCAAAAGGTAACATGATGATCTAGATGTGTGTAGCAGTTAAGCTGCACATCTGTAGTGACACCCTGCTCTCTGATGATGTCACATATTTGACACCCTGCTCTCTGATGATGTCACATATTTGACACCCTGCTCTCTGATGATGTCACATATTTGACACCCTGCTCACTGATGATGTCACGCGTCTGTAGTGACACCCTGCTCACTGATGATGTCACGCGTCTGTAGTGACACCCTGCTCACTGATGATGTCACGCGTCTGTAGTGACACCCTGCTCACTGATGATGTCACGCGTCTGTAGTGACACCCTGCTCACTGATGATGTCACATACTTGACACCCTGCTCTCTGATGATGTCACATACTTGACACCCTGCTCTCTGATGATGTCACATATTTGACACCCTGCTCTCTGATGATGTCACGCATCTGTAGTGACACCCTGCTCTCTGATGATGTCACATATTTGACACCCTGCTCTCTGATGATGTCATATATTTGACACCCTGCTCTCTGATGATGTCACATATTTGACACCCTGCTCTCTGATGATGTCACATACTTGACACCCTGCTCTCTGATGATGTCACATATTTGACACCCTGCTCTCTGATGATGTCACGCATCTGTAGTGACACCCTGCTCTCTGATGATGTCACATATCTGACACCCTGCTCTCTGATTATGTCACATATCTGACACCCTGCTCTCTGATGATGTCACATATTTGACACCCTGCTCTCTGATGATGTCACATACTTGACACCCTGCTCTCTGATGATGTCACATATTTGACACCCTGCTCTCTGATGATGTCACGCATCTGTAGTGACACCCTGCTCTCTGATGATGTCACATATTTGACGCCCTGCTCTCTGATGATGTCACACATCTGTAGTGACACCCTGCTCTACGATTATGTCACACATCTGTAGAGACACCCTGCTCTCTGATGATAGCACACATCTGTAGTGACATCCTGCTCACATATTGAGGGGACACCCTTTGCTCAGGTACACTTGTTGCTATATCCTGCTGTCTGATATTATGCTGAATGATCCTCACTTGTACACAAGAAGATGGAGGACAGGAAGTTGTCTGAGTTCATCCCAGAGCACTGACAGCTCTTGAACCTGACAGTGATGAGATTTTACTTCAATCCAAAATCCCAACAATCATCCATTTAATGCATTTGCATGTTATACTCATCACGGGTCACCAATTTACTGTTTACACACCAACTCAGAAATATGCCGCGTGTTGTGAGTTTTAGAGCAGCAGACTCCTGGGGACAGAAAAGTGCAGTCAAACTCTCGCTGCTCAGAGTAAGAGGACCATAACATGTTTGGGCTGTGCAGAGTGCCGCTGCAGCCGTGAGAGCCACATTCTGAGCTGCTGATGCGAGCGGAGCATGTCCTCAAACTGCCCGGACTTGTTGGCTCCAATGTCACGCCGGGTTGGCCGCAGTGTCTCCGGGAACATCCATAGTAGAACTGCTGCAGCCGCACAACGGTCCACCTGGACGGGGGTTCAGACTAGACCGAACTTTACACCGACTTGGAGCGTTTACGGTGTTTGCAAGAACCCGGCTACCCTCTAAGACGCACAGGCGTGTGCCCAAGAGGCGAGACGTCCACGGACGTGCAGACAGGAGATGGGCTGCAGAAGCGGTGGTCGGACCACAGCAGCACACCGTGTGCAGTACCGTCCTGTCCCCGTGTGGACTGCAGGGCCCGGCGCCGCCATACCCACAGCCCCACGGACACAACACCGAGAGCGTGCTCGAGCAGCGGTGGAAAGCCAGGCCGAATCACACCAATCTACACGCACCGAGAGCCGGTCACAGCCCCCCGGGACTGTCCTAGAGTACTGACCTGTGAAGAGCCGCGCGGTCCGCTCGGTACCGGGTCGGAGTCCAGTTAAATCCACCGTCCGTAAAACAAAGAGGCGAAGATAGCCGAGCCGTGCCGGAACAGGCCGAAAAAGCACTCTTTGGGTAGCGCGCATGCGCAGAGATGCACAGGGGTGCGGGGGGAGAGCGGGGGAGGGGAGCAGTAGGGGCGGGGTCAGTGAGGGCACCCGTTTGTCCCACTTCACCTGAAGTGTCCCCGGAATGCAACCGGACAAGACAAGCCCAGCTGTTCATAAAGGCTCATATCGTGTTCATCTAAACGTGACAAAAGCCCCTACAGACAAGCACTTAGACACTGAAGAGCTGCATCACAGAAAGATTATTTCACCACAGAACATGTGAGAGACAGGGCAGTGGCTCTGTACCCACTCACCTGAAGTTGGTGGAACAGGTGAGGTTAGACTTACTACCACTGTGTCATTGGGAAAGACACTATGACTGAATGGGTGGATATTTATCACAAATCTACATTCATGTGGACCTGCCTCATTTATGCAAACACTGTGGTGTACATCTGTTTTTTTTCTTTTCTATAATTTCTGTCTGACCCAGCACACAGTCATAACTTTTATCAGATGTGCATGTCTATGTCTAGCAGTACTGGCAAAGATCAGGTCCCCATGATGTTGGCCTCAATTCTTTAAAGGTTATCTATCTATCTATCTATCTATCTATCTATCTATCTATCTATCTATCTATCTATCTATCTATCTATCTATCTATCTATCTATCTATCTATCTATATATATATATATATATATATATATATATATATATATATATATATATATATATATATATATATATATATATATATATATATATATATATATATATATGGTTGTTATAATCAAAATACCTGCACATACCTGGAGTTGTGTTTTGTTTTATTTACACATGTTTGAGTTACTGTTTATTATTAGTCTGTCATCCTCAAAGCTCAAAATCCTCTGTTCCACCTTATGATGTCACATAGTGGTAGTTTTAAGGTTAACAGACCTACTTTTACCTTTGGTTTAGTAGATATTGGGAATTCCAGGACTGAAATCCAAATCCAAATGATTCTAGTGAAGGTGTATAGAGTTTAAAAAGACAGTAGATCACTTCCTGTATTACCACACGACATCACAAGGTGGGACAGAGTATTTTCTGCTTGAGAATACTTTCCATACACACTATACTCCTTTAACGATGGTGGTGTGAGGGAGTGTAGGACCTTATAAATTAGTGTTGTGGGGCAGGCAAGAGACCAAGTAGTTAAACAATAGTCTATGTGAGAGATAATCATAGAGTAGAAATGAGTTTTAGCAGCACTCATGTTTAAGTTATTCCAGACGTGACGGAAATTTTGATTATTGAATTGAATTACCTGGGACACTTTTTTACATGACTTTTGAAGGACAATGTTGGGTCTAGGACAGATGTGTCAGACCCAGGCCCGTGGGCCAAATACACTT
Organism: Periophthalmus magnuspinnatus; assembly: GCF_009829125.3. NCBI lineage: Eukaryota > Metazoa > Chordata > Actinopteri > Gobiiformes > Gobiidae > Periophthalmus > Periophthalmus magnuspinnatus. The sequence continues at coordinate 19,035,161 of NC_047135.1, read as the reverse complement.
ATATCAAGGGCCAAATTTGGCCTGCGGGCCTGGGTCTGACATCACGTCAAATATGTATTTGAGCTATTTTAGATATAACAGCTATTTTAGATGGAAAGTAGCATTATGCTAAATCTGGTGCAGCCATCTTTTAATGTAACTGCACATTGTCCTTTAAATAAAATAAAGTAAAGTAAAGTAAACAGGAAGTATGCTCATTGGCCAGTAATTAGCCATATCTGTTTTAGCATCTGATTTAAAAACTGGTTTTACCATGGTTAATTTCCAATAAGTTGGGACAACCAAATGTTGGAAGGACATATAGAGCAGATGGGTGATTGGTCGTACAAGAGAATCCTTAAATAATTTTTTTTTTTTTTTAATTAAGACCAATTGCATCAAATTATTGAGTTTTTTAAGCCTGTAATTACTTTGGCAACTTCATGGTCTGAAATATCATTGATCCTGAACATAGCCTGTTCAAGGTCACTGATATTATCAGTGCAAGCAGGTGGAGTGAAGTGTTGGGCGATTTCCTTTACAGAGGTTATGAAATAATTGTTTAAATGAGTAGCAAAGAAAATAGGTTATTTACGGTAGCTCCATTGTGTTATAAACTACCGCTTCTTGACAACACAAGATGGAACAAAGCAATTTGAGCTTTGGAGATATAGACAGCCTAATCATGCAGAATCGCAGGCACAGGTATGTTTTTGTTGAGGTAACAATTTTGTATAATGTAAGACACATGACATCTTATTTGTTGTTGTTGTTGTTTGTTTGTTTATTTTTTGCTTACTAGTATAACTATTATGGTATTGTATAGCCTATTGCTTGTTGTTGTTCAATACTTTAAGTTAAATGTGCTCTACACATTTTGATTGATCGACTGATTTGTTGATAATCACGTTTAAACCTCGAACCACAAGAATCTGCGTCTCAGCTGATGACACGCACCAGAGAAATGTCTTTCTGGCATGTGACTGTTTTTGGGTGAACTTTTCTGCTCCTAAACTGCGCACAGCAGACCTCATACTCTGTCGTCTATCACCTGTGTCAGCCTGTGCGGGCTAATGTATAGCGCTAAATACTTAGCCCGAACAGCTCATCGGCTCAACACACGATCTTTGGTAGGCCGAAGAATTGTACAGTGAGGAGCGGCTAGTGGCTCAGCGCACTCAGAGGCGGCTTATGGATCTACGGTCGCACTGGAGATAACACGAGCGGGACTTCGTACTTTGGAACAGGGCTGTTCTACCAGTGCATTCCCTCTGTTCCGCACAGACTCTCAGCTCTGTCAATGAATGAGTCTCCGGTTGTTCCTGGACTGGAGTAAAGCCGCGGCTAATGGAGGATGGCGGCGCAGAGAGCGAAACTCACGCCCAGTTCAAGAGTTCTCTCCCGCGGGAAGAGAAGGACAAGTTGAAGAAGCTGCTCGTGCTCAAGGTGTACAAGCGGAGATGGTTTGTCCTGTTGGTGCTGTGCCTGCTCAACCTCTCCAACGCCACGGTCAGACCCTCTCCTCTCTCCTCTCTCCTCCCTCTCCTCTCTCTCCCCCTGAAGTCCCATATGGACATCGAGGCAGACCTCGCCCACGGCCGTGCGTATATACGCACCGTTCCATTGTTAAACATTGAGCCCATAGGCTGTGTCGGTCCGAGGGATCTGCTAAATCAGTGGCATTAGCCTGTTGCAGATTTCATGATAACTAAGTTAGCCCCCACCCCCACCCCCACCGATCTCATGGGTTTCTTAAACTTTTGAGGCTGTAAATTTTCACTTCCTCATATTTGTGGCAGGAGCACATGACCTGTACTCTTACAAAGAGGTCACAGTACAAGACTTGTGCACAGTAGGTCAAAACCATTAGAACAATAACCTGTTCTAGCTCTCATCATGTGGACAGTATTATTATTTCATGTTGGTTTGCTTGTTTAGTCCCCATAGCTCTTCTCTTTGGTGTCTCTCTACGGTTGTCACAATGTTAAAATTTCAATTCAGATCTATACTAAGTAATAGACCCGATACTCAACACTGATTCAGATGCCACAATGATAGTAAAAAAAAACAAACTTTATATTTAGACAATACAATGTGATTTTTAACATTAAATCTTAGTACTTTCTTTTATATTCCCATGTGGCCTTAATTCTGTGTAATCCCTCAGTCATCCAGGTAGATTCCATAGTGGTCCATGGTAGGGATGGGACGATGTACGATAATATCGCTAATCGCGTTTAAAAAAAGGTCCGCAATTAATTGTTCGTGGCATTTTTTTATAATCGTGATCATCGCGCACGATTATAATCGCCTTTACAGCACCAGACTGCCTCATGTTTGCAGTTTCAATACAATGTTTAGATATTAGTTCTGGTGTTTGCCCACAAGGGGGCCTCTGTCATAACAATGACACTTGTTAGCTTCTGTGCTTATCTCTGTCTGAACAATATTCTGCCAGATATCAACAATAAACAAAGTCAGTAACTCTCCACAGGAATGTGCCACAGCGCGCCTCACCAATGCACACAGATGAGATGCTAATGTGTGCACATCTTATATTTTTACCTACAATAACGCAAACTGCAGAATAAAACAACACCTTTCAAACGATAGACAAATGAAGTCTAATTCATTCAGCTAAAGCACAACACATGTGCCAGAGTGTATGGTCCGAATGTGCCCTATGTGCACAGAAGTGATGCTAAGGATTACACACTATATAGACCTACAATTAAGCCAATAGCAGAAGAAACCACACTTACCGATCGAGAGCAGCATCCAATCCATCAAAAAAAATAAGGTCCTCTACTCCTGAGTCCACTGTGGAATCTTCATTCTTTGCCACGAACTGCTCCGGGTCCGAGATGCCTCTAGTTTGACTTTTACAAACATGCTCACTGTCCTTGATCGTGTACGTCCTTTGTTTTGTCCGTTTCGTCATGTTTAAAACGCAAAACAACAGTACGTAGATTGCGCCATTATGCACAGATTTCTGCATCCACTCGGGTCGGCTGTGTCCCAATTCGCCACAGTACCTTAAGTGCATCGTTCTAAGTGTTCGTCGACGGGCACTTGTGCCACTTCCGGCGTGACAAGAGCTGTCCCATTTTGACAATATGGCAGCTACATTGAGGAGTACACATTTTCTTCCGGGTACATCTGTTTACGGAAAAGCAAGGCATGTGATACATCATCGTGTTCGGCTGCTCATTGGCTGTAAGGGGAAAATGTCACTAAACATGTGTACTGTAACTGGTTGATTCTACAAAGGGGAGAGTGGGGCGTAAGCTTTCAGTCATCTGTAGCACCGATTCGCTGTCTGCGGCTCCAGTAACCCATAACCCCCACCTTATTGGCCGACATTGGTGTCAATCTGAAGCTAACGCGTGTGTTTCGCACTGAGGAACAAAGTTGGCGCTGTCAGAAGTTTATTATGCTTGAAAGCGACAAAAGAAATGCAAAAAAGTGACGGAGCAGATTTCACATTTGGAATACTTTCCTGCAGCAGATTGGACGTGGAGGAGCTTATTTTGTTCTTCACTGGAGTATATTCTCTGGAACTGTACCGAACAAATGAGGCCAACCTTGTGGGAATATGTTGATGTTTGACAGAACCATAGCCGTCATAGATAAGTGAAGTCCAAATCCACATTTGTGACTTTTCTGTAAAAACGTCTTTCCTGTCAGCACTGTACATATTCAGAAAGACGGGGCACAGTAGCTTTCATTTGATGTGTAGATTGTTTGTGTGGGTGACGCAGATGTATATGTACATTGCTGTAAAGTTGTAAAGTAGGCCCGGGCCGTCGGAACGTTAACAGGTTAGTAATTGTCGTGATAATATTGTTAATCGCAGTTATTTTGGCCACAATAATCGTGAGTCTAAATTTTAATATTGTCCCATCCCTAGTCTATGGGTGTATACTAGCCTATGTGTCTTATACTTGTTCTGATACAACTCAAGATCATTTTAAAGCTATTCAGGAAAGATTCATTTCTGTCCTGTGAATGTGACGATAATTGTTTAAATGAGTACCTAGTTTTGATACTAATGTTAGTATCGATTAGCATCTGATTTTCAATACTTTTGACAACCCTAATGTCCATAGTAAACATTCACTACACAGGGTTTAATCAAATAACAATCTAAAATGCATTTTGCAAGATTTCTACACAAATTGGAGAAAGTATAGAGTTGTAAATGTATCTTCGGCAAGACTTAGTAAACTAATTACCTAAGTGTAATTATGTTAAGTGCTTATTCAGCTGTTAGCCAGTATTTATAAACACTTATTAAAGAGGGGTATTTTTAGTTGGGGATATGGGGTATTAACTGTTAAGACATATCACATTTAGATCACCATGTTTCCTTTTATTGATAAATTTATCCTTAATAAATGTATCCCCTCCCTTTGCTCTCCACACTGTCACTACCCCTTCAGAGCGCTATCACAACACAATCAGCGTGTATCCCCCTAATGAAACTACAGCATAAAGTATCAGGTTTGTCAAGTTGTTGTGTACAGTTTTATATCATGCTTTTGTATATTTATGAAGAATAGTCATGTGGGAGCATGGGTGGCATAGGCTTGTGGGCGGAGCGTTCGACAGAATCTTACTGCTAACTGTAGGGAGAGTTTGAATAGGGCCCAGGAGAGATTCCAAGACTACTGTAACATGCATGGGTGATCTAAAACCTCTTTAGGCATTTTTTTTTTAATGAGAAAATAGTTTTATAACATGGTAGAAAGCCCCCCAAAATTAATATACTCCCTCTTTAAGATAATTGTTCATGTACATTTGTTCAGGACAAATCTGTGTAGGCCTATTTTCAGGATTTTTTATTATGGAAGATCATACAAGATTTGACGCCACAGAACGTATCATGGCCACCGGCACACGCCCACTGCTCTGTATTTACTTTGTTCTTCAATTTTATTTTCTTAATCTGGGATATGTGTAGACTTCAGCAGCGTCTCATAGTCATTTTGGTGCAATTTGTTTTAAATCCAGATCTTGCAGTATGATGTGCAGCTAGCCACAGGAGGGACTGACATCTACACAGCTCATTGTTGTTATGACTTTTACCCAGATGTCAGCTCCCATTGGGCACCGCAGTTTTCTATTGCAGAGGCATCTGACTTGTTGCCTTTATTAAGTCATTTTAGATCATCTTTCGCCATATGTTCAATGTTCACAGTCGTTCTTTGGCATGTCCTCAGATGTCACTCTCTCTCTAATACATGTCCGTGTTCTGCTTGCATTACAGTTATGGCTGAGCTTCGCCCCAGTATCATCCCAGACTGCGTCCTACCTGGGTGTGTCCCTGGCACAGGTTAACTGGCTGTCCCTGGTATACATGCTGCTGTCTGTGCCCCTCAGCCTGGGAACCACATGGATGCTTGACACCCTGGGACTACGTCTCACGGTACCTCCACAAATGTGTTGTCATTTACTGGTATTATTTTAATTGAATAGACAAGTTTTGCCTTGTCCAATCTTAAAAATAATTAAAACTGCAAGCAGTTATAAAGGCCCTCGCCACCCCTTGCAACCGTGGGGTACATGCCACCGCGGAGATCCTGCCTTTCGTTCCCGCTTACATCGCCCCTCCCCCCAAAATCAGCGTCTCAGTAATACTTCTCCATTCATTCCAATTAGACCATTTTTCACATTGTCACGCCTGCATGGTTGAAAATAAAGGTATGTCTTCATTGGCTTTTTTGTTCAGTATGATGAGAGGAATATGTGTACCAAATTTGAATGGTCTATGACAAAGTAAAAATTTTTCATCCTAGTTAACCAAAACCCATGTATTTCAATGAGAAATGTCAGACGTTGCCATGGCAACACATTTGAAAAAAGAGGTATGTTCTCATTGGCTTTTTTGTTCAGTATGTCAATAGGGATGTCCATGCCAAATTTAAAATGTTTGTGACAAAGTAATTTTTTGCATACCATTAAAAGGTTCAAGGGGGCGCTATGGAGCAATATAATGTCTGACCTGTGTAAATTCAGATCAACATTTTGAAAAAAAAAAGTATATTCATGCCGGGAAATAGGACACTAAATGTGTGAGTTACACGCAATCAAAACACTTTTAAAAATGGCTTTTTTATTTGCAGGCTGGCCACACCCATATTTTATAACTTAGAAAATTCCAAAATAGTTCCATATAGTCCCACATGGGTATAGTTCATTTTGACCAATTTGCAAGTTTCTTGAATGAAAATGCGAGGCACAAAAAATTCAAATGTGAGAGGTAAAATTTAGAAGAAAATGGGGTTCCGCCCACAATGGCCAACTTCCTGTAGGCTTTAGGGTGGGGTCATAATATAATTTTTTACTTGTCTTGACATGTTCTATGTTTGTACCAAATTTCATTTGTCTACAATGAAAAAGGTCTCTCATTGCCATAATGTATTTTGCTTTTTGAGGTGGCGCTATTGAGTCATTTTTAAACATTAATTTTTTTGCACATGAAAATACAACATTTTTTGCCAATCTTGAATTTTAGGCCATAGTTGGATTAGTGTAGAGCATCTATTTAGTCAACAACAAAGTCCAGTACTCTGAACCCCATTCATTTCAATGACACATTTATTATGTTACCACGGTAACATAGTTGCAGATAGAGGTATGTTCTCATTGGCTTTTTTGTTCAGTTTGCCAAGCCAAATGTCCATGCGGAATTTCAAATGTTTATGTCAAAGTCATTTTTTTGGTCCAATTCAAAAGTTCAAGGGGGCGCTGTGGAACAAAAAAAATCTGACATATGCAAATTGTATATCATTTCGTGCAGAACAAGATTTTAAACAAAATGTATATTAATGCCGGGAAATAGGACACTGCATGTGTGAGTTATGGGCACTTTAACACTTCAAAATGTTGTTTTTTTCTTTGAAGGCTGGCCACACCCACATTTTATGATGTAGAAAAATCCAAGACAGTTCCTTATAATCCCACATGGGTCTAGATCATTTTGACCAATTTGCAAGTTTCTTGAATGAAATTCCACGGCGCAAAAAATCCAAATGTGAGGCAAAATTTTGAAAAAATGGGGTTCCGCCCACAATGGCTGACTTCCTGTAGGGTTTAGGGTGGGGTCATAATATAATTTTTTACTTGTCTTGATGTGTTCTATGTTTGTACCACATTTCATTTGTCTACGATAAAAAAGGTCTCTCATTGCCGTAATGTTTTTCAAATTTTGAGATGGCGCTATTGAGTAATTTTGAAACATTAATTTTTTTGAACATCAAAATAATAAATTTTTCGCCAACCTTGAATGTTGGGTCCAATAAAATTGACTTTTCGTTAACGTTCAGGGCGCCAAAAGTGGCTTCAAAGCGGCACGTATAATAATAATAATAATGGAATTTCTTTTTCCCACCGATTATTTTTCTCCCAAACCATAACAGCTACAGTCATGTGACTTTCTCACATTGTGCCTCATCACAAATAAGGCCCCTGTGAATTTTTTCAAAAGACCACGACAAATCGATTGTCTTCTATGAATTTTTGAAAATGAAAATTGAAGAGGGCGCTAGAGAGCCATTTTGTAAGAGAGTGCCTTGATTTGCATATCATTGCGTTCAGCTCACAAATGTGCATAAACGCTGTATTAGCGTTTTCCCAACAAAAAATGTGTGAAAGAGAAATATTTTTTTTTATTATTCAAAAATTTGTGATTTTGTTGAAAATTCACCCTGACCACACCCAAAGTCATAATCAAAATGTAATTGATAATCTTTAATCACACATGGGTTTAGTGGGATTTGACCAAATTTGAAGTGTTTGTGATGAAAACTGTGCGAGAAAATGTCCTGAATGCGAGGGTGTGCACAAAAGTGCACACCCTCGGGGGTCCCTCAGGGTCATGTCCTGACATGTTCTATTTTTTGATGAGAGTTTCGGATTTTTATGTTGACTTTTTTCCGAGTCGGGCTCCCAATGGCCCCATGAAAATCAAAGTTTGAGGTGGCGCTACCGAGTCGTCTGTCGTTATTTTTTCTCTGGATCTTTTGTGACAATTAGAGCTAATTTTTGACACCACTCACTGCCATGTCAGGGCGTGTTTACTACTTGATTTTTGCCATTTTCCATGCTCCGGACGCGGTTTTAATGAGTCCCTCGCTGGGACGTTGTCCTCATCAACAACACTGGCTATGGATACCAACTCAGGAATGGGGCCACCATCCGTCACCTCCTCTACATAGATGGCATCAAACTGTATGCTAAGAATGAGCGAGACATTGACTCACTGATCCACACCACCAGGATCTACCGCACAGACATTAAAATGTCATTCGGGCTTGAGAAGTGTAGCTGGATGGTGACAAAGAGAGGAAAGGTAGTCCACACAAAAGGGGTCTCTCTCCCAGAAGGAACAATAGCAGACAGGTACAAGTACCTTGGTATCCCACAAGCAAATGGCAACCTTGAAGAGAGAACAAGGAAAAGCAGCCATGGCCAAATAACTCAGACGAGTAAGGCAAGTCCATAGGAGACAGCTCAATGGCAAGAACAAGACAGTTACGCCCTGCCAGTAATCTGATACCCAACAAGAATCTTAAGCTGGCCAAAGGAGGAGATACAGACCACAGAAAGCTGACCATGCATGGCGGGTTCCATCCCAAATCCAGCACCCTGAGACTGTACGCAAGCTGTAAGGAAGGAGGTCGAGGACTAGTGAGTGTGAGAGCCACAGTCCAGGATGAAACATCCAAGATCCATAAGTACATCAAGGACAAGGCTCCAACAGATGATGTACTCAGCGAATGTCTCAGACAGGAACCATCATGGAAGGACAAGCCCGTGCATGGGATGTACCACCTGAACATAACTGAAGTGGCTAATATCAAGAAATCCTACCAGTGAGAAAGCTGGACTGAAAGACAGCACAGAGGCACTCGTCCTGGCTGTACAGGAGTAGGCCTTGAGCACCAGAGCAATAGAGGCCCAGATCTACCATACCAGGCAAAACCCAAGGTGTAGGCTGTGCAAAGAGGTCCCTGAGACAATCCAGCACATAACTGCAGGGTGTAAGATGCTGGCAGGGAAAGGATACATGAAGTGGCATAACCAAGTGGTGGGCATAGTGTACAGACACATCTGTGCAGAGTATGGACTGGAAACCCCAAGGTCAAGGTGGGAAACACCTGCAAAGGTAGTGGAGAATGATCGAGCCAAGATCCTGTGGGACTTCCAGATACAGACTGACAGAATGGTGGTGGCGAACCAACCGGACATTGTGGTGGTGGATAAACAACAGAGCAAAGCCGTTGTGGTGGACAACAGGAAAAAGGAACATGAGAAACTAGAGAAATACCAGGGGCTCAAAGACGAGCAGGAGAAGGCCTGGAGGGTGAAGCCATCAGTGGTGCCCGTGGTCATCGGAGCACTCGGGGCAGTGACCCCCAAACTGGAGGAGTACAGCAGATTCCAGGAAAAACATCAGACATCTGAGTCCAGAAATGTGCAGTACTAGGAACGGCAAAGATACTGCGCAGAACCCTCAAGCTCCCAGGCCTTTGGTAGAGGTCCTGAGCGTAGAAAAGAGGGGATGAGACCACCTGCGGGGGTGAGGAGGACATTTTATATATATATATATATATATATATATATATATATATATATATATATATATATATATATATATATATATATATATATATAACATTAGAGATTTTTCCTGTAACAAGCAAAGCATGATATGCAAAGCTCATTGTACACATTGTTTTCCAAATGCATTCATTAAATTAATAATTAATTTATTAAATATCAGTTAAATAATAAAAAAAAAAAATTCTGTTTTATCAAGTGCCAAAAGATCAACAACTTTGTTGAAAAGGTACACTGAACATGGTGTACCCTTATCTATTTTAAGATAATTTGGTCACATTTGGCGGGCCAGATAAATAAGCCCAAAGGGGCCATGTGTGGCCCCCGGCCATAGTTTGCCCATGTCTGGTCTTGTGAGTGCTGTGTGGGTCGGATACATAGAGATACGTCATAGTTTGAAAGCTTTGTCAAACCCCCTTAATCGGTTGGGAGGACATGTCTTTAGTCCATCAAGAATTTCTTTAGTCAAATGAAGCCCTATTGTGAATAACCTGATTACTGTAATATAACTGTGAATGTCATGATGATCCCTGACCTCTGACCTGTGTGTGCAGCTGATTGTAGGCTCATGGCTGAACATGACAGGTGCAGTGATCCGGTTTCTGGGTGCGGCTCTGCCAGAGTACGACGCCTCCAGCAGGTACCCTGTGGTGCTCTTGGGGCAGGCGATCAGTGCCCTGGCCCAACCCCTCATTATCTTCACCCCTACCAAACTCGCAGCACTGTGGTTCCCCGTGCACCAGCGCACCACCGCCAACATGCTGGCCTCCATGTGTGAGTACCCCATCTCACCTGACATGTGTGAGAACCTGATATGATCCCAACATTTTTTTATTATTATTATTTACCTTTATTTAACCAGGATAAAAAACTCATTGAGATTAAAAATCTCTTTTTCAAGATTGTCCTGGCCAAGAAGCAAAACACGCACAGGACACAGAAATACTCATACTCAACATATACACAGCACACACAGTCACAAGATAAAACAACAGACCTAATTGAAACATTTGCAAATTGAAAGCTTGCTTTCATAGTCAATTAAAAGTCTCTTAAATGAGTTCAATGAGATCATATCCTTTAAGTTCAAGTCTCTCTGCAAATCATTCCAAGATTGCGCTGCAGAGTGTCTTTTTTCCCAGCTCAGTGCGAACTCTGGGCACAGAGAGCAGGAACAAGTCCTGAGAGTGCAGACTGTAAGCAGTACCACGCTTTACTTCTATGAGCTGCTGAATGTAAGGAGGAACCAATCCCAGAATAGATTTATAGATGAAAAGATACCAATGTTTTAATCTATGAGTAGTTAACGAGGGCCATCCCACCCGGGCATACAAAACACAGTGGTGGGTCAATGACTTCATGTTTGTTATAAAACATAACGCACCGTGATAAACAGTATCCAAAGCATGTAAAGCATCTGCAGAGGCATTCATGTAAATCATATTGTCAAAATCAAGAACAGACAAAAATGTTGCCATCACAAGTTTTTTCTTAGCCTCAAATGATACAGGATTTAATCCGGAAGTAAAAGCGCAATTTTAATTTTAATTTATGAACAAGTTTCTCAATATGAGGTTTAAATGTTAAGTTGTCATCCACTAGAATCCCAAGGTATTTTTTATTTTTTTTAAACTATTTATTTACATGATATTTCACGATAACAAACTGAATACATACCTACTAATAATAACACAAATATAAAAAGGAAAAGAAATACATATACATACATACACGCACATATACATATCTATATACACATACATATACATATACATACATACACACATACATGTAAAAATAAAAAGTATATATACATACATATACATATATTATATTACATATGCGCAAACCCATATATAGCCAGGAACACACACACACCCCCCCCCCCCCACACACACATATATATATATATATATCTCTCATACATACATACATACATACATACATACATACATACATACATACATACATACATACATACATACATACATACATACACACACATGTAAATGCACATACACATATGTTAAGGGGGAAAAAAAAACAAAACAAACACACACAAGGGGGACAATATCATACCAGTAGGAGCCTTTATAACATAATATCAGTAATCTGGTCCACTTCACATTCACTTCACAAACCACAGAAAATCTATTGCCCATTTACTTTTTAGTTCATACCTATATGTGTTATTGTCTGCCATTATGGGCCTAAAAAGTCACTCAGAGGCGACCAGTCCTTAACAAAAGAGTCTAGCTTTCCGTCAAGGGCATTGTAAAGCCTTTCATAGGGCAAAATTGATAAGAGTTTTTCACGCCAGAGAGTGAGGGAGGGAGGTTGTTCTTGGATCCATACCTGGAGTATAGAAAGACATGCAGCATACATGATAATGTTAAGCATTTTTGTTTCTCGAGTATAGTTGTTTATATCTAATATACAAGCCTTAGGGTCCATAGGTAGTTTTAGTCCAAGATATTTTTCAGTTTCCTGAAGAACTGAAGACCAGAATGAAAGAATAATTGGACATGACCATATTAAATGAAAGTAGGTTCCTGGTTCCTTTTTGCATTTTAGACAGAGTTTAGTGCATGGTGTCATATTTACTTCGAGTTACAGGGGTCACATGCATTTTATTAATAATTTTATACTGTACTTCATGAGATTTATTTGATTTAGTGATTCGTTTTGCATGGGTTTGATCCACTGCCGGTCATCCAGTTTGACACCAAGGTCATATTCCCAACTTTGTCTAATATTAATAACAACACCTGTATTCATATTAATATGGTCATATATATTTGTTATAATTTTATCTTTTAATGCAACAGCTTTTATGAGAATATTATCTAAGATACTATTTTTTATACAATTTTTGTAGTATATAATAGAATTGACATAACTTCTAATTTGCAAATATTGAAAGAAGTGGGCTTGTGAGAGATTAAATTCATTTTTTAATTGCTGAAATGACTTTATAGAATCATCTACATAGAGATCTAATATTTTTGTGATGCCTGCTTCCCTCCATTCTCTAAAGCCAGAATTAGTACAGGTGAGTTGGAAATCTAGATTGTTAGCAAGGTATTTATACCTAGTTACCATTTCAATCAAATGACCATCACTTGTTGTAATTGGAATTAAATTTTTATCTTTAGATTTACGTTTGGAAAAAAGCATACACTTTGTTTTATTCAAATTCTGAACCAATTTTAATTAATTTTTTTAATAAAAAAGTTGTTTGCAAATGGTTAAACGCCGTTTGAAGTTTGGTCAGCGTGAGCTCTACTGTAAGTGCTGAGATGTACAAGACTGTGTCATGGACGTACATATGTAGATTAGCATCAATTATGTTTTTATCTAAATCATTTATGTAGATTATAAAGAGGAGTGGCCCTAGGATGGAGCCCTGCGGTACTCCTGAGGATACTTTAAGAAAGCTTGACTCACACATGTTGGGGTCATATGGGGTACTCACACATGTCGGAGTACCCCATATCTCCCCGACATGTATGACTACCCCATATGATCCCAACATGTGTGAGAACCCACCCCACCAACAAGTGTGGGTACTCTATATGACCTCGACATGTGTGAGTACCCCATATGACCCCGACATGTGTGAGCACTCACCCCACCAACATGTATGTGAGTACCCAACATGACCCCGACATGTGCAAGTACCCACCTCACCAACATGTGTGAGTACCCCATATCACCCTGACATGTGTGAGTACCCCATATGATCCCAATGTATGTGAATACCCCATATGATCCCAACATGTGTTAGTACCCGCCCCACCAACATGTGTGGGTACTCTATATGACCTCAACATGTGTGAGTACTCTATATGACCTCAACATGTGTGAGTACCCCATATCACCCCAACATGTGTGAGTACCCAATATGATCCCAACATGTATGAGTACCCACCCCACCAACATGTGTGAGTACCCTATATGACCTCGACATGTGTGAGTGCCTCCTCACTTTTATTAGTACAGTACAACGTTGCAGTCCCTCTGAAGGCCAGTGGTGCTATTAAAGTGAGCAAGATGCTGAATGCTGAAATCCAGTTGGTTTTAATCTAAAAAGAGTCTTTACCTAAGCCCGAGCACCTGCAGCCAGTGTAAGCGCTACTGCAGCCTTTGCAGTTCAGTTAATGAATTCTGGAGTTTCTGAGCTTTCACATGAGGCCTGTCTATATACTGAGAATGAGAAAAACTTGGAAGTGTCTTCTATCTGCAGAATAAGGCTCTGGCAACCCAGGATCAGTTGTGATTGTAGAACCTTTTCTAAACAGTAAAAGTAGTACAAATCCTGTTTCTCTGTGTCCCTCAGCCAACCCTTTGGGGCTGCTCCTGGCCAACATCCTGTCCCCTCTGCTGGAGGACTACGGCGGGGTGCCCACCATCGTGAGTGATTCTCTGTCTCATGTCTCTCTCATTTTCTCTCCCGGCCCAGTCCCCCTGTTCTTGCTCTTCCTTTCTCTCCCTTTCTCCCACTTCTGTTTCCCTCTATCTGCTCCCCTCTCTTTTTCTATCTTCTCCTCCCTTTCCTGTCTCCCTCCTTCTCCTCTCTTCCTCCTCTTCTCTTGTCATTCCTCTTCTCCCCCCTTCTCTTGTCATTCCTGTTCTCTCCCATTCTCTTCTCTCTTCCCTTTACTCTTCTTCAACTGTCAACACTCCCTCTCCCTCCCTCTCTCATTCAACTCTCATCTCTCCCTCCCTCTCTTCTCTCTCTGTCTTTCCCCTGCTTTCTCTCTTTCTCTCTCATTACTCTCTGCCACTTGTTTCCCTCCATTCCCTCCTATCTCTTTATCTCTCTCCTCCTCCTCTCTCCTGTCATTCTCCCTCACTCTCCTCTATCATTCACCTGTTGTATCATTGCGCTAACCTTCTCTCCCGTGTTGCCCCCCTCCTCCTCCTCAGACCTTGGCGTACATGGTGCCTCCTTGTGTGAGCTGTTTGCTGGCCACGGTGGGAGTCCGCAGCAGTGTCCCCCCCACGTCCCCGTCCCCCAGTGCACAGTCCGGCCCCGAGCCCTTCCTCCAGGGGCTCAAACTGGTGAGCAGCACTGACATTATGGTTACATACAGGTCAGGAGAAACATTCAACTGCATGGGGTAAGAAACAGTGAGGAAAATATTATATGGAGAACAAATAACTTGGGAGTAACATAGCTCCTCATCCAAATAAAAAGCTCAATGTAAATGAGATGTTCGTTATCTATTTCTGTCAAATGTGTGGTTATATGTATGATAGTCATTTTTATTAGTAATTATAGCTGCAAAGTTTTAGAGCTGATACTAAATTTCACCCCTGAATGCCTATTGGGTTCTACTTGTAAGGGAAGTAACTAAATATATAGTAAATAATTTAGAATACAAACTTTGAGGACCATATTTTCCAGAGTATAAGTTGCGCCAGCCAGAAAAAAACATATATTTCATATATAAATTGCATCTGAGTATAAGTCGCACCCCTGGCTTCAAATTGCACAATGTCAGTGCAAAAAATGCTCTTGCAGTGCATGTGCAATTTAATTGCATGCAGAACAGTGTTCAGCACATAGTTCAAGTACACTTGAATGTGTCTGTGCAGCTGGTGAAGAACAGAGCCTACCTGGTCCTGATGCTGTGTCTGGGATCAGGAATTGCCTCCTTCACCTGCTTCTCCTCCCTGCTCGACCAAATACTCTGTGTGCAGGGATACTCCAATGTATGTACTACTATTGTGTAAAGGTACTCCTATATAAGTACTCCTACTATGTAAATGCACTCCTATTTAAGTCCAGGTTCTCCTGTGTAAGTACTACTACTATGTATAAGTACTCCTATGTAAGTACTACTACTATGTTTAAGCACCCCTATGTAAGTACTACTATGTACATGTACTCCATTGTAAGTGCTCTTTTTCTGTGTGAGTATATAGAGTCATCTTACACGTGTATGAGTATATAAGTTGGGCCGGGCAGTTGTGTTCATGTAAGTGTGCTTGTAGGAATTTGCCGGCCTATGTGGGGCACTCTTCATCATTTGGGGGATTGTGGGGGCGGGGCTTCTCGGGGTCTACGTGGACCGGACCAAGAAGTTCATTGAAGTGACCAAGATCAACCTCAGCCTGAGCTCTGTGGCCTGTGCAGCCTTCTCTGTGGTCAGCATCACACACACTCACACTCTCACAATGCTGGGTTTCCATGTTGTTTGGGGACATGAACCCAACCTTAACCTACACCCAAACCTAAACCCTAACCTTAATTTATTTTAACCCATATTTCAACTATACACCATGTTATTGATCTAATATTAAAGTATTGAAGCCTCTGTTATGGACTTGCTGTGCAATCATTAGATCTAGTCATGTCTACTGGTCAGCTTGATACTTATTAATTGAAAGGTCTACAGCTAAACGACAGACTTCAAAGGGGGAAAAGTGAATCATTTTGAAGAATGTTTTTTGGGAAAAAATTGCTATAAATCTGTTTTCTGTCTGTATTAAAACCAATGTTCAGAAATGTAACGCTTTAAGCATTTTAGCAGAAAATTGTAACGTTTCAATAAGTGGAAAATAATACAATCTATTTTGTTTTGTCCTCTCATCTCTCTATCCTCCTGCCCTCCTCTTATCTCTGTATCCTTCTGCCCTCCACTCATCTCTGCCCTCCTGCTCTCCTCTCATCTCTCTATCATCTTGCCCTCCTCTCTGTCTATCCTGCCCTCCTCTGATATCTCTATCCTCCTCCCCTCCCCTTATCTCTCTATCCTACTGCTCTCCTCTCATCTCCATCTTCCTGCCCTCCTCTCATCTATCTATCCTGCTTTCCTCTCATCTTTTTATCCTCCTGCCCTCCTCTAATCTCTGTATCCTCCTGCCCTCCTCTCATCTTTCTATCCTCCTGCCTTCCTCTCATCCCTCTATCCTCCTGCCCTCCTCTCATCTCTATATCCTCTTACCTGCCCCTCATCTCTCTCTTTCCTGCCCTCCTCTCATCCCTCTATCCTCCTTCCCTCTTCTCATTTCTATCCTCCTGCCCTCCTTGCATCTCTCTACATCCTCCTGTCCTTCTCTCATCTCTCTCTATCCTCTTAACCTCCTCTCATCTCCATCTTTCTGCCCTCCTCTCATCTCTCTATCCTCCTGCCCTCCTCTCATCTATCTATCCTGCTTTCCTCTCATCTGTCTATCCTCCTGCCCTCCTCTTATCTCTGTATCCTCCTGCCCTCCTCTCATCTTTCTATCCTCCTGCCCTTCTCTCATCTCTGTATCCTCCTGCCCTCCTCTCATCTCTGTATCCTCCTGCCTTCCTCTCATCCCTCTATTCTCTTGCCCTCCTCTCATCTCTTTATCCTCCTGCCCTCCTGTAGGTGGCGCTGATGCCCGGGCAGCAGGCCGCCGTGGCTGTGGTCTGCTCTCTGTTCGGGTTCTTTGGCTTCTCTGTTTACCCCGTTGCCATGGAGCTGTCGGTGGAGTGCTCGTACCCTGTGGGAGAAGCCACCTCCGCAGGGCTCATCTTCGCCTCAGGGTGGGTGCCTCACACACAGCACCCACACTGCACAAGGCAGCAGCTTAGAGAGCAGCTAATAGAGCAGGGACGCGCCCAGAGAGAGCCCAGGGGGTGCCTTTTAAGTGCCCTGTGTCAACTGTAGTCACCATTTCTCAGTTTTAAACAGCCACACTGAGGTAGTGGTATGAAAGTTTTCTTACACGGAAGAAGGAGGAGAAGTAATCTGTTTTTATTGAAGAGATCCACATCAGGAGGTAGAAAATCTCTGAACTCCCACACCTGGAGTAACTCAGTGAAATCCATGAGGATATCACATGTAATTACCAGGTTATCTGTAGCATATACAGATCCTTTTAACAATACATTTGACCCGTTTTTAAATGCAAATTATGAATTTCACTTTTTTATTTCATCTTAATACATTTTAGTCTTTTATCTTGAATTAAATTATTTATGGTTTTAACCATAATCACATGAAATTAAATCCTTGACTTGCTTTTAGGCATATGGCTCTCACATCAGCACTCTTTAAAGCCTACAGAGACCTGCTCTCTTTTTTGCTCTCTCTCTTTCTCTTTCTCTCTGTCTTAGTCCCTGTGTCTCTTGGGCTCTCCCAGTCTCTCACTCTTTCTTTCTCTCTGTCTGTCTTTCTAACTCTTTTTCTCACTCGCTTTCTTTATTGCTCTCTGTGCCTCCCTATCTTGCTGTCTGTCTCTCTCTCTCTTTCTCTCTCTCTGTGTCTCTCGCTATCTCTCTCTCGGTCTCTTTCTCTCTCCAATCTATCTAATCTATCTCTTGCTCTTGTGCACTAGCCTGGCTGTGCAGCTGTCCCAGCCGCTGTCCCTTTGTCCCACGTCATCATTTAAAGCACATAGCGCCAAAGTCCATAAAGATGTTCTACACCACCTGAGCTTTTGTCCAGTTTTTATTATTTTGAACAATCTGCATCTTATTCACTGTGTTATGAGCAGAACAGCTGTGCTCTACACAGAACCACAGGGTGTTTGAAAATGGTCATAAACACTGTTCCCTCTAAGCTGCGTGCATGCGCAACTGCGCACTGCTGACACTGTCTCCGTGCACAGAAAATCTGTGCTGCGCACAAAAAAATCAAACCGAAATTGAAAATAAAATAAACACACAACAATTCATTCTGCGCTATTTTTCAATGTGAGTCAGTGAGTGTGATCGGGGACGAGCTGCTCCAGCCAATTATGTGATTCACATACGTATTTGCGCAGCTTATCAACGTCATTGACAGGCGTCCTCATGTGCCGCTACCAGAGTTTTAGCTGATGTGGCTGACGTGGGCCGTGTCTCAATTCGCCAAACTGGCCTTAGAATCACCATTCGAAGTGTGCGTCGAAGGGCAGTTACGTAATTTCCGGCGCGACAAGGGCTGTCCCATTTCAATGCACCTTACTGAATGCGCCCGACAAACTTGCCCTTCCCTTTCCACCGTTTCCATGGAGATCGGACGTAACTGAAGCATGCATCCGTGCACACTTCACGCACTTCTATATCCCATCATACACCGTGACTATGCAAGAAACAGAAGAAAATGGAGTCCGCTGCGCAATATACATTCAAATGTTCGTACTGGTTAACCTCACCTACAACAGTGCGACATGAAACTGTTAAATCTGAATGAAGATCTGTACTGTGTGTTTGATGATTTAAAAGGAGGGGAGTTACATGGAATAAAGGAATGTGCAGTTATTGCTACACAATAAGAGAAATTATTATCATTAGAAATTATTACTGCAATAAGAATAATGTAAGAATGTCCGTTTCTATTGTAAGCATCAAAGACCAAGAGACTGAAACATAAAATGAGAAGAGTTTAATGAGTTCCACACAGGTAATGTGAACAATGAAGCAACGGACTCTCAGGAAAGGACAGAACAGACAGAACAGACAGAACAGAGTCCTGAGACGTGCACAAAATCTTCATGAGTTCCGGTACATTCCATACGTCTGCGCCCCTCGAGGGCATGTGTCATTTACCTTCGTGTTAGTAAATGAAGATACTAGTTTGATGTAGCACTGCACTGCTAGAAAATACCTCACAATAATAAGATGGAAAGAACTGGCACGGCATAGAAGGTAAACATCGCCCTCTACTGTTATTAAAGTGGTGTAGCCACTGGCCAAAATACCGAATCGTTAAACTGCAATATCCCACTTTATTTACCACTAGTAAGTGTTCTCTGGTTTATAGACTATGAATGTAAAAATGATATTGTTACCTCTGTCTCTGTTATTACATTTTCACAAGGTATATTTTGTTAAAGTTATCAAGTAGCTACAAATGAGAAAAAAATCACTTTGAACGTTATATTTGCCTATTGATATTCAATCAAAAAAAAAAAAAAAGAAACGGCTGTGACAACGACATCTTGGCTTTTCTTTTATTAAATAATAAATAATTAAAAATAACGTACGAAATGTACGTATCGTACGCTCAAAGACAGCGGTGGAAGTGCGGTCCATGGTGTAGGCCTGTCCCACTTCAGCAAGATGGCGGCTACACTGAGGAGGGCATATTCTCGTCCGGAACCTTCAAACTACACTTTGAAGAGTACTTCGAAGGGCGCCTTCAAAAGGTGCATTTGGAGAATTGAGACACGGCCGTGGAGTGAAAACTCGCTAATGATGCTAAGTGCTGTTTAACCCCTTAATGTTCTGAGGGCCTGCCCTTGGGCGCACTTTTACGCACTGTTTTGTAGCAGTTTTGCGTTTTAAACATGACGAAACGGAAAAAACAAAGGAAGTACACAACCGAGGACACTGTGGATGTTTGTACATGTTAAACTAGAGGCATCTCAGACCTGGAGCGGTTCGTGGAACCAAGTGAAGATCTCATGGTGGACTCAGGAGCAGAGGACCTTATGATTTGATGGACTGGATGCTGTTCCTGATCGGTAAGCGTGGTTTATTCTGCTATTGACTTAATTGTGGGTCAAATATATCATGCGTAATCATTAGCATTAGCTAATGCCATTCTACCACCACCAATACCAATGATTCACGCACTCACCACTTGGGCGAAGTGTCTTGCCTAAGGACACAATGACTGAAGTTGGTCCGAGCGGGACTCGATCCTCCAACCTCTAACCACTGAGCCACTGTCACAGAATGACTGTCACACTGTACAATCATGTACAGTGTGTGTTTGTTTACATTTTGAAGTGTGTGTGTGTGTGCGTGTTTATTCACTGTTTGCAGTGTGTGCTTTGTAAATATATATTTATTGTGACCCATACCACTTGTTTTGACTATATTTTATATGCAAATACACATTATATATTGTGTTTTGATATGATATATTAAATGTACAGTAATAGAGCAGCTGGGTGTGCAGATACAGATTCCTCTCAGTGTGTATTGGTCACTGAATACTGTCACTAGTTTATGAGTTGTAAAACTCAAATGATCGTGTCATATACTGAAAAAGAGTTACCAGACTGTCTCCAAGACCACAGTAGGACAATCTCACTCAGTGAACAGCAAAAGCTTCACACAATGGCTTATACTCATAATACAAGTCAGAGCTTTATAATAAATAAATGTTAAGTGTGTTTTCAACATTGGAGTTTACAGTTGGCTTGGTTTGGGTGGAAGCTCATGTTTTGCCATAGTTAAAATGAAATACCGCCCGCCTCCCTCTCCTCCTCGCCCGGCTCTCCTTCTCCTCGCCCGGCTCTCCTCCTCCTCGCCTGGTCTTCCTCCTCCTCGCCTGGCCAATTTTTCTTGTTTTGTCTGACTTTTCCTGTTGTTTGATTTTCCTGTTTGTTTTTGTGTGTAGGCAGCACAGTGGCTGAGTGGCAACATTCATGCCTCACAGCAAGAAGGTTTGGTTCGATCCCCGGGTCGCCCAGGCCTTTCTGTGTGGAGTTTTGCATGTTTCTCCCCGTGTGTGGATGGGGTTCCTTCGGGTACTCCGGTTTCCCCCATCAACCAAAACATGAACGCCCTTCGAGACAACTGTTGTTGTGATTTTGGGCGTTACAAAAATAAAATGAATTGAATTGAAATATTTATACTTCCAATAACATTAACATACAACACAGGTCATGAGCAAGATTTTGTCATTTTCATTGTATAAGTGGGCTAAAGCACTTAATTAAAAGTCTTATAGTTTGCTCAGACTCGTGAAAAATAAGAGGGAACATTGGTCATAACGATCTCTAACAAAATTGAAAAGGCCCATATTACATTATTTTCTTTTAAACATACCTGGAGAAAACACTCTTGCGCGTTGTGATGTCATGTGGCAATACAGGAAGTGCTCCACTGTGTTTTAAACTCCATACACTTTCACTAGAATCATAGCATACTTTCAGTTCTGGATTTGCTGTATCGTACAGCTGCTAAAATGGCATTACTTGACCTAAAATACTTCAGATTACAGGAAATGGTCTGTTTCTCTTTGTTTCTGTGACAGGCAGGTGCAGTCTGTGCTCTATATGTTCCTGCTGCAGAGCTTGACCACGCCTCTGGCCCCGACCCCTGGCTCCATGTGCGGAGAGGGGCCCCAAAGCTGGAGAGGTCTGCCCCCTTTTCCCCCCTTGCACACCATCCTCTCATGACTCTTTTGAAAGAGTCTATTTTTTGATCTATGTTATCATGTTGTTTCCTCATCAAAAACATACCCGGAGTGGTGGTCTGTTTAATTCACACACGTTTAACACACAAATCCTGCAGACTGAGGTCTTCTCTCAAATAGAAAATACTCTGTTCCAGTTTGTGATGTCATGTGGTAATACAGGAAGTGCAAAATTGTTAATTTGAAAACTCCCTCTATATCACAAGGTGGAACAGTGCATTTTGAACTTTGGAGATATAGACAAACTTATAATTAAGGGTTACTCAAACATGTGTGAATGAAACAGAACAACTCCAGATATGTTTTTGATGAGGTAACAACATCATAACATGACTTAAAGCTCAGAAGAATCCATTTTGTGTAATATAGGACCTTTAAGTCATGATATTTTGTAGCTAATTGAAAGAATAAAAGAAAAACATAACATAATTGGATACATTTTGAACAAAGTTAAAGCCACACTATGTAACTTTTTTTTGCCAAAAGATAGACTAAAATAAAGTTTGTTAATTGTACTGAAAAACTAAGAAAATCCTGCATCCTTACTGTAAGCCGGCTTGCATTGCCACAAACCTGACTCTTGTCTCCATGGAGAATGTTTCGAAGTATGGTTTTAAATTTCTATTTCAATGGAATCATGCAGGTGAATTTCCACATCCAGAGTTGCATACTCTAAGGAAATAAATGCTATTTTTAGTCAATGGACTTGTATTGGTTTATATCAGGTATTGGCAAATACCAGCGTATCAATATCAGAACTGAAAAAGCTGGATCAGTGCATCTTTCATAATTGTATTTAAAAACGTACTCAAATAAATGTACTAAATGTGTATTGTGTAGTGAGTATGACCTACTTTTCAACATTAAAATAAGTTAAATCTCTGTCTCTCTCCTTCGCTCCTCTTCCTCAGTGCCTCTGATGCTACTGGCAGGACTGTGTGCCTTTTTCACCTCAGTCTTCGTTCTGTTCTTCCGCTCGCGCTACAGACGCCTGGAGGCCGAGGAACAGGCATGCTATGGGAGCAAAGAGGGCCCTGTCACCTCCAACCAGGAGCCCCCCACCGGATACGACCAGGAGCCCCCCAATGGGTACGACCAGGGCTGTAGCACCATCGGGCCAGACCAGGACCACCTCGCTGGGTATTCAGAAGCAGTAGTGGTGTGAAAGCAGACATTGAGGACTTGCTGTTTACTAAAGCTGCACTTTTGTTTTTTTTCAGTGTGTAGTTTACCTCCGGGAGTCAAAACTAAACCATAATGTTTTTATTCACACTTGGCCTCCAGTGTCCGATCACTCAAAATTATAACAATAGGTTGAGTTCACGCGACATCACAACATTGTAGAATCCCTATAGTTTAAAATGATCATATCACTAAAACATACATACAGTGGCTTGTAAAAATATTCATTCCCCTGGAACTTTTTCACATATTGTCAAGTCACAACCACAAATTTAAATACATTTTCTTAGCATTTTATTTGAATGAGCAACACAAAATGGCACACAAGTGTGAAGTGGAGGGAAATATTTTACAAGATTTCCAAATGTTTAAAAAATAAAAAACTTAAAAGAGCAGCATGCAAAAGTATGCAGCCCCCTTTTTCTTGAATGCAACCAATTGCTTTTAGAAGTTGTCTGATGATTTTGGAAAGATTGAATGTTGGCCTAATGACTAAAAAGAGTCCACCTGTGTGTAATCTTGTCTCAGTATAAATGAAACTGTGCTGTGAAGGCCATAGAAGTTTGTTAAGAGAGTGTTGGGGAGCAAACCACAAAATGAAGTCAAACGAGCAAACCAAACAGGTCAGAGAAACAGTTGTGGGTGAAGTCTAAAACGGGGCGTGGATATAAAAAGATTTCCCAAGCTGAACACTTCAAGGAGCACTGTTCAATCCATCATCCAGAAATGGAAAGAGTACAGCACAAGTACAAACCTACCCAGACATGGCCGTCCACCAAAACTTACAGAAAGAACAAGAAGAGCACTCATCAGAGATGCAGCCAGGAGGCCCATGGTGGCTCTGGAAGAGCTGCAGAGATCCACAGCTCAGGTGGGGGAATCTGTTCATAGGACAACTATTAGTTGTGCACTACACAAATCTGGTCTTTATGGAAGAGTGGCAAGAAGAAAGCCATTGTTGAAAACCATTCATAAGAAGCCTTGTTTACAGTTTGCTAGAAGTCATTTGGAGGACACAGAAAACATGTGGCAGAAGGTGCTCTGCTTTGATGAGACCAAAATTAAACTTTTTGGCCTGAAAGCAAAATGCTACGTAAGGAGGAAAACTAACACTGCACATCACTCTGAACACACCATCCCCACAGTCAAACATGGTGGTGGCAGCATCATGCTTTGGAGGTGCTTTTCTTCAGCTGGAACAGGGAAGCTAGTCAAAGTTGATGGGAAGATGGATGGAGATAAATACAGGGTAGTCTTGGAAGAAAACCTGTTGGAGTCTGCAAAAAACTTGAGACTGGGGCGGAGGTTCACCTTCCAGCAGGACAACGATCCTAAATATAAAGCCAAAGTGACAATGGAATGGTTTAAAGCAAAAAAATAATAATCCAAAATCCAATTCAGAATCTGTGGCAAGATCTGAAAACTGCAGTTCACCAACAGTCTCTATCTGATCTGGCAGAACTTGAACTGTTTTGCCAGGAAGAATGAGCAAAAACTTCAGTTTGTAGGTGTGCAAAGCTGATGGAGACATATCCCAAAAG
This sequence comes from Periophthalmus magnuspinnatus, assembly GCF_009829125.3. Taxonomy (NCBI): domain Eukaryota; kingdom Metazoa; phylum Chordata; class Actinopteri; order Gobiiformes; family Gobiidae; genus Periophthalmus; species Periophthalmus magnuspinnatus. The sequence continues at coordinate 19,010,722 of NC_047135.1, read as the reverse complement.
ACTTGCAGCTATAATTGCAGCAAAAGGGGGTTCCACAAAGTATTGACTTAGAGGGGCTGAATACTTTTGCACGCTGCACTTTTCAGTTTGTTTGTTTTTTTATCTTGAAATTACCGGTATGTATAATTCTCTTTCTACTTCACACTTATGTACCATTTTGTGTTACCTATTTATGCAAATAAAAAAAATGTAAATTTGTGGTTGTGACTTCCAGGGAGATGAATACTTTTGCAAGCTACTGTAAGATAATTATATTTAAAGGGATTTTACATCTATGAGGTATTTTTTAATGTAACTGCAATCTCTTGTGTTTGGAGCACACAAAATTCATATTTGAAATATTTTGAAGCTGCAGACCAGGATATCGGTTCAAAAATATGCCAAGGACCCCCTATGGTCCACAATGACATCACAGTACAATTTTGAAGGTCAAACATGTATAAAATCTCATTTAAAGACAGGTAAGAGTGCCTTTTCACTAAGACATAGTTAACAGGTTAACATTATATTTAAGATTTTACAAACAGTCTTGACTACTTTAGTTTTTTGTTTTTTTTTATTCTGGTAAAGTTTATGGACACGGACAGCAGATGTGATGTACTTGGAGGTAATTCCAGTTCTGTTACCTAGCAACCATAATGTAAACAAGGGCCAAAGTTTGTGTAATTTACACAAGAGATATGATTAGACTAATACAAATAAATGACAACAGCTTTATTTTGTTAAATGAAGGTTTAAACTGTCAGAAAAATTCCTTCTTTGTGCCTAAGTTGCCTTTGCATTTGCATGGAGTTTTCTGAGTTGATGACATAGGTAGAGAGATTCTGTTTTTTAACCCACTGCTACTTCTCAACTTTTATTCCACAAACTGACACTTAACTGATGTAAAACTATGATAAATATTGTAATAGCTCTGTATTGGGACGTGTTCTTGTTTATCCCTGTTGCATCAGGAGGGGGCGCTGTGGGGTGTTTTATGAATGTGTTCGGTGTTAAAAAGCCAGATTTAGTTGTCGTGTTCAATAAGCCTGCTCTAATATTTCATTTATTTAACACCATGACAATATTTTAAATATCAACAATCTTTCATTTTTATTTCATTTATTTTCACTCATGAGGCAATTCTGTCTGGCAGCAATAAGGGGCGCAGACACTGTGGTACTGTCCGGACCAGAGGTAATGCAATATTAGAGATACTAACCAAATAACCTGTGCAGTTCATTTTCATCTGACTCATGTATGATACATTTATTTTATGGCAATGTTACATTTTTAAACCTGTGGATAAAAAACTGAACTGCTGTTGTATTTTAATATCTGTACATCCCTTTTGTATCTCAACTCTATTTAAAGAAATCCTGATAGTTTTTAATCTGTCTATTTAACTAGAATATTTTTATTCATCCTAACTTTTGGATGCGTTTTTTTCTCCAGATATTGTTGGCCATAGTGGCATAAATAAATGTTGTTTTAAATGCAGTTTGTGTCTTTTCCAATGTTATAATTATTAAATGAAAATGCTTCATAATAGAATATAAAGATCATTCACAATCTAAAGGTGCTTCTGCGACACAATACAATGAGCAATAGCAAAATATGCATAGTAGTCTGTGTATATTCTGTTTTATAGCATTCTCTACTGTTCTAGGCCTGTCACGATAACACATTTGGAAGTGCTATATATTGCTGAAGTAAATATAGATGATAAATGACAATCTTGAGACTAAATCTACAAAGAAAAACAACTATGAACTGCAAGAAATAAGTAACAGAATGAAACACTTTAGTTCTTAATTTGCATCTGTAATGAGTCACAAGTTATTAATTCAACCTACAGTTCAAATTGTCTCATAGCCACAAAATAACCAACAATTTCCCACACAAAAAGTAAACACGTTAAAGGACAGACCCGAAAATTGATTGTCCCATCTAAAATACTTGAATGATAAGTTGATATATCCCCCCCTGAACCGCCACTTTAATGTGGTGGAGACCCGAATTATCTTGGGAGCCATGTTGTCGGGGGCTTCATGCCCCTGGAAGCGTCACCTATGACAAACAGGTCCAGGGGGACGGATCAGACTGAGAGCAGTTCAGAAGCCCCTTATGACAAGTGAAACAACAAGGTCAGCTTCATCGCCTGGACCGGTGTCACTGGGGCCCCGCCCTGGAGCTAGGCCTGGGGTGGCCGGGCCTTTCCCCACGGGGCTCGGCTTGTCTCAGCCTGAAGGAGCAACGTGGGGCCGTCCTCATGTGGACCCACCACCCGTGGGATGATCCGTAAGGGGCTGGTGCATGGAGATCTGGACAGCAGTCGTAGGCGTGGACCTTGATGACTGGACCTGGGGACATGGCATGTCACATCCCTGGGGGAAAAGGAGCCTGAGCTTGTGCGGGAGGTTGAGCATTACCGACTAGATATAGTCGGCCTCACCTCCAGCCACAGCTTGGGCTCTGGACCCAACTCCTTGAGAGGGGCTGGACGTTCCATTTCGCTGAAGTGGGCTTGTTCACTGCCCCACAGCTCCGCTGCCACGTGTTGGAGTTCACGAGAGGGTTGCGACCCTGTGCCTTTGGGTCGGGGACAGGTCTCTCACTGTTGTGTCGGCCTACGGGCTGAACAGCAGTGCAGAGTACTTCTTGGGGTACCTGGGAAGGGTACTAGACAGTGCACCAACCAGGTATTCCGTTGTTCTCCTGGGGGACTTCAATGCCCATGTGGGTAACGACAGTGACGCCTGGGGCGTGATTGCGAAGAACGGCCTCCCTGATCTGAACCCGAGTGGTGTTTTGTTATTGGACTTCTGTGCTAGCCTCAGTTTGTCCATAACAAACACCAGCACCAGGGTGTCTTGGACACTCGGGTGAAGAGAGGGGCAGAGCTGTCAACCGATCACCGCCTGGTGGTGAGTTGGATCTGCTGGCGGAGGAAGACGGACAGACCTGGCAGGTCCAGGTGTATCGTGAAGGTCTGCTGGGAACATCTGGTGGAGCCCTCTGTCAGGAAGTCTTCAACTCACACCTCTGGGAGAGCTTCTCCCTGATGCTGAGGGAGGCTGGGGACGGGGACTCCGAGTAGGCCATCTTCTCCACCTCTACTCTTGATGCAGCTGCTCGTAGCTGTGGTCGTAAGGTCTGTGGTGCTTGTTGCAAAGGCAACCGCTGAATCCAGTGGTGGACACCAGAAGAAAAGGACGTTGTCAGGCTAAAGAAGGAGTCCTATCCAGCCTTGTTGGCTCGTGGTACTCCTGAGGCAGTTGACAAGTACCTATGGGCCAAGCATACCACAGCTTGTGCGGTCACAGAGGCAAAAACTAAGAGTTGAGAGGAGTTCGGCGAGGCCATGGAGGAGGACTATCAGATGGCCTAAAAGAAATTCTGGCAGACCGTTCGACACCTCAGGCGGGGGAAGCAGTGCTTTAACCAACACCGTTTACAGTGCGGGGTGAAGGGTGCTGACCTCGACTGGGGATGTTGTCGGGCGGTGGAAGGAATACTTTGAGGATCTTCTCAAAGCTCCTCCAAATCCGAGGCCATGGTTCTCAACCGGAAAAAAGTGGCTTGCCCTCTGTTGGTGGTGGGTGAGTCTCTTCCTCAAGTGGGGGAGTTCAAGTATCTCGAGTGCTTGTTCATGAGTGAGGGAAGGGTGGAGCGTGAGATTGACAGGCAGATCGGTGCAGTGTCCGCAGTGACGCGGTCGCTGTATCGGTCTGTTGTGGTATAAAGGGAGCTGAGTCGAAAGGCAAAGCTCTCAATTTACTGGTCAATCTACATTCCTACCCTCACCTATGGTCATGAGATCTGGGTGATGACTGAAAGGACAAGATCATGGATACAAGCGGCTGAAATGGATTTCCTCCGTAGGGTGGCTGGACACTCCCTTAGCGATAGGGTGAGGAGCTCATTCATACGGGAGGAGCTTGGAGTAGAGCCTCTGCTCCTACATGTCGAGAGGAGCCAGCTGAGGTGGCTCGGGCATCTGCTCAGGGTGCCTCCTGGACGCCTCCCCAGGGAGGTGTTCCCAGCATGTCCCACTGGGAGGGGGCCCTGGGGAAGACCCAGGACACGCTGGAGGGACTATGTCTCTCGGCTGGCCTGGGAACGGCTTGGGATCCCACCAGAGGAGCTGGAGGACATGTCTGGGGTGAGGGAAGTCTGGACTCCCTGCTCAGACTGCTGCCCCCACAACCCGGCCCTGGATAAGCAGAAGAAAATGGATGGATGGAAGTTGATATAGTAAGTATTGTGACAGGCCTAACTGTTCCTAGTCCTTTTTTTTTTTGGCTATTTTGGTGCAAACTAGGTACATTTGCAGCTTTGTGTTAGTGTGCTACCTCCAGTGGAAATTTCAGGTACTATTTGACATCACATAGGACTGCCCCGATTGCAAAATTGAAATGTTGATTTGTTACACTACCAAAAGTGTGTAGTTATTTATTTTTTCCATTCTTTGGTACACATCTGGCTTCACATAACATTTACTGAGGAGGTGTGTCCAAACTTTTGAGCAGCAGTGTAGGTCGGTCCTCAAACGTGCCATATCAAACGTAAGGCTCAAAGTTCTTTCAACTGACAAGAATTTGTCTTTTAAAATGTGGTATGCAATAAATGAAAATTCTTCATAATAAAATATGAATTTAATTCACAAGCTAAATGTGCTTCTGTGACACAATACAATGAACAGCAGCAAAATATACACAATTGTGCAGCTAAACTGTGTATTTTGTGTTTTAATAGCACTGTCACGATAACACATTTGGAAGTGCAATACATTGCTGAAGTAAATGTAGACAATAAACGATAATATTGAGACAAATTTATGCCAGATACAAAAACCCTAAAGCAGATTTATACCACCAAGACTGTCCTAAATTTTTCAATATGGTTAAAAACAATGAGTTGAAAGAAATAAGTAGCACAATGAAGTCCTTTAGTAGTTAGTTTGCATCTGTAATGAGTCATAGAAGTTAATTCAACCTTCTACAACTCAAATCTTATATAGCAATAGAATAACCAATTTCCCAGTTGTGCAAAGAAAGTACCCGCTATAAATTATTATTATTTACCCCCAAATTATTGTTCCATCTCTATATTTAACGATAAATTGATATAGTAATAGTAATTATTGTAACAGGCCTAACTATTCCTAGTTCTTTTTTTGGCAATTTTAGTGTAAAGAAGATACATTTGTGTTTGTGTGCTACTTCCAGTGGCAATTTCAAGTACTACATGATATCTGCAACATTTGTTACACTACCAAAAGTTTGGACAGTTGTTTTCATCTTTGGACACACCTCCTCATTACCTCAGATGTTTACCAAAACTTTTGAGCAGCAGTGTAGGTCCTCAAACATGGTATATCAAACTTAGATCAAAGACCTTTCAACTGACAAGAGTTAAGACTTAATGGCGACAGTGGCTCAGTGGTTAGAGTGTTGGTCCCCCAACCCGAAGGTCGGAGGATCGAGTCCCGCTCGGACCAAGTTCTGTCGTTGTGTCCTACCCACATTGCCTAGTATGTGTGAATGAGGAGGTTAGTTAGTCCGTTATTCTGCCCCAGGGCAGCTGTGGCTACAGTGGAAATGAATGAATAATGACTATAGTGTAGTGCTTGGAGAGGCTTTGACAAAGCGCAAGTGCATTATTATTATAACTGAAAACATGTACCTACTTTATAACACAATAGTAAACAAAAATCACTTTAGTATTTTTATGAGGTACAGAAATATGTTCAACAGAAATATGTTCAACTTTGTGCCAGTGTTTGTTTCATAAGGATAGATCCAGTCATTACAGGGATGTTCTAAACATGGACTAAAAATCTGCAGGCTGTCATGAATGCTGTGCCATTCTATGGGAAACATGAAATGGGTTCACCTGCTGGTGGAAAATATCCAATTGGGACATTTTGGACAAGCACTGTGATTGCAATTTGAACTATGAACTAACAAATAAAAGAATCACATTTCAGAACATGTTTGCACAGATCTAAACAACAGGGTTTAGCAGTTTTTATGCAGAATAACACACTAGATTTTGTGGTACTTTGAAATGGCAGGCTTTGAGATTTGTTAAGTGCATCCATTCAAATTGCAATTTCAATTAGATTTTTAATTAAATGTGCAGCCCTAGATGGGAGTTACTAGAATCAGCTGACTGACCTCTCACCTGCATGTGACCTCGTGCTATCAAAGAACCACAGCAGCCAAATGGACTCAGGAGAATTTAATCATTTTCCATTCCACATAAAACAAATATAAAAACAGATTGATGTGACAGGGGGGACCGCTTGACCAGGGGGTGGGGGGTTAACAGAGAAGGGGTCTCAGAGCTGGAGGGCACAGAACTGCTGGTACACAGCCAGGATGTGTGGGTCGAGCTCGGCCGTGAAGAGTAGGTTCTCAAGGGTGCCCATGTACTGCTGGATGGTCTGATGATGCTGCAACACACGTACACACAAAAGCGTCAGGTTTCCATCTGTGGGGACATTACGCTGACTTCCATTCATTTCTTGGACACTGATCCTAACTAGGTTTGCCAAAAGTATCGAAAGTCAGACACAGAACGATAGTAAAACTAGTAATGAAACTAGATCAGGGGTGGGCAAACTTTTCGACACATGGGCCACAATGGGTTCTAAAATTTTACAGAGGAGCCGGACCAGGATATATTTATCTGTGTATATTACATCAGCGATTTCGCCTGTAACATGTAGCAAAGCAAGAATATGCAAGGCTCATTGTACAAATTAGGATCGTGACGTCGCCCGAAGTGTGTGTGGAGAGGGAAGTCTGGGCCTCCCTGCTGAAATTGCTGCCTCTGCAACCCGGCCCCAGATGAAACGGAAGAAAATGGAAATGGCATTATACAAATAGTTTTTTCAAATGCATTCACAAAATTAATTAATTTATTACATTTCAGTTAAATAAACATAGCAGACAAAGTCACATTCAGTTTTACCAAGTGCCAAAAGATCAACAACTTATTGAAAAAGTAAATTGAACAAGATTTTCTCTTATTTTAATATAATTTGGTCATGTTCATGTTGTTAATAAACCCAAAGGGCTGTGTGTGGCCCCCGGGCCGTAGTTTGCCCATGTCTGAACTAGATACTCATTTATAGAGGTATCGTTGCTCATAGTCACTTTCACATGACAGAAATGAACTGTTCCACAATAGCTTTAGAATGACCTTGAGCTCTATCAGAACAAGTATAAGACCACATAGACTAGTATAGGTCCATGGACCACTATGGAGCCTACCTGGACAACTGAGGGAATACACAGATATAAGACCACATGGTAATATAAAAGAAAGTACTATGATTTTATTCTGAAAATCACATTCTATTGTGTAAAGAAAGTGTTTTTTTGGTTTTTTTTTATTGTTGTATCGGAATTGGTATTGAAATTGTATTATGACAACCCTAATCCCAAACTTAACAATAGTCACCAATTACCTAACTTTAACCCATATTAATCTAGATAAAAACTTTATACCATGTTGATCTAATAATCTAGGATTTACATCATATGGACCTCATTTTTAGCCCCAGACAAAGCAAAAAAAAAAAAAAAAGCTAAAGTGACTCTACAGCTGGGGTCGCCAACGTGTACCTCCAGCCCCTTCCAAATAACTCCAAAACATTAAAGGGCCCATATTACGCGATTTTCTGGTCTACATTATAATGCTGACATCTCATCAAAAACATACCTGCAGTTGTGTTTTGTTTCATTCATACATGTTTACGATGAATATCCTGCATATTTGGACTGGGTTGTTCTCTCAAACACTTTGTTCCACCTTGGTAATACAGGAAGTGCTCCACTGTTTTTAAACTCCATACATCTTCACTAGAGTCATTTGGATGATTTCAGAAGTGGAATTGCCAATCTTTACTGAACTAAAGGTAAAGGCAGCTGTTAACTTGAAAACTACTCCTTTATGATATCACAAGGTAGAACAGAGCATTTTGAGCTTTGAGTAACCCTTTATTATTAGTCCGTCTACATCTCCAGACATGTGTAAGTGAAACAAAAGACAACTCTAGGTATGTTTTTGGGGAGGTAACAGCATTATAACATGACTAAAAACTCACAAGAGTCAATTTTGAGTAATATAGGACCTTTAAGGAAATATCAACATGATACCAACTCATGTGAGGCTCATTCTGCTTTCTGTTTGGATAATTGTCTTGAGAAACAAAATAACAAATTATAACAATTAATGTTGTAATTAAGGATAAAGCAGCATTAAAATTGTTATCAGTAAAAGATATATTTGATTTGACTGCATTTGCCTCATATTTGAGGACACAGATTTATGAAATTTAAAATGGCAAATCTTACATACAGTTATTTATTTGATGTGAAACTATTGATATATATTTGCTACAGATACAATCTCACCAAACCAAGTAATAACTGGCAAAACATGAAACCCTGTCATATGCAGTAGAAGTGGTAGTTCTGGTTTGGATCGGTCCCTAGTGTGTGCATGTGTGTGTGCACATTTGATATATCTGGGCTCTCACCATGAGGAAGACCTGCTGCAGTCGGTCAATGCAGTTTCTGTACCAGGGTGTGCTGATGTCCACACTGCCCGTCTCACAGCGCACCAGGTGCTCTGTCAGCAACATGATGAACCTCTGAGGACAGAAAAGGATAGGGTCTGAGGTCAGAGAAGGGTCTGGGGAGTGCCCCACGCCAAGCCATTCAAGGCACTGGCTTGGTTCTACCCTACCCCTTAGAAAATCAAGTTGATCAAGATATATTAGTATCATAACTATTCCATAGTAAAAACGATATCATTGCATATTAATTGCTGAAAAGCATCATCCCTCTTGTTAACTTTTGCAGTTTTAAAAAGGTATTTAATCTGGGCAACAATGAATATGTAAGCAATATAAAACAGTTTGGTATTTAAACTAGCATTGCAGGAGCCGTTCTGTTGCCTCCGGTGTAAATTGATGCTTTAATAAATGTGCTTGTATAGAGCTTTGCCTACGTTACGTGTCGCTGAAGGTCCTGGTGTAAATGCCTGGTCAGAAATTAGTAGAGTGGGGTAGGGCTATAAACCAGCTTTTTATAACTTAAATTAGGGTCCATTTACATTCTGAGTAGTTATGTTTTATTTATCATTATGAAACCTTTCTGGTAGATGGTCAACCACCTACTACGTAACTTTTAGTAACAATTTTATTTAAACTTTTATAAATGAGGACCCAGATCTGTGGAGAGACGAGCCCATTAACGGTACAAATGTATGTTTTTCAAGGTAATTTTAGCAAAGTGTTTAACCAAATTTCAACAAAAATACAAGATAAAGCTCCAGGTGCAAAGATACTCCACAAACCTGGAAGATGACGAGGAACAAGTTCTTCTGCTCGCTCTGAGCCGACTCCACCTTCTCTTGCAGCCTCTCGATCTGCTCCTCCAGCTGAGCCTCCTCATCTTCACTGGTACGCTCCATATCCTCATCATCACCGCTGTCCCTCTGAGGAGCGCACACACGTGTCTCAGTCCACATGTCTCAGGTCCACACGTCTCAGGACTTTAGAAATCTCCATGACGTTTCACCAGACTACTCACCCTCTTGTGCTGCTGCTTCTCCAGCTTGTCCTTGGCTTCCTCCAGCTCCTTCTGGATCTTCTGCACATGCTTGTTCATTTTGCGGATGGTGGAGTGGAGGATCTCCCAGATGTAGAGCCTGAGGAGCAGGTGTGAGATTTGGTGAGTGAGGTGGTCTCTGGAGGGGCTTACACAGGGAGGTCTCTGGGCTGAGTGAGGGGGTCTGGAGCTTACACAGGGGGTAACACACAGCTCTCACCTGGTGAATTCGTGGGCCATGTCTTGAGAGAAGAGCCAGTTGGCCACAGCAGCACAGTCCACAATCTGAGTGCGGATCATTTTGTCCACCAGAACAGCAATCATCTACACAGCGAGGGGTGTTTTAATTATTATTCAAAAGCAAACTATTTTTTGTAACAAGATCTAATGGTTCACACTTAACGTTCTAAATGACACCCATGGGTGCTGCTCATCTGTGGGTGATAGTTAATTGCAAATTTTTTCACCTACCTGGATACACTGAATTAAAAGGTGTGTTCCTAAATTATTAAGTGTAAGTATAAACAATTTTGTCTGTAATCCCCCAGTCATCCAGGTCTGATCCATAACAAAAGATGAAATTTAAATCTGTCAACCGGACAAATCGTTGTAGAATTGAAGATGTGCTGCTGCTCATCCAAGCCGCTTCTTCAGTTCACTGCCTTATATCTAACTGAAGGGAGGGGCTAACTACACGGAAACTGTAAACACCTGTTGTTTCCCCTTCAACCTTACAACCCTATTCAACCTGTAACGGTTGCCTATTGTTCTCTTTGTTCCCATTTGTTTCGATCTGAGGATAGAGTTGTAGATCGGTGAGATTATGTCTCAGGCCCCCATTCCTGTTTAAGAAAGGACTGTCTCCTAACAAAAATAGCTTCTTTAACTCACCTCTCAAACCATTTCTTTTCTCTGGCCAAGATCTGTACCTAACTATTTTCAAAGGAGTGGTTAGTGTCTTTGACATGGAGATGTATAGCGGACTGGGGTCCAGAGGAGCTCTCGTGCCGGTGTTGGTACATCATCTTATGGGGTGGTTATTTAGTTTCTCTAATGTACCACTCACCGCAGTCTTCACAACACTGAATAGAGTAGACTACATTACTTTGTTTATGGCTCAGGGTTTTGTTCTTTGGATGAACCAGTTTCTGTCTTAAAATGTTTGTAGGTTTGAAATAGACGGAATCATACTGTGTGAAAATTCTCAGAAGTTTTTCAGACACACAAGCTGTGTAAGGACTAGTTACGCCTATCCTTCCTGGTTCAGATTCCCTGCTGTCCTCTTTTTTAGCTCTGTTAGATCTATTGAAGGCCCATTTTGGATATCCACAAGCAGAGAGGGCTTTCTCCATGTGTTTTTCCTCCTACACTTTTTCCTCTGTGTTTGTGGGCACCACCTAAGCCCTGTGTTGTATAGTACAGATAACTCCCCGGGTTTGTGCTGCAGTAGATGGTGTGAATCAAACAGCAGGTATCGGTTGGTGTGTGTAGGCTTCCTCAAGACTTCTACCTGGAGATACCGGTTCTCTCCTATTGTTACTGCACAGTCTAAGAAGGCCAGTTTGTTCTCCTTGGCCTCTTCCTATGTGAACTTGATGTTTGGATCCACATCATTAATATGTGCAGTAAAGGGTTCTCTAATCTTGAATTTTGATTTTATTCCAGTTGTCATCCACATATCGATACTAATGTGTGGGTGGAGTGCCTGGAAATGAGGCCAATGCATCCTGTTCAAATTGGTCCATGTACAAGTTAATAATAGGAGAGACTGGTGAGCCCATGGCGCAGCCGTGGATTTGCCTATAGAAGTTCCCAAATCAGCAAACTGAACTGGAAATATGTGGTATTTAACAAATTTCCAGCAGAGGAGGTCTGAGACATAATCTCTCACTGATCTACAACTTTATCCTCAGACCCAAAATAAACAGGAACAAATAGAACAATAGAGGTTGAATGGGGTCATTAAGGCTGAAACTGGAGATAACAGCTGTTCACAGTTTCAGTGTAGTTAGCCCCACCCTTTAGATAGATATAAGGCAGTGTCCACCAGCAATCTGACCAGAACTGGCTTGGATGAGCAGCAAAACGTCTTCACTCCTACAATGATTTGTCCAGTTGTCTTTTGCTATATAATGGATTTTCCTTTATAAAGCTCTGGTGCTGGTGAGGAAATGGCACAACCTATATGGTAAATAACACTGCTGGCTGGTGCTGATCTGAGGGTGGTGGTTAATTGGATAAATTATGAATTATAATAGTAAATAAGGTGTGTTGTAAATCATCACATGAATTATCCATTCCTACATACTAAAATACATGCTAAATGCCACCCATGGGTGCTGCTGACCTGAGGGTGGTTCCTCCACACGTCGTACACTACTTTGAGAATGTGCAGCTTTCCCTCGTCACTGTCTGTAAGTGCCTTCAGGATCTCATGAAACCTGCGTGTTTGGAGGGAACATCCGGATTAAACCATTGTAGAGTTGGACTAAATACATGCAGTACACCCACGTGAAGCACACTTACTTGCCCAGGGCGCTGAAGGAGTGGCTGAAGGACTTAGCAGCCATGTGCAGCAGGGTCTGCAGAAACACGTCGATTTTCAGAGGGTTAAAGCTCTCGGCCTCATCTGCACAGGTCATGGAGCAGGAGGAAGACAAGAACAAACTGTGTCATAACAGGACATGTGCATACCGTATATCCCATACCAACATAGTATTAATGTTGACAATGAAAAGTGTGTTTCATTTTACAACTTTTTCAATTTGACTGCCAACTAGCGCTGAAAGATTAATCCAAATGGAACTTTGAAATGTTCAGAGCATTAGTTTAGTTAGCAGTTCAGCCTTCTCTAATATGTTAAAGTACATGTGACAGGTGTTGATGATTCTCAAATTTTGACTTAATGTGGTGGGATAATATCTGTTATAAATATAAATTATAATTTTACACCAATCAAGAAGCAGTTTGCAAAGAAATGTTGAAAGATGTGTTGAAGATTATGTTCCATATTGATGACAACACACTAGGAAGAATTCTGTTTATATGTTAGAGACACTTCTAATACTTTAAACATTATTTTCTTTTTGTTCAATAAAAATGTATGTGTACATTAGAGTTTTTTGACATTCTTCCCCAAATGTGATGTCATGATTTCTAAAAAGTAAAATGTTTTAACCTAAAACATGGCTCAACTGTGAATGAAATTGTAAACGTTTTTGTAAAGCTTAAATATACAGATTTAATAAAAATTAATATTCTAACCTGTCATAGGCACTTTAATGCTCCTAGCCTGTTCATGTTTAATCAAACTGTGCCTTACCGTCATCGTCCTCCTGGTTGGGGTTGGGCACTTCTTTAAGGATGCTGAGGATCTCCTCGTTGGTAGCTTTGTTCTTGATGGCGTTTTGCACCATCATGGAGACTGGGTAACCTGGTAAAGAGGCTGTGGAGAGAATCAACAGAAGAGGTATGAGCCTTAATCAGACCAGAACCTACTAAACCCCAAACTTCTACTTCTAAGCAACAGCTCTGTGTGTGGGGGTGTGTGTATGTATGCATACATATACATATATATATATATATATATATATTAATATATATATATATATATATTAATATATATATATATATATTAATATATATATATATATATATTAATATATATATATATATATTAATATATATATATATATTAATATATATATATATATATTAATATATATATATATTAATATATATATATATTAATATATATATATTAATATATATATATTAATATATATATATATATATATATATATATATATATATATATATATATATATATATATATATATATATATATATATATTTATTAATATATATATATATAAAGGCGGTATATATTAAAGTGTGTGACCTTTTTTTGTTGGTGGCGACTTTTTTGGCTAGGCAATGTATACATGAAAAAAAACTGATATTATGCTTTTTTCCCATCAAAAACATACCTGAAGTTGTGTTTTGTTTCATTCACACAATCCCTGCATATTAAGGCTGTGGTCTTCTCTCAAACTGAAAATATTTCCTTGTGATTGTCATGTGGTAATACAGGAAGTGCTCCACTGTGTTTTTATGCTCCATACACCTTCACTAGCCCTGGAATTGCCCATCAACACTGAACTAAAGGTAAAAGGTAGCCGTTAACCCAGTGGTTCTCAAATAGTGGGGCGCGGTGCGACGCCAGCGTATGACTCCGGGAACATGCTTTTCTTTTGCCGTTCTAGAATAAAGTGTAATTGCATGTCCACTACTGTAAGTGGCAATTGCGCTCTCATTGTCAGAGTGTGCGCAGGCCCTACACCATAGAACTAATACTATGCCGTGTACGCGCGCAAACCCTACACTGTAGGTAGCGCGTACGCAGCGCGCACACAGCAAAGAGCAGGAGAGAGCGGACAGATCGTGACACAGGACAATGAATAAGAGACACTTTTGCTAAAGAGACACTATAGAAAAAAAATTAAACACGGATGAAAATAAAGGCGGAGATAGACGGAGGTAATGAGATGCACGAAAGTCACCCGAAAAGTAAAGTCCAGGAGCAGGAGCTGAGAGTTGCAGTATCATGCTTCAAACCCCGGTTCGAAAAGCTGTGACCTGCAAAACGTGTTCATTGCAGCCATTAATCCTGACTTCTTCATTTTGATAAAGAAAAAAACTAAACAAAAAAAAAAAATTAAAAAAACGGGACAAATTGTTTTATTTTTGTCTTGTTAATGTTGCTGATCAATTAATTTATTATCATTTATTGATTTTATTTAATTTTAATGTGATATTTATTAAATTTTAATGTATTATTTTGATATTTATTTAATTTTAATTTATTCATTTGATGTTTATTTAATTATATATTTTTATTTGATATTTAATTAAATTTCATTTTATTTTATTTTTTCAGTATGAAATCGTTCAATCAGTTGTTCAAAAATGTGTATAGTTCAAATAAGGATAAAAAATATATATATATGAATTTCAAGAAAATGTATGCATTTTACATTTTGCAAGTTAAAAGGTGTTTGGGGGCGAAATGTTTTCTTCTTCATAGGGGGGGCATGACAGAAAATAATTGAGAAGCACCGCGTTTACCTGAAAACTATTAGTAAATTACATCACGCGGTGGAATAGAGCATTTTGAGGTTTTGAAATATAGAGACTAATAATAAAGGATTACTCAAACATGTGTAAATAAAACAACAACTCCGGGTATGTCTTTGATCAGGTAACAAAATTATAACATGGCTTATTAAAGCTCACAAGAATCCACCAACAAAAAATATGAGACCCAACCTCCATTTCTGTACTCACCGGTGCTCTCGTCTGCATACTTGTAGATGAAGAGGGGCTCTTTGGGGATGAGAGCCGAAAAGGTGGGGGGTACGATGTCCACGATGCGCTGGTGGTACGACAGTCTGAGGACGGGACGGAGGCACACATGAAGGAGAAGGAGTAGAGTGAAGAGAGGGGAGGAGGAGAGTGAGAAGAGGGGAGGAAGAGGAGGAAGAGAGGGAGGAGGAGGATGAAGAGGGAGGAGAGAAGAGGATGATATGGAGGTGGTTCCTGAAACTTGTTTCAGGTTTACCTCATGCTCTTCTCCAGGACCTCTTTGACAAACTTGGGCTTGGGCATCTCAGGATCCAAAGTCAGACAGTCTGCCCTAAAATAGGCATAAAGCACACATTATGAAGCAAAGGGCCATGTTGTGCACCATACAGCAGTGGTGATTAGAGGGGCCAAAAGCTGCGCTAAACTTAAGAGTACAGTTATATCAGTAGTAGAAGTACAAAGTAAGGGTCTAAGAAATTACTCAGTATTAAGGGACTAGAGAAAAAGTATGTTTTTAAGAGTAATTGCCATAATCTGATTTATACATTAATGTAACTGAAGGGGCAAAACAATACTGTATCCAATTCGATAGAATCAAATAGGTCACAAATGTTTAAAAATTAAATGTTATCGTAAGAAGTTACGCAAGAAACACAAATGTTCAAATCATTTTATACTGAATGAGCAATATGGTGGCACACTAAGAAATGAAGCAGTTAAAATGAGGCTAAAAGTAATAGCTTTATCAGTTAGGTAAATGGACTCAAAACAACAGGAAACTGCCTGTTGAGAGTTATAGAGAGGAAACCAGACTAAATATATCAATTGGATGCCTCAAACGTTGGCTAATGAAACTAAACATTTATTTAATGTGTAAATAATAAAACCATGTCAGTCACTCACCAGTCGTCCCAGCTCCAGCGGAACTGAAAGTTGCTGAGATGGTGAGAGAACCAGTTTATGAGCCTGAAAATCACATACACACAGAGTTACAGGAGAGGCCTTTAAAAGAAGGTTATGGATGAGTTACGGATGGGCTATGGACAGGTGAGCTCACACACACAGGACAGGTTATGCTACGGACTGGTTACAAATGGTTTATGGACAGGTTGCGGATGGCTGAGCTCATACACACAGGACAGGTTATGTTACGGGCAAGTTACGGGCAGGTTATATTTTGGTTTGGTTAAAGACAGGTTACAAACAAGAGAGCTTACACATACACACAAGACAGGTTATGGTCGGGTTATAGACAGGTGTCAGGTTAAGGATTGGATACAGACTGGTAATAGACAGGTTAAGGACTGGTGACAGGGGCAGGGGCTCACCTGTCTATGCACGTGGTGTTCATTGTGTCTAGTCTCATGTAGAGCATCTCTGTGGCCTGGGCCAGCTGGCACACTCAGGTTAAGGACATGCCATACCCACATTGCAATTTAAAGTTCAAAGTCCCGGTAGACATAACCAAGTTCCAGATTTGGGAGTTTTCCTTTAGGTTTTATGAAGTCCAGCCACATTCACTATAAAGGCATTTTGGCAGGTTTTTGAACAATGTAATTTTAAATGCACAAGTTTATGTCTGAAAATCATTTCTAGAGAATAAATTTTTTCACCTTTTTCCCCGTTTCTCAAATCAGCCATTAGATGTTTGTTGTTTTTTTTTAATAGACATTATAAATCCTATAAAGCATATCGAAAAATACTTTCAGAATTAATTTAGTGAATATTGATTTGCTTTTATTGTTTTAAACAATGAACTGAAAACAAAGTTTTATACATGTTTCACTTTCGTTTTTTACACCCCAGGTCAATGCAGTCCTCATTCACGACACTATCACATTAGAATCTTCGTGTGTTCCGCTAATGAAACTAGTGCATTGTTCTTTATCCTGCTTTTGTATATTTATGGAGAGTTGTCGTGTGGGAGTATGGATGATGTCAGCATATGGGTAGAGCTTTGGACAAATGTTACAGCTAACCGTAAGGAGGGTTCGAATAGTGCCTGAGAGAGATTGCTAAAATACTAAAACTTGCATGGATGACATCTAAAACCTTTTCAGGGATGTTTCTGATGAGGGAATAATGTTATAACATGGAAGAAAGCGCCACAAAGTCGATTTTGCATTATACACCCTCTTCAAATATTTTCCATTCAACATTACAACAATACTATTTTTTTTATGATTTTAAAGGATACAACTTGTGGGAGTGACCCTGGCTGCAGTTTGCACAGTTCGATGAGCAGTGTGGTGTACATGACGTCGATGTGGGGAGGGACGGGCAGCTGGAACAGTTGTCCAAAGATCACCTGGAGAACACACACAAATGTTATGGACATGTAAAAGCATGAGGCATCATTCGCCCAGCCACACACCGGATGTACCTCCACAATGTGGTAGTTGAGAGGGATCTTGCTTTTGCCTGGATAGCTGAGTAACTGTGCCGCACTGAAATTGACAAAACACAGGCCAGGTGAGTTAGGCAGGTCATAGGCAGGACTGGAGCATTGAAGGGACATTTCTTGTTATTATGATCAAAGATACAGATATCTATACAAAAGATGTCTTCTTTTGCTATGGACAGACAGAGATTACACAGACATCTATGTTTTCTTATTAAAAAGGTATAGTATGCAACTTTCCATGGAAATTGAAAGTTAAAAGCATACGGAACATTCTCCATGGACATTTACAAGTTTTATGCCAGACTGGAATATTATAGCCAAAGGAACAACATTTCCATGGAAACAGCAGGGAGGAGCCCTCCTTCAAGCCCACTCACAGTAAGGACATATGTATTTTTTGTTTTTTCAGTGCAATAAACACAACCAAGTTGAAAAAAGGTGGCTTATATTCCATACTGTGGGTTTAAAAACAGAAAAACGTGCATTTCATATATTATTTCAAAAACATACATTTGCTCCAAATTTGCTTCAAACCTTATGTTTTTACTGAGAGGATGCAAACCATGTTCATCTCTGTGTACCACCACTTTAAGAAGAACCACCATGTGTTTTTGGTTTCCTATAAATACAATATAAACCCTTAGATAGGTATGGCAGGAAAAGTAAAATGAATTATTTTATATATATATATATATATATATATATATATATATATATATATATATATATAAAATTCATTTTACTTTTCCTGCCATACCAATGCAATAAAACAAGTATTCTCCCTATAAGAACAGTAAAGGGTATGCGTGCATGTACCAGGTCTTGCGCTCTTTCCAGTGGGTCTTGATGATACAGTTGAGGTTCTCTTCTATGACAAACCTCTCCACAGAATGGCTTCCGGGCATCACAGGGCCCTGCAACAGAGGGGGGGGGGAGAGTAAGATCTCAGCACAGCCAGAGACTGTGCTCCTGACACTGGCATCGTATATCATATTCTACATTGTATACACTACTGAGGAAAGCCTCTCTATACTTGTTTCATAAGGTTTTAGGGTGCGCTCACATCCTGGGTTGAGCCCAGTTTAGTCCTTTCTACATTCTGTTTGAATCCAGAAGAGTATGAAATCGGACCATAGAGTGTGACAAACCTACATCCTACCTTGGGACGACCCAGCTACCGCTGCCAATTTATTTTATTTTATTTATTTATACAGGGAGACCCGATGAGAGCACTTGGGCTCTCTTTTTCATGGGCACCCTGTTTAAAATACAATACAAACTGAAAAAACAATCAAAAACAAATAAGTCCATATAAAACATCAAAAACAAGTGCAGGTGTGTGTATAAAACTTTGTTATCAGATTATTAAATTGCAACTGTTACACCAACGTGTCCAGTTTTGCTTTTCCTTGGAGTGTATTCCAGTTTTGTGAAGCAAAACAGCTAAAAGCCCTCTTTCCCATCTCAGTTCTGGTGCGGCTCGTCCTTATGCAGTCATGTGATCCGGTATTAAATGTTCCGGTATCAATGATTAACAAGCCTACCAAGGTATTCTAGGAGTTTTTGAAGTAGTCCCTTATAGATAAACTTCAACTTATTCTCTTCTGATAGTGATGGCCACCCACTTTCTCATAGAGAACACAGTGATGAGTTTCAAATCCTGTAATAAAACGAAAGGCTGAGTGAAATGGTGGATCCAATGGTTTCAAAGCAGAGGCTGAAGTCTGCATGTACACCACATCCCCATAATCCAAAATGGATAGGAAGGTTGCTTGCACTATTTCTATTCTGTAACTCATTGGGATACAATATTTGTTTCTGTAATAAAATGATAATTTAGATTTTAAACTGTTACATAATTCTGAGATATTTTTTAAAGGATAAGTTTTCGTCAAACCAAAAATCAAAGATATAAGTACTAAGTCTTTCAATGGATGTACCATTTAGTGTATAAAGATTTGTAAATTGCATATTACTGAAATGTTTTTTAGAAAAAAAATCATATACTTAGTTTTACTTGCATTCAAAAACAGGTTAAGATTTATGAGGGAGTTTTGGATTTCATAAAATCTTGTTGCAGTTTTAAAAGTGCCTGATCAGCAGAGGGAGTACTTGCATACAAAACAGCATCGTCTCCATGTAAATGTATGGGCTTTCTTTTAAATTGTGACCAATAGAATTAATTTAAAAAAATGTAAAAAGTAGGGGGCCCAAAATTGAGCCTTGGGGCACTCCTTTACTTAAAGTAAAAAAATCTGATTTAAAACCATCGGCTACTACTGCCTGGGTTCTGTTTCAAATTTTGAAACCAATTACATGTAGCATTGTCAAATTCAATATGCTTCAGACGTTTCAAGAGGACTCCATGATCCACTGAATCAAAAGCTTTAGTTAAATCAATAAACAGAGCTACACAATCTTGTCTGTCATCAAGAGCTGAGAAAATGTCATTTAAAACTTTTGTGGTTGCAGTGATAGTACTATGCCCTTTTCTGAAACCTGACTGATAAGACTTCAAAATGGAGCAATTATTAAAATAACCTGTAACTTGATTTGAAACTAACTTTTCTTTTTTTGCAAAACAAGGTAATTTAGATATTGGCCAGAAATTATTTACATTTTTAGTTGTCCCACCTTTATGTTAAGGCAAAACATGTGCAGTTTTCCATAATTCTGGTATAACTTACATATTTTTAATTCATCAAATGAAATGGCAAAAAGGTTGAATTAAATATAGGGCAGCTAGTAAAGTTTTGGATCAAGATCATAGCTCCTGTGGACTTCTTCGGGTCTATGGAGCAGAGAGCATTTAAGACCTCCATGTAAGTGAAAGGTCTTAAAGAAAAAATGTGATTTTCTGCCTGAGGTTCAGACTCAACATAATCAAGATCAGAAGGACCATCATTATTCAACTTGTCACATGCAGAGATAAAATGTCTATTGAAAGCATCACATATTTCCACTTTTTTTTACAATTTACAATATGGAATCTAAAAAATATCAGTTGGTAATGTATAAGTATTATGTTCAGAGAGGGATCTGACTGTCCTCCAGAACTTCGTCAGATTTCCTTGGCTCTCTATCAATGCAGACATGAAGTAGGATGTTTTTGCCTTTTTAACTGCTGATAGACATTTATTTATCTTCTGGTGAAAAGATGCCCAATCCAACTCTGACCTAGTTTTGTGAGCGGTTTTCCAGGCAGCATTTCTTTCTCTAATTGTGCAGTTTCTGAATTGAACCAGGCATTATTACAGTTTCTCATTCATTTTTTTTTCTTTTAGGAGCATGCAGGTCTACAATTTCATTAAATGTTTCAATAAAAAAGTTCAAGGCCATCAGGGTCAGGGAATGCTTATGTTAACCCGATCTCACTGTAATATAGGTCAGAGATGAATGCCTACTCATTGAAATGTTTCCATGATCTTCTGACCTTTACACATGGATGCGCCTTTTTCACTTTTGTATTTCGGATACATCCAATTGGACAATGGTCACTAAAATCAAGTGGAAAAACACCATTTGCCTCATAATTTCGGGGTTGGTTTGTTAAGATTACATCAATGAGTGTGCCTTTATTCAAATTTGCAGGGTCAGGTCTAGTTGGAATAGAAATTAACTGTGTAAGATTTAGGCCATTGCATAGGTCTTTCAAAGTTTCGGACTCTTTTTCCAGCCAGTTAATATTTATATCACCCATTATCAGGGCCTCATAATTTCCCAGTTTAGAAAGCATCATGAACAGATCATTAAGATCATTTGTATCATGTGTCTCTCAAATGCAGAAGACACCTCCTCAACAAAATTCTTGTATCAATCAGAAACAAATAAACAACTTCTACCTGAGAAATAAGAGTTGATTCTGCAGAAATACACACCGTTTCTCAGTCCTCTGTATTTAGTATTTTATTCCCCCTCTTTTCTTATGTGTAAGCAGCCATGCTTGTTTTGGCATGAAGGAGCATGCATCTCTACAACTGTTTAATTCGTCTGTCAATCACGCCTATCTGAAATCAGAGAGGCAGGACACAGTTCCACGCCATCATCGCCACGCTCATCTTTGTAACGTTTTGTCAAAGCGTGCGGCTCCAGCTGGACAAGTCTAGTCCAGGATAAGTTCTGACTTTAGTTCCAGTTTAGTTCCACTTTTAATGTGCACATGTGAATGCACCCTTAATGTCATCCATACAATTCTGACAAAACCAATCGTAGCCGGGAGTGGGATTTATATGGGAAATTGTCCAGTGTCAAAATAATTTAATTTATTTCAAGAATGTCAGTCAGAAACTTCAGATACTTGGATCCAGAGTTTTGTAAAGCAAATGGCAACCACATTGTATACATGTGTTTGCATAGTTTATATTTTGAATAAACAAACTAGATTCAGTGATTGTCTAGACACAGTTGGGTGTTGCAGTGCAACGTAAACCAGTGACACAAATTCACATCAGAGAACTTTGCTGATCCTAGAATCCAATTAGAAGGTTCTATGGCAACAGATGTAAGGATCTACACTGAACCATACAATATTTGATACTAAATATTTGTGTGACACAAAGAGCACTACATGTAAGTGATTGAAATCAGGGTTGTTAAAACTGAAAAAAGAACAAAAAAACAAAAAACAAAAAAACCCAAACAGATACTACTCAATATTAAAACTAGTAATTAAACTAGATCCTTATTTGAGCAGGTATGGATACAAAAAAAGTCACATTCACAGGACAGAAATTAACCTTTCCTAAATAGCTTTAGAATGATCCTGAGCTGTATTAGAACAAGTATATGACCATACAGACTAGCATAGGTCCATGGACCACTATGGAATGGACCTGGACAACTGAGGGATTACACAGATATAACACCACACAGTAATATAAAAGAATGTACTACCATTTAATGTTGAAAACCACATTATGTTTGTATGTAGAGAAAGATTTTTTTAGTATCAACGTGGTATGGGAATTCGTATTGAGTCTATTCCTAATAAGTTTGAAATTTTAGTATCACAATGACATCAAATGTACTATAACAATCTTCCTCCCTTAGACTGTCCTGGCTGGTGTGTCGTACCTCGGGTGCGTCGGTGTAGTCAAACATGCGGAAGACAACACGAGGCATGGGGTAGTGGGCATCTGGCATATGTCCTGGAGGGGTGAAGGGGGGCAGGTTGTGCTGTAGGGCCTCACATAGCACACTGTCAAAGGCTATGTACGGCCTCAGGATGTGTCTCTCCTGCCACCGGTCCTTCTTCAGCTTCTGGATCTGAGCCCACAGGCAGTCCAGGTACTGCACACAGAGGTGCACACAGGGACACACAGATTACAGAGAAATAATGGTTAGGTGCTGTTAGCTACAAGACATCATTAAAATATTGCACAAAATTGACTCTTGTGAGCGTTAAGCCTCAAAAACATACCTGGAGTTGTGTTTCATTCACTTTTGTTTGAGTAATACTTTATTAGTCTGTCTATATCTCCAATGCTCTGTTCAGCCTTGAGAGGTCATGTAGTGAATGTTTTCAGGTTAACAGCTACCTTTAGTTCAGTCGAAATAGGAAATTCCAAGGCTGAAGTGATTCTAGAGAAGGTTTATGTAGTTTAAGAACAGTGGAGTACACATTGTATTACCACATGACATGACAAGGTGTTTTTTGGTTGAGTGCAAGAATTCATCCTAAATATGCAGGGTTTGTGTGTTAAACATGTGTGATCGTAACAAAATACAACTCCAGGTATGTTTTGGATGAGACAACATTACAACATAAATAGCATAATGTGAGACCTTTAAAGAAGACATAGCATGCTTTTTTTCTTGCTGTGTAATTAATCTATGACACTTGATGTTGCCTTTTTGTTTTTAAATTTATAATGCAATATTCATTTAAAACAACTTAAAGAAGGGGCATTACACTTCTATTAATTGCTAACACACAACATATTTAGATCACCATATTACCTTTTACCGCTTTGAAAATGCTATAATCACCGAAAACAACGTATTACATGTTTTACAAGTTCACAAGTTTCCCCTCCCTTTGCGCCAAGTCACTTCCCCTTCAGAGCGCTTTCACAATACAATCAAATACTGCACATTGAATTAGATTTGTGAAGTTGGAGTGTATTGGTTTGCATTTTTATGGGAAATGTTGTGCAGGAGCATGGGTCACATAGGCTTGCGAGCTGAGTTTTGGATAGAATTGCACTACTAACCGTAAGGAGAGATTGCTCAAACATGCATGGATGACATCTAAAACCTCTTCATGTATGTTTTTGATGAGGGGGAAAAACTAGTTAACATGGTAAAAAGCTCCAAAAAGTCATTTTGCTATCTGAGTGATAGTAAAAGCCAAAAGTAAAATTTGTCAACTGGACAAAAAGTGGTTGGAGTGAAGAAATTTCGCTGCTCATCCAAGCCGCTTCTTCAGTTCTGGTCAGATTGCTGGTGGACACTGCCTCCTAGGACCTGGCATCTACATATGTGGACAACACATTTTGGGCTGTCTAGGCCACAATACATTTTTTTTCTCTACAAGGTTCTGGTGTCCACATTTGAGGCCATTAAACTGTCACTTGTTAAACTGTCACATATTATAATTTAGATTCAAGGTGGACGTTGTTAAAGGTATAGGTCTTCCTGCACCTGTTAGCTGCACTTCAAATGAGACATTGTTCCAAGAGGTGCAATTGTTGTTTCTCATTTTGTTTTCACACTTATGGAAAAATGTTGCAATGTTCAGGCACTTAATAGTTTTTGCAAATCATTTTTCAAATGTGATTTTAATTTGTTATATTAAAGTCCTAGAACGAATATCCTCATATGTGGACATCAGTTTTCTCATAATGTAAAAAGATAATTCTTTATTTTCACTATCATCAGGTCCCATCTGCCCAAATAACAAAGAGAAATTAATAAAGCATGCCATGCAAGAGTAAAGGTTAAATCCATCTGAAGCCAACTATAGCTAACTATACTGCTAACTATACTGAAACTGGAAACAGCTTTTGTTTACAGTTTCTGTATGTGGGCTAGATCTATTCCAATCCAATCCAACTTTATTTCTAATGCACTTTAAAAACAACAGAGTTGACCAGAGTGCAGTACACAACAGACATTTTAAAAACACAGATAAATGACAGACATGCAAATAAATAACTACACACTGTACACTATAAAAATCAACATATCAATGAAAAGCTAAAGAGAAAAAGTGCGTTTTAAGAGCTGATTTAAAAGTAGAAAGTGACTCAGCCTGTCTAAGGTGCAGGGGCAACGCATTCCACAGTTTGGGACCAGCTACAGAAAAGGCACGGTTCCTCCTCATTTTGGGGACCACTAACAGTGAATGATCTGTAGACCTGAGTGAGCGAGCGAGCAGGAGCATATACCAAGTGTCCACTGTGCCTGAGACATACTTAGCACATTTATACAAGTATTAATGAGTGTCACACCTATTGGCATCCTGGCTAGTTCTATTGTTCTTTGTTTCCGTTGTTTGCTTTGGATCTGAGCATGCAGTTATAGCTGGGGGGAAAGTGATGTCTTTCCTGACAAAAACTGCTTCTTTTACTCTCTTCTCAAACAATTTCTTTTCTCTAAGATCTGTATCTCACAATCTTCAAAGGAGTGGTTAGTGGCTTTGAGATGGAGATGTATGGAGGACTGGGATTCAGAGGAGATCTCACGAGGTGTTGGTACATTCTCTTATGAAGTGGATATTTAATTTCTCCAATGTAATGCTCTTTACTACACTAAATGGAGTAGGATGCATTACTTTGTTTATGGCTCAGGGTTTTGTTCTTTGGGTGAATCAGTTTTTGTCTTAAAGTGTTTGTAGGTCTGAAATAGACTGAAAAGCTTCAGAGAATTTACAGTATGAAATTCCAGACACCCCAGCTGCACAAGGAATAGTTACACCTTTCCTTCTAAAAGAGCTAAAAAAAACAAGACAACAGGGAATCTGAATCTAGATCTATTGAAAGCCCATTTTGGAGATCCACAGGCGAAGAGGGCTTACTGATACGTTTCATGAGTGATTTCAGAGGAAGGATGACCTGAATGAAGCACAGATCAAATAAAATAAAACACCATGGTTTTGATGAGGGAACAATGTCATTACAAAATCATAAAAAAAACATCATAAAAAAAAACACCTGAACAGTGTCTCATATCTACAACAGTGACTGTGTGAGATGTGGTTGCTCAGTTACCTCCTCCTGTGGGTGGGGCTTTTCTGCAGACCACACCTGTAGCATGGGTACATGCGTCTTCACTCGTCTCCTGCACAAAGAGACAGCAGGCTTAGCTATTATCAGGAAGTCAGAAAATTCAGTTTATTTGCTGCCATGGCATTTTAGAAACACTACTAGTTCAGTTTCAATGTTACCGTTCCCTCGCACACCTGACCTTATCCACCCTTCTTGTCTTTAGGAGTACTCACTTGAGATAGCCTTCGATCTGACTGAGCAAGCGGTCTATCTCCACGTCTTTCTTCTCGTACAGCTCTTTGCCCACCCAAGGGAGACAGGACATCACCACATACACAAACCAATCTGAGCGCACCTGCACACACACACCAGCCAACGTCTTTACAGGGCCCATTTATGCCATTTTCTGATCCATGTTATTATGTTGTCTCATCAAAAACTGGAGTTGTGTTTTGTTTCATTCACATATGTTTAACACACAAACTCTGAATATTTTGTAAACACTCTGTTACAGGAAACGCTTCACCTGATCGAGGCTAGCAGTTATAGGGGCAAATTTGGAGCCGAGTTCAGAATTTGGAATTCCGATTGTGATTGTCATAGCAACCAAAGAGTCAATCAGGAGCGAGGATGTTGAAAGTAACACCCCTTTCCGCCCACACAATGGTTTTAGTAGGGAGCAGGCAGTTGGCAACACTGTCAATCAAACCTTTTTTAATGCAAACATTTTAAGGTTCGAATGACGAGCCTGACAGCAGCAATTACAGAGAGGGGCTACAGTTTTTCCAATGTAAAGTGAATTGGAGCTAAAGTCAATGGAGCTGGAAGCTCACTTCCTAATTGGAACGCGGCAGCTAGCAGGTTAGCTATGTCCATCTATATATATATTCTATGGGTGGAACAAAGCATTTTGAGCTTTGGTGATGTAGAGAGACTAATAAAAGAATACTCAAGCGTGTGAATGAAGCAAAACACAACTCCAGGTATGTTTAGATGAGGTAAGAATAAAATAACATGGCTAAAAGCTCACATGACTCAATTTTGCATTATATATGACCTTTCCATGTCCTGTTAAAAAAAAAAAAAAAAAAAAAAAAAAATCTGTATAATTTTATTCTTCGTGTTTATTCATGGGTAGCAGACAGACAGTATTTTTGCAACTTATTTTCAAACTTATCAATTAGAAAAAAATTAAACCTTTTAGAAGCATTGGTTACCTTTTCAAAATAATGTTTCACAGGGCATGTTTCAAGAGGTAAAATCCCATGAGTGGGCTTACCTGGGGCACATCTTCTTCCTGAGTTACACTGACAAAGTTCTCAAACATGGCCACCATGGAGGGAGCGGCAATCACATGACAGTTCACTAGGTCAGACAAGAAACGTACCTGCAGGACAAAAGTGTCATCAAACCCAGTGTCCCTCTACACATATACAGCTCAAATAGGGTGCATACTGTTCATTAATTAAACCTTTTTTGAACAATTTTGTCTTATTTGACATAGACTCAAAAGGATTTGGATTTAAAGAAACTGTGCTACACACAGTTTCTTGCGCTCTTATTGATTTAAAAAGGTACCACAATCACAACTGTACCCATGTTGCCAGTGCCTTAACCTGCAGATAGAGGACACATCCAAGTTTTTTCTCATTCTCATGGACAGGCAATGCCTCATATGAAAGCTCAGAACCTCCGAAATTCACTCACTGACCTGCACAGGCTGCATTAGCACTAATTAATAGTTTGCTGCAGGTGCTGGTGTTTAGGTAGTGACGATTTAGATCAGAGAGAGTCCTTTTAGGTATAAACCAACTGGATTTCAGCATTGAAACTGGCAACTCAAATGAGAGACTCATGTGACTCATTCAGCTTTCTGATTGGATACTTGTCTTGAGACTCAAAATAACAAATGATAACAAAATAATATAGCCATCATGTCCAATGTTTTTGTAACTAAGAATAAGCATCAGCATTACAATTGCTACCAGTAAAAGCTATTTTTGATTTAAACATTGTTACTTCATATCTTGGGACACAGTTAGGTCAAGTTTCAGGATAACAAAATCTTACATACAGTTCCTTTAAGTGTGACACTCCCATTTTACATACCAGGTAAACCGCTTCATTGTACAGGTTATTCTTGAGTGTCTCTTTGAGCTGTCGGATCATGGCCTCCACAAACTCTCCTCCGAAGTTGTAGTTGCGTGCATTGAGGAGCCCGACCAGTGTGGTGTAGACAGTGAGTTTCTCAGGCAGCAGCCGTGCCCTGTCATAACCAGCACATGGTCAGAACCAGCCTGCAGTCGCTCTGCCTCCCACCTTTGGAACTCTCTTTCGCCTCTTCTCCATTCTCAATTCAAATCTCAAATCCAAGTGTAATTTTTGTTTTTTTTTAAATACAAACATTTTACAGCATATATAGAAATGTATCAATCTAGGATTTTCAGTTTTAGTATTGGTATCTTTGGCTTTTAAAGACACAAAATGTAACTTTCAGGTGGTGGCACATCACCTTTATGATTCCATGGAAATCAAAGATTATAGTCAAAAGGCCTCCAGGCTGAATAACACACAGGTTTGTGGAGATGCACAGCTGCAAAACAGAGCAGACTTACACAGAGCAGAGGATGCGTAGAATCTTGTTTTTGTAGTTAGGCAGGTCAGCCTCCAGGACTCCTGCCAGGCCTTCCAGGTTACTCTCCAGAGAGGATGTACTCTGGGACACAGTATCAGAGCACACACCATCAACACACACACGATTATGCACACGCTATCAACACACACATGGACACACACGCACATGCTATCACCACACACATGATCGCGCATGTACCATCAGCACATACATGACCACACACACACACACCATCGGCACATACATGACAACACACATGATAACATACATGCAGACACACACGTCATCAGAACATGTAAGCACTACAGAGCCCCCAGTCTCTCTCATGTCACCTAGTCTGGCTCTGTACCTTCTCTCCAACTCGACATATGAGTGACTCCAGGCGGTCTTCTATCTCGATGGGCTCTGATGTCCTCCTCCTTTTGTGAGGCTGCCCCCCTGAAACACAATGCACATTTGTAGATAACATTCAGATAACAGAGGATGTCCAGAGGATAGTGTTCACTATTCAGGCCTGCAAAAACCTTTGGTGGTGCTTTTGTTAGAGCAGAAAAAGGTAAATTTTTACATATCTGACGTGTTCACTTCTGCAGGTAGGAGCACAAATAGGTCTGTCATAATAAACACCTACATTGACTTATTGTTCAATATATCATCACTAGAACAATATATTTTGGAGCTCAATATTTATCGTCAGTAGTTTTTTCAGGTGTTTTTGTTGCAATGCAATTAAACTTGAGGTCTAAAAGGTTGAATAAGTGACTCCTATGCCTAAATAGTAAAAGACGAAGTTTAAATCTGCCAACTGGACAAATAGTTAGGAGTGAAGACGTTTCGCTGCTCATCCAAGCCGCTTCTTCAGTTCTGATTAGATAGCTGGTGGACACGGCCTTTTATCTGTCCAATTTGATTCGGATAAGACCATGGTTTCATTTGATGTGACATCTCTTTTCACTTGTAACCCCACATCAGTAGCGGTGGAGGCAGCAAAGAGGAGGTTTCTGCCGGATACTAGGTTAAAAGAGAAAACCAAACTGACACCGGACCAAAGCTTCAAACTGCTGGAAATTTGTGTAAATACCACATATTTCCAGTTCAGAGGGAACTTCTACAGGCAAATCCACGGCTATGCCAGGGGCTCACCGGTCTCTCCCATTAACTAACTTATAAATACAACAATTTGAGCAGGAGGCGTTGGCCTTATTTCCAGGCACTCTGCCGATGCATTGGTATTGATATGTGGATGACAACTGGAATAAAATCAAAATTCAAGATCTGGAACCCTTTACTGCACATATTAATGCCGTGGATCCAAACATCAAGTTCACACAGGAAGAGGCCAAGGAGAACAAACTGGGCTTCTTAGATTCTGCAGTAACTATAGGAGAGGACCGGTGTCTCCAGGTAAAAGTCTTCATTAAACCCATACACATTGACGAATACCTGCTGTTTGATTCACACCATCTACTGCAGCACAAACTTGGAGTTATCCGTACTCTACAACACAGAGCTCAAGTGATGCCGACAAACACAGAGGGAAAAGTGAAGGAGGAACAACATGTGGAGAAAACCCTCTCTGCTTGTAGACATCCAAAAAGGGCCTTCAATAGATCTAAGAGAGCTAGACAAAACAGGACAACAGGGAATCTGAACCTAAAAGGAAAGATGCAACTATTCCTTACACAGCGGGTGTGTCTGAAAAACTTCAGAGAATTTTCAGACAGTATGACATTCCTGTCTTTTTCAAACCCACAAACACTTTAAGACAAAAACTTGTCCACTCTAAGGACAAAACCCCGAGCCACAAACAAAGTAATGTAGCCTACTCCATTCAGTATAGTGAAGAGTGCAGTGAGTGTTACACTGGAGAAGCTAAACAGCCACGTCATAAGAGAATGTACCAACGCTGGCGCGAAAGCTCCTCTGGACCCCAGTCCGCCATACATCTCCATCTCAAAGCCACGAACCACTCCTTTGAAGATGGTGAGGTTCAGATCTTAGCCAGAGAAAAGAAATCATTTGAGAGGGGAGTTAAAGAGGCTAATTTTGTTAGAAATGACAATCCTTCCTTAAACAGGAATGAGGGCCTTAGACATCATCTATACCTCATCTATAACTCCATCCTCAGACCCAAACAAAGAGTACAATAGTAGGGTCGTTATGGATTGAATAGGGTAGTTTCAGCTGAAACTGGAGACAACAGCTGTTTACAGTTTCAGTATAGTTAGCCCCTCCCTTCAGACAGATATAAGGCAGTGTCCACCAGCTATCTAACCAGAACTGAAAAAGCGGTTTCGATAAACAGCGAGGCGTCTTCACTCTTACAACAATTTGTCCAGTTGACAGATTTAAACTTCGTCTTTTATTATGGATCAGACCTGGACGACTGAGGGATTACAGAGGTCTGTATAATCCCTCAGTCGTCCAGGTCTATAGCTATTTTTTTGACTACCTATAGTATATTATTTGATGCAGCTCATGTCACTTAATGATAGTCTGTTTAAAAATGGTTTACTGGGAATATCTTGCATTACTGTTATTGCATCAGTGGCATAAAATAGATAAAATTATAGTTTACCGCAGTATGTGTCTGTACTAATATGTCGTGCTTCAAATTTGTTATCGTGACAGGTCAAAGCACAAATGCAACTTTCACACAAGAGATCAGGCTGCTCCAGCTCAGTGGGAGAAGGTAAAAGCCCCAGTGACCGCCCCCATGTCCTGACTCTGCTGAACACGGAGCCGCAAAAAACCCTCTCGTCTGTTTTAATATGTCTGGTCAGCCAAAACCACACTGGTAAGGCGATCTTTTCATGTAAAGAGTCCGTGCACCACATGCAATGGTCCACAATTGGATATAAGACATGCACATTTGAACAGCGTTAGCCGACCGGTGGGCTGCACACATGCACTTTACCTACCCTCATTCTCGTCGCTGTGCCGTCTTCTGGACATTTTAAAACTAAAAGTTAGTAATGATGCAAAAGTAAGTACAAAAATAACCCAAAGTGTGATTTTGGGTTGGTTAAGCGTGTGTATTATGGCGTGGAAGCCGCAGAGGCGCTACAAAAGCACACAAACAGCAGCGCTCTGAATGAATGAA
This sequence comes from Periophthalmus magnuspinnatus, assembly GCF_009829125.3. Lineage (NCBI taxonomy): Eukaryota > Metazoa > Chordata > Actinopteri > Gobiiformes > Gobiidae > Periophthalmus > Periophthalmus magnuspinnatus. The sequence continues at coordinate 18,979,401 of NC_047135.1, read as the reverse complement.
GCACTTCCGCAGTGAGCCGGAAGTGCACCCGTTTAATCCCTCCGGCTGCTCCTCTCTGCTCTGCAAGGTTCCTCGTCCTGCTCTGTGCACGCTCCTGCTACTCCTGCCACTCCTGCTCATCTCATGTGTTTGTTTAATGCACATTTAAGATAGTAATGACTTCAGATGGAGTGTCCTTTACAGCGTTTATAGATTTGGACATCGATCTAAAACCTCCTAATGAACAAGAGAGATGTAAACAAGAGAAACATCTGTGCGCTCCTCTGCGTAAACACTACAGCCTGTGCCGAAGAAAGGTGAGGTCAGGCTTATGCCTTTTAAATAAGATATGATAAACTTTATTTGTCCAAAAATGGGGAAATGCACGTGTTGCAACGCACAGTTTAAGAACAGCAAATAGACACTAAAATATCAAGATAAATAAATATTAGAACGTAGACTTGGACACAACACTTTGCAAGTATAATGAAATCCCATAATCAAATGTCTAATGTTCTGTACAGTAAGTAGCTCTGACTATTATCATTTACAGTGCAGCATGTGAACAGGATAAATGACAGGTAAAGTGACTTCAGTGTATTAAACAAGAGATTATTCACATTATATCAGTGTATTGTACATGATTATTACAGGTGGAAATGTCTTTAAGTTTGAGTATGGGATCAAATCTGAACTTATTGATACATCTTCTAAAAAGATGTTCAGGAAGTTATCACCTGTTATTAGTTCTTAGTTCTCATCTACACCATAATTATTTTGTGAATGAAATACCTCATAATCAAAGATGGGTAGAGTAACTAAAAACTGTACTCAAATAAGAGTAAGCTTACTTCAAAATAATATTTTGGCTGTCAATTTTGAAACTGTTTCTATGAAAAGTGAATCTTAACAAATGTGGTCCAAGAAATTACTCAAGTAAGAGTAAAAAAAAAAATATATATATATATATATATATATATATATATATATATATATATATATTTTTTTTTTTTTTTTTTTTTTTTAATTTGACACTGGATACTACCCACCTCTGCTCATAATACACATATTGTTTTGAGCAGACAATAAACGTTCAGGTTCATTTTATCGGGTTTTTCTAGATTTATATATTGATCTGTCTTACCTCTGGCTTATTTATCATTCTGTAGTCTTTTGCTGCATTTGTGGCCTCCAAGAAGACTGAAGGCAGTAAATGTTGGTGCTGCTGTGGTCACACCTTCACTGAGCACTTTGCCATTCACAAACATGTGGCCCAGAGCCACCAGGCTGAGGTGGAGCAGCATGCCCTAACCGCCTTTGACAAGGTCCAGACTGCACAACTGGACCCACAACAACCAGACCTACAACCGGACCCACAACAGGGGCTGGAGAGCACAGATGTCTCCTCATGGATCCCAGACACCAGCCACCTGTCTGAAGAGCAGCTCACACAGTAATGCTTCTAATATGCTATAGTGTCATACTCAGCATTGCCAGACTTTCAGAGACTAGCAAGTGACCAAGCCTGCCAATGCGGGAAGGGGCATTACTTTCAACAGGTTCACTCCTGATTGGCTTTTTGGTTTTGTACTCTGATTTCCAAATATGGTCCCTGGTTGCAGATTAGCTGCTATAAGTGCTAGTCTTGATTGGCTTACTTTGGTTGCAATCAAATGCTATGGGTGACGTCACACTCGCTTAGTCCACTTCTAGTACACAGTCTATGGTCTGGAGGTATCCGCACATCAAACTCTGCCCCTGCAGCCAGGTGTTTGTAATCAGAAACGCCTGGCATCAGTAATCAGGGCAGTCCTGTGTGATGTCACCAAGTACTTAAAACTGCAGTGGGCACTGGAGACAGCACACAAACATTTTTTTGACCAGGAAGCTGCAAATTTATCTAGATTGTGTTAAAATTGCCAACAAATGACTAAGAACAGTACACGGTGCTTTTCAAAGAACATTTACATAGTTTAGAAGCAAAAAAAGTTGATTTAGGGTTTTGTTACACTTTAAATGTGTGTCGCACCTATTTTATGACAAAGTGCCATTTGGGAACAAGTGCAAAAGAAAAAAAGCAAGCTGTGACTCTCAAATTTTTTATTTGATCTTGTAGACAATATACACTACACACACATTTACCATGCTTTTATTACTATGCCAGTGCCCTACGTGACATGTAGTGATCCTGAAGTCCCTGCCTTTCCCCTGTGTTTCAGAGGCCCCGGCAGAGTGCTCCTGTACTACTGTTACTGTGACGTGTCTGATCCACATGTGGTCTGTGCCTGGCAGAAAGCACTCTGTCAGAAGCTCCACCTCACAGGAAAGGTGAGTCCTGCCCTGTCTCCATAGCTCACTCAGTCAGGATTGTACTATGTAACAGAATGTTACAAAACACATCCTAATGCAGTTATTCAGTAACTAAATACATTTTCAGTATTCTTCCCTTCACTGTCTGTGCATCCATTCAGTAAAAGGTTGCAGGGCGCTCTCAGAATTATTAGGATCTCGCGGAAAAACTACTTTTGTCACAGGGAAGGAATAGCAAATCACATCTTTAAATGTCTACCTGTCCAGTCATTCCAAAAGCTCCAGCTAATTCACTATGTTCTCCTGTCTGTTGTGTCCTATATAAATCCTTATAATCCAAATAAAATGTTGTTGTTTTTTTACTAGCGTCACAACAGCAGAGCAATCAAACTTTAGTTAAATCCAGAGAAAAGCAAATACATCTTTTCTGTCCACAAATGCACAAAGCACTTATTTTCTTCATGCTTTTCACAAAGTAAATTGTCTGTATTTCTTATCAAATAGTTTGAAGTATGTCTTTCTGCGTTTCCATGCTTGTTTTGGTTCACTTGAGAGCTTCACCTTTGGCTCAACCCAAACCACAATGCTGCTCTGTGATTGGCCTGAACCACTGGTGGCTCGGCCGTATCATAACAGCCATTCCAAATGGATTCTTGTGAGTCTGTGAACTCACAAATATTGCTAGAATTCATATTGCTACGTAAAATTAGACTACAGTTCTAATAACCCTCACCCCAATGGCAGTCCCAGGTTTCCCTGTGTAGAAAGCCTGTTCTACTAGAGTGATATTAGTTTTCCGTATGTGCGTGCTATGTGTGTGTGCTTAGGTGAGGGTGGCCTCAGAGGGCATCAATGGCACTGTAGGAGGCACCTTTGCTGCTACTGAGCTCTACATCCAAACCATGTGCTTCAGCCCGGTCTTCAGGATGCACCAGGATGACTTTAAGGTGAGTCCTGAGCATGCACTGCAACAACTTTAAGATGAGGACTAAGTCCACGAGGGACAGTCTGGATCTGTGTGTCAGTTTAGATACATACTGTCTCCTGGAATCTCCTCCACCATCTGATAACAGCAGATTAATGTTAAAAGTTACAGGGGAGGGTATGAAGGTTCAAATTTCATAAACTTGACTGATCTGTGTCCCCAGATGCAAGGTAAACATGTTCAGATCCTTTTAGGATGATAGTGATAGTGATAACCATTGCTATGTTGGTGTGTGGACATGATGGCACAGTTATAAATTGGTGTTTTGGTTCCTAAGACGATTATCCAATCAGAAAGCAGAATGAGTCTCACAGGAGTCTCTCATTTGGGTTGCCAGTTTCAATGCTGAATCCAGTTGGTTTAAATCTAAAAGGACTCTCTCCGAATCTTCACTACCGAAACCCCTGCACCTGCAGCCAGTCATTAATAAGAGCTAGTGCAGCCTCTGCAGCTCAGTGAATTCTGGAGGTTCTGTGGTTACTCATAGGAGTATTCTATGTAAGGGACTAATCCTGCTGACACTGTTGTTCCCACAGACGAGTGCAGGAGGAGCTGAGTGCTTCACTGAGCTGAAGGTGGGGGTCTACAGAGAGATCGTCCCCATGGGTGTGGACCCTCAAGTGGTGTCCTACCGCCTGGCAGGTGTGACATGCTTTTGTGCATGTATTCAACATTTTACAAAGCTCTCCTTATAAACTGTATACCATGCTTGTGTGTGGCCAGGGACACACCTGGAGCCAGAAGACTTCCACAGGGAGGTGGAGGAGCTGCTGGCCACAGACCAAACAAACAGGGACACAATTATTCTAGACTGCCGCAACTTCTATGAGAGTAAAATTGTAAGATTTCTTTTCTTTGACTTTTAGTTGTTTCTGACATGACTGTCACTGATCATGCCTCATTAAAGTGGGACTAAACACCTATCCTCCCACAACTGCATAATAGAATGTGATTTTCAACATTAAATCATAGAACTTACTTTTAGATTACCATGTGGTCTTATATCTGTCCCTCAGTCATCCATGAGGTTCCATAGTGGTCCATGGGTGTATACTAGTCCATGTGGTCTTATACTTGTTCTGATACTCTTATAGCTCAAGGTCATTCTAGAGCCTTTCAGGAAGGTGAATTTCTGTCCTGTGAATGTGACGTTTTTAGTTTTGATACCTTCTCAAATGAGTATGTAGTTTCAATAGTTTTAGTATCTATTAGTATTATTAAGTATCAGGTCTTTTAACAATCCTACCTTACAAATAGAAGTGAGGAATATGTTTCTGTGTTTGAGCCTCACGCTGCATTAAACACAAAATAAATGAATCACAATATGATGATTTCACCAAAATAGCAGATCATCACAAAGATCAGCTCATGATGAGACTTTTATCCCCCATCCCCCAGCCCTATGTGTCAGTGAAATAAAACACAGCAGGTATGTATTTGTTATGAAAATAAATATGTATAACATGGTTGAAATTTTGCATATCCTCCCTCCCCAGTGTAAACCAAACTATATGACACTGCATTACAAAAAAGTAATAGTGATACTAACTAGGGTCGGGCGATATAGCAAAAACATTAACCAGATTCATCCTTATATTGATCAGTCTCAATTTTGGATACTATTAGATTATTTTTCTATTCAAAAAGTAAATGAAAGGGCTTGCAATATTGATTTCAAAAACATAAACCAAACAGACTTTTAATTAAGGATGCATTGATCCAATACTGCTATTGGATATCGGTACTGAAAAATGTGTTGGATTGGATATCAGCTTCCAGATATTGTCTCAGTCCGTATCCTGGTGAGACATATAAATTGATGTAATAAGACTATTTACTGGGTGTAGTGGGCCTAGAAAGCCTCAGAATGCTTGAACGTTTATTTATACTATAAGTTTATACAAATTGTTCTGTAGTTAAATTGTAGATAAATAACAGCTGCCTAACACATTTGGATCACTTCTGTCATACTTTACTGACAGAGGATTGGCTATAGACCTCTCCATTAAAAAGACCATAGCATATCATCACTATCAAACAAAACCGAAATTTGTTGAATTGCCCTAATATATACCATGTGTAAAGTTTGTCTCTCCCTCCTGACCCCTGCAGGGACAGTTTAATCAGTGCCTGGCCCCAAACATCCGGAAGTTCAGCTACTTCCCAGACTACGTGGAGCAGAACCTGGAGGTGTTCCGAGAGAAGCGTGTGCTCATGTACTGTACCGGGGGGATTCGCTGTGAGCGCGCCTCCGCCTACCTCAAGTCAAAGGTCAGAACGGGACACCAAAGCTGCCATATTATACTATTTTCTGAGATACGTTATAATGCTCTTTACTCATCACAAACATACCTGAAGTTGTGTTTTGTTTCATTCACACATGTTTAAAACCCTTCTTTTCTCAAACTGAAAACACTCTGTTCCACCTTGTGATGTCATGTGGTAATACAAGAAGTCCTCCACTGCGTTTTAAAACTCCATACACCTTCACTAGAATTATTATTATTTTTGCCCTGGAATTGCCAATCTCTACTGAAAAAACCCTGCAGTTGCAGTTGTCAGGTGTGGTAGATCTGGGCCTCTATTGCTCTAGTGCTGCTCGTGTGCAGCCAGGATGAGTGCCTCTGTGCTGTCCTTCAGTCAAGCCTTTGGTAGGACTTCTTGATATCAGCCACTTCAGTTATATTCTGGTGGTACATCGTATGTAGGGGCTTGTCCTCCAGCACCTCTTCCTCTGCACTCCGCTGTCTAAGACATTCGCTGAGCACATCATCTGTTGGGGCCTTGTCCTTGATGTACTCATGGATTGTAATCTTGGATGTTTCATTCTGGACAGTGGCTCTCACACTCACTAGTCCTCAGTCTCCTTCCATACGGCTCACAAAAAAATAAAACAAAATATATCTTAAGAAATGTTGTATATAACGGGAAGCCCCCGTACAGACTCGCATTCCAATGTACTCACCCTAAACTGTACCTTGTGCCCTCAGGAGGTGTGTAAGGAGGTGCTACAGCTCAGAGGAGGGATTCACAGATATCTGGAGCAGTTTCCTCAGGGACATTATCGAGGCAAACTGTTTGTGTTTGATGAGCGCTACGCCATCTCCTCCAACGATGACGTTATTTCAGGTCAGCACACACCTCAGTCCTCAGATTGCAAACCAGTGTCTGTGTTAGGGTTCCGATGCAAATTCACACTCAAGAAAATTAAATGTTGTCCCTATTAAAAGCAGGAATATTTTACTTGTATGGGGTATTAATTAACACATATTTAGATCACCATGTTACCTTTTAATTGTTTTGAAAATTCTGTAGTCAACAAAAGCAATGTATTAACATGTTTTACAAATTTCACTGTCATTTCTGATGCTCTTAGTCTCCCCTTCCTTTGCTCTCAACATTAAGTCACTCCCCTACTTTCGCAACACAATCAGCATGCACCCGCCTGATGTGATGTGCTGTAGGCATGTCAAGTTGCTGTCTACAGTCAGTTTTGTATTATGCTTTTGTATATTTATGGAGAATTGCTGTGTGGGAGCATGGACTTTGCACTTTGAATTACCGTACTTTGTGTATGAATTGTGCTGTACAAATAAACTTGCCTTGCCATTGGTGACGTAGGCTTGTGGTCTTAGCTTTGGTTTGAATCGTACAGCTAACTGTAAGAAATGTTTGAATGGGTACAGAGATCTCTACAGTACTCAAACATGCATGGATGACATCTAAAACCTCTTCAAGCATGTTTTTGATGAGGGAACGTTATATTATGGTCGAAAGCTTTTGCATAATACTAAGTCACCCAAGCCAAATAATTTATTTTACAATTATGTGTTAAAAGGTGCACTATGTAACTTTTCTATTGGATGTTCACCATCTGCTTGTCTCTATGGAAATGTTATTGCTGGGCCTGGTTAGTACTTGTATGGGAGACCACTGGGAATACATTGCTTTTTATGAAAATGGTGTGTATGTGAGTGGCACAGATTGGCAGCCTCAAGTTACAGAGTGCACCTTTAAAATCTATATGTTCATTTAACATAAAAGGTTTGAGGTGTTGTTTAGTAAAATATAAAAAGGTATATGAATTGAGGATTTTAAAGTATTGAGGTGTGGTTGATGCCAGTTTGTAGGGAGCAGCATAGCAAGCAGTTAAATAAACAAAGAAATAAACAACAAACAAAAAGCGTGTGAGCCATAGTCACCCTGCCCCCCAGTGGTACAAGTATGTAAATATAGGTCACCTAAGTCCATAGGTAAATAAATACCTATGACCTAAATCTAAATGCACAGCACAGGTTAGACCACATTTAACCTTTATTTGTTTGTTGTCCCTGGTTTTGTCTTGTTTTCTTATGATTTGATGAAGTCTATAATTGTACTTCCTGGTTAGACACAGACAATAGATATGACATACATAGAGGCAATTCCAGCTCTGTTCTGTTACCTAGTCAAAGAGCCAATGCTTGTCTAGTTTATAGAATAGTTATGAAAAATAAATTACAACTGTCAGAAAAATGTCTTCCTTTCTCGTAAACTGTCCCTGCATTGTGGATGGACTTTTACATGTTTCAGGAAATTGATGACATTATAGTTTCAGATGGAGGACAGGGGGCTATATAACTCTATGGAAGATTTACTGTTTTTGAAAGAACTTATTATCCAAAACTTACCCGTGTTTTCTTATGTGTCCAGACTGCAGGTACTGTGGCTCCCCCTGGGACCAGTATGAGCTGTGTTCCTCAGCATCGTGCCGTCAGCTGGTGCTGTCCTGCCCCAGCTGCAGAAGAGAGGGGCAAACTGCCTGCTGCCTCACCTGCCAAAGCAAAGACCCATCCCCACACCAGCACAGGGAGGAGTGTGAGTGCACCATGGGTCGCTCCAGGATCCCTTTGGAGTTATGACACTGTCTGCTCCAGATTTGGCTTAAGCAGAATGGAGGGAATGGATGCTTTATTGTCCTTTCTTAAGTGATTTTTAATTTTGTGGTAGGGCTAAACGATTTGGGAGAATATACCAAATTGCAGTTTTTCTGACAAGCATTGTGATTATTAGATTAACATATTATGTTTTGATAAGAGGATTCTGTTGCCTGAGCAGACATACCTCTGTCCTGACTTGGGACGGTCTAACCAAAGCTTTTCTTTTAACTGAAATGAATACGTTTGGTGCTTTGATTGTTGATACTGCAGAAATCTGTGCTGTTTCTCCGTCCCCTGTGTGGTGTTTTTTTTTCTCCCTTTTTTGGGGAATTGGTTAATCCACCTGTCAATTACACCCTCTGAACGGAGACACAGGATACAGTTCATCTTTGTAAAGTTTTGTCAAAGTGTGTGGTTCTGCCTGCATGGGTAAATGCTTCTCTTTAAAGTTCACATTTTAAATGTGTCCAGAAGAAGTGACAAAAAAACGAAAATTAACTGAAAAACTGGCACATTTCAAAACATGTTTGTACAGAGCTAAACAGGGTTAGCAGATTTTATGCAGAATGCATTTGCAATTTAGATTTAATTGCCATGTCTTCATTTGTTTTTCTGTTGTAATGCAATCATGATAAGGTTAGCAATGTAATGCACCTTAATCTCTTGACTAAAAAAGACTACTAGTTATAAAGAATTTGATCCTTATTGTCTATAAAAATGGTTGATGACCTCTCTTGGAAGAGGATATGAGATCTGATTTGCCTGGAATGTTCCAGAGTAGCCTATGCTATTAAACTTATCTCCATGGAGACAAGCTGGTACTACCACCCAGCCAAGTTACAGGTCAGACCTCTGGAGAGGAACCTCCACTCACAGTTTTTCCAAGACATTTTTGGAAATAAAGTACGTGTGATTGAATAAAAGCAAGATTGATAAGGTTAATGCTATTATATACATTAAGATTCCAGAAAAAACATTAACATCTCCATATAGATAAGGTGGTACATAACTGGTACATAGCCTACAGTTCCTTTAAAGACTTGAATAAAACACACATAGAAGAGGTGGGCTTTACAGTGAATCACATGTTACAAGTATAGTGAATCACAGGGAAGCTACACAAAGAGAAGAGGCGGGGTCTACAGTGATGATTAGACACATTATTCACAAAACCTGCAAATCACAAATCATAGCAAATGATCCCAAATGATCATAGGTAGGCCTGTCATGATAACAAATTTTGAAGTATGATAGATTGCTCCAGAGAGATAATGTAATAAACGATAATATTGAAACTAAACTAAAACTAAATGTAAATGTCTGCCTAGACCCTCAGTTGTCCTGGTCTGATCCATAGCAAACGATGAAGTTTAAATCTGTCAACTGGACAAACTGTTGTAGGAGTAAGACATTTCGCTGCTTATCTTCAGTTTTGGTCAAAACCCCGAGCCATAAATAAAGTAATGCAGTCTACTCCATTCAGTGTAGTGAAGAGTGCAGTGAGCGTTACACTGGAGAAACTGAACAGCTACTCCATAAGAGGATGTACCAACACCGCTGTGAGACTTCCTCTGGACCCCAGTCTGCCGTACATCTCCATCTCAAAGCCACTAACCACTCCTTTGAAGATAGTGAAGTTCAGATCTTAGCCAGAGAAAATAAATGGTTTGAGATAGGAGTTAAAGAAGCCATTTTGTTAGGAAAGGGAATCCTTCTTTAAACAGAAATGGGGGCCTGAGACATAATCTCTCCCCCATCTACAACTCCATCCTCTGACCCTGGAAACAAAAGCTGTTTACAGTTTCAGTGTGGTTAGCCCCTGCCCCTCAGATAGATTTAAGGCAGTGGACACCAGCATTCTGACCAGAACTGAAGAACTTGGATGAGCAGCGAAATGTCTTTACTCCTACAATGATTTGTCCAGTTGACAGATTTAAACTTTGTCGTTTGCTATAAAGCCAGCAAACCATTTTTAAATAGACAGTATCATTAAAAGTCATGACCTGCAACAAATAAATAACAGAATGAAGCAATAATTTGCCATAGAACTGTTTACAGCTCAAATGTTTTACAACAAAAATACCCCAAATGTCCCCATTATTGCAAAAAAATTGTGCATATGATAAATACTGACCCCCAAAATATATTGTTCCTACTTTTATATATTGAACAAAAAGTCGATATAGTAATTGTTGTGACATGTCTAATCCTAGGCAGTAATTCTACCACTAAAACTTCTATTAAACACTATTATACTATTAAAAGGTATGACTGCTCTGTCAAAACTATGTACAATGAATGATGCACTGTATTGACTGATTGGTCCTCTGCTTCAAATATGTTTCAATATGTGGCCCTACGTGGAAAAAGGGTTGGACACCCCAGAGTAAAGCCATATTGTGGAATATTCCAGACAAAGCAATCTTCATGGACACAAGCAGGTGGCGGATCTTCACCAGAATAAGTTACATATATCATACCACATATTCTGACCACCACATCCACCACTGTTTGGCCTACTAACTCGTGTGCAATATTTACTCCCCCCATGCATTGGATCCATCACTCTTCAGTGCGCTCTAATCCATCTCCAGTGCGCTCTCAGTCTGGATCCTTGGACAGACAGTAGAGGGCTCCATAGCTCCAGAGACCCTGGTAGGTCTGATCATACGGAGTATCTCCATCCCCAGCCGAGCTCAGCCTCCTGGACAGTCCCGCACAGGGCACAGCCGTTTTCGCTTCACTCCTCCAGGAGTTTCAGGACTCATGTCCGCTCACCCAGCCGTGTCTCCGCGGGCATAAAGAGGGGCATACAGCGGGCACGGAGATGTCTGCCCCGGGATACAGCAGTGTGGGCTCCTCGGTGAACGGTAAGCACAGCTGACCAGGAGCAGGCCGATGGGTTCATGCGCCGGCTCTGGACCGGTCTGCAGCCTCTATTATAAAAGAAACGTCCACCATGCCCAGTTTTACACAGCATTAGACGACTTAACGACTTAAGAGGCATTACCTTCAGATTTGCAACATGCAGCGAAGTCAATGTATTGTAGAATTATTGGCTTTGGGCACAAACCGATTTTATACACTACTGTATTTTAATTTAACACGTGGATTTTTGTTACAGAAGCGTTTATATAGCCGCCCCCATGTTTTATTTGTAAATCCAACGTGGTAAAGTGGGCCGTGTTGTGCACGAGCGGTGAGGGATTAGCTACATGCTAACACCAGTTCTAACCTGTGCTTCTATTGATACTAATTGATACTCGGTAATGGTTGAATGATGCCCGTTTCCCGTCTTTGAGCTCCGGGTTTTACGATGTCTTCCCGGAGCTGTCGGCTAAACCATCCAGGAAGCATTGTTTATGTTGCCGCTAAAGCTAAGGGCTGCTTTGTTATGCTAGCACAGGAACCCGCCTCCTGCTACCATCCGTTATACTTAGAGTCAAAGAGTATATCTAAAGGTTTCAAGGCAGAGGCTGAAGTCTGCATGTAGATTATAGCTCCATAATCTAGCACATAAAGAAAGGTCGCGTGAACAGTTTGTTTGAGCTAGTTGGTACAGTGTGAACATGTACTGGTGGATCGGTGAGCCGTCCGGTGCTGAGGACTGCTTGATTTAGTCTGCAGACACGTGTGCCTCTGCATAAAACTTATTTAAAATCATTTAAAATAGGTTAGACATACAGAAGGATGATGGACAGGCCTCATGTCAAAGCTCAGAACCTTCACTCACTGAGCTGCAGAGGCTGCACTAGCACTGATTCATGATTAGCTGCAGGTGCTGGGGTTTAGGTAGTGACGTTTCAGATCAGAATTTATTTAAAGTTTGAACCAACTGTATTTCAGCATTGAAATTGGCAACCCAAATGAGAGACTCATGTGAGGCTCATTCTGCTTTCTGATTGGATAATCATCTGGAGAACCAAAATACCAGATTGTAACAAAATAAATTGGTCATCATGTCCAGTGTTTTTGCAGTGAAGTATCGATCATCATTAGAAAATTTAACAGTTAAATCTATACCTCATATCTGGAGACGCAGATATGTTTTATGATCAAAATCTTAAACGCAGTCCTTTTTAAAATGTTACTATTTTTGTTGTTTTAATTACAATAAATAGTATAAGATCACATATGATCTGGAATGACTGTGCTTCACTGTTTTTTGTTTTGCAGGCTCCACACAGAGCTACCCTTCTATGTACCAGCCGGCCGGCTACTATGGAGCCCCCCCTCCTCAGAGCTATCCCGGCAAAACTCCACTATCCAGTTCTCAGCCTCCACACTACCACAACAGCCACATCTCACCACAGTCTCACCACGGGGCCCCCTCTACTCCGCCCAGCACTGCACCTCCACCCCAGGCCTATGCCCCTCCACCCAGTGTCCAGTACAGTCAGCAGGTATTACAGCCCCAACACAGCCCTTATGGTGCTCCTGGATCCTACTATGAACACCAGAGCTACTCCGCTCCTCCTCCAGTCCACCACCCACCTGCCCCACAGCAGTATCCTCTAACACCGTCTCCTGCCAATGCTGCTGGGACCTACCCCTCTGCTCCTGGAGGCACCCAGTATGGCCCCCCGGCTCACCCACAGAGCAGCCTGGGTGGAGGGCTGCCTGTTCAGATGAGTGCCCCCCTGCACCAGTACAGCCCTGCACAGCCTCCGTGTGGACAGACTGCGCTCAATGGTCAGCCACAGAGCACAGGTATAACACTATCTGTATTTTCAAGCTGATTTGTTGATTTTCTGAGTTTTAATCATGTTATAGTTGTTTCCCCTCACCATTTACTCACACCCAAAGTTGTATTTGGAGTGATTTGTGTATGTTTGAGTAGTCTTTGTCTACTCAAGACATCAATTTGCAGATCAACCCCCGTTTTTACCACCAGTACACTCCCACTACTCTGTACTAACTTTGTTCTCCTATTTTATTTTCTTAATCTGTGTTATACATAGAATTTGGCAGCATCACATATAAATTTTGGTACAAATGAAAAAAATCAGCTCCCATTGGGCACCCCAGTTTTTTAAAGCGGAAGCCGGTGGATTTGTCTCTTTTCTTATTAGTCGTTTCAGATCAATATTGTGATTTTAAAATGTCCAAATTATTACATAATGATCCACGGCTGTCAGAGATTATAACTATATAGCAGACACGTCTTCTTTACAGTATCAGTTGATTAATACAGTGCAATTACACTGTAACATCATTAGCAGCCTTAAATAATTAGTCCTATAAGATATTAAAGCATCTAACTTTTTTTGTTGTTTGTTTTGGTCCTGTCCCTCCCTAGCCTCGAGTCAACAGTCCTCCTATGAGTCCTACAGCAGAGTGGATGGCAGTGGACACACCCCCTCATCCACTGGAACTCCCTCTGCCTCCATCGTCCCCTCTCCTGGGCACCATAGCGGTAAAACATGCTCCCTTTTGTCATTCTGTGTGGCAGTACAGCTGCACAAATATCAAAACAGTTTACTCTAGTAGTAAAACAACATTGAAATTTGGTAGCTAATACTCAAGAGTAAAGGCAATGCTCTATTGATATTTCTAAATGTATAAACAACTTTTTGTAATGTTAAGGAGAGCCAAGTGTCTTGCACAACAACAGGCACTGAGATTTGGAAAAGGACTTGGAAAGATACAGTATGTAACTTTCTGGAGGTGGGGCATCGCCTGCATTGGGGCATGACCTGCATTGGGGCATGACCTGCATTAAGCCATGGAAACAAAAATTTAAAACCATACTTTGGGACATTCTCCATGGAGATGTATACGTTTTATGGCATACTGTTAAAGATTGTAGCCAAAGGAACAAGATTTATATGGAAACAAGCAGGAGTAAGTTTTTCATTGCAATAAAACCATGCAAATAAAAAAACAAAAACCTTTTTGCCCAAAAATTGGCTAAAATAAAATACATACTGTGGGTTTAAATGTGGTATACATAAGATGTTGTACAATCAGCAGCCAAATCAGCATCTTGAGCCTTGTGTCATATACCACCACATTGGGTACCCTGTGATTCCTAGCACTAGATTCTCACTGGCCTGTCTAAGTAACCTGTCTCTGTCACAGCCCCCCAATCTCAGTACGGAGGGTATGAGGGGACCAGCGGCCCCTCAGAGCCAGAACAGTCCCCCTCCAGCTCAGACGACGAAGATCTGGAAGATGACGACGAGGAAGCAGGTATGTGTTCATTGTAATACCACAATGGGAACTTACACATTTACCCGTTTATTAGTTGTGAATGTAGTCGAAGGAATATAGTTGTAAACAGCAATTCATTCTGCCATTTAAGCATCTGTTTTAGACTGGCCCAGTGTTGTGGGCAGTCACATGTGGGAAGTGAACAGGTGTGTGTGAATGGAGCAGAGGATAATCCAGTGGGCTGTGTCAGTCTCACTTAAGTGGATGTGCTCTGTCCAATCAGCTCCTACACAGGGGTCCTGTCTCATTGAAGCCTGGATCAAGTGTGGTGCTATAGTAACTTGATCTGTCCTGTTGTGCCTGTGTCTGTAGGGGGTGACACCTCCTCTTCGAGCACAGGCACTGCCTCCCCTGTGCACAACAGCTTCGACTCTCTGGAAGGAGGCAACTATCCAGGTATGTGTTTAACCAGTCTCTCCTATCAGTCCTCTTATTCTACAGTCTGTACACAGGGACACTCAAGTGTTTAACATGTTACATTATGTTGTGCAGAGACACAGACTCCCTGCTCCGAGCTGACCCCCCATGGCCAGCCCTACACTGGCTATGGTTTCCCTGGTATGCCTCCCCCCTCCTCAGCTCCACAGCATGGATACAACCATTCGGGCTACCCTCAGCCCTCGCAGGTATGTGCTATTTAGTTTACATTGTGAATGCTGAATATCATATGTACGGTACACGTTGTCTCAGCAGTCGTTCCCGAGTCTGTCCCAGTTGTCCGCTGCTCTGGGAGGCCTCAGTGGGATCCCAGAGCTGGAGGTGGAGGCTCTGCAGCCCATTAACCTCCTGCAAGAGAGGAACCTGCTGCCCCCAAGGCCCCTGGGGGCCCCTGAACCCAATCTGAGCCAAGAACTGAAGAAGGTTAACTGCAGTCCTGAGTGAGTACAGTCTATGAGGTAGTATTTACGTGGAGTTGTAAGTTCTGACTGTGTGCTGTGAGCAGGACCTTCCGCTGCACTCTGACCAGTATCCCCCAGACCCAGGCCCTGCTCAACAAAGCTCGACTGCCCCTGGGCCTGCTGCTGCACCCCTTCAGAGACCTGCAAGTATGTTAGAGTTCCCTACTCGTTACACTCACCTGTCCACCACATGTGTTACACTGACCATGCACTCCACCTCCTCTACCTCCATTACATTGACGATATATACTCTTGAGCCCACCACATGCATGTGAATTAAAGTAGTTTGCCTCTAATAATAGTCCTCCTATAAAAGTCCCCTGGGCGCAGCAGTAGGCCTGTGTATGAGTGATGCGTTGTTCCTCCCTCCACAGCACTTACCCGTCATCACGTCCAACACCATTGTGCGCTGCCGCTCTTGTCGTACCTACATTAACCCTTTCGTCACCTTCCTGGACCAGCGGCGGTGGAAGTGTAACCTGTGCTACCGGATCAATGATGGTAGGGCCCAGTCCTGTGCTCCTGCTCTGGGGAGGCTCTGCAGCCAATCACAGTCTGTGTTGTCTCAGTTCCAGATGAGTTCATGTACAACCCAGTTACCAGGGCATACGGAGAGCCCCACAGAAGGCCCGAGGTCCAGAACTCTACTGTGGAGTTCATCGCCTCCTCAGACTACATGGTAATGAACGACTGTTTTTATCAGGCAACCACTTCTTTAACTCAGTGCTTCTCAATTATTTTCTATCATGCCCCCCCCTATAAAGATTATTACTAAATAATAAAAATATGATTATTTTTTATTTATTTTTTTTATCCTTATTTGAACTATACATATTGTTGGAACAACTGATTCAACCATTTTATACTGAAAAAAATAAAATAATGATGAGATAATGAAATTTAATTAAATATCAAATAAAAAAAAAAACATCAAATGAATAAATTAAAATTAAATAAATATCAAAATAATACATTAAAATTAAATAAATATAAAATTAAAGCAAGCAATTTAGCAAGTTGGTACGCCACCTTATATGATGCTAACAGTGCTTGCTGGTTTAAGTGACATTCACAAAGCGGGATGATTGTTGACAATATTTGGCACGTTTAAGCTGAAAGACCTCCAGCGTCTTATCAGCGTGACTGAGGTGTAATGAGGTGGCGCCTTAACTTATTTGGCTTCATACTGTCCGCTGCCAACATTTTCAGACACACCAGACACCGGTCTGTCCTCGTGTCCCACCAGAGTCACGGTGAAGCCAAGTGCTAAATACGCTTCATCAGACTTCCTCGTCTTACTTTTCGGGTGACTTTCGTACGTCTCATTACCTCTGTCTATCTCCGCCTTTCTTTTCATCCCTGTTAAAATGTTTTCCATAGTGACTTTTTAGCAAAAGTGTTTCTTGTTCACTGCCCTGTGTCACGATCTTTTCGCTCTCTCCTGTTTTTTGCTGTGTGCGAGCTGCTTACGCGCTATCTACAGTACCTACAGTGTCATACGCAGAGTCATACGTGCCCCCCCTGGCATCTCACCGCGCCCCGCCCCACCCCACTATTTGAGAAGCACTGCTTAGCTGAATGTGACTGTAATCATTAAATAAATAAGACCCTACAGCTGACCCACACAATGGCAAACATGACCATCTGGAGAAATTTGAACCAAGTGTATGAGGTCAGAAAAAAAAACATTTGATGTTACTTAAAGAGGGCATATTGTGCAAACATTATTTTTTCTTTTTTTATTTTAGAGTTCCTACATGTTATAACGTTCCCTCATCAAAAACATACCTGAAAAGGTTTTAGATGTCATCCATGCGTGTTCCAGCATTTTAACAATCACTCCCAGGCCATATTCGAACCCTGTGATTAGCTGTAAGATTCTGTGCAATGCTCAGCTCACAAGCCTAAGTTACCCTTGCTATCTCATGACAATTTTCCATACATATACAAAAACATGATAGAAAACTGTACGAAGAAATTGTACACACAATACATTTTGATACTTCATCTTGATACGTCATATATAAAACTGATGCATATAATACTGTTCAGTGCAAAAACATTTTTAAATTCAAGTTTTAGATTCTAAAGATTTAAAGCTCCTGCACCCTGATTGACATCCTGTCCTCAGTATCCATGACAACATCATACAATAGACCCTGTACTTTATTTTTAAAGAGAAGGTATTTTACTTCTACGGATTATTGACTCCATCCATCCATTTTCTTCCACTTATCCGGGGCCGGGTCGCGGGGGCAGCAGTCTAAGCAGGGACTCCCAGACTTCCCTCACTATTAACTGCTAACACATTTAGATCACCATTTTACCCTTTGTTTTGAAAATACTATAGTCACCAAAAACAAATTTTTAACATTTTTAATAAGTTTTCACTTTTGATTTGACACATTGAGTGTCCTCCCTAAAACTTCTTCAGGCATCTTTTGATGAGGAACAAAGATATAACATGGTAAAAAGAAAAAAAAAACACACACACACATTGATAAAATCTTGGCTAATCTATGAGTGAGTGTATTTGGAATTTTAGTATTGGTACGAAATGAGTACAATGACAGTATTGTATGTTTTGGTATTATTCATAGAGTTTAAACTTGTGGAAATTATCTGAGTTTTGCCCACTTCTTTCACTGTGATGTTGCTGTACCATAGCAGAGAAACAATTGTAAGATAGTCCCAGGCAGTTATGTCCTTATAGTTGCTATCCAACAGTGTGCTTAAATGGGCTAACACCTGCTTGTTACGTTGTAGTTCTAATTGAAAGAAAAGACAATTAAAATGCATAGGCAATATTATTACAAAAAGATGTATTTACAATACAAAGAAATTCAAGTCATGCATAATCTTTAAAGGGACTATATTCTGCAAATTTATGTTATTATGTTGTATCCTCATCAAAACCATACCTGAAGTGTTTTGTTTTATTCTCACATGTTTAACACACAAATCTTCCATATTTAGGCTGTGTCCTCATGAACTGAAAACACTCTGTTCCACCTTGGGATCAAGTGGTAATATAGGAAATGCTCCACTGTGGGGGTTTTTTTAACTCCATGCACTTTCACTAGACTAATTTGAATAATTTCAGCCCTGGAACTGTTAAACTTTGAAATTGCTGCTATTCTTGTAGCCTCATTGTAATGTCTTTGCTTCTTGGTACATCAGAAGATATTCTAGACTTTCTGTGGAAATCTCTACTGAACAAAAGGTAAAACAAAAATATTTTTAAAAGGCAACAACTTATTCTAATGTATTGTAGAGTAAAGCAGTTTAAATGAGGCTAAAATAGCTGTTTAAAACTTTAAAAACTACCACTTGATGACATCACAAGGTGGAGCAGAGCATTTTGAATGTTGGAGATGTAGATGTAGAATGTGTGAATGCAACAAAACACAACCCCAGGTGTATATGTATATATATATATATATATGAGGTAAAAACATTATAACATGACTAAAAGCTCATAGGAGTCTTGTGTTGTGTGTAATATAGGACCTTTAATACAACCATTCTTTCGTGGCATTAGTAAAGTTTTAGAAGAACAGACCCCTCACTGCCGCTCTGACCCTACGCTTGTATCTTCAGCTCCGCCCCCCTCAGCCAGCAGTCTACCTGTTTGTATTGGACGTGTCCCATAACGCCGTGGAGGCCGGATACCTCAAGTACTTCTGCGACTGTCTGCTTGAAAACCTCCACTCGTAAGTACACAGACCAGACAAGACAGGGGCGACTGTCACTCTGGGGTGAAGAGTTGGCCAAAGCATTATAGCCACCATTAAAGCCACCAAATGTTTAATGTTGTATTTGAGTCCACAAACGTGCTATGTGTGGTTAAATAACATGAATACGGTTACCCTTTGATAAAGGTTGTTATTTGGATCAATGTAAATGTGTAAAAATGGTTGGAATTGGGTTTTAGATTAAGGTTAAAATCAGTATGTAATTTTCCAGGAGGTGGCACGTCACCTGTATGATTCCATGGAATGAAACACTTAAAATAATACTTCAACATTTGCCGTGGAGATAGATATGCTTTATGCTATACTGTGCAAGATAACAACATTTCTATGAAAACAAGCAGGAGCAGACCCTCCTCCAGGCCAAACAAGTGTCAGGTTTGTAGAGATTTAAGCCCACTTAGAGTATTTTTGTCTATTTCTGACTACATACTGTTGCTTGATCTAGTTTTATAAATTGAGTTTTATAAATTGAGTTATATATATATATATATATATATATATATATATATATATATATATAAAATATACACACGTGGACAAAATTGTTGGTACCCTTCGGTTAATGAAAGAAAAACAATGGTCACAGAAATAACTTGAATCTGACAAAAGTAATAATAAATAATAATTTATATGAAATATAACCAATTAAAGTCAGACATTGCTTTTCAACCATGCTTTAAAAGAATTACTTTAAAAAAATAATAAACTCATGAAACAGGCTTGGACAAAAATGATGGTACCCCTAGAAAAGACTGAAAATAATGTGACCAGAGGGACATGTTAATCCAAGGTGTGTCCACTAATTGGCATCACTGGTGTGTACAATCTTGTAATCAGTCAGTGAGCCTATATAGGGTTACAGGTAGTCACTGTGCTGTTTGGTGACATGGTGTGTACCACACTCAGCAAGGACCAGAGGAAGCGAAGGACAGACTTGTCAGGAGATTAGAAAGAAAAGCATGTTAAAGGTAAAGGCTATAAGACCATCTCCAAGCAGCTTGATGTTCCTGTGTTTACAGTTGCACATATTATTCAGAAATTTAAGATCCATGGGACTGTAGCCAACCTCCATAGTCGTGTCCGCAGGAGGAAAATTGATGACAAATCAAAGAGACGGATAATACAAATGGTAACAAAAGAGCCCAGAAAAATTTAAGAGATTAAAGGTGAACTTCAAGCTCAAGGAACATCAGTGTTAGATCGCACCATCCGTTGTTGTTTGAGCCAAAGTGGGCTTAATGGGAGATGACCAAGGAGGACACCATTGTTGTCAACAAATTAAAAACTGGCTTTTTTATGATTTGTTTTCAAGCCACAAAGCTTCTGGGAGAATGTTCTATGGACAGATGAGACAAAAATGGAACCTTCTGCCAAGGCACATCAGCTCTATGTTAACAGATGGAAAAATGAAGCATATCAAGAAAAGAACACTGTTCCTACTGTGAAACATGGAGGAGGCTCTGTTATGTTCTGGGGCTGCTTTGCGGCATCTGGCACAGGATAGTCTTGAGATTTCATTGTACCCTGCACAGATTCAAGACACCAAGGGATTCTAGAGAGAAATGTGCTGGCCAGTGTCAGAAAGCTTGGTCTCAGTCGCAGGTCATGGGTCTTGTAACAAGACAATGACCCAAAACATCCAAGGATGGCTAAGAGGAAAACATTAGACTATTCTAAAGTGGCCTTCTATGAGCCCTGACCTAAATCCTATTGAGCATCTGAAGAAGCTAAAATTAAAGTTACGTATGTAACTACGGTTCTGTGAATCCCGGATGACCGCCAGGGTGCCGCCGCGGTGCTTCAAGCACTGGATGATCACTCTTGCGCATGCGCAGGTCGAGATTTAATAACAACAAATTCACCTATGACCTTCCGGTGACCCACGTGAGGCTATATAGTCACGTGACTCCGGAAGCACAGTCCCTTAATCTTCTCGCGAGGGCACGAGGATTCCGAGGGACAGAGACCTCTGGCGGTCATCCGGGATTCATAGAACCGTAGTTACATACGTAACTTTCGTTCTATTTCATCCCTTCTGACCGCCAGAGGCGGTGCTTCAAGCACTGGATGACTTGTAACAACATGGTGACGAGGAATCCATAGACCACGACAAGTAACCTACCTCCTCATAGTGAAGCATGATGCTTGCGTAACACTCCATCCAGGGGATGGGGGACTGCAACATTCACGCGGTAAAATCTGGCAAATGTGCAGGGTGAGGTCCAAGAGGCCGCAGCACAGATCACATTTAGGGGAATCCCATGCATAGCAGCCCAGGAGGTAGAAAGGCCCCTGGTTGAATGGCATCTAACGCCCTCAGGCATCAGCCGCCCCTGCGAGTTATAAGCATGTTTAATGGTCTCTACAACCCACCGAGAGAGACGCTGTGTAGAGAGAGCCCTACCCTTACGTGGGCCAGCATAACACACAAACAGACTTTCCGACCGTCTTATACCTGCCGTAACCTGTATATAAGCCTCCAATGAGCGAACAGGGCATAAAGGTTCTGTGGCAAATTCCGTGCCAAACCTCGCCAACTGGAGCGGTTGGGCATTATCAGTAGAAGATAACGCTTTAGGGAGGAAAGAGACATTAGGCCAGAGAGTTACACCTGAGCCATCAGCATGCCATCTACAGCAGGACTCATTGACAGACAGGGCCTGCAGTTCACCCACACGCTTACCCGAAGCCATGGCGAGGAGAAATGCCATCTTAAACGACAGTCACTTAATGTGTGTCTGGGCAATAGGCTCGAATGGATGAGCTTACAGAGTCTCCAGGACCAGTGAAAGATCCCATGAAGGAGCCACTGGTCGTGTAGGTGGGTGAAGCCGTCTAGCACCTTTCAAGAAACGGGAAACGTTCTTGTCACTGCCCACAGTGCCACCATTCACACCACTGTGCCAGCAAGATATTGCAGCCACATATACCTTTAATGTCGAAGGCGACAGACCACGATCCAAAAGTTCCTGCAAAAACGCCAAGATAGCAGAGACTGAACAGCGCACCGCATCTTGTCCATGTCCCTTGCACCATTCCTCAAACACCTGTTTGTGTACAGCCGCCGTGTTGATGGTGCCCAGGCATTACACATCGTATGTCCTATTCCTCCAGCATACTCTGAGAATGCGACACCGGGCCTTGCAGAGGCCACACCCAGAGCTGAAGGCGTTTGGGATGGGGATGCAGTATTTGTCCCCCCAGCTGGGACAAGAGGTCCGTCCTGGCGGGGAGGCGCATTGGAGAGCTGCAACAGAGTCTGTGCAGAAGTGAGAACCAGATCCTCGCTGGCCAGAATGGGGCAACCAGCAGAAGCTTGTGTCCCTCCTGCAGAACCCTCAGGAGTGTTTGATAAATCGGGGGAAAGGGAGGAAAGGCGTAGAGGAGAACGTGAGGCCAGTTGTGAGCCAATGCGTCCTGACCCAGCGGGCTGGTGTTGTCCCTCAGAGAGAATCAGAGAGGGCAATGGGTCGCTTCCTGTGAAGCGAACAGATCCACTTCGGCCCTGCCAAAGACCCTACAGATGGTGCGGACCACCTCTGGGTGAAGCTTCCATTCCCCCGGCAATAGAGTCTGGCGAGAGAGGAAATCTGCCACTTGATTCAGCATCCTCGGGAGATAGGCTGCCTGCAGGCTGGCAAAATGGACGGACGCCCACATGAGAAGCTGCTGTGTTCGCTGTGTGAGATTCACTGATCTGGTCCCTCCCATGTGATTTATATGGTAAACCACCGACCTGTTGTCTGAACGTACAAGCACATGCCTGCCTTGCAAGTTCGGCAGAAAATGGTGCAGTGCCAAGTCCACAGCCATTAACTCCAGCACATTTATGTGTTCTTTGATCAGACTCGAGGTCCATGTCCCTTGTATCACACGACCTTGCCATGTTGCACCCTAACCCGTGGAGGATGCATCCGTATACACAACCTCTCTCCGTGACAGTAGAGGCCTCAACGGGACGCCCTGTAGGATCCAACGTCTGTTTCTCCACTGAGACAGGGAGTGCAGACACTTGGGAGACACGCGCAGCCTCTTGCGTCTGTGTGCGACCCGAGTTGGATCCAGATGCAGGCTGTTCAGCCACATCTGCATCGGCCGTAATGAAAGTAGCCCCAGCGGAACTACACTGGAGGCTGCTACCAACATGCCCAGAAGCTGGAGATATTGCAGGAATAGCAGGGCCTCTCCCTCTTGGAATGCACCCAGCATCCCCATGATGTTGTCGACCCTTGTGGGAGAAGGGCACGCAACCATGGTGACAGTGCTTAAAGTCATCCCCAAAAAGACAGTGCCCTGGGTCGGGACCAGACTGCTCTTGTCCATATTCACACACAGACCCAAGCGGCTCACATGCTCGAGTACAAGCCCTGTGTCGCGAATGGCCTGGTCGCGGCTGGGTGCACAAATTAACCAGTCGTCGAGGTAAGGTAGAATCTTCAAACCCCGCGCCTGTAGTGGAGACAAGGCTGCTGCCACCACTCGAGTGAACACCCTGGGTGACAGGGACAGCCCAAACGGGAGGACCCTGAACTGAAAATGTCTCCCCTGAAAAGCAAAGCGAAGAAACCTCCAATGATTGCGTACGATCGGTACGTGAAAATAAGCATCCTTCAGGTCGATTGTCGTGAACCATTCGCCTGGGGAAAGTGCCTGAAGCACCTCTGAGGTGCGTAGCATGTGAAAAGGCATGACTTTTAAAAACACATTGAGACCTCGCAGGTCTAAAACTGGATGGAGGTTGCCAGTTTTCTTCGGGACAAGAAAGTATCTTGAATTTAAAAAAACCCGGATCCTGCCGAGGGTCTACGTGTACAATTGCACCCTTTTCCAGCAAGGTTGCTATTTCCAGATTGAGTGCCACGGATTTTGCCGGGTCTGAAATGGCAGTCATTCGGAACAGGAGGCCGGCGTCGGAACTGTAGGCGGTATCCCCGTGATAACGTGGTCAACACCCACATGTCTGGGGTGTTGGCAGCCCAGTACCGGAGCTGTTCCGGGGTGAAACAACCGACTGCTGGCCTGGGAGCTTCACCTACGCCCCCTAGTGAAGTCGCTACACCTAGCAGTAAATGGGACAGGGAATTGCCAATACGACCCATGCGCGCCCCAGAGTCATAAGATTTACACAGCAATTCGTCGGTAACCTGGCATTGGGTCTCAGAGCCTCGTCTGGAGCCACAATATGGGAGGCCACAGCTGGTTCAATCGCTGGCATATATCCCAATCCAAACTTGGGCGCCTCCTGCATGGCAGCAAGGACCCTTCCATCAGACATCGGTTTAGAAAATGCTTTTGTATCTGACCAGCAGGCATGAAGTTCCTTAATATACTCCGTAGATGGAGGAACCAAAAAGGAAGACGCAGAGCTCTGTCGTCTAAAAAAACGCACTAGAAACCATAGGCTGCGCCGCCGGTGCCTCCAATTGTAACCGTGCAAAAGCCACGCGTAAAGAGGAGGCAGCTGAGTCATCCTCACCTCCCTGAGAGCAGGTGGAGTTGTGTGAGCTCAACTCTGATGTCAGAACACGCATCCAAACCGTCCCCAGTATACGGGTCATTGTCTTGGAAGTGCGTATCTGACGCTGCCACAGACAAGGCATCGTCTTCACAAACAGAAACCACATCCTGCTGGGCAGCTCACTGGTCTCTATCCCGGGTCTGCATGGACTCAATGAGAGCTTTCATTCTAGTGAGCTCTGAAGTAAGGCTATCCACCTTCGAGGATAATCCCACAGAGCGATCCCCTTTGCTGCGCTTATGCGGAGTAGGGGCAGCGTCGACAGCAGAGCGCTTTCCCCTCACCTTCCCGCTCGCCGGCAACTGGGTGTCCTGTATATCAGAGGGCCCAGCTCCTCCAAACGCGGCCAGGCGATCAGCACGCAGGGATCTCGGCATAATGCTGGTATTCATGCAAGCATTCTCCGTCAAGCCCTCCTTAAGGTGGTCCACACCCAAACATAAGGGGCATAAATCATGTCCATCCTCAGGTTGAAGCGGGGTCATGCAAGCTCTACAGCACATGGACTCCATCTCGACAGACGCTAGATCAGGTCGAGCTGAAAATGCTACTCTTGATTCGCCAACTGGGATTAAAAAATACCACGTCGAGCCGAAAACGCCACTGGTGGTAGACTCAAAAACTCAAAGCGAACAGTAACACTGCTGATAAGAATGAGCTTAAGAACCGAGCACGGTTCCAAAATAACAGATATTTTAGCCGAATGCGGCAATAGTCAACGCAAAAAGTCGAGCTGAACCGAACACGGCAGCAAATACAAACCAGCTCCACCGACCCGGTGTCGCTTCCAACAAAAAAATGCAGAAACTACTTACCATACGGTCCTTGTGAAACGTGCACCTCACCGGCGTCAGGGAACCACCCGCTCCAGGTGAGGCACTCCGCCACGTGCAGCTTACGCAGCCCCTGAAGGGGGAGTTGCACTCGCTACCCCGACTGTGATAGACTGTACTCAAATCACAAGTCACGGGACTCTGACCAGTAAGCTGTCACCAAAGGGAGAAACAATTGTGGTACCAAGCAGTATTCGCGAGTAGCCACAACACACTCGACCTAAGTGCGAGAAGAAAAAAGGGACTGTGCTTCCGGAGTCACGTGACTATATAGTCTCACGTGGGTCACCGGAAGGTCATAGGTGAATTTGTTGTTATTAAATCTCGACCTGCGCATGTGTAAGAGTGATCATCCAGTGCTTGAAGCACTGCCTCTGGCGGTCAGAAGGGATGAAATAGAACATGCCGTCTGGAAAAGGCACCCTTCAAACTTGAGACAACTGGAGCAGTTTGCTCATAAGGAGTGGGCCAAAATACCTGCTGAGAGGAGCAGAAGTCTCATTGACAGTTACAGGAAACGTTTGATTGCAGTGATTGCCTCAAAAGGTTGTGCAACAAAATATTAAGTGAAGGGTACCATCATTTTTGTCCAGGCCTGTTTCATGAGTTTATTTTTTTTAATAATTATTTTGAAGCATTGTTGAAAAGCAATGTCTGACTTTCATTGGTTAAATTTCATAGAATTTTTATTTATTATTACTTTTTTTTACTTATTTATTTAATCTTTTGTCAGATTCAAGTTATTTCTGTCACCATTGTGAGCTTTTCTTTCATTAACCGACTGGTACCAACAATTTTGTACGTGTGTATATAATATAAATATATATATATATATAGTATAGAGCAGATTTAGTAGTAGAATACTTGTTTAAGAATTTGATGTCATAATTTCAGTTTGAGGGTAGGGCCCTATATCCATAGTAATGGATTTACTGTTTTTGGAAAAAACAAAAAAGAGAGAAAAAAAACTTACAATCAACAAATGTTGAACCTTATCGTTATTTCTGGACTGACTCCTAAAACTTCCTTTCACATCTTTGGGATAGAAGCTATTTTCATTTCTGTATTGTATTTGTGGTGCCAGAAGGGACATAGAACATTGTGTCAGTTTTTGTCCTATGTGGATAGACCCAGTAATTACAGAGATATGAACCATAAACCATTTCAACAAATCTGCAATCTGACAGTTAAACAACAACTTCCACTATCCCCCTCCTGTCTTGCATTCTGACTGTGCTGTTCTCCATTCTAGTTTGCCTGGAGACGCTCGCACTCGGGTGGGCTTCCTCACTTTTGACAGCACCATCCATTTCTACAACCTGCAGGACGGCCTCTCCCAGCCCCAGATGCTCGTGGTCTCTGATATAGATGGTAAGGGGCTTTATAGCCGTAGTTCTGTGTGTGAGGATATTGGACTGTAAGATATTGGACCTATTTTTACTTGTATTGATTTTCAATTAGATTTTGCAGTGGTCAAGTTATTTCTCACTTACATTGTACATTCAGAGCATCCTAATTATTCACTACAATGAGTTTATACTCACTTTTCACAACTTTCAGAGACTAGAGTGGAGTTTCACTGTGATGGCAATGCTAACAACAACTAGCTAATGCGCACTTCCTGATTCTCAGACAGTACACAGAAGACTTATTTTGACCTCAAAAGCTGCTTATACAATATATCTGTACTGGGGCAAGAGACATTTGGCTCAAAACCATGGGAAAAAAATCAGGTACAAGCTGTTTAATTTCCTGAATATTAAAAAATACAGACTATTCATTACCATTTAACACAAAAAAAACTAGTCTTCCTCAAGTCTTGCCTCTGCTCCAAATTGCATGCTTTTACTGACAGGATTGGCTGACCTCTCCATTTAAATAACTCCAGCTGATCATTGACCATTAAAAAATTACCTGATAAAATTATATTAATTGTACAGCCGTAGTAATAATCTGATTTTTCATTGTTGAGATATGTTGCATCGGATGTGTCAGGGGCATCTAGTAATTTTAGTATTGACATTATTACTATGCGTTTTCTTTCTATAATGTAGATGATCAACAAATAATTTACTTTAAAAACAGAATACAATTGACGAAGCTGTGTGTGTTAAAAGTCATTTATTACAGCATGGACAGCCAACCCGCTTTAGCATGTTAATATTATTTTTTTCTTACTACAGAGTGCCTCGGATCGCTACTTGACTACTGTACACACATCTTTTTAGCATATTATGTTTTTAAAATACCTTTTGGCCACATCTTAGTTGGATTGTGCTCTTAATCTGCTGATGCAATGTGTTCCTCAAGAATTATTGGCCTCAATTGAACACGTGGAAGCTACTTTTAGAACATAGCATTTTCGCTCAGACTAATAAGACTATTACATCATACCTCATATAGTCACTCGTGTCATTAATATCAGCACTATATATGTTACAAACTGCTATGTGATCTCTGCTTTTCTCCCTAGATGTCTTTATTCCCTCACATGACAATCTGATGGTCAGCCTCAAGGAGAGCAAAGAGGTGAGCAAAGATTTGACCTGAATGCTAATTAAACAAATGCAGATCTCACTGAAAAGCATTTGTAGATTAGTGGCTAATAAACCATGAGCTATCCTGGTGTAGACTGAGGGAGTGTTTCCCATTCTTAGTATTACAAACAGAATCGGTGCATGTGCAGAGTGCAGTACTGTGAGCTGTCTGTAGGGGCTGCACATCTGCTATTGAGGCTCCTCATACTTCACCTCTGTTTAATGTTGCTACTGCCAACCTCTGTAAAAAAAACTCTGGGCTGGTGTGCTCCTGTGTAGAGCAAGAGAATGACTGCGTCAGACTGATCCTCCACCAAAAGTTCACTTTAGGACTATGCCAAAAGCTAAGGATTCAGTATGATACATGGCCCACAAATACAAGACTGTGGTGACAATTCTACAGCAAGCAATACACAGCTCAGAATAAGAAAGCCATAGATTTTAATTGTGCCTCTCAAGACAGTCAAGGTGTTTTACATGTATTTTTATTCACACCATAATTGATAAAATACTATTGTAGCCACAGCTGCCATGGGGTAGACGGACAGAAGTGAGGCTTCCAAGCCATGCCATCAGCTTCTCACTCAAACTGCCAACCTTCTGGATGGCTAAGCATTAAGCCACAAACATGGCAATGAATCTGATTATTAAAACAATCAGATAGTGAATAGTTCTGCTGCTTTACATCAACAAGGTTTCTGCACTGCACAAAAAGTCATGTGGATGCCAGCAGACCAGCGGGAGCTGTACAGAGAGGATTCTTATTCTTAACTTAAACTCGGGAAAATCCAGCTTGTGCAGTGCAACAAATTATAGAGCCGTCACAACTGTTACAATTCGCACAATATTTTTCATACAATATATCAGGCTTGCAAATTTGATACATTATATTATGTCATTACAGACTTATAAATATATGGAAGCCTTTTGTGCATTCCACAGGGCTGGAAACATTAAAAGTACCCTTCTACTCCCATGAGTCTGATCTGTGTTCTGTTGTTTCAGCTGGTGAAGGAGCTGCTCTCCTCACTGCCCTCCATGTTTGCTCACACGAGGGAGACCCGGAGCGCCCTGGGCCCAGCTCTACAGGCTGCCTTCAAGCTCATGACCCCCACAGGAGGCAGGGTCTCTGTGTTCCACACCCAGCTGCCCACACTGGGGCCCGGACTGCTGCAGTCCAGGGAGGACCCCAACCAGCGCTCCAGCACCAAGGTCAGACCGACAGGCTTTTAAAGAGGGGAAGGGGCAGAAGTGGGGTAGTGGGTTAAGTTCATTAGTTCAGGCAATTGCTACTTTGAGTGCATACTGTTTTATTGTGCCAGTGACACTCCTGAGGCTGGTTGTTTTCACATGATATTGACCCTCATTAACCCTTTAAGGACTGAGCACACTATGGGCCAGTATAGGTCACCTAGACTTAGATAGTTTTGTTAGCCATAAAAATCATATTAAAGGAAGTATCAGAATTTACTGCATTTTTCACACATCTACTTCTATTTTACACTTCTGTTTTCTTTTACGCATCGAATAAATGACAGGGAAAATCCCCGCAGCACCCGCGCTCTCATTCGTCACCTTCGCGGAGCAACAGAGGCAGATTACCGTAACTGATGGAAAAATATTTAAATAGCCCCGTGCCTCCGCTTTGAGACGCCGTTTGAATTTACTTGAGAGCACGACTGGTTGCAGAGTTACGCTGCTGGAAAGTCCGCATCCGCGCTCTATCGGCGACGATAGCCTTCGACGCTATAGGGTTAACTAACATTGTGGTGAAAAGGATGTATATTTTGATGTATAATTTTTTTGCATACAGCCAAGAGCGTGGGGTAAAATGTATCCTTTCCTCAATATCTCTGCCCGTGTTTGAGTGCTCCATGTCTCTTGTGCAGGTTGTGCAGCACTTGGGCCCAGCCACAGACTTCTACAAGAAGCTGGCTCTGGACTGCTCCGGGCAGCAGATTGGAGTGGACCTGTTCCTGCTCAGCTCCCAGTACTCTGACCTCTCCTCACTTGGTAACTCTGCTACTGACACTCAAAATTCACGAGACATGTAGTTTAGAACTATGCTGGAGGACAGGTCACAGAATTCTATGGTAAATTTGCCTTTTACTGTCAAAATGCAGATGTTTGTCTTGTTTTAATATATCTCTCTACTTGGCCTGTTCAAGAAAGCAATACATTAGGAAGTTCATGCAAAACATACTAGACAAACAAAATAAAAGGCATTATTCATACACATGCATGAACTGTCATCTGTTGGACGGACTTTAAGACATACGGTTAACATTGAACTTTTTTTTTTTTGCTGACAAATAATAAGGTTAAACATTTGTGGATTGTCTGGTTATTTCTTTCTTACAGTGCATCAACCAAAGAGATGCTTATAGGCACCTGCCTTCAATCTGAAATTCTCATGAATAATTAAATTCCAGAGTAGTGTGGTTTAGGGCTGCTACTAACTATTTTGATAGTCTACTAATCAGCATTCATTTTATCGAGGTTGTTTAAGCGATTTATTGGTTGTACACTGAATTTTTTAACAAATACCTATACCAAATAAAGGTTGAGAAATGGTTACTGACTTATAGATAGGGAAAATTTACAAATAATGTGGATTATTGATTAAAAAAATCTGACATTGTTTATGCTATTTTGCCATTTAGATGTTTTTGCATCTGTTTAGCATCAGTTTAGTTCAGATAACGAACAATTATCGAAATACAATCACTGTTATTCTGGTTAATCCTTGCAGCCTTACTGTGACTGTGTCCTAAAATGTACCCGTCTGTCCTGTGCA
This sequence comes from Periophthalmus magnuspinnatus, assembly GCF_009829125.3. NCBI lineage: Eukaryota > Metazoa > Chordata > Actinopteri > Gobiiformes > Gobiidae > Periophthalmus > Periophthalmus magnuspinnatus. The sequence goes on along the minus strand of NC_047135.1, from coordinate 18,948,656 downwards.
GCGTGCATGTCCAAGTACTCAGCGGGCAGTGTCTACTACTACCCGTCCTTTCACCACATCCATAATCCCTCCCAGCTCGAGAAGTTCCAGGGCGATCTTGAGCGATACCTCACCCGTAAGATTGGCTTTGAGGCCGTCATGAGGATCCGCTGCACCAAAGGTATACACCACATACCACTGCAGCATGCTACTACTGTCAGGCTTCTCCTTCTGGTTTGTCATTTTCAATCTAAATAATATGCCTTTGTCTAACCATAGCTTGGTAGAGTAGACAAAATGCTGCTCCACTATTTTTACAGTTACTTCAAAATAATATTTTAGAAGACATATCATCCTTTTGTCCTATAGTTATAATCTATGACACTCGTGGATTATTATGTTTATAATGTGACATTTTAAATCACAATATTCATTTAAAACTATTAAATGAGAGAAACAATTATGCTGACCGTGTGAGAAAACTGCGATGCCTAATGGTAGCAGATGTCGGTGTAAACGTCATCACAACACAGAGCCAAGTAGCTGTCAGCCCCTTCTATGGATAGCTACAGATCACGTGAGCAAGCAGCAGATTTTTTAAAGTAAGTGAATGTTTTAGTAAATGTTTAATAAAGTTAATAAAGTAAATGTACTGGAGTACCATCTAACTTTCTCCTCTGCATCCTCATCTACTCGCATCTCACTCCTCTTTCTCACTACTGATCCCTAGGCTATCATATGTTTACATTTCAGATATTGTGTTCATTATCAGCCAGTATTCTTCCATCTTCATGATAAAATGGCTTGCTCTCTTGTAGGTTTATCCATCCACACATTCCATGGGAACTTCTTTGTACGCTCCACTGACCTGCTGTCCCTGGCCAATGTGAACCCAGACTCGGCCCTGGCTGTGCAGATGTCCATAGAGGACTCTCTGGCAGACTCGTCTCTGGCCTGCTTTCAGGCTGCTCTGCTCTACACCTCCAGTAAAGGTACACTCTGCTCTTTTTGGCTACTTTAATCAGTTTGATTTCATTTGCTTTTTATAATTATGAACGGGGAATATCTAACTGTACTGTTACCATTACTGAGAAAAGGAATTGTGATTATCGACAATAGGCCCTTTTCATGCTGACGTATGGCTAGTTCCGGTACTGTCAAAACTGGATCCATTCTTCCTGCACCATTCATACACTATGAGGATTTAGCAACTCATGCTAAAATAATATATAATAATATATAAATATCAGGCAGCAGACAGCAAGTTACAGATGGATAATATATATATATATATATATATATATATATATATATATATATATATATATATATATATATATATATATATATATATATATATGTATATGTAAATACTTCACCAGAGGACACCTCTGTGTTTTATAAAAGTAGGCATTTGTGGGCTGATGCTAACTGAAATTAAAATGAATTGCTGATGTTAAAATAGCGTTACAATCAGCTTATCATTAGATTAATTTTCATAAAATTGTTCTTCTTCTTTCTACTTTTGTATACGCAGATGTTTCCTCCAGAGAAGTATTTACAAAGGTCTGCTGCCTGTGATTATTCATCTGTAACTTGCTGTCTGCAGCCTGATATTTAAATATTGATTTATTTTAGCATGACTTTGCTCAGTCCTCATAGAGAATGAATGGTGCAGGAAGAAGGGATTTGCACTTTTAAGAGAACTAGAACTAGCCGGATGGCAGCGTGAAAAGGGCCTAATAATGACACCATAATGAAACAACTGTGAAACTCTTATTTTTTCATTCCCATTGTAATAGATCACAACTTCTCAAATATGTGATCACTTTATGGATGTTTTTGTCCTTTTTTCTAAACAATAAAGTATAATGAGACGAGACAAATAAAAAAAAAAAATCAAATGTAGGTTTACTTTTTTGTAGTCTATATAGATTTGACTATATTGTATTGCCATTATTATTATTTTTCTTAGTTCTTATGATGATATTGTGACCTGAGTAATTACAATGATCCCCATTATGAGCATTTTTTTAAAATATATATATTAAAAGTTTTGAGCTACCAATATCCTTGTGGGTCAGTAAAGTGAATCTAGTCGAGCCCATCTCAGCACGCTGCTCCTCTGTTGTGTGTGACAGGGAAGCGGAGAATCCGGGTGCACACCCTGTGTCTACCTGTGGTCACCCAGCTGAGTGAGGTGTACGCGGGGGCTGATGTACAGGCTGTCACCTGCCTCCTGGCCAACATGGGTAATGCAATGTCCACATTATATATATTATATATATATATATATCTGTGTAAACCCTCAGTCGGCCAGGTCTGATCCATAGCAAAAGACGAAATTAAAATCTGTCAACTGGACAAATCGTAAGAGTCAAGACATTTCGCTGCTCATCCAAGCCGCTTCTTCAGTTCTCTGAACTCAGTCCTCATAGAGAATGCCGGCTTGGATGAGCAGTGAAACGTCTTCACTCTTACAATGATTTGACCAGTTGACTGATTTTAACTTCGTCTTTTGTTATATATATATATATATATGAATATATGAATAGATTTTTGAAGTGTGATATATTGAAAATATAGGTGATTGACTTATCACAGTACAGAAAAATAACCAAAATGTTCCCATCAGTGCAAAGAAAGTAAAGTCTCCACGATAAATAATGATCCTAAAAATAATTGTTCAATCTGCCATGTATTAAGCGATAAGAAGATATAGTATTTACTCAGCCTTAGCTAGGGAAGGTCCCATGTGGAATTTCTGAGCCGATACCTGTGCTGTTGTGCCTGATAACCCATATTAAGCTTTTATACCTATAGTACAGACCAAATTTATAATAAGTTATTGTGAAGTTTACAAATGAACTTATTGCTTTGAAAATTATAAATTTTTAATATATGTATTTATTTCCTATTTTCAAATAATGGACAAACTGGGATTGACACATGATAACATAGATTGGGACAGTGCAGACAAAAATATCAGTGCCAAATATCAGCAAAATTTGCAATGCTGGACTGATAACTATATCTGGATTAATCTACGATAAAGATGATAACCGATATACCGTCCCACAGATTTGGGCCCACAGATTAAAGTCACTACAATGTGCTCTGCTGGAGGGCAAGGCAGCCAATTTAAGTGCATGTATGGTCATTGTTTTTTTAGATGGTCCGATAGCTTAAAGAGTTCAGTGGAATAAATAACAGGATTGTGTTTGTTGTAGTACATTCAAGACTTGATAGTCCCATTTAAGACAGAGATTTTCCAAATACATGCTGGTGTAACTTAATGACACAAACTACCAGTGTAGCCATGGAAAATTGCCCTCCTTTAGAATGCTGACATACAGAAATGAAAAACTGTCACCATTAATGCTTCATTGTGATCATCCATGTTTAACTGTTTACCATAAGAAACCATTAGCCACCACTGATAGGCCCCAGGTAGGTCCAGATGACTACCTAAAGATTTTCTAGCATGGACCACTCCTAGAGGAATGAGGGATTACACCAACAACTTGCATGATCTGCTGAAAGGTCATAGTTCACTGTAATGGTTAAATCTACCTGTCACTTGCTCAAAGCATGAGGGAGGATAACCAATACATAGCATGTATGGGGGAAAGTAACAGTGACATTACAATTTCACCAAAATAGGTTATTGTCAGTATTGATACCTTGCAATGACATCGCACTGGGGTGCACTGCATCTAGGTGTATGGAGGAGTGCTTAACAGTTGCCATGGTGACACAATACATATATTACCAAACGCTACGAAAAACTTTTAAGATGGACTGAAAACTCAAGAAAAAATACAGAATGTTTTAAAACAAACACTTTCAGGAGCCTATGATCAGTGTGAGCGTTCATAATCCTGTTGGCGTTTGATTTTCAACAAAAAGGTGAGAGAGACTAACTAACTGTTGGCTAATGCTAGCTAGCATGTGTCTGTAATGCTATTTGAGAGGGACTTTAACACCACTGATCGGCTCACCTGTTGTAGTTCCAGCTAAGTCAGCTCTTTATGGTCAGATTGTGTTAGACTTTAAATCACAGCTTTATTTTAACTGTAACAGAGCTGTGCTTCGGATTAGCTTCACCCCAGAGAAAGTTGATGACATTAGCTGCAAAGTATCAATTTAAAAGTAATTTTTACAGCCCTAATTACCCTCGTTATCTTCACCCCTGTGCTCCCAGCTATCGACCGATCGGTGTCGTCGGGGCTGTTAGATGCCCGGGACGCCCTTGTGAATGCAGTGGTGGACCTGGTGGGGGCATACAGGAGCAGTGTCTCTAACCTGCAGCAGAGTGGGCTGGTGCTGCCCTCATCCATGCGACTGTTCCCCCTGTACATCCTGGCCCTGCTCAAACAGGTATTCACACACTGTACCCTAGGATGCACTTCAGTTCAAGTTTAATCATACACTTTATATTGACAAATAGAAGACCAAAACACTTTATATCCAAATGTAAACATAACTATGGATGGTACAGCATAGAATTCTTTACCTGATATCTGCTCTTACTGATGTGGTCCATAATCAGTATTTGTTGTTGTTGAAATCAGGATTTTAAAATCTATATCAAGGCCCAAAACTTAAAATTGTTGAAAATTTCACAAATTAACTTTTCGTTTTAGTCAAATTTATTACAAGCAAAAACTTCTGAAAAAGGTTCTGGGTTCGATTCCTGGGCCTTTTTGTGTGGAGTTTGCATGTTCTTCCTGTATCTTGGTGGGTTTCCTCGGGGCATTCCGGTTTCCCCCATCAATTTAAAACATGCATCATAGGTCAAATGCTCTAGCTCAAGATCTGGAGATGGGTCCCACTGCTCCTGGTTGAAGAATGGGTCAAATGCAGAGTGAATTTCCTCACACGGGATCAATAACATATACCTTAACCTTATATTACCATGACTTATACCTGGTTATCTTTATCAATAAAAGTGTTGCATAGCACAAAGATTTCACTGTTAATATTCCCTTAAACTGTTTCCCTGTGTAAGGTATATTGTAACTAGTGGTTCTGCTGGTTTAAAATGGCAGTACAATGAGTCTGTTATCTGTCTCATACTGATCACACATTATATCACAGAGCTGTTTATTGCACATTGAAATTTTTACTGTCCTTAATGTGAGCAGGCTTGCATCTCCATGAACCTGACTCTTATTTAGCCTGCAGGAGGGCCTTTCTCTGCTTGTTTCAATGGAAATGTTGTTCCTTTGGCTAAAATTGTCTATAGCTTGGCATAAAATGTCTCTCTCATGCAGGTGATGTTCCAGCTTCTGAAAGTTACATACTGTACGTTTTAATACTAACTGTAAATCTTACATGTGTGCCCATTTAAAAGTCTTGTATTATGCGACACTGACTCTTGTGAGCTTTGAGCCATGTTATAATGCTGTTACCTCTTCAAAAAACATACCTGGAGTTGTGTTTTGTTTCATTCGCACATGTTTTGAGTAACCCTGCATTATTGTCTGTCTACATCTCCAAAGCTCAAAATGATCTCTTCCACAGTGTAAAGTGTGATGTCATGAAGCAGTAGTTTTCAAGTGAACAGCTACCTATTACTCTAACGTGTATAGAGTTTAAAAGCACAGTGGAGCACATCCTGCATTATGCCATGCCATCACAAGGTGGAACAGAGTGTTTTCTGTTTCAGAAAAGTTCAGCCCAAATATGCAGGGATTGTGTGTTAAACGTGAAACTAAACAAAACTCTAGGTGTGTTTGTGATGAGGAAACAACATTATAACATAGATAATATAGGCCCTTTTTAAATGTGTCTTCTGTTCCACAGAAAGCTTTGAGGACGGGCACCAGTACCCGTCTGGATGAGCGCGTCTTTGCCATGTGCCAGTTTAAGACTGAACCTCTGCCACAGCTCCTCAGGATGTTGCACCCAGACCTCTACAGGCTGGACACCATCTCAGACCAGGTACCCCCTCTGTTCACCCCTGCCCTCCTCTCAAACCAGGTACGCCTCTGTCCCTGCCCACCTCTCAGACAAGGTATCCCTTTCCCTACCTCTGCCCACCTTTGCCCTCCACTAAGACCAGGTACCCCCTCTGTTCACCCCTGCCCTCCTCTCAGACCAGGTACCCCTCTGTCCCTGCCCACCTCTCTGACAAGGTATCCCTCTACCCACCTCTGCCCACATTTGCCCTCCTCTCAGACCAGATACCCCTTCTGTCCACCCCTACCCTCTTCTCAGACCAAGTACCCCCTCTGTTCACCCCTGCCCTCCTCTCAGACCAGGTACCCCTCTGCCCTTGCCCACCTCTCAAACAAGGTATCCCTCTGCTCCTGTCCACTTCTCTGATCAGGTACTCGTCTGACCACCCAGACTAGATAACTCCTATGCCCACCTTCCAGACCAGGTACCTCTCTGCCCCTGTCCCCCTCTTATACCAGGTACCCTTCTGCCCCTGCCCACCGCTCATACCAGACCAGATACCCCCAATGCCCCAGTAAATTTTTTAATTTTTTTTTTCATCTAAAGGTGCACTGACTTTTCTGGTGGATGGTCTGTATCCCTGGAGATGGCTTTGCCTGGCAAAGTTGTTGCTTGCATTATTAGTGTTTTTAGCACTTATTGACAATATTCAACTTTCATATTGCCCTCTAAAACAGGGGTGTTCAAATTTTTTTCACCGTGGGCCACATATTGAATTATAACTAAAACTAAATGGACTGTAAATGTGCATGTTAGATGAACTGGAATTCAATGGCAATTATATTTAAGAAAATGTGATTTAATTGCAATCAAATCAAATGTATTGAATGATTATTTGTAATGTTGAAATGGAGATTTTATATTTTATATTTTATATTTCGATGGACCCAGGAAGACTAGCTGACTGCACTGCTTTTCAGCTAATGGGATCCAATTGTGATGTTACTGAGATTATAGCGACAGAATTACTTTGGTCTGAGGGCAACATTTGGCCCCGGGGCCATAGTTTGGAAACACCTGCTCCAAAAAATCATGATTATGTTATGAGCAATATGAAATGGCCCAGCTCGTTTTAGTCTAATAAAAGTTACCTTTTTGTGCTGGCTGCAGGGGGCGCTCCACCTGAATGACACGATAGTCCCCCAGCCACTGCTCCTGCACCTGTCTGCAGAGAGGCTGAGTCGCGACGGGGCCTTCCTCCTAGACTGCGGCTCTGTGAGTACCTCTGCTCATACTGTGTGTTTAAAGGTCTTTCTTGTGAGCTTTAAGCCATATTATAATGCTGTTGGCTCCCAAATTGCCCTCTTCCACCTTATGATGTCATGAAGCGGTAGTTTTCATGTTAAGAACTACCTACTACCTTTAGTTCAAGGATTCTAAGGCTTAACTCATCCAAATGATTCTTGTGAAAGTGTATGGAATTTAAAAGCACATTGGAAGGTTTCCTGTATTACTATGACATCACAAGGTGGAACAGAATGTTTTCCATTTGAGTGAAGAGCACAACCTAATGTGTGTGTGTGTTTGTGCAGGTCCTGTACTTGTGGGTGGGCCGGTCCTGTTCGGACATGTTCCTGCGGGATGTCCTGGGAGTGTCAGACCATGCCTCCTTACCCCCCAGCATGGTGAGTCCACTGTACAGGAGCATACTGTACACACTCCCTACATTTTACATGCGTAGTGCTCACCAACCAAATTCAAATCCGCTGGGGACTGTAGTAGCTTGATAATGGAAGCTAAACTTTTACCTAATTTTTCTTGGCTCTTTTCCATCAGATTTGATCTAAAAACCTGCTGTGGGCACCTCCATATTGGTTTATTTGTTGCTCAATTTCGTCGGTTTTGGTCAATTGTCTAACTGATTTTATGCGCCCGCTGGTGGTTGTTTAAGAGAAGCCACATACAGACATTAGGCATGCTGACATCAGGCAGACTGACTGATCAGGACCTCATGAAAAGTGTACATACACAACCCTCTGAGCTGGGCAACATAAATGGTGCACAGCTCCAAGCGCTCTGACAGCCTACAGCCCCTGGTACTGTCCCCTGGGGATTTAGTGCCGATTGCAGAAGCTACAGTAAAGTGTGATAACACTCATTAAGTGTGAGTAAAGCACGCATGAGTCCAAGACAAGACCGAAGCATTTCAAACTACACTAACCACACCACTGTACAGGTGCACTGCTCTATTTTACATGCCAGTAAGTGGTAAACACTGATGTTTTTGAAACATAAACTACATTCAAATCTGGTAATTATTTCAGCTCTTTTGATTATCCTCCTGTGACATATTAGTATTTTTCAAACTCGATTTTGATACTAGTGATTTCACTCAATACACGGTACCGATTACAACACCACAATGGAGATGGAAAAAAAAATCCTCCTTTTTTAGTAATAGAATGTCATTTTCATACACAAAATAATAGTATTTTATCTTAGCATGATGTTATCCATTCTGATAAAGCTCAAAATCATACTAAAAGTGGAAGCTAAAATTTTGTCCTGTTAATGTGACTTTTTTAGTATTGATGCCTGCTCAAATGAGGCAACCCTATCCTACATGTAGCTATCCCCCCTCTGATGTTATTGCAGTAGATTTCCTCTGTGAGCCATCTGTGTATACGTCGCTTCCCTCTTTGGCGTTGCTGTGCTGTCACTGCTCCTGTCTGTCCTCAGAACCACATTCCGGAGCTGGACACTCCCCTTTCGGAGCGGGTCAGGGCGTTCCTGGACTGGCTCCAGGAGAACCGCTCCAGCAGCTGTCCTCTGCACATCATCAGGTAAAACACAAGGCAATTGAGTATAAGCCCTAGGTCAGTTTGGACTTTAACATCAGTCCGCTCAGCGACTGCAGGTGGAAATCAGCCCTACAACCTGGTACAATGCATCTCTCCTGTTAAAGAAGACCTGTTGTTCTTGTGTCTGCTATGTAGTTATAAACTGTGACACCCATGAATCATTGTTATCATTTGCACTTTTTAAATTCTAATACACATCTAAAATTGCTTAATAAAAGAAATAAGTTTGTTGACTTCCATGTTAGAAAACTGCGGTGCTGTCGTCACCAAACCTCATCACAACAAAGAGTCAGTATCTCCAATGGACAGCTGCAGATCACGCTAGCTATTGATAAAAGATTGCTCAAACATGCATGAATCACTCCAGATACAACTTGGCGAGTAAATACTGAGGGGAAACAACTATAATTTAGTTCTGAAAAGTCAATTTTGCAGAAAAGGTCTGCTTTAACATTAATGTGTATTGTGCACTGTTCCTATCTCATTCAATAAACTAAACTAAACTGGACACAGTGGTGCAGTGAGACGCGTCCCTCCATATGAGCACATGCTTCATGTTAGTTCCATGTGTCCCACACAGAGCTGCTCTAAGACCACATGTTTTCCACTCTATTAAAGGACCTGTAGCTGCATCATTCAGGAGTGTTGTACCTTCAGACACTTCAGTTATATGTTGGGTTCTATAACTTAGTTTACACAACATTTTTGGTGGCCACAAACTTGTTTTAAGCAAGGCAAATATCTTTAACAATTAAAGATGTCATATTGTGTGTTTGGGGTGTTTAGTATTAAACTATAACATACATTTATGATTACATTACATTTCATTCATACAGAACAACAATATTGATCTAAAAATGATGGCTCATTGACTTCCTGTTCAAAACTGCAGAACTGATGGGCCCCCAGTATGTCACCACAGAAAGCAGTGGATCTTTATTCATTGTTTATATTGACATGTTTAAACCCTATGTGTATGACCTGGAATCAGTTTTTGTTTTTTTTTGTATCAGCAAATAAGTACATAAGGGTGAGGGTGAAAACAGAGATTTTCTGAGCACTCAAGCCTCAAATACAGGACAATACAACATTACTCATTCGAAATACAACTTTGAATATGCTTACAATGAAGAAACACTGTTATAACATGGTTAAGACCATCCAAGTTCATTTCATTTACCATGTCCCCTTTAAATAAATACTAGCTATAAAGGTTAAAATGTCTAATGCCACACTAGGAAATGCTGTAACATCTCTATGGATACCAGAAGGTACCAGACCCTCCACCAGAAAGTCAACATAATGTGCCTTTAAAATAATGTACGGAAATGCAGGTCAATGTATTCAATAATTTGTTGTACCTGTAAATGTAGTTTGAATCTGAAAAATGACAGTCCCAAAGGCACCATGACATCAGCTGGTGGAACAGGTATTGAGAAGAAATGGACAAAAATGCAAGGGTGGGAGGTTTGGACTCTTAACCTTCTCCAGATCTGTCTTACGGAGGCCGTTTTTTCACTGTCAATAGCACGCCAGGGCGTATAGTCAATTTCACACCCTCTCATACTGTCATCACAGTAAAATGCAACACTCAGAGGAGGCCTGCTGCTTAGGAATACTACTGGCTGTGTTTACGTGCACACCAAAATTTGAACACCAAAGCACCATTATCAGATTTCTGGGGTTCAGATCATTCAAATGTCATGTAAACAGTTCCAACTATCTGATTATTCTAGTCATCATTTTTTTACTGGCCACTATTCCCTTTTTTAAGCATGTTGAAGTTGCTGTATCTGATTTTGTCTCAAAAAGTGCAAAACAGAAATAGTTCATTTTAAAGAGTCTGCAGGGTCCAAAGTAATTTCTCACCTGCCTTCTGCATTCTAAGGATTCTAATTAGTTTATAGGCACTTTTCACAACTTTCAGAGACCAAAGCAAAGTTTTGCTGTCACAGTAATGCTAACAACAACTAGCATGCTAAGAGTGCACTTTCTGATTCATGGACAAAAAAAATATTTTGAATTAGATGCAAAGAACATGCAGTGGTCTCATTTCTACCTTAAGAACTTCTTATACAATATATCTGAACTGGGGTAAAACAAATTTTCCACATTAAAGGCTGTACCTGTACCCCATTTTGTGCCATGTATTTGTCAGCCACTGGTGGACTTAGCATTGAGCAACAGACTACACTTGCTTTGGGCCCCCAACCTGCAATCAGTCACTTCTCGACCATCATTAGCCCAAATCTCTCAGTGTTTCTATAGAAAATTACACATGATTTGGAAGGCCCCTATATTCAGTTTCACCCTGTTCCCCCAATTTGCTAAGCACACTAGCATTATCCTGATGACAAACATCTGCTCTGGTCTCTGAAAGTTGTGAAAAAGGCTTAAAAATCTCTTTGCTGTAAATAATTAGGACTGACCAGTGGTAGCCTCAGCATTGTATATGCATGTGTGTGTTTGTGTGTATATGTGGAGGGTGGGGCTTCTCAGGACATGTTTGCTGGGCTTTGTATCAAGTATATGGGTGACTCACTTCCCTGTACTGTCATTGTTTTCCTGCACTCCTAGCTATGGCTTTTGTGAAACAGGAGGGCGTGTTTTCCTTATTTATAGAGTGAGCCTCACACACAGTGCAGGTGTCAACATGGGGGGTGGGAGGGGGGGTTCGTTGATGGGTGGGGCCGCGAAGACAGGCAGACTTCTCACGGTACAAAATGTCATGGAAATTTATAGTCAGCTAGGGCTAGGTGATTGTACACTATGAGTTAAGTTTGGTCACACTCCTCATTCAATTTTTTTTTTCTTTGCTTACTACTTTCTGTATTTGCTTACACTCATTATACTCATTTACCCTCTCAGTGTTGTATTTAGAGTGATTCATGCATGTGTGAGTAATCTTTATTCTCCTGTATTCAAGACGTCAGTGCTACGATTTACCCGTTTTATCACCAGCGGTGCACACACACTGCTCTGTACGCACTTCGTTCTTCAATTTTATTTTCTTAATCTGTGATACATGTAGAATTCAGCAGCATCATGAAGTCATTTTGACACAAAGGTAAAAAATCTACTACTCACTAGCGTGATCTGGAGCTATCCATACGAGGGGCCGACATCATGTGGTGCTTTGTTTTTATGCCATTTCCGGCGATGTACCGTAAAGGAGCATTGCCTAAATGGGCTCCACAATTTTCCAAACCAGAAGCATATGAACTAATTTCTTTTATTAAGTTGTTTTGGATCAATATTGCAATTCACAATGTACCCTTAACAGAAACACATTTCAAAATCTTCAGTCTGATCCAAACCACATGCTTTTTACTGGTATAGGATAGACCTCTTTAAAATCACCCTTGTATCTCATTGACTATTAGAGATCTATAATGCATTTAATCAACCATAAAAGTAGTAGTTCCTTAAGTGTGCATGTTCTTGTATGGGGCTCTTTCATTTTATAGGAACACATTAAATGTAGCATATTATGCAAAATTATTATTTACCAGTTTTGTTGAATCACAGGTAAAAATATGTACTTCTCCTGCAGTTTTAAGCCCATAAACTATCACTGGACTCATTCTGCTCCACCCCCTGCCCCCACCCATGGCTCTGTTTGTACTTGGTCATATACAAATGTAAAAACTAAACTAACTAACTCAAAACACTGGCAATGAAAATCTTATGCTTGCTACAGTGAAATGTCAGTGACAGAATCAGTTCTTCAAAGTGTGGGTTTCTGTTACGAAGCCATTTTTAGATCAGTATTGGGATTCTCAGAGAAAAAAATAGCATATTATTTAAGCAGAAATAACGCATACTATGCCTTTTAATAATGTTAGCTTGGATCACCATTCATTCATGTTTGTTTTTTAAAATTAATGCAAGTATCTCTTTTTTTAGTAGTAGAGATAAAAAATTCTATTTCTGTGCTGTACAGAGGGTACACTGCCAGCTAAACCCTTGTTATCTTAGCCTGCGTCATCAGAGGTGCAGTACTCCCTACAACAGATGCATTACCAGATCCTGGATCCTGTACTGATGGTCATTAATCTTCCAGTATCATGCCTCTTCTCCTCAACTCTTCCACTACAATTATTCTACAACAGTAGTAGTACTATTGTTGTACAACAGTACAAACAGCAAAAAATAGTATGCAATACAATAATGAAATATGTGGAGATATTGAGACCTGAAAACTCGAAGAATGCAGTAGCTGTAGTTTACAACTACAGCAAAATGAGTTATGACACAGCCTCTCTAATTTGAGCCTTTTATACTAGGCAATATGGCAAAAAATTACGGGAAACTGCAATCATTATTTTTGCTTCAATTTAGTTTTCTCTCATTTAAGACGATAGTTTTCAATATTAAAGAAGACATTGTGTTTGTTTCTGCTATATAGTCATATTATATGAAAGCTGTGGATCATTATGTTATAACTTGGACATTTTAAATTACAATATTCATCTAAAACAACTTGTACCAGAAATCAGTGGAATTGGTTCTTTAATAACAGGTCAAAATATGCCCCCTGTCTGGACTATACCAGAGGTTAAAGGGCCTAGGTTTAGGCCTAGGTTTTTATACTCGGGTATATTTTGCCTTAGGCCAGTTTATACTCTGGGCATATTTTGGCCTAAGCCAATTCATACCTCCCCAGGCTAGATTATACCCCCCGGATAACTTTTCCAGAGGTCAATTCTCTCTGGTAAATGAAATAATCGTTGTAATTAGGGCTCCTTTCAGTTTAAAATGGCAATGCTGTCAAAACTACACCTGTGATATAAATTGACATGACAAAAAAATAAAATAAAATAAACATAGTATTTCCACAAATCTGATGCTACATAAATAGTTATGGCCAAAAAATTGCATTGGGAAACATTATGGTTAAAAAAGGCTTGCTCTATCTTGCTCTAATACTCTTATTTTAGCATTTGTGTAGACATAAAAATTTGTCTGTTATACATCTAGACATAACAGGCTAATTTTAAATTTATACCTCTCTCTTCATCAGGTAGGCCAGGTACGCATTTTGAAAAATATTGCAGCGGATTTGGCCAGAGCTATTTTCCATGTAAAACGCATTGATTTTGGAATAGTCCTGAAATTTGGTGACAAATCTCTGTGGAACTTATTTGTGTAAGAGAGAGGGGTGGGTCTGTGTCACCAGAGGAGCACTACATTCTTGGAAAATTCAGCCACGCCATGCGTTCTGCTGGTTTTGTGCAGTTTTTCAGACTCTCTTGTGCCGGTTGGGTTACTGAAGCTTGGCAAACCTGCTTTTCATTCAAAAACTCAATCCAGAGTATTTTACGGGATCAGTGAACATATTTGTAACTTGATCTGAATTGTTTTACTGTAGCATGTGCTATCCAGGTCAGCATTGTAACTGAGAATGGGTTCTTAACCTACCTGGTAAGATATTGAAGAAATAAATACAATTTGGCTTAATTAGGCCTAATTATTAACTAGACATGACATGAGATTGACAAATAGAGGCATATAGTCTCGTCTAGGGCAGTTTAGCCGCAGGCATACAGTGGCGTAGACCAAAGTGTACCCAGGGCTAGTCTGGGCAGGGTTTAATCTGGCCTATTATACCGGGTTAGAAAATTGCATAGCCCAGTGAGGTATTGGAGGTGAGTCGATCATGTCTTGAATACAGGAGAATAAAGATTACTCAAATATGCACAAATCACTCTAAATACAACTTTGAGAGGGTGAATGAGAAGGGAAATAACTAACATTGTTAAAAGTCTATTGTGTACAAAATGTCATTCTGCTCCAAACCACATGCTTTTACTCACTTTAAAAAAGCCCCAAGCGGATGATTGACCACTGAAGTACAAAATTTGCTTTCCTCCTTATGTTAGCTCCAGCTCTAGTCTGATCTTGCTCTACTTGTTATTCACAGGAGCCTAGCTTTAGTTATTGCCTTCAGGACTGCTTATGTCTGCACAGAGGAAATGAGTTTGCAAACTGTGTCTCGTTAAATTATTGCAGGGATGAGTTTATGGTGGTCACTTTCCTAATGCATTCCCAACATCTGGATTCTCATGGGGACTAGTTTATTTCAAATGGACTAGACACCTAAACTCCTACAACCACATTTCAAATAGAGCTGCTAAACTGTGTAGTAACTGGAGGACTAAAGAGGAGAGTGAGGTGGGAAGTGGGCTGGGGTCTGGAGGACTAACAAGGAGAGTGAGGGGGGAGGAGGGGCGGGGTCATGAGACATAAGGAACAGTGTGATTGGTGTAACAGGTATCCACACTTCCAACTCTGCCCCTGCAGCCAGGTGTTTATCAGAAACACCTGACTGTAATCAGGGTGTGATGTCACATAGTGCCTGAAATTGCAGTGTTCACTGAAGGCTGCACAGTTGTTGTTTTTTTTGTTTTTTTTTACTATTTGACACAAAGCTGTAAATTTACCTAATATGCACTAAAATTGCCAAAAATGGATTGGAACAGTAGGTAGTACAACAAACACCATATATGTAGTTCTGTAGCAAAAAAAGTTCAGATTCAGTGTTTAGTTCCACTTAAAGTGCTAATAGGAAGTATTATGCAAAATTGACTCTTTGGAGCTTTCAATCATGTCATAACATTGTTCCTTCATCAGAAACATGCGTGAAAAGGTTTTAGATGTCACCATGCATGTTTGAGTAGTGCTGATCTCTCCTGGGGACTATTAAATCCCTCATTAGGGTTAGCAATATGAGCCCATGCCTCTTATACAAGCCTTTGCCCATAAACCTTGCATTGAATCCAAACCATGTCTCTTTACATTTTGACAGGGATGATGCTTTGGCCAAAACCACCTTTTTCCAACACCTGGTGGAGGACAGCTCTGAGTCGGGCCTGTCCTACTATGACTTCCTCCAGCAGGTCCTTCAGCAGGTCTCCAAATGACCCATCCCCCCAAGCTGACGAGGACCAACCTAGGCTGACTGGTGCTGACCCGGACTCAAATGGACCAGGAAGCAAATATGAAGTACCCCTCCCACACACACCCCAGTTCGTCCGCACAAGGCATGGGGGGACGCCATATGGAGGTAGTGGACTGCAGTTGTGCCTGTGGTTTGGAGGAGCCACTCTGCAGAGCCAACCTGATTCAAACTCCCGAGCCTCCTGATATGTTTTATGGGGATGGGCAGATATGGATTTTTAAAATTTAATGTTTATTTTATTTAATGATATCCAATATTTGGCCTGCTGCTGTGATCAATAACTGATATTTGCTGATGCCAATATTTAGCTTTTAAAATCCATATTAAGCCACACACATTTATCTTAAGTTCAAGTAAAGCAAGAAGAGTAACTTTTCACATTTGTAAAAATAAAGTGTATTTATTACATATTTGTGTAAACATATGACCATATAACACTCTTTTTATTTCCACACGCTGAAATAAATTTGACTCATCACTCTGGTCGAAAAGGGCACACAGAAACAGATGCAGCACAAAAAATATTGGCATCCATTATCAATATCATATATATCGGTATCGATATTGGACCATATATATCGCCCATCCCTAATGTTTTATTTATTGTTTCGACTACTTTAAGTTTAGAAACACTGGATTGGTCTCTCCAGATTTGACCACGGTATGTGCTGGAAAAGACTTCTGTAGCACATCCATCGTCCACCTCAGTCCAGCTCTTTACAATGTCCAGTCTCATCTTTATGTTCCTGTCATTAAAGGGGCTGTATATGATTGTTTGTTTTGTTTTGTTTTTTACAGTTGTTAAATCATGATCGACACAGGTCTACGCTGTATGCTGTGGTTCAGAGTCATTCCTCTGCCAGAATTTAAAAATTAGGAATGCACAAGGAGAGATGAGTTTGTTTGTTTTTTTTAAAGTTGCTGTACCTGATTTGTACCTAAAATGTAAAAACGGAACAACTTAATTTCAAGTGGTTTGCAGCTGTCCAAAAGTACCTTACCTTATGCATTACCTTATGCATTCTGAGCATCCTAGTCATTCACGACGATGAGTTTACAAGCACTTTTTGCAACTTTCAAAGGCTGGAGCAGAGCTTTGCTAACAACTAGCATTCTGACCAATTCCAAAATGCTTTGCAATTAGTTGCAGACTTATTTTGCCCTCAAGAGTTACATCAGTACTGGGGCAAGACACATTTTCTTCAAATACATGGGAAATTTGCTTACAGGCCCTTTAAACATCACAGAAATGCTAAGAACTACTAGCCTGCTAACAGTGCTACTTCAAGATAAAATTGCTTGCTAATTCCCATCAAACAGCGTACAACAATCTGGTTTTGTTGGTAAGATAAGCTTTTGCAATTACCTCCATGGGGGCAAAACAATTATTTTAACCATGACTGAAAAACACGTTTGAGAATGGACAGCTAGCCTTACCCTCTTAGTTTCTTTACTGCTCCGATTTTGAACCATGACTGAAAAATTATTGTAAAACTAATCTATAAAACTTACTGTACCTTGTTTCTGGGGGTGCACCGATCTAGTACTGAAAAATGTGTTGGATCAGATATTGGCTTCCAAATATCCTGATTAGACATATACATTGATGTACTAAGTCTCTTAAGTTGTTCTGTGGTTACTTAGGGATAGATACATAACACATTTGAATCAGTTTCTTGTTTTAGTTTTGTTTAAAGGAAATAAACGTCATCAGTTTCTGCACTGGTATCTGTTGATATCAGGCATCAGCTGATACTTAAGGCTATTGATACTTGGCAGTTAATGTCATCCACATTCCCTGGGGAGTGATGCTAACTTGAGGCACTACGCTGTCTCATCTAACAAAACGCTTTTTACCATGCATTTTATTCAGTCACATTTGTTCCCATGTTGCATCTTCCCTTACAATACTGTGTAGATGGGTAAATGTTTGTTCTTGAAGTATTAAGAATGAGAAGCCAGGTGCAGCCCCTTTAATGACAAACACTGACGGTATTTGTTTCTAAAGCCACACATCTGCATGGAATCCATTGCACTGTGGCTGCTGGCGACTCTCAGAACTGCAGATTTTTTAGAACCGTGCGCCTCATGGACACTGGGTGCTTGTTCTGAGCGTACACCACCTGACCTCCTCCAGGTAAACCCAACAGTGGTGGACTCCACCCTACCTTTTCCAAGCTCAGACATGCCACTGTTCACTTTGTATCTACTGAAGAATATTTTATGTGATAATTTATGAAACCTTATTAAATAAAAGCAAAAATGACTATGTGTAGGTTCTTCTTCAAGTATGTGTATTTCAAGTATTTAGTTATTTGTGAATAATTAAAGAAACTGTATGTGAGATTTTTAATTCATCAAACATGACCTGTCCCCAGATACAAGGTAAACATGCTTAAATCAAATATACCTTTTACTGATAAGAATAAATCAGCATTATAATTGTTAACTACAAAAACATTGGACTTGATGGCCAAGTTGTTTGTTATAATTTGGTGGTGTTGTTTTTTTTTTTGTTGTTTCTCAAGACGATTATCCAATCAGAAAGCATGAGTCACACATGAATCTCTCATTTGGGTTGCCAGTTTCAATGCTGAAATCCAGTTGGTTTAAACCTAAAAAGACTCTCTGAATTGCCACTAGTTAAACCCCAGCACCTGCAGCCAATCATGAATCGGAGCTAGTGCAGCCTCTGCAGCTCAGTGAGTGAATTCTGGAGGTCCTGGGCTTTCACATGAGGCATTGCCTGTCCATATACTGAGAGGACACATACAAGTTTTTCTCATTCTATCTGCAGGTTAAGGCTCTGGCAACACTGTATTTAAAGATAGAGTATTTCACTTTCTGAAGGTGGTATATCATCTGCATGACTCCATGCAAATAGAACATTAAAACCGTACTTTAGAACATTTTCTGCCATACTGTGAAATATGTAGCTCAACAGTGACTGCCCACTAGGGATGGGACGATATACGATAATATCATTAATTGCGATAAAAAATGTCCGCAGTTAATCGTTCATGGCATTTTTTAATAATAGTGATCATTGCACACGACTATAATCGCCTTTACGGCACCAGACTGCCTGATGTTTCCAGTTTCAATACAATGTTTAGATGTTAGGTCTGGTGTTTGTCCACAAGGGGCCCCTTGTTGGAGACTAACAAGATGAGCCAACAATCTGCAGAGCGTGCCAAAAAAAGACACAGCTCCGAAGGCAAACAGGAGCAACTTACATGCACATTTATGACAACCATTGTAACCAGCCATCCTGCTTTCTTTGACAAAGTTGAGCCAAAAATATGCTTCATAAGTAACATACCATGTGAAATAAATTATTGAATGTACTTTGTGTTTGTTTGGATTTGTATGAATCCGTGTTTGTGTCGACTTTGCTATCGCAAGGTTAGAACTAGCTGAACAGCATTTTGCACAGCTGATTGCACAGTTTGTTGTAAAACCATGCGCCGCTGCTAGCAATCATAAATTAATCTGAATACCTATAACCTCCTAAGACCTGGCGTCCACATATGTGGACAAAACATTTTGGTTATCTAGGCCACAATATTTTTTTTTCTCTACAAGGTCCTGTTGTCCACATATGAGGACATAGTTTATCCATCCATCCATCCATTTTCTTCCGCTTATCCAGGGCCGGGTTGCAGGGTCAGCAGTCTAAGCAGGGACTCCCAGGCTTCCCTCACCCCGGACACGTCCTCCAGCTCCTCCGGTGGGACCCCAAGGCGTTCCCAGGCCAGCCGAGAGACATAGTCCCTCCAGCGTGTCCTGGTCCTTCCCCGGGGCCTCCTCCCGGTGGGATATGCCCAGAACACCTCCCTAGGGAGGCGTCCAGGAGGCATCCTGAGCAGATGCCCGAGCCACCTCAACTGGTTCCTCTCAACGTGTAGGAGCAGCGGCTCTACTCCGAGCTCCTCCCGTGTGACCGAGCTCCTCACCCTATCCCTAAAGGTGCGCCCGGCCACCCTGCGGAGGAAACCATTTCAGCCGCTTGTATCCGCAACCTTGTCCTTTCGGTCATTACCCAGAGCTCATGACCATAGGTGAGGGTAGGAACGTAGATTGATCGGTAAATTGAGAGCTTTGCCTTTGGGCTCAGCTCCTTCTTTAACACAATGGACCGATACAGCGACCGCATCACTGCAGACGCTGCACCGATCCGCCTGTCAATCTCACGCTCCATCCTTCCCTCACTCGTGAACAAGACCCTGAGATACTTGAACTCCTCCACTTGAGACTCACCACCCACCCGGAGAGGACATGGTTTAATAATGGTTTAATATTTTAACCTTGGTTTAATAATTATCGTGATAATATCTTCAATCATGATTATTTTGGTCACAATAATTGTGTCTAGTCTTAATTTTAATATCGTCCCATCCCTACCACCCACCCCCTGGTTTTGAAAGTAAATTTGTTATTCATGCTTCCCATGGACTTGCTGAAACAAATTAATATTAAAAGTTTGAAAGCTCAGGGCTTATTAGTTACGTGGTGACTAATGAGCACTAGACCCATCACTTTATTTAAAATCTGCTATTGAAACTGTAGAAACTGCAAGGTTATTAAAGCATTTTGCTGATTTTTTAATTCTTTTTATTGTGTTTTTTGGAAAAAAAAACAACCATGGTATGAATATTAGTTAAGATGTAGCTGGTTAGCTTCTGTGATGCTTTTGAACTCTTAATATTTGAAATTTTCAAAAAGTCTATGGGAAAAAAGAGAGGAAAACTTACTTCCGTAACCAGAGCAGATGGTCACCATTGTGCTCTATAATCAAAGAAATCACATTTCCATGTGAACAAGCAGGAGGAGGCCCTCCTCCAGGCCAAATTAGAGTCTTTACTTAGATGCCTAAGTAAGTTAGACGCCTAGATGCTTTTAATTTATTTTATTTATTTTTTGGCTAAAGGTGGCATGCTGTGACTTTAAGCAAATCATCACAATAACCAATATTCCGAAAGAAAACACGTTCACTTTTAAGATAAATGAGTTTTTCTTTTCGTCAGACAGACCCCCTGCTGTGTTTTTGTGTAGCTGATGTCACCTCGGGGCTATTTTCCATGTGTAGTCTACAGTGTATGTCCCTCCCAGGCTCCCTTACATCACCAGTCCTGTGACAGAGCTAGGCTACACCTCTGCAGGCACAACCAGGCATTCTCCAGCACAGAGCAAGCTTGTGTTTGGCCTGTGTCATCTATGGGAATGTACTAGACCGCTCCAAACACTGCACAAACAATCACGAGCCGTACTGTTTGAGGTCTGATCGATTGGTCTGCATCTGAATTCTCTGTATTTATCCATGCAGTCCATATAAAGGTCCTATGATATCCAAAATTATGTGTGGTCAAAAGTATCGAAAAGCAGATTTTGATCTATATTAAAACTTGTATCAAAACTCACTTGAACAGGTATCGATACTAGAAAAAGTCACATTCACAGGACAGAAATTAACCTTTCCTGAGTATCTTTAGAATGACCTTGAGCTGTATCAGGACCACTATGGAACCTGGATGACTGAGGTGCAGCCTGACACAGATATAAGGCCACATGGTAATATATTTTTTTTAAAAGAACCGCAGTTTAATGTTGAAAATCACATTCTATTGTCTGTAGAAAAAGTTTTATCTTTTGTTTTGTTTTTTTTTTTTCATTATAATCAGTGTGGTTATAGTTTTAGTATGGTCTTATAAGATCTGTATAACATTTATTTATTTATTTATTTATTTATTTATTTATTTATTTATTTATTTATTTATTTATTTATTTATTTATTTATTTATTTATTTATTTATTTATTTATTTATTTATTTATTTATTTATTTATTTATTTATTTATTTGATAGGGACTATTAACTTTATGCATGTAACATGCTACAACATTTATAGCCAAGGCTAATTTGCAATGTCTCTAGAAGGGCTTTTACAGAAACACACAGGGTTCATGTAATCTAACAATATACAAAGGCAAATGCACTCACTGATTTTTTTTTAATCAGTGATTACATGTCCTGCCAAACTATGTTTTCCTCAGGGACACCTTCATGTTCCCATTAAAGGCTCCTTGTGTGATGGAGCCCACTGCTCTGAGTGGAACAATGAGCTTACTGAGGACATCCTTGCCAGTCCTAAGACAAGTGTTTGGTAGGTCATTGACAAAGAGTGTGAAAAGGAGTGGACCAAGTATTGATCCCTGTGGAACCCCTGTTTTCAATGTTAAAAAAGATCATTTTTCAGAGTTGATTATTACACATTGTTGTCTTTGTTCCAGGTATGCCTTAAACCACTGTAGTGTTGTTTCCTCAAAATTTTGTCCACATAGTATTTATATAAGAACATCATGGTGTAGCAGATGCAAGGCCTTTTTAGATCTAAAAAAGGCCAATCAGTTGGCCTTTATCCAGTGCCATTTTAAGTTCTGTAATAAATAGCAGTTGGCCATTGTGATTGAATACTGAGGGCGGAATCAAAAATGCAGAGGATTCAGTATGTCATTGGAATGTAACAATGACGTGAGTTGATTTGCCACAATCTTTTCTAACAGCTTGGAGAAAACCGGCACGATGCTAATTGTTCTGTAATTGCATGCCTGATTTGTGTCATTTAAATATTGGTATCACCCTTGAGTGTTTCTATTCATTTAGGATTTATCAAACGAGTTAGGGGTTTTGCCAATCTTTCTTTTCAGAAATGATGTGTGAAGGTGAAACAGGTTTTTAGCATGGCTATTGTTTATTTTGTCTGCGACAGCCAAACCCTCTGACTCAGGTACTTGTTCCACAGAAAAGGGACAGTGTGTTGAGCTAAACCATTAGATATAGATAGATATAGATATATTGCGTATAGAATTATTTGACTGATGAAACAAAATTGGTTAAGTTCATTACCAATTTGTTTGCTTTCATTTACATTATGCAAAATTTATTTATATGTGTGTGTGTGGAGTGTGTGTGTGTGTGGGGGGTGTATATATATATATATATATATATATATATATATATATATATATATATATATATATATATATATATATATATATATATATAATTTTTTTTTTGGATTCTATCATGTTATAATGTTCCTGAAGAGGTGAGATGTCATCCATGCATGTTTGATTATTGTTTTTAGATTTCTCCTGGCCCTACTTGACAAAGGGAGAGGAGACTCAAAGTGTAAAAAAATGTGTTTTATAAGTGAAACTTATAAAACATGTTAAAATGTCCCCTCCCTGAACCACCACCTTAACGTGATGGAGGGGTTTGAGTACCCCAATGATCCTGGGAGTTATGTTGTCGAGGACTTCATGCCCCTGGTAGGGTCACCCATGGCAAACAGGTCATGGGGGATGGGTCAGATTAAGAGCGGTTCAGAAGCCTTCCATGGCAAGTACACAATAAAGGCCAGCTATGTTGCCCAGACTGGCATTACCGGAGCCACCGGTGGATAC
Source organism: Periophthalmus magnuspinnatus (assembly GCF_009829125.3). Taxonomy (NCBI): domain Eukaryota; kingdom Metazoa; phylum Chordata; class Actinopteri; order Gobiiformes; family Gobiidae; genus Periophthalmus; species Periophthalmus magnuspinnatus. Next base: position 18,925,486 of record NC_047135.1, on the reverse strand, counting down.
CGGGGGATCTGGGCGGCAGTCAAAGGCAAACGGATCACCAGACATGGAGACTGGCTCTGGTGACATGGAATGTCACCTCGCTGTGCGTTACCGGCTAGATATAGTCGGCCTCACCTCCATGAATGGCTTGGGTTGTGGAACCCAACTCCTTGAGAGGGGCTGGACTCTCCATTTTTCTGGCATTGCCCATGGGGAAAGGTGGTGAGCTGGTGTGGGATAGCTTATTCCCCCACACCTCAGCCACCTTGTGTTGGAGTTCACCGCGGTGAATGAGAGGGTCACGTCCCTGCGCCTTTGGGTTGGAGACAGTTCTCTTACTGTTGTGTCGGCCTCTGGGCCATACAGTAGTGCAGAGTACCTGGCCTTCCGTTGTTCTCCTGGGGGACTTCAATACTCATGTGGGTAACGACAGGGACATTTGGAGGGGCGTGATCGGGAAGAAAGGCCTCCCTGATTAGAACCCGAGTGGTGTTCTGTTATTGGACTTCTGTGCTAGCCACAGTTTGTCCATAACGAACACCATGTTCGAGCACAAGGGTGTCCATCAGTGCACATGGCACCACAACACACTAGGTCGGAGGTCGATGATCGACTTTGTTGTCATGTCATCTGACCTCCGGCTACATGTCTTCAACTCGCACCTCTGGGAGAGCTTTTGCCAGATCCCGGGGAAGGCTAGGGAGATGGATTCCAAGTGGACCATGTTCTCCACCTCTATTGTCGATGCAGCCGCTCATAGCTGTGGTCGTAAGGTCTGCTGTGCTTGTTGCGGTGGCAATCCCCGAACCCGGTGGTGGACACCGGAAGTAAGGGATGCCATCAGGCTGAAGAAGGAGTCCTATCAAGCCTTGTTGACTTGTAGGACTCCTGAGACATCTGACGAGTACCAGCGGGCCAAGCGGGCCGCAACTCGTGCTGTTGCAGTGGCAAAAACTTGGGGTTGGGAGGCAAACCGTCTGACGTCTCAGGAGGGGGGAGCAGTGCTTCACCAAAACTGTTTACAGTGTGGGAGGAGAGCTGCTGACCTTGACTGGGGATGTTGTTGGACGGTGGAATAAATACTTTCAGGATCTCCTTAATCCCACCATCATGTCTTTCGAGGAGGAAGCAGAGACTGGGGACCCGGAGGCGGACTTGTCCATCACCCTGGCTGTCACTGAGGTAATTGGCAAGCTCCTTGGTCGCAAGGCTCCGGGATGGACGAGATCCATCCCAAGTACCTTAAGTCTTTGGATGTTGTGGGTCTGTCTTGACTGACCTATCTCTACAACATCACGTGGCAGTCGGGGATAGTACCTCTGGACTGGCAGATTGGGGTGGTGGTCCTTCTGTTTAAGAAGGGGGACCGGAGGGTGTGTTCCAGTTACTGGGGAATCACACTCCTCAGCCTTCCCGGTAAGATCTATTCCAGGGTACTGAAGAGGAGAATCTGTCCGATAGTCAAACCTCGGATTCAGGAGAAGCAGTGCGGTTTCCGTTCTGGTCGCGGAACACTGGACCAGCTCTACACTCTCCATTGGGTGCTCAAAGGTTCATGGGAGTTTTCCCAACCAGTCCACGTGTGCTTTGTGGATCTGGAAAAGGCATTCGATCGTGTCCCTCGTGGTGTCCTTTGGGGGATACTCCGAGAGTATGGGGTCCGAGGCCCTTTGCTAAGAGCTGTCCAGTGCCTGTATGATCGGAGCCAGGAGTTGTGTTCGGATTGTCAGCAGTAAGTCAGGCCTGTTCCCGGTGCATGTTGGACTCTGCCAGGGCTGTGCTTTGACACCGGTTCTGTTCATTGTATTTATGGACAAAATTTTTAGACACAGTCAGGAGCCAGAGGGGGTTGGGAACCACAGGATTTCATCTCTGCTGTTTGCAGATGATGTTATCCTGATGGCTTCTTCGAGCCAGGACCTGCAGCAGGCACTGGGGCGGTTTGCAGCCGAGTGTGAACTGACTGATGGAAATAAGGCTGCCAATTTGTGCCACTGGCCCCTCTGATAGGAATATATCGATTTTGCATTTATTCAGTGAAGCATGTTTATCATTAAAGGGCCTATATTACACTATTTTCTGATCTATGTTATAATGTTTCATCATCGCAAACAGACGTGGAGTTGTGTTTTGTTTCATTCACACATGTTTAACACACAGACCCTGCATATTGAGTTCTTTTCTTGAACAGAAAATACTGTTCCACATTGTGATTTCATGTGGTAATACTGGAAGTGCTCCACTGTGTTTTTAAAGTCCATATACCTTCACTAGAATCATTTGGATGATTTTAACTCTATTGAACTAAAGGCAAAAGGTTAACTCAACTACAGCTACATGACATCACAAGGTGGAACAGAGCATTTTGAGCTTTAGAAGTTTAAAGAGACTAATAATAAAGGGTCACTCAAACATGTGTGAATGAAACAAAACACAACTCCATGTATGTTTTGACAGTGGTGGAATGTAACAAAGTAAAAGTAATAAAGTACTATACTTACGTACAAATTTTAGGTATCTGTGCTTAAGTACATTTTGAAAGCAGGAATCTGTACTTTCTACTAAATTTTCTAATAGGGCGAGGGTTTATTTTTAACATGTTCATATTTTGAACAAGCCAAAATATACAAATCAATTGTTTCCATTGAACAAAATTCAGCACAGATCTTCATCAAAATCAAAACATTTGAAGCTTCATAAGACCTCAAAATCGGTGAAATACTTTTATTTTAAGTCATTTTTAAAGTTATACTTCATGACTTTTACTTGTGTAGATTTTTTCATGCAATACTGTTACATGTTTTTTCCCTTTCCCCACCACAGATTTTTATGAGGTAACAACATTTTAACATTGCTTAAAGCTCTCAAGAGTAAACCTTGCTTAACAAAGAACCTTTAAACGATGCCTTAAAATCATGCAAGTGAGTGGGCTTGCCTCTTCACTGATCTGGGTCATCATTTATGAAACTTTACATGGAATTCTGACTAAACAAAGACACAAACTTCCTCAAACGTCATCAGTTCTTCTTTCTCTGAACTCTCCTTCTGCCTCATCTCTGAAAGTCCCACACGCAAACAGAACGCACGCTTCTATGTAAAGTCTTTTCTTTTTTTTTTTAAATACATCAGAAACTTAGCGTGGAAAGTCATGTCACATAACTAGTTTTGTACTTACTGTCTTTTTTACAGTAATGATGTAACATTTGTTCAGGGATGATGGATGAAAATAGCCTGGTGGCTAAATCTGGTGCATTTACAGAAAAGTTCATTAAAGGTCCTATATTATATGAAACTGACTCATGTGAGCTTTGGGCCATGTTATAATAACTCATCAAAAACATTTTGTTTTGTTTTGTCTCATTCACACATGTTTGAGTAATCCTTTATTATTAGCCTGTCTTCATCTCCAAGCTCAAAATGTTCTGTTCCATGTGAATGAAACAAAACACAACTCCAAGTATGTTTTTGATCAGGAAACAACATGATAACATAGATCAGTAAATAGTGTAATATGGGCCCTTTAATGTGCACTGTCCCTGTCAAATAAATATATATATATTTTTATACACAGACTTTATAAATGAAAACCCTGACCTATACCTTGGCCTGGCAGTGTCTCTGTCTCCATGGAGATATGCTGAAACATATTGTGGAAGATTGCAGTCAAAATAACAACATCTGAAAACAAGCCTGCAGGTGGGAGACCCTCACCAGAAGAGTTATAAAGTTTAATTGTGCACAGTATGTCTCCTTTAAAGTCAGAGGTGGGTAGTACTTGGTAACATTTACTCAAGTACATTTATTAAATAACTAGCTTTAGAAAACTTTTACTCCTACTTGAGTAATATATTGTACAGTAGAACAGTACTCTTACTTAAGTAAACGATTGATGACTCTTCCCAGTGTAAGTCTACAAGTGACAAAAGCTTTATGTTGACAATGTGAAATAATTTGAACATTTGTATTTCTTGCACTGCTCCTTCAGGAATGATTTAGTTTGTTTCAGTTTTGTGTCTATAGTTTGAAAATGCCATATTTTGTGTATTATTTAAGTTTTGTCTTCCCAGTTACTTACTTACCCAGTAACTTTATTACTTGAAGCAGTTTACTTCATCCGTGAACTCTGTTCTCTCTAACTGTTTAAGGTATCTACAACCATGAATAAATAACAAGACGTTTAAAATATCCGAACACATTTTTCCACCATAAATCTGCTCAGAAATCCTGGTGTTAGCTGGAGTGGGGGCAGGGCAATGCTGTCTTGGCTCTCTTCATCAACAGATCTGTATCCCATCTGCTCCTCTTTTTGCTCCACCCAGAGCCTCAAATATGTCTCCAATATGTTTGTCAAAGTTTGGGAGAATGTATTTTCCTACATAGATCCAAACCGTACATCCCGAGAAGAGTTTGAACCTGGCATAAAGCACACAGGAGCTCAATGAAAACATCTGCCTTCACCTGGCTTTCTGAGGTCCAACATGGAGTCTCCAGTGAAATTTGACCATCCCAGAACTACTATAGCCCTGTTTCTAGCAGCACTTTTTTTCCATTACTCTGTAGAATCTAACCATATCCATAGAAACTGCCCACAATATACCAATATGTTTGTTTTATGTTGCACTATAATGCTGAAGCAAGTTGGGACTCCCTAAATATTTGGCATTATGGAGTGAGACTAGCTTTACATGTCCCAAAGCCCTAATTTTAACCAAATTTTAACTGTTCTTAAAACTAACCCTAATCCTAACCCTAAATTTAAGATGATAGTAAAATAAAATAAAGGTAAAAAATAAACATTTGCTAAAAAAATCCAATGTTGCAACGCACAGTTTCAAAACAGCAAGAGAATATGAATAGGTACTCAAAAATTAAGATAAATAAATATTAGAAAATAGATTTAAACATGACAGTGTGCAAGTATAATAAAATCAAATACTATTAAAAAAAAAAACCAACATTAAATAAAGGGCTACAATATTATTCTGAACAGTAAAGGCATCTGACTATTATACAATGTAGCATATGAACAGGATAAACAGTGGATAAATAGTGGATTAAAACAAATAATTGAAATTATCATATTTTTTACACGGATATACAAAAATAATATAATAATTAGCATAATCTGATTACATTACAAGTGTCTGTTCCTCTGGATGAGAAAACCTCAGTTCATGGTGAGTCCAGCTTTGGATCTCCACCAGCACAATCGTAATTTTGGTCCATTCTTGTGCTGAAAACACCTTGGTGCATCATGTGACATCATCTAGTGGTAATCCAGGAATTGTTCCTACAGACCTTCACCAGACACAGAGTCAGATCTGTGGAAAGGTAAGGTCAATAAGAACACATGTTTTTCGAGGTACGTATGAACAACAAAAACACCAATGAGTGTGAGAACCTCCAGTTCTTCTGTAAGGAGCACTTCTTCTTCTGTGAGGACCTCCTGTTTTTCTGTGAGGACCTCCTGTTCTTCTGAAGTGTGTGTGAGGACCTCTTCATCTTCTACAGTGTGAGGACCTTCTGTGTTTTATAGACTCCTGATGTTGTTGACCGAAGTGCAGCCTGGAATTGTTTTGGCTCCCCTCAACAGACTGTGTGAGTGTGAGACAATGGGCTATTGTTAGACCGGATATTCTCCACATTCATATAGCCCCCTGAGGACCTCCCCACACATACACACATGCACACAGACATACACACATACAGGGTCCTGCTGGCAAAAGGAGCAAATATTGTGTAAAAGTACCAATAATATTAGTTAGAAGACTTTAGTAGAAGTGCAAACAAGAAATGAAGTAAGAGTGAAGAGTATTTGAGGAAACTACTACTCTAGTAAAAATAACTTGAGTAAATTCCAGTAACGTATGATTTATAATTTGAGATTGTAATTGGAAGAACAAAACATGAAATAATGCACAAAATTTGGTATTTTCAAACAATAGATGATGAGACAAACTATGAGACAAACTAAATCATATCTGGAGAAGTGGTGCAAAAAACACAAATGTTCAGATCATTTCATATTGTCAGCCTAAAGCTTTTGTCACTGCCCCTGGCTTTTTTACGACTCTCTGAGTGTGTAGTGAGGGCCCTGGGTGTATGCAGGCTCCTGTGTGTGAGTCTGTGTGGGACCCTGGGTGTGTGCAGACCCCTCTGTGTGTCGGGGATTGGGGTTTGAGCTGCTCATGCCTCTGGTGAGGTGGCCCCAGAGCTTACGTAAAGGCTGCTTTGTGCTGCTCCTTCCTCAGGGCCCGACTTCCTCTACAGCAGGGGTGCTCAAACTCTTTTCACCGAGGGCCATATCTTGAAAAATATTTGACACGGAGGGCCACAGACCAGTGGTCAATACAGTGGATAATTTGGATGGGTGCATTTAACACACTTTAAATAAGGCTTGAAATATTAATATTAGGTCTGTATGAGAATGCAATGTGGTGTTATTTAGGTCACGTGAGTTTTCATATATATTTCAGGTTTGAACCAGAACAATTCAGAATTTTACAATCTTAAAGTTCACATCTTTTAGGCACTGGGATGTGGGTAGTACTCCGATATATTTACTCAAGCATAATTATCTGAGTGACTTGTTGCAGTACTTTCCGACTATATTTTGCTTCTACACAGCGGAAATTTTTATTGAAGTAGTACTTCAACAGTACTCTTACTTGAGTAATGTATTGTACTGTGTAACATATATATATATATATATATATATATATATATATATATATATATATATATATATATATATATATATATATATATATATATATATATATATATATATATATATATATATATATATATTTGTTTTGTTTGTTGTTGTTTTGTTTTTGTTTTTTTTTTTGGGGGGGGGTTGGTTTTTTTTTTTTCTCCCACTGGTCACATGGGGTGGGTTGTGACAGGAAGGGCATCTGGCATGAGAAACTCTTATGTTTCTCTCTGGGATAGATCAAACCTATACTCTCTAAAATGGAAAAGGCCTGTCATGAATAAAACTTCGCACGGTCAATTAAACAATATTCAGTGTTGAAACTGATGAACATTACACCGGGACAAATATCTGGATTCTGAGCTGTGTTTCAGCTCAGTTTAATAAGGCCGGTTTAAACTGTTGCACACCACATGGACACTTATTGCTTGTGCGTTATTAGAATGAGTATAGGCTATCGGCCCAGGCTGCATTGTTTCTGTGGTTATGTCATAAGGTTACATAACCCGCGGTTATCTGCGGCATATAGGCAAATCAACGCTGCGCCTGTTTGAATCTCTGTTAGAGCTGTTGGTGCGGAGACTCTACACTTGAGTAGCGCAGTGTAGCGAGCCACAGTCCAGCCTCACTCCGCTACATTTCCTGGGATTGTTTTTGGAGAGGTGCACAGAACCGAGTCCCTCCTTTCATAAAGAGCCGGAGAACTCCACTCCGATCTTCAGCATCACAGCCGCATGTACCCGCTCATGTACCGCTCCCCTACAAAGCACTCTGTGTCTCAGGTCTGACAGCCCGTACCCCCCGGCAGGCTCTGGCACGTGCCTCTGTAGTGTTGTATAGGCCACTGTTTGGAGCAGTGAGGAGTTTTCCACGCTGCTGAAAGGGGAGGGAGGGGTGCGTGCGCGCGGGGGCGGAGCAGAGCGCCTCCGTCACACCAAAGCTCGGCGCACCAATCTCCGCGAGCATACACCCTGCGCTCTCGTCCCTCGCACTCTTACGCTCTCACACTACTCTGTGCGTCTCCTCTCTACAAAAGCTCGCAGATAGGGGCTTTCCCGCGCGCTCACAGACTGCCTCTAGAACTTACCCAGAGCGGACATGTCGGCGACAGAGACGAACTCGCTGCAGCTGTCGGACTACCAGCTCCGGACTCTGGAGGAGAACTTCACTAAAGTGAGCAAACACCCGGACGAAGCGACGCTGATGCTGATCGCCGCGGAGTGCGGGCTGTCCCAGGAGGAGACGCAGGTGAGGAGCACGGGGGCGTATGGAACACGCTATAATATGTCAATATAGCGGAGGAGCGCACGGTCATTGTGCGGAGGAGGGTGGTACCACATTACGGATCATTGTTTTTTATGTTTTGCAAGACCGTGAGCTCGATACAAATATTTAGGAGGAACGCTATGGTCTATATTGAGGCTTTTGAATGCCTATGAGAAGAATGTAGGTTTATCTGAACTGAAGTAGGCTATAGAAGCCCAACATTACGTCATGAGATCGGGTCGCGTTGAGTATGTGGTTGGACTGGATTTACTGGCACCGTGCGCGTGCATGTGTGCAAACCCGGGTGGAGCAGGGAGGACATCCTGCTCTTGATGCGGAACGTGTCTCATCACAGTCAGGTCTTCCGCGTGTCTCGCTCCCGCGCTCCACGGTCCGATGGTCCAAAGTCCTGAGCGAGAAACCTCCGTGTCTCGGCTCATCAGCGCTCAGAACAGGCCGGAAATCAGGAGACTCTGTAGTGCGACAGTTGACCCCGAGCACCCCGAACATCTCGCATCAGTGTCGTGCTCAAAAGCTACTCACCTCAGCAGTGGTTATCTTGGCGAAATGCTATGTTATCTTCCCAAAACAGCTTTGGGTTCCACAAGTAAAAAGGAATTGGATAACTTAGGAAATACTACAAAGTGCACTTTGCTGGTCAGTTTCAGATTTTATTTTTAAAAAGTAGGTGATTATGATCTTGTGTTCACCTTTAATCAGACTTTTAAACGCATATTTCATGTTTGTATGACAACAAGAGCAAATCTTCTTGTCTCCTTGACTGCTCACTCTCATGTAGAGACTTAACAGTGACACTCTCATGTAGAGCCAGAGCAGTGACGCTCTCATGTAGAGTTTGGACAATATAGATCAGTGACACTAATGTAGAGACAGAGCAGTGACACTCTCATGTAGAAACTTAACAGTGACACTCATGTAGAGACAGAACAGACAGAGTGAGCAGTGACAGGACAGACCTGTTCCTCTGCTACTATTTAAATCAGAGCACTCATCTCAGTAATGCCCCTCACACTTGCTGCATCTCAACCTTCTGCACTATGTTTTCCTCCAGTGTAACAGATTAGAGCAGAGAAGGGTTCCCTGGGGCCTGCACTGTCCAACAGGTGCAGGTGACACAGGCCATACAGGTACAGAACCTGTCAGTGGGAAGAGTTGTTTGGGGTTACCTGGTGTAACCCCTGGTTTACTCAAACTGCCTCTGATCCAGCTATGACTCCAGTGTGAGAGTGGTGTTGTTGTGGTGTGATACTCACACTCAGAGCAGTGCTCTGCTCTGCTGTTGTGTGCCTTTGAAGCTGCATACATGAGACCACACACGACTCTGAGTGTAAGTGTTACTGAAACAAAACTGCAGTCGCAGCCGGACCGGCTTCAGTATCTAGCCTCACCTGCTCCACTCTGAATGCCCTGACCCCTCTAACCATTGTCTGACCACTGTCTGACTGCTTTGTATCTCTGTTGCAGAAATGGTTCCAGCTGCGTAACGCCAAGTGGAGGCAGGCAGAGGGGCTTCCTCCCCAACTTGGCTCAGTCCTGGACTGATCCCAGGACATCCAGGACCTTCAGTATCCACCAGGACCTCAAGACCCTCCAGACCCTCCAGGGCTTCCATGCCCTCAAGACCTCCAGGACCTCCAGACCTTCCAGGGCCTCCAGGATCCAGACCTTTTGCCTCTCTGCAGGCCCATCTCCAGTGCATCATCTCTGGTCTTGTACAGACTTTTATTATATGTTAGTGTCCTTGAAGATTGAAGATGTAAAAATGTGAAGATGTTTGTGTATTTTTGTCATGGGGATAAATAGTTTACATAATAAAAGACATACAATGCAGGTGTGTGTTTGACTGGTGTTGACACAGTGGTATGTGTGAGGCCAGCTGTCAGGGGTCAGTCAGGGGCCACTTTGGGTCCCGGTGGCAGAGGGACCCCTCCCTGAAGCTCTTTAGGTGTAGTCTGTTAGAGCAGTGTCCCTCACATGTTTGCGTGATCCTGTGATACAGGATTTGTGCTGTGTTACATCTGTACATAGAGAGCAGCTCCTCTGTGTTTCTGAAGTTCCCTCTCTGTCACTGTTCTATCCTCTCAGGGTGCAAAGGGCCTTACTCTGTCTATGAGTGTCATGTGTTAGTGCTGTTTCTTGTAGTTTCAAATGCTGCAAAGTTACGTTCTGCACTGCATCGCAGAGCGAATCCAAGCGTTAAGAAGGACAGAGATAGTGCAGAGTAACACATGTAGATGCTCACACACACATGCAGTTTTATGTTGAAAGACCAGTGTCAAAGTGTCAAAAGTTCAAGAGTCACTCTTTCGGTGACTCATCTGTAAAAAAGCTTAAAGGTAATACCTGTTATACGCACCTCTTACTGATTTAAAAATGGCAGTACAACAACTGAACTTGGGAGTCCATTATCTGTCACATACTGAGAACACAGTAGGTTACACAAATCAGAGGCAGTATGTACCGGTCATGATGGATTGGTGGGGAAGCACTGAACATTCTTGTGAGTGAGTTCACCTCTCATGTTGTACAGTACAACGGCACCTTTAAAACAAATCATACATTACCTGTTAGACCTATGCAGTGATTGCATAACAACAAAATAATAAAATAATATAAAAAATAGCCAAAGTACCATCCACACACACACGCACGCACGCACCCCCCCCCCCCCCGCACACACACACACAAAGCTTCCCCCTTCCCCACCCTGTTTCCTGTTTCCTTTCACACACTCCACATGACAAACATCACAGCACACTCTCCTAAATAATAAGATAAGATAAGATATGCCTTTATTAGTCCCACAGTGGGGAAATTCCAGACAATGTGTATATATGTGTGGGCGTGGAGGGTATTTTGGTTGCTATGTTATTTTTAATATTATTTTATTATGTGACCACATAGGTCTAATAGGTAATGTATGGTTTGTTATAAATGTGCTCCCGCACCATCATGACTGGTATATACTGCCTCTGATGGGTGTAGCCTACTGTGCCCTCAGTATGTGACAGATGATGGACTCCTAGGTTCACTTGTGATTGTACTGCTATTTTCAAACCGATAGGAAGTTTTAGTAAAACTTTTTTACAGATGAGTCACTTAAGGAGAGACTCTTGAACTTTTGCACTGTTTTTTTCAGCACACTACAGTGTGTGTGTGTGTGTGTGTGGGGGGGGTGTGTGTGTGTGTGTGTGTGTGTGTGTCTGTGTGTCGGTGTGTGTGTATGTGTTCCTCTGCAGCACTATCTATGTTCTTCTGAATGCTTGGATTCGCTCTGTGATGCTACAGTGCAGACGGTAACAGTGCAGCATTTGAAACCATAAATAACAGCACTATAACAGCATGACCCTGTTGTACAGTGTAACAGTACTCTTACTTGAATAATATATTGTGCAGTGTAACAGTACTGTTACTTGAGTAATATATTGTGCAGTGTAACAGTACTCTTATTTGAGTAATATATTATACAGTAAAACAGTACTCTTACTTGAGTAAAAGCTGTGGTCACTCTTCCCACTGTGAGTAAATCTACAAGAGACAAAAGCTGTATGTTGACAATATGAAAATACATGGCGCATGAAGGCCCAACTTCAAAATATTTTAACTTCACATTATGAATCAGATGTTACATTCAGGCAGTTACTCTTACTTGACTAGTTTCCCCATATACCTTTTATTTGCAAATGAGCTTTGCTAATTGTGGAATGTTAACACTCTACATTTGCTCAAACAATGATTTAAGACTGACGCTCTGCAAATTTTACCTCCCGTCTCAAAATAAAGGTAAACAGCGCCCTCTGCTGACACAATCTGGTCATACATATTCATCATAAAGTCTGTAGTTGCACTGTCCACATTCTGCAACTTAACAGAAGAAACAATAGGCTCAATAGAATAGTATCTCTTATTTGAGAGTGCCCACCGAAATCTGGAACCAATTAAAAATATAAATAAATAATATATATATATATATATATATATATATATATATATATATATATATATATATATATATATATATATATATATATATATATATATATATATATATATATATATATATATATATGACACACGGATCGTCTCATCCCGTTTACTCGTGGGTAAATAAGCAGAGCAGGAGCCAGACACGTGGGGGCGTGCAGTGACAGAGCTGCGCGGTTACGCAAGAGGCACTCAGCTCCAGCCCCCTGCACGCGGCGGAGAGAAGCTCATTCCCCTGTGATCGCTTCGCTCCAGCTCAGACCCAGGTCGAACACAGCGCGGCACGGATACAAGTGATGTTTTCCTGCAGAACGGCGTGGCAGAGGTGCGGGCCCGTGGCGCGGAGGGCTGCCTACAGCTTACCCCGACCCGGTAAGTCTGTGTGAGGCTGTGTGTGTATCTGTGTGTGTGTCACGGTGCGTATGTCCCGTGCCTGCGGTAGAGTACACTGTGTTCTCGGACATGTGGAGCAGTCAGGAGACGGAACAGAGCCGGGGAGGAGAGCCTGTTGTCCGGGGCAGAGACACCTGCCTGAACTGATGCACGGATACTTTTCACTAGTTTGTTTGAGTGACGCTGGGGAATGTGGTGTGAGGGTTTGGGACACAGTTGGCACAGTGTCCACGTGTGCACAAGTTGCAGTGGGCAGTGAAGCGCCTACCCTGGTACAGTCTGGTCCACGGATTTTCTCCGGTTCAGACCCGCTTAGAGACCGACCTGTCCCCGGATTTGACCTTCACAAGTTTGTGTGCACATAATCACGCAAACATGGTCGCCTCTGTGCGTCACGTGGTGCTTTAGGCCTACGTACGGGACCTATAGACCATGTGCTATGTCCTTCCTCTGTCCTCTCTCCTGTCCCTTGCCCTGGAATGTTTGTCCTGAGCCCTGAGACCACTTCCCCCAAGTTTACTCACTTTAGTTAACTATCTCAGCTGTGTCCACTTGGGTAACTCTTCAACAGCTTGGTCACTGACAGGAGCTGTGCCTCTTATGTTCCTCTCTGTCCCTCAGTGCTGCTGTCACCAATAAATTCCCAAACCAGCATATGACACAACTCCTCAAGAGTCCAAATGAGGACTTTTAAAAGTGTGGTTACCCAGCCTGACACTCCTGGTCAAACAGAGCCTTTGCCTTGATGCTTGATGAATGTTTTAGTTCACACTATATTTTATCAGGAGTGTGTGTGCTGCATGAGCATATTCTACTGCAAGCTTTTTGTGAACAGGCATGAGGCTTCTTGTGGCTCAGGGAATAGATTTCCAAGCTGCTTGTGTACAAGTCTCTCCAAAGTATATCTCTCACATGTTAGTGGCATATGAACCGTGTGGACAACACTCTTACACTCTGAAGATATCAGGGACTGCTGGCGTCCCGCTGGCGTCCCGCTGGCGTCCCGCTGGCGTCCCGCTGGCGTCCCGCTGGCGTCCCGCTGGCGTCCCGCTGGCGTCCCGCTGGCGTCCCGCTGGCGTCCCGCTGGCGTCCCGCTGGCGTCCCGCTGGCGTCCCGCTGGCGTCCCGCTGGCGTCCCGCTGGCGTCCCGCTGGCGTCCCGCTGGCGTCCCGCTGGCGTCCCGCTGGCGTCCCGCTGGCGTCCCGCTGGCGTCCCGCTGGCGTCCCGCTGGCGTCCCGCCGGCGTCCCGCCGGCGTCTCGCTGGCGTACCGCTTCTCAGGGACTGGTCTCCTGGTTCAATCCTACTTGAGTCCCACTTCTCAGGGATGACCTCCCTCTTGAGTCCCACTTGAGTTAGGGATGGGACGATGTCCGATAATATCATTAATTGCGATAAAAAAGGTCTGCAATTAATCGTTCGTGGTATTTTTCAATAATCGTGATCATCGCACACAATGATAATCACCTTTACAAAACCAGACTGCCTCATACAATGTTTAGATGTTAGGTCTGTTAGGTCTGTGTTTGTCCACAAGGGGGCCCTCTATCATAGCAATGAAACCTGTTAGCTTTTGTGCTTATTCTGAATTGGGGATGGTTCTTCACCACCGTCAGTCACCGTCATGGCTAGTGGGCAGGCAGTGGATCTAGATCCCAATGACAGAGCACATTTATATCCTCCACTCAAGAAGGTTTTTGGGAATTATTCGGGTTGGGTTTTGGGAATTATTATGGTTTTGAAAAACAAGATGAGCTAACAATTTGCATAGCCTGTCGAAAAAAAGATACAGCTCCGAGGGCAAACACGAGCAACTTACATACACATTTGAGACAACCAAGCTGCTTTCTTTGACAAACTTGAGCTGAAAGTATGCATTGTAATAAACATTCCTTGTGGAATAAACTATTGAATGTAGTGTGTGTTAGTTTGGATTTGTATGAATCCCTGTTTGTGTAAACTTTGCTATTGCTAGGTTAGTGCTAGCTAAACAGCATTTTGCACAGCTGATAGTCCTTCTTTTCGGGGGCTGGCCTCCCGGTTCAGTCCCGCTTGAGTCCCTCTTCTTGGGGACTGGCCTCCCAGTTCAGTCCCGCTTGAGTCCCTCTTCTCGGGGACTGGGCTCCCGGTTCAGTCCCGCTTGAGTCCCTCTTCTCAGGGACTGGCCTTCCGGATCAGTCCGGCTTCTCAGGGACTGGCCTTCCGGATCAGTCCGGCTTCTCGGGGACTGGCCTCCTGGTTCAGTCCCGCTTGAGTGCCACATGATTCCGGCTTGATTCCCGCTTCTCGGGAACTGGCCTCTCGGTTCAGTCCTGGTCTCCTGCTGGTGCCCAGAGTCAAGACTAAACATGGCGAAATCAGTGTTTCAGATCTATGCCTGGAACGGTCTTCCTGAAGATGTGAGACAGGCCTCTACTGTGATAATGTTTAACTTATAATCCAGGCTCAAAACAGCTCTGTTTATTGATATTTGCTCTCACATTAGTGCTTTTGCATTTGTACTATGCCAATGATGTGTGCACTGTCCCTTCTGACCTATGTGCCCTCTGTCCAGTTCAATGTTATTCCATGGACACAATAACATTATAGTAGGAGTAGCCCAAAAAATATAATAAACATATAGCCAAATGAAAAGTTAGTATTTCAACACACTGTCTCAAATAGCATCAATTTAATCAAATATAAGGAAATGTTCCCTATTAGAACAAAGAAAAAGTACCCATGATAACTATTGACCTCAAAACTATTGTTTCATCTGCCAATTAGTATCATGACAAATGTACTTCTGTCCCATGTCCCCCTCTGTTCCATCTCCCCTCTGACCCATATCCCCTTGGGCGGCAGTAGCTCAGTTGGTAGAGTGATTCCCCTCTGGTCCAGAGGTTGGCTCTATATAAATGTGAACATTTACCATTTACCCATGGCCCCTCTGACTCCCCTCTGACCTGTGTCTCCTCTGTCCCCATGCCCCCTCTGATCTATGTCCTCTCTGTCCGTTCAGGTGTCCAGCACAGGTCCATGTCCTCTCTGCCTAGCGGAGGCTCAGGCGAAAACATAGTCTACGCTCTGCTTTGTGGAGGGGCCTTTGTGGGAGCCGTGTCCTATGTAAGTGCAGCACCGCCCATGACCCCTGACACTACCTGATTTGTGCCAGTACTTGTTGTGCATGCTTCTATTATTCTAAAATGCATGCTAACACAGGATGGATTTTTTATTTACCATTCAGCTGATCCACAGTCTGTGCCCTGTTTGACTTATTAGGCTTCAGTGTTGCAAGAAAGCTGCTACTTATGTTAATTATTAATTGTAACACATACAGGTTACTTTTTACTCTGAAGTAGCGCTGTAATTAAACTCGTTACAAGTTGCTTTTAAAAGTGCTAACCAATAAATACTAGATCCTCATTTGAGCAGATATCTATAATAAAATAAAGTTACATTCACAGGACAGAAATGAACCTTTCCTGAATGGATTTAGAATGATCTAGCTGTAACAGAACAAGTATAAGACCACATAGACGTGTACAGAAACACAAACCCCCATGGACCACAATCTTACCTACTCTGGATGTCAGAGATTACACAAATAAAAGGCCACATGGTAATATAAAACAAAATACTACGATTTAAAGTTGAAAATCGCATTCTGTTATCTAAAGAGTTTTTTATTATCATCCTGGTATTAAAACCGGTTTTCAGTATTGAATCTATTCCTGAATATTGAAATGGAGTTTGAAATTTAGTATCGTAACAACACTACAGCCGACTCACCCACACCAGGGCCTAGGGGGAGCTCTCTCCTAATATTGTTGACCCATGTTTGAGTTTAAACCAAATGCATGTTAGGCTAACAGACACAAACCAGACCCCTGACCTTTGACCTCCTGTATAGGCCTACAACACTGTGTCCTCGGACAGCGCCCGCTTCAATGACCGCATCACCGAGATGGCCTCCCGCCCCAAGACTGAGTGGAAGCCCCGTGCCTGGCCCCCCAAGAGTGAGTATGCCCTCACCATTATGAAGATGTACTGCAACTTTTGATATAAATGCAGCTAAACTCCACTTTCTTTGTGGTGGCACGTATGGTTAAGCAGGAATGCCTTTCATTTCAATGGAGAATTTGGGAAAAGTTTTGCTTTTAAAATATGATCTAAAGAAGGTTTATTTGCAGAAAATGTACAATGTTCATGTGACCAACAAAACATCTTTGAAGTCTGTATAGAACTTATTTGGTGTCATGATTGGCAAGTGAAAGTGGAACGTCACAAATGTAACATTTTTGTCCGTATGCACACTTTATAAATGAGACTCCAGGATCCCCAATACTCAAGTTAGAGTAAAAAAGTAATACTCAAGATCTGATTTGTAAATTAAAGTGAATGTAACTGGAAGGACAAAACGCTAAGGACAAAATCTGCTATTTTCTAAGGATAGACACAAAAAATGAGAAAAACTTAATCATATCTGAAGGAGCAGTGAAAGAAACACAAATGTTCAGATCATTTCATATTGTCAACATAAAGCTTGTAGACTAACTCACAATGGGAAGAGTAAGCAAAATGTTTACTCAAGTGTACTGTTACTTCAGTAAAAAATATTACTCAAGTAGGAGTAAAAGTATGCTTCTAGAAAAGTTCTTTGAAAAGTACAATTTCTTTAAAAAAGTTACTCAAGGAAATATAACTGAGGAAATGTATCATTACCCATATTTGTCAACGTGTTGTGCTACCTGAAGTATTTCTATTATCATACTTGGTATCTCATGCACGTAACATGCATCTCTTTCTGTGCTGTGCCAGCCCCACACTGCCAGCTCAGTCCTGGCAAATGAACTTCTCCTGCATTAGAACTCCAGCCTCATTCCTCTTCCAACTCTTGAGCTACTAGAATATACTCTACAACAATAATTAGTTGATTAATGGAACTTTTGGTCAACTAAGACTCTTTTGACCAATTAAAGGACCCATATTGCGCTGCTTTCTGATCTATGTTATAATGTTGTTTTCTCATCAAAAACATAACCGGAGTTTAACACACAGATTCTGCATATTTAGGCTGTGTTCCTCTCTGAAACAGAAAACATTCCAACTTGTGATGTCATGTGGCAATACAGGAAGTTCTCCTGTGTTTTAAGATCCATACAGAATTATTTGGATTATTTCAAACCTGGAATTGACAATCTCTACTAAAAACAAAAGGTAAAATGTAGTTGTTGTCATAATCTAGTAGTTTAAATTATCATAAGGTGGAACACAGCATTTTAAGCTTTGAGGATGTAGACAGACTAATAAAAAAGGGTTACCCAATCATGTGTGAATGAAACAAAATGCAACTATGTTTTTGATGATGTGACATTTTGGCTTAAAGCTCACAAAAGGCAATTTTGTGTGATATAGGACT
Source organism: Periophthalmus magnuspinnatus (assembly GCF_009829125.3). Classification (NCBI taxonomy): domain Eukaryota; kingdom Metazoa; phylum Chordata; class Actinopteri; order Gobiiformes; family Gobiidae; genus Periophthalmus; species Periophthalmus magnuspinnatus. The sequence goes on along the minus strand of NC_047135.1, from coordinate 18,907,730 downwards.
GGATGGCTATAGCCTTAATGTAAAAGTACTTGAAAAGCAGGCCACTGAAATGCAGCATTCACACATGTAACTGCGCAGAGGCTTAGCAGGAGCCTGAGCTAGCTGTAGTTAACATCTGTGTGTTAGCCACACGTGCCACTCTGATCCCTCTGGCACTCAGTCTCTACTGCTTCTTCACGCACTCCCCATGCCAAAACTAAAGGACTGTATCAGGGCGATGCTTCTTAGGGATATTTTTGTAACTTGTAGTGACTCAACTGTGGATGACCACAGTAGCAGGGGATTGTGGGATAGTTGTAGGTAATCCCTGGCTTATTACAGCACAGCACTTTCAAACAGAGCCTGATTTAGAAGCTCTGCATTAGAGAGTTCTTCTGTGACTTCTATGTTTATGACGGAGTATAAGTGTCATTTAAATAAAAAAAAATTATGTGGGGCGCTACGAGAAAAAAGTCATAATATTATGAGAATAAAGTCATATTTTTATGAGAGTATAGGCTGCTGTATGTGAATGAGTGACCAGTGCTTTATACGTTATGGAGAATTTGGAGCATTTTGTTCAGATAAACTTTCAACTGGGGTTTACGCACGATGAAATACTGTGTCTAGCCCACCATCACCACACTATTATTAGTATAAGTACTTTGAAGGGACACTGCAAGCATTTGAGTTTGTTTAGTCGGAGGAACCAGACAGATTTGGAAGAAATTGCTATATCTGAACAAAATGCTCAATTCTTCATAACGCACTGGTCACTCATTCACGCACAGCAGCCTATATTCTCATAAAAATACGACTTTACTCTCATAATATTACGACTTTTTTCTCGTAATATTACGACTTTTTCTGGCTTCAACTTTATTCTCGTAAAATTACGACTTTAATGTCGAAATGCTATGACTTTATTCTCGTAGCGCCCACATATATTTTTTTTAAATTTAAGTGACCCTTATACTCCGTCGTATATATTTACATGCGTGCCAGGAAAACCGAATAAGTGGCCTAGTCCAATTTAAATGCATGTAAACCCCAAACCATGATTTGAGGTGTTGTGAATCTCAGTTCCAATGAGAAGCAGATACATACTTGGCCGGCTGCATGTAATGGCGTGGTCTGATTTACATGGTGTTATGAGGTGTTCAACTGTACAAAATAACAAATGGCCAGGAAAATATTAGACATGTTTGGACATGTACTCACTCATTTTAGATCAGCAGCGATGATGCCTTTCCACTGAGCACATGTTGCTTTCTTTTAACCCTCCCCACTAAGTTGAATTGAAAATAAAACTTAAATGAGCTTCAATGTATATTTGTGCTGTGGAGAGAAAATAACTTTGGAGTAACGCATTTAGTAGCACCTTTGAAAGTCAAATCATCAATGTAAATGCGATGTTGCTTATCCATTATCCAATTCTACCAAAAGTGTGGTTATATGTGTGATAGTAATTTTTATTAGTAATTATAGCTGTAAAGTTTTAACGTTAATGCTAATTTGGATGTTTAGTGCACTGGGAGTTCTCTGTGCATGTAAATGTAGTGTGCGTGAGTGTACCTGATGTTAACAATGTACCACCAACCAAATATTACGGATTTTGAAAAAGCTTTGCCCAATTACAATGCTGGGGAGGGCAAACTGGAACTTTCCTGGTTAAATAAAGATAAAAATGACTAAAGACTCAATGTTAAAGGGCCTGTACCAGATTATAATTCATTCTTGTCAATATAAATCCTCTTTACATCGTACAGATAAGAAAAAAAAAGAACTGTTAAATACAATCTGTTCATTTTACACAGTGGCTTTTGTATTGCCGTAATTATTACCTGAGAAAGTGCTGACAGGGTCAACTTTTACTGTCCAATCATGCATGTTAAGAATCATGGGAAACTGCCTGACACTATCCCAGACAGTTGATTCTCTATTCTCTATCTCTTTCAGAGATAGATTCTAAGCAAAGCATATTCCTGACTCATGGTTTGAAATTAGGTACAGACCCTTTAAAGAAGACGCTCTTCAGATACTATAGTGCAAATTAGTCGGTAGTTTCTTTCTGTCCAGTTTGCCTTCGCTCAAGCTAATTGTCCTCTCTCTGTTTCTTTGTGCAGGTGGAGATGAAGAAGGTGAGTCACATGACCGCGACTGCTCTCAGACCTGCCTGTGCCTACCCCTGTGTTTCTTTATTCACTCACTCTACTAATTTTTACATGCTCATGCTTTCATAATAATAATAGTAGTGCATTATTTCTCGATCGCATTTTTCTGCACAATTTTAGATGTTGCTTTGGTGAATTATTTCTCCTTTCCCTATACCTGGCAGTGAATTAATAGATGGGGCTGCTGTAATTAAAATTAAAATTTCTAATAGTGACTCAGTGGTAAGAGCATTTGTCTCCAAGTGCAGAGGTTGAGAGTTCCATCCAACTTCTGGTCAGTGTGTAACCCCATGACTATAGCCTGAGCTGCACAGATGAGACCATTCTTGAAGGGTTTTGTGGGCTTTATAAAATTCTAGAACAACAATCAAAAAATGACAAAGGTGGTTACAATGCTGCACTGACATCAGTTTCTGCCCCATTATCAAGTCTCTTAAGAGGGAGTAAAAGTGTGATTCACAAATGGAACACAACAACTTGACAAACCGGATGTGATGTGCAGTTCTCTTAAAGTGTGTTACTGTAGCAATTATTCATTCACTCTGTGCAGTGGGTGGTAAGCTACTCCTGTAGCTACAGTTGCCCTGAGGCAGAGGCTGTGCTATCTAACCACCACCGGTCATCCACTCACACGGTGGGTGAAGTGTCTTGCCCAGAGACATGACATCAGTTTACCTTGGTTAGCTGAGCTAGATTTGATCAAGTGAAGGAAATAAATAGGCTTGTACACAAGTAACTTTGTATTTGGAAACATGGTATATGATACTAATGCATTACTATTAGATAGCACTAGACTCATTTATTTTTGTATATCCCATATTGCTACCTTAAGAAGCCCTAGTAGTCCTAGTTCCCACTCAGCCCAGCTCTGCTTCGGCTTACCTTCATACTTTGTTTTTCTCTAACACTAAGTGGAATCTGTGTAGAGAAAAGTAGAGTATAAGCCAGTTGGCATAGATTAGGGCGAAGGGAGGAGGGTACTAACATAAAAAAGGCACTTGGCAACCGTTTGTCCTTCCCTTCACCTGTATCCTCCCCTGTGAATGCCTGATAACTCCATCTCCCTTCCTCCTCTAACTCTGTCTCTACTCTTTCCAGTGTAATGCTAACGCTGCTAACACTGCTAACGTTAAGGTCCTATGTGAACTAGTGCTGGATTCTTTCTTCTCCTCCTCCTCTTCTCTGTGCTCGGCCTAACCTGCTGGACCTTTGTACTAACCCTGTATGCTACTGTAACTATATTAAATGGAGGGGAACCTACACTGTGCAACAGGGTGTGCTGTTAGAAGTATTTATTAAAATGGTAATATTTTGGAGACTTCCTTTTTGGAGTCTCCAAATGTAACTAATGGGCCTATGGTATAGTGTTAGCAGTGCTGCCCTGAGCCATGACCTTCAGTTGTCTTTAGTTGTTGACATTGTATGGTTTAATAAATTATTATTGCTGAATCTGTAACATTCTAGAAGTGTAGTAATTTTCAAGGACATAACACTGTCCTAATTGATACAATAGTCCTATAGTGTGTACCAACGATGGGTAGATGACACCTCAAGGTTTGTGTAACACATTTCAGACACTGTTGACACTGTCTTGATATGGTGTTGGTGCATTCTGTAGCGCCATCTGAGGGTTTAAAAATCAACTGCTTCCTCTGCGGAAGTGTTAACACAGCGCATGGCTCAATCATTCCGATACATGAACTGTAATTGGTGCAAGATGTACTGACTAAGAAGGTAATGCAATCTTGAGTAATTAAAGCAAATAATGCCCTATTTTACAATATAGTAGGTTGTAAGCCAAACATGATGTGGTGAAAGGTTGTGAAAATGACAGTAAAACAATATAGTGCTTTGAGCACATCTGCAGTGAGCTCCTCTTGGGACTGATCAAAATGTCATTTTCCAATAACTTTTTCCTGGTGGCTTCATGAAATGGAGGATCATGGTCTATGCATTTTTCTCTGATTCTGCTAAAACGCAATCCAGGCTTGTAATAAATATATTGTGAGAGTTGATATTATGACAGTTATTGCGTCTCTCTTTTGGCCTGGTGCCTTGCTGTCAAACTGCAGATTTTGAGTTGGGAAGAACCTACATTAACCCCCCCATGTCACCAAATGGTAATCCATAATGTTTGTGTGTTTAAAAGTCCTTTTAACTTCACTATACTCCCAGAGATCATTTCCATTTCATGTTCAAAGTGCTGGTAGTGTTTTGTTTTGTTTTTTTCTCCTTATTTTCTTAACTTAAATATTAGTTGCTTTACTTGTTTTCTACACACATACATTATCATTAAGTGTCCTTAGGTGTATGTATCAGTGATAAGGCATGCAAAAACATTTCATTGTTTCATTATTTTGGCTCTAAAGACAAAATAATGAAACCCCAAGGTTGATCCAACTACCGTTAGCAACAGGTTTGATTGACAGCCTGACAGTACCTTCAACAACCTCGCTCCTGATTGGCTCTTGTCATGCCATGATACACTCACCCAGAATTCGAAATATGGAACTCGACTCCAAATGAGCCGCTATAACTGCTAGCCTTAATTTGCTTCATTTGGTTGGAGCCGAACACTATGGGTGTGTAAACCTAAGGCTATATTGTCAAAAAGTATGGTGCTAAGCCTACCTTTGTGCTGTGGCTCTTGTGTTGCAGGGGAAGAGGAGGCGGCTGCTGAGGAAGAGGCTCCTGAAGAAGCTGAAGATGTAGCTGCAGTGGAGGAGAAGCCAGCAGCAGAAGTAGTGGAGGAGGAGTCAGCAGTAGAGGCAGTGGAGGCAGTGGTGGAAGCTCCTGCAGTGAGAGCTGTAGAGGAGCTGGCGGTGGAGGTAGTCGCAGAGGCGGCTGAGGTAGTCATAGAGGTGGCGCAGGAAGTGGAAACTGTGGCACAGGAAGTGGAGGCGGCGGCGCAGGAAGTAGAGACTGTGGCGGAGGAAATAGCCAAAGTGGCTGCGGCCATGGAGGAGGCAGCGGAGTCTGTGGAGAAGGTGGCCGAGATGGCAGCAGTCACTGACGAACCTGAAGTGAACGGTACGAGCACATGTGAGGAGGAGGCCTGAGCTCGCACACACATGCATCCATCGTCACCAGCCCCAAAATCTGTACACTATTCAGCCCAGTGGCTAGGCTATTAGGCTATTGTAATTCTGTCTACAAGTAGACTCTTAAGGGGAAATTGTCTTTGGGAAAGTAGAGTATTTATGGATTTGGAGTCTCCCGGTTTTGCTGCTACTTACGGTCATGCAAAGTTGCCAGCTGTGTAAGGTTCAAACAGTGTCACATGTTAAAGGGCCTATATTACACCTTTTTTGATCTATGTTATAATGATGTTTCCTCATCAAAAACATACCTGAAATTGTGTTTTGTTTCATTCACACATGCTAAACACACAAACCCTGCATATTTAGGCTGAGTTCTTCTCTTAAACGGAAAACACTCTGTCCCAATTTGTGATGTCATGTGGTAATACAGGAAGCACTGCACTATGTTTTAAAACTCCATATATCTTCACTACAATCATTTGGATAATTTCAGTACTGGAATTGCCAATCTCTACTAAACAAAAGGTAAAAGGGGTCAGCATTTCGAGCTTTTCAGATGTAGACAGACTAATAATAAAGGATTACTCAAACATGTGTGAATGAAACAAAACACAAGTACAGGAATGTTTTGTAGGACGTAACAACATTGTAACATGGCTTAAAGCTCACAAGAATCAATTGGCTATGTGCACAGTGGTAGCTGGCTAGTTCCAATCAGAGGCGACTGTGCCTCTGCCCGTCAATTTCTGGTGTAATGTAATCCCAATGAGGTTTGTGCAGAGTTGTGCTAAAATCCATAAATATTGACAGATCAGGCAGTGGACAGGGAGCTGCGGGTAGATGTCACTGCATGTTTAACAACATGTTAAACGCTTTTTATGAATGTGAGGAAAACATTACCAAAGGACACTTCTGCATTTAGAAGGGTAATTTGTCTTTCTGTGCTATTCCTAATGAGAACTAATGTTAATGTTAACTGTGACATAACAAAATTAAATTTGTTGCAAGGATGACCCAATTATTTTTAGGTGTAGATTATTTTAGTGGCATTATTTAAATCTTTTTTAGGCTCTAAAACCAGGCCTATTAACGTACCGTTGTAAACGCAGACGTGTCCATCATGACATTTTCCCCCATTTGTGAAGTGTTCAGCACATTGTCAGTAACATTCACCCACATCTTTATCTACTGCCTGATCTGATTTTAGCGCAACTTGTCAAACCTCAGACATTGCATTATGCCGGAAATGGTCGAGCAGTCTGATTGGAACTAACCGGCTACCATTGCCCACAGAGCCAATTCTGTGCAATATACAGAGAATTTGAACCCTGTGATTTTGCAAGTTCTCCCACTTAGATGAAAATTTCAGACCCCTCCATGACTTCTTAGGTGCATGTCCACTGTGAGAGACATAATCTAAAAAAAAAAATCTGGAAATCACATTGTATGATTTTAAAAAAATAATTTATTTGTATGTTACTCCTGCAAATAAGCATTTGAACACCTGTCTATCAGCTAGAATTCTGACCCTCAAAAACCTGTTAGTCCACCTTTAAAAAGTCCACCTCCACTCCACTTATTATCTTAAATAAGAAGCACCTGTTTGAGGTTGTTAGCTGCATAAAGACCCCTGTCCACCCCATACAATCAGTAAGACTCCAACTACTAACATGGCCAAGACCAAAGAACTGTCAACATGCACAAGAGACAAAATTGTAGACCTCCACAAGGCTGGAAAGGGCTTCGGGGCAATTGCCAAGAAGCTTGGTGAAAAAAGATCCACTGTTGGAGCAATTATTAGAAAATGGAAGAAGCTAAACATGACTGTCAATCTCCCTCGGACTGGGGCTCCATGCAAGATCTCACCTCTTGGGGTCGCAATGATCCTAAGAAAGGTGAGGAATCAACCCAGAACTACACGGGAGGAGGTGGTCAATGACCTGAAAAAAGCTGGGACCACCGTTTCCAAGGTTACTGTTAGTAATACACTAAGACGTCATGGTTTAAAATCATGCATTGCACGGAAGGTTCCCCTGCTTAAACCAGCACATGTCCAGGCCTGTCTTAAGTTTGCCAATGACCATTTAGATGATCCAGAGGAGTCATGGGAGAAAGTCATGTGATCAGATGAGACCAAAATAGAATTTTTGGTCTTAATTCCACTTGCCGTGTTTGGAGGAAAAAGAATGATGAGTACCATCCAATGAACACCATCCCTACTGTGAAGCATGGGGGTGGAAACATCATGCTTTGGGGGTGTTTTTCTGCACATGGGACCGGACGACTGCACTGTATTAAGGAGAGGATGACTGGTGCCATGTATTGCGAGATTTTGGGGAAGAACCTCCTTTCCTCAGTTAGAGCATTGAAGATGGGTCGTGGCTGGGTCTTCCAACATGACAATGACCCGAAGCACACAGCCAGGATAACCAAGGAGTGGCTCTGTAAGAAGCATATCAAGGTTCTGGAGTGGCCTAGCCAATCTCCAGACCTAAACCCAATAGAAAATCTTTGGAGGGAGCTCAAACTCTGTGTTTCTCAATGACAGCCCAGAAACCTGACTGATCTAGAGAAGATCTGTGTGGAGGAATGGGCCACCATCCCTCCTGCAGTGTGTGCAAACCTCATGAAAAACTTTGACCTCTGTAATTCAAAACAAAGGCCACTGTACCAAATATTAACATTGATTTTCTCAGGTGTTCAAATACAGCAGTAACATACAAATAAATTATTTAAAAAAATCATACAATGTGATTTATGTGAATTATGTCTTACAGTGGACATGCACCTAAAATGAAAATTTTTAAACCCCTCCATGATTTCTAAGTGGGAGAACTTGCAAAATCACAGGCCTCATTGTAAGCCCTCCTAACAATTTAATGTCAAATGTCAATTTTTCATATTACTAATTCACAAGTATGTTTTATCAACTTTTGTATGGTTTTACGAGATGCAGACAGAATTTTTTATTTTTAAAAGTTTTTTGTTTTTTTTTTATCTCTATGTACCACACCATTAAAAATGAATTTATACTGAGCTGGCAGCAACATGTTTCCGTAAAACACACACCTTTCAGGGCATTCTTTTCTGTCTTTTCAGATTTCTTGTAACTTTTAAATTTCGGGGCACAAATCTCACTGTGATGTTTTGGGATATTTCTGCTGTGAATTGGAGTGTGTGTGATGTCTGTAGTGTCTGCTGGCATACACTTGTTGTAAACTAAGCTACTTGAATTTAATTTTGCCCCTGTAACTCCTCAGGTGTAATATCTCAGATAAAACACATCATTTGCAGATCGCACAAATTGCATTTTAACATTCAACCCTTCAATGTGCTATTTAGCTATGACCCTGTGGCAGACAGATGGACTTTGCTAGTCTTTGAATTGTTGCCTGAGACTGTACCAATTTTACTCATTCTGTGTGTTGTCATGTCAAGCTGAAGCTAAACACCATTGAAATATTTATTTTCATTATTCATGTAATTTTGAGCATTGTAAACAATTTGTGTGATTACCCGTAATGCTAAATTCTAAGCCTGCCTTTAGTCCCATTTTGCTTGAAAGTGATCAACAATACAATTCTGTTAACAATTTGCAACAGCCATCAAATAAAGTTTTTGCTTTACTAAATTTTGTCTGAATTTAGATTTGCGCACACGCTAAACATTTATTGCTTCCCAACTGATGCTTTGCTAAGCGAGATTACAATGATTAAGCAAAGCTTTAATGCACAAATGGCTAACATAACCCAAAAGAACCCTTAATGATATAAAATATATCATCAAGCAGACTACTGTAAGCACAACGTAGTGGCACTGACTATGATTTTACCTTTAGTCTTGAGTTTGCTCTTGAACATGACCTCCACACTCAGTACGTTCCAGGCAACACTTGTAATCCTGAAGCTCAAGTGTTCTTCTGCAACACCTGTATTGATCTTTGGGTGGCTGGATTTTCTGTTGCAGTGGTGCTGGCAGCAGCCTCTACCATGGAGGGGACCAAATTACATGAGGTACAAGAGGCCCTTACACTTCCCCCCGAGGTTCTACCCAAGCAAAGTCAAGAGGCCCCAGCTGCAGAAGAACCTGCCACTGTGCTGGAAGAAGCATCAGCTGCAGTAGAACTTGCCCCTGTGGCAGAGGAAGCACCAATAGAACCTGCTGCAGAAGGGTCCCCAACTCCAGTAGAACCTGTTGCTGCAGTGGAAGAGGCACAAGTTGAACCGGCTCCTGCAGTGGAAGAGACACCAATGGAACCTGTTACTCCAGTGGAGGAGACTATACTAGAACCTGTTGCTGCAGTGGAGGAGGCATCAATAAAACCTGCTCCTGCAGTGGAGGAGGCACCAGTAGAACCTGCTCCTGCAGCGGAGGAGGCACCAGTAGAGCCTGCTCCTGCAGCGGAGGAGGCACCAGTAGAGCCTGCTCCTGCAGCGGAGGAGGCACCAGCAGAGCCTGCTCCTGCAGCGGAGGAGGCACCAGCAGAGCCTGCTCCTGCAGCGGAGGAGGCACCAGCAGAGCCTGCTCCTGCAGCGGAGGAGGCCCCAGCAGAGCCTGCTCCTGCAGCGGAGGAGGCCCCAGCAGAGCCTGCTCCTGCAGCGGAGGAGGCCCCAGCAGAGCCTGCTCCTGCAGCGGAGGAGGCCCCAGCAGAGCCTGCTCCTGCAGCGGAGGAGGCCCCAGCAGAGCCTGCTCCTGCAGCGGAGGAGGCCCCAGCAGAGCCTGCTCCTGCAGCGGAGGAGGCCCCAGCAGAGCCTGCTCCTGCAGCGGAGGAGGCCCCATCAGCTGTAGAACCTCTTGCTGTCCTGGAGGCACCAGTAGAACCTGCCCCAGTGGTGGAGGAGGCCCCAGCTGCAGTTGAACCTCTTGCTGTCCTGGAGGCACCAGTAGAACCTGCCCCAGTGGTGGAGGAGGCCCCAGCTGCAGTTGAACCTGTCCCAGTGGTGGAGGAGGCCCCAGCTGCAGTAGAATCTGCCCCAGTGGTGGGGGAGGCACCAGCTGCAGTGGAACCTGCCTCTGTTGTAGAAATTGTGAATGTACCAGTGCAAATGCCTAAGGACACTGTAGCAGCTGCCAATAGAGAGTACTTTGTTGTAGTTCTTGAAGGAGCACCCAAATCAGAACACAGGCCGAAGGTGCTCGGTGTGGGTCCAATGACCGGAAGAATAATCCCAGCTCCAGATGATGATGATGATGACTCTTCCTCCCAGGTAAATCACTCACTAGAATCAACAGGATGTGCACCCTTTTTGAATTATAACATTCAGTTATTGTTGTGGTATAGACCATAATCCATGTCAGATTTTCAGTCCAACTGTTCCATGATTGAGAGAAGACTGAGTGGGACAGTGGATAAGTTTTCAATGAAGCTTTTATTTTGTATGTCAATCTAATCTTCACATTAGCCCCAAGCAGCATGAAAGGTTTACACACATGGACAAAATTGTTGGTACCCTTTGGTCAATGAAAGAAAAACTCATAATGGTCACAGAAATAACTTGAATCTAACAAAAGTAATAATAAATAAAATTTCTATGAAATTTAACCAATGAATGTCAGACATTGCTTTTCAACCATGCTTCAACAGAAATACTTAAGAAAATAAAGTCATGAAATAGGTCTGGACAAAACTGATGCTACCCCTAGAGAAGACTGAAAATAATGTGACCAAAGGGAGATGTTAATACAAGGTGTGTCCACTAATTAGCATCACAGGTGTCTACAATCTTGTAATCAGTCAGTGGGCCTATACAGGGTTACAGGTCGTCACTGTGCTGTTCGGTGACGTGGTGTGTACCACACTCAACATTGACCAGAGGAAGCAAAGGAAAGGGTTGTCTTAGGAGAGACAATTATAGACAAGCATGTTAAAGGTTAAGGCTTTAAGACCATCTCCAAGCAGCTTGATGTTCCTGTGACTACAGTTGCACATATTATTCAGAAATTTAAGATCCATGGGACTGTAGCCAACTTCCCCGGACCTGGCCGCAGGAGGAAAATTGATGACAAATCAAAGAAACGGATAATACGAATGGTACAAAAACTCCTAAAGATATTAAAGGTGAACTTGAAGCTCAAGGAACATCAGCGCCAGATTGCACCATCCGTCACAGTTGGAGCCAAAGTGGACTTACTGGGGGACGACCAAGGACAACACTATTGTTGAAAACAAATAATGAAAAAGCCAGGTTGGAATTTGCCAAACTACATGTTGACAATCGATAAAGCTTCTGAGAGAATTTCCTATGGACAGATGAGACAAAAATGGAACTTTTTGCCAAGGCACACCAGCTCTAAACTATGAAGGGATTCTAGAGAGAAATGTGCTGGCCAGTGTCAGAAAGGTTGGTCTCAGTCGCAGGTCATGGGTCTTGCAACATGGACTTATTATACCCAAAACACACAGCTAAAATACCCAAAAATGGCTAAGAGGAAAACATTGGACTATTGTAAAGTGGCCTTCTATGAGCCCTGACCTAAATCCTATTGAGCATCTTTGGAAGAAGCTGAAACATCCCACCTGGAAAAGGCACCCTTCAAACCTGAGACAGCTGGAGCAGTTTGCTCATGAGGAGTGGGCCAAAATACCTGCTGAGAGGAGCAGAAGTCTCATTGACAGTTACAGGAAACGTGTGATTGCAGTGATTACCTCAAAAGGTTGTGCAACAAAATATTAAGTTAAGGGTACCATCATTTTTGCCCAGGCCTGTTTCATGAGTTTATTATATATATAATTCTGTTGAAGCATGGTTGAAAAGCAATGTCTGACTTTCATTGGTTAAGTTTCATAGAATTTGATTTATTACTTTTGTCAGATTCAAGTTATTTCTGTGACCATTGTGAGTTTTTCTTTCATTAATGGACGGGTACCAACAATTTTGTCCACGTGTGTATGTAGATTCCGTCCCTGATATTAATAAAAGTCTTTTAGACAAACAATGTGTCTTAGTAACACTGATAGCATGAAACTACAGTTTCTAGGTATGTTGGTGTCATGTTGGTCACACTCAAAGACAATTTTTTACTTTTTACCTCTCAGGAAAAGCGGCGCCTTCTTAGGATGCAAATGCAGTAGTTCTACTCAAGGTACTAAGTCTTTTCTGATTTTTCTACCTGCCTGTACTGTAGTGCATTCAAGGCAAGGCAAGTTTATTTCTATAGCACAATTCGTACACAAGGTAATTCAAAGTGCTTAACAGAATAAGAAAGACATTAAAATCACCCAAATTAAAACATTAATAATCACAAATAATCATCATAAATTTACCATGAAAAGAGAAGAGTGCAGAATAAAAACCTTTCAGTCCTATGCACAGCTGAACAGAACCGTTTTGAGCCTGGATTTAAACATTGTCAAAGTAGAGGCCTGTCTCACATCTTCAGGAAGACTGTTCCAGGTTTTAGCTGCATAAAACTTAAATGCTGATTCCCCATGTTTAGTCCTGACTCTGGGCACCAGCAGGAGGCCGGTCCCTAAAGTCCTCAGTGTGCGAGATGGTTCATATGGCACTAACATGTCGGAGATGTACTTTGGACCTAGGCCATTTAGAGACTTGTACACAAGCAGAGCTGCTTTAAAGTCTATTCTTCATTCAGTGGGAAACAATTGAATGCTTAGAAGCCACCTCTTTTTTTACTAGAATGAATTGCTCATCAGAACATTTACATTCATAAAAGATAATAATAGTTAATGGTGACAACATGAGCCATGTGAGTTTGACTTTGTCTTGAGGTGCACAATGGAGGAATCCATTCTCTGTCGAAGAATATAGCCTCTAAAAAGCTGTCGTTTTTATCCTATGTGACAACCAACCCTGGGCTCAATGAAAAAATCAGCTACAACTTACTAGCTATGACACTCAAGCTAACGCATGGCTTTTGTTTGTGCTACCTTTGAATCCAGCCATCTGTTAGCTCTCAGTAGTGACTGTGTTGTTACTCTAAAATAAATTGCTCAAGTAGGAACTAAAGTGTGAATATGAAGTTTGAAAACTTCTCATTGATAATGTTATAAGTTACTCAAATAGCTACCGGATGAATGAAAATTACAGTTAAAGTGGGACTAAACACCTAACGTTCCCCCGTAGCCACATTTCAAATAGAGTGGCTAAAGTGAGCAGTACCTAGAGGAGTAAAGAGAGGGGTAGGGGTCTGCGGGTAAGCAGTAGATTGTGGTATTATAACACCATATTCACAGTTTAGGAGTGGAAAAGAGTGGTGTTTAGTTGCATTTTAAGTGCAGGGTACTTGTGAGTTGTTTAGAACAGGGCTTAGGAAGTACTATCAGATATTATCCTGAACTCTATTCTTTTCATTCTATTACAGTAATCATATCCTGAAGGACTGGCTCTGCTGCTGTGCCTTCACAAACTCCAGCATGGACCACAGACACATCACTATGGATAACTCTACACCTTCCTACAGTTTACCAGCCTGCTTTCTACTGTTACACATGGGACACTTTTATACTTCTTTTAGACCTAGGCACATTAGTCTAACTCGTGGTGAATAAATTTGCTTTCATGGGATTTCCAAAATAAGCATTTTCTACACACTCCTCAGGATTAAAGTCAATACCTCTACTGTAGTACTATAAATACTTGTTTGGGGTATCCACTGGATCACCACAATGTCAAAGACTGGGCAAATAAACTTACTGGGTGAAAGAAGAAGCAGTATGCATATTAATGATTTTATTTTTAAATAAATTAACTTTTGGGAGCTTTCTATCACCATGGCCTTTAAGGAACGAATATTATGCATGCGTTATATTATTGGCCTTTAAACATGCTCTTGTACCTTTTTTTAATTTTAAAATCTTCTAAAAAGGACAGAATTTCACAACGTACTCAAAAAAAAAAATGTAACAAGTAACTGACAAACATGATATCCGGACATGTTGATGTAAGCATGTAGCAGTGATGAACAGAATTTGACAGTAGGAATGCTTAAGACGAGTGTGCTGATGATTTATGGACTTAAAAACTTTGAAGGGTGTCTATGACATCACAATCTCAGCAATATCAAACGCTTGAATGTTTGATGAGGCTCATAGGTAAAGAGGATTACTGAAACCATCATGAATGAACTAAATACAACTCTAGGTGTATTTTTTGTAAATTTTGCATAATATTTAATGTGCACGGGCTACCTTGAGCAGCCTCTATATAATGTGAGCCCATTTTTAATTTTTTTTTACCTTGTGGTGATCCAGCAAATGCTGCAAGAAATATTTCTATACTATTACTACTTTTCCATTTTTTCAATATTGGTATGCACCCAGACCTCTCTACCTCAGCCTTTCTCCAGACACTATTCCAACCTCAAAGTCAATCAACTGGACATGAAACAGTATTTGACTCGACCTTGTCACTGTTCCTTTTTAGGTTAGAGAAGGGATGGTTTTCTAGTAAGGGATTTCTATATAAGGGAAATGTCTGTTTTGAATGGCTTAAGCAAGTACAGTAACAATGTGAATATGCAGAAGTGATGTGGCTCTGTATTTTGTATGTTTTGCGTGTTAAAAGAATGTGAGAAGATGATTTGTGTGGTTTTGGCTACATGTGTGTGCTTAAATAACTACACTCTGTATAGCAGATGTCACTGAAGCTAGTTATGTCTGTGCTTAAAGCTCGGGCCAACACTGTTTGAATGTTATGTAAAAATAAATAAGAATTTGAGCCTTTTAAATTTTGATATTTTTTAGGATATAATGAAATAAGTTAGAAATTAGTCTCATGTTATTTTAAAGACTGGACCAGCTCTATACTCTTCTTTGGGTGCTCGAGGACTCATGGGAGTTTGCCCAAACAGTCCACATGTGCTTTGTGGATCTAGAGAAGGCATTTGACTGTGTCCCTCATGGTGTCCTGTGGGGAGTGCTCCCAGAGTACGGAGTCTGGGGCCCTGTCCAGTCCCTGCATGACCAGAGCAGGAGCTGTGTTCACATTGCCGGCTGGTTCTGTTCATTGTTTTTATGGATAGAATTTCTAAGCGCAGTTGGGCTGGAGGGCGCATCTGATTCAGGGACCACAGAATCTCATCTCTGCTGTTTGCAGATGATGTTGTCCTGATGTCTTCATTGAACCGGGACCTGCAGCATGCATTGGGATGGTTTGCAGCAGAATGTGAGGTGGCTGGGATGACGATCAGTTCCAAAACCGAGGCCATGGTTCTCGACAGGAAAA